>NC_142209.1:24421284-25666999 GCF_049639895.1 Pseudopodoces humilis | reverse complement strand
TGGTCACCTCCGTGTGATAATGTGACACTGAAGAGATTCCTTGGATGTGCTTTCTCTGCCTCTTGGTATTTTCAAACTGAGTCTGGATTTCTGAAGTTCTCTTTAGATATTTCAGGTGACAGAAAGGCACAGAAAGATGAACATGTTATTTCCAGCTAACACAGATCTGAGAAACCATTTGCCACCTGTCATGACAGTTTTCTTGGTGCTTGCTGAGAGATACTTCCTCTCTAGATATAAAGATATAAATGCAGACTATCCATAACCTGTTTCTGATAGAGAACTAAGTAATATGTTGTCTAAATTCTTTCATAAACTCCAAATTCTGTTTTCCTGTGGAGTAAGGTTCAGTTTTTTACCAGTTCCTTGAATTTTTAATTGTCTTTTCTACTAGTAATAAAAGTCTAATATTTTACAATGCATATATTTATGGAGTGGAGTAAATTTAATTGTCTAAGGAGTACTGGCACTTCAAATTTTGCATCTGTTTAATTTTTGATAGCACATTATGTTGTGAGTTTCTGGTGTTTCATCCCATTACTTCTCATGAGGAGTAACTTTAAGGAAAGTTTTACACTCTCCTGTGCAATTTGCAAAGTGTTTGTGTCAATTCTTTGCACATTCTAAAGTGTGTCCTATCAGTTTCAAGTGCTGCTTCCATCCTAAGCTGTAAAGGGTAATTGTGTTGCTAAACACCTGTTGCATTTAATCTCAAGAATGTCAATTTAAATGAGTTTTCAAAGTGCATTATGATCTTTTACAATAAGGACTTAAAAAGTCAAATTCATTGCTGGCACAAGATGAGCGCCATCAACTAAAATTGCATTGGTTTCTACCAAAATGCCACTCCATTTCAGTGCAAGCTCATGTAATCAACCTTAGTTTTTCAGGAAAAGCTGTTGGCAAATTTTGAGGTTACTGTTAGTAATGAATTTGTTCAACACTAAGTTCTTTTGTCACTGTAATTTTAAAGCATAAGGAACAGCAGTGATGCTATAGACATAATTATTTGTCATCTTTTACTGCTTTCTTCCTTTGCAAGAGATCGACAAATCTGCTTGACCTGTTGAGATGTTTTTATCAGTTCTTGCTTTGAATCTCATAGACATGAAAGTTATTTTTATTACAAATGTCATGTTCATAGAACTTGTTAAAGGGAGTAGAGTTTAAAATTAGTAAAAAAAGACTGACTGAGACTGATACTTCATATTTGCTGCTTCAGCATTGCTGAATATGAATTAATATTGACAGAACCTGCAAATCAAAATGTGATAGAAATGACCATATGCATAGAGAAATGTCTTCAGGGTAGATCAGGGCAATCCAGATCCCTGAAGTACACCATGGTGTTTGGGGAGTGTATTGTATCCACACCACCACTCCACCTCTCCATCTACATGCACACAAACTGCACTGGAGCTTTTTGTGTCTCAGCAGAGGCAGGATCTCCACTTCTTCTTTGAGTTTTTATCAAAGTTGTGGTACTCTTCACTGGACAGGCTTTTACAGAATCACCACTGTCCTACTTTCTTTGAAGCACCTACCTGTGGACAGTTGCTGGCCCTCACAACCCCTGGACATCACCAGCAACTGAAGTAGCCTCTTGCCTCCTGAACGTGTGTGATTGTTTACTCTCTTCACTCCTCCTCTGCCCTTGATGCTCAGCTGGGCTTGTTTCCAAATCAATTACGTTTTTCCATGTAGTAATAGCACCTTCTGTACATTGAGCTGTATCCCAGATTTCATAGGAGAGTGCTTTTGCTATTGGTTTTAGAGATCCACTCCTGAGATAATTCCTACTCAAGAAGCTGCTTGGAAAATATGCTAAAAAATAGCTTTTGCTGATCAATTATATCCAGCTGTGGTTTGACCTACAAACGTATCTTGGTCAAAAGATTTAATTCTCTGGGAGATCCTTTTGTACATTCATCAGGCCCTGGATTGTCACAGAAGTGTCTCTGAAGGATGATATGTTTCATGGAGCAGCTCTGCAACCCATTTTTGCTGGGGCAGGCAGATTTCCTCTTCAGGACTACTCACAAGGGGCATGGTTTGGCATAAGGCCGGAGGTGCTGGGATTCTTGGAATATTCCATGTAGAAACAGAGAGATGCTTCAGATTGAATTAACAGGAGTGGTCTTATTTAGGTGCTTTAACTCATTTTACAGAAACCAAAACACTCATTTCAGTGCCAATTTGTTATAGAAGGACTGTATTTGCTTCATGCCCTGCTGAGAGATGCTGGCAGGAGCTGTTATCAAAGACTCCTTTTCCCCTTAGTCATTTAATAGTAGCAGCTTCTCTTTTATTCTGTGCTCTCTGAGAGTAGAATAGGAAGTGATAATCTCCTTGGAATACAGCAGACACCTGTTTGATAAGTGGTAATTGCATTATTCCTGGAGGATTATCACAGTGGTGCTCGTTTCTTTGTAATGAAGCTCTGCTATTATAAGCAGAGCAGAACTTCACTAGAAGATACACATTCCAGGTAAGAGAAACAGAAAATAGGAAACAATCATCATTTTTAGAGGCTCATTTTTAGAAGTCAGTACCACTGTGTTTCCAAGAGCTAACATTGCAGAAATCCAATTCCTCACAAAACGATATCCATGAAGAGGAGGGAGCATAAAAATCCTATCAGTGTTTGAAGCATTTTTTTATGGAAGAAATTATGCTAGCACAACTGCTTGAACTGTGCCAAGGAATTATATAGTGCTGGAAACATATCCAGGCACTTCTCTGTTTGCCATCCAAAGCATTGTACAATGTTGTGAAGTAAATGGCATCCCACCATGGACCAGAAACGTGCCAAGTGTTTGGCTGATACTCTTAGTGCATGTGAAGCAGTTCCCAAGGTGTATCTGTGAAGATCTGTGGGCAATATGTGATGTGGATGCAGTGTTGTTAGTTTATACTGTTTATTATTTTACTTGTTCCTGAGCTTAAAAACCTATTAATGGCTTTGTGTCTCTTCTGAATAGCAAAAAATAAGTGGTTTGAGATCAGACTTAGTAAAAACAATTATTATAGTGTCTATATTCTATGGCAGTTACATAGTTACATAAAGAAAACACCAGAAATTTAACAGACTGTGTTGGAACATAAAAGCCAGCAAATAAAACAGCACAATTTTGAGGAAAGGAAATATAGGAAGACAGGTTAACTCTGCTGAGTTTTTTCAGTTGTTGAGTCTGAATCCATCAGAAATCCATGCAGCTGAATTTTTCATGTTAGAGTATCAAAAGTAAGAGTACACTGTAACACATAATAGTGTAAGCAGACTTCAAAGCAGTGGTCATCCACAGAGAACTGATGGATGAGTGAACACTGGCCCTTTTTCATGTTTTCAGGTGCTAGAGGTATTTTTTTCATTGACCTTTTCATTGCTTTACCTTGATCCCTCTCTTGATGAATGCTTTGACTCCTGGTATTTGTTGTCACCCAAAGACAGTCTCTCTTTAGCTTAGGAAAGGTTGGGAATCCCAGCATATCTGTGAATAACACTCTGCTAGTTATAATTTATCTTGTTTTAGTTAGAGAATTGTTTTTTTCAGTTCCAGAGACCTTCAGGAATGTACAGTGAGTTATGACCTGTTCCCAGGCATGTGTGTTTTATAGATCAGTTCACACAGGTGTACTTATTAATAAACTCACTGAACCAATTTACATGCGTAAGTTTTAACCACTGGGTAATTAGCGAAAGCATTGCTGAGGAACTGGAAATTTGGGAAATGTGTCATTATTTGCATATCAGTATAAAGCAATTACTAAATTAAAGAGTGCACGTTGTGACAAACATGAAGCTCCTTTACTGTTGCTTTGTCAGTGCACATTAACATCAACTTGATGTGAAAGCCTGGCTTTCTCTGCATGAACTAAAAATCCTAAGGCAGAAGTACACAATGAATCACCCAGAGTTTGGAGGCTAGCACGCTGAATTGCCTTGGGGTTCAGACTGAGGAAAGAAAAAACTCATGTAAAAGACCATTGAGAAAACGTATCAGTGGAAAGTAATTAACTCAAGATCCACAATTAGCCTCACGGTCTATACTTAACTGTGTTCCAGGTCTTTCAGAGTTTATTTTATTCTGTTACCCTGTGTTTCAAATAGCTGCAAATGGCTTGGCAGATTTTTCATCCTTTTTAATATTTACAGTTTTTGTCTAACAAGAAGAATGAGCTCTGTAAGTGATCATGGGTATTTATTTCAGTCTCTCAACTATATCTATTTTTCAGCAGAATCTGTTGTATGAGGAAATATTATTTTCTTTTTGTTTCCTTTAAATATATTTGTGGTTTGAAGCAACATGAAGTACTACAGTAGCTGTCCTTCTGCTTTAATTCCTAATTTGCCTAACTAGGCTCAGTCAAATGAGAAATAATCAAAACCAGGGATAATTTTCATTCAGCCAGCAAACGAGAGGGGTAGATGCACAGTAGCATGGCTGGTGATTAACAGGGGCCATAGCAAAAATTGGCATGTGTGTTCAACCAGCACACCAGGGCTGGGTGTTCCCAGAGCACCAGGCACCACTTTTTCTCAAGCTCACAAGAATCTCGTTGTGTTTTGTGGCGCTGCCTTTAGAGTGGTTGTTGCTGCAATGCCAGCATCCCTCGCCTGGCGTCTGAAGGACACGAGTGCCCTCCTCACTCACACACCCTAAAATAGTGCCTTGGATCTCCTCCAGCCTCCCACACTGTCCTCAAGATAATTCCAGAGCTGCTTCACCATACTTCTGCCTTCAGCACATGTAAAGATCTGCCAGGATTGTGCCTTCTCACTGCAGCAAAATTGTCACCCCAGGACAATATGCAGCAGCCTTTTAGAATTTTGGAGAATTAACAAGGCAGTCTCTTAATCCTAATCTAAAGAATTTTTCAAATTTTAAAACATGAGTAATAGTTCAGACACTTCTTTTTTTCCCCTTCAGACCTTTTTAAACTTTTGGATTCTGTGTTTTAACTCTATAGCATTCCTTTGTGATTTTAAGCTTCATTATAGTTCAGAGATCTACCATGGGAACATGACTGAAATCCTTGGAATGAATTTCCTACAACCTGTGTTGACAGGTTTAAATTACGTACTCTGACACTGTTCTTGTGGCTGGATTAGAAACTTTTTTTCAAGTTAAACCTGCGATAAGTAATTGTCACAGCGCTCTGGCACAATGCTAATTTGAAGTGACGTGTCCAAACCGGCCTCAGTAACATGAAGAACCCTAACAGGTGTGAGGGGTGGATCTTCCCATGGGCCCTGCTGAACTTCTAACAGGGGAAAAATAGTAGAAAAAGTGAAATGAACCTTGAATAAAGCTGTCAGCAGTAATTATCTCAACAACACTTTGTGAGGAGTTAAAATAAGCATTACTGATTTATAACCTGAACACACTCCACGCTAGAGATGTTTTTTTCATCCAGTTAGTGTTTAAAATGAAACGTTGAATACCTGTCAAGATTTTTTTTCTTTTTATTGGAGATGCATAATGAAAATGAAGTTATTTTCCAGAGGAAGTTAATTTCAAGGGCTGTCAAATGTTTTAAACTCTTCTGTTCATTTTCATATTTGTGCAATAGTTTAATAAAACAAAAAAACTTCAAGCATACTTGACTGTTTTTCCCAGCTAATGCTATTTGATGTCAAAAGACAAAGTGTCTAATGTGGAATTACATCCACTTTTTATTGTTATTTAAGGAGGGATAAGAGCTTACATGGCAGTAGACAAACTTTTGGTGTTTGATTTCTTTTTTTTTTATATTATGTACCAAACTTTGATAACAATATCTACTTGAGCAGTACAGACTGAAGAGAGCCCTTCAGTTCTGGATAGTAAATCTTTCTGAATCAATTGACTGCATAGTACAAAACAGCCCTTGTTGCAGTCAACTAAAATAATGTATTTAATAGATTTACTTTTTGAATTGCAATGCACCTCCATTTTACATTGGAATACTTGCTCTTTGTTGGTGTGATAACACTTGTTTTGTGTATACTGTGTATTTCAGTATGGATAGAAGTGATTTTGAAGCCTGTTACTACTGGAAAATACTTGCTAACTTTTGAGAAAAAACAAGCCAAAGGATAAACATTAATTCACAGAAAATCTTTAATCTCTACAAGCTTTAAACATAATTTTAAACATGTTAAAAATATGAAAATACAGGAATTCTTAAATCATGTATCACTTTGTGAGGTTATAGATTGAGGATAGGTTATTTATTGAATAATTATACAGTGACAAATGATGGATTTGGAAGTGTTGACCACCTGTTTGTTCCCAAGGAATTCTGTGAGGGTTTGTCTGAACGTAACAGGCTGCCCATGCCCTGTTAATAATGCTTGGTTAAACACCAGGAACTGCAGCCATGGCAAGAACAAGCTCATATGAAAACTCTCTCATATCATAGTGTCATTTTTCTTGAAATGGTGAGACTTGGAGTATCAGAAATGGCTTGGGTTGCCTGGGAGTCCACCACCTCCTTCTTGTATGGGTTGGTTTCTCTGTTTGGATCTCCAGCCAGTGGAGTGTGAAGCCATCTGATAAACTCTGGAGAACTGCAAAAGATTTCCAGAGTACCCATACTTTTATTTCCTCTGTTTTGATAGTCACATGCAAGGACAATGCTGAATGTACTTAGAAACCACAATTTTATTCAACTGTTTGTTTAATGAAAAACTTCCTACTCTTGTATTTCAAGTGTGAAAACAAAACTTCACTCACTTGCTCTACCTCTCCCCCCTGCCTTCTACACTTGGATTTTCCTATATTCCACATTAATTGCTGTATCCTGTCCACCATACAAGTATTCCTTGCTTTTCCTTCAATCTCAAAAAGGATAGGTTACAAAAGGAAAATGGCAATGTGAGTGAGCCTCAGCTGTGGAGCAGCCTGACCAATCTAGCTCAGATAGTAAGCAGCAAGAAGAATAACTGATTTTCTAGGTGTTCCAACTAGACTGGTTTATCATTTGTTTTGTCTTATTATGTTACCTACTGTCAGTGCACTTGGGCAATGAAAGCATTTGGTCCCTAAAATACCTTGTATCCAAGTCCATCTAGTAATACCATATACATAGAAAAACAAGGACAGAAATGTTCCTTCTCAGAGTTTTCCTTCTCAAAGTTTTTGTTCCTTCTCAAACTTCATATAGTTGTGTTCAAAATGCAACTTTTTTTCCTGTATCTTCAAGAAAATCCATCCATCCATCCATCCATCCATCCATCCATCCATCCATCCATCCATCCATCCGATAAATAGGCATTTAACTTACTCAGGAAATTAGCTATGCTCTAATAAAAAGTCACAAAACAGAATAGTAAATTTAATATGAAAATTGAAATGCTTGATAATGCTCCTAGCTCAGCCCTCTGTCCTTATCCCTTCTCTTATCTGATGAGAGGAAAAAAAATCCAACAAGAAAAATGATCAAAATATGGGAATGAAATTTTCACAGAGGAGACACGTGCCAGTTATTGAGTATTTTGCTACAGGCACCTTTCTTAAGTTATTTTGAATAATTGAGTGTTATGAAATGTACTTGGTCATGTTTATTTCTTATTCTTAAGTGATCAGTGAGTAAACTAGTAAATGGAAAGGGTAAGCAACTCACGTTTTGGGCATGGTGAAAGGGCTATCACATGGAGTATCTGAACCAGGATTAGGTTCCAGTCTGTGGGTAACACTGCATTCGTTTCTGATTGAAAATGTTTTTGTGTGATAAATATGTATTGTAAACCCCTATGTGTGCACTTCAGCCTGCTAAGCAACCTTTAGGAAGAGGCTTTTTTATGGGAGATTTATGGGGGAGAGTCAAGTATTAGAAAACATGCTTTTTATTTTGTACACCAGAATTTTGTTTGCTTACTTTATCTCTGAGTATTAAAAGCAGAAAATTGATTTTTTTCCTTTACCTCAATAGAAGATCTTGCTACGAGAGTTCCCCTATTTAGTTTCCTATTGCAGCAGATTGTATACAGCCTAACATGATTCTGTATTTCAAGTTCAGCTACTTGAATAATCAGACTGATTCATAGCAGTGAAGTTATACAGAAATTACATTTCTTTTTAGGATATTTTTTTATATTAAAAATCCAGAAAGTTTGTCCACTGCAAGATTTTGGTTTTGGCTTGCCATTTTCAGATAATGCCTGTTGCTTCACTTGCTGTGTGTGTGCAAGTGAAATCTGGCATCACTGATAGAATCTTCTCCTTTGTGCATGGATCAAGTGTTCTCTGAATTTCTGTCTGATGCTTTGTAAGATTTACAGTTTGACCTTTGAATTTCTGAGAACAAATGATCAAGAATCTCTATGCCAAAAAAATTGTATTTGAAAATATTTTGTCATGGAAAAATACCTCTCCAGTGAGTTGGAAAGAATTTGTCATTTGAGTTGTTTGAACAATAAAATTACCTCGTTACAGTGATTGAAACAGTTTCTTCTTTTCAATGGTCTTTTAAACAGCCAAAAGCTAGTTGTTTGTTTTTTTTTTTAATTGACAAGTACAATTGAAGGGCTCCATTTAATAACTTGCTCTGATTAACAGGTCCATATATTTAGATAGATGCAATAATGTACATTAAACCAAATCAGGGTGCCCATGCATTCCTTCCAAAACCTCAATACCCTCTTTGCTCCTGTAATAATCAAAAACTTAATGAAGACCACAAATTAAACCAATATTCCTGCCTTCCTTAAACATTATACTTGCTTATTTTTTATGAAAAGCTTTATTCCTTTTCAAAGATGGTGTCCCTTGATGGCAAATATCCTGTGAGCAGCACAAGCTCTCAGTAATTGAGGATGAGGAAGAATGTCCCATTCTTTACAGATTATTGCCTTAAACTGGACGCTTTGGGTGTCCCAGCTATATTCTGTAGTGCACTAGAAAGCCCTTATAGCTTCCTTCATTTTCCTCATTAGGTATAGTTGCCATTCAAATCTATTTTGAGATTCTGTTTTTCTCCATCAGTGTGTGGCTGAACATGATGAAGGACAATTTGTCACATCCAGTTACTCCTTTCCTGATGCAGTCCACCGAGTTTATAATTTTTGCATCAGCATGTCTCAGTGGAGTGAGTTCTGCAGCTGGAGTTCTCTGCTGGTATCGTTCCTTCATGTTCCTTCTACTGTTTATCTTTCTCACATCTTCAGCATCTTGATTAAATATCTCTGGTACAAGAGACTGAGTTTGTTCCTTCATTTGTAATGTCAGAAGTCTGCAAGAGTGGGAATTAAGTTGTGCAAACAAACTCTTTCTAGAAGATACAAGGTTTTGAGATTATGGGCTTGTAATTTTTCATATTATTCTGAGCATGAGATGGCAGCACTCTGGAATTACATGCTCTCATTGATTTCTTTCTGTCCTGCAGACATATTTGTATCATGAAGTGTTTGAGAAAAAAATAGTGGGTTTAGATTGTTCTGAATTATATTTCTAGAAGCTTCTACATAAAACTAATACTTTCTAACATGAAGAATAATTTATTGTTTAAAGCATCTGGTCTCACTCCAGATTTGGCAAATATTTCTGGGTTAATCTGGAAGGCTGACAAGGAATTCTACATGTTTGGATCAGAAAAGATGTTGCTTAACTTTATCCCTCGATTGCTAATGCTGGCAATTGAAAAACAAATCATCTCACGCTGAGCATTTACAAATAGTATTAGTGTCTTAGAGTTGGAAAGCACAACTGAGCACCAGACTATTTCTGCCCTCTCTAAATTGTTTGATTTTGTAGTGATCTTTCTCTTAGTTGTTAAAATCTATTTCAAATAACCTTTTGTGTGCTTTTAGTCCAGGTTGTACCATTACCTTTTTGAATACCAGAGGTATTTAATCCATTTAGTATCTGTTGTCACCTAGCAGGAGACTTTCCTGCTGTCACTCTGCCTGAAATGTTTGAAATCTTGAATTTTATTGTCCTTCTTAAAACCTAGAGGAAGCCAAATAGGAGACTACTTAAATAAGCACAATAGTGTCTATACAGTGTTGGAAAAAAGATCTGGCTCTGGAGTTACTTTTTGCAAGTAATTTTCCTTCTTTCTGATTCTGTTTCACTTTCCACCTCATGTGCCTTTCAGTTCTGAGACAGTTTGATTTGCATATCATAGGTTCCCTGCCTAAAAAAATAACCTTATTTATTTTTGCTTTAGTGTATTATTTCTTTCATAACCTATATCTAGCTTGTCATTCATGCACAAGTCCTGCAAATGCATTTTCAGTGTCTTTTCTTGTGCATGTGTAAGCCATCCCATTCAAGCTCTGGTACCAACCTAGTGACGATTTTCATGCAAAAAAGAAAAATTCAGAAAAGTGACTGACTTCAGAATTTTTTCACAGCCAGATGGGCTCGCAAGCTAGAGAATATGAGTAATCAGGTACTCAGGCTACAAATTACTTTTTCAGTGGTGGGGTTGGTACAAAGATTTTGTCCATTCCCATGGGAAGGTGGCTGAAACACAATGATAATTTATTGCAATGATCAAGTTCTGCATCTCTGTTTGGGAGGTGCAGGTACAGTATTGAGAAAGAAAAACCTCTCTATGACCAGTGTGAGATCTACAGTTCTTGCCACTGAGACACTTCAGTGGTGCTCACATCAGTACCTTGGCCTGCATTCACTGTGCTAGGAAAATGTTTGCTGAGATGCCTGGAAAACAATATTTTGCTTAGTCTTGGTGTTTTTTATGATTTCCAAAATAAAGCTTGAGCTTTTGTGGTACAAGAGCCTTTCTTTGCAAGAGAACTCAATCTTTGAATGAAGATAACTTTATTCTAGAAGAATGTTGATGCCTCTCTTTTTTTTTTTGGAATGAGAGAGCTGCTATTTCTTTTGCAAAAAAAAAACTTCTCAGAAAGAAAAAAAAAAAAAAAAAAAAGCAAAAAAAGCAAAGAAAAGGGTGATTTCTCACACCAATGTGCACAAACCCCCAACATTCCAGCAGCTGTCTGGAGAGTAGGATGAAACAGGCTCTGATGTGGAACCCCTTCTGCTGTTAGCTCATGTTTGAGAGACGCTTTGACACTATAATATAGGGTTGCAAATTGGAATTGCAACACCCTGCAATTGGGCCAAGTGATGAAGCAGCACAATAACTGCCTGCTTGATCTTACCACTCTCTCTTTAATGTGCACGTAAGAGATACCGGGAGCCTTTCCAGGCATCTGTCAGGGTATTTGATGCTGTGAGAGAGGGAGCTGCAGTCTGTGTGTGGTTAATGTGTGTGTGTGTGCTTCACCAGCATTTTGTGTAGTGTGATAACTACAGGGCAAAGTTTCAGGTTTTATAACAGTTGGGTTTTGTTTATTATTAAAAGCTTATAAAAATAAGAATTGAAATGGTGGATTATTACAGAGAATGCAGTTCCTATGCTCTTGTCACAGAAGTTTCGTAGGTAATTGGTCTAGACCTGTGTGTCATCTTTAATATTTCATTTGCTCCAGAGTATTATAACTCACTTCCTTTAAGACCATTGCTGAGCTTTTTACACAGCTAAACTTGTGTTTAACCTTTCTGTGAGAATGTGACAGTAGGCTAGTTCAGACAGGTTAACATTCATTTGGTAACCAGCCTGCTTAATCAGCCTGCTTCAACCTGCAGCAAATTAAATCTTTGTGAGTTCTAGCAGACAAGTGAGAAAGTCGCTCTGAATTATGTATAAAAAATAAATGGGGTATTTTCAGTGCTTATGGCAGTAAATGAAATTTAAGGCTTATGATTTATTCTTGGATTTTTGTTAAGAATGATTGAAATGTATTTTACCTTAATGTTTTTACAGTTCAATTAGGAGAGTGCTGTATTTCTGAAATGTATAATGTAAATCTTTTGTTCTGCATCTTGCAAAAATACTAATAAGTTTTATGGGATCTAGGTGTTTTTCTGTCCTCTCTGTGTTTCATCTGTAGGAACCATTTGAGATGATGTTTTAAACATACAGCCAGGACTACCCTCCTCCACATCACTGAAAATTGCATAACATTAAATACTTTGTCATTGCCAAAAATAATCAATTATCTTTATTTAAGAGCTACTCACATTGTAAAATCAGTTCATATAGGTCTTAGGTGCTTCTGAAATTGCAATTTGTGGTCATCAAGCTTGCTTCTCCTGGACTGATGTGCTCTCCAGAAGAGGCAGGAGGCTGGGAAGAAGCTTGAAATGCAAGGATGGCACAGTTGGTTCACAGGGTTCTCATTTTCAGGCATTATAATTAATGCATTTTAAAAGGCAATATAGGGCCAGATTTTCAGATATTATTGCTGCGTGTTTGCAGGTTTCATAATAATTTTGTCTTTCAAGTGACAGTAGACTTTTTCTATTGGTAGTTCTTTAAAAATTGAGATTTGGGCATACAACAACAGGCAGAAATGCTGTTTCTGTTGGCACTGGCTCCTGAACATCCATCCTGTGGACTGTGCTGACTGCAGTGTCACCAGTTTGGCTCGTGTGTCTTTGTTCACGTGAGGTACATGGTCTGCACCCTTGACATTTAAAAGGAGAAGAAATGTATTTTTTAAGTTGCCAATGTGATTGTATCTGTTACAATGTCTGCTGATAAACAGATCTTTCAAAATAATATTTTTTTAAGATTATTTAACTGTTTTTAATTACTTGTATCAATACTTAGCATCTTTTCTTTAACAATTGCTCCTTGATTAGCTATAAAAAAATCTACATTTACATCATCCAAGCATAGTACTGTGAAAGTTGGCATGTACAGTAACATTTCAAACCAGTACTGATTAGGAGAAAATAACAGCTCAAGGCACTTTGGAATTTGCAGTTCATGGAGTTTGTTTTGATACTCTGTGCATACACCTCAATAAAACTCAGCTGATGTCTCCTTGAATATTCTTAATGTAAGGAATCATTTTAGTTTTTCAGGCTTCTTAGAATGTGTTAAAATAATGCAGTCTTTAATTTGAAACTCTAAACAACCTTAAACCCTCCCCCCAACCTTTAATTGAGACTGTGGCTTTAATGAAGAACCATTGCTTGCTTTGTAGATGACTTTAGCTGTGTCAGGACTGACTTTCCCTTGCCATCGACTCACAGTTGGAAGAAGATCTTCACCTGTACAAACAAGGGAACAGTCAGAGGAGGTAAGGACATCATCTCTGATTTAGCAGTCTGCTCTAGGAAGAGGCAGGGACACCTCGGTGTGCAGTGGTCACCATCCCTCCTGTTGTCCAGTGGGTCAGTAGAATTGAATCTTTCAACAATCCATTTACAGTTCCTGCAACACGTAATTGTGACTGTGCAAATGAGTCATTGAAGAAAAAGAAGAAAAAAACCCAAGCAAATCCCAGCAAAGCTTCTGACTGTGGGGGATGAGACCTTAGCTCATTGCACTGAAACTTTGATTTTTCTCCTTTGTATTGGTATGTCAAATACCAACATAAAAGCCACCATTGTGTGGTTTTTCTCACTCTTATACAGTTAGGCCAGCTCTGGTACCGTTAGATGGAAAACAGCATTAACTTTGGATAAAACTTGCTCAACTGTGTGTATGCAGAGATTCTTTAATAATGCATTTTGTCACACAATATTTCTGTCAACCAGACTTCTGTTAAAAATTACCTTTGATAATGCTGCATAAAATAGAAAATTAAACTGCAGTGTATTATGTGTTGATGGAAATATGTAAGTATTTGTCACTGTGAATGTATTTTGTATTTCACTGAAAATGTGTGAAATAGAAGCTTACAGTGGATTTTGGGTTTTGTTTTTATACAGCAATGCACTGATGTTCATATGGTTAGTGATAGTGATGGAGATGACTTTGAAGATGCTACTGAGTTTGGAGTTGATGATGGAGAAATGTTTGGAGTAGCATCATCTGCCTTGAGGAAATCGCCAATGAGTAAGAGTTACAATGAACTGGGGTTGTACAGCAGAGGTGAAGGCAGAGAGGTGTGAGGAGTCTGCAGAATTAGAAACTGGAAAGTATCTTTTGATAGGAATGTCACCTCTGATGGATGTATCAAAGGAAAATACTCCACACATAGCTGGCAATTATAAAAACACCTTTCCATGGAGGGAAATTTCTAACCTTGCAGCTGAAGAATAATTATTTGACTTAAAATTGATGAGTAACAAATGAAATCAGAGAAATTGTGATCTCTATCCAAATGCACCCAGATAACTAGTAGATAACTAGATTTCCACTTGCCTGTTTTGAAAATTCTACAGATTCTGTTTTTGATTAATGTTTTAGTCATTATGCTAATCTAGTTTCTTAGTGATTATTTGCCCTTGAATTATGAAAAGGATTGAGCAGTCAGTTACCTCCTACATGCAATTCTTGCATACTCTTTATTTACTTTAGGCTTGCATTAGTGTTACTTCATTAGAAGTTTTTTGACAGCAAATACATGTAATAATATGGAAAACTTTTTAACAGTATGGATAGGAAGAGCTGAGCCTTTCAAGCCTTAAAGTAAGTCAGACTGCTAACTCTGAGCAAGTGATGTATCACATTACACTGGACCTGAGGATTTTACTGTTTGGAAAACCTGAATGTATTCATGAGCCCCTCTGGAAATTTCTTGTCTTTCGAAAGGTTCGTAGTAGATAGTCTTTGGTGAAGTTTATATGGTCTCTTGGGAACACTTCAGTAAGCTGGGAACATGAAATACCTGTCAAGTGAATGTGTTTGCATATTACAACCTGTTTCCATAAGGTTGCATTATTTATTTTTATTATTTATTTAATATTTTTTAAGTGCCAGAAAATGCTGAAAATGAAGGAGATGCCTTATTACAATTTACAGCAGAGTTTTCTTCAAGGTAAGCTTAGCCTGTTAACTGTGCAATTCTTATTACAAACTATGTTAGCAAATAATGAAAATAAAAATAAAGCAAGTGTACATGTTTTCTTGTGAGATTATAGCATATTTAGAGATCCTAATGGAATACAGCATATTTAGACATCCTAAACTAATTTATTTTATTTCTAACTCTGCTGCTAGAACTGCTTCTGAAATAAAATTATTTCTCAGCCCAAGCTGGAATGGTTGATTCTTGTCTTACTTATTTTGCCACTATGTAATATCATTATCATTATTATTATTATTATGTAAAGGTCCAGAAGGATGAGAAAGCCTGGTTATATATGATAATTTTATTATCATATGCAAGAACAGAAAAGCTGAAATTGATTAATATTGAAAAATATATACGTAGTTTCTGTGAGAGTTTTCACAATAGCAAAGTGGCTGGGTAAATACTGACTTTTAAAAATTCTGGATTTTTAAAAAACTTTATACTACCAAATCATGCACTGTTAAACAGTTGCTTGTTTGATTGAATAGGCAGAAGCTGCAGAGTAATGCAAAGTTTATGTGCCTTCTGTTTTCACTCCTGTGATAAGATGTTCCTTTATGTGTATGAGATGCATTAATGTGTAATGCAATAATAGCCTTCAATTAACCTTTAAGAATAGAATAAAGAGAGGAGATAAGTTATGATTGAAAAATTTTATAGAAAATTGTGTAGAACTTAAGGTATCTACATGTGTAAACAGAATGTTTTTATGATAAAGTTTGTAAGGTAGTAGTTCATTACTTTGAGTTTTTCAATGTCAGAAAACAAATGGGTCCTAAATATTTCCTTTCTGTCCTTTAGAAGTGTAATACTTCATCTTTCTAAAGGTTTAGCCAATGCATTATATTTACAGAATATATGAACAGGTAGAATATTGAAATTACTTGATTTTGTTGTCATTTATTAATTGGAAATTTTATCACAAATAGGTATGGTGACTGCCATCCTGTTTATTTTATTGGATCATTAGAAGCTGCTTTTCAAGAAGCCTTCTATGGGAAAGCTAGAGATGTAAGTGTGTATTAAAACTATTTTATATAATATAGCGGGGTAATGGAAAGGATTTTAAGGGTTTCATCTTTATTTTTGAAAAGTTGAGCTACAATTTGGAGTTATTTTGCTTTTATTGTTCAAGAAGAGTTGCACTCATTCAGTTGACTAAAATGCTTACCTTGGTGGTTTCTGGAATTGCAGTGAGTAACTGATGCTTTCTAATCATTCAGGCTGTATTTTCACTGGAGTTCTTAGTTGTCAAAGCTATTATTTTTCTTTTCCCTGAAATAATGGTGTCCTAGCACCAGATAACACTGCCTGTGAGTCTTGTGGTTGACAAGTTCACTGTTGCATGTTGGTAACTCCTTTGAAGAATGGCTAATGAAATTGTAAATTTAAATTGAAAGGTCTCTGAAATACAGTGTGCTTTTCCCCCCACTTTGTACAGCCTTTATCTGCCAAGTAAGTTCCATTACTCAGGTTTGGTTGTTTAGTTTTTCTGTACATCCAACCAGGCATCTCAAGTTTCTGTTATTCCATGCACAGTTTTAAAATCAGTATTTTAATAAAATTAGAATGGGGACAGTTTATTTAAGTTTCGGTGACTTGATTCACTAAGGAGAAACCCAAAACCTTGCATAATTAAGCACAGATAAAGCTGAAACACAAACAAGAAAATCATGCTGTTTAAATTTACTTTTTGTTTTCTTGATAGATGTTTAATTTTAAAATGAAGAATATGGTTATTCATATTGGAAGGAGCCTCTGTATTATGTTTGGGGCTATTTTGATCAGTGTGAGAGTTATAAATCCACACTGTGTAGCTGAA
Source organism: Pseudopodoces humilis (assembly GCF_049639895.1). NCBI lineage: Eukaryota > Metazoa > Chordata > Aves > Passeriformes > Paridae > Pseudopodoces > Pseudopodoces humilis. The sequence continues at coordinate 25,650,353 of NC_142209.1, read as the reverse complement.
GTTGACACATACTTAACACTCTAAGTTTAGTGAATATTTTCATGTCTTTGCACAGAGAAAAAAAATCCTATAAATTGAATAAGGAAAGGGTGTGAGTTGGGAAGTTCATTTTGTGTCATGTCACCAGAAATGATTGACAGTGTATCAGTGTAATGGTGGACAAAAACTCATTAAGAACTTTCATAAATTGTTTTCTACCTATAAATCTGATATTAATGCAGTGCAGTTACTTGGTTTTTTGTTGCTCAAAATACTTCTGTTGCTTACATAGCACTTCTGAAATTCACGTTATTTTAATATTGTGTGGTTTATTCAGACAGGGTCATCATCACAATAAAATCATTGTGTGTATACATGTATATGTATATAAATGTATATATTTAGGAGAGTATTCATTTTTTTTGTGTGCTGTTCAGATTTTTGGTGTTTTTTCTGAATATTGCCTTATTTTGAAAGCTCGCCTTCCCACCTTTGGAATGGCATTATTTTCATTGTAACTTTCTGATATTAAGCAAAGAGATGAGAATGTGGAAATACCATTTATTTTCACTGCTTTTCCCTATTACAAAGTAATTTTTTCAGTACTGGCTCCTGGAATTCAGAATTGAGGAAAGGGACACATTATTTCATATTCTCATCATTTAATTTCATAAAATAATTAAATATATATATACCAGTATAAAAAAAATCTTTGGAGAAATTGCAACCTGTATGTCTTGTCTTCTAATTTATACTATGGAGGGCACTTAATTTTACCAGGGTAACAGATGAGCTTCAGGCACCAGCATTCTTCACTTGAAGTGAGAAATTGAGTTCCAAGAGTAAATAAAAACAAGATTGAAGGTTTAAATCCTCTACTAGGCTTTTTGAACTTATATACTCATTAAATGTTTATTGGAGTGGTGGGATTACGAAGGATTTGGGCAGCTTCATCAACTGGTATATACTTAATCACTAAGTAAAACACTACATTTGATAGAGTGTTTCTCACGATGCCACACTCAATCCATCTTAATGAAAACCGCTTCAAACTGATTTAATTTGAGAGCACTTGGCAGCTTGAGTGCTCAGAGATCTTGGCCTTTTCTTGACAAATTCTCAACGCTGTCCAGAGCAGAAGGTGCACTCTACAGTTCATGTCTGGTGAGACAGCCATCAGCTGTGTTTTAAATCTGTATTGTGGATACTTTTTACCTCATTAAAAAAAAAAATCCCAATGCATATAAACATGAAGCTATTTCCAGAAATATTTTATTTTGGGTTATTTTAAGAAAATTAACTTATGTCAGAAGACGTGTTTTAAATGCAGAATATGAGTTCAACTTCTTTTTATGAAAATAGATGTTTCCTGTTAAATCTTATTGTCTTTTCATGTGTTGGAAAGGATGGTAATTCATGATTATTTAACAAAATGTTGCTTGAAAAAGAAATACCTTGTGAAAAAAGTCAAGGTGTTTATCTGCTGTCTTTGAGTCAATAGCCAGTGCAGATTAACATACATGATGGGTGTCTTTTAACCTTTGGAGCAACTGCTGCCACAACAATGCCAGTTTTTGGTAGGAGAGGGGGAATGAGGTCAAATGTAGCTCTTCTTTAAAACCTGTGTAACTCTTCACCACAAAAATACAATACCCAAGATATAGAGCCTTGCTTTTAACAATCAGTGTCCTTGGGCATGAAATTCCCAGCTGCCTCCAGCAGCTGATAGTGAAGGGTGTTGTGTATTCATTTAAAGGCTTATTGTATATATGACAAGAAAATATTTTCAGTATTTCTTTTTTTAATGGGGTCAGGAAGAGAAAGAGAGATGGAGGTTTATTAAATTAACAATTAAGCTGGTATTTGTGAAAGTCTTGCTTAGTCTATTGGGAAGAAGAGTTTCCCTGTCACTAAGTTTCTGAAGAGTGATCTTACTCTTGCTACAGAGTTATACTGCCATGGGAATTGCTACACATGGAAGAAATCCTATATTAGCCATTTTTTTAACAAGGTGTTTGGGGAAGGTGTCCTTGTGTCTGAAAGCAGTTTGTGGGTGTCTTGTGTCCTGAGACATCAGGGGGTTTATCCTGACCTGGGGTATTGTTATTAATACTGGATTTTAGTTGCTATATTGAAGCTTACTGAGTTATATATGTGAATATTACTGAAGTATTTTGTTTTATCAGAGCTTGTCTTTTCATTTTTATAGGTGATTGCTACTCTTTTATTAAGAGAAAGAATAAATACATTGCCTTTTCCTTTTCAGGAGCTCTTATCTTTATATACCTCTGTCATCTCACCTCCTGCTCCTCTCTCAACCTTTCTGTCCACTGACTTTTAATAAATATGTGAAACATCTCTCTTAGCACAGATTGGTATTGTCACCTCAATATATATTCCTGCATTCTGAAAATGAACCGTGTTTTTCTTCTCCTTGAATTCTGTCTTTTAGGTTCGATTTAGAGGCAGCACCATCCCTCTCACATATGGGTTCTTTATTTCCTGAATACCTAGAGTAAAGTATGCTCCTTCCATGATTTGGTGTGTTCAAATAAAAGCTTTTTTTTTTTCCTTTTCCTTGGTGGTAGCAGAATATTCCTTCATACAGGGCTTTCTGTAGCACCATTTTTATCTGTATAACTCAGAAAAATGTCCCTTATTACTTCAGCTGATCAAATTTATGCTGAATTTATTACAAATTACAGCTGGAGGAATTACCCCTTTACAAATTGTGATTAAACATAAATAACCTGACCACTAAGGTACATGGTCTGGTTGAAACTGGGAGACAGGTATAGAAGTATAATTCCAGGTTTTCAGGGAGAGTGAAGCAGCTGCACTGTGGTAAATATCAGTACATAAGCTCCAGTTAAGTCCCATGTTAATCACCATTTTCTTTCCAGCCTTGCCTGATGTATGTTAGCAGTTTTGTCCTTTAATTTGTAAATTATTTCTGAATTTGTGGATAACTATTTAGAAATTTCTGCTACAACATACCAGTTTAGTAGCTTCACTGTTTGCCTCCACACCCTTCATTTTTCATATCTAAAGAGTAGCTTCATCTTTCCTATCTGCAGGATTGCTCCCAGGCATGGGTCTCTCCTCAGCATCCTCTGTATTTGATACTAAATAATGGATGTTTTTTTAACTTGTCTGCCTCACTCTACATATCCTCTTCTTTCAAAGCTTGTAATTATAGATCTTACCCCAGTTTGGCATTAATTACTGGATACTATTTGCATTGTGTAAGGTATCACTACAGGTGCAATTGATTGAAATGGAGATACAACAGTATAATAGGATCAAATAGTTGGAAGATGAAAGTAGACTAAATCAGGCTTTTAACACACCTTTACCTGGGAGAATGGGTAGCTGTTTGAACACCTTACCATGGCTCCTGTGCATTCTTCATCACTGATGGATGTTTGAGATGAGATGTTTTACTGAAAGGTAAAATTACAGGAAGATTAATCTAGGAGCTAGTTTGGGGATGTCTTATGCCATGTGTAATACAAAATGTGGGATCAGAAGTTTACAGGGATCACCTCACTCCTACTTTAGGAACCTGTGGGGTACTGTTTTTTTCAGATCTCTTCTACAAGGCTAGATGAAGTAGCCTTAGTAATAGTAGTAGTAGTAGTTGTAGTAGTAGTAGTAGCCCAAGGCTGATCCTATGAGCTCCAAGATCACCGTGGACAGGTGGATCAGATTGTGCACTTCAAAGATATAAAGAAGTGCAAATACGTCCCTTTTTAAATTTGAATTAGTTCTCACTGCATAAAACCTGGAGGGAAAAAATAAGTTTTTCTTTGCTAGCCTACCAGTTTGACAGAACATTCATGCCTCTAGCAGCTGTTACATCATGAACTTTATTGTCTCAGTCATTACTTGAACTTGTAAACCTGAGATTCTAAAATAACCATCCAGGTCCTTGGTTTTGCTGCCCCTTATGATTGCATTGCTATTCCCATTCAAGTTCATATTCTTTCGAGTTACCTGAGTTATTCACAGTATTAGGAACTGGCTGAGAAGCTTAGAAATCCCATTACCCACTGATGCCAATTTATGGGGTTTTTGCCTCAGTGACAACTTTTCCTTCAACTTCACATCAGCGACAACTTTTCTTCTAATTCTGTACAAAGTGTGTTAACTTCTCTGAAGCTTTAAAATGCCTGGTCTTTAGCATGCACATACTATCAAAGATGCATCCCTTGGTAGCTTAAGTTCCTCATGTCCTAAGGCCTTTGGAAGTCCCTCATGTATTCAGTGGTTAAAACTTTTCTGGTATCCCATACCTTTGTAGGGACTAGTAAAATTTTTTCCCTGCTGTATTCTTGGTTAAAATTTCATGCTAACTATACCACCTCCAAGTCATATTTTTGAAAAATCCAACACAGAGCAGTCTAGTGCTCCATTAGTAGGCTGCTTCTTGTGGAATTTGAGACTGTTCAACAGCTTTGCAAGGCTGTTTTAATGGTATTGACTGAAAAATATCCAGCATAAGTCATAATAGAATCCTAGAATTTACTCTGACTTTTCAAAGGCTTGAAATAAACACAACCAAAACTTGCTTATAAATATGTGCTTCCATGGGTTAGTAAAGTAAACAAACATGAAAACAAACCCACACAACAACAGCAACAACAACAAACTTCACGCTGTGAGCCTTTTGCAATCACACATTTTTCCAAGGAAAAAATGCCCCCAGCTTTCACAAATATTTTTCCAAATCATGTCTTAGCACTTCAGTTCCTCCTGCTACCTCTTTGCATTTGTCATAGCAATATGCCTGTGCCCACACTTAACATTTTGGATGAAGTATCAGATACAAGTGCAGTCTTTTCTATGTGATAGAGTTTAGTCTTTGCATGGTGAGATTTGTTGAGACAACAAAAATTACATTCCCTTGGGAAGTAACTCAGTGTAAACCTCCATTGTGTTTGTGCCCGTTCTGTTTACTAAAATTTGTCCCTAAATCTTTAAGCCTAAAACTGTACATATTTTGAAACATTCTGTTGTACAGAATCTCATATTTAACAGTTTCATGGGGTTGTTTCTTTGGAAGTAAAAGTGTTTCTCAAGAGCCTTTTTTTCTGTCCGCTCCCAGTGAAAAGAGGAGAGCAAAGCCATCCGCTTACCACAAAGCAGTGCCACCACAAAGGAAAGATTAAGGGTTTAGAGAGAGGTCAATGTGGGTTTTTCTCTAACTAAACACTTTCCTAAAGTTTCCTTGTGGAAAAAATAATGAAGTCATCTCAGAGTTTTTAAAGAATTTTTATTTCTTTTTCACCGTCTGCATTCGCTTGTCTTCTCAGCATGGATGTTTAATCTTTCTAGGCTTTGTGAATTGGTCCAAATGAATAAGTGGTGAGCTGTCTCTCTAGGAGCTAGAGGCTTATTCTAAGGCCCTAATCACTGAGTAAACACATCTTTGCCCTCCCTCTCTTACAACTGCTATATAATAGTCGAGATTCTAGCACAGTAACCTGGATATTGCAGGGATCGACGCTTTGAAATGCAGAACGGCTGATCCTCAAAAACAGACAGTGCCTGATCTTCCCCTGCCTCTTTCTTCTTTTTAAATTAAATATCACCAGAGAAATGCTGTTTTATTGCATGATATTGTGCATCAGTGCCCTGGATTTTCAAGTTTAGTTTCAGTCAACATTGTTGGCTGCACTTATATGGATCTCTGCATGTTGGGCTTATTAATGGCCCTTCCTGGCACATGTGTACGTGGTTCTGAAGAACATTTAAATTAAATTAGACAAACAGTAATGCAAATTACTAATCCCTTTCCCAAAGTCGAATGTTCAAATGTTCCTTTTATAAACAGTCATTAGATTTTATCCAAAGCCAGTATATGAGGCGAGAGCCCTACAGGGGTTTTTTGCAAAGGCAGCTTGTCTAAAAATTGTATCTCATGTCTTGCTGTATCAATACACATCAATATCTAGGGTTCAGTGTTAGTTCTGATGAAGAGATTTGAAATTGCTTTAAATAAAAGTCTGAAAATAGCAGGGTATCATCTTAGCAAATGTGTTCAAGTACTGTTTCAAAATAAAGTAATTTATATGGGTATGGGGGAACAGAAAGCTGTAATTTTCTGAGTTATATTTATAATTCATTGAATGCCAGTTGCAGAATCACAGTCCCTACCTAGCTCATAGTCTCCCTGTATTTTTGCAGCCTGCTTTCTATATTTACATGCACACAGACTTGCTTTCCGAAAGGTGGTCTGAGGTTTTCATGGGGACACAGCTGCTGGCAGTGAAGCTCAAGTTTTACTTGATAGGGTTCCAGAATAACAGTGCAGAATATTTGGTTTCAGTAGAGCACAGACACCATCTCAGCATGCAGTGCCTCTTTATTTGGCTACAGAGGTGGTGATAGCAATGCACCATCTTTTTTTTCAGGTTGTTTATAACTGTTTTTTGTGGTAGATGCTGTTCAATCAAGAGGTGTGTTCCCTGTTTGGGGAAATGTTATTTTTGTTGGACAGCAAGCTGAAAAAGTTCATCCATTTCCTAGGTCTGTTAATAAGGTTTTTGTTTTCATTCATTATTCTTTACATGCTCTAAGTATGTAATATATTATATTTTAGTACTCAGAATATTAGGAAGTGTTGAGAATATTTAAAAATTTGCAGGAATGGACCATTTGACTTGAAATCTGCTGGTTATTTCTTCTGTGTGCCTGTTGAGATACTTGTCACCCTTGATAAACCCCATTGTGGGTACTAACACACAAACCTGCAGCAGTAACTTTAAATTGCTAAATTGCCTGAGGAGCTTTTCACTCACCTCTTGTCACATTTTTTCCAGAGAAAGCTCCTTGCTATCTACCTCCACCATGATGAAAGTGTACTAACCAACGTCTTCTGCTCACAAATGCTTTGTGCTGAATCTATTGTCTCCTACCTGAGTCAGAACTTCATAACCTGGGCATGGGACATGACAAAAGAAGCAAACAGAGCAAGGTAAGACTTATTGGACTCTGAGTGGAGCAGGGAAGGCCCTGGCTATCAAATATTTTTGGTGCTTAATATCTATTTGAGCTGAAACTTCAGCTCATTCTCAGCTGATCAATGAAGCTGTGCTGGCTGACATTCATTGAGAATTGGACTGGCCTTGTGTTCATGAAAAAGTGACTTCTTATTCCTGTGCAGGAAAAAGTAATTGAAGAAATAATTTCCTTTTTTTTTTTTTTTCCAGTTTATTTTCAAACATGGTTCTATATTCAAACATGTGCCTTCACAGTTATGCAGAAATATTACATGGCATTAATTGTGTGTATGTTGGTGCAACTATGTGAGAACTGTCTGGGGTAATAACTATTGCTGATAATGAAAATCTTATTTAAAAAACAACATTCATGTGATAAATTAGTATTAAGAACAGATTATGCAAAATGTTAAACACTTGTAATTAATATGAACTTTTTTGAATGACAATTTTCTTACGGAACTTTCCTTTGGGAGTGTTCAGATATTTTAGTTTTAATATAATAAAGGTTCTAATATAATAAAAGTTATGTCCTAGAGAGACCATAATTTTGCTGATGAGTACAGAATTAAAACTGTAGATTCTACCTCCTTCTAAAACTTTTGTAGATTACCAACAAATTTTCTTAGTGTTGTAATAAGGTCTCTCTCTTCTTTAGTTATTTATCAGTTGATAGTGATCTTCTGAAAATAACAATATTATTATTATTATTATTATTATAACATTTAGAAATACGAGTTGTTTGGTTCTCTGACTTGGACCTTACTTTGTAACCTTTGTTTGCCCAGAAGATCACTGATCATATCTTGTCAGCATAACATCCTATGTATATTACATTAGATTTATTCTAATTTTTGACTGAAAGATGCAACAATCATTTGGCCTGGAATAAGGCTGCCACTTCTTTACACAACTCCAGTGATTACTGAACAAGGAAAATTATACATTTATGTTTCTTTCTCTTGTGGATTATTAGAATAAAGCATTTATGCATTTCTAGTCTTCACTTTGTAAGTTATAGTTACCATTTCTTTACTGAGGTGACCTTGGAGAGTGGAACAGTCTCTTTTTCTAATGTGCTTTTTAAATGACACTTGAGTTTCTCAGGAATTCCTCACTTGACCTTCTGCATTTTATCATTGGAGAGATCAGCAGCAATGTTTCTAGTTTAAATTATTCTAGAGAAGTGTAAATGGTTATGGAAAAAAGTAGTTGCAAAAACAGATTAAAAGTTTCTGAAAAAAAAAAGTAAGAGAGGAAAAAGAAACATCTAGGTTCTTTCATGGGGCCAAATACATAGACTGGAAAGTTGCTTAAGTCTTTTGGTATTGCCATTCATGGGCAGTAAGGAGCCTCCTCCTTTTCTTTTATCCCACAAGTTGGTGTAGAAGGAAACACTATTTCTAAACCATCTGTAGTGGCTAAGTTCAGTTGACTACCTGCTGTTCTATTGTCTGCTTTTCTATTTAATTCTCTGTTTCTTTTATTTTACAATGACAAAAAATTGCAGTGTAGTTTCTTTTGAAAAAGTGTGTTTGAGGGTTTTTTTTTAGGACTAACGATCAACAGCCATGTAATTGCTTTGTTGTGTTTTACTAAAGAAATCTATTAAGTAGCACAACTTTGATACACTAGTAATAAGAGTTTGCAGGTTACACAGACACCTGTGGTGACCAAAGCGACAGAAGCTGCTTGTTAGAAAGAGCCTGTACAGCTGTGTCCTATTAACTCCTTATGACACTTCTTAAAACACAAAATAAAGGGCTTGTTTAAGGCTTTATAGCTGCTCCCAATGAACTTAGGCCCTGATTGCGCTGGACGATAGGGTTTTTAAGCCTTCAGTTTTTGCTTTCTGTTAAAAACAGCAAAGAAACTGTCATATTAACAGTGAGGTCAAAAAATAGTAAGGGGTAAACAAGGCATGCTGGCACAAATTAGAATAATTTCTCAGTCGTGTTTAGTGCCACATCCTGCTCCTTAGACTGTGATTTCTAGAGGGGGAACGATGCTTCCTTCTCCCTTTGGGAAGTGCCAGTGCACTGTGGGAATTCCCATAAATAAATACTCAGTCCCCCTGTTCAACCACTACCCTTCATGTTGTGACACTGGTCTTAGAGTCTGTTCTGTTCTGTATCCCTATGAACACAGTTAAATGTAGCTTTTTATTTGAATGGTGAGAAGACAACAGCAACAACAGGAGGAACTGGGTTTTGCCTGCTGGTGTAACCCAAGAACAGCTCATTTATACTCTTAAAATTGCATTGTAAAGATGCTGGAAAAGCCAGGGTGGGACAGCAGAGGAATCAGGCCCACTTGATTTACAGCAGTCAGCAGGGACACCTCAATGTCAGTCGTGAAAGATGTGGTTTCAGTACTGTGCAATGGCATGAATAAATTCAAACAGGTATAAAGACTTTCCTTGTATAATCCAAAAAAATATTCTGAATGTTCTGATCCATGGATGTCATTCTGTTCCAAAATTAGTCCTAATAATTGTTTTCAATTTTCTCATTAATGAAATGAGGGTCGGCCCTAAACACTATGGAACAAAACCAGCTCCAAAATCTTGTTTTCCCCAACTTTTAAAGTGTTTCTCAACTGACACTGATGCAGAAATGTGCTTTAAAACACTGCATTACTGTACAGTAGCACATTTCTTTTGGAATCTCTCAATCTTCAATATCCATTCCAACAGATTGAGGAGAGTCCGTAGGTAGGAGTAAAATGCTGTGTGAGCACTGAGTACCTGCCAGCAGTAGTGCCAAAGCATAAGCATTACAACTTTGGGAGTCAGATACTAAAATCTTCCTTTCTGCAGCCACCCAGGACTGTTACTTTGTCAAAATGAAGGCAAGGTCTAGTTAATACAGTTGTGGGGTAGTTTTGTTTTGGCTTCCATGGGTTTTAATTGCCTCTGACATCAGGTTTGCAGTGAAGGAAGCAGTTACTTTGAGTAAGTTCTGTTATTGTGAATTTTTTCATTAATCATAATAAAATTATAATAAAGGGAAAATAAAATAAGTAGTCTTCATTTAGGAAAATAGTGTGGTTCTTTTATGGTACAGTTAAGGAACATACGTGAAATCTTTATCTCCATAGTTTAGACTTCAGTGTAGAGAGCAACTCTTTGAGATACTCTTGTGATATGTTCCCATCAAAGGAGGAAAAAGACCACAAAGCAACACATATTTCTCTAACTTTTGCTCTTGATATATTCCACTCAATTTGAGCTTAATCGTGAGCTTAAAAATCATTGTTTCCTTTCAACTGCTGGCAGTGAGGATTGCTACCATGCCCCTTCAGAAAGCAGAAATTTGGGGGGAGATGGCAGGGGGGTGCTGGCAGTTTGACTGCGGGGGTGCTGGCAGTTCTGGCCCTGCCATTTGGCCCAAGCACACACCTGTATCAGGCCATCACATGGGCTGAGCAATTCCTCAGGTTTCCAGAGGGATTCCAGGTTCGATGAGCAGGAGAGCCAGACATGAACAGCTCTAGTTCTGGCACTTTTTGACTTCAAAGAGTTGATTTAATACCATTGTTCTAATACAAGTACGTGTGTGAGAGTTGTATATGTTTATGCAAACACAAGCCTAGCTGGTTTTGTTAGTTCATTAATGTGCACTAATAAATTCGTATCCAGGAAAGATGTATAGTGATTTATATGCACACACACCTTATATTTGTACACACAGCATTTACAAACACAGATAATGCATAATATCAAGACATTCCAGCACACAGTGTTTGCCAAGCAAAGCCAAAACCATGAGACAGTGACTCTCAAATCTGTAGCAGCTTTTTAGCTTTTGATATCATTGCCCTTGGGCAACACCGTATTTCAAGGTGTTTGCAGTTTTGCTCTGATGACAGGTACTTGTTAGTTTAAATGTTCAAATGATAGTTTTTCACTTTGCTTAAGCTTAGGAAAGAGTTAATTTGCTAAAGTGCTCTCAGCAGCAGGTTGTCTTCACCTGCAATTTCCGTCATCAAGTGATTAGCCATATTCACAGTTGCTGACCCTTAATTCTAACCTACTGAATGATGCATGCCTGGATGAAGACCAGTTGACCATATTACTCCAGCTCCCCAATCCCATTTGATCCTTCAGCAAATATATTGCAGGTGTGGGGTCTGTGAGAGCGGGAGGATGTGGGTTAATTTCTCACTGCCTCTTCAGGAGTGACCACAGATTCTGTGTATGTTGCTTACAAAACTGTTGGACGTGTTCTTTACGCACTAAATCCTTAACAGGTTTCACAGAACAGTGTGAAAACCCTTTCTATTGTATTCTGCAATTTTTTATTTAATTTACTTTAATAGCAATACAGTGCCAGTCAATATAAACAGGTCAGAAGTCTAATTAATGTTTTAAAAATAAAGGTTCTCAAACATCAGGCGAGTTTGTCATTTTCTGTATGGTTTGTTTTGAGGAGAAAGAGGAAAGAAGGTGAGGAGGGAACCCTTCTGTTCCATGATTACATCCCACCCGCTCATTTTCTCCTTTTCTCCTTTGCTTTTGATTTTAGTGGCGGTCTTAACAGAATGTCAAGATCAATTTGCAGCATGGTTTAACTCAAGGTTTGCATTCTGCCAGCAGCAATTGTCCTAACGAACAATGCCGTGTGTTCTTGTAACTTCAGAAGCTTTTAGAAGGCTCATGGCAAGGGCAGCATCTAATGACTTTATTAGTGTAGGGTTTCAAAATGGACTCGGTAATTGTTCGCATCTCTTTGTCATTTAGTCATAATTACTGCATAGTATTGTTCAGGGTTGGACTTGTGAATAGTTTCCTAATAGCACTAAAACGAAGAAAAAAAAGGAAAAGGATAAAAGGTGATTGTCTCTTTAGATGGAGAACAAAACAGCCTGTATATAGATGATGGTTAAACTGTTTATTATACACCCACCAGAAAAGGTAAACTATCCCTACTTAAATATTTATGTGCTTCAAGGTAATTTCATGTTAGTAATCTAAAAATGCCCAAATTTGGAAAACTAAAAATCAGCAGAGAATGCATTTTGATCTGGTCGTGATTAGGAAGATATGGATGTCTATAATATCCAGCTATAAATAGAAAGCAGCCTCTCTGATGTTATCAAGGTTTTCAGTGCATCAGTTTCTATGCCTTTAGCAATGTTTTAAGGTCATCTGAGAAAAATAGCTATTATATCCAAGGAATTAATTAAATTGATAGATTTTTAAGCATATGTTTTAAGACCCTGCTCTAAAACAAAATCTCAAAGAATGTTCTATCCCACTGTACTGAAATTACAATCTAGTTGATTAAGCTTTTTGAACAGAAAAGGTGAAAAAATAAAACTTTTTGTGTCCTGTGAAAAAAAGAGGTGAAGGCAGAAGAACAGGTGGTCAAGACATTTGTTGGACTGTTTTCAGGAAGGATCTGGTTGTTTTCTCTTATTGCTTGGTTCTCCTGCTGCATTTGTGCAATCTTTCCTCCAGTTTGAATACTTTCATTGACCTTACAGCATTGTATTTTAGTTTTCAGGATGATTCTTTGACTTGTGAAGATTAATCTGAATTCTCTGAATTCTGATGTGCTTGTAGCTTCTCCCACTTTACCAACATCTGTAAAGTAACTAAACACACTGTCTGTTCTTACCTAAGCTATCATTAAATCTGTATATTAAATCTGCATATTAAATCTGCCTGTGGCAAGCCTTGGGTAGGCCTTAGGAAATCATACAGTGCATTGTAGGTGATGGTGAAAGTGCATCTTGTGTGTTCCATTCTTTGTGCAGTGCTCTGGCAAGGGGTCAAGCTATATATTATTTCTGCTTTCACCAATGACTTTGCCTGGTGTCCAGAGGTGGACTAATGGCTTTCTAGAGGGCTGTGGTTTAGGCTGAATGGGGTTGTGAAGTATTTAAACTGGTTGAACCTTTCAGGATGGGAGTCAGATATTCCATGTTTTAGGAAGAGATAGATAACCCACTCATGTAGGCTTTACTTCTACATAAAGAAGTGGATAAAAGCATGCAAAGCATCTGAATCGTTTTTTTTAGCATGTGGATCCTGTAGATGATACTCACATAATTTGATTTAGGCTGCTGTATACATCTTTCAAACATGCTTTGTGTCTGCTGCTCCTTGTGTTTGAGTTACAACCCTACCAATGTGAGTAAGGCAGTAACTGTATTATGGAGACCAAGTTTATTTTAATATACCAATTCAGGACCTCAGCTTCTACTCTTTTAAAACTGTAAATACCCAATACAAAAATGTTATTTTTACGTTAACATTTTAATAAGTCTTATGTTGACTTTGCACATTATTTAATTATTATTAAAAATAATCAGAAATCTTGCATATTGAATATTCATAATTGTTTTCTTCATGCTCAGCAAAGAAGTTACTTTTTCTCCAAACCCATTTCTGAAATGTTAAAGGCTGTTTAAGGAATTTAAGGCTTTGGGAATTATCTAGTCTTAAATAAATCACATTTTTTTGGCCCAAAGTCATCCAGTTTGTGTTCTGAAAGGTCTTTTAGAAGAGATTGTCAGATTTTTCTGCTGCTGCTGCTTTCTGAGGAGGACTTTAGGCTAAGAAGATACAGCAAAAAACATCTCCGGTGCAGCCTTTCTGTTCTGTTAAAAAGTTCTTTCCAAAAAACATAGTGGGCACCATGTGCCAAAGGGCCCCATTTTAGCAGGAAACTTTTCCAAAGTTTTCCCTTCAGTGCATAAAAATATAAAATAGCTACAGGAATTTATATGAGAAAGACTGTAACAAATAACCAGATCTTTGTTATTTCTGTTGATACAGAAAATAAAGAGAATTTAAAATACTATGAAGATCTAAACTGCTGTGAATTTTTTAATATTTCTTTTTAATGTGTTTTTCCATACATTTGACAGCTGAGTTTTTATACAGTTTTTTATATATGAGCTGTTATTATTTATGAGTCTTTATGGAAGAAAGTTTGACCTTAAGTGTACTAGACATTTGCTAATACAATTGTTAAATAGCATTAAGGTGCTGGGGAGTGGCTAAGAAAAACAAAAGCCAATGAGAGCTTGCAATTTTCTTTTTTTTTGAACACAAAAAACTTTCAAAATGTTGCACCAAGTGTCCCTCTGCACATTCCAGGAACACACTACTGTGTGCAAGATGTAACCTGCTCTGAATTGGTTTCCTTCTGCAGACTACTTAGTTAACATAAACCAGCTAGAGTTAACATTTTAGGTTTAGCTGCTCTTCCTGCCACTGCGTTGACTGCTTGGGATTTACATTTTATTCATGATGCCTTGAGAAGGTAGATTAATTTGGTGGTGTATGCAGAGCTATTCATCCTATCAGGTTGTACCATCAGTTTGATTCCTGCAGGAAGTTGGGATCAGGAGGAGGACAGGCACTGAGTTGTTAGTATTTGTTTTCAGTGGTGACTGGTGGGTGGTGTCCATGTCTTTCAAGACCATGCTGATGGCCACTTTTCTGCACTTTTCTGCAGAGAAAGGATACTGAATTCCTCTGCTCCTCTGGAGTCCTGCTGGATCAAGGCCAAGGGCAACAGGCAGAAGTGCTGCCTTGTGCTGTGTTTTTTAAAGGAGATGCAGAGAACTCTCATTGCTCATAATCCTCAGTTCTTTGCCAAATCTTCCTTTAACTCCTCTACAGTTTTCCATTTCTTTGTAGAATCTCTTTCTACTAGGCAGGAGTGGCTTTGAACGAGTTCACATTGGAAAATACAAAACAACAGTTGGAAGCCAAGCTGTGCCTCTGCCTTGTCCCTTTCAGGAACTGGCACCAGAGATCTTCCTAACTTACCAAATTCTTTAAACTGAAATACTAAAGGAATTTTTGTGGTTTTCTAAAGTATTTACCATCCTAGCTTTTTTCCAGATATCAAATAATATTAAGCTCTGAGATCCACACTTTTGATGACTAGCACTTTGGCCAGAAGTTGCCAATTTTGTAATTAAAAATTAAAAGCTGCAGATTTTCGCAGAAACAAATTATTGCTAGACCCCAGCATATACAGAGTGCTACACAGCATGAGATCAGGGGCTATGATAGAACATAGGCTTGAGGCTTAAGTTGTAGTAAGTATTTCCTTTGGGTTTGAGACTCGGTAATATTTAGAACATTTTTCAGTAGATTCTCAAAGCTATTATTTTGCCATAATTGCATTCTAGGACCTTATTTTAAAATAATATTAAATAAGTTACTCCGTTAATAAAAATTATTTTAAAAAATAAATGCAATTGCCAAAAAGCTATGCCAGGAGTGTATTTTAATATAAGGCCTTATATATTAGCTGGTAGGAAATGATAACATTCTTCTCTGGAAAACTCACGTGCTACAGAGATGATAACTCCTCACACAGGTTGTCTCAAAGTGCATTGGAGGGATAATCACTGTGCAGGCACCAGCAACTCCCCCGGTCAACATCTTCATGGCACCAGAATAAATTTTCCTTTGTGCTGTTTTTAACTAAAAAGTGAACTGTATCTAAGCATTAATACCTGTTCAGTCTACATTTTAACAACTTCAATAGCTTCTCAATTATTTTTTTTATCTTGTTTCTCTGTTTGTCAAGCCATGGTCAGTGTCCATGTTTATTCTGTAGCTGTAACTGCTGGTTTCATTGCTACTGACTCATGAAAGAAATGGTGCTGCCTGCAACAATTGTTACTTTTCTTGATGAACTTCTTTTTTGTAACTTCTGAGTTTATTTTTTTAAATAGATTTTTACTTCATAAAATGCTTTTTTGCCTTTCTCCTACTCCCTCCTTGAATATTTTTGTAATTTCAAAATAAAAGGACTAGAAGGGTGCTCTCTGCCCTCCCTCTCTGAGAAGCAGCATTCCTCTATTTCCACTGTTGGTTGGAGATCACAGTAATCCAATCCTGTGGAAAGCCCTTTTCCCTGGAGGGACATCTGTCTCTTTGATGGACTCCACAGGCAATTTTTTTGGCAGCTCTGGAGATGCCACTGAGAGATCTGGCACACTTCTGTTTAGATGAAAGTAAGAAAATCCCTTGCAAGTGATGTACAGAATAAGATGCTTGTTATTGCACCAAGTTTTTTTGGTTCTGTTCACTTCTAACAGTAAAAAATATTTTGGGACTGAGTTATTGGTTGACTAAATACAAAATAGACTTTAAAAAAGATTTAACAACCCAGCACCTTTGATTAGTATAACTAGTACTGTAGGAGTCTCTTTAGTTTTGTTCCTTCTAGCCTAATTCCTTACAGCACTTCTTCACCTCCAGTTAAATATTTTGTTTTTCCATGAAACTTGAGTGCTTTTCTTCTGTGGTGTGTTGAAGACCGTTAAACACTTTTAATGCACAAATCTCAGGAATTCAGCTCAATTGTCCACTGTCTTTTTTGCTTCCAGGAGTGAAACCTTGAACTCACATGAGTCATTTTGCTGTGGAAGATCACCACTGACTTCTGTGAGGCCAACATTTCACTTACCTGTTCCCACCTTGAAAGGAAAACATCAAAACCCATTATTTACCTGAAGAGTTTATATGTTCAGACTTTACAGATGCTGTTTTACCCTTACCAGATGTGTCTATGTTGCTGTTTCCGATACAGCAGAATTTGTTCAGCTTTTTTGATGTCTTCTTTGTGTGTGGTTGTTTTGAAAAATACACTTATGGCTTTGAAATACTTACTTGCCACCCTCACCCAAACTGCAGCCAAAGACAAATTCTGTCTGAGAAGAGTTTTTTTTAGTACTTCAGGTGCCTTGAATAAGCCCAATGCTGTGCTTGTCAGGCTTATCCATTTTTAGCCATTTTATTGGATACAATAGATATATATTGATTAAAATTATCACAATTTTGAATATTTTCAATATCTTTGAGAAGAAATTGCTTGGAGCACTTGACATTTTAATGCAGCTTGTCTTTTCAAATAGATTTGGCTTCTAATGCATGTGACAACGGGACTTTGCTCTTCAGTTAGAGCATACATTTCAGAGTAGTTGTTACCTAAAATATTATCATAAGGCATAAGAAAACACACGATTTAAGTTGCCTTTCATGAACATAATTAAGAATTAATAAGCCTGTACCAGTGGCTAGTCCTCAGAATTTCCACTGTTTTGCCTTTTGTGACCCGTGTTATTAAAAGTCCATTATTTTTACAGACTTTATTAAATTGGATCTTATTAAAGCATTCTATATTTGCATTTGGTCTTTCATAATTCATTATTATTATGACATTTACTTTTTACCATCAGATCTGAAAACATATCATAAGCTACCCTTTTCTCTTGAAAGAAATGCTAATTTCAAACAGTCCTTTAATGGAAGAGAAAAGCTTTATCAGTTTTTTCATTTATTCAAGATCGTGTTAAGAATACTAATGTTAGACTTCTGTATGCTAATATCTAAGAGCTTTTTTTGGTCAAAAGCTTAGAATTATTTTTTTTTAGACCACACTGCTAAGTATGTCACTGTCAGGGCACAAGTACAAAAGAAAATACAATTCTGAAGTCCCATGTTTTAATTCTGTGACTGATAAAACCAATTTCTTCATCTTTCATTACTAAATTATGCTTTTGTATGAAATTTACTATTTTTATACTTCACCATGTTTATTAGATTTCTGCTCTACTTAGTTTCTCTTTAGAAGTTTTAAACAATTGATTCAGCATGATTATTTTGGGGGGTAGTTTTGAATTATAGTCTTCACAAAGTGTAATGGGAAATGGAATTCTCCATGAAATAAATCACTGTCTCAAGCAGTTGTTAATTGTTTTAATTTAGACAACCTAGGCCCTATCATGTTTGAAAATATTATAATAATTTAGTCATAAAAAGAGATAAAGAGCTCTAGAACTGAATGCAGAACATGTTAAACAGTAGGTAACATGTAGTTAAACTGCTGAATTTTTTTAAATAATTATTTTTTTAAACTTCAAGAAATCCTCTACAATGTTAACTATTTTGTTTCCCCCACAAGGTTTCTGACGATGTGCACTAGACATTTTGGGAGTGTTGTAGCCCAAACAATTCGAACTCAGAAGACAGACCAGTTTCCACTTTTCCTTATTATTATGGGAAAACGATCATCTAATGAAGTGTTGAATGTAATACAAGGTACAGTTCTTTATATTACAATTATTCCTTATGTGAGTATTGAAACTGTTATAAGAGGTCTTTGCTAACTGTTTCTTTTTCAGATGTCCAAAATATTAATTTTTTACACAAAACATACTTTAAGTTGCCAGGGTATAATTATCTACTACTCATAAATGTATTAATTAGCATTGTGTTAGAGGTTGGAGTTGCCATGACTGTAGTAGAATTTCAGTTTACGTTTTTCTTTTTTCTTTTTTAAGTGGAAGCTTAATTTCCTAAATAAGGAGCTACGCTTAGTTTTCCAGATTTATATCCAGATACATTCTTGATTTCTAAAGGATCTTGGCTTTTTGCACAGTGCCAGAATGCATTTGGTTCTTTGTGTGTAGCTCCTTGTTAATACCTGGGCTCCTGTTGCTAATGTTTGGACCTGAGTTGTTTTTTCAGACCTGCTGCATTGAGACCCCCCACATCAGATCAGGATTTAAGTTCCTAATATAATCTCACATAAATGAAGCCTTCTGGCTTACTTGAGCAGTTCTTTCTGGTGTAACCATTCCTCTGATTTCACTGACAGCAAGATGACTTAGATGTGGAGTGTTGCCCTCTGACTGCTGTTCTCAGTAACTCTTCAAATTAGAGCACATCAAAGAATGGCTGCCTCTCATTTCTTCTGCTTTCTCCACATGTTTGTTTTTATGACACTGTGTCCTCATTTTTTTATTGCTTGTATCTAGCAATCTTTATTGTAATCTCATTTTCCTGAGGATATTCATCCTCAGGAAATGCTGCCTTTTGCAGACAAGCATTAGTGTTTCTTTCTGCATCTTGGATTATTAATTTTCTTGAGGAATTTGCCGTGTTCCTTCCTGAGGACAAAATAGTTAATTTTTACACTGACTTTGTCTCCTCAATGCAAGGTACAGCACAACACTAATTCATTATTTGAATGCCTGTAATTTATAAAACTGGTTTCATAGGTTATTTCATAGAAAGTCTTATAAATTGCTTGGTTTTCTGGCTGCAGTACAGTTCAGAACTTTTGCCATCCCAATGAAGTCAGTGGAGCTACTGACTTAAATAACTGCTTTAGCAACAATTCAAAGTCATAATACAATACAGCTTTATATTAAAAAAAATCCAGATTATTTAATTACATGCATTAAGTTTTAATGATTTGTCAGGTTTTCTGCAATCTTTTGCACTAAACTAAAACGATCACCTATTGTAGCCTTAGTTAAAGTTATCCTTTAACAAAAATCACACAATCTCTGGTTGTTATTTTCCCAGGAAAGGGGACACTGGTATCTTTTAACAATACTGCCTCAATGAATGGTAGTCTCTGAAGTCCTGCGTGTTGTAGCATGTGGGATAACATTTTCTGCTAAGGTAGCAAATGTTAGAAATGGGAACAATGAGGGCCTTTCAGGGCTGGGCAAGAAGGCATGTTGACAGAAGAGATACAACTATATAGAAACCTAAGACCCCAGTGGCATTTATTGAAATGCAGACTGTCTAAGTTTACTTTTGATTTTTATTTTTTTTTTCCTGGGGTTGGAAACTATGGGGACAGTCTTGTTTTCTTTAGTGGTACTTGTTCTGCTGGGGTCCAACAGCTGTTTAGGCTGGCAGATGTTAAGACTTTATAGATTTTGATCATTTCTTGTGGTTTAAGACCTTTTAACTACTACAACAAGTAGCTTTAATGGGTATTCTAGTCTTTACTAAGAATTATAAGTCTATACTATGAATGCATCTTAGTAGGAAATTAAAGTAATCTTTCAGTCTTTATGAAGACTGGAGGCATGCTGGAAGGAAAACACAGGGAGGTGTCTGTTTTCCTCTCTATGTGTTCTATTTCATGATACACACATGGATGACATGACTTTCCACCTCATTAGCATTGCACGTTTTTTGACAAGTAAATAGACTGAAGAAAATACAGTATTTTAAATTTTATTACTTGTTATACTCAAAATGTGCACACACATCCGTTCAATCATTGTATTCTGCGTTTTTCCATTGTTTTAAACCAATCCACTTGGATGCCGCTGCCAACATCCCACCTTTTTGTTGACTAAGCAGTTGCTTTGGTCTCCCTGGGAATTCTAAAACTGTAAAATCAATTTCACATTAGGGAATCCCAGATCTACTGCTTTCCTTTAACATTAGTGACTAAAAGACAAAGTAGAGTTGATTTATGCAAGCATAAAAGCAGTTGTTGCGATTTGCACCACCTGAAATTTTAACCTGTGATCAACCTTTGTAAAAATAATTTTGAGTTTTCAGTAAAAAGGTGAACTGAAAGCATTTTACTGAGATTCTTGCATTTTCTACTCTTGCCTTTTTTTTTTTTTTTTAAGTCTGGCTATTTCTTATGGATTAATTCTAAAATGACTTCTTTTTTGTTTAATAACTTCAATGAAATGAAGTTCACCTATCTTCCTTTGTTGCTAGGTAACACAACAGTGGATGAGCTAATGATGAGGCTGATGGCTGCGATGGAGATCTTCAGTGCTCAGCAGCAGGAAGACATAAAGGATGAGGTGAGCACTGAAAGTTGCTGCAGATACCTCCTGGCTTCCACTAATCACCAGGGATGTAAATTAACCAGATGTTTCTTTAGTCAGTGGAGTTGGGTATGATGTGTTTTCATGTCTCTTCCATTGACAGAAATGAAAAAGGTAAAGTCTCCTTTGTGTATTTGGATCTCTCAGAACAACTCCTCCTTTTTGGTCTTTTCATTTTCAGGTTATTTCCTTTTTCTGGACATTAGTTCACCAGTGACTGTTTACATTATAGTGATATTATAGAGCTTAATATGCTCATACAAGGAAGATTATCAGATTTTTTTGCCACTGTCCAGCTCCAAGTCATAGATAGAAAACAAAAGTAGATTAATATATCTTAAATGTGTCTGTTTAAAAGAGGGCTGAAACCAACTTCAACCAGTACACCAGTACTGAACCACCATTCATAATGATGCAGAATGCATAAATGAAGACAAGACTTCTCAAAACCAGTGTTTCACTTACACAGAAGCAGACACAGTGAGTTACGCAGCTGAACGATATTTATCTGCTACTCTATGAATTGAGTGACATTTTGAAGTAATTAAGTACTTAGGAATTTATAATAGTAGGTGTGTTGCCATTCAAGATTATTCTTATTCTGTTGTATAGACATTGATTGACAATAATTCACTTAACACATTCTTCACATTTAAATCTTGTATCTCATTAGTACAAGATTTACTGACTATAATATGAAGGCACATTATCTGCACAATATCTGTCATTCACTTTTTTTTCTTTATTTATGCTACCTGTAATTCATTGGTAAAGAAATTGACTTAAATTTTGTTAATACTTAACACAAATTTAAATATGAGGATTACAACAAAAATCCAAGGCACGGTATAACTGAATTTTTTATTGCATTTTAACAGGAGTGTGTTGAGTATGGAAGTTTTTTCAATGCTTTTGTAAGAAGGTGAAATTTACATCACAGATGAGCTCCAAGAGAGGTTCAAAATTAAAAACTGTTAACAAGGTAGAGAACTGAGGGATACAGCATACAAAGCATACAAAGCAGCATAAAAACTGAGGGATACAGCATAAAAGCATACAAAGTCAGAGAGATAAGAGCAAACAAGGGAAAGAAGAAGAAACTAGAAGTGATAGGATAGGGACAGAGGAACAGGACACCAGACTGGACACAGAACCAGGAACTGGCTCCTGTCCTGAGCTGCTCTTCGTCCTTCACTGGATGGCCAAGAGCAGTGACAGTGACAGTCCAGTCCCCACATGGGATTGTTGTCTCCTGGCTTCTTCCCCTGAGTGCTCGACCAGTCTAGGGAGAATGGAAAATGGATTTTTATACATTTCTCCAAAATCTACCTTTGTCCAAGTCTTCTGTAGTCTTTGTTCTTCTGTCACTGAAAGCACCGGTGACATTTCTTCCCCAACAGGAGCTTTTTCTAACACACTTTGACATTCAGAAAACGGATGGAAAATTTCATAAACTTTGGGGGCAGCTTTCCAGACACTATGGGTTCTATACACAAATAGGATATTTACTTACACCTTGGCTCCACTCAGTGTTACAAGCACACTGCAAAGGTGATCTTAGACACTTTTGCCTTTGAAGCAGGAAGTTTTCAAAACAAAAAGTAACCTTGCTTTATGAAATTACTATTCCAGAGAGGGAGTATTTGACAAGCAGTCTGTACTCAATAGAGGGCTTCAGCCTGAAAACAATGTACTGCCTTTTTGTGGTTAGCTACGTAACATGTAGCTTTCTTGTAAGCCTTGTACTTGACAACTTCAAGTGTTCAAACATCAACACCTTTTCTTTTTTAAGGTCTTACTGCAGTTGGTGCAATTTTTTCCCAAATATTACAATAGCAAACAGGATACAGAGTCCGGTTTCTGTTACTGTTTTCTTAATAGCAAGTCATAATAAGTCATCATAAAACCACAAGAAGATAAGCAGAAAATTCTTTTGTGCTTTAAAAAGAGCAGTCATCAGTGTAGCGTTGCTGTGAACAGAAGTGTGTGTGAGAGAGAACCAGAACTGGAAACATTTGTAAATGACAGCATGAAGTCAGTAATGAGTGAGTTTATGCAGCTGAAATTCTCATGCACATGAAAGCTTCCAGCAAAGCCATTGCATAATCCTGTTTGGCACAGCGTGTTTTGCAGTGCCCTCTGATGGTTATTTGGGTTCAGGAGTACTGGTACCACTCCAGCTGCTGCTCCAGGTGTTCAGCTGATGTTGGCTGTAGCTACAGGCAGCTCCCTGTCACTGAGCATCTGCTGGGGGTGTAGGTGGGATGCTCAGAACAGCTTTACCAAATTACCTCACCTAAGTGAGCCACCTCAGTAGCTGGTGGTAATAATAGCAAGTTTAGCTAAATGCTGTGCTTTTGTATCTAGGTATTGGTAAAATTTACCAGTTCAGCCTCATAACATTTTAATGGGGCAAATCTCTTGCATATTTTTTTAGTGTCAAGTGCTAAAATACCGTACTAACTAGCAGTTGGATTTAATTTTTAGATTTGTGTGTTGTACTCCATTAAGCTTTTTCTTACATAATCTCCAAATAAATACCTTAAAACCACTGGGATGCACATGTGTACTCATAGTAACCCTACATGCCTGTCCTGGTGTATAACTTCTGCACCTGTTTTCTCTCCCAGGTTTTCTTAAAGGGAGATCAACCTGCTGTCCCACTCTTTTTGCTTCTCCAGGGTTCTGAGTCAATCACAAGCTGTTGCTGTGTTGACCAGATGATATTTTGGAAACCTCCTGCCTCTTTTGGACCGTGCTGTTGATGTGCCATTGTACATACACAGTCTAGGTGTCCTGCTGTCTGTTTTTATAATTTCACTCCTAAAACTGCTGTAAGAACAAGCCACAAATAGCAAAATTGGATTAGCAGAACACTGATGTGCTCACACGGCTCTTCTGGTAAGAAGTGGCCAATGGATGATTCAGTTGTGTGTTCAGTGACCATCAGCAGTGAAGCCACTTGGCCAGGATACAGTCCTTCCCACCTTTCCCAGTGCAGTCAGGTCTGGGGGCTGAAGTCTGGCCTCATGCTGTGTATGCAGAGTTATTCTGCAGCTGCACTAACGATTTCATACATCTGATGGACATATTTTCTTTTTCTAACCATGTTTGCTTTCCTGCTCACCAGTACAGGACACTTCAACTACTGCTCAGGCAGTGGGGCTGGGGGGATTCTCAGAGAGGGAATAGATGTCATTAAGGGGTTTCTTCTGTAATCAAGAAAGAGTATCTCAGAGCAGGGATAAGCAGCCTCTGCCACTCTTGATCAAGGTGTGCACTGAGATTTTTCGGGTGCTGACTTTGTAAAGAGTGTGTAGTATCAGTTCCTCTTAAGTGTCAATGCCTGGTGCTGGCATTAGGAAAACAAATAATAGTTGTAAAATATTCTACGCCCTGGAATGACCATTTTTAAACACCCTGGGAGTTTGCTTGTTTTAACTGGATAGTTAAATAATCATCTCAGTGTGGCGTGATGAGCCCAAATAGATCCAAGTTAGTTCCTTTGTGAGATTAATATGAAGAGATCTGTGATTAAATCCTGGCCTTACAGCACAACACACCTGTTCTGGGCCAATCCTCAACATTTTTTCTTCATTGCCTGAGGAGGAGGCTTCTCAAAGGATTACAGTAACACTTTTTGACAAGCTTATACAGGGCGGAGTTTCCATGTAATGACAGGGCTCATTTGATGATGCCTCAGTAATGCATTTTTTATTTTTGCTGTCAACATTTATTACTGTAGAAGCATTGACTGTTACACAGCTGGTCCAACTTGTCCACATTTAAGTAACAGTAGGTCTCTGCTCGTGTTTATTTTTGTTGTTATGCAATACTGGCACTCCTGCTCTCGGATTAGACTTCAAGGTGGAATTGTAATAACCCACAGTTGCTTCAGAGACCTTCTTACTTTTTCAAATACCAATTAAAACCTTTGATTCACTTTAAACTGTGTCTGCCAGTGCACTGGTCTGTAGTGTGAAAGAGAGACACTTAAGAATTTTTAAACTGGTAAAGCTGCAGTAAACAGACTCTGACTGAAGATAAGCTGTAGAAAACTGTAGGCCTGTAGAGTCACCATCTTTCCTCTCTGTTCTTGGGTGACATCTCTTTCCTAGATACTTCTAGAGCTTGAAGAAAACATAGGTCCTTCCTCGGCAGTATCTAGATGGGGATTTAAAAAACACATGAAGGAAAAGCAAAACTCCAAAACAGCAGCATAAATTCTTTTTCCTCTTTTCCCTGCCACAGTGCTTTGGGGCTTTAGTGGCCAAGTGATATTTTCATAACTGTGCTGTGAGAAGTCTGCTATCACCATGTCTTTTCCTCCTTTTCTTCCTCACTGCTGTCGGGAAAGTGCTTCCATCAGCTCTGCAAGAGACCTCTGAAATTTCTGCTAGGGCCTGAAGCTCACTTGTAAATCAGTAGAAATCAGGCATCTGAATAACTTGGATAATCTGTGTTCTATCTAACACTGTCATGTGTATCATGGTGTATAGTATTTGCTTAACAAGAGATTATGAGAATACACGAAATTCATTAAATTCCAAAGTGCAAAAGCATTATGGTGATGACAGCCATCTAGTGAAGACTGGGATTTAACCCCTCAAAAATCTAATTAGCACATTTACTAATTATTACTAGTTATAACTAATTAAACTACAGTAATCAGAATTTATTTGATTAAATATTCCGATTTTGTGTTTGTAATACGATAGCAGCCCAAATGATGCTTCCCATTGAGCACTTGGCCGCACACACCCCGATAGGTGCAAATCTCTAAAACTCTTCAAGGGTTTACAGCATGCTTAGGGCTTTGGCAAAGTGCAAGGCAATGGCAGAGGGAAGAAAGAAGGGAAATAAAATATCTTTAGTCCCCGTGGCTTTTAGGCTGTACATGTTGATGGCTCCAGTCACTGAGTACTCAGCCCAGCTGGGCAGAGGTATCAGGACTGGCTGGCTCTTTTCCCACAGAAAGGCACTGCAGGACTCCTTGAAGGTTTTGGGTTTGGTTTTCTTCTTGTCACTTGAGTTAATTCCCAAAAATCAGTATCTGGAACTGAGCTTTCAGCCTTCAGTGTGGACAGGCAGGATCCTGTGGTGGTTCTGTGCTGTTCTGCCCCCCACCCTGCCCCATCCCGCCTCTTCCTGTGGTTCTGCCGCCGCTAAAACATCCATTTGCTTTGTCCTCATCATTCCCATACACCCAACACATCCTGTCTACACTTTTTCCTTCTATATATTCCCCATCACGTATGTTTAAGTTATACAACGTGCAAGTCTGTCATCTGAGTGAGTCAAATTAATGCCTTTCTTGCACTGGTTTGTTTGGACAAAGGGGTGTTTCTCTTTAACGCTCCCATGAACAGCCTTAAGCATTTGCAGATTTTAATTTCAGGAGTGGTTCAGTGAAATGAACTGTCTTTCAGATAGGCATTCAGCATTTGTAAATACACTTTTTTTTTTTCTTTCTTTCTTTCTTGTAATAGCCCTTTACTTGCTGGTGCTCTGAGAAATGTCTTCTGCTCCTGGTTATCTTCTCAAATTCTGTCTCGTCTGGTTTTACTTCACAGTAAAACTGGTCCCAAAGGGCAATGGGGAATAATAGAACACAGTTCCCTGAGACAAATCAGGTGCAAAGTTGATTCCTGGGAATAAATAATTAAATCCTACCTTCAGAAATTACAGTAATGAAAAGAAAAATAGAAAGCCCATGAGGGCCAATGCTGACTTTTCCAGCAAAATATCCTGTTCAAAAAGCAAAATATTTTTAACTTGTTGAGTCTGCTGTCCTAAATTCAGTCAAGAACTCCTCTTTGTCCATCATCCTGCATCTAAAAATGCCTACAACTGGGTATTTCAGGATTAACTTCAATAAATTTTTTAGGAAATAATTATGTGAGAGAGTTACCCAAAATTTCTTCTTAATCTAATCTGCCAGTTTTTCTAAGTCTTGATGTACTGGATATTGCTCGGGAGAAGGCTTTCTCTGGTCAGTTGTAGCTATCTCATAAGTGTTTGATATTTTTGGGTTGAATGCATCTCTAAGAGGCAGAATAGCAAAGAAAAGTCATAGCTGAGGAATACATTCTGTGAATAAAACAATTAAAAAAAAATTCCAACCTTCCATTGTCCTCTCATTGTCTCATTATCAAAATGGGAGCGCAGAAAGCTGTGATTTCTCCCTTTTCTTAGGTGCAAAGGAGAGCAAAGTGTCCCCTTGTCTCAAGCCCCAAACCCTTGGGATGTGGGTGGTTTACATTCACGCCAGCCTTCAGTCACTGCTGTGGAATTCACAAATGCTGTGTAACCCCTGTTTCTGATGAAGGCTTTTTAGGTGACCCAGGATAAGCCATTCTGTTTATACTTTGATTTCTTGAATAAGGAAGGTGCCAGTTCTGCCTTCATTGCAAAAGCACTGTGGAGATACATTTAGTGATGTTCAGTCAATACTAACTGCAATTTATGTAGGGTCTAACAGGAAAGTTGTCAGCTGCCTCAAATTTTATAGATGGATAACACTTCTGAATTTTTTGGTATTAACTATTAGTGGCATGACTATTCTTGACATGCTCTTTGTTAGTGCAGTTGAAGATCCTCTGCAAAATATTTTCTTCTGCTTCTCCTGTCACTACTGTGAGTTTTCTTTTGTTGCTTTCTGGTGAACTTGAGGTATCCTCATTCTTCTCTAGAGGAAGAGATGACTAAAATAAGAAACTGCATTACAAAAGGGAGAACTGCTTCATCTAATGTTTAAAATTTGTCCAGGGTGTAACTGTGAACCGAACAATACCACAATTTAGCCGTAAAATCTGTGGAGGAGTTGGTTCCTGTTAAGTGTGAGCAGTATTAGCAAACAGAAGTATTAACACAGAAGTAGGTACAAAGAGACATTTCATGGGATTACATCTGCTGCTTACCCAAAGAGCTCTGGATTCCAGGCTCATTTTTAAGGTCTGTTTCAGTAAGAACAGAGTTATTTCAATGCGGTGTAGGGCTCAGTGGCACGGTCATTTACTTTTAGATCTGGCTCACATATTTCTATGAGGACCAGGCAGTCATGCGTGGTAATTCTTCACATTCCTGACATCTTTTTCATAATCCACTTCTAGAATGATGATAACTGCAATGAATAGGGAAGAAAGAATTTTAACTTTTTTTGGTGCCTGGAATTCATGTTTCAGTTTTAGTTGCAGAATCTATAGCATCAGTATTTTTTTTTAATTTTATTTTTTGATAAACCACAGTAACTCTATCTTAATTGCTAGCAGTCTTTGATGAAGAAGAGCCTGTAGTTGCAATAGTTATATCTAATCTTTCAGAGTTCTTTTGGGCATTACTGGACTTATGTGACCTTTGAAAGTCAGTGTGTGGAGTTAGGTGTGATACATGGAGTCAAAAAACATGAAAGTTGAACAAGTTCTCTCTGAAGTAATTCTAAATATTTTTTAATTGTCCTCTGGCAGATAATCTGAAGTCATCTTCCTTTAGTGAGCTGATTTGGAAAGGTTATTTGGGTTCTCACTATTCTGAGATAAATTTTCAGTATGTTTATCGAAAGTCTCAGTATAAATAGCACAAAATTTTTTTCTTTACTGTTATGTTCCACCTATAAGAAGAATTGGGAAAACCTCTGTGTGTTCAACAAGCTTTCCTCATATTTGGAAAATACAAAAATGGGAGATTTTATTTATTTATTATTATTATTATTGTTATTTTATTTAATTGTTTCAATGCCCCCTCATCTCAAAAATGGAATATTCATGTAGGGTTGTTTTTGCTATCATGTTCAGGTTCCATGAGCAGAGTACCTCAAACTTATCATTGTCCAGAGTGGGCAGGAAGGGGAAAGGATATTTGGTGGTTATTGTTCTTCTTTGCATTTTGCAAGAATTACTTCTACTCGTGTTTTGGCTCTGCTGAATAAAGTGGTGGTTTCTAAATCTTGGAATGAAATTCAGGACACACTCATTGTAGAATAACTTTGGGTTCTGTCAGTGTAAGGAAGAAGAATTTCCTCTGAAAAGATTTTGCCACTTTCCAGGTGGAAGCTGGAAATATATATATAGTTTTCCCTGCAGTTTGTCTTTTCCTCCTGTGTTTGCATTCTGCTTTAGAGATTTAGCCACTGAGATGTTCGAGGTTTTTTGAGGAACATGTTACGATAATTACAGTTAGCATGAGCTCCTCCCTTTCAGAATTGAGTTTTTGCCAAATAATGATATTTTGAGGAGAAAATTGATCACTTAGCAAAATTATTCTTTTATGTGGAATAAATGTTGCAGCTCGATGGGAAGATGACATAATTCTTCAAGAAGCAGTAGGCAGTAGACTTTAATTTCTGTGAAACACAGGGGACAGATTGCCCCAGTGCAAATGCTGTATTACTGCTAGCTGCAGGGGAGACCCTGCTGAGCCCACCAGCAGTCTCACAGCTAAATCCCATTGATTTTTGTAGGGACCAGTGCAGCCTCTGCAGGGCTCTGGGGGGATTAGAGATGTAAGATGAGTAAGCACAGGGGAGCAGCCACTATCTCTGCTTCAGAGGCAGAGTATGAAGCTATTGATTGTACACTTTGCTTTATTTGACATCACCCCAGTCCAGTTACTCCAGCTTTTGGGGATATCCACTCTTTGATCCTCCACTGTGTGGATGATGCCTCAGTCATTTGTGTGTTTTTAGTAAACCTTTATTTTTTTGTGCTGTGACTGTTAATAAGATACTTTTTGCTGGCATGGTAACCTCCTGTTCCTTGCTTGCCTGCATCTGTCCATTTAAGATACTTCAGAGCAGGACCTGCTGCTTTCCCATCTTTGTCTAATATTCAGCACTGTGAACTGAGGCTTCTGGATGATGTTTGATAGTCGTGACCCTGGCTGGACCCTGCTGAGGGGTTTGTGACCCAGGAAGGACCTGGGATTGGGTTTTCTCTGTCAGGACCAGCCATTACCCACTGTCAGTCTGAGTAGAGAGCCAATGAAAATCCAGCCTCAGCATCTAAACCTCACTTCCCTGTTACAAAGCCATCCAAGCTGTTGGGTGCAGGAGGGAAATCCCCCCCAGCTCCAGCCTGTACCCCCCTGCAGTGACCTCTCCCCTGGAGGCTGCTCCTCCCCAGGTCTCTGTGCCTGTCATGGCTCTCAGTGCAGAGCCTGGGTGCCTCATCCAACCCTCAGACCAGGGTTTGGACACACCATTCCCTTACCTGGCAACTGAATCAAAGCTTCAGGTAGTCAGAATTTCTAAAGCCACAGTCACCCTTGAGACGTCTCTGAACGTGTTTCTCCTAGTGGTAGTTGGGTGATGTTGAATTGGGATTAAAGAGTGCTGGTAAACATAAAGATGTTTATCATACTGGTCCACTGTTTGATTTTTTTTTCTTTTTTTTCTTTTCTTTTTCTTTTTTCCCCTTTAGGATGAACGTGAAGCCAGAGAAAATGTGAAAAGAGAGCAGGACGAAGCGTACCGCATCTCACTGGAGGCTGACAGAGCCAAGGTGTGTGCTGGGGGAGAGACCCCATGGGATGGGAACCCTTTGGAGTTTGGGAATGCTCTGTGGTGCAGAGGACTGGCCTGCCTTCAGTTGTGCTCTGAACATGAGACCCTAAAATCCTCAGTGTTGTAAAGTGGCACCAGATAAAGTCACTAGGACTAGATTTGACTACATCTTTTAGCTAAGCCCATCCTGGCTTCATTTAATAATATCCTATCTCTTATATTAATTTTTATGGAAATGTTGAGAAATTTTTTGCATTTGTATTTATGACATATTTATGTGGGCTTGCCCTTTGTGTTTGTTAGAGGGAAGCACAAGAGAGAGAAATGGCAGAGCAGTTTCGCTTGGAACAAATCCGAAAAGAACAGGAGGAAGAACGTGAGGTGGGATGTTTTACCTTTTCTGATAACTTTGAATTCATGAAGCTTATGAGCACTGAAACTGTCATTCAATACACACTGCAACTTCAATTCAAAGCACACATTTTATGTGATCAAGTTTCCTTACTATTATTGATTTCTTACTATGTATCTGTGAAACAAAATGCAGCTAAATAATTTTCATCCACTGTTTAATAGATTTTCTGTTTTATCATCAGGGTCTCAAATATAGCCAAGATATTAGATGGACCTGCTCACAGGAGATCTGTGAAATGAGCTCAATAAGTGCTGGAATCTTTGGGTGGCTCCAACCTATTTTATGCAGCCACTCCTTTTAAAAACACGGAGCCCTTTCATTTTTTCCAGGAAGTAGCACAAAGCCTGCCTGCAATTCTGATCTGATGTAATTTGGGAGACAATCCACTTATTAAAAAATTAAGAAAATAAAATCCAGAATCTTGACATTTGGATTTACAGTACTTCAAAAAAATTTCTGAACAGTCTTCTACAGGATCTTCCATAGAATGAAAATTGTGTTTTAACAAGCACTTTATGTGTCTAGGCCTCTGTAAGAAAACAGAACCTCTGCGCTGTGAAAGTACTGTTCCTCAAACTGCTATTTTGTATATTCTCTCAATTTTGTAAAGTCTGAGGGCCCCAGTGCCTCTCAGACATGGCTCCTACAGCCTCTTTCAGGATCTAGACAAGTTGTGAGATGGCAATTCTGTGAGGTTAATAGCAGCTGAACATGAATCCACTGTAGCAGGAACATCCTCACAATCAGCTGACACTCAGGCTAAAGCAGGAAATACATTTTTCTTTTCTAAGTTATTTTGCATGCATAGAAACAGTAATTATTTCTGCCTCATTATATCTGCTCCTGAACCTTTTCTGATACCTTGGCCTTTTGGAAATGGTTTCCTTATGCAAAGGCTGCAAGACTGGTCCATGTTATCAAAATATACCTGGGCTTCCCTGTTTTAATGCAGAGTGCAGTAATGAAAATAATAGGATCTGTTTGCTTAGTAGAACAAAAGGGATTTTAACAATAATGTTTACTAACACTCCCCATTTTCAAGTATACAGATTACTTGGACTGAATTGTTTTGCAACAGTGTTTACTTACAGAAGTGGCTTTATGTTCGGTTTGTATTTTAAAATCTGACTGTTGAGCTCTTCACATACTGAACATCTTTTTATCAACAAACTGAAATTGCTTGTTCGGGTCCAAGAGTTTTTAATGTGATTCATCATGTCATTGTTTTCTGACTTGGTTTGCTGGTACAGAATATCCATTGTAAATTGCCATTTTATGTTGAAGCACAGGAGAGTGGTTACTTTGGCGAGCAACGCACTCTTTGCACAAAGGAAGGAGCTCTAATGAGCTACTGTTGTTTATTTTTCTATAATATAATTGATTGGGTTCAGTAAATAATGTAGCATCTGTTGTTATACTGTGTGGGGAAATGTCAAAACAGCAAGACAGTAAGCAGGTGGTTGAGAATGGAGAGGGAGAAAATTAAAATAGAATCTATTTAAAATATAATCTCATAGTAGATGAGCAAAAATGAACTCAAGTTCTATGTATAAATATTTATACTGAATATAATTTGCTCAGAGGTGTGTGTGTAAGAAGTAGACTATTTAAAAGCCTTTGTAATCTTGCTTCTTCCCAGTACTTTTCCTGCAGTATAATCACCCTCCATCAGTTTCTGTTACTAAATGACCTTGGTGGGGGTTTTCAAAGGCACAAATAGCAACTGTGTATACTGAAAGTTCCTTGAAAATGGGTAAATCCCTGCCTGACTGTCTCTTCAGTTTGAAAAATTGTCTTTCAGGCACAGTTTGGGGCAGGTAGTGTGTTTGTGCTGCTTCTTCCATTCATTTACCTTCTTTTTAAGTGCTACCTTAAGTGAGGTGATATTGTAACAGAGCTGCTTCTGAGTATGATCAAATTTTTGACAGATTCTGATGCTGCCTGTGAGTACCAAAAATGCCCTTGAAAATCAAGCCCACCTCATTCAGCAGTCTAATGTTAGCCATTAATTTTATATTAAAAAAAAAAAAATCTAATCAAAGGATTGGTGCTGTAGCAGCTCCCAGAGACAGAGGACAGAGAACACAGACCTGGGTCCTGCCCTTAAAATCTTGACATCAGCAATGTTAGCAGGAACACAGTCATGCACATATGACTGTCATGTAGTGGCATTGCAATTTGAGGGCTGATTTCACGCAAATTGTTGCAGAAAATGTGTTCATCTGTATTTGGAACCATCTTCTTGCAAATACTACTACTACTACTACTACTACTTCTACTAACTTTAAATCTTCAAGCCCCTGTTTCTGTTCTCTGAGTTTTCTGCTTTAATTATTCCTACTTTTATATGTACTCTGTGTATCTAATGGACATTCGTGGCATTTTTAATTGCATCTTTTAACAGTGTTTCAGTTTATTTATAGTAAATTTCTTGCATATATTTCTTTTCACTCTGAACTGCCATTAATGGTCCAGTCTACTGCAAATGGTCAATTACCATTGCAAGAGGAAGACAATTTGACAAGTGCTTTTAAAGAAATACTTTTACTGCCTTTTAATTTATACTCTTTAAGGAAGCAATTGGCCACTTGACAATTATTCTCTCATTCAATTTTTTTCCAAGGCTTTCTGCCAAATGATTAAATTACGTATCCCATCGTGCATTAACTGTAGACCTAATAATATGTGTTATAAAGAAGGATTTATTTTAATTAGTTGTCTGGTGGGCTGTTATTAAGGAGTGAATAAAAATTATTTTGTCATTGAGATATAAAGGCTCCGGAGCACTGCGACACATCTTGAAGTTCTAGAAGAAATAAAAAGAAAAGCTTTCTTCCCTTTTCTTCTGTTGCTGGCATTGCAACATGAAATGGTTGTTTTTGCTTCCCCAGGCTATCAGGCTCTCTCTGGAGCAGTCTTTGCCCCCTGAGCCGAAGGAGGAGAGCACTGAGTCCGTCAGCAAACTCCGCATCCGAATGCCCAGCGGAGAATTCTTTGAGCGGCGTTTCCTGGCCAGCAGCAAGCTGCAGGTTGTCTTTGATTTTGTAGCTTCCAAGGGATATCCTTGGGAGGAGTACAAGCTGCTGGGCACCTTTCCGAGGAGAGATGTGAGTAAATATACTTTTCAGCAATAAATACCTCTGCTTCTTGCTCCTGTGGGTTAGATGGGCTGGGGTGTTATGGCGTAGAAGGTGAAAGGTGTGCCTGAGTATGCTCAGGTGCTGCCAAGCTCTAAGCCAGCTGCTGGCTGACCAGTGCTGTTACATACAGAGCTGTGAAACTTGCCTCCAGTGACATTGTGAAAAATTCTACATTTCAGAAAAAGCTGTGGACCATTTTCAATGAAAACTTGAATATGCTGAGCCAGCTTTGCTCGCATCCTTTTTTCAAGGGAAGCTCCATCAACACTGCTGGTAGTTCATGGTTTAGGTCCGTTATGGGCTGGTACTTCTGATCTTTCTGATTTTGCCATTTGGATGCAAATTTACATTATGAACAAGGCTCAGCATCAGGTAGCACTCAGTCATGAACTATTAAGTACATCCTAATAAATATTTGATCCATCTGTTACATAATACCAGTAGATAATTACCTCTCCTACCTTGAAATTGTATGATGAACCTGCTGTGGCTGATTTTCAGAATCAATACTGCTCACTGCTTACAATAGCCAATTAAATTCTGTTGATCAATCAACAG
This sequence comes from Pseudopodoces humilis, assembly GCF_049639895.1. Classification (NCBI taxonomy): domain Eukaryota; kingdom Metazoa; phylum Chordata; class Aves; order Passeriformes; family Paridae; genus Pseudopodoces; species Pseudopodoces humilis. The sequence goes on along the minus strand of NC_142209.1, from coordinate 25,616,129 downwards.
ATAATTTTTGTGCTGGCTCCTGAATTTCTTTGAAAATCCACCTCCGTGTTTTCTGCACAAATTAGCTTTCATTACTTATTTAGTCATTGCTACAGCAAAGGTGAAAGTCAGTGGGTCCAACTGTGCAGGGGTTGAAAAAAGGTGAAGGGAATGGGCATTGCAGAGATGTCAGGACAGAGCCAAGCAGTGATGGGTGAAGTTCAGCAGTTCTTTGGCCATACTGCCTGAGCATTGCAGAGGAGTGGGGCAGCTCTGGACCAGCTGGGGTCTTGTTTGCTGGAGGCATCTCCAGGTGACTGGTTGGGCCCTTTTTCACCAATGGAGTTCAGTAATTTGGGTTGCTTTTCCATTTTGTTTCCCATCATTGCCCCTGGAGGAAGTTCACTGGGAATGAGGCTCTGATTGACATGTTTACAGTAGTTTGTAACAGATAACATCTTGCTTTATCATCTTATTTGTAAGTACTCCAAAGGAGAAGCAGCTCATCCTTAGCAAACATACAACCTTGTGAGTGAATGTGCTTTCTGACCCATTTTTGGCAAACTGTGTACAGGATTGCAGTGCTTGCAGCTCTTCTTCCACCTTGTCCTGGGTTGGGAATCCTAATCAGTCAGACTGAAAAGCAGCATTTAAGGAATCACATTAATCACTGATTGACTTTTCTCCTTAAGCATGCAGTATCATTTCCAGTGGAATCAAAGACTAGAAGTCACCTGTGTTCCCAGGATTACTGATGGTTCAGTGTACTTGACAGAAGAAAAACAGTGTTTTACAATCTAAACAATGGGTTTATGCATTTTAAATATTTTGCAAGTCATGCCTCCCCACCTGTAACTTATTTCTGATGTAATACATATTTAATATAAAAACCCTACAAGTATATTACTCTTAACTTTTTTAATTTGTTTTTCACTTTACACTGGCTGTTTCTGTACTTATTCACATCATCATCATTATGAATGTTAGTAGTCTGTAAAAATCTCAAAAATTTATCAGGTGAATCACATAAGAACAAGTTTTAAAAAGAGTAGAAAAAAAAAAAACCACTAAATTAGTATTTATTATCAGTATGTCCATGAAACTGGCAGGGAGAAAAGGAGGCAAAGAAAGGAGAATTTAATGGCAGTGTCTAGAGCTGTTGGTCTGTTGTGTGGGAAGCAAAGACCCTGTCATCTTTTTTCTATGATTCCAACCTAATAATGCCATGTATGAGGAGTCACATAAATGATTCATGCTGATTGACTCAGCCATGTATGAATCCCGTTGCCATTGTGACCACCAGAGCTAAGACAGACAAAAAATATTCCCCAGGGGTTTGCTAACCACTGAGAACTGTAAATGACATCTGTCACGTTCCCCAGGTTCGGAAAGTTGGAAGCATGCAATTCCACAGACATTTAAAAAAAAAATAAAATAAATAAGGCATTGTTGAATGGCTTGGAAGAAGTACAGTCAAAATATATATTCATTACCTTGGGTTTTGTGGTCTGTAGTCTCTTAGAAATACACTGAGTTATCAAGATCCTTCTGCTTTATGGTATGTTACAAACATGAATAGGAATCTGTGCTCCAAGGACAGAGCACTTGGGATGCTTGTGCTCCAGAAAACAAGAGCATTTAAAATGTCTGTATTTCAACTATACATAACATTTTTGAAAAAAATATATTTGAAAGTATCAGAATTACTTTGCTGGAGTTTTGCTGCAGTATGAAAACATGTCTTCTAAAGTTAGGTTGTGGGGTTTTTTCTATCCTAATCTGCTTTACAATAACATACACACTCCCAAAAGTGTTTCTGTCTTATCAAAACAAGGGGATTATCTCCATCCAGGTCAACATTTTCACGTGATAAACTTGTTAGAGCATTTTTACCTGCTGTTCAAAGCCATCAGTCCTGATACAGTGTTGCTGAAGCATTTTTGCATCTTTCATAAATAAAAATTCATTAGTTCTTAGTCCTGTGTTCCAGTTGCTTACACAGATATCCTTAGCTAACTTAAAGTTGGTATCATAACCCTCCTGTAAATACAAACTTCTACACATGAGTAAATACACAGATTAACCTTTTCCAGACACTACTTGTAGATTTTAAAGCAGCAGTGACATTCCAAAGCAGTTAAGCACATGCAGTGACTTGTTATTGGGTCTTTGTCACTCGCTGTGTTGTTCTTTCTCCCCGTGCTGAAATTAGATATTAAGCAGCTCCTCTCTCAGTACCTCAGCACCACATCTTGTACCACCAGTGTGAATCACAAATGTGGGCTTGGGGCAGCGGGGAGCTCGTGCCTCAGACTCTGGGAACGTTGGCAAGCACATCTTTGGGAGTGAAAAGCTGTATTGTATTTCTTGGCATTATTCTTAAATACACCTGCAAAGGCTCCATGGGAGCAAATGTGTGCGCTGTTAAATGGTGCTCTGATTTCAGAGTTCTAGTTCCCTTTCTTCCAGAAATCACATTTTACTATAACAAAAAGAGCTTATTCTATGTATATTCATGTGCTCAGTCTATTCCTAGTTCAGTATTTAAGTCCCTTTCTCTTAAAAGCTTTCCTCCAAACCCTTCCCTGACTTTAGTAGTCCTCTTGACCTCCCAGCTGCAAATCCTCCTTCTCCCAGTGCTTTGGAGACCTCCAGATAACCAGTTCCTCACTTACTTCAGTGCTGGTGACGTGCACAAGTCTTCCTAAAACCATTAACATCTTACAGGGTGGGCATTTTACCCCACTTAGGTAAGAAGCTGAAGTGGACCAGGTCTAGTTGAAACTATAAGAGGAATGTGCAGAAATTTACCCAAACTGGGCTTCATCCCCCCTACCAGGGTTAATATGTTTGTGAATGTTTTATGGTGTCTCTCAGAAAGGGAGGGCCAGGCATGGTTCCTCCTTCTAAAAGCTGTATTTGAAAGAATGAATTTATTAATTTCTCATGAAAAATCAAAATTGCAAGCTATAATTTCTGCTGCTGATTTCTTCTTGAGGTGGAGCATTAGTTATGAATTTGAGAGTATGCCTTCTGCAGACATGGTATTAGAGACTTAAGCTCTTTATTTACTGTATCTGGAAGCCTTGGTAAGCCAAGACTTCTACAGTATTTCACATTTTATTTTTCTGAGCCACAGCTTAGGATCAGGTGGCAGTTAAGTCACTTAAGGTTATTTAAATGCATCTAAAATGTTGCTTAATAATTCAGAACCAGTTTGCTCTGTTTAGAGTATTAAGATTTTTTAAATCCTTTTAATTAACCAATTTCAGCAGCAGTTTAAATAAACAGAAACAAAAAATCTCCCTTGAAAGGGCAGAAAATAAATTTAACTCAAATTGCATGTCAATTTAGATCAAAAATGATCAGGATTTCAGTAAATTTAAGGCCAGGAAATTCATAGTTTTAGGAGTATATGGGAATATAGAGTAAGATATTTCTCCAAACTCAAATGTGATTGTTCATTCCTGTGCTTTGGCAGGATTAATCCTCTTTGATGCTCACAGTGGTGAAAATAATGCCACAGGATAGTAAGTTTAGCTGCAGCACTTGGTATGGAGTCCTCTGAGCAGGGAATTACCCTCTGATGTTCTCAGATAGGTGATGTTGGAGCATGGTCCTTATATTGTTATGCCAGATAGTTTGACAGTTTTGTATATGAGTTCTGGCAGCTGTTCTTTGTAAGGATAATTCTGAATTTCACCCCTGCAAACTACTGCCTTCAGATAACTTTTAAACTCATTAGGTTGTGTTTAAACTCTAAATATGAGTTCATGAAAGACTGACATGTCCAGGACCATCTCTGACTTTTAACATTTTTCCCCCTGATCATGATCTTGATAGGAAAATGGAAGAAAGATGTTATTGGGATAAAGGATTTATGCAGTGTCACAGCTATACCCTATAGTGGTTTTAGTAATTTCATGTAAATCAGGAAAGTACCTTGAATATATCTGAATAATTTTATAGCAGAGGAGAATTTCAAATGAATGAAATTTTTTTTCCTGATAAGTTACAAAAATTTTGAGAATTACATGTGATACCTGTCATTTTTCCAGTCATTTCAGTTACTGATATTTATCTTTCCCAGTACACAAAGTAGTAGTCATCTCTCTTAATTCACATAATTTAATTTTTTCTGGTCAGTGGTGTCATGTGCTTACTCTGATCTAGTTTACATAAGGCCACAGCCATCTACAAAGAGGAGATATCCCTCCTCCTATCATTTACAGCTTTCCTTAAGTCAATACTACCTGCCCTTGTCTTTCCTCTCCTGTCAAGATCTGTTGGTATTTTATTTATTCAAACAGTTAGGTTTGGTTTAGTTAAGACACTGAGAAGTTGCCTAAGCAAATTGGCCATTCCAGACTGGCATATTCCCATGCCTCTTTTGAAGCCTGGTTTCTTACTGTTCTTCCTGACCACTTGTAACAGTGGAGGGATTGGAAAGATTAACCTCGAGTGCTAGAGGAAAGGACACCGAAACATTTGTAGCTCCCAGATTTTCCTGCTTTTAACCAGTTTGTTGCTCACAAAGAACATGATCACAGTCTTTTGGCCAGCACCTAAAAAAGGGAGTAGGCAACATTCTTGCTCTGGTGAAGTCAGTGACAGCACCTGAGAGATCATGGAGTTTATTTTGCTTCTTGAAACATGTTTACTTTTGTGGAAATATAATTTCCATATAGGTAGTAAAAAATCCTGTAAATATTACAGAAGGATTTTTCACAATGTTTTTTTCCAAGAAAGACGGACTTGATATGTTTTTTTCAGACCCAGTGTCTTTATATTAGTAACTTATCCAAAGTGAAGGATTAAAGCCCTTCATGTATCAAGTCACTGAAAAGAGATCTCATCTCACAGATGTAAGAAAAGAAGTAGAATTGCATTCTGTAGATCAATATAGTTTCTGATCTCTCACAGCAACTCTTTTTGAATACAGGGAATGTTTAACCAGTTTCAGGAAATAGGTGTGCATTTCAGATGAGCTCTTTTACTCGGGGCTCACTAGAGTAAGCAAGCATTCACCCAGCGCTGAATGCTCAATGCGGAGCGCAAGCTCTCCATGAATCATCCTCATTAGTTAGCCCAGTGACTAATGCCAACCATGGGATTAATATATTCCACCCAACAGCCCTTCAGTGCACATCCCTTGCACCCAAAGTGCTCTTTTATTCAGCACTGCCCCATTTTACAAAACATTTATTTCAGGGGAAATTCCTGCGTTATTGTTCGCAGGAAGATGCCTTAGTTAAGCTGTAGCTTTGCTCTTGCATATAACATTATCCAGCATAAACTGGGGCTAAGATATTTTCTACTTTTTCTGCAGATTTCATGTTCAATATCCATTTTGTGGGCTTTTTTTGACCCATGTAGGAAGAAAATGAAATGATAAAATACCAATAGAGAGCCTTTGTACTAGTATGATACTAAGACTGCTGTGTCTGGTTACCAGAAAATTTAATGATCTCCTGCTGTTTTGGTAATTGCATAAGTAATGCATCAGACTAAATCACCAAAGCAGTCCTAGGCACTCTCTTTATTCCATTTACCTATCTACCAATCACAATGTTATACTGTAGATATCATTGTGATATCTGAACATCTTAATCCTTTGAACTGGTGATAAAAATCCTTTTGGATTGTTTTTTCATGCAATTATAATTAAGTGCACATGAATCCAGTCCTGGCTCATTCTTCTGTGAGCGACTGTGTTCCCATCCATTCCCCTCTGGGATGTATGCAAAGCAAAGTTCTTACAGTTCATTTTGAGCTCTAAATGTATTTATATGTTTTCAGACTTCCAGAGGATATGGCTGTTTGCTGCCTTTCAGCTCTTCATTGATCTTCAGGGTGAAAGCTGTAGTATTCCTGGGGATGTCATCTTTCTCCTGTGTAGCTAGCACATTTAAAAATAATTAAATACACGGATAATTGTTAGTTCACTATAAGCACACAGGCAGCAGTGCCCACAAGTAATGCACTGTTTCGCTCCCTGGCACAGCAGAAAGGATGCTTAACAAATGCTCTCATCTGTAAATGCCAGTACTTAAACTTTCTCTGCTCAACAAGAAAAATGAAGGTAAATAGCGTGAGGGAGAAGGTGGTGGAGCTCCTCTTCCTGCAGGTCCTTTGTCAGGAGAAGACAAGGTCCAGGGTTTTCTGTCTGAGAAACTGCAGAAAGAATTCCTAAATAAATCAAAGATTTCAAACCAGAAAGGAGGAAGGGAGGAAAGCAGGGGAGAGCTTTTACATCACCTCGCTCTTCCCCAGAGCCTGAAGTCCTGCAGCCGTGGAGTTGTTGCCACTGTGGGACCATTGATGTCCAGGTCAGGACCTGCATGTGACTCCTCTGACTGACTCCAACTCCATCTTCTTGCTCTCAAGGAAATTTGTGCAATACTTCAGCACCATTAGCACCACAACAATAAAAGTCACATTATTCAGAGAGGCTTTTCTTAATTGAAATACTTTTGTGTTTGCGCTTCTGCCAAAATGAAAGAGTGGATTGGTTGTCATTGCAAATGAGCTGTTTGAAAGGCTAAAGGGAAATGCAGCCTTTTTGTAGTGATTTTTTTAAAGTGAGATTAGTTCTTGGAAAGAAATATAAAACAAATGTTCAGTGATGTTGGTAACTGGATGTATTTTGGCTGTATTTTGGGCAAGTACTGATCATTAAATGAATTTCTGGTCCTTGGTTAAGAAGAGTCACAGGACTGCCTCAGAGCTACCCAGGTGTATACAGGCCTTCCTAAGGCCTTTTGTTGGAAAGTAGATAAACTACAGTTTATGTATTTCTTTCATTACTCACTGTTAAAAAGCTATAGGGTTTGGGTATTTTTAACAGCATCATTAACATTGGAGCTTTATATAGTTTTGACAAAAAAAAAATCATTTTTGGGGGGTTTTAAGCTTTTTTTTTAAAATATGAGGCATTTATTCCAGCTGAAAAAATCAGATTTTCATTTAGAACTTCTAATAAGCACCAGATAGTTCACTATACAAATGTAGCAACACTGAGTTTGGGCTTATCCTTGTTATTTGCACCACCCTGTCATTACATGTTTTAGGAAACAGGGGAGAACACAGTTGCTGTCTTAATTTACTGTCAAGTAAGTCAAGTAGTGCAAGAGAGGCTAGTCAGCCTTCACTGATTAAAATCTATGCAGCTTTTTTTTTTAGTATAGATTATATTAAAGCAATGAAAACTTAGACTCTATGTCAAGGTCGGCTGCATCTCGGAGCACTGCACGGCTTTCCAAGGGAAAAAGGGGAAGCGTGCTCAAAGTAAAGGGTACAGCATCACAGTTGTCTCTTTTATCAACAGCTGCTGCTTTGCTTAGTAAATGTATTTTTAAATATGCTTAATCTAAAATATGTTTTGAGAAAACCTCTTCAGAGAAATAAGACAGTCGGTGTGATGGATTAAAGCTTTGTATTTGGATCGAGGCTACAAGTCTTTTACTATGACATATTTTTCCTTGTTTGTGACGGCTTTCTTCAATTCAGATGTAAATTATCTCCAAGTTTATTCAGCTAAGCCAAATCTAATTGCATATATTTCTATAAAGTAACTCTACTTTTGTTTGTTGCTCAAGTTGAGTGTATTACCTGTGTAACCCAGAGATATTTCAATAGGTAGAAAGGATTCACTGTATTTGTTTGTGTGTCACTCTGAAAATATAGTTTTTTAAACAGATCTGGTACTTTACCAGGTGTGCCTTTAAGTAATTTCTATTGCATTTATACTTTAGGAGGATTAGGAAAGAGAGTAAAAGAACCCTTTGTCCGTTAGATTCATTAAATGTATTCATGCGTGTGTAAGTGGTATAGAGGCTGTGCTACTTGGGAATCAGATCCTTGTCCTAGGGTGGAGAGAAAGGTGAAGGGTGTGATATTTACAGCTTGTGTAAGTGTCATAATAATTGTGTATTTGATTCTTTATTTTTAAATTACCTTCCTGGGCACTAAGCCATTTTTTTTTTGTATTTATCTTTTCCCCGCAGAGTTAGGGAGGGTAAGGAACCACACCTTGTAAGTGGTAAAAGTACAGCTGCTCAGGATGTGTGTAATAGAACAGATAGGTCAGCAAAGGTGAGGACAGAAATAACCCAAATGTTATTCTAGAAGGAAAAAGACTTTGCTATAAAAATGTGTTAAAATGTTTAAACTAGCATGAGTTTTCATTTTTGGATTATCTAAAAACCCAATTAATTTATTCAGAATGAAGTGTAAGCAGCTACAACATTCTTACAGGAGTATAAGAGTTAACATCGCTACCTTGTGCCTTGCAGAGCCATAAATAAATTGAAATTCTAAGTGCCTCAGAAGTGCTTCAACTAGCTAGTGCTTAGTTGGAATAATCACCACAGAATTAACTTCAACAAATACTTATTTAAATGATAACCTCATGGCACCAAACTGACACTGGTTGTGTAAGAAAGCTCTTTAAAAAAACGAAGCCATAGCTGCAGTGCACCAAAACCTAAGGTCCCATAAAACTGAATCCATAGTTAGAATAAAAGATTGGTTTATCAGCTTTAAACCTATTTCAGTGAAAGCAGCTCAATGGTGAGATCTAACACTGGCAGAAATAAAGTCCTGTAGCACCTCTGGTGATGTTGCTGAAGGGAGGGCAGTGTTAAGGTTTGCACAGAAAGTCATTTGCCTGAAGATAAAATCTCCTGGGGCACTCTCTGTGTTCAGGGCTTTGGGAAAGCCCTGAGTGCACCTGTGTGGTGTTGTACAGGGTTCTGTGAACTAGAATGTCAGTAATGCTGCTGTCACTTGTGTTACACTCTCAGCTCCTGGACACTGAGTCCCTCCTCTGCCACCCTCCTCACAGGATAAGCTTGGAACGCTTTACAAGCATAAAACCTCTTTTCAAGGGGTTTTAGTTCATGTTCCTTTACAATATGAAGTATTAGGCACTAGCAAACCCACAAAAGATTTGATAAATACATTCAGCTGGTTTCACAGAGTGATGCATGAGGTGACTCCTAGAGCTTACAACTGGAGAAAGTCACTTACTGTAGGACTTGAAGATACAGATAAAAATGTTTCTTTAGCATTTGTTAAGGCCTTTAACTAATGCTGATAGTGAATTTTGCAGCCTTAATCAAGAAAATGTTCATTCCGCCACAGAGGTGGAAGGGATGAAATCAGATTCTATATACAAGTGTACTATAGTGATTTTCTGTGTAATTGCTAACAACATAGAATAAATCTAGAATACATAGAATAAAACTAATACACAGAATAAAACTAATAAAGGTGTAGGGCTTTGGGACAGTGTGAACTTATATCATGTGCAGGGCTGTTTGAAGAGAGCATCATGCAATGGCATCAGAGCCAAAGGGTGTCAGCTTTGAAGTGGGCTCCAGAATTTAAAGGAATGGTAATGAAACAAGCCATGCAGATACACATTTAAAGACATTCTATACTTTTCATTATGAAATAATGCACATAAATATAAGTGAATGAGGTTCGGTACAACATTACACTGAACACACCTTTGCAGGCTACAGCTCTTTCCTTTGATCTCTGTTATAGATCATTCCTTGGTTTCTAACTCTCCTTTAAAATACTGTAAGTTAGAATGCATCTTAGGTCTTATACTTCATATATTTACAAGAGAAACCATTTCTTTTGTTAGGAGGTGTGTTCACTAATAAGGCTTCTCTTCTTCGTAGTAAACAACATATTTACAAGCCAGAAATAACAAAGTAGAAGCTGCAGAAGGGTTGTGGTGTGATAATTAAGTACAATGGCGACCCATATGAACAGAAAATGCCAAGGAGCTAAAACAAAGCAACAACAGCTTTGTTTGTTGACAGATGTAGGAGCCATATTGTTAGTTAATTGGGTAATGGTGTAAACATTTGCAAACTCTGCTGTCCCTCAGTGAATTAAGCGGCACACTGAAATTATGGTGAAAAGCTGCACAGTCCTTGTGCTGCAGGTACTCCAGAAGGCTCCTAGGACCTTTCTCACAGAGGAAGGAACATCATGTGTTGTTGTTATTTGAGGCACTTGAAGTTTGCAAACCTTAGGCTAGGAGATGTATCTTGAATTACACTCAAGTGAATAGCACATTTCCATATGGCTACAGCCTGGAAAGTTGTGTTTGGTGCCTAGGCTTACTTTTGAGATTTTTTTTTCCAAGTGTAAAAGAGATGTGTTATGACTTTCCTGCCTTTTCTTGAAGAGAAAAAAAAAAAAAAAGCAAATTAAAAATCCCAACAAAATGGTTGCAGGATTTGAAAACAGAGATGTCTAAATTAATACGGGCTTGTACTGAAAAGAAGGAAAATTGCCTCTCTCAGGTGCCCAGTGCCTCAGAAGCTGTGAATTGCACAGACCCCTCTTTACCTCACTCCCTGTTCAGTAACAGACTGTAGCAGAATAGCAAAACATTAAAAAATGCTACAAGATACTTAATTAGCATACTTCTGTAATCACAAACTTAAATGCACTACTTTGGCTGTTTTTTACATAACAGGTTTGCTTTTGTAGATAATAACCTTTCAATAATTCAAGCAGCATCTGTGCAGGAATGCATAATTGGACTGTAGATAATAGGAATCTAGAATTGAGTCTGATTTTTGTAAATTATTTTTCTCTTCAGACATTTAGCAGTAGCTCACCACAGTACCTGAAGTTTAAGAAAATACGTTCCTGCTTTGGGAATAAAAATAATGCATCTGTTTGGTTTTTGGGTTTGGTTTGAGTTTTTAATTATGTAATTTAAAAAAAAAATCTGCTGCAGTCAGATGAAATTACACTGATTTTGATGGTCTGAGGAAGTGGTAAGTCTTGAATGTTTGTTTAAATAATATTTTTTCCTTCATTATTCAATAAGACTATAGAAATGCAAATATATTTCAAGTTTGCCTGATTTAGTTGGGGGGAGAGAATGAGAAGCAATACTATTTTTGTTAATAGGTAACAGGATTAGTAATTGGGCTTTTAAGAAAATTACATGACCATTTCTTATTAATTCAAAGCATTTAATGTGCTGGACCCTTAGTGTTTTCAAAAAACATTTTTAGAAAGCAGTGGCATGCTGTGATCATAGATGAAACAAACTTAACTTTGGAAAAAATGCATAAATTGCATTTCTACCTATGGCATAAGACCAATAATTTGTTATTCACAAGCAGACTTCCGGTAACTGGTGTACTCACAAACCAAAAGAAATGAAAGCTCTGTTACCAGGGAAAATGAGTTCAAAAATTGAAATGAAATATTTCAGGAAATGGTTCATCCTTCTACATGAGGCTTTGCAGTATTTTGAAGGATGTCACAGCACTGGCTTGTAAACTTGAATGTCAGAAGGACACTGGGACACTTGTTGTCATTAGTTTGTCTATATAAGTAAATATATTGTGTAATAACCACACAGTTAAATAGTTTTGTCCCAGCCTGGGATGATTGAGGTGTCTGGAAAGCATTGAAGTGAGTGAAAGCTGGGTGTTCCACCACGTGACTTGGAGCAAGAAAGGGAGTAGGAAAATAGTTTGCCTTTTCGATGGAGAGATCCTGTTGGGTTGGCTGTGCCGCTTGCACCATCAATTTGACTGAAATTTTGGGGTGATTATATAGGAGTGCAGTTTTATTTTTTCATCTTAACTCATATGTTCTAGTAAACCTTCCAAAAGTTCTTAACTTTGACAAAAATAGATTTGTGCCTTAGTTTATGTAGAGAGCCAGACCTTCTTGGAATTAATGTCAGGGATTCTGGGGTTTTTTTTATTATTATTATTCTGTTCATTGTAATTACAAAATAAAACTTGTAACAACAATAAAAAAACACAATATATATTTCTTAATCTGCATCCTGGAAAATAATACTTGCTAGTTCAGTTATCGTTGGTGGAGGGACTCAAGAATCTTCCCAGTGAAGCTCTGCACTGTGAAGATAAACAATTCTAAAATCTACTCACACATATCTTTGTGTTCATGTATTTACAGGTGACCCAGCTGGATCCAAATAAATCATTACTGGAGGTAAAACTGTATCCTCAAGAAACCCTTTTCCTAGAGGCAAAAGAATAGATTAAACAAGATTGTAGGACTAATCATCCTTTGATAAGCCAGAGGCACAGCATCGAGAGGAAGACTTCTCTGAGCACCACCTTGTACTGACATCCAGCTCAATTCCATGTCACAAGTTTGCCTCTTGCAAGAATCCTGAAAAATTGAGAAAACCAACATAGCTACTTAAAGTTTCACATACATGAGTATATGTTTCCAACCTCATTTAAATGAGCAGAGGATAAAGTTCTGCTATGAACACTGAACATTATGATTCTGTTGCTCACTTATCATCCAGCTTTTGTTATAATTAATGCACTGTTAAAATGTGAGTGATTGTTAAGTAGAATTTTTACTCCTCAAATGCCCCTTTTTCACCAAGAAATCTTGGACATTTCTGCCTGTACTTTTGACACTAGAATGCTGTATATTTGATATCTCACTGAGCCAGTGCTCTCATATATATGCATTTTATTTCTGTGTTTGAATTTCTACTTTGTCAACTAATTTAAAAAGGCAGAAAAAATTAATGGGACATTCTCAGCCATGGAAATTTAACAGTATTATAGTAGAAAGCATATAATTTTTGTTAGTACTTTCTGACTTCTTTGATAAGATGTAAGGTTTTGTTTGGAGAATATAGTTTGACATATATGCGAGATATTTATTTACTGGTTCTGCTTTGGGTCTCAGTTCCAATTCAGTTTAGGAAGTATTTTCCATTACATTGCAGTGTGAAACTGCTTATTGCATGATGTGAATATTTAAATAACATTAGACATGGCCAGTACCAGAAACCTGGTATCTTGCCAACACTTCAGGAATCAGCTGATATTGAATATCAGCTGTTAAAAACCTTTCAAATACCAGATACAAAAGTTCTTTATTTCTCCTTGTGAAAGAAAGGGCAGTTCCCATTTTAGCAGTTTTTCTTCATTCTGGCATTTGCTTGTCTCCTATTACTCTGCTGGTTTAAAGCACCGTGTTTGGTTCATCAAACAATGGGTATTTTAAGGGGTGGTGTAATAAGAAATCTGCCTTATTGTTGCACACTTTGGACATTTTAACAATACATTACTGATCCCATCTCAAATTAAAGAAATCGTAGTTCTCTTGTCTGAAATGTATGCAGCAGCTACCTGACATGGAAAAATCCGGTACTTTGAATTTCTCAACCATAAAATGAGCATACTAAGGCTAAGACCATAATGTGCAGTTGATGCCAAACCTGCATCAAAACTGGTTTGTTTGGTGTTTTTTGTCTTTTTCTTTTTTTCTTTTTTTTTTCCCTCCTTTTTTTTCCCCTCTTTTTGTTTTATCTCTGGGCTTGCAGGATAGCACAATAGCACTACAGGATCATCATCTGCTAAACTACTTTTTTTTTTTTCATTTAAAGCCTGGCACATTGTTTTCCATCTATGTTTATATGTAATTCATAGTGTTTATTGTAGCTGAATGAGTTGTGATTTGAAAATTTTATACAAAGCTAAAACCAGTTGCACACATCTTTTTGTCTTTCTTTTTTTCTTTGGAAGGATGGTGATATAAAATTAAATGTATGCCTATTATTAAGATGTTAGTGATGCTGATATATTGTTACCTTTACCAAAAATGCGAATTTCTGAGTGGGCAAAGCCTTATTCTACCTTTTATAATTCTGTAATTAGTGAGTGCTACTCCAGACACTTCTAGAAGTGAAGTATCTATGACAAACAAAAGATTTAGAAGTGTAAGCAAATCCTAATAATTTGCAGTTCACAAATAAAAGAATTCCTAGCCAATAGAATGATAAATGTATGTGTAATGGCAAGCTGAATGCAGACGCTTCATTCTGAACTTTCATTTTCTTACAAAAAAAAAATAAAATTCCACTGCATTTATTAAATAAGAAATTAACATGGGTTGCAAATTGGGGTGATGCCGTTTCTACAAACAATCACAGTAAAACATACAGCAGGATTTTAAAGTGATGCATATCTTTTTTTCTTTTTTTTTTCCCTTCTAATCTGGTGAGGAAAGGAGTTGCTGAAATTGTGCTTCACAAAGCAAAGCGACCTTTCAGCTAACTTGTTTATATTAATTTGTTTAACTTCTGTTTGATCTCATCAGGCTGTTTTCTCTCATTCAACTTGATTTCTGTATTTTGACTATATATTCTTTACTTTGATACTAGTTTTATAAAGTTATTAAATGTGGCTTGAATATTTGTTGAACTTGTTGAAGTCAGTGCTCCCAGGGTTGTTTGGCCTTTTTTTTTTTTCCTAAACTCTATTATTTTTTTCCCTCATTTTGTTCATATTGCAAAATACACTGTCATTATCAAAATGTTCTAGTGATAATTAACTGGAAGTGTTCAAATTGGTGGCATTACTGCCCTCTGATATAAAGATTCTGAGATCAGTATACAGGGATCATTCTGCCACGACGTAAACAAGTGTATCGCTCTTTAAATAAAACGTTAATGATTTTGGTCCTTAAATACTTTGGGCCTGATTTCAAGAAGCAACCATGTCGAGTCACCTTTCTGAATCACACCATCAACATAAACCAATCCCTGTGTAGGAATATTAATATTCTATGCCATCATTTTCTGCTCTCCTGGTATTCACTTCACACGCTCTGCTGGCACGGATAATCCTCTAGTCATTCAAATTTTGTAATTCAGTATTACCCTAGAACTGTAACACCACTGCTACGGAGCACATCCCTGATTCTGCCTTTTTATCTTCAGGTTCTTCACATTAATGGATTACCATTAAGGTGATTAATGCATTAGTTTTAAGTCTTAAGGAATTACTGTTGCTGAAAGGAATCCCGCGCAATGCGGCGGCTTCCGCTACTCGTGGGGTGAAGGTGGGGCACGCTCTGGCTTTGAGAGAAACGTTCTGCCTGTTGACAGTGGTGTTTGAAATCATTATTAGAGAGCATGCAGAACACAAGTGTTTGCTCTCTGCTCTCTGCACATGCACCCTTTGACTCCGTGGGAGTGCTGAGAATGTTTCTAATGCAGCTGTGTTGGTGGGTTTGTCTATTTTTAATGTAGCAGAAGAGGACTTTGGCTTTCATAAACTGTACCTACTCAGTGACATTAGAAACTTAAAATAAATTTTCAATTGCAGCAATATTTCTACTAAACAGTTATGTGATTTCACTCTTCCATATGTGGGGAAAAATCAAATCACAATATCCCAGAGTCACGGAACTGAAACGCTTCATTATCCAGGCCTCGTGTCCAGGCTCCCCAAACAATGCCTGAGAGGATTTCAGTGCCTTAAAACAGCTTCCACAGCAAGCACAAAACACATAAGGTGGAAGAGTCGCTACCAGGCAGAACCAGAACCTGCTTGGAGCAGTAATTCAGAAATGCTAAAGATGGAGATGTTTTATGTGTCCGTTCCTCCCTGGGTCAAAGGCTCCCCCCTCTGCTCTCCTGCTCCTGAGGGCTCTCAGCGCTCCAGCTGGGCACTGGGGGAAGCACCAACACTTTCCGCTGTTTGACAAAGCAGATACATTTTTATTTGGAAACAGTGATGGTGACCTCCTCCAGAGGAGGAGTTTTCACTGATTGTAATTCACATTTTGGTTTTTCCAATATTGTGAGGGCCTGAGGAGAAGCGAGTCCCTGTGCTGGACATTGTGTACTCTGCTTCAACACCACCATAGCAGAGCTACTTTTAGTGTGTGTGCTGCCCACTGGCAAAGCTGTTTGACTGCCAAAATGCAGAATTCCTTTAAGGTCCTTAAAAGGGAGGGTGCAAATCAGTCTTTAGGCTGGCAGCTGGGTGCTTGCCTGGGGTGTGCCAATCTAGCCCTTGACAGTGGATGTTCATTGCAGCAGCCATTGGTCTTTTTGAACAAAAGAGCTGAGAGTGGAAACTGGATGTTGATTCTGCACCTGAGTTTAGTTTTATTATTCTGTTTATATAAAAGAGAAGGCAAGTGCAATAGCCTTAATTATAATTTTTTTTTCTGGATGAAAGGAAGTAGAAATTACTGCAGACTATACACGGCATGAGACATTGTTCTCTATCTGCAACTATTTCCCTCACAGACGACAAAGGTGGAGGAATATCAAATTTATCACTAAACATGTCAGGATCCAGGCAGGTTTATACTCAATTTAGTTTAATATAGATGTATACTTCTGCCAGAAGAGCTGTTTCTGCCCCCACCTTGTGCTGGAACCAGGCAAACTAATTAAAAAGTGACCATTTTTTTTCCGGGAGCAGTTTGGAGGCTGATACAGCTCACTGATGGGAGTCAGTGAAGATGAGAGGAAGACCAGGCTGCTCCCTCTGATAGCACTGCTGATTTATGTGGGATGAAATCAGTCAGATTCCTTAATTTTATTTTTTTTTTAATATCATATTACTACGTTTGCATTTTACATCCTTTTTTTTTTTTTTTTTTAATTCAAGCGAATTAAATGCTATAAAGGTTTTGCTGTCTGAAATTTCCTTAAATCTTGTCAAAGTTGACAGCCCAGAATTCAAGAAATGAGGAGGCAGATGAAAGGTCCCTTGAGTGTGTGCAGTGAAGGCAAGGCTCACTCCAGATCCAACTCTTGGGTGTCACGCCAGACCCAAGCACCCTAAAAGTTTCAAAGGGTTTTAATGTCTCATTAGATACCAGAGAATCCACTCCTTAGTCAGGGCTTTCCTCTGTGGATTCTTTTATGTGTAATAAAGACTGAAGTCACACTGCAGCCTTAATATAATTCAATTAAAATGTCACTCAACTGCTGGTTATAGAAGGAGGCTTCATTAGTTCCTGTGATTACAAAACTCCTGGTTAACAGGATCGTTATTTTGTACTTGGTACCACTGAGTTTCCTTTACTGTGTTCCCAGCTCCATGTTGTGACAGTGTTCCACAGGATTCCACAGATCATCGCTGTTCCCTTTCTATCCACTCAACTTGAATGGGTTTGTGTTATTTATTAATATCAGCAGCTCACCACTGATCCCTTTCTCCAGGTAGTGGTGTCTGAGTAGCTTGAAGAACACAAGTTCCCACACAGATTCTTGGGGACATGGCTGGAATCCTCTCACTGTGAAAATTGTTGCTTTCTGCTTCCAGCAAGAAATCAATCTTGGATAATGTTACTTTATTTTTTAATTTTTTTTTTTTTTGGTAACTCAAGAAAATGTGTTTCCACTGTGGGAAACATCACTACAAATGAGTAGCTTAGTTTTTCTATTTTTAATAAAAAGAGTCTTTTACACCATAAAAATACAGTAGTCCGATTATCTCCTGGCAGGTTTCCTGTTTCTGATATTTTTAATAATCCTTTACCTCTTTGGTAGTTGTTCCTTGCAGTCTGGCAGTTTTTTAATTCAGGTGTGTTCCAAAAGTTAAATTTCCATGGACTTTCTGATTTTCTTTTCTAGTTTCCTGCTTGAGTCTGTCTTCCAATTACACCCTTTAATGTGCTGATTCACACAGCCCAACTACTTCTTGTGGGCATTCCATAGTCTTTTTAAGTCAGATAATGTGTACTCTGAGGATCTAAGATGGTGTCTTCAAAAAGTTTTGGTTACAATCCTAGTCTTTAACCTGTAATTTTAATTTCTCTTTGTTATCTTCCTTTTAATGCAGTTTTCTTCTAAAAGGGTAGTGCTACTCGGGAGATTGTAAAAAATTATTTTGTAAAGTAGTGAATGTAAGCATGCTTTCATTCACCTAAAAATGTAGTTTCTATAATTTTATTTGCCTTTCTGCTTTATTTAATCTACTGTCACAGTCCCTGTTAGCATGAGTTACCATCACTCATAAGTATTTTATACCTTGTAATTATGGAATCCTGCTCATGATCTTGCCTTTTCTAAATTTACAGTTTTAAAAGAACTCATTTGTTGTCATTTGAAAACCCCCATTCTGTTGCAGCCATTTTAGAAGCTTAAAAATTATTCTGATGTGTACTTAGGAATATTTTTCATTTTGTCTAGGCCTATTTGCCTGTTTATGTGTCCTGATTAATTAAGACTGATTGCATAAGGGAAAGCATTTCCAAGCTGTGGTGGCAATGGAGAAAGAATTTTGTTTAATGACAGCTATAAACCCGCTGATGCAGAAGAACAAAATAATTTATAATTTTGTGGATGTAATAAAGAAAAAGGCGGGGGGGGGAGGTATTTTTTAGAACTGAAGTATAACCTGCACTCTGTTGCTCGAATACACTTCTTCGAGGTTTAGACGAAGGTGAGTCAGACATTGCGTGGTTGTTGCGGTATCGTCTAACGTGGGAAAACCGAACCAAATAAACAAACAAAATCACAAAAAAAGCGATCCCCGCCTTGATGCGAGTCCCCCCGAGCCTTCGCACCTCTCAGCTCCCGGGAGATGTTGGGATGTTGGTTTGGCGGAGCGGGGTGGGGACCAAGGCACATCCCGGGCGGGACGGAGCCGGCGGGGCAGAATTCCCGGGGGCAGCGGGGCCGCTTCCCTTCCTTCCTTCCCTCCGGGGCTCCGCACCCCGGCCCGGCTCTGCCCACAACTCCGCCAAAAACTATTTTAAAAAATATTTAAAATATAATTAAAGTGAAATCAAAATAGGGGAAAAGCCTCGGTGCCGCGCCTTTCCCCGCGGGTGTGGGCGGAGATGGGGCCGCTCAGCCCGGCGCTGGGCGAGGGGCGCGCAAGGAAAAATTTGGTATTCCCGGGGGAAAAAAACCAAAACAAATAACGAAACAACAACCCACGGAAAAACAGCCAGCCAAACAAACAAATGGAGCCACACGCTCCGGCATCGCCCCAGCGCTGCGCGGTTCCGCTGGGCTGATGGCACTGGACGGTGCCGTGGGAGATTGCGGATGGTCCATCAATAACTTCAAAGTCTGCGTTTGTATAAGGGCCCCTTAAATACCGCATGTGAACTGGAAAAAGAATAGAAGAATCATTTTTTGCCCCAAGTGCGTGTGGTTTTTGATGACGTTGTTAGAACGGCCCTCCCGCCCCTCTGCGAACCCCCTCGATATTTCTTAAACGATAATAGACGGTGTTTATCTATCGCGTTCCGTCAGGATTGTTCGGCTCCTGAGCTCCTGGGGCAAGAAACATTGAAAGAGGGAATCCTCTGGCAAATCCGACCGGGGCCGTCATGATCATGAATAAAAATAAAAGGATTAATCTTCTGCTTTCGGCTAATGAAACAATTTAGCCTCCAAAATATGGAAGCGCCGCGATGTGCTGAGCCGGGATGTGGCCGGGCAGATGCGGGAGCGGCGCGGGGGGGCTGGTCCCGCACCTCGGGGTGTCGGTGCCTCTGCCACGGGCGGGGGCATTTCCCCGCCGCCTCCTCCCCGGACCGGTCGCCGGGCCCCAGCAGGCAGGAGGGAGCTCCAGGGTTTTTAATTACACTCTTTCCCTTTGCTCCCTTCATTTTTCTGCACCCTTTGCAGTGAGACACACTTGGAATTAGAGTGGTTGTGACATTTTGGTGGCAGCTTATTGTGCTGAACACTTAAAGTTTAAAAAACAAGCCCCATAGAAGTTGAGGGGCTTAAAGCAGCCCCCTTTGTGGGGCAAGACATAGAGTTTTGATTCTGGACAATGGTGTTTCTCAAATTTCTTCCAAAAACCTGCACCCCATCTGTGATCTCAATGAAATCGCTTTTCTCTCTCCCTTCAATTCATTTGGCAAAGGCGAAGCAGATGCATGGGACGGGGTCTGAATTTTAATTATTAGGTTTTACCTGAAACAAAACAGCAAATCCTTTTTACCATGTGTTTGAAGTTAGGAGACGGGTAGGGGAATATAAAATATAATTAAAAAGCTCTCGGATCGTTAGGGAGCTGACAAGAGCCTTTTTAATGAACCTCTCGGAGCGCCCTACGGTAAATTAGCAGAGCGGGGGCTTTCCCGAGTCATTCTGGCTCTGCGCTGCCGCGGTACCTGCGTGCTCCCGGCGGTGCCAGCGCGTGTCCCCGCGGCTGCCGGGAGGCTGCGGCACACGCGAGTGTCCCTGTGCGGGCCTCGGGACGCGGAGCATCCCCGCGGAGCCTCCGCTGCCGCGCAGGGATGCGGAGCAGCCCGTGCCGAGCCGCCCCCGGCCCGCGGCAGCTCCGTCCGCCCGCCCGCCGAGGTTCGCAGCGCTGCCGGGACAGGCCCCCCCTCCCTCCCCGCTTCCCGCGCATTAACTCAGAGTGCATTTAACCATCAATAAGGTGCGAGGGGAAAATTGTCTGTCACTTTAATCCGTGCCCGAGGGGCTGGGAAATAAAAAGGGAGAGGGAGAAGGAGGGAGGGAGAGAAAAGCAAAGGTCTTAAAGAGCCCCAAATCCACAGGCGAGCGGTGGGAATGCGGAGCCGGGCTCGGCTCCCTGGCCGGCCCTCGGTGGGCAGCGAGCCCCGAGCAGGCAGCGCTGGGTCCGGAGCTTGAGCCAGTTTGGTTTGGGAGAGGAGCCGATCCGGCGCTGTCGCGCCCAGCGCGGAGCGGGGCTGGGGACGGAGCGGGGCACCGGGGGCACTGGGCTCCCCCGACGAGAAAGGGAAACTCCTGCCCTCGCCCTCCTCCGCTGAGGATGCGCTCAGCTCGTCTCTCTGGCGGGGAGAGCAGAACCGAGGGCCGGCATGGACACCCCCACACCCCCGTGTCCCAGCAGAGCGCTGTCCCCTGGCAGGACGCTTGGCTTTCCCCCTCCACAGGCAGAGGCTGCTCCTCCACCCGCCCCGCTAAAGCGATTAAGATTTCCTTCCTCTCACTTGGGAAGTCCCAGCCCGAGCCTCAGCCAAACCCGGGGGACATCAGCCAGCGCCGAAGGCCCCGGGGACGGACCACGGATTTTTAATTTTTAGCTCTAGCACACAGGGAAGGTGGGGGTGATGGATGGATTTTTGCATGTGTGAGCTTTTTTTCCTCTTTCTGTGTGTCGGTGTGCTTGTGTGTGGATGGGCACAAGCTCTCAGAGAAAAGAAATTTTAGAGTAACAACTGAAGGCTTTCTTGTGCAGTTATTTTAAGGGCTTTGTTCAGTGCCTGAAGGGGGATGCGCCCATTTGTTCGGGAGGGGATTCATCACATGCCCCTTTCATGTGAACCAGAGGTTAACAACCTAATGAGCACTTGGTGAAGAGATGAAGCGTGTAAAGAGCCCGATTTTCCCAAATCCTGGTCTGCTGTCTTGGGGATGTGCTACTCTAACCTCTGCTGGGCTAATAGTCTCCGCACTTCCAGCGGGGAGGCCCCGGGAAGCCCCCGGGTCCAGCCGCGCTCAGGCGGGGCAGCAGCAGCGAGGCGGCTCGGTCGCGATGCCCCGCCGGGGAGCCGGGGGGGCCCGGCCCCACCGCTACATATGTTGGGTCAAGTCTCCCCATTGTGAGCGTGTAAAAAGGTGTAAAAACTCAATCATCTGTAGCTTTTTTTAAAGGGAGGGCTTACCCTGGATTTGTTGCATAATGGATTGTTAAAAAAGTAGAGGGTTGAATTAAAACTGTTCCCTAGTCACTTTTAATTAGACCACTCTATTTAATTAGCAAAGTTGAAACATGCAATTAAAATTAGCTCAGTTTAGCACATATTAAAGGAAATGGGGAACGCGGCTCCGGCTCATATTAAAGCGAGTCGGAGGAGAAATGGCGGAGAAGTCTGAGAGTAAGCGAAATGACTCTGTGGAGGTAATTCAGCCGGCGGCCATCTGTCAGAGGACCCGCCGTGCCCCTTCATCACGGCCCCGATCCCAATGTCCCCCTAATGACCGTCCCGCAAGGCCAGTGCGATGCGCACGGCCGGTGCCGCTGGATGGTGCGAAGCTCTTGGAGGGCCCCGTGTCTGTGTCTTTAGGATGTGCTCTTCCCCAAAAGCCGGGATCGGGTACCCGCGCCGGCCCCGGTGGATCCCCGAGGGGTCAGGCAGCGCCAGCCCCCGCTGTGGGCTCCCCCCCTGCCACCGCAGAGGTGGAGAGGAGCCCTCGCAGGAGTGCGCGGAGCCCCGAATTTCCCTTATTTTCTTCCGCAAATCTTTCTCCCTTGTCGCTTTTTCCTTCCCCACTGGGAGCCGGGAAATCGAGTTAATAATGTTTCAAATACTTGAGAAGTCCGGGCTAACGGGAGTTCCATCTCCCTTTCCTCGCACGGGATCCAAAGAGGTTGCCTGGACTAGGAGGAATGTGCCTTTTTCTTGAGGGGAGGGGGGGTAGTGGTGGTGGTAATTTTCATTCTTGTAATATTGGTTTGGGGATAATTACTTTTAATGTCAAAAAGATTTAGTTTAATATCATCTCTATTAGGCGGCTGGGCGGATAATTAAAAGTGAAGATGATAGCAGCAGGGAAACAGATGGCATTTGCTTACTTTGATTCAGTAGGTAAATAATGAAAAAGTCAATGGCAAACCCCCTAGAACAATTGAAACCTTAAAGAGCACTAACATTAGCAGGTACTTACAAACTGTCTTCCGCTAAGAACGAGATGAAAATACACTAATCAAGAACTATATTTCTCTGGGATGCTTCCGAGGGCTGCGCTGCCTGCGGGCGTGCGTGTCCCTTCCCCCGCATGGCAGCCAATAGCCGGGCGCTTTTTAATTAAGATTTTACTACTGCAACTGGGGAAAGCTGCAGCAACGCCGTAGCTGCAGCCCTCTCTAACTTGGGCACCGGAGCAGCCCTACACGGGAAGCTTTTAGGTGAATCAAGAGGAGTGAGGAGAGAAAGAAACACTGGAGAAATCGGTGCTTCTGCAGAATAAATATATTAAACCCCTGCCGTGTTTTAGCGAGCTGACCCAGCCGTGAGCTCTGGGCCGTGGGCGCCGAGTGGTGCTGCCGGAGTCAAACACAGCGGGGATAACTGAGCAGCAGCCGGGGCACCGCGCAACGAAACGCGGAGTCTCTGGTCATCCTCTAACGAAATAGCGTCCACTTTCACACGTCTGGAGGGCGCGGGCTGCCCTGACCGCGGTGGGGGTTCCCTCTAGCACCCTTTAGCCTCGGTGGCTCCGGAGACCGGCGGCTCTCCGTGCCCGGCCCGGGCAGGGCACCCGCCCCGCTCCCTGGAGCCGCCCCGGGCGCCCGGTGCCAAGCCTGGCTGCCCCTGCGGGGAGGAAGCGAGGAGCTGGGTCCAAGCCTGAGTTCCTCTCGTGGTTTGACACTGGGAGTTGCTCCCAGAGCCAAGCTGGGAGCGAGTCTCGGGGGTTTAAAGTCTCATTTCACCGGGTTTGGAGAAATGAATTTCTCTTCCCATGTCCCGCCCGGGCAGCGGGAGCGCGGCTGCTCTGTGCGTGCCTAAAACAAACATCCCTCCCCCAGAAAGACACGGGAGCAGGGATGTACAAGAAGATTTTATTGTGCCTCGTCAAACAGAAATGAATTGCAGTAGAAGGGAGGAAAAAGGGAGGGGTGGGGGGAGAGCAGCATCCACCTCCCCGCTGCCTCCCGTCCATACTCGCGCAGGGCTCTGGCAGGCCGGGACAGAGCTGGAGAGAGCCCCGAGCCCGCGGCACGTTCTGGCCGCGCCTCTGCTGCTCCGGGCGAACTCACAGCCCAGGGGTGGTTTGTTTGAATAAATCTGTGAAATCTGAGCAGTGTCTGGGTTCACAGTGAAAGTTTTCAAAGGAAAATACAGTCAGGGAAGAAATTATTATTGTTAAAATATCAAACCGGTGAGAAGTGTGATTCCGGGCTCTCCTTTTCTAGCGCAGCTCCTGGGAGAAGAGCAACACGGGAACAGTTTGGTCCCGGTTGGAAGCAGCCCCTGCAGGCACTTCCCTCCTGGAAAGCGGAAAGTCAGAGTCTCCCTGAGCCCGGAGCAGGGTGCCGAGTCCGAGAAGAGGCCTCGGCTCCGGGTCAGGAGCGACCCCGGCGGGGAGCGGCGCTTCCCGGGAGCGGCGGCTTTGCCTCCAGCCCCCTCGGCCTCCGGGCTCCTGCCGGGGCTGCTGCCGGCCCTGGGGGCGGCCGGAGGGGAGCGGGGCGTGGGAAACCGTCAAGCGCCTCTGAAATTGTGGGAGATTTGGACAAATGTCCTCAGAACTCACTGAATCCTAGAGTTGCGTTACATATTCTTGCAATTTTTAAGTTTTTATTTAATAAACCCCTGCTATTACGATGTCGGATTGATACTTAGTGTAACATTTAAAACCAGCCCATGGCTAAGTGTTTTGGACGAGGGGGTGTTGTGGATGAACAGCAGAAACAGGCGCTGGGTGTTTGCGTGCCCTGCTCTGGGACCCTGCACCCAGGCTCTGCCCGTCACAGTGAGCGGGGCCGTGCTGCAGGAGCCCACGGAAACAGCCTTGGGATGGAGATGCCACACGTTGTGTGTTCCAACTTCAACACCGGCGCTTGCAATGTTACTGAAAGCCTGAGGCTCCGAACAGAAACCACCGCGTTTCACTGACTCATTACTGACCCACTCTTGGGTTGTTATTTTTTTGTTTGTTTGTTTCTTGTAATTTTTTTTGTTTGGTTGCTTTTTATCCCCACGGTTGTTTCCAAAATAGAGAGTTTTAAACCACCATGAGCGGAAAGGATAACCCAGCCCTTTAATTGAAGTCGGAGCTGAAAGACAAGGGAATGGGGGAAATCGGTGTAACCCGTCCTGTGTTGTTGGTGGCGGGCTGCCTCGCGGGGGGAAAGGGAAGGTATTTACAGAAAAAAACAAACCCCATCGCAACCCCAAACAAAACTGCCAGGAAAAAAAGGGAGAACATTTTAAACCAACAATTTAAACCAACATAAAGCAATACTTTAAAATCTTCATATTAGGTCTGATCGAGTTCTACGAATTGCCAATTAAATCAGATGGTTAGAGTAATGCTCCCCGGAGAACAAAATTAGTGGCTGCGAATAAAATTAAATCGGATATTTTGGCTTGGCTGCTGTATTAAATAAAGGTGTTATAACACCTAAATCATGAGGAGCGGTGGCAGCTGCACCCGCAGAAAATCGGGTAGGAAAGCGTTCATTTCGAGACCAAAAATAACAAAACAAAACAAAACAAAAAAGTGTAATAAAAATATTGAAAATTTGGAGGTCCCTGCAATTGTGCTTTTCGCAACCACGGAAGGAGAGCGACCAAGGGGAAGAGTCATCGCAGCAGCAGCGAGCGCTGCGTGTCCCGCAGCGGGGCTGCCCCTCGAGGGGTCCAGCCCGCGGAGGAAGCGGCGGGCAGGGCCGGCACTCCTCCAGCAGAGCCGGGGCTTCCTCTCCTCCCGGCTCGGCTCCCGCGGCTCGCCCGGGGCATCCACCCGGGAAGGCACCGGGGACAGGTCTCGCGGCTTGGGAGCACGGGTGGGAATGCTGAAGCGGCGGGAGGAGGCCCCTACGACCGGCAGAGGGTTCCCGCTACGGGCAAGGACTTACGGACTCCTGAAAAAAAACTTTAGAAAGTGCCGAGGAGCATGGAGATCCCTCGTGGGAAAGAGAGGGGAGAACCCTGGGGAAAGGAGACGGCGTTATTTCCCACCGAAGTGCTACCTCCTCCCGCTACCAGCGAAGATGACGTCAAACTGGGGTGGCTGATGCTAAAACAAAAGCTCCGGGGTTAATATACAGTTACCAGCCCGGCAGCCTCCTCCTCCTCCTCAAAAATCAGTCCCTCGGGTTTATTGTCCCCGCGGGGAAGGCGCCTGTTGAACATGTAGTCACGCAAACAGCTGGCAGGAGAAAGAACGAACTTTACTTTCTGGGGAGAGAAGGGCAGGCAGGGCTCCCCCAGGCTAAAGCGCAACGAAAGGATGGAAAATCATACTCACCTCGGGCTTCTCCTGCTGGGCAGCACTTGTACATTCACCTGCGGCTGTGGAGAGAAGAGAGGGAGTGGGGAAGAGGGGAAGGGAGGAAGGGAGGAAGGGAGGAAGGGAGGAAGGGAGGAAGGGAGGAAGGGAGGAAGGGAGGAAGGGAGGAAGGGAGGAAGGGA
This sequence comes from Pseudopodoces humilis, assembly GCF_049639895.1. Taxonomy (NCBI): domain Eukaryota; kingdom Metazoa; phylum Chordata; class Aves; order Passeriformes; family Paridae; genus Pseudopodoces; species Pseudopodoces humilis. The sequence goes on along the minus strand of NC_142209.1, from coordinate 25,590,263 downwards.
GGAAGGGAGGAAGGGAGGAAGGAAGGAAGGAAGGAAGGAAGGAAGGAAGGAAGGAAGGAAGGAAGGAAGGAAGGAAGGAAGGAAGGAAGGAAGGAAGGAAGGAAGGACGGAAGGAAGCACGGAAGGAAGGAAGGAAGGAAGGACAGAAGGAGGGAAGGAAGGAAGGAAGGAAGGAAGGAGTCGTTACGTAATATAATAAAACAAAATCTCCAGGGGGAGGGGAGAGACCATAAATTGAATTGTCACTTTCCACAGCACATTCCCCCCCTCCCCTTTTGACAAGTAACACCCAGGAAAAAAAAAAATTAAACAAATCAAACGATTGGCAAGTACCGTTTCCAATGAATTAAAAAAAAAAAAAAAAAAAAAAAGAAGAAGAAGGAAAGAAAACGAGAGCCAAACTCTCAGGTGGCGGGGGAGCGGGCAGTGTTTTGAGGCACACCCACGCCCACGCTGCCCCGCTGTCCCCGCGGTGCCCCCCGGACGCTCCCGGCGCTCCGCGGGCGCGGCGCGCTCGGGCGGCCGCGGCGGAGCGCGGGGCGGCCAATCAGAGCGGCGCCCGCGGGCCCTGGCCAATGGCAGGCGCCACATTGTTGTCAAATGTTGCCTAATGGCAACGCGGGCCGCAACAATAGCGCGAGTGGCGGCGCGGCGGGCAGCGCGCTCCGCTCCGCTCCGGCCGCACGCACCGCCACCGTCCCGGGGGGCTCCGCGCCCGGCCCGGCCCGGCCCCGACCGCACATCGGCCGCCTGCTCGGGGCTCGCCGCGGCCACTGAGCCCGGCTCCTCCCGGCTGCGGAGGTGCTGCTCGGGAGACGGGGCGAATTTTATTTTATATAATTATTTTTAATTTTTTTTTTTGTTTTTGCTATTCTCCGCTGGATTTTAGCCTCTGCGGCTCGTGGCGAGGGATCCTGTCGTTGAAGGTGCCGGATTGTTCTTTGAAGGGACGCTGCTAGTCTGTGGCTGCAGTTACAGGGGGACGGGGGAGCGGAGTTTAGGGAGCAGCTCGGGTTGCAGCGGGGCGCCGTGGGGAGCGGCGACCCCGCAAGCGCGGACGGGAGAGCTCGGCTTTGAGCCTGGAGCGATGGACTTGGTGCTGCCCCGCCAGATGCGCACGGAGAGCAAGGAAGCGAGAACGATCTAAGTTTTCTTGGATTTTCTTGTGTTAGCTTTGATTTTCGGGAGCGGAGGGGAGGAGGGCGCGGAACGGCTCCCGACGGGCCCCTCCTCACTTGAACCCCGCTCCGGTGCCGTGTGCCGCTGCGGGGGAACGGGGGCGTCGAGCGAGGCGAGAGGACAGGCGCTGGGGTTTGCATGCCCGCTCCCGGGGCTCTGTGTGCCCCCCACTCGTGATTGCGCTCGAAGGCGCCGGGAGCCCCCCCGCGCCCGGGCTCGGGTGCGGCGCAGGGGCTCCCCCGCCCCGCGTGGCTTTGGGGGAGGCCGGGGAGGGGGGGCCTCTCTCTCGGGGCGGGCTCGCCGGGATGGAGCTGCGGTCGGAGCTACCTAGCGTGCCCGCTGCGCCCCCCCCGGTGCCCCCCAGCCCGGTGGCGGCCGCGGCGGCCGCGGCGGCGGCCACGCTGCCGGTGAGCGTGGCCGGGAGCTTGCTGCGGGCGCCCCCGCTGCTGCTGCGGGCGGCAGAGAAGTACCCGCGGACGCCCAAGTGCGCCCGTTGCCGCAACCACGGGGTGGTGTCGGCGCTGAAGGGCCACAAGCGGTACTGCCGCTGGAAGGACTGCATGTGCGCCAAGTGCACCCTGATCGCCGAGCGCCAGCGCGTCATGGCCGCTCAGGTGGCGCTGCGCCGGCAGCAGGCGCAGGAGGAGAACGAGGCCCGAGAGCTGCAGCTGCTCTACGGCACGGCCGAGGGGCTGGCGCTGGCGGCCGCCAACGGCATCATCCCGCCCCGGCCCGCGTACGAGGTGTTCGGCTCCGTCTGCGCCGGGGGCGGCGGCGAGGGAGGCGCCGGCGCCTCAGGTAAGGCCGCGCTGCGAGCCCTGGGAGCGGCGGTGATGGGCGGAAGGGGCCTGGAGAGGCGGCGGGAGATGAGCGGGGCGCGGACCTGCGGGCGGGTGGCCCGGCCCGACGGCCGGGGCGCTCCGCGGAGCTCGCCCGGGGCAGCCGCACTGACGGTCTCTCTTCCTTCTTCCCCCCCGACTCGCAGAGTCCAAGATGCAGAAGTTCGAGCTGTTCCCCAAGACGCTGCTGCCAAGCCGCGCCGTCACCCCGCAGCAGGCGGGCGGCAAGCCCCTCTCCCCGGACGGCGAGTCCGTGCCCGGCACCTCCTCCCCAGATGCTCGCCACGGCTCGGGCTCGGAAAACGGGGACGGCGAGTCCTTCCTGAGCTCACCCGTCTCCAAGGGCCCGAAGGAGGGGGAGGAGAGCCCGGGCTCCATCAGCCCGCTGGGCTCGGACTCGGGCTCCGAGGCGGACAAGGACGAGCAGGACCCGTCGCCCTCGGCCGGCGGCCGGCAGCGGACTCCCATCGACATCCTGACGCGCGTCTTCCCGGCGCACAAGCGCAGCGTGCTGGAGCTGGTGCTGCAGGGCTGCGGCGGGGACGTGGTACAGGCCATCGAGCAGATCCTCAACAACCGCGGCCCGGAGAAGGGCCCCGAGGAGGGCTGGGCCCGGGACGGCGCCTTGCAGGGCCTGCCGCCCACGCCCGCCGCCGCCGCCGCCCACCACCGGCCCTTGATCGCCGGCGCCATGGCCCCGGCCATCGGCACGCTGGGCAGCCGCTCCGCCTTCTCCCCGCTGCAGCCCAACGCCACGCACTTCGGGGCCGAGGCCGGCGCCTACCCCCTGGGCACCCACCTGGGACTGAACCCCCTGCGCCTCGCCTACTCGGCGCACAGCCGGGGACTGGCCTTCATGACCCCCTACTCCACGGCCGGGCTGATGCCCACGCTGGGGTTCCGGCCGCCCGTGGACTACGCCTTCAGCGACCTGATGCGGGACCGCTCCGCCGTGCACAAGGAACAGGTGTACTCCGGCGGGCTGTACGGGCCCATGGTCAACAACACCCCCGAGAAGCAATAGCGGCTTCCTAAAGCTCGGCTGTGTAGAGGTAGCTAGGTAGGCGCGGGTGGACGGACACGGGTGGCTTCCTCTCCCCCCCGCGCAGGCGGTGGTTGCGTGCAGAGCCCGGCGCGGACAGGCGTAGGTGTATTGAGGTGATAAAGGTGCACTTTCATTGTCCAGACATGAGTCGCTCTTTGTTGCTTATGGCCATAAGCATGGATATCCTCAGCGCGTCGTGGGGTGTGCACACACACGCGCGCTCTTTCCCACACACATACATATATATATATATGTATACTAGCAAGTGTATAATGTTATAAAATGGAAATCTAAGTTATTAATGTAACTCGTAGGTGAACTTGGTATTAACGTTAAGCTAAAGGTTAGGCAGCGCATTGTAATACTTACCAGGCATATAGATGAAACACTGTCAAATTGAAAACCTTTTCCTTCCCGCCCCCAGAAACGTTATGGTCTGTATATAACATTGGAAAGTAGATATATTTGTAACTGTCCGTAGGACCCCGGCGCCAATGGTGTATGATGGTTTAATAAGCCTCCTTCATTTGTGATCTGCAAGAAAATTGCTTTCTTGTTCCGATGTAGCAAACTTCTTGCTGTTTCTAACAGGTAATTCTGTGTTTCCATTTCATAGAAATAAATGTTATTTTCTATTAAAAAAAAAATTGGTCTTATGAATGGCAAGTGGTATTTTATGAGATGATGGAAGTGTGTTTTGGGAAATGCATTTGACAAGTACAGTCAATATTTAAAGGAGTTTATGCAAATAATACAAACATGTTTATTACATTTTTATCATGGTCAAACTAGATATTCTTCAGATAAATTTATAAATAAAATGAAGCATACAAGCAAGAGCAAATTCCTTATCTATTGAAATTGTCAAATACGTTTATTTCTGGTTCTGGTCTTTTCCTCATTTATGCCTGTGGGGAAAAAAAAAATAATCAAACCCCAACAAACCTACAGAGGGTATCAATTTAAGTTGGATTTCTCCCCTCGATATCTTGATGTTTTTTGTCATATTTAGGAAATTTGGCATTGTTGTAAAGAGAAGCCCGCTTAAAGCAAATCCCACCTTGCAAACCACGGATTGTGTGGCAGCGGTAAGGTTTTACCCCTCGTATCTGAAATCTGATTGTGCCTTTCAGTTGCTTTTGTGTCAAAATAAGTGAAGGGATCTATAATAATGACGTTTTGCAGAATGTAAAGATGTGTTTGCGGCAGAGGTGGATGAGTTAAGATCAGCGCAGGGAAGGTTTCTCTGTTTTTTGGAGCTGTGTGTCCTTCACCCTTATCTGAGAGTAAAGGCTACCCGAGTGGCTTTTTAATTTTTTTATTTTTTCTTTTTTTTTTTTGGCAACGGTGTCCAAATGTTCTCCGAGATCAAAAAGTAAGAAGGGCTTTCCTGCCTCTATTTATTTCTGTGTTGGGATGAGCAGAGGGCAGCGGGCGTGCCCCGTGCATCCTGAGAGGCGATCCTGCTGAAGGCCGGAGCGTGACTTTCTTGCCAGTCTTGGGAGTGTTTGGCCCAGGAAAACTATTACTCACAAAGAACAAGTTCAGTGCGTGGTTGAATTAAGACTGTAAAAGCTCCTAAAGTTGGTTGGTATGGAAACCTAATCCCAGCGAAGCGCTCCGTGGCACAGCTGGACTGTTTACTTTCTCACTTCAAATATAACTGTGTAAACATTGGCCGGGAGCTGCCAGCGCGGCTCCTACCAACCAGTTCATGTACTGGTGGGGCTGGGAGGACAGGACTCCCACCACAGCCATGGAAGGAAGCTCCTGGGTAAAACCAAATTGCATCGAAATGCAATTCTTCCATCCTGCATACAGTTGATCAACGTGGATACAATTTTAAGATTTTCTTAAAAAAATAAAAACCAAAACAAGCAAAAACCGACCCAAAACAAAAACCTGACCAAAAAAAGTAAGTAAATATTACAGATTACACCTAGGCAAATACTTTTGACCCTGATCCATCCCGGGAGCAGCCAAATCAATATCACATGGAAAACTTTTTAAAGTCTCGTGTTCCAAGAGTGGGTGAAACTTAATATTACTACAATAAAACGGTTTAATAAAGAAGGGCTTTAATAGTGAGCTAATTTGATTGAGTTTCCTAATTCCACTTTAATTGGAAAAGGAGTTGTCTGTTTGGTTATAAAGTGCTAGGGTTATGTTAGACTGGGGAAAAAAAAAGATGGACGTTGAGCATCTGAATAAACTTTTTTTTTTTATTTTTTTTTCCTTTTTTGGTTGGCAGCTGACTTTGTGCAGGATGGGTTTCCATATCTAGGATTATGAACGGGCTACAAAGAGCTGCTACTTAAAGAAATCAGGTCGCCACATTTCTCCCATTCTAGCCCTGTTGAGAAGGGCTTAGGGGCTGTTGATTTAACTCAGCTCCCCTTTTAATTATAAAAGCCATTCTTGTGTAGTTAGGCGAGCAGGACAATTTATCAGAATTGTTGCCGTGTCTTGGAGGTTGGCTTGAGCTTGGATTTATACAACCGACAATGGGGATCACGACGATTAACTTTCATGTGGGTAGTTTAGGCAGTTAGATTGGGGGAAGGAGGAGGGGGTGTGAGAGAATCTGATAAATAGTCGTACTGAAGTAATTCCCGTAGATTTTAAAAAATAAAGAAAAAAATCCCTTGGGTTTGAAGCTGCCTCGGAAAGGTTCGTATACAGAAGCCTCTGGCAGAACATAAAATATTCAGGTCCTTTTAGAGTAAAATAAAATGCTGTCGCTTGAATAAAAATCGGCGGAACTGAGTATAAATTATTTGTGAAGCAGAGAGGCTGCGGGCGAGCGCTCGCAAACTTCCCTGTTAATTAAATCTTAATCCACGGGTCGCAGGAGCGGCGGAGCTGTAGCAGCGGCTGCTGTACATACAGCGGGACACGTTCCGCAGTTATATTAACTGCACTCGTGTTTAATATGAATCAGCCCTAATCCACAGCATAATAAAGATCAAATTAGACTAACCATTTAGTAGCGAAATGACATTCCTTCACCTAAAATGAACCTCCCCGCGCCCTGCTCGCTGCGAGGCAGCCGAGGCAGCCCGGCCGGGCGGCGGGACCCCGGCTCTGCCTGAGCCCAGCGGACTGAGCGAGGCCGGGAAGGGGAGCGGGGGGGTCTTTTCCAGACTGGCCAGTTTATTTTTCAGCCTGAGGGGGGAATCCCCGCTCCCCTCCCACGCTTTCCAGAGCCGCCTCCTCCCCACCCCTCCGCAAGCCCGGCTGGCCGCCGAGGCTCGGAGCGGGGTCGTGTCGCTTCCCCGGCCCTTGCCCGGAGCGTCCCCTGCCCGCTGCTGGGGCCAGGGGGACACCCACGGCAGGAAAGGGTGGCGGTCCTGCTTCCATGGGGTTCCCTGGGCAGTCAGGGCCGCTCCAGCAGGGACAGCCGTGGGTTGTTTTACTGGAGACCGAGGAGCGAGGAGTGTCTTTCCCTCGGCCCCGCGATCGCCGCTGTCCCGGGACTGGCCGCCTCTCTTCCCAAGCTGGAAACCACCCCGCAGCCCGGCGCTGCCCGGAGAGGAGGGGAGGGATGGGATTGGGATGGGACGGCCCCGGGTGTCCCTCACCGGGCGGGGCGGCCTTTGTGCGGCTCTGAGAAAACACAGGTGCCGCCGGTGGCACCGCTTGAGGGAACGCGGCTCTCACCGTCCCACACTTCGCCTCCGGCCATCCCTCCGTGCTCCCCTGGGCGGGGGCGAGCCCCGGTACCCCGGGTGGCTCCCGGGCTGCTGTCACCGGCCGGAGCGCAGCCGGGGTCAGGCACACGAACTTCCCACGTCCCCCGGCCAGGGGACACCTCTGCCTCTTCTCACGGTGCGGGCATCCCCCCCGTGCTGTCACAACATCCCCATGGCAACTGCGGCAATCACTTCTATGCCAGACCAACAATAGGAAAGTATTTAATATACTTAAACGTGATTAAGCAGGTGGAAGGATCGAGGAGGAGCAGCTCCGTAGGAAGAGCCGGCGGAGGCTCCCAGGGAGCCCCGGGGGCTGCAGCTCGCCCGGGGCAGCAGCGGCTCGTCTGGAACTCAACAGATGGAAGCGAGAGAGGGACGCAGAGTTACAGCGGGAGAGGAACGGAGTGTTTTACCGATTTCTGCTGTCTTTAACACCAATTGGAGCACGTGAAAATTCGTTCCGATTTCCATCTCTCGGATTTCGACAGAAATACTAATACACCGTTGCAAAAGAGTACTTTTCCCCCGTTACTGTTCCTTTCCAGTTTCCCCTTTATTTTTTTCTACCATTTTATTAGGGAGAAAACCAAAAAAGCCCCACAAACCAGCTGTTAGTCCTAAATTCGGAAAATAAAAGGCACGGAAAAGAACCCTGAAACTGCACAAAGCTAGTTTGTATTTCATCTCCAAAACGAGCTTACTAGAAAAAAAAACCCAAAAATCCTAAAAAAAAAAAAAAAAAAAAGTAAATTTAAACACACGTTTTAACCTGAATATTATTCCCTTTCAGCCACTATCCCTTTTTTCTATGTCATTCGGGAATCTAGTAACCAACGGAGGAGATGCTCCTGACCCAGGGAGCCACGGCCACTGCTGGGGCGGCGGATGGTGTCCGGCCAGAGCTGCTGCCTTTCTCCGGGAGCAGCCGGGGCTCAGCAGCGGATCCCCTGGAGCCGGGAAACCCACCTTGCTCTTGAATTCACCTTTAAATTGTGTGCCCGGTGGCTGGATCTGGTGGGAATTAGCGAGTGCGGCGGCAAAGGAGGGTGCGGTGCTGATGCGGGGGAGGTGCCCTGGGGCAGGAAGAGGTTAAAGGGTGAGGGGATGAGCTGGCTCACCCTGGCTGACAGCGGCGTGAGCTGAAATAACCGGAGAAGGTGTATGGACAAGAAATTCTAGTGCTGGATAATGCCTAAAGGTAAAAGAAGAGTGGAAAGGAGGGAAGGGCTGAATTCCAGAACAGAAGAACGGGGCAAGGGACTGACAGGGTCTTAAGCTCACAGGAGCTAATGGAGAACTGGGATGCAGTGTTAAGGAAATATTTAGGACTCACTAAAATAAGAGCTTGGTGTCTGTGTTACAAGAGTAAGATGAAAATGTGTCACTTGCTCTGCATTGTCTAATAATATATATAATATCTATATATATGTGCCTTTCCTGAGGGAGCCTTTAAGGCTGGATTAGGCTCTGCACAGGCTGGGTATGGTGGTCCTATAGGGTGAGATTTACATTTTCAAGGAAAAGATGAAAGCCCCTAATTTCAGATTAGTGTTACCAGGTGCTGTACAGAGGTCAGGAGGCTCAATTACACAAACACTCCAATGCAGGTCAAGGCCTGAGCAGGGGGCTGTGGGTGTAGGATGGTGATGGGTGTTCTTACAGGGACTCACTGACTGCTCGTGTGGGAGCAAGTTCATCGAGAGAGATTAAAATGCTGAAAGACCAGACTATTACTGATAGCTTTAACTGCAACTGGATGTTTGGAAAATGTTTCTAATCATAATAAAGTCTGCTCTGAGGCCTGTTCAATCCAAAAGCTGGCATAAGCACATTTCCAGGTATGAATTTGGCAGAGGTGGACAAGGGCATGATGAGACACCTGCCTGGAGGATAATTCTGTTTGGAAATCTGTTTTGTGCAATATTGGATTTACCTATATGTGGGAGCTAAAGTCTTATCTTAGGTTTTATCTTAAATCCTTGCAAACTCTAAACTACAGGGGAAAAGCATTGCTTCCTGACAGCCCTGTTTTGATGGGCTGTGAGAGGAAAATCTTGTCATATACTGGTTTGTGGTTTAATTTTCTGCAAGAGATGGTGTTATGTGGGATGCAGTCTGGTTCCTGACTTCACACAGAAGCTCTGTAATGCAGATCTGTGAGGGGTAAGGGTGTGTTCTCAATGTGAGTATATTTGCAGCTAGTATGGATTCAGAGAGGTTTTTTTTTTCTGTTCTATATTCCATCCTTTCTTGTTTTGGATCTTGTTTATGTGCTGTGAAGCTTATAAAAGTTATGCTAAGGTTGTTTCTAAAAAATTAGTTTTTCCCCCTCAATATACAAACAGATAAAAAAAAAAGAGTGGAAAAAACCCCATAGATAAATTTCAGAAAAAAAGATACAGAAATCCCTTGAAAACAGGTTACCCAAAGTCTTATTACCCATCAATAGTTACAGATCTGCCATACATATCCTCAAAAATTATATATATATATATATATATAAAATATAATAGATGAGCAGGATCTGTGTATATTTTAGTAGGTTCATGACAGCAGGGCAGGCTCCTGGGGGGAAGAGGGAAATGGAAAGGAAACCAGAAACAGAGAGTGGATCTTTTCATGTGGTCTGACAGGCAGATGGAAAGCATGAATTACAAAGGCTTTTAAAAAGATCTGCTTGGAGTTTATGTTTACAGAGAGATTTAACAAGACTGGTTGGCCTTAAAATGCTGAGGTTGTTGCTAAAATCAGACGTTTGGAAGTGAAATGGGGCACTAGCCCTGGAGCAGAATATAGGAGAGGCTCACAGAAATTCAACAGGACAGAAGCAGGGCCAGCAAGACAGGTGATTAAACCATTCAGCAGATCCCAAAAGGGGCTTAAAGGTCAGCAGGACCTGGAGACAGGGGAGGGAGGGGGGTATGGCCCCTGCTAAGGGGAGCTGGATCCAGACTGGGACCATGAGCCTCTAACCAGGAGGAGCAACAGCAGCACGAGAAGACGGAGAATGAGCTGGGATTTGTGCAGGAGGGACTCACCGGTGAAACAGCTCTGCAGGGAACAAAGGTATCAAAACATTACCTCGCTTTCTTGTAAGTGGGATATGGGGTATTGATTTCCTCTCATGGCTTGGGGAAACCCGTGGTTTACCTTGGGTAGAACCTATGGATTTCCTGAGTTTTCTAAATCTCCTGCTTGCAAGGTTAGCCATAGATATTTACAGCTAAATGAATGGGGCAAGTAGTGGAGATTATAACTTGGAGAGCCTTTGCTTTGTAAGGGGAGAGTCAGATATCTTATTCTGGCAGGAGAATCTAATTAAGGGCCTGTTCAATAGGAGTAAATGTCAAATGATCAGGCACACAGGACTAAAATTGCAATGCTCAGTCCACTGTGCTAGAATGTGTGCTACGAGATGCCTGGCTTTTTTTCCTGCTTAGAGGGATGAATTATGTTTGATTTCTCTAATCATTCTTTTTATCCACATTATTGAAGATTTACTTTGACACAGAAAAAGTAATCTTGATGCTGTGGGGCCAAGAGTAGGAAAATTGCTCCAGTAGATTTGGCAGGGAAAACATGGCTCCAGCCTCTCACAGAAATCTCTACCCTTCTCCATGAAAGCTTCATGTGCACCAGAAGAGATCAGAAAGGTGTTTTCAGGGCCTCTTTTCTACAATACTTATATTAAAATGTTCTTCCTGTTCAATGGGTGAAAAGGGTACCAAAACACTAATTGAATTTCTATTTTCAGATCCATTGGAAAATGTCTGGGAACATAAGAATTGGTGGTAGCATAAAACTTGCTGGATTTGGAGGAAAATTAGCCCATCATGTGGTTTACAAACATAATCTGTTGCCCAAAGCATAGCAGACGAATGAGTTAACCCAGCTGTAATTTACTGGGAGAGTAATGGTTTCAAAATGCTCAGAATAAACCTCACACTCACTGCAGGCACTTGGAGAAGCTGGTAAAGGCACTGTCATGTGTGTCACCATTACTGAGTTACTTCCTCAGGGTTACAGGGAAAGGTCTCTGGATTTGGATGCCAGGCTGAAATGTTAACTTGCCCTGTGCACATTTCACTTTGGCTTCCTAATCTCCCTCCTGGGAGAGGGCTCAGCTAGTTTTCAGTAGTCACTGAAAGAAGAACTTGTGCTGTCTTGGCAAGCAAGGACATGTAACTCTTGGATCTGGAAGGGGCTTCAAACCTGTGTGAGATGAGGACACCAATCTGCTTGGCTGGAAGGTTTGTTCCTAACTGGAATCAGGTCTGGCAAAATGGGACACTCAGTTCTTGGGAGCGAAATGGCTCTGCTGGGCTGGAAGTCTGTGGTGATGGAGGTGATAAGTGATAGGTGTGCTCTTAGAAACAGGGCTAAAAGTGGAGCTAAGGCTGCTCAAGGAGCCTCACAGCCTTTTTATTTTCCTCCTCATCACTGAAATGTCTAAGGGAAGTCAGTCCTGATAAGATGGGCTGAACTGAACAACAGCAAATGATGTTCTGTGAACTGTGAAAAGCTAAGACTGGCCTGGTGAAGTCACAGGTGAAATGTCTGGTTTTCCTGGAAGCCTCAGCAGGGTAGATTCTGCATCTGATGGACATCAATGATATTGGGCAGGGACGCCCTCATTAAGAAATTGCCTGCTGGAACTCCCTCCAGCCATCTGGCATCCAAAATGCAACAGCAAAAGGGATCATGTTGGTGGTTTTCAGTAGATGTTTTGCACAGAGCCATCTTTGTTGACTGTCTCTATCGTTTTGCAGATGTTTATGGTATCACCAATCTTTTCTTTTCAGCCTTAATTGAAAGACCCACTCCCCCAGTTCAAGGATTAACTTTGTTATGACAGAAAGGATATTTGTATGACATTTTTATACTTAAGAACTCTTTTTTTGACAGATCCTCAGATCATTTGTTAAATTTGAAATATTTGAAAACTTTTGACCCTCAGGCTACTGTCATGCTTTCTTTTTTCCCTTTTAAATTTTCGTACAAATGACTACTTTTACAGTTCTGGTGTTTGATTTCTGAGCATTGCTCATCAGTTTTGGGAAAAAAAAAGTTGTAGCTGATTTTCTTAAAGGTTTAGAAGGCTTTATGAGCAACAATAGCAATGAAAATATTGATGTAAATCACTCTGGTTGGTGCTATTTGGGTTTTATTTTGCCACATATGTCAGTGATCTGAGAGTATCTTTTCCTCTCAGTTTAGTTTGTGGTGTCAGCTGGGCTCTCAGATGTTACACTCAGGTCCTGGACTCACTTGGATAAAAGTTGCCTTTGTTTCCTCATAGTCCCCAGCACAGAATATTGTCTGGAAGCAGGATGCACACAACCAAAGTGCTTCCTGAGGTAGCAACACGCTGCTGGTGCTCAGTGGGTGTGAGCTCCAGGTCAGTTCTGGGATTAACCTGAAAAAGAAATGATTTTGAAGCTGATGCTTCAGCTGAGTGTGCTACATGGAAAGTCAAGCATAGTAACTTCTTGTCTCCAGTCTTTTGAAAGGTACAATTATCCTTTATCTTTGCAGGTTGGTTTGTTTAACTTTCACTGGATTGTTCTCATGGAATAAGAATGAAATATTGCTCTTTCAGAGCACCACTGGGACCTTGCAAATGAAGGAAGCTGTAAGGTTTTGTAGTGAAAACTGCACATGGGTCTCTGAAGATTTGGTTTGTGTGCTAAATTCTGCTGCTGATTTACCAACACTGTTTGACCTTGAGCTACTCAAAACAATTTATTATTTTCTTAAAATGTGACTATTAATATTGACAGTCTCCAGTTTCAGTATGAGACACACGAGACTTGAATTGCAGACTTTTGTACTACTTGAGTATTTATTTTTAATAAGGGTCCTAATTAAGTGTGCAATCCCTGTAGCAGGAAAGCTCTCCTGGACTCTGTCTTCATTCATTAAAATGTGTCAAATTCCTCAGAGTTTAGAGCAGAGCTCTAACAATGGCAAAAGGGACCCTGTGTCCTGAATATATAGGAACATGTGCCAAAGAAGATGTTTGTTAATAGGTACTTGTGCAGTGATGAAGTACAGCAAACAAGGGGTTATACATTTCCTCACGTTCTGCTACCCAAGCAGAGCCCCTGACTTCACTCAGGAAGCTGTACTGTTGTGAGACATGGAAAAGTAAAATACCCTCTGCTTTATAATAAGTCATTTCAGCTCTGTCTAATTAACACTTCTTAGTGTTAATTGTAACCCCCTGTTCTGTGTTTTTCAGGGATGATATTTCCCAAGTAGTGCTGATGAAATGTCAGGCAGAGGTAGTAATTTTGTTTTCCTTGCTATTATAACATTGTGCCATAGATATAGTTATATACAGAGATACATGCCAATCAGCCAACAGAGCAAACAAGATGAAGAAGCAAAAATCTGCTCCTTGGAGAATTTCTTAGGCAGAGAATGAATTATGAGCTCTGCCTAGACAACTTGCAGTGAGAACAGCTATTCCTACTGGCATTCCTTGCTGTGATTAAAAAAAATTGAATAATTTTAGGTGGCTTGTTTTATTAAATCAATACACTTAACAGGATGGAGAGGTGGTGTACAAAAGCACAAATATTTTTTAATATAATCTGGAGAATCCTATAGGCTTCTAACATTAATGCTACAGAAATACCCTTAGCCAGTATTTAAAGAACAGCATTTAATGAAGAATAAAGACATTCATGTTGTTGGAAAGGGGAAAATCCTGTTGGCATTTTAGCAAACCCATCTACCTTGGCTTTGTAGCCTGGAGGAAATGAGAGAGTGGTGTAAGAAAGTGCAAACCTGAGAGTCACTGTTAAAACATCACCTGGTGCTGGCAGAACTGCAAAAGTGTTGGAAAAGAGATGGAGAAGAGTAATGATATGGGACTGTTGTATGTCACTGATGTTTAAGTTGGATTTTTCCTTTGGAATATGACACAAAAATTGAAGATTTTGTCTGTGACAAGAGAATGTGGAGCAGTTGTGGTCTCATCCAAACAATGCTGTGTCTGATGGCAGTCAGGAAAGTGGCTGTGATGGCTCCACGTTTTATGAGCAGGTAAAACTGAGAGAGAAATCTGATAGAAGACAAAACCAAACTAACCAACCAATCTCTCATGATGAAACATTGAAAAGAAAAAAGGTCAGTATGTAAGTGCCAGCTGTAGAGTTGAAAATACAATTTCTAATAACTTCTGTCACATCCCATACAATTAATTTAATGTGCATTGCACTTTTAATTGCTTTTTTCTTTTTTTTTAATTGGGAAGAGGGTCCTAAATTTAGGTCTACCCCTACTTTTTTGAACATTACAAATTTCTCCATGCCATCCATGTAATATTTGACCTTGAAAAAGACTTGATGGCCCAATTGAAATGCTGGCAGTGCTTTGACAAGTTACCCTCTGGAGACCACTGTTTTTTATAGCCTCATGGCTATTTTGTTGGGGCTTGTGCTTTATTTCTAAACACTGGGGAGGAGGAAGGCTGAAATTGTCTGTCCCTGGGTTGTGTTCAATATAACTAAGGAAAACATTTCAAAACAATGTTTCCTCCCTATGTTGAGATGCAATAAATTGCTGGTGTAGTAGAGGTTACTTCAAAGGATGGCAAAAAACCCCCACTTTTTGACTAAGCCACATGGCAGTGGTTTCATCATTATAGGCTTTTGCTTTAGGTCTAAAGGAATTAACTATTAACCAAATGGTCAATTCACAGATCTGTGTGTGAAGTTGTGGCTGAGTTCAGTGACAGTAATCCCTGTGTGTGCATGTATACACACATAAATATGTCAGTGTATGCACATATTTCTGTACATCTCCTAGTCTTGTGAATTCATTTACCATTTGGAGTTTCTTTAGCAATTAAATTTTCTAGCACAGCAGTTCCCTCTGCATCATGTCACGCATGCTGGCTATGTGCTGATTTAAGGTTGAGGATAATTTAGCAGGGCTGATGATTATGGCAAACTTATTCTCAGGAGATCAATGAGAGATGGGCGTTTTGGGATGAAGTTTGTCTTGTGTAGATTAGAAAAATAATGGTATGGAGGCAGATTAGAATGGGACATTAAAACCAAGACCATTGTGTGTATGAGCTCTGTGAAATCCCCACTGCAAAGATAAGATGTGAAATCAGGTGTAGACCATGTGGCTCTGTGTCTGAGATCCACTTTTAAACCTGAAATACCTGAGCTAGACCTGGCCTTGGGAACTCCTGTGTTATTTCATGAATGTGAGCCGTCTCAGTGACTCTCATGCTGACATGAAAGTATTTAAAATTTTGCAGTCTCTGCAATACAAAACTGCTTTTTTCTCAGCATGCCTTGGACAGCTCCGAGCATTCACCAAAAATTCAGTAATAATGAGTTACAACTCTCTGTTTTGTGTTGATGTTGAAAAGCAGGACAGTATTAGCATAGTAAAGATGCTGCTTGAACATGGAAAGGCTGTAGTCATTTCAGCACAGTAGAATTGCTAGTCAAGTGGAAAGTAATTATAATTAAGAGAAATATAGCTGAAAAAAAAGGTGAGGGGTCTTTTAGTTTAAAAATCTTTCCTGGGACATCTCATGTTGTTTTACTGACCTTGATGAAGACCTGAGAACCATACAGCAAAAGTTACTATTCTCAATTTCCTTCCATCCTTCATCCACTTCTTGCTTGAAGACCAAGCAGGTTTATACAAGTGTAAGCCATTAATTCCTTATCCTTCCAGAAGTGCACCCCAGTTTATAAGGACTTGCAGAAGGGAGGCACAATAGGCATATTGAATTTTATCTTATTAGCTGGAACTCTGTCAAAATGAAAGCTGACTTATTTGGGGGAAGCATTCCTCACTGAGGAAAAGCAATAGTTTTGACAGATCATATGATACAAGTCTCAAGGTTTTCTACCAACAACACAAAGTCATGTGGTCATGAATAGTATAAAATTAAGGTATTGGGCATGTCTGGTCCCTATAATTGATCTATTCAGAGTTAAGTAAAAGTTAAAAGGTCCCCTCTGATATTTTTTGTCTCCATCTTTCTATTACACTTTTATTGTTTAGAAGTAATTTTTTTTAAAAAACAAATAAATTGTATATTTCTCCCTTTATGAAAGAATCACAAAATTAGAAAACTGCATTCTCAGAAAATACCACTTAAAAAAGAAGGCCAAAATGAAAGAAAAAAAATTCCTTGAATCACAGAATGGTTTGTGTTGGAAGGGACCTTTAAAAGTCATCTACTCCAAACCCTCTCCCTACAACAAGCAGAGACATTTTCAACTGGATCAGGTTACTCTCCATCCATGTAGGTGGGCATCTACATCCTCTTTGGGCAAGTTTTGGTGTTTCATGACCCTCATTGGGAAAAAAAAAATAATTATTATCTATATCCAGTCTGAATCTACCTTCTTTTAGTTTAAAACTGTTACTATAGGTCCTATTAAGACTCCTGTCCCCTTCTTTCTTGTATGCCCACTTTAAAATTTCTTTAGGGATATATAATATTGAATATTATAGTTGTAATCCAGTGTTTAGTATTTTATTTAAATATCATTGTCATGAGAATATTCTAGCCAGAAACTGTGTGCCATGTTCTGGACAAATGGCATTTAATGAATATCTCATAATCTCACCAAAAAAGGATTTAATTTTTGTCCTCCTACAGCAATACTATTTTTTCCTCCACCCATTTTGTCCTTTAATTGGCAGATCCGTCTTTAAGAGAATCTCTTTATCAACTCTGTCCTTTGCTCTGCCTCCTAAACCTGCAGCCCTTCTCTCTGAGTTAGGTACCAGATTCCTGTGGCTGTATGTGATATACTTTTCAAAGCCTTTCCTGCCTCATTGCCATTAAATTCCCTTTGATAAAAACCCTACTAGGAGCTGCTTCTTCTGCCTGTTGTTTCCTGAGATCCAGTTACCAAGAAGTGTTGCAGGGTGCTTGAATGGGCTCAGGAAGCAGCTTCTCTCCAGAGAGGGACTAAAAGAGATGATCAGGAGAATGCAGGAGGTTTGTAACAGTAGTGGTGTCTCCTAATCCTCTTTGTTTCAACAATCACAGCTAAAACTTTAAAGGTGCCTGCCGAGCTCTTGTTTGAGTGTCAGCAGTGGAAGTGCAGAGGTTCATGGGTGCCCCCTTTGCAAGCAAACTTCAGCAGAAGGAAATGTGGTTTGGGCACCTGGTTGTGACTGAGGAGGGCTGGGGTTGAATTCCCTGTGCTGCACGGAGCTCCCGTGGGCTCAGGGGGAGTTACCTGGGCACAGGCGTCCTGTGTCTCAGCCCAAACCTTCCCTGTGTTCACTAGGTAGCTGCAGTTTGACAGAGAGAAAGGAGAACAATTACTGAACCTGGCAAACCTCAGCTGGGAGTGCTGTCTGAGGTTGGTGATTTACTGAATATATTTAGTACTGAAAGGATTTTTGTCAGATCTGAATCCCAAAGTCCCGGAATTCCTCAAGAACCTTAGATCGTGCTTTAAAGCAAACTTTTAGCCACATAGCTGAGGAAGAAAAAATAAAGTCATCAACTCTAAAGGTTTGATGAAATGAAGGGAATGACACAGCTATTAAAATATTATGTTTGAAGCAGTCCAAGACCAGCTCTGACTTGTTGTTTAGGAGTTCAGACTGGCAGTACCTGAAGACAGGCTCTTGCCAGCTATCAGAAACTGAAGGCAGCCAGTGTCTCTCAATGGCTCCCAGGATCCAAAGTCTTAAATTTAAATAATTCATGTGGTTAATGAATAATAAATTTAATAGTAATGATTAAGGCAGATGACTCTCTGTTCAGTTAAATGGTCACAGCCAGCTGAAAAATGTGTGTGGTGCATACATGCTGCTCTCCTCCTCTAAGTTTGCAGCATTCAGCCTCTGACAAGTTTGTTTAATGCTGTGGATGATTCACTTTGCCCTCAGACAGTGCTTCACCTTTCCCCACCTCACACCTGGCTGCAGAAATGCATCTGGTTTACAGAAGGACAGTTAATTAATTTACAGTGTTTTGTGCCCTTGTGCAGTGAAGCTCCAGAAACCACAATTTCCCTTCCCAGCTGCAGCGGGTGCTGATGTGCTGTTCCCTGCTGGCTCCTGCAGTTGTTGCCTGCCCTGTGGCAATTTCCTAGGCCAGGCTCCTGCTGGCCCCAAAGTCCATCCCAGTGGGAGCTGGGACAGCTCAGCAGGGGTGTGCAGAGAGGGCAGTGCTGGCTTTGGGGCAGGGTCCCTGCAGGGCTCTGGAACAAGAGAGAAAATTCCCCATCTCCTACCTTGCTCCTCTCTCTCACCCCTTCCATTCAGCCCATTTTCCTCAAAGAGGATTTGAGGAGTTTGCAGACCACAGGATTTATTTCCTCTTCTTCCTCACCCTGCTCCTCCATTCCACCTGGTGTTTGTTTTCCTGGGCTGCCCCTTGTTTGCTCCATTTGAATGCTGTGAGAGTCTTGCACTGGGTGTTTTGGCAGGTGGGTGCTGTGTGCTGCTGCCTTGGGCTGAGCTCCCAGGGGTATCTGCCTCCCACTCCCACGGGATATCTCTCCATGGTGGAGGACTGCCAGGCACAAGGACCTGGGATTTCTTTCTTCTGCTGATCTCCATGAATGAGGCGGGGTTGACTTTGCTCCTTTGTCATTCCAAGGTGGTTTGTTCATCCCACTGGCTGAGAGTGGCATAAGCAAAAATATTCAGACATGGAGACAGTTGTTCCTCAATTACTCACGGCAGTGGGAAGCAGATCAAGCTCTCTTTTCATGACTGCTGTTATTTTTATTATTTAATTTAGAAATATTTTTACTTCTGTTGACTGAGCAAAACTCCCATTAAACTGCCTTTTGCAATTAATGGGTTTGAGCCATTTGTCCCAGAACGTTGCTTGAAGGCTTCCAGCACAATGCTGACAGGATTTGTAGCCTGCTGTATTTAACCTCAGTTTCTTCACCCTTTTCCTGGAGCCCTTAGAGGTCAATCAGTGGCAGAGCTTGTCCTTGGGTGCAGCTTTCAGTCAGGTTCTAAACACACATGGAAATGTATTTCCAGCAAAATGAGGCATCACCAAGTCACTTGCCTCAAGCTGGAACAGGCAAATCGAGCCCTTAAACTTGGGAAATTCTCTACAATTTCCAGTTCTATACCTTATCCAATGCATTTTTACAGAACAGTTTCCCTCTCTCCCCAGCCAAGGCTGTGGAATTTCGCTGCCGTGGCAGGTTTGGTACAGGGCTTGTCTGAGCAGTGTCTTGGTTCTGCTGCCACTGTGTGGTCAAAGCTGGGCTGCTGTTTCAGGTATTCCAGTTTTTCCCTGGGATTTGTGTGGTGCCAGCAGAGTCCTGGCATCCCACAGGTGATTTTCCTCCAGCCTCTGTGAACGAGGAGTGACCGCGATGAATTAATTTGAATTTTTATTTGTGTTAGAGCAGCAGCCAGGGGGAATAAAGGTCCGTTGTGCTGGGTGGATCTTAGGCTGGGAAAAAAAACAACAAACAGCCCCTAAATCAGCTCTTAATTTGATACTGTGCCCGTTTGTAACAGGTAAATAAAAGGGACGTGGCAGGGAGAAATCTGCTTGAAGCTGGGCCCCTGCTGGACAGCTGCTGTTGACAGACCTGTTTGAAATGCAAGCAAGAAGGGAAAGCTGTTTAGAGGGATTTCATTAATCTCTGCTGTGGTGATTTCCACAGCTCAGACAGACCCCAGGATGGTGTGGGGTGTGAGTTCTGCAAACCCGCGTGTTCCAGGTTAAAGGCTCAGAGATCTCTTGCAGCCTTGCACGCTGTTGAGGTTTCAAGCAAAGCACAGAAGATCTGCAATTCAGCAGTAAAGCACTGCAACAAGTGTTAAAACACTGCTGTACTTAACAAGAAAAAAAAAAAGCTTATATTAGGTTTGCTTTTTAGAAAATAATGCGGTAGTTGTTTGTGTTTTGCCAGTTTGTTAATATCAAGGAGGTTTCTCAGTCATTAACTCACTTGAGTGAATTAGGAAAGTTTTATTGTAGTAATAAACAGTGATATGTCTCTTCAGGGACTTTGAAAGTGAGTGAAATAGAAAATGTGAATTACTCAGTGGTTTGCTTCTGCATTCCTTGCACATTCAGGATTTTCACTGACTTTGAGGAATGCAGGAGCAAGCCCCAAATATTTGTAAAGAAATCAGGGTGAAAAAAATTTGCCTTGAGCCCAGAGATTAGAAAAAAAGTAAAATGTCAGCACCAGAAATTCACAGAAGGAGGAAATTCTAGCTACTAAGGGAACAGCAGCTGAGAATGTCATGCAATACTTTTATTAACACAGTACGGAAGGCAATTTAAATAAATAAAAAAGACCCATTTCTGCCATTTTCCAAAGCCCTTATTTAATTTAGGTGAAAACAAATATGCCACAAATGTTAAACTGATTTGCAATCATCTGATGACCTCAGATGCAGTCTCATCAAGTCAACAGCAAGTGACTGTCTCCTGGTTTCTGTGCTGCTAAATCCCCAGTGCTTTGGGGACAGGATCCTTCCTGTGGGTCTGTGCAATGTGCAGACCCAGAGCCAGGTGGGATTCCTGCCTGCACACCCACACCCTTTCCACCCCCACTGTCTTATCTTCTCCCTTCCTGACCCATTCACCAAATTTGATTCTCACTGTTTTTTTTTTAAAAATATATTTTTATTTATTTATTTTTCACTGATTTGGCTGGTGGAGTGAAGCATGCAGCAGAGTGCAGAGCCTTGCTGGAAACTCTTGGCTGCACCTGGTTACTGTAGCCCAGATAAAAGGAGGGGTCAGCAATAAATCCTGCAGCCTTCTGTGCAGGTCTTACTGGTCAGAAGCTTTGCAGTCAGAGCACTTCCAGGGAATTTCTCTGCTATTAGACTTGCTAAATGAACCAAGTTCCAATGCATTTCCATAATTTATGAGGCTGAGGCTACAGGTGGCTGTTTAGGCAGAGTAGTGATAGTAGGATTGTGGTGCAGATGACTGACACACAACATTTGCATGTACTGTGATTGCATAAACCTCATTTCCTTTGGAAGCTGGGCTAAAAATAGAAACACTTTCCAGTGCCAAACTTGTCTGTCATAACCAGTAGAGGCTTTTTGCCCATTCATGAGTGTGCTGAGCTGCTCATGCTGCTTCTGTGCCAATATGTTTACTTAGCACCCTGATTCTACTTTCACTGAATTGTGTGAAATGCTCTTAATTTGTTGTGGCCACGAGGACTGTAGATGGGTAAGGGAATAGAAAAGGGAATTTATCACGTGGATCACTCCAGGTTGGGTGGCTTTAGCTGTGGTGATTTTTTTTCTTCTTTTCTCCTGAAGAAAGCTTTAGTCGTGTCCCGTGTAACATCTTCCATTTCATGGTTGTTTAGTGTAAGGAATAAAACATTTTGTCACCCAACGAAGGTGACGCAGGCCAAAGACACAGCGTGATCAGGGTGGGTCTGTGTGTACAGGCTCAAAACAAATGGATGGTGACGTTGCACAAGTTTCTTCATGGAAACTCTCTGCCTTTTCTCCCTCTGATCCTAATCCAGGAATGCAGGCCAAAGGGTGGAGGAGGACCTGTCCCTTGGGTCTTCGTACACCACCCTGCAGGTCTGAATTCCGCTGCCGTGGCTACAGGCTGGATTTAGGATTCGCTTTTTGCAGCCCCGAAAGACGGCGTGATGTGATACTGCCATCCCGCCGGGTTGTACGCGAGATTATTGATTTAAACCACTGCAGGAAGGGACAAAATGCTTCCCGCACACATTTCCGAGGCTGGTGCTGAGGGACGGGAGGAGAGCGGGAGGCGGAACACCCGCAGCGCCCGGAGCAGAGCGAGCTGCGGCCGCCAGAGGGCAGCAGAGACTGCGGGGAGCGGCGGCGCTGCCCCGGACAGGGCTGGCCAAGGGTCACTGCTGTCCCCAAGGGTCACTGCTGTCCCCAAGGGTCACTGCTCTCCCAAGGGGTCACTGCCGTCCCCAAGGGGGTCACTGCTGTCCCCAGGGGTCACTGCTGTCCCTAAGGGTCACTGCTGTCCCCAAGGGGTCACTGCTGTCCCCAAGGGGGTCACTGCTGTCCCCAAGGGTCACTGCTCTCCCAAGGGGTCACTGCTGTCCCCAAGGGGTCACTGCTGTCCCCAAGGGTCACTGCTCTCCCAAGGGGTCACTGCTCTCCCAAGGGGTCACTGCTGTCCCCAAGGGGTCACTGCTGTCCCCAAGGGGGTCACTGCTGTCCCCAAGGGTCACTGCTGTCCCCAAGGGTCACTGCTCTCCCAAGGGGTCACTGCTGTCCCCAAGGGGGTCACTGCTGTCCCCCAGGGCTGTCCCCCAGGGCTGTCCCCCCGAGCTGTCCCCAGGGGTCACTGCTGTCCCCAGGGGTCACTGCTGTCCCTAGGGGTCACTGCTGTCCCCAGGGGTCACTGCTGTCCCTAGGGGTCACTGCTGTCCCCAGGGGTCACTGCTGTCCCCAAGGGGGTCACTGCTGTCCCCCAGGGCTGTCCCCCAGGGCTGTCCCCCAGAGCTGTCCCCAAGGGTCACTGCTGTCTCCAAGGGTCACTGCTGTCCCCCAGGATGTCCCCAAGGGTCACTGCTATCCGCAGGGTCACTCCTGTCCCCAAGGGTCACTCTTGTCTGCAAGGTCCCCTGGGCTGTCCCCCAGGGGTCACTCCTGTCCCCTGGGCGATCCCCAGGGTCATTTCTGTCTCCAGGGGTCACTCCTGTCCCCTGGGCGATCCCCAGGGTCATTTCTGTCTCCAGGGGTCACTCCTGTCCCCTGGGCGATCCCCAGGGTCATTTCTGTCTCCTGGGGTCACTCCTGTCCCCTGGGTGATCCCCCAGCATCACCCCAGTCCCACTGGGGCTTCTCCCGTTCCCCTGGGCTTTAGCCATTGTGGTTGAGAACCCAAACCCAGTTTCTGAAATGTGTCCCTTTATTAGAAGTGATTTTCCCCCTTTCCTCCTGTGGTGGTGGCCGGTCCATCCCTGCAGTGAGTCCATAACAACACCTCAAGGATTCCTATCCTTTCTGTTGGCTCCCTGAGAGGAGCAGAGTGGAAGAGCTGGGAAGAGCAAAGCCCTTGTGAAATGCTGTCACCGTGATTACAGTGGCTGCCAGTGGCACCAGGCACTAAACAAGAGGCAGCAGGTCGGTGAAACAGGCAGGTACAGGGAAACCATCCCATGTCTGGCATGGTGTGGGCACTGAGAGAGAAGGTGGAGTTAATTTCTGACCCCAGTCTGGCAGAGGACACTGTGCAAGCATCAAACTCTTTTATCCCGTTCCTCAGTGTGAGAGAGGAGAAAAGCACTGGCAGATTATGGGTTGTGTGGAAGAACTGAAAACAGCTGAAGTGGGTTTTGTGGGAGCAAGAAAGATTATAGTGTGTGAATTGATCAAATTTTGGACAGCATTTAGTGGATTAAGATAAGTACTAGTATGGCAAAGCAGAAGTTCTCGAGGTTTTTGGATACTGAATCACGGTCATTATTCCTACAGACCAGAACATTGCTGTACCATCAGCCCTGTACCCAGCATTATCAAAGCACTTCTTTTTACAGAAGATGAGTCCCAGACAATATAACCTGCTAAAGGTGGCACAACAGCCATATCTGTTCATAGTTCTGATACTCTGAGGATTAGCTTGTAACTTCTCTTGGTTCCGTGGGAGTAGGTGTCCTGGTGTTTCTGAAAATCTCTGTGAGTCTTTGCACTTTCAGGCACTCAAAAACCTCAAAAATCTGCCCCCTAGTATCCTATAACTTGAGATGTTTATATTTCAGTTTTGGAGAGAACCAGCTCTGAATTCTGCAGGAGGGAACAGTGGCAGCATTATTATTGGTGGCATTTATTCTCTCTGAGAAGCTTCAGATTACATTATTTAGTATCTGTTTTATCTGCGTTTCAGAACTGATTTTGGTGTTACAACAAAGGCAGACTTGTCTTATGAGAATCAAAATTATACTTAATTGGATTCTGTTTTGGGAGTTTCTGTCAATCACACAACTGCATGAATTGGAAAAGACACACGATTGCGACTATGATTAACTTCTCCAGAGTCGCTCTGAGTGCTGTGTATCACATTTCATAAAGAGATGTAGTATCTTCAGAATAATTGTATTGTTCTAAAGGGTATCTTCTGAATACCAAAAATAACTTAATATTCTTTGAGGGTACACATGAGGAGGAGACATTCTTAGACTGAAGGTTGTGAATATTTCTATATTAGACTTCTCCACCTGAAGCAGCCTCACCTACCTTCCTCCATGTGTAATTCCTAAGGAAAACATCAACAAATGGAGAATTCCCTGTCTGGAGAGCAGCCTGCCTTTGATGCCAACCTGCATGTGAAGGACCTGTGCATCATCTAGAGGAGGGCAGGGGGTCAATTAGCAGCAGGTATAAACTGCTAATGAGTGAATGTTTGTGGTGCTGGAATGTTTGAGCTACTTACTGTAAGCACAGACCAATGCTGTGAGTTTTCCCATGTTTATGGAGCCACAAAAAGGAAGCGAGATGCTTTTTGCTGCTATATTACTGGTTTATTTTTCTGAGTTGAAGTTTAATCTTACTTTATTCTCTACTCTTACACCTGGGTGACAGGAAACTCAGACCACTCCTACTTCAGAATATGAGCAATTAAAAGAACTTTGAGTACTTCAACTTATATATCTATATATATAAAATGTATATATATATATGTAAGTTGAATATATATTCAACATAAATATAATATTTTATATAAATAATATATATATATCTTGAGATTTGAAACCTACCAATTTAACTTTTTGAATGATTGGAGGATTACATTTAAAGAACAGGGTTAGTCCAAAAATCACTTCACTAGAGATCTCTAACCTTGAAGGGCAGACAATAGGAATTTTTTTGCACCCCTGTAAGGCAGTTAGCCAGACTTAATATTCCTTTTGCTTTTATCTCTAAATTGCATCAACTGTCTCCAGTGACATTTAACTTACATATGTGAAGGGTTTGGCATTTTTAGATTGTCAGGGTGTTATTGGATGAAAAAGCTGATTTTGTCACGGGACATCTGTTTTATTGTTAATTAGATGAAATAGGAAAGACATCAGAAGAGTACACACAGAAACTATTTCATAGTTCCTGCTTAAAAACTTACTCTGATCCCTTGAAATTAATGATGCTTTACGGATTTTCACATTTTGATGTGAGTTTCATTTAGGAAGTTTCGGGAACAAATGACAGAGAGTTGTTATCCATCTGTGCCTCTGTCTTTACAATTCAATTATGCTCTGCCATTGTACAGTCTCTCCTTTCAGAACTATCACAAGAGAGAAAACAACCAAGGAGTTCATTTATCATTTAAAAAAAACCCAATCTAACCACAACAACTTATATCATCACCACAGCTCATGTTTTGTACTCATCAAAGTAAGAAGTGCCCTGTCACAATGAGTTGATCTTTTTGATTTTGGTGAACTTGTTGATGTTAAGATCCTGTATTCTGATGATGACCTGGCTTTTTTCCCCCCATCCTTATTTTTTTGTCACATTGTACTACAAAGGCTCAGGTAGACCAGATTTTCTCTGTTTTCAGTCATTCTTAAGGATTTATCCTGGTGAGAAGGCGGGTATAAAACACACTTCCCAGGAGAGACAGAGAAATTGTAGTTTGTGATAATATGTCACATTATTTCAGGATGGAAGAAAATGAGATCTCTCATGGGAATAAGGGAGAATAAAGCATTAAAAGCAGTATTCATAGTGGTATGTAATATTGTAATGGTATGGAAGATTAACATGAGGTGAGGGGAGGCACCAGATCGAGGTGGTTGCATTTTTCTCACAATAATGCATCTGTAACTTGGGAATGGAAAGCTGGAGAGATTCAAAAGAGCAGTGAGGTGTGTGTGGGCTATTTCAGTCCTTCCTGTTCCCTTTGTTCTTGAGCCCTTTTGCAGGGGCCCAGTGTGGCCTGGAGCAGAATTTGATGATGGAGAAGCAAAGGATGCACACTGGCTTTGGCAGAGCCATGCTGAGAAAGCCTTTCAGCTGGAAGAGGGGGAAAAGCACTTCTGCAGTTCCTGTCTGGAGAAATGTGAGGTAAAGAATACACAGAGGCTTCAGAGCAACCCATGGCTGCACAGTTGGATTTAGACTCTACCCAAGCTCACTAAGTGCTGGTGGGAGAGGGAGATAAGGATGAAACTGGGAAATCAGAATTTGATTTGGGGATGGAGAATGGCTTTTAAGTCCCTCAAGTGATGTTAGCAGGAAAGTGACTTCAAAAACGCAGTCCTTGGCTGTGTGCAGCCAGCTCCTTTTCCATCCTTGGAAATAAAGCCCTGATCTCCTGAGGCAGTTTACAGAGGCCCTTTCCCCTGTGTGTACAGGGATGGTGAATGGTTCTCAGTGGAAGCTGCACCTCCTGAGCAGCCCTGTGACATGAGAGACCCATCCAGTTAGGGCAGCGCTTGGTGGCAAGCATCAGTGGTGGTTACTCTGGGGAAATGCAAGAGGAATTCTGAAGAAGAATGCTAGAATTGCCTATGTCTCCTGGCTTTGGTGCTGTAAAACTCTTTCAATGATGGAACAAAATCCCTCACCCCTCCCCAGGACTTTCATAGAAGTGTTCTGATGTGGTCTACACTGACCTTGTGAACATGTATAATGGCCATTATATGTGCCCATTAGAGTGAGGGTCCTGGCCCTCCACTTCCCTACAGAGATGGATGTTATTATCCTATTCCTAGCCCCAAAACATTATTAGTTTTTCTAATACATAATATCCATTAGCTAAAAATATACTCCATTATTCTCAATGCTGTACCCTCTTCTTCCCCTACTTTTTGTTGTAGAGCTCATGCTAGGGATAAACTTGGCAAAACACTTTCATTAGTGTGACTAAGAGAAGCTTACAACTTGTTTCATTAAAATGGGAGCAAGATTGATACCCTTTATTAGCGAGCTGGAGCAATCCCTGCCTTTTCTTCTCAAGTGCTCCATATCTGCTTGGCTCTGGAGTGCACAATCTTGATGAATTGTGAGTTAACTTAATGGAGAAGAAAATGTGTGTAGAGCTGGGTGAGGGCGGAAGGGAAAAATACAGATGAGAATCAATGAAAGAGAGAAGAGACTTGACGGAAAATGAAATGGCCTCTTCCCAAAAAAGTTGATGAACAGAAAATAAACAGCTGGCAAGCAGGCACAGGGGATGGCAAGCAGGCTCAGAGAGGGAATGTAGGATGGTACACAGCAGTACTGAGGGGACAGATGGATCACAGGCACAAGGTCAGGTTTTGATTTTTGAAGAATAGAATGTACGGGAATATTCAGATCAAGGACCTTTGTTCTGACCCACCTTTGCTTAAATTTAGTATGAAAAGCTCAATGTGAAAAAGTTCTTCTCTTTCCCTGAGACATAGGATCTAAAATAAACACTAGAAATTTATTAGCAAAATATCTCAGACAATGTTTGAATGATAGCTTTTTTCCCTATGATTCCAGGCTCAAAAGCAATTGCTCGTGAATGGAAGGATTTTCAGTCTGTGGATTTCTGCTACCTGGAAATGTTCAGAGCTACATTTTGTTACTCTGCTGACTAAACCAGTGTTATTACCTCTGCCAGGGCTGTAGTGACAGTCCAGACTGTCCCAATGGCTTATTAGCTAACCTCTGATTTCACAGTCTGCTGCTACTAATGTGTAAGCCAGAAACGACCTTGCCTGGCTTCCAGAGTCAGAAAATTACCAGGAGTGGCTGTTGGGGGTGAGAGGGGGAAACATGTGAAAATTGAGCTGCCTTCATGAGGAAATCACTGAGAGACAGAGCAAAAGAGCAGGGCCCAAAATACCAACGTGGTCTCACAAAAGAACCTTCAGCTCCAGGAGCACTGGAAAAGGCCATCCTGGAAAGGCCCCAGAATTGCTGCTCCTACGTCTTTTTGACCTGGAAAACCCACAGAATTTGGTTTGGGCTAGGGTTAGATTCAATAAATAAACCTCACTTGCCTGTTTTTTGGGTTTTTTTTTTTGTTTTTTTTTTAAAATTTAAAGGTGGCTAAAATAAACTAAGCTCAAGAGCAGCACCTCCATGACATTCAATATCAATGTGCCTGAAATGAGCATTAACACCTGTATTTCAGTGTGCATGTAACGAGCATTAGCAGCTATTTCCATGTTATGCACCTCAGGGTGATACAGTTCTTTCTGTGTAAGGATAAATATTTGTCAAGGAGTTGTGCAGGGACAGATGTTGGTGTAAAACTGTGGCAGCTCTCGTCCTGAATCAGGATTTTGAGCCCTCAAGCCCATGACAAGGCTCTGTGGTTGCATCCAGTGCTGGCTGGTGTGTCTAACTTATAAAAGATTAGAAGCCATGTAACACTTCTTGAGGTTGGCTTTAACAAATAAAAGTGATTTATGTTGGGGTTTTATTTATTTTTCCCTTTTTTGAAAAATATTTTTTAAACATTTTTCTGGATCTTTAAGGCATTTTTTTATACCTCTCTTCCACATTTTAAACTCCTCTTTGCAGCCCTGGGAACTAGAAATTGCATGTGGTGAGATTCCCATGCAAATATTTTGTTTGAGTAACTGGGAATTAATGGAAAATACCACATACCCCAAATCCAGGATAAAATCAAGCAGTACTCAAATCAACTAACTAAAGTTGCAGAAGTTTAAAAAAAAAAAAAGGTGAAAAATGAAAAAAAAACCCTTCCAACCTCCCCAAAGCAGCTGAAGTGGGACTAAATCTTTAATGATGGAGCCTTAGATAAAAGACTAAAATATTTATATCACCTTTTTAACCTGAATTTTATAGCAATGAAGTTTAACATATATCTTCTATTACCTTTGTCAAGTTTATGACTAGCTCTCATTTATGGATCCCTTAAATATGTATAAGACAGTTTTAGTTATCTTGTTTACATGGGCTTTCTCTTTGGGCATTTGTCTCCATCACTGCATAGCATGTTTATGGTAATTTACTATAATACATGTATATCAGAGGCAGTTTAAATGACACTTAGCCTTGAATATATTTAAGATTTTTTTTCCTTGTAGCCACTAGGAAGTCAAAAGATATATGAAAAGCTATTAATTTTCAGATGATAGTAGCATAAACAATATTAAAACTTGTATTTGCTCTTGGAACAGTGTGAGGGAAAAACATATAACAAATGAGGCATCACAGAGGCAGTTATTAAAGAAGTAAATTAATAAACTCAACATTCAATCTTTTCCTTTCACATGTTAGGGATAATGTGGACAGCACTCTGATGATTAGAAAGAACAAAATGTGCCTGATTATTTGAGTTGGCTTTAATCACAGACTTCATTTAGGACTCCTCAGTAAACATTTGATTTCAGTGGGTTTCCTTTCCAGCCCTATGGAAAGGGATTCCCCACAAGTTTTCCAGAGCAGGTCCTTGTGTTATTGCCTGTGTCCAAAGGATGTGGGGGAATTGCCTCTTGCCAGAGGAGCTGGTGCTGTGCTGGTACCAAGGGCTGTGTCCATGCAGTGAGGAAGGCTTTTGCTGCAGAAATTTCTGTGAGCAGACACAGAAGGAAAAATCCCCAAAGGTGGGAGGCTGTGACTTAGAGACCCAGAATTGTTTTCCCAGTTGGTACCTGAGCTGGAGCAGGGCACAGATACTGTGTAAAGCTGGGCAGGGCTTTACCTGGGCTTTACCATGGAAAGGGATGACCTAGCCTGAAGGTGATTGGAGGGAATGAACTGTACTCCTAGTTCCTTTCCCCTTTCCCCCTTCCCCTTTCCCCTTTCCCCTTCCCCCTCTCCATTGTTTCATAATGGTAACTGAATTTCCTGAAATACCTTGAAAATTCCACTGCATTTCTTATTCTTCTATTCTTTTCGGTACTGGAAAACCTTTAAAAATCTGCTCCCTAATCTTACTAATCAAAAAAATACTGCTGTTATGGAGAGACTATTAAAAACTGACATCCTGTAGAGAAATCAAGCTCTGTGGCCTCTGATGGAGTGATTGAAGAAGACTTGCAGATGTTAGGGAATACCAGAAAGCCCTGCTATCAGTGATAATGGAGGCAGAATTTCTTTAGAAATTTCACAAAGATGTGTAGCACTTCCCCTCCACCCCAGCCCACCTGTGTATACTGTGATGCTGACAAGAGAAAACTTACTCTTAGAAATGGTTTCCTTTGAATGCATGTTTAGAGAAAAGTCTTTGAACTAATAAAATCCATTTTTGTTGTTTGTCAGTAAAGGTGGGTGCAGCATCCCTTCCACACACACAGAAACGTGTAATTTGGATTATTGAAATTTGCTATATTGCAAGTGCAGGAGGAGCCATCACGTTGGAAACAACATTTCAGAGGAGGAAGCACGGAATGAAATTCCTTTTATGAATAAACCCAAATGGCATGATGGTGCATGTGCTTTTGTATTTGCTTTCTCTCTTTGTTCTTTGTTCTTCCTTTAGCGATGCATTTGCATGCAGGCTGCTGGTGATCAGCATGCAGAGCTCCCTACAGCCGAGCTCTGCGCTGGCATTGATCTAGTGGTCTGTGCCAGCTCAGTGGTGCAAGATTTACTTCAATTTCCTCTTGCCTTTGTTCTTCTGCCTCTGTGCTTTAAAGAAAGGCTTTTGTTTTATTACTTCCAGAAATTTTGAGAAGCCCTAGCCATTCTGTGTCCAAATAACTGTGACACATTTGTCTGAGACAGTTGCAGACCTCCTCATCTGGTGGGTTCCACACCTAAGTACATCTGAAATCCTCAGTTATTACCTTTGTGGAGGTTTGGTGATTTTTGGTTAGATGAGATGGAGAATGAGCATTTTAAAGCAATGGGAGTATGCAGCTAGGGATTATGTGAAGAAACCTGACATGACTTTGACAGAAGGTCTGGACCAGAAACATGCACTTTCAGACATCAGATTTGATCAGGATCATGGAGGAAGTGTATGGAAAGGCCCTAGAGAATGGTGCAACATATGCAACTTGGCCATCCTCTCTTTGTACAGTTAACATTGAGTAGACAAATAATGCACAGCAAAAAAATTATCTGTGAGCTGGATTGTCTCCTTTACCCACAAAGAGTTAGAGGTTGCCTTGCCCTTAGTTTTTCTTGCCAGAAGCAGCACAGCTGCCTTCAAAAAGGAGAAAGATCTCATAAGTGCTGCTGTCATTGAAGAGGTTTTGGTATCTTTTCTCTCTGTGCTGTAATTGTGTAGATGTTCAGTAGTTTGAGGTATTTTTAAAAGGGTTGATCCAGGGTCAGGGGTTTCAGCCTCTTTGCCTGCACTAGACATGGCTTTCTCCAGTGAATTTGTTAGGGTTATATCCTCTTAAAGAATTAGTAGAAGACATTAGTTTCTGTTCTTTAACTTCCTTTCTTAACATATATTTTCTGCAGGAGCAGATTTCTGCAGGAATTATGTTTTAATTCCTTTGTTCTCCAGCTTGATTTCATAGACATTATTTTCAAGGCTGCTTTAGAGAAATCTCATATAGGAAAAATTGTGACGAATACATTCTTAGGTTGGGTGTTATTTTTGTTCCATTTCCCTCCCACCCAAGTTGTAAACCTTGGCTATCTTTGGGCTTATCCTTGTATCACCACTTTGCTTTATTTTGAGATGCTGACAAGCTATTTTAATACCCTTGTGGAGGAAGCCATTCCAGTTGCTCTGCAGGTGTGCAGCAGCCCAGTGAGCAAGGCTGCACATAAACCATCCTCCCAGCTTTCTGGAAGGTGGCTTCCACTTTTAGAAGCAGCTCCAGGTGCTGGTGGCCTCACCTGGGACTCGGTGATTTTTGACCTCCTGCTCTGCAGCTGGAATTCCTAAGCTGCCAGCTGGTTCTTGAGGGGAAAGGGGAGGAAGCAGATTCCTTTTCCAGTTTAGTTAAGACAGAAACCAGGGTCTCCTGGCACAGCTTCCCCTCCCAGAGTGCAGGACAGGCTTCCAGAGTCCTGCCAGGACTGCAGCCCTGCAGGGAGCTGTGGGAGCTGCTGGAGCAATCGTTCCCCGTGCTGCAGGATCTAATGAGGACACGATGGACCATGACCAGAGCTGTGCATCTCAAGGTGCTGTGATGCAGGTGAGCACAGTGAGGAAGGTCATCTGCTGGGCAGAATCTGCAGCAGAGGGGGACAAATGCTGCTTTTAATGAAGAAACTGAGCAGAATTACAAGCAGCAGATTAATTGTTTTCCTCAAAAGGAAAATGTGCTTGGTTTCAAACTGGTTGTTTCAGTGAGCCTTGTATCGTGTAACACTCACCTGAGACAGAGGCTGACAGGCTGTCCCAACCTTTAATTGACTAATTAATAGTTATTAATTAGTATTCCCTGCAGCTGTAGTCTCAACCATGAGTTAATTGATTCTGATGGGGAATTAAATGTCCCATGTCAGAGATGAGTGCCCATAAAAGCATCTGAGGCAGTTATTTTGTGTAATAGACTAAAACAAACCTGTTCTATGTGTGTGTACACCGGTGCTAAATGGCACAAACCTTTGGTTTTGTTTATTTAAACCTATTGCTCTGAGCCTGTTGGATCCTGGGGTTTGTAAACACTTAATGGAGACACTTACTCTTACATACTGGGAGAGAGAGGAGGATTTTTTCAAACCCCCCTCTCTGATGTGGGATCTGCTTCTCTCTCAAAACTGCCTTAAAAACATCTGCCTTTTCAATTCACTTCTGTCATGAGTTAGAATCCTCTGGAGAGGAGAACTAACTGGTAGATTTGATAGTTAAGTATTCCAGCACTGACAGGCTGCAGTACTTCATAGCAGCATAAAGTATCATTGTGTCGGTTCAGTTTATTAGGTTAAGAGGTTTTGGGAAATAACCTCTAATGGGCAGCATGATTTGATAGGCAGGTGCAGCTGACAGAACAAACATTAGTTTTTCTGTTCAATTTGTACTGTTTTCTGCAGTGCCCCTGCCAGGCAGGAGCAGCTGGATGACACTGACGTTGGTTAGCCAGTGTTGTGCTGTCCAAATCTTCTTGTGGTGCAATAAAACTTCTGAAGATGAAGGAAGCCTTACTCAAGGCTTTTCAGCAGAGTCATCCATAGGCTTGTCACTACTCAAATTCAGGCTGTTGGGTTTTATGATGAGAGCTCCTGGCATCTCTTGGTTCAAAATATAAACACAGTAGATATACATAAATGTATTAAAGGGAGCTGTCCAAATTCTGATGCAGTGGGGCATTATAGGCAATGCAGAAGCCACGCAGGATAAAATCCTGATCCTGTCAACGTTGATGGCTGTTTGCTAAGCAGAAGAACCAAGATATCTCCAAGGGTGTGCAAAGAACATCTGACAGCCTGGTCTGCAGGAGGTGGTGCTTGTTTGGATGTGGAGCTCCCCGGCTGCTGCCATTTCACAAGTGTAGAGCAGAATCCAGGTTTTCTCCTGGTGCCTGTGAATGGTAAACCCAGAAATGAGATTGTGCAGGCCATTTCCAAAGGGCAACAACAAAATCTTCCCGTCACCTGCCCATGGGATGCTTTACAGCACTTAACATCCTTGGTTATTGATGAGAAGTATGGATGGAGAAGAACCAAAGACAGTTCCATCTTCTCTACAGTGATGATTGAGAGGTGAATGGGGGTGAAGGGAGGTGAGGGAAACTGATAAATGGTTCTGAATTTAATACTTTAGGCTAAGCCACCAAATGCCTAATTAACATTTAAAAGGAAGAGAGTTGCCCTGCAGGTGAGAAAAAGGGATGCTAAATTATTTTGAAAAATTCAGGTGTCAGGCAAGAATGGGGAAGATTTACATGTTAATGGGATCCTCAGCAGGAGAAGAAACCTTGGTGTGGTGATGGCAGGCAAATAGATGCACCCATCTGCACCTTCAGATATTATCACCTAAGTTTGAATAGTCCCACAATTTTTTTTTTGACAAAAATAAAAATGAGGAAAGATTTGTGTTTGGAAGAGCCAGCCTGTGAAAGAGCCTCCTGTTACTCTGGAAACCTTTCTATAGATCAGGCCTTCCCACCTGGCCAGACAACAAAGCTGTGTAAGATATAACCTTGCCTGGTTTAATGCTGAGTTTGGGGGCTGACAGCTCAGGGCAGGGTCCTGGGGAGGGCCTGGTTCCTGTGAACTTGAAAAGAAGTGACAGAGACCAAGAGCATTTCTGATGGGACCTGACACACACAGCTGAGCCCAGCTGAGATCTCTGTAACTAAATTGTAGGAGGGTGCTTTGTCTGCTTAGGCTTTATTTTAGACATCAAACCAGATGATATTTTTCCCCTTCTCATTTTGTATGTTTTTCTTTCTAATTTTTGCACAATTTTTTTTTCCAGTTAGAACTCCTCAGAGTGAGGCAGGTTTCACAGTGAACCAATGCAACTTGCCCATACCATCTCCTGCGAAGATATTCCAGTGTCTGAAGGGGTCTACAGGGAAGCTGGAGAGGGGTTCTTTATCAGGAAATGTAGCCATAGGACAAGAAATAATGGGTACAAGTCGAAAGAGAAGAAAATTAGCTTGGCTATTAGGAGGAAATTCTTTGCTGTGAGGGTGGTGAGGCCCTGGCACAGGTTGCCCAGGGAGGCTGTGGCTATCCCATCCCTGGCAGTGTTCAAGGCCAGGTGGGATGGAGCCTTGAGGAACCTGGTCCAGTGGGGCATCCCTGCCCATGGCAGGGGGTTGAGACTAAATGACCTTTAAGGTCCATTCCAAGCCCTCTACATTCTGTGATTCTGTGAGTCTCTAGCATGACCTGAAGCACCCTTTCATGGGAATGTATAAAATAATTGTATAAGTTTATCAAATTTCTGACTCCCATATACTTTAATAAACTTTGAATTAAACTGGAGCGGATGACAGAAACAAATAGCAATAAGGCAGTCTGCTGTCATCTTTTTACTGAAAAATATTTTACATGCAGCATTCAATAGCCATGGCAAAAGGTTTTTCTCCCCTCTCTCTGTTAATATGCAAAGGCCTAATAAGCTTGCTAAACATTTCCTGCAGAATTATCTGCTACAGCTAATTTGGGCTAGGCATTTGGGCCTGTGGAGTTCTTAGAGGTGTCAAACATTTTATAAATCAGATAATTTTCCTTGGTCAGTAAAACCGTGGAGATGCAGTCTCTGGGCAGATTGCACTCCTCAATTGAGATGTTAAACTTTGTTTCCTTTCAGAAGCGCTATGAGTCAGCTCCAGGCGAAGCTAAGCATTATAGCGGAACTAAAACAAACATAAAGTGGAACCAATCCTAAATATATTTGCATCTAGATTTTGGCAGACATTGTTATGGCTTTCTGTATTTTATGTGCCTTTTTCATTTCCCTGTGAAATATTTTTTTGGTGAACTTATAAGGTTTTTAAACTACTTAAAGTTGTTGACTCTTCCACTTATGCTAATGATGCCTCGTGCTCCACTGCTTTAGTTTTAAGGAGAGAGAATGACTTAAAGCTTTGCCTCTGCCTTGCCTAGGCACACCCTAGAAAGAATTTATGCTCTCGAGGGTGCAGAACAACAAGGAAGTAAAGAAAGAAAAAAGGCAGAAGAACATTTTTCTTAGTCTGTGGGGATGTACAACACTGAAGTGAGGTTTTGGAGTGACCCAAGACTTCTGTGATTGAGGTTTAGGTTCACTGTGAGACAGGTTCCTGGCTGAAAACAGAAACCTACCCTGCCCTTGTGCAGCTCACTCAACATAAAAAAGAAAATAGAAATTAAATTGCATGAGTAGATCCAGTTTGTATACATAACATTATAGACATTAAATCAAAAGTGAATCAGGATAGCTGAAACCCTGCTCTGATCTCATATTTCTCCTCCTTTAGCTCCCCCAGCAGCACAGACAGAAAACTCAATCCATGGATGGGGTTTTAAATGAGTTTGAACTGACACTAAATTGAGCCTAACCTTTGAATAAGCCTGGAGCTGGTAGGAAGAGCTCCATTCTGTCTGAATTGATGAGCCTAAATGTTTCAGATTTTTGTTAGAATGGCTTAGGTAGTGACAGTGTAGCTAAATAATGTACTTTTACTTCTAGCCAACCTTTTCAGGTCACACTCTTTTCTTTCAAGTTGTGATAGCTACAAGACAGCATTTAACCAATGCAAAGAAAATGACTAAAATTCTTCCAACCCTGCTCTTAAAATAAAAGAGTAGGCTTTTTGGCTTATGTGGAATAGTTTGCAACTGCTGTGAAGAGAGCTCAGAGAACACTGATTTGGTCATCTGAGCAGGAATGTGAAACACCAAATCTACTCCCACGATGATGAAGTGGTTTCTTGGCAGTGTGCTTTTCTTACAGCTCTCAAGGTCAAGTTTAATTAAAAGTTTCAGGTACTATCAGTGAAAGCCTTTTATTCCTTCAGTTTTTGGAAATATGTTCCTAGCCAGAATTTTCATACAATTCTAAAAATGTTAATAACGACTATATGAAAAAAAAAATAGAATTTTTTATTCTTGAAAACCCATCTATAAAATAGGTGAATGATTTGTCATGCAGTATTTGCTTGCTTCATTGTATTTCAAAACAAACAAACAAAAAATGCAGGCTATTTTCAGTCAGTGCTTTAGATCAGCTTTTCAGTCCTTCAAGCATTAGATGCACAGTATAGATATTTGATGAATAGTCTTGTTTGACTTTTTGGCACCACTTGCATGAGTAAAGTTCCTTGTGCTTAAATACTTCCAGAGTAAGGAGAACATAGAAATGTTGCTAATTTGTAACAAGCCTACTGTAGAGATACCTAGCATGCAAGGGAAATATTTCTCTACTAGATAAAGCAGTAAGAGCCAAGGAAACATACCAGTTACAGCTGGCCAATGACAAAAAAATTTCAAGCAAATAGTCTAATATAATCCTATTATTAGAAATAACCATGTGGATAATTGGTGATTTCCTAAAAGAAAGCAAAACTTTGGGACTGTAGTCTTCATATTTAGTTACAGAAGTCAGAAAAAAGTACTTAAAAGATGCAGTTGCCTAAGAACCTTAGTGTTTTCACTCAGAGAGGCTCAGGGAAACTGAGCATTTACTCCATTGGTATGAAGATTTCTGTTTTTACGGTTACAGCTGGAAATGCAGATCCCACAGTGTTCACCACTGAATGCCTCCTAGGAGGGAGCAGTTGACAAATATACCATGATGAAAATTCAGAGGTGCTTGATCTACATGCATAAAGGCACATTTGAACATCTTGCTGTGATTTCCTCTCATTACAATACATAATATTCAGTTTCATGCTGCTAATAAAGTTTTTCCCTAGATAAAACTATTGTGAACATACCAGGTATGATCCTTACCACAATGCCTCTTTTTACCAATTCTGCAATATCAACAGATAAGACTAAATGTAGGTTACTTGTTCCATGTATAGATTCATTTATGCTGCTAGAAAAGTGCAAAGAAGCTGATATAAATGATAATTCAAGTCTAATGTAGTTTTTTCTTTTATATTAGAGAAGCTTTTTTGTGCAATAGAAAAAGTTCTTTATGAACAGGAGAGCTTTATTATTAAATATGCTCTATTTTGGTGTTAATTTATTATTTTTGACATCTTAATTATATCCTGTCCCTTAAAGTGCTGATTGGTAGTGTCAAGATTCCTAATCTGTATCCATAAAATATATTTCCCTAATTTTTTTTTTTTTTTTTACTCTTTTATTTGTGTAAAACTCAGTCATGAGGTCAGAGACAAAATTGCAGAGAGGAGGGTCCCATCTGCCCTTCCCTCTGCCAGGAGATGCTGAATTCAGTGGAAACCTTAAAAAAGATCTCAGCCTTCCAAAAAAAATGCTGGGAAAAGACAGAAGCAGCACCCTGCCCTCTCTTCAGCAGTGTGGGGAAAAAAGGACTGTGTACAAAGTTATAAGAAATTCTGTACCAGGGGAAGTGCTGTTAGGTGCTAGTTCAGCTATGTCTGGAGTTCTGCTTTATGCCCCAGTGAAAAGTCCTTTACATCCATAAAAATGGTTTTCAGAATAAGGGGAGGACAATGAAAACGAGCTTATCAGTTTCTAAAAGGCCCTGTCCCAAAGCAAAGAAAGATTTTTAAAGAATTTGGCTTGTTCCTGTGAAAAACTGTTCTACTGAAGTTTTGCAGATCAAATGTGCCACTCTACAGCTGTACAAATTCTCTTTCACAGAGCATGAATGCTGCAATTTGCTAATGTACATTTTGCTTTTCATAATATTCACAAAACCAGTTTACGGCTCAGAACATTCACAAAGCTGCCATTTTTAAACTTTGCTTTTGAGCACATGGCATGGTTTTCCCACTTTTAAAAGTAGGGGTGGGTGGGTTTTCTTTCTTTTTCTTTTTTTTTCTTTCTTTCTTTTTTTTTTTTTTGCAGGTGTCTTTTAAATAAACAGAACACTCTTCAGCCTTGATTGAAGTAAAAGTTTGAAGGGATTATCCTGAATTCCCTGGCCAGGATGCCAACATTTTTTCTTGCTTTGTTTGTTTTATTCAGTATTTCTGGATGCTTCCAAGGCTGTATTTACTGTAACTTTATATCCTCTATGTCACTCTATGTTCTAGTGCAGCTAACAGAGTAAATGAGGGATGTTGCAGATAACATCCCAACACTGAGCAAGCATTTCTGGTGTCTCCCCTAGGATATGGTGCTCCCTGTGAGGAGCAAGGGTTAAGCACTGGTTTGCATTCTCCTGGTTCCAGTTTACCAGCATAAATGCCAAGTGTAGAAAACCCTTCACCATGTTGTGAAAATAACTGAGATGGAGAAAAACCTCCCCTGTGAAAGCACAGATGAATATTCACTCTGAACTTGTTCTTGTCACCAGAAAAGATGAACAGCACCTCTCTGCCAGTGCCTAGCAAGAGATGGTGGAGCTTTCGGAACATTTTACCTTTATTGTTGCTGCTAACAGCAGTAAGTAACTACTGCTTCTTTTCACAGCCCATCCCTTAGAAGATGGCTCAGAGGAGCCTGACTGAGACAGATGAAATAGTTCTAAAGCTGATGCTGCAATAGCAGCTGGGTGGAAGCCCCATTGCAGGAATCAGTGTATTGTTTTAATGATCTCAGGGTTTGGATGCATTTCTTTGAAGCACACGCTTGGACTGTTTGCTAATCTCTTGCCAAGGCGTTGTGCATCGGGGATATTGTGATGGAGAGGGGGAAAACATTGCCACAGATGCAGTGTAGTTTTTTATTTTATTTTATTTTGTCTGCCTGTATTGACTCAGCACCATGGCAGCTGTTCTCTTTTCAAATAGCTTTGTTTTCCTGAGGCATAGTCTATACTTATTCCAGGAAGTTGTAGAGGAAGGCGAGCAAGTAAAGGACTGCAGATGAATTTCTCAACACAACCATTCTCACACTATTTACAAGTAAATTTTATATCCATGCGTACTTTTGCAGATGGCCTGAAAAGAAATGGGAAATGGAACGTTTTAAGACAGAGCAGTGTTCTGAAAGAATGGGGTACTGGTATTTCTGACAGTGTTTGTGAGTGTGTGAATCAGGCATTGAGGTGGGATGTACCAAGGACAAATGCCCATTTTACAGGTCAGAAGTAGAGATGTAGGAAGTGGTTTGCCCAGTATGTCAGAAAGTCTGACCAAACTAAAAATTAGGATAGACTCAGCCTTGTCCCTAGCAGAGAATTTCTAGGGAATGTGAACTGTACTGGGGTGAGATCTGAATGACTCCATTTCTAAGCCTGAGGCCATCTGAGTGAGGTTTGCTAGGTTTGCTGTAGTGATTTGCACCCTCTTGGCTGTTTGCTTCTCTCTTCCCAAAGTGTGGTAACTTCCTCGCTGAGGTAAATGAATGCAGACCTTGTAGGACTAGTAGGAAAGGTCCTTAACACAGGAAAGGTACTTCCTCATCTGCATGCTACATGCTTCAAAAAAAAAAAAAAGAACCTATAGTATCTAATTAAGGGCTATTTTCTTATGCTTTCTTACTCTGCTAAGGGAGATTTTATTTCTATTTGTATTTTTTTATTTTGCTGTTCAGTATTTTCCCTGCATTTTTTTTTCATTTTCTATATGAATGCAGAATTCCAAGAACTTGCTCTTCTTCCTGCTGTGAGAATGTATCTCCCCTTGGGGTGAATAGTACTAGGCACTGAGTTAACTTGCCTCCTGTACAGATGTCACCAACAGACACCTAGTTTGTTAAATACCTGTAGAAGTTGAACATCTTAGTGAATCAGGGAAGTGTCAGGCAAATTCCAAAACACTAGTGCTGAGCTTTTAGTTTGAAAGTGGAGAGAAACGTTATGTAGCCTTTTTTAGGTAATTTGTATTCCCTGGATTCTCCCTCCATGTCCTGTTCTATTAATCCTGAGACACTTGTCACCAGTCAGCCAAAGGATTAAGAGAGAAAACTTTGAGTTGCTCAGACTTTCCTAGCCATATGCTTGGCCTTAAAGGATGTGTTTGAGTATGAGGTGATTCAAAGTGAAAAGCTCAGCAGCTTTATAATCTCCTGGTCTCTAAAGTCACTTCAGCTCTGGATGGCAGAAGCTCCCAGACTGGATCATTGCTCTGTGTGTTTGGTACATCTTGCCTCTGCAGCTTTAGGGGTAAAGAGCCAAAACCAAAAGCTCTCAGTGCTTTCTTTCCTGTCACAGTGTAAGTACCTGAAAATAATTATATCCCTTTACTGGAAATATTTGGCATCAGTGCTGTGGCTCCACCATTAACATTTTCTACAGTTTCATTCCAGACTGCCAGGTTTTTTTTATTACTGCCTTGTTAGCATGAAGAAGTGATGACAATCTTCTATCCTTGCTGTGGATGCAGCCAAATGGCATAAGAATATTTGTCTCCAAAACCAACTGAATAGAAGTCTGAAATGACCAATTAATAACAGCACCTACCTGACATTATCTGTGGAACCTGGCCATACATGCACCACAGTCTCTCGAGGTTTTGTACATTGAGACTAAGGAGATATGCTTCTATTTTAACTAAATCCAAATGCAGTTTTCCAAAATATCATTTATTTCTTAAGACCTCCCTCTTCATCCCTTTCCAAAATTTCTAGCAGTTCTGCTTTTGTCTTTGGCAAAAGCATCTGTGCTTAATGGACCTGTGAACAGCAGACAATCTATCTAATTAAAGGCTGATCTTAAGCCATATTCTCTTACTGCCATCACAGAAACATACAGCAAATACCCTGGAATTCTGAATGGGCTTGAATCAAAGTCTTGGACAATGCAAGTCTGGATTTTACTTTTTACAGCTGGTCTTTTATCTGTATACTGTTTTTACTCATAAATTATAAATTGATCTTGACTTTGGAAAGTCTGTGTCTACTTCATCTTGTCCTTTTTTTTTCTTCTCAGGCTAGTCACAGGTGACTGAACACCTCAGTTAGGATGGCTGTATGTCTCTGCACTGGCTGAATCCATAGGTAAACAAAAAACCACAATG
The DNA here is from genome assembly GCF_049639895.1 of Pseudopodoces humilis. NCBI lineage: Eukaryota > Metazoa > Chordata > Aves > Passeriformes > Paridae > Pseudopodoces > Pseudopodoces humilis. The sequence goes on along the minus strand of NC_142209.1, from coordinate 25,549,201 downwards.
CTATTGAAGGACTATCATGAAATAAAATGTAGTTTTACCATCTAAAATTACTACTCCCATCCCTTTCCCTCCTCTGTGGCTAACTTGGTTTCCTGATCCAAAGCACCTAGAGCTGGCTGTAGTGTGGTCAGGCATCTCAGGCGTTTCTTTGTCCTTCTATTCATTGAAAGTCATCCCATTCTTTATTTTGCTTTACCACAGAAATTAAAAAATAAAACCATTCAAAAGGTGTATGGCTTGCCTTGATAATGCCCCTCAATATTTGTCTGTTCTCTGTTGTTTTCCTGTATCTGCTCTCATGTTCTAGATCTATCCAATTTAAACTGCATGCCCTTAGGGCAGGGCACACCTCGGTGTGGATGAATTAATGTTTGAACTTTTCTGTTCACTGCAGCATGTCAAGCACATCCTCTATGGGCTGGCTGAGACCTGATGAGTAGCAGGAAGGTTATAAAGCACTGTTTGAAATGGGTCTCTGTGTGGTCATTAAAGTGCATTCATTGTCTATCTGCCTATCTCTTACTGTTTTTAACTTCAGTTCTCCTTGACCCAAAATTACGCTCTCATTTCCCATCAATTTTCAGTCTCTTTACCTGGCCAACTTCCTAATTCAATTCTGCAAGAAAATGTTCAGACACTTTTACATTCCTGTCTTGAATAGAGTCTAGTTCTCTAGAGGGCCAGTGCTGACCCTACAATTTCTTCATTTTATCTGCCTGTGGATGTAAGAAAAAATGGATGGATTCTTGTGCTAGTTTCTGTCATTTGTAGTGACTTTGCATAGTGATTGCTTCTATCCTACAGGTCCTCTCTTGAAGGCTTTCTTCTGAAAAAACGAGTTCAGCCTGCTGACCACAGCCTTTCACATTCCTGCTGCTGGTACTGAGCAGCTGACTTGGGAAGGCAGTGCCCTGCACCTCTGCTAGCTGTGATCAGCATCTGGCATGCCAGAGCTTTCTTCCTCCTCTCCAGCAGCTATTTTCACATCTTGCTCTGTGTGGGATTTTGGTTATTCTGTTTGTGTTTCCCAGACAGCCCATGTCCTGCTGCATTGCTGCTGCTGTCAGGTGCTTTCCTGTTCTCCTACGTTAATGCACTATCTCAAGAGTTTGTTCAAAGTGTTGAAAACTACAGCAGTGAAAACTAATTTTCTGTGTCTCAAATTGCATTTTTGAAAGACTACACGAAATTAAGGATTTTGTAAATGTGAAACAATAACTGCATTATGCAGAGTAGATCTGTGTTTTAATTTTTTGTTCTAATGAGGAAAAAGAACCCATGGAAGGAGAAGTCCAGCTTTGCTGCCTGATACTTGCTGTTAGCCAGGTCTACTAGGGCATTTTGATGTCAGACTACTTAAGTGCTATCACTGAAGCCTGTGGGCTTTTGCACTGTTTCTTGGAGCAGTGTGATATTTTAATTGCCCTCCTGCTTGTCTGATGCTTTGGCCAGGTACTGGCAATGAGAGTGAAAGTCACGATTTGTCAGTAGTGATGCAGTTGACAGCAGTACAATTCTGGATGTCTGCAGAAGAAGTAAAAATTGGGTTTGCTGCCCTTAGGAGTATAAAAAGAAAAAGCTTGTTTTGAGATAAAACCTTAGGATTTGGCATAGGAAGTTGTCCTAGTTTTACTGCTTGCTAAATGGACTGCTCTTGACCTGTGTCTCCAAATGCCCTCAGGTACCTGTCTGCCTCTCTAATTACCACAGTTTTCCATCTTAGAAACATTTTCAAAGTAGTCAGAGTTGCTTTCTGGCCTTATGAGTGTCCCCAGTTTCCCAGGCTGGCATCTGCAGAGCTGTTTGTAATGCCATCCTACCACTACCAAGCTGTTCCTGCTCAAGCCAAAGCCCCAGAGCTCCTAAACTTGATATCTGGGACATGGAAAGGTCTGTCCTGTAAATGTGTGACACTCCAGAAGTGTGCTCAGAGCACACCTGTGCCTGCTCTTCCCTGCTCCAGAAAGAGCAAAGAGAAGTCATGAATCCCACAGAAGTGGGATAAGAGGGGGTTTGTGTGTGCCACCTGCAAGAGCTGACCTGGCTCCTTGTTGAACTGTGAGGATGGGTGTAGAGTGCATGATCCCAAGGAAGGAGAAAGGGGAACAGGTCTTTAGGAGTTCCCCAGTGTGAAATACCGAATCACTTACTGTAGTGATTCCTCTCCTCTCCTCTCCTCTCCTCTCCTCTCCTCTCCTCTCCTCTCCTCTCCTCTCCTCTCCTCTCCTCTCCTCTCCTCTCCTCTCCTCTCCTCTCCTCTCCTCTCCTCTCCTCTCCTCTCCTCTCCTCTCCTCTCCTCTCCTCTCCTCTCCTCTCCTCTCCTCTCCTCTCCTCTCCTCTCCTCTCCTCTCTCTCCTCTCCTCTCCTCTCCTCTCCTCTCCTCTCCTCTCCTCTCCTCTCCTCTCCTCTCCTCTCCTCTCCTCTCCTCTCCTCTCCTCCTCTCTCTCCTCTCCTCTCCTCTCCTCTCCTCTCCTCTCCTCTCCTCTCCTCTCCTCTCCTCTCCTCTCCTCTCCTCTCCTCTCCTCTCCTCTCCTCTCCTCTCCTCTCCTCTCCTCTCCTCTCCTCTCCTCTCCTCTCCTCTCCTCTCCTCTCCTCTCCTCTCCTCTCCTCTCCTCTCCTCTCCTCTCCTCTCCTCTCCTCTCCTCTCCTCTCCTCTCCTCTCCTCTCCTCTCCTCTCCTCTCCTCTCCTCTCCTCTCCTCTCCTCTCCTCTCCTCTCCTCTCCTCTCCTCTCCTCTCCTCTCCTCTCCTCTCCTCTCCTCCTCTCCTCTCCTCTCCTCTTCCTCTCTCCTCTCCTCTCCTCTCCTCTCCTCTCCTCTCCTCTCCTCTCCTCTCTCTCCTCTCCTCTCCTCTCCTCTCCTCTCCTCTCCTCTCCTCTCCCTCTCCTCTCCTCTCCTCTCCTCTCCTCTCCTCTCCTCTCCTCTCCTCTCCTCTCCTCTCCTCTCCTCTCCTCTCCTCTCCTCTCCTCTCCTCTCCTCTCCTCCTCCCCCAAATTTTTGGCACCCCAGATACTGCAGGGAGGGTTGGAGTCCCCAGTGTGGCACTGGAGTGTCTGAGCAGCAGCCCCAGTGTTCAGAAATACAACACTGGGTGGGAACTGGGTCTCTTCTGAGAAGGGGGAGGAGGATGAGGATTCTAATCCTGTGTTGCATCAGATTTTCAGAATTGCTTGATGATTTTCAGCACAAAATGTGAGGGTTTTGTGTTGCACTGGGTGGAGCAGCCTCATATGATAGCCAAATGCTCCCTGTGGTTTTCAAGTTCAAAAAATTGTTCGTGCCTAGCAGACATAATTCTAGACATTTATGTCTGCCAGAAAGCATAGAGAGGAGATGAACTGCTAAATGGGAGAGAATGGGTTTATTTCTGCTAATTTCAACAGAATTGCCTTTTCTGCCATCATCTGAGAGAGAAGTCAGAGCCATTAGATTTTATTTGAAAGGAAAAACAGTAATTTGAGTATTTTATAATTTGAACCAGTAGATGTCAGCAATTCCTTTTGAAATGGACCTGGAACTGCAGCAATAAATGAACTGACTTGTTCACATCCAAACTTCTGTGTGGTATAAAAACATTTGCCAAAAAAATCAGGAACTGTATAAAATATAGCCAACAGATGAGGATGGACAACATTGCCCAAGTTATTGGTGAGAGTGATCTGAAGAAAAACAGAAAAACCTGGTCTTGGCAGTAATAATAAAATATTAAATAGGGTCTATTTTAAATGTGTATTACTGGGCCACTTCATGACATGGCATTCACATTTGTGGAAGCCTGCTATAGCCTTTAAAATGTGAGGGATGTAAATAATGTTTGTTTTTTTTTTTTCCCTTTTTTAGCTTAGGTGGTTCAGCAATGCAGATGTTACAGCTGATCAAAGAGGTGGCTGGTGTCTGACTATATCTGGGCATATATTGTTTCAAGTGCTTGTGTCTATGGTAAAAGCTAGCACATATTCTCCTACCAATTTGATTTTTAATCTGTTACTTGGTGCACTTGTTTTAGACGCATAAAGATTGCATCAAATCAAATTAATCAAATTCTATTAGTCTGCAAATTGGGCAGTATCACTGAAATCTGAATTGTTAGCCTCTGTAAAAGTCCCCCAGTGGGACCAAAATAAAGCACATAATATCCTTATTGCTAGTTTTTCTTCTGTGACGCTAGTGAGGCTAAAATGAATGTCGTTAGAACAGTCCACTCCTTTGACCTTGAGTCAATATCAAAAGTGTTTGCAAAAGCATCTGAAGACGATTCATTTATTTGAGCTCAAGAGTCAGCAGGGGGAGCTGACAACCATGTGCTACAACCCAGCAAATACTGGTTATTAAAGACATTTTAAACTAGGCCATTTTATTTACACACATGCACACGCTCGCCCTTTTAGAAATGTATATGGGATTCCTGGAGTTTATGATCTATACCTTATCAGGCTCTCTGAAAAGTCTCACCCTCATCGCCTCGTGCTAGACATTCCATAAAAAGAAGGGTCAAATGAAAAAAATGTTCAGAAGCAATCCCAAAATATGATTTTCTTTTGCTTCTTATCTCAAAGCAAGGGGAGAGACCTAATGTGCCCCTACATCCTGTGGTCAGGAACGGATGCTCGGCTGAAGAGATGCAGTGTGTTAGCCTGGACCTCTAAGGAAGCTGGATGCTTTGGGAGTATGGTCATTAAGAGAGACATTTAAATCAGTCTGTTGTCAATATTTCAGCCTGAGATTAGTGAATTTAATTTCATTCTTAATTTGATTGTGGAAAGGTACATTCTGATTCATCTGATTGCATGCATGCTAAGCTGCTTCCTTTTTGTTTCTTGTGAATAAAAATTGGACTTTTACCGTAGGTCCACAATATTTTCTGGAAGGTCATTTGGACGAGTCAGTGCAAGTCAGACACAGAGTATGTGTAAGATCTTTTCTTCTGCTACAGCCTTGTGTTAAACTGCTGTGTGTTATTATATTGTGCATATACATCTGATGTTTAGAGGATTATTAAGAGAAATACAATTTCTTCATAGAGATCTTGAGCCACTTTAGGTAAGGAAGCATTTTTACTTCATTCTGGCAGGGGAGAGAAGTGACTTGCCCAAGGTCACAAAGCAGGTAGCTGACAGTGCTGGGAATAGACACCCATCTCCTCAAATTTCTCTGTGGGGCTCATCTATAGTTCCATGTCATTGCCTTGGGCAAACAAAGAGATTTTCTATTTTCTTAGGGTCTTTAAGCTTTCAGATGTTTCTCAAAGTATCATGTACTGTTTCCTCAGATGCAGTTTCATTGTAACTGAGAATGTTTTAACCTGTTGATTGTATTGATTTTTGATGTGGAAATAGCAGGCTGCTCCATTTCAAACTAAATTTCAAGGGCACGGAGATTGTTAGAATGGAAAAGCCACTTATCTCAACAGAGTTGTTTCTTTTATTTTTATCTCAGTCAGGTATAGAAAGAGTCTGAGAGGTCCTAGCCCTATTTTCTCTGTTCTGGGTGGAATCATGATTGCTTTAGAGGCTGGAAGAACTGGGATGAGAAGGCAAAGCTCCTCTGCTGTATGAGGGGATGTGTGTGCTGTGCTTGTGCTGGGGATATCTGAGGACATGGCAGGTGCCTACAGTGTCCCTCCCTTTGTGCTGTCCTGGCTGGATGCTGCTGCTGGGAGAGGCTCCGCTCTGAGCCAGTGACAAATGGGGAATGTCCACCTGAGGGTCCAGCTGCTGGCTTCTAGAGCAGCAGCATCCTGAAGTGATTTGTATTCTACTCTCTGAATGCATTTCTGTCTCCTGTCTCCAAATACACTTTTATTTTCATTTTTTTTTTCTTATTTAATTGCATCCCCAAGCTAGGATTACAGCTTTTAGGAATTGTCCCTAAGTCCTTTCCTTTGGCTGCATGCTGCATAATTTTTCCATTTAATATGGATTTCTCGCTTTGGTCAATTGCTCCTAGTCCCATTACTTCATAGCAATCTACATTTGATGCACATTTCCTTTTACAGGCCCAGCCATCTCTCTCAGAAAATCATTCCCTGTGCACGATGGGCCTGAGCCAACACACACCGGACTCTGTGGCAATATTCCCATTGTTGGGAATGAATTTGAAAGCTGAAGCTAAGGATGAAACCCCTAGCCAGCAGTACAGGTTAGTGAAATGGATTCCTGCAGAAGGTGGGGATGTGGGTGGAGGAAGGAACACTGTTTCTGGGCATTTCTGTATCAGAGTTTGTGATTTCTGGAAGAAGCTGCACCTCCTTAATTCCCCACCCCCCACCTGCTCCGAGGCTTTTGCAGTTGCCTGTCTGTACATCCCTTTTTGGAATCCATAGGGAGAGCCACTGAAACAGAGGTGTTTTCTGTGTTCTCCCTGGCTCTTGTGCATGGCAGAGCTGTGGCATTGTGCTGTGCCTGAGTTCTCCACCTGTGGAGTGCAGCTCCAGGTTGGTGAAGACATGAACCCTCGAGGGAGAGGTTTTCAAACTGGTAACTGGCAGCAGGTCCCATCCATCTCCAGCTGCTTCCAGTGAACTCAGCTCTGCCCATGTGAGAAAGCAAAAGCCTTATTTTATGATTACAGGGTACTGAGAGTGAAGGAGTGGTGGGAGAAAGAGCAACTGTAGTTAGCATAGGCATATCTCACAATACTTAAAAAAAATATTTCTGTAATTTTAATGTTTCCCCTGTGGCATTTTAAAATACAGACTAAAACCCCCATGTTCTGTGTGTACTATTCCCTCTCTGCCTCCCCACCAGCAAGTTTTTAAACCACTGAGTCACTGGCAGCTGCAGCTTGACAAAATGAAGCTGTTTAGGGCAGCTCCCTCTTTGGCACAGGCTGGAATGAAATTGGGGAAGACATCAAATTAAAAAGGGCTTGTTCAAAACCGAGTGCTGATTACCCACTTCCATAAATACATTGGAGCACAAGAAATTTATTGCACTTGGATGTAAATGCAAGCTGCTTTTTGGAAATGGATACAAATATACCCTGAATAATACACTTTTATGCCTTGACTGGTGGACAATCTGTCTATGAGTTCTGCTGAAAATTAACCTGTGATGGATTTTTCCTTAGGATGGATATCTGAAGTTAGTTTTCATTCTTTCCATGGTGGTTAAGAAAATTCAGAAAGTAGAAGAGAGCTTGACAGAGGGAATCTACTGTAAAATGCAAAATCATAGCGCTCTTCAACAAATGAGAAGTATAAAAGGTCTGGGTGCTAAATCACAGAACAAACTAAATTTTCATAAACAGCATGATGAGTCAAAAAATATAGCAATGCAGAACTGAAATACTTGACATAAAAATTTCTTCTTGACTGTATTACTGTTATAACAAGGGAATAGGTGTCTATAAAACAAAGACATAACATTCCAAACCTGTTTATAGAAAACTGCTCCTAGTGTTAGGACTGATGACATGAAGGCAGCCCAGAGTTCTAAGCAAAGATACCAAGATCTTGGCAAGACAAAAACACAGTGTGAGAAGTCTGTGCACTCTGTGTGTGTGAAGTTTTTAATTTTCCCCAAAAGTGACACTGCTTTTTATGAATGTACCAAACAGAATTTGACAACAGCAGGAAATTAAAGAAGTTATCTCTGAATAGACCATATGAAATATTCTAAAATAAAAGAAGCAAACAGAGATCAAATTACAGCGTGACATTGAGTTTTCTATTATCATAGAGAAGACATTATTTAAAATAAAAAACACCAAAACCTAGCACAATCTTACATGAGTCTACGAAAGACTCCATTGCAGTCTGAAGATCTTTGATTTAATTGCCTCCAGAGCAGGACTAAAACCCCCAAACTTAGGCTTATCCATACCATATTTTTATCTGGTTAATTGATGGAAAGAACACCTGTTTTCTAAGTAGTACACTGCATTTCTTTTCCTACTTTTAAAAATTTGCATGGAAAGTATGAAGATAGGAATGATAATTTATATTGTGTCTGAAAATTCTGTGTAATCTGTGTATGGGCTTGCTCTACATTGCTAACAGGGATCTGTGAATGAGGGCAAAAATGGCTGAATATTAAGGAATTAAGGACAAAGTCACCAGGCAGTGACAGAACTGGGAACAGAACAAGGGGAATGGCCAAGTCCTTTCACACTTGGAACAAACTGTTCCACTTAAAGGCAGGGGAAGAATAAGCCACTTAAGTGAATTACTAGGTGTGTTACGGGTTCTTTAGTGCAAGTTTGGTAACAGCAGAAAAGATTGTTTTACCCATTCCCTGTGTTTTACCTATTCCCTAGGTTGCATTCTCTTTGATTTAATCTGTTTTTCACTGCTGCATTGGGAAGTAAGGGTGGGAATGATACAGTGATTTGTCTGATAGCTGCTGTCACCATGAAATAAAATTCATTATTCAGAGGAGCAGGTACCTTTGGAAAGTTCTGTTGAAGTACAGAAGCAGAGAAGATACATTTCTACCTGATTCCAAGGATGTTAGCTGATATTTGTTAATGGCTTAAAAATTTCCTTCTTCCTCCGAGTGATTTAAAATATTTGCACAATTGAAGTTTAAAATTTGTTCTAAATCTTCTGCAAATTATGACTCCATCAGCAAATTTGTTTTCAATTTGACCTGTAATGTCAGGTATCACTGCACTGATTCATGTTCTGCATCCAAGCAAGAAGACAAACTCTAGCTCCTTATTTTTCATTGACATTGTTTAAATGTAATAATTTCCAGCAGCCTGGTGCTGCTGTTTGTAATAATGAGATTTGAAAGATAATTCAGCAGAGTATCTCACCTCCTGCTAGATCCCATGTGAATGAAACAGTTTCACACTGTAGTCCAAAGAAATGCAATACTGACATGATGTTCTGTACAAAATCCAACAGAAAACAGCAGTTTCACCAGCTTCCTGTGGATGTAGATATCCATGTTCTGCAGACAGAGAAACCATGGCATATAGTGGTGATTTGTTGAAGATCACAGTAAATTAGCCCCCAGGGCCAGAGAAGAGCCCCCATCTCTTAACGATTCCTCAAAAATTTGATACATGTAGAATTTTTAAGAGTTTGGGTTGGCAAATGACCATTCCCAATCTCACCATGGATTAATCACCGATCTTGGAGACTGGAATTTAGTGTTTTATACCTCATGATGCCTTTGGCAGCCTGTTTGGCATGTGACAGAGCACTTTAGTTCTCTAGCAGTCATTTTTTTCTGTCTGTAACAAACTGCAGTTAATAATGGTTACTCTGTGTCTTGACATGTTTGAATTACATGGGAAAAATCTGAGAGAAATACCACTTGGTATTACTAATTGTTAGGCTTTTATTTTAATTATTGTTTGGATATTGGTAGAAAGTACTTCAAGCTAGAGGAAAAAACCCCTCTGTTAGCAGAATAAAGCAAATGGAAAATGTGACAGATTAAAAGGTGCATTGCTAACAAGGTGGGGTAGCTTGGAGATAGCATACTACTGCTGCTCAGAAAGGATGTTAAGGTGTGTCTAAATGGGGGAAAACAGTGCAGAAACATTTGATTTCATGTGATTTACATACAATCTTTCATTCAAAATATAATGAGACTAAAGCAGAAAAAAACAAAACAGATTTCCTGGTCAATGGTAAGAGCTACAAGCTACAAAAAATGTTGCGTAGTATCAGTTATATCCTATAATATTCAAGAGACTAGAGAACAGAGAAAAATGATTCCTTGCTGAAGGGTAAATAGACTTTTGATCTGCCAGAGAGTGCTTGAGCAGCTTTCTAGCCTTAGGAAATGACCCCTGATAGGTGAAATAATTTTTTTTAAAAGCCATTCCCACATGATGGACTGTGCCCTGTGTATGATCTATTGTAGTAGTGATTAAACTCATCAGCATTCTGACACTTCTGGAAGAAGTAGGAGAATAGGAGCTGGGAATTGAACTGGAATATTCAGGTCACTTCAATAGCATGCTAGGACCTACAGAGTGAGGCTGCTATTTATGGGTACTTATTTATGTTGCTGTTTATGGGTATTTATTTTATGAATTCTGGCACAGGAAGTGATTTCATTGCATGAAAGAAAAATCATGTGTAAAATTTGTTAATTCAGTGAAATTTGTATGCCCAAATCTCATTTGATTTGAATGTAGATCATTGGTACACAGGCTTTCTTAAAGGCACTGCATGGATCAAGTGACACATCCTTTCTACAGGACATTAAAAAACTGAAGCATAAATTCATTTGTATGCAGGAACCAATGTGTTGCAATGATGATGTAAATTGTACGGTCCTCTGCAGTAGTTCCTGGGTGAAAAAGAAGGCTTTTCTCACCTTTATGGAGAAATTTGCCTTTTTCTTCCTTTCTTGATTGTGATGCCTGTAACACGGGAGAAGATGCTGAGGACACTGGGGGAAGTTTTACCAGAGGAAATTGTCCAGTCAGAGGGCAGAGCACCAGTGGATTTATTGATTTCTACAGTGAGCATAAACAGAAAGGAACCCCTGACAGTAATTTGAGAGCGATGCTTAATGTCTCTGGTGATGGTAATATGAGACTGGACTTACCAATGTTGTAATTGTGAGACTCTGACTTGTTTCTGTATTATTTTCCAAATGTTATTAAAGGATAACTGGGGTAAGTTCCCACATCTCTGTTCTGCTGGAGGCTTCTGGGAAGTACTTTCTTGGTGAAAGTTTGAAGTTCCTTATCTATTCTGCCATTGTCTGGAGTGCTGACTGTCTGTATCTGGGACAGTGCACAGATCTAAAAGTAAAACCTCAGAAAAGAGGAAGATTCAGTGCTTCAGTGAGAACAGCCTTTCTTAGCAAGGAGAGTGAGGGACAGATAGCCAAAAAGAGAAGTAGGAAAGGGAAGGCAGGAAAAATAGTCAGATATGGAACATTTCAGTAGAAAAGTCTCAGTCTGAACTTTGAAGATGGTCAAAGAAGGGGCTTTGTTGAACACATGGAATTTCACAGACAGGGCCCTCAGCTGAAAAGTCCCTGCTCTCAGCTTTACCTTAACCAATCTTTATTTCCTTTTACACAATTAGCAAGACAGAAACACATCTGAAGAGATGACAGCAGTGGCCTGTGTCTGATATTTGATACTGGGGTCCAGTGCTAGGATGAATGTCTGCCTGAGTTATCAGTCCCATAAGTTTGGAATTTCTGGAAACGTCTTTAACCGGTCTTTTGGTCTTTTATCTACATATGTATATATATACATATATGTATGTATATGTGTATATAGGTATGAATGCATAGCAGTTCACCAAAATATGCATCCATCCAATGTGGGCATTGTGCTTTCCTTGTGGATTTGGATTTTCCTCTCCACCTCTTTGCACCATTTCATGCAGCAAGCTCCTTTGAGACTGAATACACCTTGCTCATGAAAGATTCCTCTTCTTGTTGCTCTTTGTGCTTGGGGAGGAGTCCACTGGATGGGTTTTACTTGACCTATTCCCTGTGACACTTAGTGTATGTTATGAATGACACATTGTAATGCTAGTTTAAGCAAATTTACATTAAAATATACCAGTGGGGGGAAAAAATGGGGAAAATGATCCATGTGCTGTACAATCCAAAGTGAACCCCCTTCTATTTAAAATGCCTTTGATGTGGTTGATGGTAGTGTTTCAAAGGCAGTAGTTGTTAGCAAATGGGAAGAAAAGCAACAGTGAATTAAAGATTTGAAGAGATAAAAATGGTAATTTATAGGTGAGAAAGACTGATTAGAGATGTTGTTACTTTTTAGTTAATGAAATGACCTATCTAGTCAAAGTGGATAATTCCCGTAGTGAGATATTTTTTCTTTATTGTCAGTTTAGCAGAATCTCTCTCTCTTTCCTTAGTGAAAACGAAATGGCAATTTTAGCATTCTTAATTGGTTTGGTTCTTTTCCATGGTAGCAAGTGAACTGAAAAAATACTCCTCATGAACAGGTTATGAACTTCAGTCTAAAGCCTGTGCAATGTCGACATCAAATAAAAAGGTGGCTAATGAAACAGTCTTCAGTTTCTAATTTCACAGAGGACTGATGTTGCTTTAAGGTGTAGTTCCTGCATGGAATTCACGCCGTGAATGAACATTAGTAATGAGAAGCAGAGATAATTTGTGGTTGAATGGTGTGTCTGTACTCAGAGTGACACAATGCATAGCCAAAACTATATATTATACCAAATTCCATTGAAAGCAATAGTAAAAGTGCAACGAAATGTTAAAATGACTTCTTTTAAATAATCTTTTTGTTCCCAGATAAATCTGCAGGTGAATTAAAGCTAAAGTATAGCACACTTGCAGTGATTCATAAGAAACTTATGCATTTGAGAGGAACAGAAAATATTAACAGCAAGTTTTTAATATAGCGACTTCACCTCTGGCCAGAGAGGTCAATTAAGTAAATTTTGCTGTAGGTGTCCAAGTGGATATTATTAAAGAACAGATAGGTCTGTCTAAAAAAGAAGCTAAGATTTTTGCAGCCCAACTGTTCATCTTGATAACAAGTACTGGTGTCTTTGGTCAGACTTCCATGAGTTTTTCCTTCTGGCTGTTTTGGCACGTAGCTCATTTCTCTCTGATGTATTAAAAAATTCATAGCAGAAATGATCCCCTCCATCGTCTGGAATATTCTGCTCCTGATGGGCTTTTCCTTTCTGCATGTGATACTGAAGTTAAAACCTTTTATTTCTCCTGTCACACCTGCTATCTCTGCCTCTGACCATTATACCATTCTTTTAAATTCATATAATGGTCTCATAGCTTTGCGTTACAATTTTCTTCCTTTTCCCCTTCCCACAATTCTTTTATTACAACCCTTTCAGTGGATTTCTCATCTCATCCAAAAACAGGGCATTGCTAACAACCAGGTTTCTCCATATACTTCATTTTCTTAGGAGTTTTACAAATGTAAACAAAGGATTAAAAAATTACGTTCAAATACAGAAATTGATTCTGGAAACTCAGAAGGGCAACATATTTTTTTGGGGGCACATATGTAAGCTGATGTCTTGATTTTTCTGGGTCATTTTTTTTTGTTTTTTTGTTTTTTTTTTTTTAGATTTTTCTTCTTTCTCTGGAAAGAGCACATTTGAACTTGAGATACTTTTGTCACATATTGTCTTCTCCTAATGGTTTGTTCTCAAAACTACTCAATTCACTGTAGCGGATAGTTCTCCACAGCTCATTTTGTAGGGAGCTATCTTGTGGATTCTGAAAAATGAATTGAGTTTCTGTCAACAGAAGGAATAAATGTGCATCTGTGCAGGTAGTCCTGCATTGCTGCATTGTCATGAGCCATTATGGCAATGTTGATCTGGTAAACTTGAGAGAAAGAGCTGTCATCAGGAGCTGAAGAAAATCAGACACAGAGCAAGTAGTCAGCAGCCATCTATTGTCTGTAGTGCTGTGACAGGCTGGCACATTTAGATTGTGGAAGGAAACGACACTTTTCTAACCTTCAGTGCACTTGTCTAACCTCCAAGTGCAGGTAGGGCAGCTAAAAAGGCAGATTGTTTCTTTCCCAGTGGTAGTGTCAGCTCCGTGTGCCTGGCTCTGCCTGGCTCTCACAGTAAGACAGTGATGCTGTTTCTTTATCCTTTTTGTTTTGATAAAAAAGGAATAGATTGATAATAGTGTTTATTTTGAAATGTGTTCCTTGCAGTATTAAAGAAGATTAATTCTACCTTCTTGTTGCCTCACATACTCATATAGCCATGGGAACTGAAAGGAAAATACCATTTGTATCAATCGGATTTTTGTAAATGGATTTGTTTTTCGTGTTATGATTTGGCAGAGGTGTTGTCAAGATATCTGATTTATGTGTTTTAGTAACCTAGGGAAGGCTCATCACTTCCCTAATTTAACCAGCTGAGAAAAAGTTGATCTGTTTGCTGAAGAGTAGGGGGTTATTTGTAGTTTTGTTTTTTTTTTCTTGTGTGTTTTTTGTGGTTTTTTTTTTGCATGAATATCTGAGAGCACTGCAGCTTTTATAGGGACTGGGTGATAAAGTGCTCTGCACAATATAGTATTAACAAAGAAAGGAACTCACACATCCTTTAAAATGCAATTGTTCTTGCTCTTCATTCTGAGTCTCTCTTGGCTGTACATATGAGTGAGGGCAGCTCAGGACCTTTCCTATAAAGGGATTTTAACTGATGGATGTTAAAAATAACCCTTTTGTAGATACTGTACTGAAATTCTTACAGATAATTTCTTCATTTTTATTACTTTTTTTTTTAAAACATGAGAAATCAGATTAAAATCTATTAAAATGTGTTCAAGGGTCTTTTTGTGTTGTCTGATGCTCCACCAGCCCCTCCCTTGGATACAGAATCAAGAGTTGTGCTTGATCTGCTGCAAATCATACAAGGCAAAGTAGACTTGGAGCACAAAAGGTGTTCTTTTCTTGTCTGTTTAATGTAACTCTGACTTCAGGTACCACTGTGGATCCTAGCAAATAATATCAGTATTTTTTCATTGCTTAACTTGCCAAAAATGTAACAGTATTTGAAAAGAAATATTTGAAAGTTTACCTGTATGTTTTTTCATATCTGAGAGCTGCAGTTTTTAAGAGCCTTGAGGAAATCATGCAAATCTGCATAATATGTGTAAAAATGTCTTCTATCTCAGGGCCAAACTGAGACCCACAAAATAAATGACTTTCAGAGTCATACTGTGACTGGCAAATAAAGTTTTTGGAAAGCCTTGATTACTGCTTAGTTATTTGGTTGGGGGTTTTTTTAATGAAAAAATGCTAGAAAATGGAGTTCAACATATTAAGAACTGAGCACCTTGGGTTGCTCTAATCAAAAATATTTTCCCTGTCTCTTCAGCGTACAACACTCTGGCATATCTCCTTCTCCTGCTTTCTCTTGTGTTCTTTCACATTAGCTGTTCACTTGGGAAATGCTGTTTCTACCTGTGTTTGAGCAGCAGCTAAAACACAGAGCCAGAATCCTGCACGTGGCATCGATGGATTAGCATAACAGAAAATCTTACAAAGGCCATAACAACGGCCGAGGAATTGCTCCTATGATATTCTTGCAGACTCCAATTTTGATTTACAGGGACAAACTATTGCCTCGTTCCAGTTTGGTAGGTTTGGGACTCAGTGATGGGGCCAGAAGCAGCTGTGTTGGGGTGGGGGTACGTGGGCAGGGGACACCCCTGCCTGCTGGGCAGCATTTCCCTGCTCTAAATTTGCTGCTGGAAGAACGAACCCGTTATTGATCCGTATGGATCTCCTCTGCAGCCAGAGAGCTCTGCATCCTGCACATGGATGTTCCTTGCAGCCTCATCACTGGTAATGATTGGTGGTGAGGGGCACAGAGAGAACTCTGTGAAGGATGCCTGAGCCTCAGAAGAACCCGACTGAATCAACATTTGTTTTCCTCCTGTTGTCTTGCCTGACCTGCAGGCCCATTATGGTAGTGACTGATGTCTGTGAACTTGGATTTTTAGCTAAGTCATGGTGTCTGTTCAGTGTGAAGGATTAAGTCATGACCTTCACAGGTAGCAGGGCCTCTAGTTTACGCTGCCTTTCTACCCCTGGCTGTAATGTGCATCGTCAGGCATCTCAGGCAGGCAGGGCTCACTTCAAAACACAATAAATCAGCTTTATGATGTTTTTATTGAATAATATAATATCAAATGTTTTGTTTCTTATGATGGTTTTTGGGAAAAAAAACCTACCAAATCCAAAACAAACCCCCAAACCTTAGCAACATACAGCAATTGGTCAAGAAAAATAATGACTAAAACTTCATGGGAAAAAAGCAGTCAGGCTGTAACCTTGTTGCCTTTGACATTTCTGTGGAAAACAGGGAGAATCTGTGAGCACTGTGTCATTTATACAAAAAGATGACAATTACCCTGACTTAAATAGGTGTGGATGCTATTTTGAGGAGATTTGGTCAGTCATGTTCCAGACTATAGAAAGTACTCTTTTTTTAAAATTTGCAACTTTCTACTTGAATATATATTTTTTTGGCTTGGATGAGAAGAGGATTGCTATGAATATTTATAACAAATCACTCCTATCAGAGGACACATTAAGTCTTGCAGCATAACAAAACTGAATTACCATGAAATAAACTTTCTTAATTAAACCAATTAAATTTCTTCCCAGCATGTAATTTAGAAACTCTGATAAACCCTGGTTGAAAAGGTTTGTTCTAGCCTTAAGCTGGCCTAAGAAAGAGTGAACATCTGGCCTGTATATGAAAGGCCTATTTAGGCCTTAGGCAGTGTGCAAAACATGAGCTGATGTCCAGGCACTGAACACTTTGCGTGGCCCCAGGGCTTTGCTAAAGGACAGTGGTATCATTAGGGCACAATCATGTTCTTGGAAAATGCTGTAACTCACATAAGTGAGCCCTCAGACTTCTACCACCGTTCTTGTAGCTGAATGAGAGGTATTTCTGCTTCTTCACATTTTTGTTGTTATTTTACCCAAACAGATGTGCTTTTTTTTTTGTTTTTAAATTAAATTTACACTTTCTAAATGTTGATATGGGCAGGCAGCATGAGTTTTTATGAAAGAAGGAAAAGGAAAGACAATCAGAGAAAGGAAAGATGTGCTAAGGGCTTTAGAAAGGAGGTATCATCCCCTAGTTCACAATTTCTTGCTTGTTTAGAAGCAACTCTTTGTCCACAGAGAGGAAACCTTGAGGTAAATGCAGGGACACTTGAAAAATATGCTGTCATCTAAGACTGAAACATAATGTGACAACCAGTATCCTGCTGCCTTAGGAAGAAGCTGAATGTCTTCAATGAGGAGATGCAGCGCCTCAAAAAAGAAATACTTGTACACGGAAAACACAGTGTTCACAATTTATTCTCAGAAGAGTCACATACATGTGCACAAAACCTTGTGGTAAGTGAGAGAAACAGCTCTTAGAGCAGGCTGGAGTCTTGCTCATTAGGATGCAATAGTGCTGGGAAAAAAGGCTGTCAGCTTGCCAGGAACATTTCAGAGGAGAGCTGCTACAATGGTCGGTTCTTCCCTAATCAGGAGATGGAAGGGGTGAAAATCCTTCTCCTGGTAAATCCGTGATACATTTGATGAGGAAAAAGTCTGGTTTCTATAAACTTACCTTATGCTGTTCTTAGAACCATGGAGGTATTGAAATGCAAAATGCCTGGCACTGCCAAGGCTGATGAATGATTTACAAGTATCTTTCATTAATTTCCATTTCCCGGCTTAAACTGAAAAATACTGTCTCTTTCACTGTTTCTCAGGATGGGAAAATCATCCTCTTGCTCAGAAACAAACACAGGCAATTTGAAGAAAATAAGAAATAAATCTTAACAACTCTACTGTTGTCTATTTCAGCTTGTTAAGTTTAGCAAATGCCTGAGACAAAATACAGTTGCATAGTCCAAAACTATTCCTGATGTAACTTGACATGTCTTAATATAAAAAGATTTTGGGTTTTACCAGTCTATCTTTTCACCACTAAATGTTGTCAATGATTTTCTTCAGCAAAACCAAGGTCAGTTCTTTCTTGTGTTTTTTTTTCCCCCTTTTTAAGAAAGGCTAGTCCTGCTTTGAAGTGAGCTGAAGTAAATACATCACAAACCTTTCTGTAGTTTATGGATTCCTGTGCAGCTGTATTTGAAAGACTTGTATTTATTACTGGTTGGGTCATAATGCTGTTTAAACATTATGGAAGAGGTGGTCTCTCACAGAAAGAAAAAATCTTACGTGTACTTTGTTTCACTGACTGAATTATTGCAGGCAACCTCATGGATCATAAAATAATTGTATACTGTCTAATTAAGGAAGCTTTATTAGTTATGGTGGCTTTTGATTCCCACTTCTGATCTCCTTCTTTTTCCTGAAGACTGCTGTGAAACACCTTTCATAGAGGATGCATGCAGACATCTTGAAGCAGAGACAGATCCCTGAAATGACAGTAATCATAATTTCTATGAAAGATACCTTGAAGAGCACAGGAAATAGATATAAAAAGGGGGGAATGGTAAAAGGAGGCTACATAGGTAATTCTAAAGATGCACACTAACATGGCCTAAGCCCCATTGCTCCTTGTCCATATTGGATGCTCCTGACAATTCTCTCAAGTCCTTCTGCCCACTGCCTTGGGTGTGTCTTTCCTTCCCCCTCTTTCCCATTTCTGCCTGCTGCTGACTTCTGTGCCCATCATCAAGAAATGTGTCCTTAACCATTCTCCTGAAATGCGTTCACAGACCTCATACCTTTCCATGGCTCCAATACTGTCTCCCTCCCTAATCTGTACAGAGCTCCCATGCAGGGAACATTAATTCTTTCAGTCCTGTGATAGTGGGGGTGCTCAGACAGAGAGAGCAGGTGAGTCCTCTGATATACCCAGTAACAAAAGTCCCACCAAGGTGTGTTTTGAGAAGGCCATAGCACAGTCAGGAACTGTTGTGAATTTTTCTCCTGCAGTTACATCCTGGCTCAGTGTTGAGTTCTGGTGGGCTTTTAAGAAGTCTCAAGCAATGGTTTATTGGCCAGATTGCCATATCCAGCTTCTTGATCTTTCTACTTTGTTCTTAAGTCTTCTCAACATTCCAGCTTCCCTTGGGGCTTGCTCCATGCTTTCCCCATCCCTACTAAGCAACTCTTTTCCTCCTTAGTTCCCCCTTTTTCCCGTTTTTCTGTTTTATGTATTCTACCATTTTAAAATTTTGCCAGCTTTCTCTCTGGGTGATGTTGTCCAGTTGTATAATTTCACCTGCTGTCCTTACCCAACTGAGACACAGCTCTATTTCTCTGCTCCTGACTGCTCTGCATCCAATTCCATCTCCTTGTTTCTCTCTCTGACAATTGCTTCTGGGTATCATGCCATCAGCTTAGACTTAATTGTGTGCCTTTCTTTCTCCATCTTCTCCTTGCGCGTCATTGTCGACAATGACAATATTGGCACCATCACGGTGACTTGCAACCTGAGGCAGGTTGTTTTTTTAGATTGTTTTCCTCCTTGCTGCAGTAGTCAAACCCTGTGTAAAAACATTTACAATTAACCACTGAATACATGAAACTGTATGAAAAGGGGAGTGAACTGACATGGTGTAGCAGAGGATAATGCTGTCATGCCACTTAACTCAGGAGATGATGCCTGTGGCAGCTGTGGTCAAAGAGAGAATTGAAAATGTGTTAAGTATGAGGACTTTAGACACTTAAATGATTTCATTTAAGACTTTGGGAAGATGAAGTCAAGTGGTTTGATGTTGCACACAGTGTTTTAAATTAAGCAACATGTAATAATAGAAGAACAGGTATGAATTTGATTCCAGTAGTTCTTGTCCTTGCTAATTAATTCTGAACATTACATTAGAAGGGTTAGGGTGTTGTTTTGTTTGTTTTTCCCTAGAATTTATCTTCATTTTATGAGCACAAACTAATTTCAAATAACTTAAGTTCTAAACTGTACCTCTGAACACACTACTTCAACCTCAATGAGCTGGGTGTGTGTTGATAACAAGAGCTGAATTTGTCTTGACATCTTGTTTGGAATATTTCTAATCAAATATTAACATTAGCACTGCTACATGTCTCTGTTATTTCCTTTATCTTTTCACTTAGTCCCACAAGCCTTCTCTAGATAAGAATAACACTAATGCATTACTTAAGAGGGTTTTTTCATTTTTTTTTTTCCTGGAAAGCTTAAATAATATAGAGCCCACTCTCAACATACTCCTGCAGAAGAGCCATCCTTAAAATGCTCCCAGAAGAGGCAGACCCCATGGAGGCTGACTTCACTTGCTTACGTATTTGTGTGTCAGCAGTGAAACAGGAAGGACTCAGCACTGACAAATAACTTTAACATATACAGCTAAATCACTGTTTTATTGGGATTATGTGACAAAACTGAAAGTAAAGCAGAATGTTTGATGTTGCCATAAATCTTTAATGAATGTTCCATGTTTTTGTGATGTGTCAGACAGTCAAATGCAGGCCTTCTTTCCTTATACTAATAAGGAAGCAGAGATGAATCTTGCATTTTAACCGTGGACAAAAAAGAGAAAGAAAGTCAGAGTTAAATTTGTGTTGCATGGGTAGGGAGAGGGCTAGAGTACAGATGGGGGCTGTGAAGGTGATGTAGAGCTGTCTGGGGGCCTGTGTTTGTAGCCTGAGCCCAAGGTGTGTGTGCTGAGCAGCGTGGGGCTGCGTGCCTTCACCGCTGCCCAAGCCTCCGCTGGGAAGTTTGTGTGCGAGATAGGAGAGCAAAACATTTCTTGTGTCCTCAGATTCTCCCTTCGTCCTCATTTGAATCGATGCAGTGGTTAATTATTTACTGTTTGCCTGCCTGCATTTGGTGTGCTCAGTCCTGTGTCTGTTTTCTGCACGGTGCAGCGGCGGCCCCGCGCTCCGTCCCATTTTCTGCCTCTTGCAGGAGCTCAGTCGGGGCTCTGTGGCATCCTGGAGGCTGAGCTGATAAATCCAACCCAGTGCTGATGGCTGTGCTGCAATACAGCAGCAACAGGAGCCAGGAGCCTGCAGCCTGGCGTGGTCTGTGAAATTTATGGCTGAAATGTCTCAGATATTTATGCTGACAAGGGAAATGCTCGATGTTTCCTGCTAATGTGCTGGCCCACTCCTCTGGTCTACTAATTCTAGATGTATTTTTGGCCTGTTTGGAATTGAACTCAATGATCTTTATGGGTCCCTTCCAATTTGAGGTATTCTGTGATCTGTCTCCTTTCCCATTTCTGCCATCTACCCTGTCACTCACAGCTGCCAAGGCTCTTTTGCCTCTGCTGCCCCATTTATTTTAGCAGTGAGAGGAACTGGGTGACCACAAGAGTTTGCCTGGAAATAAAATAGATTCTCTAATTAGAAGGATTGGTGCCCTTCTAAAAGCGATGAAATCACCCAACCTCACATGACCAGGTATCACTCAGAAGCCACTAAAGTGGAATCCTCTGGCCAACATTATGTAGGAGACTGGACTGAGGAATGGATGCAGTGCTTGGATCCTCTGACAATGTGTCAGTCTTCTTCTCAGATATAATGATTTTTGTTCTCTGTATCTGTTTTTAGAAGCTGCTTGTTTCTCCTGCCTTGCATTTTCCCAATTATTTAATTAATGCATTAATCTCAACCACCCTCTGTAAAATTATTGATTTGAAACATCTTTCCAATATAGACTAATTATTTTTTAAAATTTTTTGCTCATACAAAAGATGTATTCTTGCATTGTTCTAGCAACATATAAAAGGAGTTGGTTGAATTGATAAGGCAGTGGTTTCACTAGATATTATGTTATTCTTTCAAACAGTGCTTGGCAATATGCAACTTAAAAAATGAAACTATTACATGATTTTAACCTTTTAAAGACATTATTCTAAGAATGACTATGCCACAATAGATGGAGCAAAGCAGGCAAGCATTATAAAAATATTTGATAGCCTTTCTGCAGTAAATTTTGTTTGTCTTTTAAACTAAGATAAAGAATACTTTGTGTAAGGCTTGGTTGTGCAGGGATCTTAACCTCCTTTTCTTTCAAATTGCATGTCACTAATAAGTCCCAAATATTTTACTGGTAGGTTGTGGTTTTTTCATTTTTCTTCTCTTTTTTTCTTGTATTTGCCAATGTTTTAATGGATTCATAAAATACAAATCCTCATTGCAGTTTAACCATCAGTCATGTGTACGAAAATCCTTTAATATTACCCTGCCTAGATGCTAAAATAAGGAGCAAATTACATATTTAAAAACAAAACAAGCCAACAGGATTCAAAATTGCATCAGCCTCCATTTGTTTATATAAGCATGAAAGAGAAGAGGGGGAGACATATCCTTTGGGACTGTAAATGGCACCTCCTGCTGCGGTATTAAATTTACCATTTGCAACCTCCTGTGCTTCTCTGAGGGTAGAGGGTGGTGCCTGACTTCTTGGCGCCGGCGAGTCAGCAAAGGTGTCTGATAGCTGCAGACACGAGGTGGGGATGCTTATTTAACCTTGCTCCAGCTCAGCCCCACCGGGAACAGCCAGCTGATGCCCCCGACCCCAGCCAGGAGAGCCAGGAAGCTACACAAGCAGTTTATGGCTTTAATAATTTACATATCCTCCGTTAATCTCCCTTACCAGCAGCCAGTTAGTTGGGGAATATTCATAGTGCTTTGATATATATATATATATTTCTATACTGATCAATTAGCAAGGAAATAATGGGATCACAGGATTTCAGGTGTGGCTACCAATCTTTGTTCTTGAGCAAGTATGTCTCAGTACAAAGAAATACAGAGCAGAAAGTGGTTTTTTTTGCTCTTTTCTGATGCTGTTTTGCATTTCCATAAGCTTTTAGCCAAACACCTGATATTTTGATCATCAAGACTCTGAACCTACAAGCGTGTGTTTAAGAGGGTTGAAACAGGATTGCTCATGTGAGTAGACTTATTCACAGACATAAATCTTTGCAGGATTGGGGTCCTTAATGATTTAGGACAAAGCACCAATGGGAAAAAATGTTTATTCTGTTGCACCTGCATGATGCAGCAGATACAGTGAGAGCACCATTAGCTACTTAACGTACCAGCTAATGACTGGCAGCCTGGAAGGAATGTCTCTGAGTCCTGGGCAGCCTGGTCCATGTGGGTTAATGATTCCAAATGGCTTAGACACTCTATGGGAGCACTGGAGACAGCTTTGCAGCCAAGCAGAGCTTAAATAGCCCCTTATCACAGCACCATAGACACTGGAATGACATGATGAGAATTGTTGGCTTACCCTTGAGTTGATGTTAATACAAAGAGAGGAAAAGAATCTTGTCTAGCATGTGAAGGGCTTTTTTTTCCCCCTCTAAGGACATAACCACAGTGAATCTGCATGTGTTCTGGTGGGTTAATAGTGATATATTCCTACTGTCCATCTAACCCTCCTTTGCATAATTATATTCTTTCTCCCAAATGGGAAGAGAAAACCTATGAAATCTATCACCATGTCACCCACTAGTATGAAACAGAAATCTAGATAAGAGCGTCTGTAAGAAACTGCTGCTGTGCCAGATTTTTCTTTAGGGTGTAGCCACAGAAAAACAGGGTGAGAGGAGAAAAGCAAATGAATAGAAAACAAAAATGATCCTGGAATACATCAAAGATACAGCAGAGAAACAAAGAATCGAAGGAAATACCTAAAAGAATTAAGATCAAATGCCAAGTCCGGTTTTACCACAAAGCACCAAGCTGATTTTTCATAAAATAAAAGAAGTCCCTGAATTGAGAAATATGTGTCTCTCTTAGATTGGATTGTGCAGTGAACAGTATCAAGAACTAAGCAATAATAAATCATCAGGCTGTATGTCAGAGTGAGCACTACAAGATAAACCCCTGTTGGAATTGTCATGAAGGTGACCTTATGAGCAACTACAGAAATACTAAAAAGAAAATAAAACAACAACAAAAAAAAGTCAATCGTTCCCTTTAAAACTCTGAAGCAAATCTATTCATGCTTTGTCTTTCACTACATTTGCTATTTTAATTTGCTGTTTATTAAATGAAATATTGGTCTATCTAGGGAACACTGCATGATAAAATTATTGAAGATGCTGCTGGTGCAAAGCTATTTGTAGCAAATGAAACCCTGCTGTGTGCAATTCAGAACATCATATTGAACAGTCCGGATAGCAGCATCTGTGGATAGCTCTTAAGACTTTAGACTTGCCTTAGTTAGCTTGTTTGTTTTTATCCTGTGCTATTGATCTGGGCTTCATCATATGTGTGTGTGGGGAATGGCTTTTCTGATGCCAGGAACATATTTAGAGGCAGGTCAAGTGAATTGAATGGAGGCATAAAATCTGCTGATTCCTAGAAGATGTCAACACATGACAGAAGGAGCCTAGAGAGTGGGAGACCTCTTAAATGGGTATTGACATTGCCCAGAAATCTGCAGCATAAAAGGGGGAAGAGCTTTCTGTCTGAGGAACAAGGCTTGCACTCTCAGCAATGCCTTTGTGAGCTTTGACAAATAACAGGCTACCCTTGCATGTGCTCTGAAAGGTGCAGTCTCTGGGAGTTTTTGAAGACCACAGTCAAGGCTAGAGGATAAATAATGCTACAAGTACAGAATGTTTTACTCATTACACGTGTCAAAACTATAACAAAAAATAAATCCCCACACTGCCAGATAACAGGCCATTGAGACTGATTCAGTACCCTCTAGACTGTGCAGAAAAAGGGATGTAAAAAAAAAAAAGGAAAATAAAGAAAGAACTATTTGGGCTGTTGAGAAGGAACAGGAATACTGAGAAATACCCTATTTCTCTGCTACAGGTCTCTTGTGTGACCTTGGGCAAATCATTTATCTCCCTGTACCTCAGTCACTCATCTATGATAAAATAGAAGTAGCAGTCACTTCTTCTCTAATGGGGATTTGGATCCCCAGGATAAATGGGCAAGCCTGGATAGTACAGTCATCATGGGACGCTGTAAAGAGGGTATTTCAGATGCCAAAGTGTCTCCCATCCACCCAGGAGAGCCTCATCTGGCGCTGTGCAGAGCGACTTTGGATATTTTCTGCATTTGTGCCATGCCTTATCTCTAGAGTGGATAAACTGTGTATGGTTTAATTGATCATTGGCTACAATATTTTAGCATCTCCAGAGCTGCTTAGAGGCTTGATTAATATTTAAAAAGCTCTTTAGGATCTCGAGATGGAAAGCTTTTATTGAAATAGAAAGAACTCATTGCTACCACTGTTTGAAGGTATTGTTTTCAAGGTTTGCTTTGATATAGTCTGCAGCTAAAATGTCTTATCAGGAGCCTTGCATCATTGCAGGATAGACTGCAGTCTAAAACCCTTGTTCTGTGACATTTCTTTTCGTCCTTATAGTCAATAATAAATGGTTACATGACAAAAATGTCTTAATCAGGACCAAACAAGCTTTGTAGTCTTAATAGAGACATGGTTAAGAGTGAGCTGCTCCTGCCCAAATAAGCATTGAGTTTATACATGTGGGATCTGAGGGATCCTATGCTACTGCAGTGTGCTCTGTGCCACATCTGAGGTCATGGTTTTGTCAAGGGCTGGTTTAAGACCTCCCATGGATTCCTCTATTCACCTCTCCAAAAAGCCTTGTTACATGGGTATCACAGAGTAGGTTGCCTGAATCCTACTGTAGCACTTATTCAGTGGCTTTGAACCGTCAGAGGGCAGGTTTAGATGAGATGTTGGGAAGAAATTTTTCCCTGTGAGTGTGGTCAGATACTGGAACAGGATTCCCTGAGAAGCTGTGGCTGCCCCATCCGTGGAGGTGTTCAAGGCAAGGTTGGGTGGGGCCCTGAGTAGCCTGGTCTGGTGGAAGGTGGCCCTGTCCATGACAGGGGGGTGGCAATGAGATGATCTTTAAGGTCCCTTCCAACCCAAACCATTCTATGATTTTTCAGTGGCTCTACAAGATAAATCTGTTGTTTGACAGGAACCAAGGAATTTTATCCATTTGTCAAATCCTGTGCATTTTCTCTAAAAGGAAGTGTTCTCACAGTGTTAAAAATAAATGGTTTAGACAGTGCATTTGTTGTTATAAATCAATGCAACTGTGACTTTGCAGGCTTTACAAATATACTTAATATATTATGAGATTTTTCTGTTCAAATAGTAAATGAATGACAATTTTTGTAAGTGAAATGTCCTTTTCTTCAGTCCAGCTGCAGAATAGACATAACTTCTGCTTGGCTTCTTCCCCATTTGCTACTGATCTAATTTCTAATAAATACTGTCAGGATAGGGTTTTTTGTTTTAGCTTAGTGAAATAGGTTCTCTTCAAGACCAACTCACTTAGCACGGGACCCACAGAAAAAGAATAGAACAGAACAACATATTTAGATTTCTTGTGGCTAAACACTGAGACCTTGGGTGTGGAGAGCCAATGCATCAAAGTTATGGCAAAAAAAGGGTACAAAGAAAAAACAGTCCCAGAGTCTTCTGAAAAAACATCATTGTCTGATCCTGGTGAGTGATCTGAGTTTGAAAAGCCAGGCACTGCTTTTTGTATATTGGCTATCTACAGCTTTAGCCTTGTGCAAGGAGGGCAAGCAAATTTCTCCCTGTTCCTTCCCCATGGAGACTGTAACAGGCAGAAGGTGAGGGACAGAATTTGCCATCTGGTTTGTACTGAGTCAAGAGGTGAATGAAACACTGAATGGGACTGAAGAACTCAGAAGGGCTCCCAGGTCCCACAGTTTGTGCATAGCCATGTATCTACAAACATTGATCCTGTCCATTTTTGTCATGATCTCATTGGCAATGTAGCTGGAATTGCTCACTCAGCCTGAAATTCCAATGGAAAAACACATTTTCCAATTCAGGGAGGCAGAAGTTTGCAAATGTCCATGCAAGGCTGGGCAAGACCACTGATGTATTTCATAAAAATCTGCACAGTCATCTTTCCACTGCTGGGCAGAGATAACTCCTGCATGTGTGTGTGTGTGTGTGTGTGTGTGTGTGTTTCTCTTGCCTGCAGAACATCTGGCTGAGATGCAGCTGTGCAGCTCAGAGCAACTGGGGTGTCTGAGATGGGCTCAGTCCACCCCTCAGCCTATCCTGTCACTGCTGGCAGCTTTCTGTCACACATCTTCTCAAGGGTCTCTGCTGAGGGGACACTCAGAGTCTGACCAAAGGATCATATTCCAGTGCTGCATTGGCCTTTTCTCTAGTGTGTGTTTTTTCCTTGGTCTAACTTAATTCCTGCTTGCTGCATTAGCTGTGTGTGTCTTGTTCTCTTCTCAAGGACACTGGGCATAAATCGGTCTTTTCCTGTAATTGGGGTTTATGAATTAATTTATTTATTTAAACATGAATTTTTATTAAGTGCTTGCACCCCTTCTCAGGTATCTCTTCTATAGAAACAATCAGAATTATTTCTATCTTTTCTAATTGGTCAAAGTGTTGAGTTTGCTCTCTGACATTGTGACACATTGAGCTCTGCTGTCTGCATCTTTCTGAAGCAGATGGTGACAGTGTAGCAAAGAGAGAGGAATCATTGTGGGATGGTCTTTACAGGCCTGACTCTCTATGTTCCTGTGCCATGACTGCCTTTTGTGAAACAGCATGTTACTACTAATACATCTTCAGCTCAAATAATTTGAAATTCTAGCGCTTTTTTTTTTTTTTTTCCAGTTAGGGTTTAAGTTCTTAACTACTTAGTGATTTTAAACTAAGATTTTACTAAGTGATTTTAAACTAGAGCTGGTTATTCACAGGTACCATACCTCAAATTGTTTACCCCATTTTTCTGAACATTTTTCCAGGTTGCCACAATCACTATGAAATCTGTTTCTGTGCTCTTGATAAACTGTCAGTCTTTCCAAGTTTCTTGTCATCTAAAGGTGACAGCTACATGTCCTGTGATCGTGCCATTACAGAAAGTATTGAGCCTAGCAACATTTAGGACAAATCCCTTGCAGAAACCATGCAGTGATCTTGCCTAAGTATGGAAAAATGACAGAGGTAATTTCTCTTTGAGCATGATAACCCAAAGAGTTGTGTACCTAACCTGCAGCAGTTTAATTCATGCCTTTGTTAGGCTGTTGTGTAAGATCACATGGCAGATGTTATTAGATTCAAGGTACAATATTAACTGTTCCTCCCGTATCCACAGAGCCTATTATCTCGTTAACAGATAAATGATGGTTTCTTGGCAAGATGACTTCCTGACAAAATCTTTGTTGGGTGTAACCCATTTCCTTATTATCTTGCAGGCACTTATGTTTGATTATTTAATTTGAGAACTTTTCCAGGAAATGAAGCTAATTAATAATATTCCAATTTCTTTTTAAAGAATGGAAAATATAATAAAAATCCAATCCTTTCTTCTACTGTAAGTCTACCATCAATTTCCAAGGCTAACCTTTAATCTGAGATCTCATGTCTTAGAGATCTCATGTCTGAGATCACTTCTAACACAGGTTTAAGCAGCCTGGGATAACAGAAGACATGAATTTGTAAACTCTTAATTTACCAGAAACCAAATCTGGTTGATATGATGTATGATTGTACAGCTATCCCGCTTTTTTTTTTTTTTTTTAATATTCATGAGCTCTTGGGTACAACTGGCAGTCAGCCCAGCTGGAAGAGCTTTGCCAGGCTGGCAAACCTTTCCAATTCTCTTCCACTCCCTTTTTCATAGAAGTGATCAAAGTTATTCCCTTGTTTCTTCCAAGGTGACAGGTTGCTGGTGGTGTACTAACTTGGTAGATCAAGGAAAAATTATTATCTAGTAATACTTCAAAGCTACTACACAGATCAAAAATCTCTTTGCCTTTACTAGGGAAAGGAAGGGAGCTGACCAAATAACAGATTTTTCAGGCTTCAGGCTTTTTCCCCTGACACACATGTAGGAAAAGCACTGTGCTGGGCACAGATTCTTCTGGAAAATGCATCACTGTGGCACTGCTGGAGCCAGACTGAGCTTTAGGAGCTGAATACAGTGAGTTTGGTATCCTTACTCATGTCTGACTTTACTGCTATCAGAAACTTACTTTTTTTCTGCTGAAAAACTCACTTTTTTCAGTGAATTTTATCTTCAGAAAAACAATGCAGGGACCTGTCTTGCATTGGATGCTGCTAACAGTACTTCCTCTGTATTTTAATAACTTTCTTCTGCTATCTCTCCTCCAATAACTGAGCATCTTCTGATCTATTTCTATTCACTTGGTATAAACATAGTAATGATGCCCATGTATCTTCTTAGTCAAGAGCATTATATACCTTTTGCATACATAGAAAACAAATTTTCCAGAAAGGCAGTGATAAGGGTCGTTTTGTGCTGTATGCTATTTAATCTTCCCCGTGTCAGCTCTGACCCTTGCCGAGGAATTGAAAAGATGTAAAACAGCAAAAAGTAATTTACCTTCCATTGTTTAGTCCATTCAGCTTTCAGAATCAGATCTAAATGGTTTGCATTAATTACTGTGAAACCTCATGAGGTTTGGAGATCTATCTTTACAGGGTTGCAAAAGATAGAGGCTGCCTCAGCAGAATAAAGGTAGAGGGTTTTTTTATTATTATTATTATTATTTGCCTTTTGGTTGCAAACCTTTTCTATTCAAATATTATAAGTAAAACTTTTTCTTTTCCATTCAGCAAATATTGTTTAAAGTTGCCATAGAGGAAAAAAAAAGCGTATTTGAAGCTGTAGCCTAATTCTGGTGAATTTTGCAAGGGTTAGTGGTTAAAGTATGGAATTTCTGTCTATGTATCTGCACAGAATAATTTTTATTGCAAGAGAAGTCATGGACTGAACACTGATTTCTGTTTCTAAGCAATACTCAATGTGTTTACACACAGCTCCATATTTTGGGAAAGTTTTCTGAAGACTAATAAAACTGGCAAGCGGTTCAGCATCGGCAAAGTGATTACATTTTAAATGAAATGGACTTTCAGTGACGTACTGCTCAAAGTTAGTGGAGACAACTGGCAAATTGAGGGTGGGAGAAGATCAATACATAGAATCTACAGAACTTTGAATCTGTTATCTGAATTATTGATTGAGTGGAGAATTAA
Source organism: Pseudopodoces humilis (assembly GCF_049639895.1). Classification (NCBI taxonomy): domain Eukaryota; kingdom Metazoa; phylum Chordata; class Aves; order Passeriformes; family Paridae; genus Pseudopodoces; species Pseudopodoces humilis. Next base: position 25,519,767 of record NC_142209.1, on the reverse strand, counting down.
AGCAGAGATGCAGTGAGTTTAATTCTGCTGTGTGACAGGTGGAAAATGGGTACATTAATTAGGGAGCCCCAGCAGGAACGTTCTCAGCAGGACTTGTGGTTGCTCCAGGGAATCCTTTAGTAATTCTGCCTCATTTTGTGTTGTGTTTGATGATGTCATTCTTAAGTCTCATTTTTTCTGTGCACTGCACTTTTTAATCGTTAAACATTCTGTCTTGCAGAGCCAGACAATAATTGTGTATAGTGGACATAAGCAGGGAATCTGGGCAGAACACTTCTGGTGTTTTAGGATGGTTCTGTCAGATTTCATTGTTCAAAAATCACGTATTTTGATAAAAGCAAACTCTTACCATTTGCTGTGCTTAACAAGCAACAGGCAATCTCCTCTGTAAGTCCTTTTTATTGCATTTCAGAGTTGTCTGGCTTTCTCTCTTACATGGCAATTCACTTTGCGTTCACTTATAAAACCTTTGCCACTCTCTTGATTTATTGCTTTCTTAATCTGAAATAAATATAACAACTTAAAATAGCCTGTTGGTTTTTGGGTAAGGCAACAAACTGTGTGAATGACTACAGGGCTCAGGAATGGGAAGTGACAGAAGTGAAGCCCATTACCCAGATGTATCTCAAAGATCCATGTGCTATATTGTGATTTCTCTGCTCCCTGGCACAGATTATTCAGAGGTTCTGGCACGAAGTGTGCCCTCTGAGCCTGTGTCAAGTGCTGTGGCTCTTCATGGAAGACAGGAGTTCTCTGTCCAGAACCAATTCCCATTGGTTTCCAACAGATCCAAGTCAAGCTGCTAAGGCAGCTGTGGCTTAGGGAGAATTTGGCCCTAACTGTGACAAGAAATGCAAACAAAAATGAAAATTAACACCTGACGCTGTCTTGTAATACAAAACTGTCAGAACCAATTCTAAACCCATCAGACTTTACATTCATTTGGACTATTTTGAGCATTTTTGTGGACATTTTTCCCTTGACTCTATTCTGGTTTCAGTCAGCGAGATTGGTGTCCCCAGTTAGGAGACAGGGAGAGGTAAACATAGACACCTTTGAAGTAAATTACTCCCCTGATTTATTTCTGTCTCACCTCTGCAGGAAATAACGTTGCTTCAATTTTTCATCATGATGTTTGAAACATTAAAGTCTTAAAGCAGGTGTTTAGTTCCCTATTTTCAGAGTGTTTACTCACAGAGGACTGGGGATTCATGTTTGTTGCCTGAACAACGAGGTGCCTTTCATGAGCTGCAACAAGAGAGGGGCTGAAAATTCCCTGCCATTCTCAGTGCAGCTCTCAGGTGGGGTGCCCCAGTGTTCACGGCTAATGGAAATACTTGGTATTTGATATAGGAAGAGTGGGCTGCCCACATCCAGAGGTGCTTTCCTGACCTGCAGCTCCAGCCTTGCTGCTCTGAAGCTGGGAATGCTGTGGCAGCTGCTGCTCAGACCTCGTCTCTTAAGGTTCAAGGACTCCTTTGTGCAGAGCAAGTTTTCCAGGGCTACAGACCTGTGCTTTAATTTTTAACTTGTCCTAGAGCCACACACTCTGGAAATGCTGTGGCTACACCTGGTGGGGCTGAGCAGAGCAATCCACACTGGGGCTGATCTAAGCAGTCTCCACACAGTGGGGCTGCTGCAAGGTTGGGGTGTTCACAGGGCTTCCAACTCTAGCACAGCGTTCCAGAGCTTCCAAGTGCCCTCCTCAGCATCATCTGAAACAGGGACTATGAAACCCCTGCTTAGGAAGGCAGCCTCATGAGTGTGACCTGCAGCTTGGGGCCTGGAGTCCTTTGAGATGTTCCCAGTCTGCAGCTGCAGAGCAGCTTTTTCAGATTTGTTTTTAAACAATGATCAGTTCACCTTTAATTTCACTTTGAGGCCAAGTGAAGTGAGCCCAGGAAACCTTTCCCAAAGCAGAGGGCTATGAACACACTGAGTAGAATGAGACTGAACAGGACCAAGAGCCATTCCTTTCCTTCCATGTTGCTGGTTCCTAAGGTTGTTTCCCAGTCAGTCTGTGAAATGGCTTGTTTCAGTTCTTTCAAAGTGCAATTTCTTTGAAGGTATCAAATCTTCATTTCAATCAAATTTGGAGCCAAACCTTAAAAGACATATTTTTTGCCAAGTGCCCTTTTTCTTTATATTGGCTAGCTCTATTAATTGTAACAAATGATCCATAGCACTACAGCATATCCAGGTAGGTGCCATATGCTGTCTAAAAGGAAACCACCCTGCTGTGTCTCCATTATTCCGAGTTCATAAACAGTGTGCTCCTACAGACTTGTAATAGGTGCAGGAGATCTTCAGCAAGAGTGTTGTGAAGTGTGGCTGTAAATATCAAATGCTGAGTAGAGAGAATAACTGTTTTCAGATTTTAATGCAAACCTTTGAAAGACAGGCACAGACAAAATTTATAATAGCAATGTCTCTAAATAGAAAAAAAAAAAAGGGAGAAACAGTCCTGAAAGTAAAGAGAGGAGAATGATTAGTACTAAATCCTGTTATTAATATGAGTCTCATTCATTCAGACTAATATATTCCTAGCAATCCCTGCTGACCTGTACAACACAGGCTGATATTTATTGCATTGAAATGGTGAAGATACTTTAACTGATCACAAATGAGCATGAATGATCATCTGAGCACACACAGGGCAATGACATTCCATCAGCAAAGTACAGCAAAAGTCAACAACAAAGTCAGAGTTACTTCAGCTTCCAAGGCTTTTCTTATCTGGCTATTGTAGTAGGACAAGGACATGTTTTCAAATGTAAAAAGAATTAATTAATTTTGAAAAAAGGCTTATGGCTCCAGTATTGCCATCAGAGTGATGTGATTTTGTCATGCATGCTTCAGTCTAGTCCTACAAGATGTCAGTATTTCTGTGTCCAATTAGGTAATGTGGTATTGTGATGGGATTAGTGACCTTACCCATTTTGTTTTAAATGTTTTGGATGAAAAGTTACTATTCCCCTCTATGTTTTATATTTTTGTGTAGCAGTTCTGTATATGAATCACTTTAAGAAGAGAGTAAAACTGAATTACATTACATGTGACCCAAGTACAAAGGTTCAAATCAGATTTTCCTTAAACCTTGCATTTATTATTAGGTTCATGATTATACAGTCTTTTAATAAAATGTAATGACAGGGATATGACATATTTGAGGCAGAGGTCAGATAATAAATTCACACATCAGAATGTTTTCTCTTGAAGCTTTCTAAAATTCTTCTGAGTCTGGTATGTCTCTCTAATTCAGTGTAACCTGTGCATTTTTGAAATGGTGTTCATTAGGTCTGAATTCTTGTATCCTCTCACAGAGATCATTTTCCTGATTATATGCACTATAGATAATGTATTTAGCCATGTCTGTCTCCATTCATAATCTGTGGATTGATGCTTCTTTGTGATGAACGTGGATCAACCTCAGGACATGTGATAGACTCTGAAGTTTTGCTTATAAATTATCCAGAGTATTTATTACAGTTTTTGTCATGTGGTCAGTTGAAGAAACTTCTCATGAGGATCAGGAAAGAGCAAGTAGAAAATTGGCATAATTGAATTCAAAAGGTCTGTGGCTGAAAAATTAAGAGAAGGTGTCAAGGAACAATGGATCCAACTTTCTTCTACAGTTTAGAGCATATGCAGAGCCCCTTACTTATAGAGGAGGCAACTGAATCTTCAGGTAGCCAACAAAGGACAACAATAAACCCAAGTCCAAACAGAAGTCTGCTTGTCACAGTGGACTATTAGGGCCACCATGAGCAGGACCCCATGGCACTATTGTATTAGGCATGATATATAAATAATAAGATGATATATTGTAGCCAGAGTTATTATATAGGCTTTTTTTAGGAGAAAAAATTGCTTCCTTCAAATCATGTGACTATAAGAAGTAGAGAGATCATGTGGTCTTTGGTGATCAGTTCTGCTCTGAATATTGAAAATACAAAGAAATAATTTTATAAGAAATTGTGGGCTAGTGCAGTTTTGAGATCATTCTTAAAAGTGGTCTTCTGTGTAGTTTGGTGCTCATTGCAGCTCAAATAGGAAAAATAAAACATACAACATAAAACATCTGAAGAACTAAAGTATACAAAGAATTCACTGACTTTGGACCTTCTTTCTTCTGTGGATGAATACTTTCACTTGCATTTGAAAACCCGCCAGTGTAGCCTGCTCTATGATTAGCAATGAATTCTGCTGTCAGGGAACTGGCAGCTTTCAGCCTCTGAACAAGGGCTTGTAACAACAGAATAAGTGCTCATGCTCATGTTGTTTTGATAGTACTTCTATTTTTTCTGTGGTGTGTATTATATCAGTCTCTTTTGTCCTTGTCTTACCAATATCATCCTGGTAGTGTCTGTACATTTCTGCAATTGCCTTTCCATGCTTACTCTCTTTATGGTGGTTAAAATCCTTGCAGAACCCTATTCATAATAACCCACTTCAGCTGTTCTTGATGGGTACATTAAGGTCTTCTGTTCTTTACCACATTTTTGCTTTTTTATTACCTTGGATGAGATTAATATAAAAATTTTAAAGGCATTTCCTTGCCTGTGTTAAAGCTCAATGAAATATTCCCTTCTGGTCCATTGACCATGTTGCTATGAGTGGACACAATGCCACCAATGAATATTGAAACCTTTATCTCTAATGCTTCAGCATTAAACTTTCTCTGTGTGGAAAGGTGCTATCTTCCTTTCTGCTAACTGTTCACTAGCCATTAGTTTTTCTAATACATCAGGCACAGCTTGGGGAAGGTTTGGACTCCCTCCTTCTCTTGTTCTGTTGCTGCATATTCATTTCATAATGTTCTCTGCAGAAATCATGACCTAAAGGCACTTTGCTTAAACCCCAGCTTCCTGCTACCCTCCTGTATATGCAGTTTTTTCCAATACCATCACTGAATCTTCTATTTCCTTCTCTCCACCCATTTATTTGTTTGATTTTGCTCTCTTTTGCCGATATGTAATTCTCTGAAGAGAATTACTTTAATTATAAGTGCAAAAATAACACCACCAGTATGTTACAGGAGCTAAGACTGAAAATAAACTTTCTCATAAGACTTAAACCTTTTAAAACTTTTTCTTTCATTTTATTTTTGTTTTTTTAGTTGGGATGGTGCCTTTAAATTATTTCAATTTTAATTCCTATGACTCTCTGCAACTGATTCTACCTGCAGATAATAACATGAATCAGAGTGCTCTCTAGGACAATTGATGATCACTATTTTACATCTGCCAAAGATGTGCTCCTCAACCTTGTAAGGCCTAAATTAAAGTAAAAATGTTTGCTGATAGAGCTCTGGGGCCAAGCACTCCTGGTGGACACCTGGCCCATAATATAATTAGCAAAACTACATGTATATCAATGTAAGCCAAGATTATGTTAGAAGTTGAAGCTAATAAAAAATGTAAAAAATAAATAAAAAAAAATAAAAATCATGGACTCAGCTGGAATTACAAATGGTACAGCACAGGTGCTGGTCTCTACCCTAGACCTGCCCTAAGGGAAAACGGAGGCTTCACCCCTGGCTGTAGGGAACTGCAGTGGAAACAGAAATTCCTCTTTGTAATTCTCCAAAAACTGACCAGGAGCTCCCTTTGCCTCCTCCTTGGTCCTGTCCCTATCAGATCAATTCTTTAGTTCTTTCTTACCTCTCCTTCTCATTTTTTGCCTCCTTCATTTTCACTCAAATGCATGAAGAATAAATGGTCCAATAAGAGAATAAATGGAACAGAATTTGTTACAAAAATTCCCCAAAGACATACGATGGTTACACTTCCTTCATTCCACACCTGCAAATCCTCATTGTCTTTGATGGTGCTGAGGAAGGACTGAATCTGACCCTGCCATTTAATACTTACCTTTTTCAGGACTTTCTTCCTTTCTGGTTATGTAGATAACTCAGCTGGAAATCTCTGCACAGCTTAGTCTTTCTTGAATTTGTAGTGATATCATGGTTAGCTTATTCAATTCTTTTGTCATGTACATCCTATCAAATCCTGTCAGGGAGTCTGAAATATCTGTTCCCAACCTCCTTCCTCAGCTCTAGAAAGCCAACAACAGTTAGGTTTCCAGGGATAAAAAAGTAACTTAGAGACCTGTCCTCTTTCAGTTCTGTTCTGCTGCAGACCCCACGATGATGGGCAAAGAAATTGGACACTTAGTGGCATTTCTCATCTCCAAGAGGTACAGGTCTGTTAAAGATGCTCTGAGTCTGCAGGATGGCAAAAATCCAAGGTGCAGTGAAGATATGAGTTTCAAGGGGTATTATGAAGAAAAAAACCCACATTATCAGAGCTTTGCAGTGCATCTGCAGTCAGCAAGAAACAGTTAATACATTTCCTGAATCCTGACATGATGAACTTTAAACTTTTATCTTTGGACAAAGACATATCCAGCTTTTTCTTTTTTTTCCTCTATCACTTTAGGTTTTGACAGTGCGTGGGTGAAAAGAAAAGAAAACTGCAGAGATTATGAGGAAAAGTAAACAATGCTTGGTAATTTCTTGGATTAATGTTTCTGTTACAGACATGACTTTTCTTGTGTACAGGATTTTTTAAAAGAGCAGAAGTCACAACATGTACTAAGCATCCATGCAATTAAAGAGTATTCTGTGCCATGAGATAGACTTTTCTTTGTGATATTTTTATATAGCTGGAGTTAATGCTGAATATAATCTACATCCAATCAATGGTATTGTGCATCATCAGATGAAAAACATATTCAACATAACTGCTGTTAGTTCCTGTTTAAAGCCCTAATCAGAGTCTATGCCAACATGTAATCACATTGCAGAATAAATTGTTATAATATAAAGTATGTGGAATAGATAGTAAGACATACTAAAAGACTGCTTTCCATCTCCAGAAATAATTGCTGAGAGGTTTCCTTGGAAATGCCTCAAACCACATGACCAAATGACTACAACAGCTATTACAGTACAGAGTGCAGGCTAAGAACCTGTCCAGCTTAGGAGCCAATAAATACCAGGAGGGAGAAGGTGCCCTGGAGGTGGGTCCCACCTAATTCCTCTCTGAGCAGAGTCCACCATGAAGTTCAGATACCTCTGTACATTTAAGGAAGACTAAAGAAAAGATGCAGAAATTCCCAGCTGAGTTCTCTGCAAGTACCTAAACATCTGGACTAGAAAAACATTTTCAGTGATGTTAATGTTTATTTGTGCTGTTAAGCACCTCCTCAATTGTGAATGGTTTATCCCAGGAAGTCTGTGTCGTCAGAGAAGACCCTTTTGACGCACAATCCTCTCCTTGCTTCACTCATTCTGCACAGAAATGTCCTGGTGATGAGTCAGGCAGCCACCCCTGGCTCAGTGCAGTGTTCCAAGTCTCTTTCCCCCTCACCCCCAACCAGAGCTAAGCTGCACAACAGGTTTTTTTGTGGCATTTCGTTCCTCCAGTCCAGGTTCTGAATTGTCCACCCAGGTGTACAAGAATCCCACTGTCCTCCATGTGCTCTTCTCATTGAAGTTATGCCAGTCTCCAAAGTCTCTTTGCCATACAGCCCAGATTCTCTGAAGTGGGTGATTAGCATCTCTCTGCTAGCCTGGCTCTCTTTTGGACTGAAATAGTAGCCAAGCTGACAAACTAGAGAAGGGCCCGTGAATAAAGCCAGGTAGGTGTGCAGCCAGCTGGGGATGCACCTCGTTGTATGGACCAGGAGATGGAACGCTGTGCAGCTCCTGTGGCACTGATGTGGGAAGAGATGTTCCATCCTAGTGCCCAGCTTTGTGAGCTCCAGTGACAGCTGCTGGACAAGGAGGTGATTTACAAAACAGGCTGAGTTAATTTTATGTGTTTCTAATCTGTTCCCTTTCTCTCGTGCCTCTCCTAAATCTCCACAGCTCCAAAAGCTCATTCTGGGTGAGACCTTTGTAAGAACCCAGAGGCACTAAGCCTGGGGGCAGTCAAAACGAGTGTCACAAACTCTTTCTTAGGGCCCAACTGTTCATATATGCAAACATCTGCCTCCTGCATTTTTAGGGTCTGTGAATGATACTGCTAAATAGAACTATTATGTGGTAATTCTTTAAAAGAGATTAAAAGAGGCAATTTTCCACTTTACTGTTGCTGTAACAGAATTGCCAGGGCCTCTCTACTCAGTGGGTCACAGGGTTGGTCTCTGCTGGGTTGCCCTGCGTCAGGCCCGTGGTTCTGGAGCCAGGTACCACTGTCAGGTTTCTCCCCAAGGTCCAGTCTACCCAAGAGTCTGAAGGGCCTTAAGGCCAGCACTGCAGGTGACCTGGTAAGGCATAATGTGCCTTAGGACTGTTGTCCCCTACTGTGCAGAGGATCTTTTCCTCACCATCTTCTTGTCCTTTCCTATCACGTTCTGGTTGGCTCCTCTCTACGAAATTGGAGATGTATGGATCTGTCTTGCTTTTCCCAGAAAGTCTCTGCACTGCTTTAGAGAGAGCTATCAAGCATGTCCAGTGACTGTCACTCTCCCTTGTCTGCCAGAGCCTCTGGACCCATCTAATTAAGATGCTGCGCTTTGCTCTTGGTGTGTGTGCACACAGAGCACTCAACACAAAAGAAATCTGTCTCCCCTTCACTGCCTCTCTCCTGTTTGGACAAAATGAAAATCAAACTCTGCAGTATAAACATGAGGGTTACAAAAGTGTTTCTGGCTTCTTTGGATGTTGTTACTATGGAACATATAGACCAATAACAGAATTATGATTTAAACACTTTTGCCACCATGAATCTGCTATTGCACAGTTTTTAATAAAATAATTTGCAGCCGCTCCCAATCAGTTGTGTCAGCAGATTTAGTTCATCTTTGAGGCCCAGCAGGGATGACAGTCTATTTGTTATTAGAGTAATAAATAAACAAGGAACTTGTCAGAGGCAAAACTGCTATGTGTGCCTTTGTAAGATAAATGCTGCCTTTGAATAGACAAATATTTACGGTATTACAGACCAAAATTGTCATCCTAGCTGAAGGCCTTGTATCATGAAATTAAAGAAAAAAAGATTATGATTTCTAGATCTTTCCAGTGAAGGCAAAGATAGCTCTCCCTAATGAAAATGGATCAATAGATTTCATGATAATGAGCAGGCCATTTTAGTAAAGCTATAGCCCTCTAGCCCTGTATCTTTCTACAGAGAAATTTATGTTGGGTATTCGTGTCAGTGTGCTATTGGTATAGCCAATATAAACATTTTTTAACATCACCTTCCATTTCATGTCCCTGAGACTGCACTACATATGTTTTCTGAGGCTTTTTGCAGGAGGTTTTCTGAAACGCTTTAGAGGAATTAGGAGAAAGGATTTACTGAAAATCAATGTGATTCCTGATTCGAGTGCTGTAGAGCCTTTGAAAATCTTCAGAGGAGAATGCAGGAGGCTGGTTTGTTTATTCCAGCCTAGCCTATATGAAGTTGAATGTTTGGGGAATTACTGTATTCTACACAGAACTGGAAAGAAATGTTAAGTTTAAAGTTTATTATACAGCAAGTGATCTTCTATATGACTATTCTTCCGTGGTGGTAAACCAGTCATTGCATCAACAGACAGAAAGAAATACAGAGTTGAGAGGTCAAAACAAGATTGGCAAGGCTCTTAAGAATGAAAAGATGTGAAGCGTGAAAGCAAAAGGATGCCAGCTGTTACCAACTTTTAGGAGTTAAAGTTCCTGCATTTCATTAAAAATCAGGGAGGAAATAAAAGATTCATCAAAGTGAAGTGAAAATTCTGCTTCTCCTAAAAGAATTCCCAGGAGTTCTCAGAAATTCCCAAGATGAGTTAACACCTCTCAGACCAGGCATTATTGTACATTTAATTCAGTCTTAGACAGAACACATTATGTGCAGGCTGCTCCTCGTGGTGCTCAGATCCATCACTGTGTTTATTTGCTTCAATAAAATATATCAACCATGGGCAGAAACGTTGAAATTTGGGCAGTTCCAATATGAAGTGTAGCCACAGCTCCCAATTCCTTGATACAAACACACGGTTTTGTTGGAAGCAGGAGTCTAAATGAAAAATGGCATTGCTAGCAGTGAATGGTGCTGCTTTTTTGGGGTGATGTGGGTTAGACAGGAGGTGCTGAGGAATGAAGTGATATCAGTGTTACCTGTCCTGGTGCTTTGATATAAAGGAATCTCTAACTCTAGCCAGCAAGTTCCTTTAGAAAATTATGATTCTCTTAACTTATGCTACCTCTTCTGATCTTCATGCTACAATTATATATTTAAAAAAGCGTTCAGAGGGAAATCACAGCTGGGGGTTGACTTTAAGTTAATTCGTGAGCTGCATCAAATCTCATTTAGAAGCAGGTGAGGCTTACTGAGGACTCCCTCAGAGTTTCTCTTCAGGCAAAACTTTGATTCTTGTCCTGTGTTGTTACAATGTGAGGACAGCCTAAATGCAAGTCAAGGGCTGATCTCACTTGCCTTAATTTGTCAGTGTGACTATCACATTTACCTTGTTTATAAGCGTGTAACTGAAATAAGAGTTGTTCCTTTTGCGTTTCACAGGAACTAAAATGCAGAACTTACTGCTATTACTTTAGTAGTATTTTTATAAGCTGGATCCATCTTTTCATTCTGTCATTATAAGAGAGTTTATTATGATCTGCAAGCTAAATAGCCTAAGCAGCAATAAGAAGCAAATTAAAAACCCCAGAGCGGTATGATTTCATTCTCCTTCACTGTGATCTAACTGTAATGTAAAGCTTGCTTTTTTTTTTTTAAAGGGAAATAAAATTTGCTCTTCTGTCACCTCGTTTTTCTTTTAAGAGGCTACCTCATTGCCCAATTCACCAAAAATAATTTCCTAAGCCCATTCTTTGTGCTGTATCCTGATGTACACACAATTTGCTGAGATCATTTTTTCTGACTGTCATCCAGCAAGCCACACTACAACTGTGCCTGTGCCCCACATGGGACACAGAGAAGCAAGATTAACCACCATCTAATTTCTACTTTTGTCATAAATGTTGCCTATAACACATGGCAGACAAAGTGTGCTCTCTGAGGAGTTTGACACAGCCACTGTCTGGCAGTCTGGGTGGTAGAGAATATATTATTTATCATACTCAATGGGATGAGGCAGGCACTGAAGCTACTTATTGGAGCAGCTGTGAACCCCCAATCTCCTTAATTTTCAAAACAGGTAATTAACTGGAAAGTCATTTATAATAACTACTGACATCTCCAGAATCCACAGAATGGGTTGTTAACTTCGCAGCTTTATTGTACTGATATTTTGTTGACAGTTCTGTACTGAAGTCTGTCAGGAAACCGCATATTCTTTATACTGAAGGAGAAATATATCTGAACATTTCTGACATGTCAATATTAGCCTTGGACTCACCAGAAGCAATGGTTGGGAACTGGGTGTTTTGGAGGACAGAGTAGGGGGATGCTCTTGGCTGTGCTTATTTTTTAACCACTGTGTGCAAAAATGACCAGAATCTGAGCAACTAGCATTTCATGTAGTAAGAATTTTTCCACGTGCTCTGTTCCAATGCTGAATTGAATCCTAAAATAAAAATATGCATTTGTGTAAAGGCTGACATGCTGGGAAGGGCAGAGGACCAGCGGGCATAAAGCTGCTGCAAACAAAAATCTGCTCTGCTTTGCTCCAGCTTAAGTAAAGGGCCAAGGTCCAGGACACTGTGAAGAATGAATTGGTTCTAACAGGGCTGTCATTCCAGATAAGCAATCAGATATTTAAAGTGGTAATGTGGAGAATCATCTCATGAGTCTGTGTATCAAAACTGACTGGTAAATGGAGTCAGTTGTGGCATCCAGGTGCAGAGATAAGGGTCTGGCAAATGCATTAGACAGATGAGAGGCATCAGATCGGTGTCCTTACTTTATACTCTGCTTGACTGTGATAAAAACTTCCATCTTCAGATGACTATCAGGGAGACTTAGGCTGAATTTTCTGCTCTTCTCAGGAAGGTTGCTCAGGGTGAAAGACATCTGATTTAAGCAAATGTTTTTCTGTTGAACATTTCTGAGCTGTGAGGTGTCTTTATTTTGCTGGTTGATTCCTGTGAACAGAAAGCAGAATTCAGCAGAAACCTGGTCCTTGCTAACCGAGTATCATTTGTCAAAATATACTTGGTGTTAATAAATGAACCCCTGAATATGTGGCAGTAAGCAGCAATGTACACTATCAATCAGGAGATGTTTTTCTTCTATACTTGGCAGCATTGTTCTGGAGTTGGGGTTTATCTTAGAAAACTACTGTCTGTGGCTGTTAGAAAACAAGAGAAGTTCTTTGTAACCCCACAAACCACAGATTTATGACACCTCTAGTAACAGCAGCAGCTTGTTGGTAAGAGTGATAACAGAAAGCAGGACTGTGTAGAAATGTAAAAAAACACCCAGCAATGTGTAATTGTGCATCCATTGAAATGTGTCCTGGGAACAGGGTTAGGCTCACAGGTTATTTCCAGTACTTGGAAAAATGCATCCCATTGTAGAGGTTGTGTGTATGGAGTGTGCATGCTGAGGTGGTGTTTTGTGGGAAGTATTCTCCAAATGCTGGTTTTGTGGTCTTAATTCAAAGACATTCAAAGCTGAAAAAGAGAAACTGAAATAATAAGTCAGGAAAAAGAAAATAAGTACTTTTTATGATAAATCTATCTGGGAAGTTGAATCTTTGAGGCAGATTCTCCTGCTGACTTCCCCCATTCTTAATACACAATAAATGCTGTTCCCCCAGAATCTCTGACACATTTTGTGAGGGCTATGAACATGGAGTGGACAATAGAATCCAACTCTGAGATTTTATTTACTAAGTGAAATTTTGTTTCTGTGTTTCTAAGTTTCCCTAATCTAATTGGGTTTTGTCTATTGTAGTGGGAAGCACATCTTGCTTCTCTGCTGAACATAAAATTAGCTTTCATTGACGATTTGGGTTTGTTTGTATCTATACAAGTTTTTTCTCTAAATGAGTTTGTTCTTTCTAAAGCAAATATCACTCTCATATTTTGAAGGTGCAGAAAATTTGTAATCTTGTTTCTTCATTTTCCTTATTATGTTGTGTTAATTTATGTATACATTAACATGCATTTGCATGATTTATTCATTTAAAGCTGTACATGTTTATTTGAAAAGGAACTCAAAGAACTTTATCTCAAAAATGCTAAATTCAACACCATTGACAGAGTGTGTGTTTTTGGACTTTAGCCACGAGAGCAAAACATGGGTCTATAATTTCATTTGATTAAAAAAACTTTCTGAAGAGGTATTTTCCATTATTTTAGTTACTGAGGGTGAAATTCTGCAGGAAATACAAGGATTAAGGAGAAAGTATTGAGTCTGAAGGCTCTGCTGCATAAGACATTGTCTGGAGTATTTTCTTCTGGTACTTGTGTAAGTCTGGCAGATTTAGGGGAGGCAACAGTAGATTAGGGCAGACCTAATGATTGTAAAGTGTAAGGAAGCATTAACTGCTGTGAAACAGAATTCACAAAACCCATCTGCAGCAGACCTGGAAAATAGGTTTCTTCTCTAAAAATGTTGATATAAAAATGAAAATATCTGAATATAAATTAAAACCTGTCATTTGTTAATGTTCAAAACCCCAAAGTTCCTTTCCATTACCTGTAACAATGAAATCAATTTCATGGAAAAAAAGTAAACTTTCAGGAAATTGTCAGATGGTTCTGGTACATCTTCAACCTTGAGCATGCTAGACCAGAGCTAAGTCAAAGGAAAGAATTAACTCTTTCTGGGATCACTCCTTGGATCCAGTCTCCAGTGCACATCAGAGCTCTGACCTTGGCCTGGCAATCAAGAAATCTTCAAGATGTAGCATTTACTGCCATCAAGAGAGAAAGCAGTCCTGGGGTCTCAAATTTGCCACCTTGTCACAGGAACAGAACAATGTAAGAAACTTGTATTTGTAACAAAAGGGGCAACACATCCATTTCAGTATAACACAGCTCTGCCTTGGATTTTCTGTTGTGAGGATTGATATTCCCTAAATTAAAATCAAAGTCAGCAAGATAATGGTGCATCTTTATTATTCCTATTATTCCTTTTTTTTTTTTTTTTTTTTAAATAAGATTCCTGTTGCTGTAATAGTTGGGCCTTTTCCATTCTTTTTTTGCCAAAAAATTTAAATCACTATTTTATCCTCTTGCTTAAAATAGTTGAAAAATATGAAACAAAACTAATGAAAAAAAAAAGTATGTAGAGAAGCTGAGTGGAAAATTGAAAAATCTGTAGCAGTTCATGGTGCTGTGTAAAATAATTGGCATTAATTGCTGTTTCGAGCAGGAAATAAATGATTTCCAGTTGATATTACATAGAAAATAACTTAATGACAGTTGCTATTAAATGAGCAAAATTGTAAAAAAGTAGTCAATGAAAAATATTGAGCATGGAAATTTTTCTATTAGGAAAATTTTTCATTAAAGGCCTTGGTATTCAGCATATGGACCATTTATCCACAGTCATCTCCCATTTTCTGATAGGTCATCTCAACCTGATTAAAGAGCACTGTTAGAGCACTCCTGCACTTTAGAATTGGATTAACGTGCTCTCACTGAGACAGAGTCCCTCAGGCACTCCTTTAATTGCAGCCAGGGCCCTCTCCATCCTCACCCACTGTCCACGCTGTAAATCTGCTCTTGTGCCTGCCTTAGCTCCGGCTCCAGGACTCTCTGCAGCCCTGGGGAGCAGCCTGACCTTCTCTGATGTGCCTCTGTGGGTCTGGCTTCACCCCTTTGGCACCAGAGTGGGGGTCCTGAGACACCCGAGGTTCAGGGCTGGGCTGAAAGCGCTGCTGTTCTGGCACAGCTCTCCAGCTCTTCCTCAACATCAGCTTCTGGCTTGCTCAGGAAAGGAGATGCTCAGAGCTTTCACCCTGTGCCCAGGGGGCCTCTCCATGCTGTTTCACCTCCTGATGGGGGTGAAGCCCACTGAGCCAGGACATCTCATCCAAAAATGCCCTCTTGTTTTAGTTTTGAGATTCCTGTCTCGTAATTGTTCTGAGATACCATAATTATCATTCACTGCAAAGCCAGTTCAGGCCTTGCTGGGAAGAAAGAACATCTAACATCTTTATGTTTTTCTGTCCAAGCCACAGTGCTTCTCTGACCGCCCATTATTCTAGGTGAGCATTAGAAGAGAGGCTTTCAAACCCCTGGATTTGCAGAAGCCAGCAGAACCAGACAGGATCAGCTGTGTGGGGCTGTCACCTTCAGAGCTATTTCTCTGTACAGTCCTCACCACAGCTTCTGAAATAGGGTGGGCAAGACGTGTAGACAGTGGTGATCAGGCTGATTGCAGATAGTGCAGATACAAAGGTTACCCCAACAGCTACAGGGCTGCAGTGCAGAATGATGTTTCTCGTGTCCTTTGCCTTGGGAGAGAACAAGCTGCTTCTATAAATAGAAGCTGGTCCTTTTTTCAAATAGTTGAAGATCCCATCCTTTTCAAATTCAGTTTTCTCTGCTTTACCTTGAGGTCAGGATTCAGTCCTGAACAATTTTGAACAGGAAAAGAGTGTTTTTTGCTCAAGCAATCCAATTTTAAGCTGCTCAGTCTGCAGTTCTTTTCACACATACCCACTCTTCACATGCTCTTGATGATCTGCAAATAAACAAACAAAAAAATCAACAGCCACCAGTTGTGAGTTGGCCAACCCACTCTGTTGGATTGCACTGGAATTGTGTAGGCACAGGGATATTAAAAGAACTGCGTTGAAAAGGTTTTGTATATAAGGCTGAACCTCGTTCAGAAAACGTATGTGATTGTTATTGCACAGAACTGGATTACACAATTAGCTGAGACAGAAATAACTGAGCCTTTAAAAAAATTCGCTTCAGTCTCATTTACTTTATTCTATGAATCAGAGAGATCCAAGGCCAAATAATGAAAATATGAAAGCAATATCTGAGTCCTGTGATGACCAGTAGACAGCTCAAATTCCTGTCACCAGACAGAACTTCTTACTGGCTCAGAGACAAAACAGACCTGTAACCCAAAGGTTTAAAATTCAAGGAACAAATTAGTGGCCAGATCTCAATTTCTGCTGCGATCTTGGCTTACCTTTATTGCTTTTGGAAATCTTGGGTTCTTCTTACAGCATTATGGCATGAAGCTTCAGCAAAAATTCCAGCACAGATGTTGATGTGTAGATGTGAATTCAGATTATATTTGGACTGGGAGCAGAATTCAAACCTTGTTGGGCTGAAGTACGTAAGGGTCCTATGTTGTGGGTTTGTCCTTCTTTGCTCATGAAACTCGTATTTTTGGATTGTAGCTTTCCTGCATAGGCACCCAAATCAATGTGTACAAGAGTGATGTAGAAAACATGAAAGGCAGCTTTTCTAAAGAGCTCTACAGGCACAATTTGAACAGTGCTGGTATCTAGCTGCCTAACCAGAATTACAGAAGTACCTGGCCACTCTCTTCTGACTGACTTCCACTGAGCTTTTGGAATTTCATTAAGCCTTAGCTGACTTGTTCAGGATGCTAGAGGACTTCAAAAACAGGCCCTGGCTTGAGCTGGGAGGCCAAGTTTCACCCATCTTTATTGGGCATAAATTTGTGAGTCAGATCTTTCTGCAAATCTTATGCGTGGGATTTCCTGGGGGAGATCTCTGCACAGTGTTTGTAGCAGCTCTGGAGCTGCTTCACTGCAAGTGAGGGTGGAGCTGGAAACAGCAGTTTAGTCAATGAGTCTCTGCTGTGTGGGTCACATGCAGGCTTGGGGCAAGCTTAACTTTGGAATAGCTGGTGCAAATTCTGATGATGAGCAGCGTGTGTGTATCTCTGTAGGAGAGTGATGGTGTCAATAATCTGAGAGAAAGACCCTCAAGAAGGCTGGTGTCTGCTGCACTTTGGGCAGGGCAGAAATTCTGAGAAATAAATCTTGTGATCCTTCTGCTTTCCAGCTGCTTCTTTCAAGTCTATGGTGGAAGGCTGGGCAGTTTCTGGTTTTATTGGAGGCCATTCACCTGTCCTTGGGAGCTGTTGCTGATTAATTGGAGTGTGGCTAAGATAGCTGGCAGACTGTGCTTTCTTTTCTTTTCTATTTCATTTTCTCTGCATTTTCATGGGGTGCACTATCACTGTAATTCACATATGACTGCTAGTTTGAATGGTGTTATTGTTGCAAAAAAAGTTTAAGAGGAGCCCGAGGCTGTAGAATATTATTGAAATGAAAGTTTTTTTGAAACTCATATTTCAGAGCTCATTAACTTACACAGTTCTGTGGGGGGTAGGGATCAGTAAATGAACAGTGATTATCTATAATCTCTGTGCTGGTGTCTGCCTTAGCTTCCTGTCTAGCTCTGTATCATGATAGAAAGCCATTTATATAATTGTACATATGGTACAGAGAGAGAATTAATCTTTGGAACTCATTGTTTAACACTGGACAAAAATACAAGGGCAAAAGATGACTGCACATGTAATCTCTGACTTGAACTCAAAGTCAAGTCAGAGTGAGAACCAAGAGAGTCAAAACTCATGAGCTGGGCTCCATGGGGAGCCAGCAAAGTAAATTTTCAGCTCCGAATTTGTCTTTCTTTGGTGGTTAGTTTGGTTCCACATCTGTTTAAAGAACCCCCGAAGCCTGGATTTTTTTCTTCTTACAGATACATACATTTTTTTCCTGCCTTCTCATAGAAGAACTGGAATAATTTTTACTGAAGTTTTCCAGCCTTAGAAAGCAGCAACTCTAAAGAGTAAAGTTTGAGGAAATTGGTTAGATGAAAACCAGGAAATTTTCCTGTTCTTGTTCCAGGAGTAGCTGCTCAGTTTAGCTGTAACTTGTGGTGGACACAAGAACCTGTTCAATATTATACATAGACACTGAAGGATACCTAGACAGAGTAGCCTGTGGCTCTCAGCACCATGAGAGGTATCTCAAGTGATTTGTGACTTTCTTCAGCTCTGACATGTGGAAAAGGCTGTCTTAGAAAGTGTTCCTGATTGTAAACTTTGCTTTGTAATTTATTAGCTATAACCTGCTCTCCAACTCACTGCATTTATATTATTCTCCTTTTCCTGCAGTTTTGGCTCCAGCATTGCAAAAGCTGTCTACAGATTTGGCCCTGTGGCTCTGCCACTCTGTGCTCTCCTCTGCTATGCCTCACCTCTCTTGCTACTCTGTTTTCCCATAAGGCTTTTCCCTCCACTGCTGTTCTGCTCCCTTAATCCAGAATCTTTTCCTCCAATGTTTTGCTCTCCTTGCTCCCTTGGAATTCATCATCTTCTTGTCCTACAGGACCTCTGCTCCCGTTATTTTACCCTGAAGATTTCCTTGTCCCCACTCCAACTCCTGGCAGGATTAGGAAGCACTGTCTGCAAGAGTGACTTCCATCTGCAAGTTTCAGCACTGTATGCCCAAGGAAGGATGGAAGGGATTGGTTTTTATTTTAAAACACTGTTTGGGAGTAATAAGAATTCCTGATTAAGTTTTTCAAATAAAAAATAAGAGTTGTTACAGGGATAACCCTAGGGTTTCATTATTTCTCTTTTTTTAGCATACAGTATTTCACAGTGAAGGTATTAGGTCCATTTACACTTCACATTGCCACTTCATGACTCCCAGAATATGCAATTCCATCCAGTCCTACAGGCATCGGCAGTGCCCAGCACAGATCACTCACACCGATTGCTGCTGGGGAAGGACAAAGCAAGGCTGGCTTTGGAGATGGGGCTGGAATTCTTCTTTTATCTCACATCCCAGTGGCAATGCTATTTCTGTGGATTTCTTGTGGAATTGGGACAAGTCATTGAAAACATTGGAGGGTGCAAGGGCTGCCAGAATTTGCTCTCTTGAGTGTTCTGATGTCAGCAGTAGTGCTGTACATACAAGTGGCGCTCAACGTGCTGGTAACTATGTCTGTCCTCTAACAACAGCAAACTGAACTAGTCCCTCTCTTTTCCTTCTTGACTCTTTGACCACTCCAGGTTTTCTGTGTTTTTTCCTTCCCTTTTCTCATTTTCTTTCCACTGCTGCTGGAAATTTAACAAGAAAACCTCCTTTCTCCAGATCCGTAGTCGACTGTAGCTCTTTCAATTGCTTTTACTCAGGGCTATCACAACTCTTCACTTTGAATTTTTATTAAAAAAGCTTAAAGTGGGATGGGAAGTTTATACACCTGATCTAACTTTTTAAAATAAAACAGTTACAGTTCAAAGCCAGGACAGCTGCTGGTAGCTGCCATTCAGAATGCTGGCTGTCAGTCTGATTTTTAAAATGACTTCTTCCCTCTTCCCCTCCCACTGTAATAGCTTCACATTCCACATTGAACCTCAAAGCTGTGATGTCACCCGGGGGCTGCATGTATAGCAAGTGCCAACTTAAACACTACAAGGCTTTTAAAACTGAAAAAAATTGAAAAATAAGTTCCTTCTTACTTCTCTGCCAGTGAGGCAGCAACACCAGGGCTAAAAATGACATGCCTGTTGTCAGATCAATGCCAAGGATGTGAAAATAGGGCCTCCTGGGTTTTTTTGTGTTTGTTTGGCTTTTCTTTGTTTGTTTTGCTCTAGTTTCTGGTCTGCTTAAAACTGGTGTAATAAATTCAGTTGCAGTCTGAGTCAAGTGTTGGAGGTGGTGCCAGCTCACCAATTGCTGTAGGATGGGCACTCAGATCTGGGGCTGGGAAGGGAAAAACCTCTCCAGCCTTTGTGTACTCCTTGCATGCTTCTGCACATCCATGTCAAGTGCCAAAAATTGCCAAAGGCCACAAACTCCATTGCTCTCTCAATGGTGAACTTAGCAGAACTATAATAGTTTGAATAATCTCCTTGATATATAGTTTACTTAATAGATTTGGTCAGGAATGCAAGCCTCAGATCAGGCTCATATTTCCTCAGATGTGATGATGGAAGGTGACAGTGATTAAAAATAATACTGAAAGTATTTTTTGAATACGTTTTGAAGTATTTGAAGTTTTGGTCTCTAGCAGCCTGCAATGCTCATGACCTTGGGAGCCCTGAAACTTCCATCTTCACAGGGGCAGCCCTTGCCTAGAGCTAATGGCATTGCACATGCAGTGATAAATGAACAGGACTTTGGTGATATTTAACCAAGTTTCTCACCCAGATTCTTGAAGGAAAAAGGGAGTTGTCTTCTTCTGAGGTAGTCATTGAATGGTTTGGGTTGGAAGGGACTTTAAAGTTTATCTAGTAAAGAAAGGGTAAATGCTATTTTTTGTTTTGTGAGACCCTGAATGTAGCTGCTGCTACAATTATAAAACCAGATAGTCTTCTTTTGTAGAACTATTGACATTGACAATGACATCAAGAACCAATTCATCAGGAGCCACAGTGTCAACTTGAGTTTGGTAGTGCAAAACAAACAGAAAACTGAGATGATTTTTTTTGGGAGAGGAAACAACAGCTGTGGGGAAGACATTACATTGTGGGCACCTTTTTCTTTTAACAATAACATTTCATAGCCTTTAAAAGAGCATTTTCCCCATTCCCCCAAGTAATTTCTTGGCAGGGAGTTAAGTGAAAGGAGGAAGGCTTTTTTCCTAAGGGCTTTTATATGATACTAAATAAATCTAGCAGCCTTCTGAGCAACAAACCCCTCCCCTGTGCTGCCCAGACTGCCTCTTACCACCAGCCCTGGAGTGGCCTGATGGTGTCTGACTGGTAAGTGCTGAAAGCATTACCAAGCCACACTGAGGGCTGAGCTCTCCGGCGGATGCCAGATGGAACCGGCATCAAGTAATTATTATTATTATTTATTAATTATCCACCTCACTAATGTGCAGAGCAATTTAACGCTGTTAAAAGGCACATTACAAGTGGAGAACAGGAGGCCTTGTCTTGAAGATTGTGTCTATTCTCCAGAGATAGACACTTCCTTCTAAAGAGATTTTTTCCTAAGTCAAGGCAGAAAGCCATGGACTCCTGGTCACCTCAAGAGTGACTCTTCTGGTCCCCCTCTTTCTGCAGTGACCTTACAAGCCCCACTGTCACTTGTCACATGGTGCAGGGATGGTCTGCTGAGTTTTCCCTGCTCTTTTTTAAATCATGTCCCACATATACTTGCACTTCTCTCTGGATTCCCTTGATGCCCTCAGGGGGGCAGGCAGAATTTCTCCCTGAATATGGAGTCCACAGCTGAAAGGAGGAGGTAAATGCTGGAGATGCAGATCAGCATTGTGCATATGAGCCTGATTTTTAGGATCATGTCCAAGGAAAGAAGAAATATAAACAGCTGTTCACAGAGTGACTGAGAGGTGACATAAAGAGAAGAGACCTTTTCTGGCAACCAAAGGTAGCATCATCTCACAGGGGTCAAGGGTCCTTTTTCCTTCCTCTGTCATGTTGTGGCTTGTGTAGGTGTATAATTTGGGATTTCTCATAGTGTGAGGTTTAATATTGTTTGCCAATGTCAGTTTTCCCTGCAAGCTGGAAGTGTTCATGTGAGTACGGAATAAGTAATGGTTATAGGGAGGGCTGGGACGAGGAACGAGCCATGCTGGGAATTGGAAGAAATCAGATCAGAGAAAAAAGCGACGGCAAAAATGTAGAACCTCTCCTGACCCCTTCTCACACATTTTTTTCCTGAGAATTTCCACTCTGATGTTTATTCCCCCTGCCCCCACTCAGGCCCTTATGTGGGCAGGAGTGCAGGTGCTGAGGGGTTTGCAAGGATCTCCGAGTGCCTGGTTTGTAGCAGAAAAGCAAGTGCTGAGGTTTGAGGAGCTGTTAGCTGCAGCTTTGGGAAACAGGAGGAAGGAGTCAGAAATAAAGAAGTAAATCTACTTGTCTGCTCAACATCAGCCTTGATGAGACAGAGGGCTTTATACCAGAGCCAAGGTTCCCTGACCCAACTGAGACTGACCCTAGTTTGGCTTTGGCTGTGGACATTTCTTACTATTTTGGCCTAAACTGTTAGCTTGTCTGAGAGACATTTTTGACTGAGTTTAAAATATAAACAAGAGCACCTAATACTATATTCAGCCTGTGAACTGGACTGAATATTGTGCTGACGATCCAGTTCTTGACATTTGCATGCCAAGGAGCTATGTAGTGCAATGTGATATATATTATTCATGCTCTCATGTACCTCATTTTCACTCTGTGTGACAGCACTTCTAGGATCAAGGTTCAGCACACTTCAGTGGACCTGGAGGCTTTATGGTTCTGATGCCTGGAAGCAAAACAGAAAAGAAACATTTGGGATGTGAGGTGTCTTTTGCCCAATGGATTTTCTTCGGACCGTGGCAGTTTAGCAGGTCTTTGGTCAGCACGCAAATAGGCACTATCTGGGGCTCAAGCATGCACCTTAATTAAAAGGATTCAATTAATGCAGACTAATTTAAGATTCAATTTAAAAAGACCTTAGCTGAAGCAATGTGGATAGCTGTGTAGACACTTTGATCTTTCTAAACTAGAGTTTTTTAGCTGAGTTTAAGACATTTAGGCCAACGTGAAACAAGATGCTCGCCAATTAGTAACAGGGGCTTAGCTCATCCTGGATAAACTGCTTTAAGTAAATCAGAGCAAGCTTGTGGGCAGATAAGGACTAAATAGGTCAGAGACAACTGGTGTTGACTTAATAGATTTGCATTTCCCCCTGAGTTAGTTTAGAGCTGATGCCCTCACACTGTAGGGTGTCTTTGCTGATAGTGCTGTTTTTCAGAGCTATAAAGATGAGTTCCTCACCAACTATAAAACCCCACAAAATAATCTTTCCTCTTTATATTGGTCTGCTTCTACTTTGAATATAATATGTGTTTGGGATGTCTCAATTTTAAACCAGTGGATCTGCCCTGTGCTTGTGGCTCTGATCCTGGGTGCTGATCAACAAGTGCTCGTGAACATCCTCATCCTCCTTAGGAGGAGAAATCTTCTTTAAGGGAAGAGTGTCCTAATTCCATTCCCCATGACAGTCCTCCCATAGCAAATGATGCCTCTTTATCCTGGCTGTGGGGCTGGCCCCATCCACTGTAATTGAAGAATATACCCAGGAAAGGCCTGGACTGATACTCACTGGGAGCATTGCATGGTATTGATACCCAGGAGCTGGAGATATTTTTGTGGTTGACAGAAATTCAAATCATGTTTTCCGTTTTATATCAAGTAGGCATTTTGCTGTTCTCTTTTAAGCTGGCTCTGGAATGGCTGTTTCAGTGGTGAGAAGGACCATGGTGCCACACTGCTGCCCAAATATCAGCAAATCTGATGAGACTTCTCCAAAGAAATGGTATATCTTTATCCTCATTATGTACGTGAGAAAATGGAGGCAGAGAGAGTCTAAGCCATTTGTCTAAATCTGTACATTAAGTATTCACCAGCCAGGGATGTAAACTTGGACCTGCCAGAGCAGGAGCCCATGACCTGCCTCAGACCATTTTATTTCTGTTGAAAAGGTTATTTGACATTTGCATTCAGCTTACAAAATGCTTTGGTTCCCGGCAGACAATAAGCAGTATGTAAAACACTGGGCTGAGATGTAAACAAGAGAAATTGAAACCATACACCCAGGGCCAAAATGGGCTAATCTGTGGGCAAAATTAAATGCTGCAAGCAATCAAAACAAACCCTTGGTTTTCGGAGACACTGACTTTTTATATAAGAGAAGAGCATCCAGGTCTGTAGAGTTTACACAGATTTGGGCTTAGTCCTTTCTGTCATCGTGATCCCTGTACTGTGATTCTTTGTAGACGGCCATGAAGATGGAAAGCTACACCCAGAGATCATTTTTAATCAAGAGTAGTTGCTATTATTTAGCATAGTGACATGGGCAGCGTATCAAGGGAATTTCTAACTTTGTAAGACAGACAGAATTGATGACAAAAGCCTTTTCTGTAAGCTAATTGTTTCGAGGGTATCCAAAGTTGTGCTTGCTGTGCCTGTGCCATTAATCAGCGGGTAGAAGCTGGTGAAGCAGGAAACACTGGGTGCAGCACACAGAATTCCACTGGGCTGTCCACACTGGGTTTGCTGGAGTTTTGGGCAGGAACTGAAGTAGCCACAAGATTTCACTTTGCTCAGAAACAGCTGCCATCACTATCACAGGGTCAAGGAACCAGTCCCAAGACAAGGGCTATGCCAAATCCCTTTTCCTGTTTGTCCCAGAGTTGTTCCCTGAGGGTCCCTGACATCCCCCACGAGGTAATTCAATAGTGGGACACCCTGCCTGGCATTTGGTTAATAGGGTGCCCTTGTGCAGAAGGCAGAATTTCTGTAGGTCACTGTGTTTTGATGATGATTTACAGAGGAGATGCTGTTGGGTATTTGTCCTTGTTATGAATTTTCAGTCCTACCAAGACCAGAGGTGGGGCTATGGGTTGTTTTTGTCTGATTCCAGCGAACCACTGGGCTTTCACACTGAGATGTAACTCTTAATTGAAGTGTAACTCTTAATTTTCTCCTGTTTATATCCATTACAATATATATTTTTTTTTTGTGTAAGCTTTAAGTTCTCTGCAAGCCTTGTGTCTTTATCACACTTAGGAAGACAGGATCCATATTTATGAATAAAGATTATAGGCTGTAAAATTATAGTAGCAAAAAACCACAGCAGTAAAAATTCTTGTAAGAATCTGGACCATGCTGGTAGTCCAGTCACAGGATGCAATCGAAATGAAGTTTTTGTTTTTGGGTTTTTTTTTTTTTTTGGCCTTTGTAAAGAATATTGGAGCATTTCTAGGGATAAAGAAAAAAAAAACAAAACCCATGTCAGTGAGGGGTTAAAAATATTGACTTTTGGTTCTTATAATAGGAAGACTTTCTTTAGTTCTGCAGGCAGGCTTGTATCAACTTTGAATTCAATTTAGGGATTGAATTTAACATGCATAACCCACTGGGTTTGAAACTATAAAGGGACTTAAAAATGTACAACAGATAGGACCTTAGAAGTCTAAAGGATCCTTCACAAGATGAAAAGTATTTTATGTTGTTTGAGATACAGTAGTCTCTGAATTACACTTCAAAAAGCTTAACACATCCTTAAAATACGTTCACAAGGGAAGATAATAATGTACAGTTTTAAATTTAGGCAGTGCATGTTCACCAATAAAGTTCCATCATCTTGAATAATTTAAGCTAGTGTGGATATTATCATTGAACTTACAGAGAAAACTGAAAAATGTGGAGACCCCTGCTTAGTGCTGATGACTGTGTAATGCTGTGAATGGTTGTAAATTCTTTGGGGAATCCACTGATGCATTCTTCTTGTATATTTATAACAAAACTCTGGTATTAAAGTTTCATTTTCCTCTGTTTTAAGCCTTAGCTAAAACAGGAGTATAAAAGCCATCGAGGAATGCAGAAGTATTACTAATGTTTCAGAAAATGGAATTATTAACCATAACACAATAATGCTCAAGGCCTGCTAGATGTTGCCTACTGATCAGCCCGCCTTGAAATTATGTTTATTTGCTTAAGTGAGTTTTTGGTTTATATTCTGTGAAAACATTTTTTTTTTTTTTTTTCCCTATGCATGAACCCAAAATTGCTTAGTCTGTGTCCTTTTCCCTTGGATGTGATACCATAGCAGCAGCAGCAGCAGCAGCAGACGCAGTTGCTAGCTAGGTAGCTTATTATTATGGTCACACTCCAGCACACAGCATACTTGTTGGAAGTTTCCAGAAATATTGCACTGCAGTCATTTTCCTTGCCGTTATGCTAATGGAATCAGGAAAATCAATTGTCCTTAAGGAACAGGGGAATGAGATGTGCTGTAAATGCCACAGGATGAGTGATTGGTTGATTGCAGGGATGGTGATTCAAACACGCCTCATCTCTACATTATCCTGATGAATTTTTATGGCCCTGCCTTTTTTTCTTCTATAGCTGTGGAGGAAGGTTTATGGCTTGCAGCTTTTTAGTTGATTGAATGCAGCTGGCATTGTTGCAGTGCAGAACAAATAGGTACTTTTTCTTTACAGCCTTAAAAGTAGATTGAAGAAATTGCACACCAACATTTTTGCAACAAAAGCATTCTTAAAAATGCAGATATTTTATGAAATTACTTTGCTCTCCTTCTCTACTGTCAGTAATCTTTCTATCAGAATAAAGGACAAAAATTGCTTGAGATTCTAGAGGAACATAGCTCCAATTTTTTATTCTTATCACAAAGAAAGCTAACTAAGGAGTTTCATTAGTATTCATTTTAGCCCAACGTAATTTTCTCCTTCCTAGTAACAAAAAAAGAAAAAATGTATGCCTGTAACACCACTGAACCAAAGAAGGTCATCCTAAGTATATCAGCATTTTCTGTAACTCTTTCAGATTGTATTCACAAGGTAGCAAAGATAACTGCTTCAGCTCAAATTATAATAGTTCTAGTTATAGAATATAGAACACTATAATATAAAGGGTCTTATTTGATTGAATAAAACAACACCCATGATCAGCTCTGAGTGCTGAGCTGCTGACAGCTAAAGCCAAACACATAAGAGCATTCTATTTATATCCAATTAATTTGCTGATAATTAATTCTCCCACTATACAATTTCCACATCACAGACAATGTTGATGTGACGTAGGGAACCTCTTTTGGAGGGTATTTTTCAAAGATGGAAACTCAGCTTGTTTTTCCCCTTTGAATTAGCAATCCTTAAGAGGCAGTAAAATTTGGGTTACAGTACTTCCTTAAGGAGTTATGTTATTACACTATCATGACATCTTGACTATTTTCCCATTACATTTTGCATGTATTTAATATTTTCGAACCCAAGAGGTCTGTAACAGCTATGCACTGTGACATCTTACTGACACAGCCATGCCTGTGCATTTTGAGCCTGATTTATAAAAACTCCATCTTTCTTGGGCTACTCCTGAGTGGTGCCTTTCAGCCACAGGGTTACCCGGTGATAGTTACAGGAATCCATGAGAATTTAAGATGAACTCAAAACATTATTTCCCCCTTG
The DNA here is from genome assembly GCF_049639895.1 of Pseudopodoces humilis. Lineage (NCBI taxonomy): Eukaryota > Metazoa > Chordata > Aves > Passeriformes > Paridae > Pseudopodoces > Pseudopodoces humilis. The sequence continues at coordinate 25,492,910 of NC_142209.1, read as the reverse complement.
CCTAGATCTGGCCATGATATCTGTAGGTGAAAATGTGTGCTGTTGTTTTAAATACAGAAGGCCTGGTTCCACCACTGTGTTTAATCTCATATAATAAATTGCATCTGTGCCAAGAGGGTGCAAAATAGCACTGCTGATGTGATTGGGGAATTGTGATTTGATTGCTTTTTACACTCAGTTTGCACAGGTGTTAATATCAGCATGAGTGTAAGGAAATGAGGAACACTAAAAAAAGTCCTTCTGTATGGAAAATTCAATCCAGACTCGTGGTATTGTAAGGTTTTACTTTTACATGTGCATCACTGAAAAGATAAAATGCCTCTAATATTTGGATCAAAACAATTTTAAATGAAGTAGCAATGATCAAAAGAAGCACTTAGGTGTAAGAGATTATAGTACACACCCTGAGTAAATGTAGGCTTAAGTAGGACATAAGTAACACACAGCCCTTGTCCTGTGGATTTCACCTACTGACAGCATTATAACGAGAAACAGAGGTGCCAGATCTCAGGGCTAACCTTAACAGAGAAAATGAAATATGATTTTTTTAGCATTGTGATGACTCTGTTCACAGATGTCATGGATATTGATGACACTCTGCTTTAGTTTTTGCCGCCAGGTTACTGGAAGCAATTTTATTTTTATTCTTTTCATCCTGTTACCTCTGTTATCAACACTTCCATACAAAATCTTCACTTGTGTTTTCTTCTCATTTCAGATACATACATAGATAAAATTATTGTGAATTGCAAATGCCCATTATTGGAAATATATACGTTCCGTGTCTATTGTCTGTTGGATAGATTTACTAGAATTTAATTTTATATACATAATATTGTTCTTTCCAGTGTCCTGGTTTCACAATGAAGCAATTTCCTCAAAATAATTTATTGGTAATTCACTAATGTGAAATTGTAATGACCCTCTCAAGCTATTTGTTAGCGTAGATTCTTTTTTAACCCAAAATACATAAACATAGTTCTGTTAACAGGTTTATAGTTAAAATTGCAGAAGTTATTCATCTTCCCTTTGGTCATAATGGCTTTGATGTGATCTGTGTCAGCCATGGGGAAGCACAAGAGAAGTAGCTGCGTCACGAGGCTTCACCAGGACAGATTCATGTTTTCCAAAGCGTGTGTGGATTTCAAGACGGTTTACATTGATAACGCTCTAAGAATGGCTTATTATCATAGTTACACAGGCAGCGAGCCAGAGTCAGCCTTCCCTGGCTAATTTGAATGGTCTTTCCTGTTTATGTTTTGGTCAACCATCTAAGGGGCTGCAAGGAAGTAGAAAGAAGCCATTTTGAATGTTAATGGATGAGAGAAAATCACGGCTCATCAGATGACAAAGGCCAGGCTGGATCTGGTGGGCAGCAAGCAGGAGATGTTCCCACGTCTGCCTGGGCAGTGGATGGATGTCCCCGGTGTCTCCTGTCTCCTGTGGATGTTTGCATTCCCAGTGCATTTATTTACATTAGGGTTGTTTGTGCTGTATTATGTCGGATTGAACCAAAGTCTCTTGCAGAGCAAAGTGCTTTTATTTTGACATTTTCACATGGAAGTCAGCCATCACCCCTATAAGGAGAATAAGCAAGATTTATGATGGGAATATTGATTTCCTTTATACGCTGGTATAAAATATATCTAAGCACAAAAGATAAGCTAGATCTCTTTGTTTGCTCCTTCTTGTCATCTGATGACAGGACTTGCTGGAAGTGCCTTGATATTTTAAATCATAATGCAGTGAGGAAGGCAATTTGGGATCGTCTGTACATCTTTATATGTACAGTTGAAAACCTTGGAGGGTGAGAGCTTCAGCAAGACTGGACAGACCTGCCAGCCTGGGGGAAGAGGGAAATGCCTTCCAGCAGCCCTGTGGTACCAGTGTCTCAGCAGCTCTTTAGTCTGTCCTTACGTGTTGTGTAGGCAGGGCAGGCACCTCCAGAGCAGGGAAATTGTCTGTGCTCCCCTGCTCCAGTTCAACAATGGCCACACGGGGGTTTTGGGGACATGTTTATGCCTCTCTCCTTCTGTGTCTGCCATGAGGAAGCTGGAGCAAGGATGGAGCTCCCAGCTGTTGTTACCAGCCCCGTGTCCCATCCAGGTGTCTCTGGTCTGAACACAGCATTTGGGCCCAATTTTCCAAAAGGTTCCTGTGCATGGTTTGTGTGCAGTGTCAGCCCTGGCCACGCTGCATCTGTGAGCTGTGGCTGCCTCGTGCTAACGTGCCTGACAAACATCTCTTGGCAATGAGAGCAGCAGCAGCCCAACAGCAAAAGAAACATTCCAGGATTTGAGTCCTGGTAATTTGGTTCCTTCACCCTTTGCTTCATTTATTAAGGGTCTGATTTTTTTCCCAGGTAAGTTCACCGAGGCAGGAACAACATGGACACAAAGTCAAATAACGATGTTAACAATACCGTGACTTTTTGCCATTTGCCAATTTGCAAAAACTTATTGAATGCATTGAAGATAGCTGGCATTAATAATGCACTAACCCCACATTTTCTCCTCCTCTATCTGGATCTCTCCTTATTGCACATATTTCTTGACCTTAAAAAGAGAATGAGTAATTTTTTGCTGGAGTAGAAAGTCTTTCTACTCTGGGTTTAAACTGAAAATAGAGCCCAGCTCACAAACCAGAAATTCATGATTATATCAAAGTTTTATGTATCAGAGGGTGCTGCGTGCCTTACTATTCCTTATTGGAAACCACCAACAAAAGAGAGAAACGTCAGTTAACCTTGAAGTAAATTAATTTGGGAACCTAAGTACATCCTTTTGTGACTCTCTGTAGTTAACGTGTACTATGAATAGAAAAATAACAAAACCGTGAGGATCTGATTACTCTAAATAATCCCACTAGAGGGTGCAACAGAGTAAATTATTTCTTTCATGCAAATGTGTTAAACTTGCTGAGAATCAGAATTATTCCTCTCAACTGAGCCAGCTCCAAGAGTGATTGAAGCTCGAAATGTGAAGTATTGTCTGCCTGCTACTCCTTGGCCATCGAGGCTGAGGCATCAAGGCAATTCTGTTGGTAACCAGGCACTACCTGAAGGAGGGAGCTTTAAGCTGAATTGTTCACTTGAGAAGTCAGTGCTCTGTGTGACGAGGGGAAGACAGAAATATCCCTGTTTGCTCTGGAATTAGATATGAATATAGTTTTCATATGGAAATATCTGATATGTCTATTTTTCTGAAACAGACATGGCTCTTCTAGTTTTGTGGGGTTTTTTTGTTTGTTTTTTTAATTTGGAGATGCTATGAATGGCAGAAATATCAAGGAAGAGCCATTTGATGTTTCAGTTTCTTGCTGCTTTGTTTTTATCATGCTTAATTTCCATGCTATGCTTTGATGCCATGCACTCATTTTTAGCTGCAAACGCAGATTTCACATATTGTGTGTGTTCCAACAGAGAGGGAAAGATTTACTGGTGTCCCATGCAAAAAAAAAAAGAATTAAAAAAATCCAGATAAAATTATGCAGTGGCATTCTATTTTAATGAAAGTTACAGATGGATGCAGCTTCTGCTATCCAATAACAGCTGATGTGCAGCCAAGGTGTACACTGTACCAACAGGCTAACAGTGATGAACAATTTCTGTAAAAATTGTCTTTTTTTTTTCTTTCCTGCAGCATTTATCTGTAAAGAAAGTCTTCCTGTTTTTCCTTTAGTTACTAAAAAAAAAATAAAAAATAAAAAACCCTCAAAGGCCTGTTCATAAGTGAAGTGACTTGCAATTTCTTGCTGGATTGACAAATTTATTGACTCATTTTAATGGTGCAGGATGAATCAAATTCAGGTGCTTAGGCTGGATGTTTTCTTCCAGGATTTCTTGGTCAAGGGCTGCAGAGGGGCTGTGCCTGGGGAAAAAGCAGTTCTTGCAGGTCTTTCTGAAGACAAATATTCAATGAGAGATTGTGCAGATAATTTTGCATTGCAATAATTGCTTGTTGTGTGTGTGTGTGCCTATTTGTGTGTGTGTGAGTGCCACTCCCTGAACCCCTGGCTTTGTGTGTCATCAGAGAAAAGATAAGTTGAAATAATGTCAGGGTCTGGCGTAAATTGAAGAAATGTGGGAAATTCAGTTAAAGGCTGAAATGTCATCTTCAATTCACCCCTGCTGTACTTAGTTATTGCAGCACACTTGGTACATAAGGTCACCCACTGCTCAGAGAAGGCACTATTATCTCTGACGTGCAGGTACAAGAGGATAAGTGAACGATGATGTTTTGGCCCAGCTTTGGAGTTTTCCTGATTTCTTTCACTTTAAATGAGTCTTTTAATGAAACTTTGGCAGGTTTGTCCTATAATTGAGTCTCTCCTTTCTGGACATTTTGTTTATTTGTCTGTTTACATTAGTTTAAAAGCTTTTTGTTTTGCATATTTGTTGCTTTCATGAGTCTGGGTTATCAGGGTCATTCTGCTGACCATCTCTAAGTGCTACAGAGGTGCTGTTCTTTCCCTGAAGTACTTTAACAAAGATTTGGAGTAACCTTGGGCTAGTGTTAAACATGCAACTGGGGCTCCACTGTCATTTGAATGGGTATTTATTACATTTTGCAGAGTTTAATTCAGGTAGGATTAGCTTCTCAGGTGTTCAGTTTGTGAAAATACCTTGCAGCCCACTCTGTTCAGTGGCTCCAGAGCCAAGCAGGATGCAGTCTAAAGGGAGAACTTTCATCCATCACTGCAGAACATCTGGTTGGGCCAATTCTCAAGGGAATATGGGAATCTCAAGAGTTTCTGGGATCAGTTAAGGTGCTTGGAGATCCTCGTTTCATCCTGAATCCTCCCATATGCAAATTCTCTCCTGACTCTTTCAGAGAAGACTTTAAATAACCTTCATCCTCTGATTCTGGAGGCTCTGAGTGATGGGCAGTTCTGCTTTAGAGGCCAGATTGGGGTGGCTGACCTTGCTTCCATCAATCGATGGGAAAGGAAAGGCCAGGAGCTGGGATAAATGCCTTGCCCTTGCTCAGGGCAGAAATGAGAAGCCAGGAGCAGCAGTAGAAAGCCCAGCAGCAGCGCTTCATACATGCATACAAACATCTGTGCTCAACACTAGGACTGTTAAATGATGTCTGCTTTATCATTTATCAGTTTCACACTTGGTAATTAGTTTATCTTTTCATTGCTGTTTTAAAAAGGCCTGGCCTCCCACGTTTCTGGCAGCCTTTGTTCACTCCTGCCCTTCCCTGCCCTCTCCTCATCTTCAGTCGGAGCAGGGTCAGGGAGGCAGGCTTGGTGTGCCACATAACTGAGGAGCTACAGGAGAGTAAGAGCAGGAGTGTAGTGGGAAGGTCCTAAAACAGATCTGCTGCCAGTGAAACACAACCTTTTTTCCTCTGTGACATTCATTTTGGGGCTCTGACTCCCTCTTAAGCTTTGCTGGTTCGGCTGCACGTGGGCTGTGCAAAACAGGGACAGAAGCAAAACAAACCCAAACAAAATAATGTAATTGCCACTTTCCCAGGCTGGTCTCAGGTTCTGCTCACAACACAAAATTAATACCTCTGCTCTCTAGTATAAAAAGGGATCTCGTAGGCTTGTCATTTCTGCTTGTTGGGGTAGAGCCAAAGAGTCATTTTTCAGAGGGAGCCACAGAAATTTGTGATTTTGAACTACCTGGTATTCTAGGTTTTCAAACATCTATTGCTTCAGATGGCATATTGCTGCACAGCTATCATGGTCAGGGCTAAAAAAAAATAATCTTGAAAGCTCTTCCAGCTTTTGGCACCTAAATCCTTTGGCATGTGCATTCATTTAGAATAAATTGACAGTCAGATCAGCAGCCCCAATATGTGCTTCATTAAGTGTTTGACAAAGACATGCTAGGCAGTAATCAGTGCATGAGGCTGTTGATGTTTCCTGAGTAGTAAGTGGTGCAGTGTGGTACTGGGCACCCCAAAAGTATGTGACATCTGCCATGAGAATGACTGTGCAGAATAACCTGCTGGAGAAGCTGGAGAGGCAGCTGCATCACCTCAGCTGTGGCTGTGCAGTAACCAAGGGCATAAGCCTAATTTTCAGTAGATCTTTGGAGCACAGTGGTGTGGCAAGGAGCCAGAGTGATTTTTGTGGAACTTTATTCCAGTTATAAGAATGGTGCTCTGTCCTTAAGTAGGAGATGGACACAAATATCCTGGCACATATTTCAGATTGCTTTGCTTGTCCATGGGAGGATTTTTCTTCATGCAAATTCCCATGGAGGTGACTGGGAGCCTGTTTGCATGTGGCCTGGGTATGTACCCTGGGGATTTGACCTTTCTACATCAGTCTGACCTGAAGAGCTCACTTCACAGTGGAAATGCAGGATACAGAACAGCTTTTAGTGGGTAAGAAAATCCCACCCTACCCAAGGACATACAATGGTTACACATCTTTTCCAGTAACTAAAACCACACATATTTGGAAAGCAATGTCTGGACAAGCATAAATAAAATAAAAAAATGGGAAGAGGTGGAATTCTCTCAATGTGGGAGCTGTACAGGCTGTATTGTAGATCTGCTGGGACATTGTGCAGGATGCTCACCTGCAGCTATGACCTTGGCTGTAACCCCTAGGCAGTGAGCTCACCTCCTAAGGAAGGAAATCTGAACTTGGTGTTGAATGAAATATTCTGTAAACACCAAATCCCCGTCAGCTGAGTGGGTGCATTGATAGGCCACTGCCTGGATAGTGTCCTCTGGGATCCACTTCTGTGCTGAAACTCTACATGGGATCCCTGAAGGACAGGGAAGGGCTGTTTATTAGATGTGTAGCATCTAAACAAGAAAACATTGCTGTTTTGAAGATCAGTGTCTTGTGCCGTTATGATTTGTAGGACAAAGCCAAGGCACAGATGGAAGATAGACTTGCAGAAATTTTCAGGAAGGAGAAGCCAGCTTTGTCTTGAACAAAATGCATGAAATGCTGTTTCCTTTGAGATAACGTCTGGACCAAACCTGCTTTGCACATCTGAGACAGCCTAGCTTACTTACATCACAAAATTCTGATACTATTTAGGATTATTATTAATAGATTTTTTTAAAATAAAGAAACCTAGAAGATTTCTGTAGGTGAAGAACTCAGCTGTAGTAATTGGCAGTGGAAACTCTTCATTAATTAGCAGATTTTTTTTTTTTCAATTCTTATGTTCCTAAGTATAGTATCAATTTTCAGGGAACACATGGCAACCACTTGTATGTTGACATTTCCTAGAAAAATCAGTTGGATACAGTGTAAAAGGAACATTGTCTAATATGCAGAAAATAATTTGTGATTCTCTAAAATTTTAGCTGATTCTCCTAGTGCCCAATCTTTCGTCACACTTTCCAATTTTTCTTAAAAACACTGTTTAAAATAGTTGTATGATATGGAGTTTATGAGATCTGTGACAGTACAAAAAATACAAATCCTCCCACTGTGTCCATCTTTTGTAGTCTCTCCTGGGAGAGTGGCAGAGTTGTTATCTCCACTGTGCAAATGTTCTGGATGAGATGTGTGGCTTAGGTTCCTGACATGTTTGCTACAAGTGACAGGAACCTCATGGCACACCTGTGTGCAAACAACCATGTGGATTGATGCTCAATAGAATCTAAATATCAGTTTGGTCTGCCAGAAGTGCAGCATGAATTGGCAGGTTGAGAGAAGCAGAGGATGATTAAATATCTGAATGGGAACACACTGATTGATTTAGAAAAGCTGGCTTAGTTCAGAGAAATAATTGGCAGGTGTTTTGCCCTGTTTGCTGACTTTAGAATTTTAAGAAATACTGAGAATTTTTGAGATACCTGGAAAAAAACCTGTATGTCACAGACTACACCACTAGTGCTCAATTCAAAGACAAATATGAAAATGGCTTAGGTGGAAGAGTCTGTACAAGTTAAGGGGTTGTTAGGGAATAAAAGTAGCTCATGATGGGAGGAAAAATGGAAGAAGAAAATGTGAATGTGCTTGAATACACAAAGATGAAATCAGATTAAATGCCACATGTGAACATTTGCAGGGTGACTGAAGCCCCATTCAGTCAGGAGAGGCAAAGAGGATTTGTTCAATGCCAAGTTCACTTGTTGAAAACTGTGCTGTGGGAAAATGAAAATGAAGAAGAGATGAAGAGATGTTTTGGCCTTATGATGACAATATGCACATTTTAATTGTTTGACAAATTTCATGTAAATCAAGAGCAATGAAAGGGATATAGGCTCAGTTTCAAAAATTATCTGCCTCTGAAAATTAGGTCTTCACACCCAGAAATAGAAATTTAAGGCAGAGCCCATCGAAGCCAGTGCACAGGCTGTCAGCCCCGTCATTCCATTTGGAACGCCTTTGAAAACGGGAAAATGATGGTAGAGAAGCAATAAAGAGCTCAGTTATCTGCTGCTTTCACTTTGTCTTGTTGCCTACACAGATGCAGAATGCCAAATTTCTGCTGTTTCTCTGGCAGTGGCTTGCGTGGGTGCTCCCAGAGCTTCCTTTTCCTTAGGAGACTGCAGGACAGAGGAGAATTAGGCCCATGGCCACTTCTGGGGTGTGCTGTGCACAGAGGATGCCATGTAGCAAGCAGGGCAGTTAGCAACAGGCAGTGCTGGGGTTCTGTAGAGCTGGGTGCTGTAGCAGAGAAGACCTCGTCAAATGAAGGATTTTGTTAAGCGGGAGTGTTAAGTGAGCCAAAAGCTACAAGAACGTTGCTGTGGGCCCCATCTGGGAAAATGCCACAGATGAGATATTGTGGGAGTATGTAAGAGGATAAGTGGTAGGAAAAATGATATCTCAACATATATAAATCCTCAAAAATACATGAGGGTATAAAGTCTTAATATTAATTTCAGCGATATTCAGGGGATTTTTTTAAAGTGGTACCTCTAGGGGCTGAAGTAAATAGTCCCCCTTAGTATAAACATTTGATTGAATTCCCAGTGTGCCAGAGTCATTGGGTATCCCTAGTAGTCTGGTGCTACATGAACTGAAATAATGATTTCAGTGTAATCGAATCCAGCTCAGTGCTTCAAGGCAGAAACTGATCATTTGTGGACATTGCAAAGGAAATTTTCCATCCCTGCGCAGGGTTGCTTAGTGGGTGAGATGCACCATGGAAAGTGCTTGTTTGGATTAGTTTTAATTTCTTCCACAGATCACTCAGTAGTGATTACCAAGTCCTGGACTCATCTGTTGAGGGCAGTCATTACAACCAATACTCTGGAGATCTTGCTAACAAAAAATCAGTGAAAGCAGACGAGAAAATCTCACTCGTGTTAGTTTTCTTAAAACTAAGTAATAGCAATGCTGTGGGTCAGACTTTATCCCTGGGCGAGGGAACAGGTATGAACCAGAACCCATCTTACACCTCTGCAGGGGTATGGGTGCACCAAAATCTGGGAATGACATGGGCTGTTCAGACACACCTTGGAGGACTAGAGGGGACCTGAGTTGAAAACTCTTCCCAGCAGAGGCCCTTGGCCAGCGACCAGGAGTTTAAACTGCTACAGGCCAGGGGAAGTTGGGAAAAGGGAGCTATTGTTCTGAGGGACTGAAATTTTAAATTAATACAATAGTGGCATTAATTTGGTCAGGGGAGCTAGACTGTAGTGCATCACTCACAGTGTTGTGACTTTTCTTGTTGCTCAGGAAGGGCAGCTCCACTGGAGCCACTGAGTGCAGCCATACAGGGAGATTGTGGCCAGCTAATGTATGATCACATCATGCCTTCCTTTTTATTGATTTTCTCAGAGGGCAAAACCTCGGAAGCTAGTCTTGGAAAAGCTGTAGACAGCTCAAGATGCTGACCCAACATGAGAGGTATTTCCTCAGGGTATCATAAAGAAAAAAATAAAACCCTCTCTGAAAGCCTTGGCAAAGAGAGGGAGAAAGATCTGAGGGAAATGTAGTTCGAACGGTCCCTAATTTTAACACTGGAGTGTCACATGCATAATCCAGAAGGACATCTCTTCTACCCAAAAGGGCTTCACATTCCTTCTTTTTAAAAGTCACATTCTAGGTGGGTTATTTACAACTTTTGTCTCCATGAGTGACAATATTCACAAATTAGCCCCTGCATGTAAGGAATGTGCAAATTAAGAGGAACATTTTACACTGAGCCATGAAAAAGATATGAAACCTTGTCCCCCCTCTTTCTTTTTAAGCCAGTACAATACACTTTTTTTTGAGGTGCAGAATTCCTCAGGCACAAGCCTTCACTAGAGATTTTCCAGCCTGGACCTCGTTACATGGACTGTTAATGGTCCATGTTACATTTGCATTACTGTAAAATCTCCCACTGATTTCAGCCATTGTGATCTGCTGGGAAAAATACCCCACTCAAGGTTTTAAACACAGCTGTAACCTCCAAGCAGACTGGAAAGGGACATGGAGCTGGTGAAGAAGACAGATCATTCACCTAAAATGATCCCATGAGTGCACCCGAGCCGGGTGGGTGCACAGCTCAGTGTCCATGTGGGAGTGCCTTTGAGGCAGGGGAGAAGGGGCTGGATGGTGTCTGCTCCCCAGCCAGCTGGAGATCCACGTTCCAGGACAGCCACAGCTTGCTAACACAAGAGGGTTGCTGTTCTGGCTATTCTAAAAGCAGTCTCAGGAAGAGGGTACATTTTAAAAAGTGACTTGAGCTCTTCCCTGAGCCTGTAATGAGAGCAATCGGAAAAGCGAGATGACTCGTCAGAAAACATGCACTGCTGGATGCTGAAGGAACAAATCTAAGCCTTGCATTTATTAATCTCAGTTACATGAGACAGACTAATGGATTAAATGTATTTGTAATGTAGTTGCCATTTAAATTTTTCAGTGACTCTGAAGATGATATGCAATTTTCCAAATCTCCCTTGTTTAAATGTATCTTTAAATCTAATATGTTATTTCAGAGGGTGAGACACAATGAACTGGAGACAGATGTGTGTTTATATCATTGCTGGATATGCAGATGCTGAAGAGTTTTCCAGCAGTGAAACCTTTGAGATGGAGGGTAGAAAAGAATGCCCTCACCACTGTAAAATGTGGCGTGGAGGAGAGGGGTGTTACGTGTGACTGGCCCCAGCTCTCAGCAAGTGCTTTTCTCAAGGAGTTTTGGTGTGTGGTTCACAGATTGTAGCTGTCATGGAGCACACATCACAAAGCCATGCATTATGAATGTGTCTTCTGTCTTCTGACTTGAGGTGCAGGAGGACTACAAAGATAAATCACATCCTCCCTAAATGAAGGCATGGACGACTTTCTAAAGTCATACCAGACAAATCTCAGGCATGCAAAGCAGAGGAAAAACTTCTAGTGAAAGGCATGTAGCCTTGGTGTCTACATGGGCACATCTGGAAACTCATGGAGTTACACTGCAGACCTTCCTGCAGCCTTGGTTGCTAAGTTTATATATATAATGGGTAGAAATGGGGCTCTTGCCCTTCTGGTTAATGAAAGACACCCAGAACACATTAATGCTCTGGAATGAGTCCGGAACCCAAGTTCCAGCCCCAAGTTGCCTTTGGCTAATGCAGCCTTAGTGTGAGCACACTGATGATTGCAGCTACCAGCTGGAGCAGATCTGGGAGCAAAGGTGTGAGGAGCACTAATATATCCACACAAAACAGAAATTAATTAGCTGACTGTGGTTACTGCAACTTCTGCTTGTACTTAACCTGTAGCAGCCTTATGAGCTTTTCTCTTATTGAGAGGTGACAAGGCCATCACCCCTGCAGGTATTTTGCTGCCTTGATTTCTGTGAGAGTTAGGTGGCTCAACACTTCTGAGACTCTGAGTCATAGTTCCTCCTTTTAATGGGTTTCAGCCACAGAACTTCTAGTCAGTTGTGAATCAGATGATTATTATCAGATGTTGGTATTGGTTATGAGCAAAACACCTCGTCTTGGTCAAAACCAATGCTTTTCTTCATGTGTTGTATCTCTAAAATCTTCTTGTGTCTTGTTTCAGTTCTTTTACAATAACAGTAGTTATTTTTTTCTGTATTGCAGGGCCTGTCACAGGGAGAAACATCCCTATTTCTATGAGTGGTGATGAGAAGTAATTAAGCCTACAGGGTGACACCATTTTTGTGTGATTTTCTTGCAAGCCTAGGAAAATGGTGAAATATATTCTCCTCTCCAGGCTCAGAACAGGGTCTAGAAATCAGGTAAACTCATATTTCAAAAGCATTCACCTTTTCTAAAACTCCAGACACTACATCAGTTTTAATAAGGTATGTACAGGCCTAAAGTTAAAGGAACATTAGTGTGATAGTTGGCTTTTGTTTAAATCTCAGTGGAATCCCTCACATGTAAAAGGATTCCCTTCTAGTAAAGGACATGCCAGATACAATTTTGGTTTGTAAGAACCTGGAAGCAGTATTGACATGGACTTTGTTTTTTTGCACAAACAAAGGTGAACCTCTCTAATGAGCTCTGTTTTGAAGCTAGAGGAAAATCAAAAAGAAGACAGCTAATATGTTAATATTTTATTTTTATGATCAACATTTTATGCATAACTGATTTGATGTAAAAATAAACATATCACTTTCAATTGTTTCCTTTGATTTTCTATGGCTGTTCTACCATTTGTGGCAAAACCACAATGCAATGTTAGTCAGTGATTAAAGCTGTTGTATATGATGATAATTTAAATAATAACATTAATCTATTTCTCACAGGAGACAGTGTAACACAATACAGGAGGATCACTACATGCTCTATCATGTTAGCAGAGTAAGGTGACAACTTTTCATTCCCAAATTTTAGTGAAGATGCCTTTAAAGATGCCAGAAGTAAACAAAGATACAATATTTCCTGTGTAGCTACAAGGTTTATTTATACACCAGGAAACCTTTTGATGTTTAATACTTGCTCTAAAGCCTTCAGTCCTAATTTCTACCAGCTAAAGCCACACAACTGACAAGGAGTAAAACTGAACTCAGCCAACAGGAAATTTATGACTCTGTTTTGTGTTGCTGCTTTCTGTGGGTACCAGCATGGATACACTCAGGAAACTCATCTCTTGATCCCAGGAAGAAGGCTGATCTCATCTGTCCCTTAATGGAAACCCTCTCCTTGCTGCTGAGAAGTGATTCAAGCAGTCTCTGGACTTCACCTTGACATTTGAAATGCATTTACCTTTGCCCAAGTGGTCAGGCTGCCACGATTCACCACGCAGTGCTGCACCCAACACGTTAGAAGTGGCTGGTGTGGTGTTTGTTCTTTGGGTGAGCAAGACTAAAACTCCTCTGGCAGCAGAGGAGCTGAGACTGGACAGTTTCATGAACAACTTAGCAGGGCACAAGGTAGGATCAAAATAATGTGGTTTCACTGAAGTGAGACTGCTCCTGATAGCTCCTGCTGCCAGCTGGTGCTGCCAGCCCCCAGGCAAGGAGCAAATTCATAAAAGAATGTAAATTGGATCTCTCAGAATATTCAAGTATTTAACTCGCTGCCTGTGCTGGTCAAAGTCACAGGCTTAGGCAAGGACTGCTAAACTGCTGCTTGAAAACTCTCTTAAATAAACCCAGTGTAACAAGAGATTGCTCTTTTTGAGAGTCTGAATCTTGGCTGTGGCTTTGGTCTTCATGGATCTATTCAGAATCAGGACTGGCTTTAAGCGTCCTTCCAGGGGCAAGAGATAAAAGCTAGAGTTGAGTTTTAAGAGAGGTAGGCAGTGTTATTTATCAATAGAAGTTGTTCTAAGCTGTTTTGAGGAGTTGCAGGAAGTTCAAGAAGGGTGCAGCTTTTTGCATACACATTGCTAGAGACAGGATTATGTAGTTCTTGAATGATTGGTTTGATCAGCAGTGCTTTCCTCTCATGCTCTTTTGCTTGTATGTTCAGAGAACAGAAAAAAAAATCCTTTATAACCATTAGCTTAATATTTCTTACAACATTTTTGAACTTGGGCTTTTTCAGTATTTGAACTTCCTAAGCTGTGCACTGAACTATCATTTGGTTATAAACTTCACTGTATTGCTCCACTACTATAAGGAAATACTCCCAGCACATGAATACCAATTAGTCCACAGCTGTTTATGAAGTGCATAATGGCTGGAGCAGATCAATACATTTAACAAATAAATGAACCACAAGGCAACCTGGCAAATATGGGATAAAGAAAATATGACAGCTTAGATTCTTTATAAAGGCGTAAACCCCAACTTCCACCAAGAGAATAATAAATAATAAACTTTTCATTTGAATAAAAGCATGGGTTTGGAGAGATAAGAAAGTATATGAATTTATGTTAATGCTGCTTGTACCAGACATCACTATGAATATTAAGAAAGTGTAGCTTATATTTTAATCACAGTTATAATTTACATTCACAAAGTATTTGGTTCCCTATGGTCAATTAGGAGGGTAAACATTTTACTTTAATTTTTCTAAATAGATAACTGTAATGAAATATGTTTATAAATTGCTGTGCTGTTTGTAAATTACTTCAAGGCTGCACCTCTCACTCAAATCCTGCTTTTGAAGAGAGCATTGCTGCTTCATGAAGGGCAGAAGGGAGATGGGAAAAACCTTATAAAATCTGATATCTGAATCTTCACTGGATCTGCACTGAAATTTTCTAGACAGTCAGTATGGCATTGACTGGCTGTCAGCAGGAGCAGCACATCTGGAAATATCAGAGTCCAGCTCCTCACAAGGAGTTGGAGGGAGGGAGTTGTACTGAGGCATCTTCCATGACACTTTATACAAAGAGTTATGAATTCATTCTAAACCTCTTTTTAGCCAAAATCTCCTTTGCATTGTAATGGGATGAACACAAAAATCCAGTTCAGCTAAGCACAGGGCAGCACATGATGTCTGATACGTCCTTGCTGACCAAATAATTGTTAATTCTTGCAAGGGAATCCTGGTGAAGTTGGTTGCTGGTCCAGAAGACTGAAGCCTGTGCTCTCCTCCCCTTCATGCCTATGAATCTAGACTCTGTTGGATTTTTACTTGGGAAAAAAACCCCAAAAAAAGTAACTGCCAAAAGATAACTGCCAATATTCTGTGCACTGTATCTTTTTAGGTTCACTTCATCTCCTTCTGTGTTTCTGACCTACTAAAACAAACCAATGCCAAGAATTACAAAATGTTCAACTGTAGACAAGAACGTGTGCACCACACTGATTGTATACTCTGTGTGATTTAAACATATGCTTAAGCACTGCTGAATTTTGACTTAAATATTTACTCATGCACTAATTGAAATAATTTTTATAAATGGAAGCTTTAATCACTATACTGTAGCACCATTCTCTGCCCATGCCAAACAATATGTCACTATTATGATATGATGGATTAGGATTTTTCCTTGTTCTATTTAAATGTCCTTTCAATAGGCTGTTAGGAGGAAGGAGATAGGGTTATTTAATTACTGTTTTAAAGAAAATAAGTATTTTTAAATTTTTTTTTTCCTTTTTTTTTTTCTGGCTATTTTGTGACAGGAAAATTCATAACACTACTCTGCCATTTCCATTTTTTTTTTTCTAGAGGTCAAGCTGTCCCCAGGTGAACCTGGCAGGAACATGCTTCTTTGGGACCAGAGGTATGTCTGGGGTAGGAAATAGCTGGTTCTTAGGCTGCAGATTCAGGAATCCAGGACAAAAACATGCCAGACTTATGGGATAGATCCCAAAAGGAGCTAGGGCTCTTGGTGCTTAGTGTTGGACTGAAAACTGGGTTCTTAGCTATGGTATTAATGTTAAAAAGTAAAAGTCATGTGCTTGAGATTTCTGTACCTGAGCTAAAGAGAGCTAAGCCAACAAACATAGCAATGGGAGGGAACTTAAACTAGGCAATAGGCAGTGCAAGTGGAAACGTCCAAAACTCTGTCTCTTTTGTATTTAAGGAGTTCTTTGAGGTCTGTAGTCAGTGAACTCTCTGAACAAGGTACAAAGACAGTAATACTTCCTATGCTTAAAATGCACAAGGGGCATGGGAAAGAACAGGACAAAGCAGCAAAAGCTTGTGATGAGAATGTTCTCAGAATGAAGGAATTTAGGTTAAATTTTGCTCCAGCTGAGGAGATTCAAACATCCACCTCCAACCTTCAATGAGAACATTCTTCCTATCCACAAATTGGCTATTTTACAGTGCTAGCAAGGGATACCTTCAACATCTCCAACTGAAAGTGGGCCAATGTAAAACCAATTATGCAAGAGTCATGGGGACAGAGAGGGAACAAGCACGGGGAAGTCTATGACCTAATGGATAGAACTGAAAAACAGAGTATGAGGACAAAAACAGAGTGTGAGGACAATACCAGAGTTTGAAAACGTGGCCACAGACGTACAACTCGTTTGCCACTTGACAAGCAGATGCCTAAAACTTTGCATTATTATAATCAAATAAAATTCAGAAGGTATCAGGGTTTGAGGATGCAGTAAATGAAGTCATCCAGGCATAGCAGAGTTATATTATTATAGTGATTAGTTTTCTGGACATCAAAAGAGACAACAGTAGAGCACAACCAAGGGGACTTTATTAACACAGATCTGCAAACATCTCCATAGGAGCACTATGCTCCAGAGTTCCCAAAAATCCTAAATATGTATCAAGTAAGTCAAACCCATGCTTTCTCTGTGCCAGGGGAAGTCCAAAAGTTCCTGACCTCGTTGCTGGAAGCAAGAACAAATAGGCACTGATTAGACTCAAGTTAAGTGTATTTCACCTGAGGGCTCATTAACTATAGGAGAAAGGGAATTCAGATGCCTTTTGAATGTAATAAAACACTGTGCTTGTGCTGTGAAAAAATACTGCCTTGGTGGCAAAAAAAAATATATATAATGAGTTTTGTGCTAAAATTATAAAGATACAGTTTAAGAAACAAATTTCCAACAAATAATAAGTAGCAACTACAAGACCTAACATTAAGAAAGTTTGCCATTGCAAACATGGATGGCAGGAAAACATAGAACAAAGCAACAATGTAGCATAGGGCTAACCTATAGCTTAAAGTTATGCTCTAATTTGGTACAATGTTGAATATAATCAGAAGTCTGATTAGGAGACATGGAGATATATATATAAAAAAAAAAAAGCCCAACCCTACAAGCATAATGAGGAGATACTACTAAGTAAAGATAAAGCTTAATTTGCTATTAAATAAGGAAAGAGTAAAAACAGAAATTGGAACTCCAGATTTTAAACATAGAGCAAAAGCAAGCAATTAAAAATACCCCTTATTAAAAAGGGGAAAAAAATCCAAACCAAACCAAATCTCACCAAAGCACAAATCAAAACCAGTAAAACAAGGAAATGTGGGTAGTGACTCATCAGGAGTCTCACCTGAAGGAAAAAATTAATGGCACCAGAATTCCATCGCTATAGAAGTGTTTTTCTGCTATTAAAAACTGTGTTTTTATTAATGCCTGTTCAAGTAGTGCTGGACTCTAAAAGTTTTAAAGCAGATGCAGAAGGAAGATGACTTTGTCACTGATGTTTACCCATTTAAAATTTTAGTGTTTGATTAGTGCTTGCAGCAGTTCTGGATTCACAGATAATTGTTGATGCATCAGCCCAGCCCAGGATACACAAACAAGTCTTCCAGCAGCTTCACTGAAAAAGCTTAAATGTTGGAATCAGTTTATAAACCCCAGAGCTGATGGACTTTGGAAGATTTCTATGACTTAACAGAATATAGTTATTTCTCTGAATCTCTCAAAATACATACTCCAGGTGATTTAATTTTGATATCAAAAAGTCTATTATGTGAGATTCTCAGTATTAGAATAAGACCAGCAGTATCTCTGACTGTGCATTGGTATTCATAAAAATAAAGTCCATGTCAGAGGAAAAGAGGGAGATTAAGTAGCACTGAAAGAAAGTGTGAATAAACCAGAAAATCACACAATAATTATATGCTGGGCAATCTCTTACAGAATTTATCTTCAGAATCCTAGGAAGGAGCCTTTAAAGCAATTATAAAGGGATATATGTTTGCCAGCATAGTGGATTTAGGAAAAACATGAGATAGACACAAACATGTAGACTTAGAGCAACAAGTTTGCACTTTGCAGGAGCCTTAATGAGATTGACTTTCATGAGAGGAAGAAAGTGAAATATCCATTCTCAGGCAGAGCCACTACTGGCATAAACAAGAGCCAAAACCCAGAAAGAACTTCTATTTACAAACTGGTGGCCTTTGGCATTTTTTCTTCTCCATAGGGAAGAAGTTAGACACTTTAGCAGCCAGATTTAATTTTAATAGATGATCTGAGACAGCTACAAGAACAAGGAGTGCTCAGAAACAAGGTCAAGCAAAATTAAGAGATTTGTAAAATGCAGGTGTCATAACTCTGCACAAATGCATATTAATAAATGTGGAAACATGAAGAGTCAGCTGATATATTGCAGGGTTTCAAAACATCTGAAAAATGTGTTGTAGGTACATTAAAAATAGAGAAGAGTCATGATCTACTGGATGCTTCTCTGAAATATTTGGGCCACAAGTACCTTCCTTCTTACAGAAGGCTCTTTTCTCAATGGAAATTGAATACTTAGCTGACAACTTTCTCCCCTTACAAATAGTTTAGAAACTGCTTCCAAACCAGGATGAACCTAATCAGCCTCCCTCCTGAGCCAAAGGTTTTCTGCTAGGTCTTGGTGGAGATAGAGACAAGAAAGTTTATGCTGATGCAAACCAATGTGTGTTTTAGGAAAAAGAATTCCCTTAAGCATGAAATGTCTTGTGTGACATTTAGCACATCACAGATTCTGAAAATGAGGCTTTT
Source organism: Pseudopodoces humilis (assembly GCF_049639895.1). NCBI lineage: Eukaryota > Metazoa > Chordata > Aves > Passeriformes > Paridae > Pseudopodoces > Pseudopodoces humilis. The sequence goes on along the minus strand of NC_142209.1, from coordinate 25,474,219 downwards.
TCACAATATATAGGTACAGAAAAGCGTTCTGTTTTTCTTGGTAGGCTCTCTGTGTTTAATTGGGATGTTGGAGAAACAAGAAAAATGCTTTCAGAATTGAATTAGCATGTGAAATGACTTTCCTTGTGCATTGGGTTCAAGTGCTTCAAAAACAAGGAACAAGAGAAGACTGTTCATTATAATTTGTTTAATTATTGAACCATTAGTGCCAAAGATTAGGGACACTGAAGAAGTTTAGTAAATAAATGTACTGGGAATAGATATCATATGCTGATTACTTCATGCTGGCTATACAAAATACCAATTTAATGTAATGGAAACTTTCACTTGGGAACCAGTTTACAGGCAAGTGTCTCCTGAAAGCAATGTCAAAAGGGTTGGATACGGAAGTATAAATACCAAAATGGAAGAGCTGTGTAAGTTATCATACAAGGTTTATGTTCTCAAATTTGTCTGTAATGATATAAACAGATGAAGTTGACATAGGTAAAATTAATACATTTTACCTCAAGACTGGCAAACATTTTTAGTAAAAAAAAAAAAAAAATTAAAATTAAGATGTTAATTATTTTTTTTCTATGATCAACATGAAAAACAACAGGGACATTGGAATTGCATGGACCATTCATAGATCAGTCTGGAGCTATGATGCATTTTTACTGGAGAAAATCTATTATGGATTAAAGCAGAATAAGGATGGTCATATATTTCAAGCTAGAACTATGTATCAGGCTTTATCCCAAAATTATGGTCCCAAGGAATTGCATTTAATAATTAGGCCATCATAAGGTGTAATGAAAAAAGAATCCCTTTACTGAAAAAAGAGCATTTAGGCTACTAAAATAAATAGAAAGGTCTCTTCAGGGATGAATGATACTGAAAATAATGTATATTACATTAAAATGTGTACACAATAAGTTAATACAGATTGCTTGCTTGATTGAAATGCTTCTGGAAGAAAATAGCAACAGTAACTGCATAAAAAGCACTTCAGACATGGGATAGCATTTTGGTAATTATGTCTAGACCATCTAGTTACGACTGTTTTTTTCAGAGGTAAACCACAAGAAGATATTTAGTTATGAAGTGCAGATAGTAAATATGAAACAACAGGGAAAAAAAATAAAATGCAAAAACTGAAATGAGCAGAAGTAGGTGATAAATATTGGCTTTGCTACTAATCAGGTAGTGTAAGTTCTGTGCTGCCTGGTTCACAGAATATTTTTCTCTCTGTATAATAAAGTACATTTTGTTGTGTTGGATGTCTGTCTAAAATGCCAAACAAACTGTCTTTCAGAAAAATTATATGGCACTGTTGCATTTCAATGTGTACTGGAAATCTGACAGGAATAATAAAAAAACCCTGAGACGGGGAACTCAGCTAGGTCTTAAAAGTATGCAGTGGGAATTGGAGTGCTAACAAGATTTTATCTGCTCTTTGTATATGACCTCTTTTAAGCCTGAACCTGTGTCTTATTAATATTTTTTACAATCCACTTAGAGAAAAGGAATAAAGTATCTAATAAGAGACACTTCCAATTGTTTGGGCATTAAGAGGAAGAATAAAAGGAATAATATATCTTGCCCAGGAAAACATGGCATCATCAGAGGAAGGAATTAAGGAGGTGTTAAGGGCTGGTACTTAGAAGGAAAATAGTGGGAAGAAATGCCTTTGTAAGGGATGATAATTTAAATGTCCATCTGTAGTTGCCCATACTTCTGTTCCAAATGTCCTGCTCTCTGTCTTACTGAAAGTGTACAGCTTTTCCTTGAAATCTAAAATCTTATTATACAATGAAAATATTAAATGCACAATTAAGCCATATTTTTTTTTTTATTTATAAAAACCTGAATGGATTTTCTCTGACAGTAAAAAAATCCATATATTATATTTTTCTGAAGAAGTCCCAGCCACAGGAGGCTCCATCATAGTTTCTGTCAAGGAGGCAGCACTGGAGACTATCTAAACTTGCCAACACAGGGAAAGGACAGGATAAACAAAGGTTCCATGGAATCAAGTGTTCATTCAGACGATGTGGAGGTCAAAATTTGACTTCTGCCTACATTGGCAGTATCTTTTTAATATCCAGCTGCAAGCGTCTTTCCAGCACTAAAATTATCTTTAATGTAATGTTTCCTACCCTGGATGAAAATAGTTTTTATAATCTAAAGTGGGACTTGAGCCCAGTATCCCAATATATAAAGCCATTACATTAACCAGCTGAGATGCTCCGTCATAAAAAGATAACTACCTTTACATAAATAACTCCTGACTATGCAAGCAGGGCTCGTCTTTGAAGGTGAGAGAGAACATTGTGGTTTATTATATTATACAAATGATAAAAATGGTATTTATAGACCAGACTACAATGACCCTCGTGATGAGCATTGAGAGATTTACATTGTAAGGGGAAAAAAAACTTTTTTAAGAACTGACATCATCATCAAACAATTTGTGTTTCTCGGTGAATCCACAAGCTGAGAGTGGTGTTTTAATGACTAAAAATCATGAATATTAAACTGGAGAAAAGTTGACAGTATTTAAATGAGCATCATTAAGAGACACATAAATTAACAGGATTTTTAGTTCTTGTGGAACCGCCGTTTCAATGTTAATTAAACAACTGGAGTGCTCTTGTGCATTCCCAGCAAACTGTCCCTAATGTGTTCTGCTGAATATCATTATGGGTGGCTGCCTTGCTGTTTAATTATTTTCAAGCTGATTTTTTTTCCCCATTGCTGCAGTGGTTTTATGCTTGTCTTGCATTCAGAAGGCGATGGGGCTTAATCCCAAAGGAGTCTGTCAGTTTGATCTACATGTGGTGCTTATACTGAAATACCCATTTTTGTAACTAATAAAACATGCACATATAGTGTTGCTGCCTAACCCTGCTGAAAAAGCCTCACTATTGACTGCATTATCTTTGTACGTAACAACCATTTGATGACTTACTGGGATTTTAGCAATAGTTCTCCATCACAGTGGTAATCATTATTTATTCCATTCTGCACACGCAGGTGGTAAAGAATATGAATTTAGATATAGAGAAGGGGAGCAAAATAAGCATGAGATCTAGTTGTTTTCTAAATGTGAGGAGAAATGCTACACAGAGCACTGTGTGCTGTATTTGGCAAATTCACTCCTCAGCTGCTCCTTTCCTGCTACCTGCATTATGTATGTGTACAGCAGGAATTAAAGCGGGGTTTCTTTTCTGTCTTGGCCATTCACCTGCCCCTCTGGGTAGCAGATCTGCAGGGAGAACAGGCTCTGTGTGATTGTCCTTCAGCAGACCTTGCCTTGTCAATCTCCTGTAAATGTCTCTGCGTCCCTCCCTTCCCAAGCAGCTGGACTCCGCCTGGCTCGCAGGCGTCCCCACTCCGTGTGTGCAGGAGACACTCCCCCAGATTTCCACATGGATCCAGGCTCCATGTTGGGCTCCTGCTCACCCAGAGCCCGCTCACAAGGCTGGAGGGACTCTTGGCATCCACCTCTGCTGCTTAGGGGCTTGTCCATGTTGCCTCTGCTCTTGCCAGCTGATGCCCATCCTGTCTGCTCTCCCCAGACCCTCTCCAGGTTCCTGCACCCAGCACACACATCCCAGGTCAGCCGAGTGGGGATCAAACTGCAGAGTGCACTCTAATTGTGGTGTTAATGCCATGCCAGCAAAGAGGATGTGGCTGTTTTCTGCCCGTTCTGGAATGCCCAGGCAGAACAGCACAAAGACTCCAAATATTCAGTGAATGTGCCCTAAATCACCTGCTACTGCCCTGCTTCCTCCTCTGCTGCTCTGTGGCATCATTAGAACCAGAGTACACTCTCTTCAAGTCATGGCCGTGTATTACCGAAACCCACCGAACCGAAATCTTCCTTTGGAGGCTGTCCATGCTCTCCTGCACCACTGAACCTCGAGTGACCAGCAGCCCTCAGATGGAAACATGGCCAACTGCTGGCTGCCCAGCCTGAGGATCACAAAAGGTCCGTGTCAATTTTTTAGTCAAGGGAAGGAAAAAATAAATAAAAATCTGAGTTTTCTGTCTGGGAGAATCCAGACTCAGCAGTGGGTGGTACTTTCATTACTATTAATCTGTAACTATTGTGAGGCCAAGGAGTGCAAGTGTTGAAAAAGTTCTACCATCCTACACATTTGTAATGCCTGTAACAGTGAATACACAGCTCTAACTGCTGGTGACAGTGCAATTCTCTGTGGAGCTCAAATACACTTGGTGTTACTGTGTTGAAATTATGAGAAATAAGGTAGATGGAAATCGAAATTCTGACAGGTTCCTCAGATTTAGGGTTATTTTTCACTCCAATTTTCTAAGAAATGTGACTGAACATTTGTTGATGGGGGAAAAGTATTTTGCATCCAAACCTCAATTTAATTAACTAAAAGTTGGTTTTGAATGTTTTTCCATCCTACCTACTTACTCACAGTTGCCTGTATTAATAGAAACTGTTGATAGATGTCTTTAGGGGAAGTTCCTATCTAATTAGTAGATTTTTTTTATGCTGCATCTTGCCAATAAAAACAAAATTAAAACAGTGAAACAAAGCTAATTATGTGGTACTTTGAAATACCTGTCACATAGTTGAATATACATTTCCTCCTTCCCCTACTGTACATCAGCTAATAGGTATTTATATATCACGTATTTCACTTTTTGCTGGATTATTGTTTTGACATATTTGTTTAGAAGGTGATACCCAGGTCCTTTATGAAATGCTCCTGACTGAAGCAACAAGAAACGAGGTAGTTGCAGTTCACAGAGTAAGCAATTGTGTGAGGCAAACAAGTTCTTGGCTTTATTTGTTTAGACTTTTATCCTTGGAGATCCTCCCCCTGCCCCAAATCTCCAAATGGTTGATGATTAGTGATGTGAGTATTGAATGTGGGTGTGAAATAGCACAGAGATTTGGGTGTCTGGCTGAGATCTAACCTGGGCTACATCTGGTGCCTGATTTAGCCTTATTTTGGTCTGAGACATCGAGGAATGATGCTCTTCACATGCCTTCTCTTTGGTAATGTAAGATAGTCCTTGATTTGGGACTTTGGTACAAATTTAATAAGATAGATTTCCTATACTATCTCCAGATTTGTTTCAGATGTAATCCTAAATTTAAGATAATGTGATATTCCAAATTTGCACAAGTTAGTAACAGCATTTATTTGGAGGTGGACCAGCTCTTCAATGAGTCACCTACTTAATGAGCTTGTACTAACTGGCCATTCACTGAGGAATTCCAGCCTACAGGGAGGTGGTCAGAGGCCTCAGTGTGTGTGGATGGATCCTCCATTGCATGGGGTAATATAAAACTCATGGAATGCCTACTGGGTATAGCTGCCAGAGCGGGTAACTAAATTTAAGCAATCTGCATATTTTCAGATTATATACCACAGGAAAAAATGCAAAACAGTTCTGTGTTTGACTCTTTGGAAATACTTGGTTGTGTTAATTCCTAGGACTACTTGCACCAGTGGAAAGTTGTAAATGCCAGCAGCATTTACAGAATGGTGGTGGTGGTGCAAAGGCAAACACAACCGCGCTGGATCAAAATCTTGGCTACAGATTTCACAAAGGAGAATGACAAACCTAACCAGAAACCAAAACTCCCATCAGGTCAGCCAGCCAGCAAACCCCAAAATAATTTAGTATATCAAAATAGGACGCAGACTTTCCTTTACACAGAAATCTGTAGGAGGAAAAATGAAAAGGGTCATGGCACAAACACAGATTTGTACCACTGTTGAAGGCTGCATCTTGTGTTGAAGGGCAATGATCTGATTCATTTACTCTTTACAATTGTTACACTGACATGATTGTGTCATTAAATCAGTTTTTTACCTTTGCCTCATTTTCTGAATTTCTTGGAAATATCTAGTAGAGTCTATAGGTTCCTGCCTTTCTTTTGTATGAAAGAAGAAATATGAACCTTCAAAAAGTCATTCATAATGAATGTGTCGTCTTATTCTTCTTTGTGTTTAACTTCCCTAGTAAATACCGTGGAGCACAACTGTTATTCCAGCTCAAGGCTGTACAAAAAGCAGTTATTTCATGGTGCTGGATCCATAGCATGGGATTAAGTACAGTTGTTTCATTGTTAAGTATTTTGGAGTGTTTCTGTGTCTTTAAGTGCTGCAAATTCCAACCACTGTCTTGTCAAAAGAGCCTTATACAGGTGAATGGTTTTGTAAAAGTCACCACAGTGACAAAAACATTTACATGCCTATGTGTCCCTGGTTTGGATTTTCTTCTTTGCTGTCTCTGAATCTTTGATTTACCACCTGCACCCTAAGGTGACTCTAAAGATGCCTGCAGGTTTTCCAGTGGAATCCCATAGCCTAATTCTTGCATCTGCAAACTAAGCCCAAGTACCTTTCTATCATTTTTCATTAGGTCAATGATATCTTTGCTATCTGTAATCTCCAGACATTAAAAACTATGGATAGTTTTAAAATGTTTTTTTTCTGCGTACGTAGGAAGTCTTCTGGGCTTTCTGGCTCTGTGAGGAAAATGGAGCTGTAATGAGTCCTGTCTTCAAAATCTCAGTGCTGTTACATGTAGTTCAATGGATGTGATCAGGAGATGAATCCTCTGATCACTGTTTAAGACTGGCCTGCTTGCTTGCCCCAGCTGCTGATGCAACTTTTTGGTTACTGAATAGGGGAAATCTGGGTTAGATTATCAACCCAGTGCATGTCTTCATTTATAACAATATAAATTCTGTATTGGGTCCCATTTGAAACTCCCCACAGAGGTTTCAGGGTTGTAACAAGCAGGGAATGCCCCAAACAAAGAAGCCAGCTAACAATAGAAAGGCTTGAAGGTAGCCTAAGAAATAGGGAATGTTCTAGGGACAGGTAGGCAGGCAGGAGCTGAACCCTTGCTTTAGTGCTTGGTTTTGCTGATCTTTACTTTCAGACATGAAGATTCTGGGACTAGATGCAAACCCAGCTTAATATGAAATAAAATCAAACCTGTTTGAGAAGAAAGGTTCTGAGCAGGAGGGTACAGCCAGCTCCCTATTCATTGAAATTCAGGGTTTCAACCAGCAATAATCTGATACTCTTTGCTTCTGCAATTCTGAGCTGCTCCAGCACAAACATCAGAGCTTTACACACAAAATCAGATATAAACCAACTCTTCAAAAATCTTTCTTTGTTCATAGCTTTTTATGTTTATTTTTCTTGTATACAATGATGATTTTAGTTAAAATAACACTGCATCATTTGGCTCAGGTTACTAGATAATTGGGGAGTCTTTAAAGCAGATTTTCAAGTTGAGAGTAATGGAGACAATTTATAGTAGAACAGATGGTAGGCCTTCATTTGCCTGTTGACAGGTAGCGTGTTGTCAGCACTTCAGGTTGTTATCATACAGAGAACAGCAGTTCAGAATCTTAATTGGGACCCAAAAGGATATACTCTACAGCTTTTTCTGGGCATTTACAGGCACAGGAAGATATACAAAAGAAAATGGGGGGGGGGAGGAAAGAAAGCCGATGTCTACGTTTCATTCAGATGCTAAAAACGTTGAGTTTGTGCACATTGATTTCTGTGGAAAAATCTTTTCATGAGAGTACAAAAATGGAGAGGCTGAAAGAGGTCAGAAGAGTACTGCTTCCCATGCATGAGGTATTGCCAGGGAGTTCATATCCTCACACCAGTGCTTCCTGTTGTAGCAACAACAAACAGTTCATTAAAGCATGCAGAATACACTGTGTGAGCAGCTATGCAGAGCACCTGGAAGAAATTTGTGAAAACGGAGAGATTTCTGATTGAATATTTTTTCCACTGTGATTCGGATGTTCACTGTATTGAGCAGAAAACAGCTGAAATCACGTTCTCTGAGGCAGCAAAATTGTGATTACTTACAAAGTACCCATCCTAGCAGGAAGAATACACAACAAAATCTGTAGCACTTTTCAAATAGCAAGGTTTGCATAGGCATTACTAATCAGTCTCTGGCTTTGTTACCTTCATCTTTTATTTTATTATATTTAATTACTTTATTTTATTTGGTGTGCTAAACTGCTCCCAGGAGTCTGTGTTTTCAAAAGGTCTATGGCTCCAAAGGGTTTGAAGAAGAAATGCTGTTTGGATAATGGAAACTAAAGTAGGCGCAGGCTGGCACTGTGGTCTGTAGGGGACAAATTCCTCTCAGACATGCTGCTTAGAGAGATTCCCTGGAAATAATGCCATTATCCCTGAGAATATTGTCAACCTTTGCTCTTCAAATATTCTTTATCTCACACATCCAGTTATGAACTCCTTTCAAAACTCATTATTATTATTAAGGGCTAACACTGTGCTTGGCCCAAGTGGGTAATACGTAAATCCTGCTCAAAGGGCTAACAAGCTGTGGTGGACTGCTTTCCTGCAGAAATGAAATCAAAGTCTAGAAGCAGGTCACATCCCAGCTGTGATATTTTCCCAAGGAAAGCAGCTCAGTTAAGCATCCAGCCCAACTGTGATCTCCATCTGAGAGGCACATGATGCTCTATTACTTAGGAGTGGAGTATTTTAAAAACTGAAAATCGATCCCTAGCAGCTGCCTTTTTAAATCTTGAAACAAAAAGGAAAGAAAGCAAACACTTCTAACACAACATTGTTTTTAGGAGTAATGAGACATCTGAGGAAATGCTGTTGTAAAGCTATTTGAGATTCCATACAGGAGTACAACAAACACCTATTGCTGCAGAAATTTCGGGAGCACGTGGGAGATGCACACAAGCTGGATTAGAAACAGAATGTCCTCTAGCAAGCTTAATTTTCTATCTTTTTTTTTTTTCCTTTTTTTTCAGCAAGCCACAAATGCTACTTTCATCCTCAAAAAGAAAAGAGGGAGAGAACTTTACATTGGCTGAGAAAGTGTGAGAAATTCACCCCACTGTACCTTTCCTTGTGGACAACCAGCTGACCTCTGCCTTCAGCACCCACCGCTGCCTCAGCTGGGCACCCTTCTGACATATTAATTCTACAGCAAGGCTTGGATACCCACTGTTTCACCCTTCCTAAAGATTATTTTGGCCAAATCACGATTAAAAGGATATTTTTAGCTAGCTTCTGCAGACAAAATATCAGATAATTTGTTTCTGAGTCAGAGATAGAACTTTTGTTCAGAGAGTTTCTGGAGCAATATTAGAGTGTGGAGTTACTGAGTTTACTGTTCTTGGCTGATAATTAGGTGGGTGTTAATACTGGATTGAGAGCCATGGCATCCATGCATGGGATCAGCGACATTCAGCTTTAGGCAGAGGAGATGCATCATGAAATTAGCAGGCTTGGCCCTGCTGGAAGCTGTGCATGCTTGGAAAGATTGGAACCAAAGCTGGGTTTTGATGCCCTGTTCAGATGTAGCACAGCTAACTACACTAACTACTGGCCTGCTTCTCTCCTCTGCTGCATTTGTGTGTGCACCTGGAAGGTCATGAATAGGATAAAAACACCATTTATTTACTCTCTTTGCTCATTCAGATCTTGGAGGCTTTGCTGACCCTGAACTACAGAAATTAGCTGAGCTCAGGTGATACGAGCAGGTTCTCATGAGGAAGCAAACGAAAGCCTCCTGACCATGTCTGTGAAAAATTGGGTTGAGATGAATTTCAAAAGTGCTGTTGATTTTAGGGCTTTTATTGGCCTCTGTGCCATGACTGTTCTCATTGGGTGTGCCTGATATTATTAACCTCCTACACAGCCCTCCCCATCTGACAGAAAGCTGCCTACCTTGCAATCTTTGCCAAAAACTTGTTTAATCTTTGGCAGCTCTAACAACTCTGCACAATGTGATGAGGTGAACAGCTGTAGAAGTGAGAGATATGGGAAATAGACTAATTTCTCTTTTATGGCCAAGAATAGGATGAAGGATCTGTGCTAATTCTAAACATAGTTATACTAAACCTCTGTCTGCTTTGGCTGCTCTTAAGCAATTATTCTCTATCTGATGTTTTATCCTTTGAATTAATCTGCCTCAGCTGCAGAGGTATGAGTAGGTGCTTGAAGACTACCTTGCTGAGAGGGCTGAAGACACAGAGATGGTGATATTTGACAGATATTTCACGTTTAGCTTGCCAGGAGTGTACCATATTCATTTGCAGCTGAACCTTAGGGAGACTGTGGAGCTCACAAGTCTTTGTGAGGGGTGGGATCACAATACCCCATCTGTAACCTGCCAACCCCTCCTGGACAGTGCACAAAGGCCCCTGGCTCCCCACTTCCTTGGGGAGCAAGGTATGGCCTCTGCCAGGGATGAGTGGGGTCAGAGAACCAAAGGCAATGCTTCCTATGCCTTAATTTCCCATCCTGTACTCCAGGAGAAGCAGGTACACTCTGCCCCTAATTATCCCCAGATAAGATTTAAGTGTTTTGTTAATTTCTTTTTTTCCTTTTTTTTTTTTTTTTCCTCTTTCTTTAAAGGTTTCTCTTTCCCTTCCATTTTCTTTCCTTACTGTAACGTTTTCTTGTGGTTCTGGAAAGCATTTCTTCATTGTTTGGATTAATTTCCAAACAGATTAAAAACTGTTGTAGCAGTCAAGCTTCAGTTCCTTCGTTTATTAGATTCAGAAGACAGCAAATTCCTTAAAACACAGATATAAACAATTATGGTAATGCATTCTGATTTTATAATTAGTTTTCATCACAGGAAACATATAAGTTAGGGCTTCAAATTTTTTAGGACACTCCTCTCCTCCCATCTTTGACTTTGAAGTTCATGCATTTCTGTTCCCAGCCTCATTCCCAGCCCTTGGTGAGCCATATAGAAAGGGGCAGAAACGTAACTCTCAGAGGCACCAAAATCTGAGAGAAGGTCACAGAAGGACATGGACCTGCTGGAGTGAGTCCAGAGGAGGCCACAAAGATCATCAGAGGGCTGGAGCACCTCTCCTATGGAGACAGGCTGAGTTGGGATTGCTCAGTCTGGAGAAGAGAAAGCTCCAGGGAGATCTTAGAGCACCTTCCTCTGCCTAAAGTGGCTACAAGAGACCTGGAGAGGGACTTTGGGCAAAGGTCTGGAGAGGCAAGACAAGCGGCAATGGCTTTAAATTGAAAATGTTAGACTTACACAAGATATTGGGAAGAAATTCTTTCTTGTGAGGGTGGTGAGGCCCTGGCACAGGTTGCCCAGAGAAGCTGTGGATGTCCCATCCCTGGAAATGTTTGCTGCCAGGCTGGATGGGCTTTCAGCAACTCTGGTCTAGAGGAAGGTGTCCCTACCTGAGGCAGAGGGGTTGGAACCAAATGACCTTTAAGGTCCCTTCCAACCCAAACCATTCTGTGATTCTATGAGATTTTTCAATGACATTTTTGGGCACAGAATCAAGCAGTCAGAGCTTTACTGAAAACTGAATTTGGACCCTTGTTGTTATTACATACAAAAAGGGCTTCTTAATTTTTGTTTTAATTACTTTTGTCTTGCATATCCAGAAGGATAGGAAATGAGTTTTATTAATACATAGAGAGTGTAATGATCATTAAAGAATAAAGGAAGGATTATAGTATTCTGGTGCAGTCCTCCCACACAGAACCCTGAAACCTAATTGTAGCCCTTGAGGGTTTGAGCATTGCCCTGCTTAATGATAATTTGTGTCACTGCTCCAAAAAAAGAAGTGGCTGTTAGGGCAGAAAAAAAGCTCTGATGAACAATGGGAGAGATTAAATTAACATGAATGGGCAGAAGCCCCATATGTGGTCACAGGATCCATTAAGACAAGTACTTCCAGCAGAAAGAGGGAAGTATTAGGACCATTGTAGAAAACACTGATGAGTTCAGAACAATCTCACCCTTACAATTCTCATAATTTTCCTTCAAGGAAAACAAAGTCAAGCTGAAACAGGTGCTGGAAAGGTCAGTGGGGTGACAAGTGGGAATTGGAGAGCCTGCCTGACGAGTGGGGATGTGTCTATTCTGTGTATTGAAGTTCAGCAAAGAAAGCCTTGAGCTAGCACCTGCCCAAGCTCCTACATCCAGATGGTGCACTCAAACCTGGAAATAGCAGCCTCAGTGTAGCCCTGAACCTCCACTGAAGCACCCTGCAGTGCATCAATACTTTGCTTGGGTGGAATCATGTGCTGAAGCACCCTTACAACTTTCTAGAACTAGATTTGGCTTGCACAGCCCTTCTCCTTGGGCCATAACACCCAGCCTAAAACCTTGCTGAGCCTACTCAAGTCAAGACCAGATGAGTATAATTTTTCTTTTCATAAGGACAGACACTGAATTGCACGCATGCTTACTGTGGGAAGGATGAGTGAAGGGGGAAAAGAGCTAGTTAAACCTGAGGCAAGAAAATATGTCCTTAAACTGGTCATGAAAACAGTAGGAGCTCCAACTGGCAGAGGAGCAGTTTTGAAGTGGCTTTTCATTAGGAATATTGAACCTGGTCCGTAGGAGATGTTTGTTGCCTAGCAAGTTAAAGGACACCACAGTATTACCAGCTGAAGTTGTTCAGCCCCTTGTGGATGAGAACTAGGGTGGCAAGGTATTTACAGCACATGGCAACCTCAGCAAAGTCTGGACATGGGAAGTGAAGATTTGCCTGAAACTACAGAGTGTTTTGAGGACCCAGTTCTAGTCACCAGGTTGGGGTTCTGTGGTACAGAGGTTGCTTCACAGACAGTGCATATGGCAAAAGGTACAGCCTGAAATTCTTTGCTGGCCTTACCCAGCGCATGATGCTGCCACTGGTTGATGTCTGCTGATGCCCTGAGATGTGTGCTAGAGCACTGGCTTGGTGTGAACTAAATAAGCCCTGCATGAATGTGAGCTGAACTCCCACCTCCCAGGCTCTCACTGGTCCTACACGTGATCTTGATTTGTTTGCGATGGGTCTAAACAAAACTCCTACAGCACAGAACACGATGGCTCCTTGTCTGTGGCAGCAGCCAGCCCTGCACAGGAGGCTGTTAGTGTGGCATGGCACAGAAGCTCAGCTGGTAGGAAGAATTCTCTTGTGCTGTGTGTGTGGGGCAGTGAGGGTCTGTGGGGCAGGACCCACCTGAGTGCAGGAGCGGCTGTGCTGAATCTCTGCTCTGTGTGCTTAAGCACTGCACCAAAGGCAGCAAAGATGCATTTATTTATTTCCCTCATCAAGGCAATTTATACAGACCAGAAGAGACAGAGACCATGGAGGTTAAATATTCAGGGTGGGGATTTAGCTGTGTGGATCCTATCAAGGTTAATGGAAGTTGCACCTCTAAGTCCCTTCACATCACTCAGTGAGTAGTCAGTAACCCTGGTACCATGAGCCTTAACAAGAGTTAGTCATAAGCAGTAGCAGCACTAGAAATAAAACTCATTTGATGAACTAAATGAAATGGGTAATTTAAGAACAGCAAGTATTGTTGTAGCTGCTGTTGTGTTCAGAAGCCAAGGAAAACAAAGAGTTAAGGAAGAGATTAAGATAAGGTTTTGTAAGAGTTGATTTCTGTTTTCCTGTCTGACATCCTTTTCTGAGGCTCATGATGCAACAGTTTTCAGTATTATCCCCATGAAGATGTCATCAAATTCTCTCTTTATCAACACATAGAGGTAAACATGCTGAGCTGTTGGTACAAACTGGGCTGCAGTCAAAATGCAGTCAAGACATGACTTTAACCTCGGCTTTAGCATTCGCAGGTCTACCTGAGATGCTGTTTCTGTAATATCCAGGTGCATGATTCCAACACATTGGAGCGAGGCCTGAACTTTAGCTTTCATATTTTTCATATTCTGTGCTGCCTAGGTGTGTAATTTTGAGCTTCATGTTAAGTGTTAGTGAGCTCTTTCCACAGAGTAGGTAAACAAAACAATTCCTTTTCCAGCTTGATACCAAGGACAATCATTACAAGTTTCAGGCCCAAAAGCATAAACAAGCGTGGACTGAAGAGAGAAAACAAGAAGGATGGGACTTCATCATCTGAAGCAGTGATTGGATAATTAACCCTGATATTCAGATGGACCAAAACATAAAAATGTGAGACCTTGTGACCAGGCACCCATTTTTGTGACCATTTTTGGGTCCATCTTGGGTGCGGCCCTGGCCAGGCTCTTGCACTGCCCAAGGTGTATCCTTTAAGGCCTTTCAATAAATCCCTACTTGATTCTTAACTCTTTCTAGCCTCTGTTCTAGGTCAGCCTTCTCAAGGCATCAGGAGCATTGAACACTGGATTGTTGGATTTCTTTGTGGTACATCACAATAGAAACAGGAGGGCAGGGGGAGGCACTTTAATGCAAAAAAATCATATCTCACTGGGATGTAATGAAGTTGCAGACACCTCAGCTGGATAAATTTGGATCCCCCAAATCTGGAGGATCCTCCAGGAGTGCCTGCAGTTGTCCTGAAAATATTTCACATTATAAAACCTTTGCCTCTTCCAAAGTGGCTTTTGAAGTCACCTTTTCCAACAACTCTGTTCTCCTGTGGCAAGATAAGGGTTAAAAAGCCTTTCTACCTCAAGGAGAAAACAGTAGATTATCAGCCTTATCCTCCTAAGAAACATCCAGCTAGAGGTGAGCTGAACCTTTATTTGAGTCAGGACTCATTTTCTCTAATATAATCATATGTTTGGTGATGGATTCAAAGAAAATTGCCCAGTACTTCCAGGGTTAAATCACTAATAATGATGTTAGTAGTGATCTGGCTGGCAAAGTATAATTCCTCTGAGATCACTTTCTCCAAAAAAAGGCAGCAGTGTGCTGTGGTGGGTTTTGAGCAGGCATTATACCCCGGGTGAGGATTAGGTGACCACTTTCTCATCTAACCCTTTCCTGATGCTTCAAGTTCATGCGGTGTGTCACTGAGGTGCTAAGAGGGTGACATTCACTGTAGCCTGACCGTCTTTTGTCTTTATTTGTCTTCTTTACGGGTTTTTGGTAACCTCAGAGAAAGAAGTTACAGAACTATCAACCAGGTGACAAATCTGCCAGCAGGCCAGGGTGAGAGCTGAAGAATCTGATCCAAGGTGAGTCCCTGTTCCTCTTGAGTGATGCACCTTTGCAGGCTTCACTCTTCAGGATGATTTGGTGTAGCAAAAAGGTGCGAAACAGGGAAATCCAGACCCAGGTAATTCAGCTCACGTTTAAAAGGAGGTTTTGCTTGTTGATTAGGTAATCCTTCTCTAGGAAATGCACGGCACCAACTGCTTTTCATGCTAGATTAGTGCTCCTGTGGTCAATTTGCTTTTACTAATGTCAGGGCCCCACGGAGCAGGTTCATCTGTCGCATAGCAACTGCTTCAGCAGCAGTGGAGGTAGCCATGCATAAAAGATTACACATGATGGCAGGGCACAAGTGTGAAGATTTTCAAAATTAGATACAATCTCAGCATGAATATGAACTGCAGAATTGACATGGAAGGATTTTTTCAACTCATCAAGTTTCCATATTTATCAGAAAAAAAGTGATTTAACAGCAGTTCATGTAAAATGAAGGAAATGCAGAGGGCAGTAATTTAGAAAAAGCAGCAAACAAGCCAGTGTCTGTACACAAATAAATGTAAACAGAAAGCCCCGCACACTTTCTGCCAACTGTGAGGCCACCTTCAGTTTCATGCTACAGATGCCCTCAGGAGAGGAGACAATCTACAGTATTTTATGTACATTTCAAAAGGTCAGAGTCTGAAATGTCCCACTGTCACTGGTAGGGGCAGGTGAGATACTTTATGTGGCTTCATTTGCAGTGCACCTCCAGCCCGTGGAGCTCCCACACCCTGCCCCAGGACTCTGCCTCTTTTCCCACATTTTCCAGAGGAACAGGGGCATTTTCAGCTTTCACTGTTTGCTTTAGGTTTGGCTTTTGCTTTGTCACACAGATGAGCTCTCTTGGACATTTCTTTTCAAACTACATTCAATCTTCTCTTTTAAAAGACGGACAGAGGGAGGGAGAGATTGATCGATTAGTTATTTTAAAAGCCGTGTGTCAAGGACTGTGTTTTGTTGCTAAATAAGGTTTTTCTCCTCTGTCTCTAAAACGGAGAGCAGAAGAGAGGATTTGAAGATCTTTGTATTCGAAATGCCCTGCTAATTTGACAGGCTACCTTTGCAGGGAAGGTTTGTTTTTGTTTTGTACTTTATTCCCTCTTACTGGGAGGACAAAAGGCTCGGCTCACGCTGCAGAGTTCTGTGGCTGATCCTTTTGTATGCAAGACTAGCAGACTTGCCTGAAACAGGGACCTTGGAGGTAAATCAGGCTAATGAAGCAGCTCAGAGATGCAATGTGCGTTATTTTGTATCCCACAATGATTTTAAAGTCAACACAAATACAGTACCAAGTATTTTGTAGCCTAGGACACCTGTAGGAGATCCAAGGGAAAGCTGTTCATCCCGTTTCCTCTGTGCTTTCATTTAACTGATAGCAATTAACTCTCCTTTTTTTTCATAGCAAGGAACGTAGGAACCATTTTATTCTCTGGATAAATTTTATCTAGGCAAGAAATTGTATTGTGACAGTTGCTATCCATGACACTAAAATGCTTTTATTAGGACAATTACAGCTCTTTTTACTCTAGGCTGAAAGAGAAAGTGAAGAGCTAGCTTTGCTAGAGAGAAAGCAGTTTGTTAGGAATGGCCTTTTGCTGCAAAGAGATCAGGGTCTTCTGGATTAATCTTCGGATTATATAGATTTTCCAAGGATAAGACAGCTAAGTCATCCTCCGTCTCTAAGGAAGACAGCATTGTAGCTGCTTTGGCTAATCTAAGACAACAGCTTTTCCCTTAGAGGGTGTCAGTAATCCAAAAGATTGGTAGATAAAATAATTGAAGTTCTCAGGGGTTAAGTTTAGAGACTGCAGCCATTTTTGCAAGAGCAGCAGCTTATTAAACTGACAAAGCCACACTTCAGTACCCACTGGCCCTTCCTTAGCTGCCATCACAGTGTTATTTCCTCAGCATGTGTTTGGGGCATTCTGAGTGGAAAGCAAAGTGGGAGGAAAAGGTTAAGGCCTTGTAGCAGCCTAAGTTATTCTTTGCCATTTTAAGATGGATAATGCTATACAGTTCATCTGTTTTCACCTACTTGAGACACCAGAACACGCTCTAGGCTGTAATGACGAGGGTTATCCTACACTGCACAGCAGAAATGCTTTGCTGTCCTCATTGTGAGAGGGAAACTGAGGCACAGTGTTTAGCTGGCATCCTTCCCATCGTGCTGCAGGTTAATGGCATAGGAGGGGGGAGAACTTCCAAAACTCGTCCCATGGGCCCTCCATCCCTGTCTGCAGCACTGTCTGTGTGAATGAGCTGTGCAGCCTTGCAGCTCACAGCAGCATTTCAGTTGACATCCCCTCGCATGCTCTTCCAGAAGGCACAGAGCAAATAGGCTGAGGAACAAAAAGCTACATCTACACCTTGTTCACATTTGGTCCTGTGAAAGATGAAGGAGAGAGACTGTTCCAGGGGCCATGAGCAGCCATGAGTCTGTGTTTTTGAAGCACCCTGTTATTAGCTTCCACTCTTTGCAGAAGCCTAGCATACTCAGAGTTCAGTTTTGACAAAATATATGAAATAATTTTCAGTGTCTCCTTACATCATATTGCCAAGGCTTCTTTTCCTATTTTGCACTTGGATTGCCAGTTTTATCAGACCAGCCCTAGTTTTACTCAGAGCACAGCTGGCAACCACTATTTTTTCAGGCAGTCAAGTCCTTCCCTGTCAGTGTATGAGCAGAAACGTGCTGCCATCTTTCTGGAGCTATTAAAAAGAGTCAGTTCTTCATTCTTCTTCTCTGATAGGAAGGTGAAAGTAAGGATGGGACCCATATCTTTCTGTCTAGATGTTTTTTAAGTTCATAATAATTATGTTTCCCCAGCAAAACCTATGTGTTTCTTTAATATGCATACATTGCACACACGCATATGTGCAATTTTAGTACTTGAAATATGGATGGATTCTTTCATTCTTCTCTAAGCTGTCTTTGTTCTCTTCTGAAACACACACACCAAGAAGAAGACTTTGACTGCCCAGTTTGACTCCCAAGGATTTGATTGTCCAATGCTTTAACAATAATCTATGACAGTGACTGCAGGCAAAGGTGCAGCTATGGGATAGCTGTGGCCAGTCATCCTTTCCTGCCAGTCCTTATAGGTGAAGGATGGTGCAGATTCTGAAGCAAAGTGCTTAAAAAAACATCTAAAAGAAGGAAAAAAAATAAAATTGTTCTTGTGCACGCTCCCTATTTGCTGCAGTTTACCTTCAGAGTCTTGGTGAGGTAGCAGTACCAGAGTTATCAAGTTAATGTTTTTGAATTTGCAACCTTTCAGTCTCGTGTTTTCCTTGTACTCCTGGAAGGACAAACAATCACAAGGAACTGAGCAGGGCTCAGTTAAACTGCTTTTTTGACTTTTATCATAAACTCTCAATCTTTTTTTAGTGTAAATAGTCTCAATATCTGCAATTTCTCTTCACATTCAGTTTATGTTTCCACCCAGTAAAATCAAAGCATTTTATGTTACTTTAAAAAAAAAAAAATCAATAGATTGGGTATGGTGCAGACACTAATGTTAATGTTTTCTCCCAGTATTTGTGACTACTCCTGTTTATCTGTGATTTTATGCTTCAGCAAAGCTCTATGCGGCTTCCAAACTCTTCAGCTGCAATCTGGTGGGCTCTGATGGAATTAATTTTGATTTTATCATCTTTATCTGCTCTTAAATATTTACCAGTACACCCTAATCTCTTTTCTGTTCAACACTTTGTTCAAGACATTTTTAAAATTTGTTCTATGTTCTTTTAGAGTCTGACTGTAATACCAGCATTACATGATGTCACTGCCTTTTCCTTACAAATATTTCAGGCCTAATGGTAAGATCACTGAATTCTAATTGTGTGTTTTATTGATCAGCTTTGTTCATTTTTGGAAACAAAGTTCAGGGCAATTATGATCCTCTTGCTTCTCATGCAGGTGGGGTATAAACCCAACAGACTCTGAAATAGAGTCCATCAGAAATTATGGTTTTGCTACTGTTTTTTCCCTCCCCAATTATTGCTAACAGTTTTCAAATTGTGAAAATTGGTAATCCCGCTTGATGCATTTTTTTGGTTATCTTTGAATCTATCTACACATTTATATTCTGTTTTGAAGATTTATTTATATATAGAACTCTCTTTCTAGCTCTTCCTTCTCATGTTCCCCTTCTCCTGCTTATATCACTGCTGTGAAATCTACAGGATTTTTTCCCTGTATTACCGGATTTCCATGATTTACTCAAGTCTATATTATTTTTGAAATTAATATTATCCATTTTTATGCTTCTTAGTGCAAAAAATATAATTTAAGCATTATACAAACTGTATAAAATTTGTTCCAATACAGAAAAAATAGGTTTCACTTAATTTTTTTTATTGATAATAACATTTTCTTGCTGGAAGGAACAATCAGCCTTTCCATTTTCTCTTACTTTGTTTTTCTCATTATACCTTTTCAGATTAATAGTATTTTGCTATCACCTACTTTCACCTGAGATTCAATGTTTCCATTCCACTGTATATCTTGTCCTACAATTAGCATTTGCTAATTAAAAACACCATATTTCACTGTTAATAGCCGCTGTGTCCTCTCCATTTCTTTGTTCATTTACAGTTTATTTTTCTTAGTCTGCATTGTTTAAGTACCATGTCAGGACTGCCTCAATGCAGATTCAGAGCCTTCATCCATCAGTGACAAACCAAACTGTTTGTTCATCAAAATTTTTTGCTTAACTCCCAGATTCCTGAACGACTATAAGTGAGCTTGAACTCTTTACCTCTCCTCATCATCTCCCTCACCTCACCCTGGGGACTTAAATCTTGTTTCCAATGCCACCTACCTGGCCTAAATTCTGGCCCCCACCTCTCAGTAGTGTTTGTTTTTTCTGAGTGCTGATGGACTCTCCTCTTCTTCTCAGCTCAGAGGCATCATGGCAATGGTTGCCAAAAAGGTCCCCAGCAGTGGGATTCCAGCCTGGCTCCATGTGAGGCTGCCAGAAGAGACAATGGAAATAGGAAGACAGCTCCAGAGAGCAATTAGTGTTACCTGTCTTAGGCACCTGCCTTAGGACAGGCAGGAAGCTCTGCACTGGCAGTTTCTCTTCCTCTCTGCAGTGCCTGCAGTGGGAGCTCACTGAGCAGCTCAAAGTTAGTGCCCTGCCTTACCTTGTGTGGCCAAAGGTAGGTGTGATGAATGCCACCCTCAGGTTCAGAGCAGGGCACCCAGCGATGCAGGTCACCCCATAAACCAGCCCTGCTGGCAAGGAGCTGACTGCTCCATTTGGGATCCAGGCTTTTAGCCACTGTCAAGGATGGAAAGAAGCAGGCAGCCCCACTCCACGTGGGTGTGATCTGGACTGAGCAATCTCACTGCCCAGAAGGGAGTTTGCTGCTGATGCTGTCACTGGTTGAGCCTTCAGCTCCTACCAGAAATGCCAGGTGGTTCAAAGACAGACCCTGTGCACCCACACACTGGAGCACAAAGCCTCCACTGCAGTTCCCACAAGCTGGCATCTCATGCAGCCCACATGGGTACCCCAGTGACCTGTGAGGTCATTAATTTAATGTGTGTTTAATCCTGCCTCCCTTATTTCTAGCCTGTCAAAAAATTTCAAATTCACCTTCAAGCTTAATTTTATAACCCATAGGTAGTTTAAATATTTCAGTCAGTTCACCTCCTAATCACCTTTCCTTGAGGCTAAATAATTCCCATTTCATCATTCTCTCAGCTACTCTGCCAGCATTCTCCAGTACATTAATCATGTTGGTTGCCCTCTGCTGTACTTTCTCCATTTTATTTACATCTGTCTTCCACTCATGACCAAAACTGGACATTAGATTCCAGATTTGGTCTACCACCACAGGGTCTTACATAGTAAAAATGTAATTTTATTGGCTTTGTTACAGATATACCTCTTTCTTAATGTGTACTAGCATCTTACCAACCTTCTTCACTACTGCTGCCTGTTGAGTTGGGAGCATGAGCTGGATCAGTCAAATACACCCAGGGCTTTTTCCTCTTCATGTTTACTTCATAACCAACTCATCCTTTTTCAGTTTAGTGCGTCTCTGTTAATACCAACATTATTTACTGTGTATGCACTAATTTTCTGTGAAAAGAGGACGTTGCAATAGGAAGGGAGGATATTGAAACTAATCAATGAATTTTTTTTTCTTTAAAACCTGGATAATTTCATTGGAATTAGTCTTCTCTTCTGCTTTATATTTCATGTTTCCTTTATGCCCTTCACATTTACATTAGTGCTATCAAAGCAAACATAAATCCCTCAAGGTTTCAATGACCACCCCTATTTTACCATCTTTTGTATCATTTAATAAATATAGAGGAAATTCCTGGAAGGGACAGACTGAGGATAGCAGAGTAGGGATATAGGGAATGTTAAGAAATCCTCACTAAATTGCTGGTCTGATTTTCTCAGAGGTACAAGCTCATATTTTTCCTAAAATGCCCAAAGAAAATACTACCATAACAAACCAGCCAACCAACCAACAACCCCCACAGCTCATGTGTAATGTGGACAAACTTTCTGTCCAGGTAAATGTGGATGATCCTGTTTTCTGGACAAAGACAAGCCTAATTTTCTTCTCTCAAACATTTTGTCATGTAATCATTCTAGGATTTCATGGAACCTTGTATTTAGACAGATTCAGAATTATGAACCTTATCATAAATCAAGACACTTTATTCTTAAAAATTTATAACATACTGATCCAGAGTAAATAAACAGACTCAAACACCATACTAGGTAAGTAGTCAAGGTAAGAGAGGAGGATGGCTAGAGGATACCATTTTCTTCTAAGTTTCTTATTATTTTAGTGACAGATGATTCCAGTAGTTGTCAGGTTGGGTCTTAGGAAATTTGAGTTCAGTTTGAGTTCAATTGAGTTCAGTTTCAGGGCAAGTCATGTAATTTATCTTTGCCTCAGTTTCTCACTGATGACAGGTTCTCTGTAAATGCTGAGTGCACTGGATACCACAGTCATAGAGACCATATAACAAAATAAAGGGCTCAGATGACAAGCTCATTTTAATCCCATTTTACCAGAAGCAAGAGCAATGCTTTTATGCAGCAATTAGACTAAAGTTGCTGATGACCAAATCCTGAGACATGGCCAGGAGTCCTGCCTAGGTTTAAAATAGCTGGAGGGAAGGACAGAGGTGATTTCTGGAGCAGCCACACATCATTAAACCAGTTTGCCTCCTGCACTTACCGGTAAAAAAACCTGACTTCCACATTTCTCATGAATCCTTGTAAACAAGTGCAGCCAGAACAGGTATGAAGAGGATTTGCAAGGGCTAAAAACACAGGCCAGAATTCCCTGGAGATTTGTGTTGTAACTGGACATTGTACTCTGAAAAAATATTCTGTGTCCTCTGAGAACACAGCTACTATGAAGACTTTCAGGAAGAAGTATGCCTTTTGACTGGAAATATTCCAGGTTGTTTGGATAACTTGATCACTTAAAAAAAATAGAAAAGATATATATGTAAATTTTCCATTAGCCATCTAGAGTCTTCCTGTATTCCTTTCTGCTGTTCAGACTTCACATTCTGCCTTTATTTCAACCTGGGTACCAACAGGGTGCCATTGAGAGCTATTTTTAATGTACATTTAATAGTTACAGATTTTTAATTGTCATAGATACTTAATAGTTACGAACAAATTGTTGAAATATGATGTTTAACTACATTTGGGTGATGTAGAAAATATCTGAGGAGTCCTGAATTTCTCTCTGCCTACAGTAGCAGCCAATATTTCAATAGCTGTAAACAAATAATGTAGATGCAACTTGCTATACATCTGACAAAGCTCTGCTAATTTAGCTCACATGAGGACTTGACTCCAGTGTTTAGACTGAATACACATGATGGTATTTATTTCTGCCCAGAAGGAAATCAGAGGTAGGATTTTGAAACACAAATTGTACTGGCATAATCCATTTAGCTGGGATTTAAGGATTAAAAAAGAGAGTAAGAGAATGCCTTGGATGCTCATGATGTAAATAAGATTAGATAATGAATCATTTCCTCATGTGTTGAGAAAATAAGATTAGATTGTTGGTGGTCATGTGAACAGTTTTTCACTGATGACCAAATCCAAACCTCTGAAAATAATCCTTTGCTTGTCCTCATCGCTCACATTGTATCAGGAACGTGTTCCTGCTGCTGATAATTTTGGACATCAAGAGTGAATACAGCAGTTTCGTGTGACTCCAGGATATGAGATCACAGAGAATTGGCAGTCCACACTTTACCACCATTTCTGTTGCTCAATTTTTTGCCATTATAGTGAGTTTATGAAGATTGGAAGCAAGCTGGGAACATGGGAAATAATGGAGTTCTGCCACCACTTTCATCACAGCCAGAGTTCATTTGGGGTTTTTATGTAGTTTTTCTTTCCACCCTATGAGGAGCTGAACTCCACAAATTTGTTATGGGATAATAACTAATAGTCCTGGAAAACAGCACTTGTTTAGCCATCAGCTAAATCTGGAAAGCAGAAGGAGCAAATGCTTTATTCATTGAACCTCCATCTTTTATACTTTTCAGGTTGCAGCTGACATTAAACTTTTTTTACCAAAGCAGTTTTAAATTACCACATTAATTTCAAAATCAAGCTAAGTTCCTTAGTAAGTAAACCATTTTCATCAGTATCTGAAAGAATTCATTATAAAGTTGATTCACTAAGAGCTCTCAACTTGCTACATCAAAAGAACATCACAATTTTCACTCTTTATTATATTCTTACAGTAGAGATTCAGAACATTTATTGAGCTGCTTACATTAGGGATTTATGTAAAACATCATAAAAGTATTGCTGATTTTTTTTTCTTTTTTTTTTTTCTTTTGGTAAAAATTTTTCTTCCCATACATTCATATGGGGCCAGTATACCACAGAAGATGCATATTCAGCTTCTGTAAATCAGTACAGCTCTATTGACCTCCTGCAAGCTACTCCAGTTCATAGAGATCTGACCTATTAAAAATCTTTATTTCTGCTTTTGCATGTTTATATCCTAGTCAATATTCGGTGATGGGAAAGGTTGAGATGAAGGAGGAGATCAATGTGAGACCAATTGTTAAAATTTTAACCGTGTTCACTTGTAGAAATAATGTGTTACTGTGAGGTTTATATAACATAAAACAGTGGGGCCCATTTATGAAATGTGTTCTTATGTGCCACCACAACACAAATAAAACCCTTGCTTTTCTCATCTAGCAGTGGCAGGTAATAAAGGTGAAAGAATAACTGTACAGGGGAGAAGGCAAGGGTTTGGACAATTGTTTACCCAAATCCTCAGTACTGTGGTGATGTGTTTGCATCAGCTCTTTTTTTGCTGATTACTTTGTATTTGTAATGGAGTTTTGAAGGAACTGTATTTGCCAAAATCAAAGGTATATTCTACTGAGTAAACAGCAGGAAAATCTTAGTATATTCCCGTTTTGTAAATGAAATTACACAATTCCCTTCAAAATGGTGTTTCCTATTGCATTGAGCCTCCTGTTAAACTGAAAGTTAGAAAACTGTGCTCACATCTAGTGAGCAGCTTTCAGGGAAATCTGATTTTGTGTTTGACATGGCAAAGTGACTTCACCAAAATAACACAATCACTGTACTGCCTGTCACACCTCTGCTCTAATACAGCTTTCCTGTCAGAGAGCAGATGGGAGATACTGGTCCCAGAGATAGCCTAGAGGCTCCAGGCTGTAAAGATATTGGTTTAGAACTCTGAATATCCCTTTTCATAGCATGTTATAGTGAGCAACTATGGCTCTTTCCAGTCTTTATTGGTAGCCTGTTCCATATGAATCATTCCTTTGCTTCTGAAAACCATGGCTTATAGGGAGTTTGTCAAAGAATAGTTCTGGAGTTTACCATTCCTGAAGAAATTCTTCTCTTGGACATTTTCATGGGAAGAGATGTTTGGTTCCAACAATTGCAATAAGCAATAAAAGCAATAAAACACCTCAGCAGAAGGACAGCAAGAGCAATTCAAGAGCAATTTGCCCCTGCCAGGAGAGCCTTGAGCAATGGGAAGCTTGGTGAGGAGCAGTGGCTCACAGCAGTGCAATGTCCCACACCCAGCACCGACAGAGCAGAACAGGGCACAGGGAAGGGTAAGAGGCTGGACTGCAAAGAGGAGACAGGTCTGGAGCAATTAATACCTTTCCAAAAGAGCTGTTAAACCAGGAGTTAATGAATGACATGGGCTGCTTGTTTTCTGTAGGGTACTCATTTTTGTGTTCTCCAGGGCAGCACCTGATGCTGGCAAAGGAAAGGCTTGGAAGTCGAGGGCCCATGGACACAGTGGACAGTCCTTTACCCAGCTGGCCCCTGGATCATCAGAATAACCTAGAGTATATTTCACCTGCTAGAAGAACTTTCCTAATTGTCCCCAGCGGTGCTATACAACTACTCCCAGGTGGTGACCAGTTCTTCTAAAATCAGGGATGCACAGGAGTCTGAATGTTTGGATCTTTTTCCAGAAATGTAACACTGCACTTTCAGACAGGACATCTATATGCAGGCAGTGTATCAATGTGTTAATATTCTCTGGAAGAGGAGGCTCTGGGGGATTTGTTTAACTACTTGATGCCTCTGGGTGCATCACGTACCATTTGGGTGCCTCGTGTGTTCTGGCAGTGGGATATAATCTCAGAAAAACTTTCAGCTGTGACAGCAGCATTTGCTACTTTGCCTCCATGAATAACTGAAAGGAAATGTGCCAAGGGTGTCAGAACCTGCTTTTAGAGAAAATATCAAAGAACTTTTGGGGTGTTCAGGCTATGGAGAGGAGTTGTTCTGTTGCAGCACTCTCTGTGGGGAAGTCACATTGTGCAGCAGGTATGTTGCTATTGTTATATGATACATTTCTGATTATCCAGAGTTGGATTAATGGGGCAGATTTAGGAATTCATCGAAATGAGCTTGTACCTTCCATAAAGGTTAACTTTGACTTGTAAAAATGCATTAAAGATGAACAGTCTTCAGTACTATGCTCCTCAGAATTTTATAGTGAACGAGCTACATGTCATTGATTATTTACAGAGCGCTCCACACCACAGTAATTCCAAAGTAATATCAAGATATATGTATCCTGAAGCTTGTTGGAATGGAAAAAACGTTACCAGTGATATTTTGTAAAATAAGTACAGTATAAAGGTCATTGTGGGGAGGTGTAAAATTATAGGATATCTTGACCATGAAATTCAGTTGAAATAAGTTCAGAAATTATTAATCTGTCCTTAGAGGGAAATGATGCATTGGCAAATCTGCAGTGAACTGAATTTCACTTAGGTTTTTGTTTTAAGTGGAAAACTGAAGGGAAGAGAAACCCCAGCTGCACAAGATTTTCGATTTCACCATGTTCCCACAGAAGAACTGCAGTTTTGACAGGGCTTCAGCTTCAACTGGCAGCACGTCCCACAAGAGATTTTTTCCTTTCCTTTCTTATACAAAGACAGTGTTTAGTATTGTATCTCTGTGTGTTTGCCTGGAGCAATCTAAGGTACTATGGCTTTTCTAATAGCAATTCACATTTGATTTTCATACTGTGGCTGTTCAAGGTTTGCAGTAGTGTTTTAATTTGACAGAAATTAATAAGTTTAAAGAGAAAGATATCATACATCAGTGCTGTACAGCAGTATTGTCACACTTCCTAATTCGTTAGACAATAAGAATAATCTACCACTTCCAATTTAGACTCAGTAAAATAAACACATGTATATTAATGATTTTAAAATATTTCTGTTCAGTCAAGCATGTCTTCTTTATGCAGAACAGCATCAGATCAATAATTAGTTGCCATGCATTTTAATAACAAGAGTTTTTGGTTAGGATTGTTTTTCATAATTTTGCATTTATGTTTGACAAGTTCAGGAACTTGTCTTATTTGAAAGAAAAATATTAATGCAGAAATTACTTCTCATTGTATTATTGCTTGCCAAATCTAATATGCAAATACCCAGTAGAACTCATGCTTATGTTAATGGAGGGAGGATCATAGAAATCTTGTAGACAGAGTCTATTTGTCCCACTTTGTTCCACACATCAGTATTCTCCATGGTACTTAATTATTCAGAGTTTTAATTTTAAATTAAAAATAAATACTGTACACGAATGATAATTTGAGTGGAATGATAGGAAAACATTGTCACAGTGAAATGCACGATAAGTTTCCTTATGGTGTTCTTCTGGTCAAAAAAAATGTCATGAAGAACCACTCCTCACATTTCCTGAATTTAACTCCTTGCCATCATTATGGATCTAAAGAACACATATCAGTGACTGGTTATAATGTGGAAAAGAAAGGCTGTTTAAACCATTGTAAAGCCAAAGGCATAGTGAAATTATTATTATTTAATGCTGGATTTATATACCTCTGTGCACATTCTGTGGAGTATGAGGATTGCCACTTTTATTTACAAAATTCATGCCTGGAATAAGACAATTTTATATATGAATTCTAATTTTTCCTAATAAACTTTCTCAAAATAATTAATTTCCAACAAGCTTATACCTGGAAATTTTGCCATGATTTGATTGACCTTGGAGGTTGCTCTGACTGTAGTTGTTGGGTGGGCTGTAACATCTGTCTGAAACAAGAGGAAACTTTTAATTCCTTCATGGACACGTCTGCAGAAGTGGCCTTCCTCTAGAAGATGGCTTTTCATTTACACTAAATGCAGAGATTGACAACAGACAGTTTTCTGGGGCAAACCAAATGCTATGGATATATGAAAGACCTTTAGTCTGATACCAGTCTGACTCCTTTAGTTTGATACCAGGATGGATTTGAAGCTTGATAACAGGGATAAGGAGCCAGAAGCATCTGCTTTCCAATTCACTTTTGAATTTTTGGTGTGATCAACAATGGCAGATGATGGTGGTCACTACCATGAGGCTGTCACACCAATACACCCCTCCTAATCATCCTGCTCCCACATTGCAGTGGCTGAAATACAACATGATCCCAGTGACAAACTTCCTCATCTTCCATACCTGTATAATGAGACAAGCAGCGTCTTTTCCATCTTTGCTTTGAAGATGGATTTAGGTAGCTGTAGCCTTCCATGTCACACTGAAAAAATATTGATTTGTGTCACCTTTCACTTAGAAACTGTACTTTTAAAATATTGAAAATTATTATTTAAAATAAGTATACTATAGGTGGTAATGTAGATTAATGCAACCAAGTGTTAAATTGTATGGAAATATATTTAGTCACTTGCCTGTAGGTTTCAGAACATGTCAAAAAAATCTTGTCATAGAAGTAAGGCTAGAACTACAAGAATCTTAATGGGTCACCTTCAGGGTTTCAAAATATTCAGCTGTAAATTTTGAAGGTAAATACAGGTGCTGGCTCCTTTTCAGAGTTACCATGTGCTTATTCTTCACAGCCCCACTTGTGTTTAGGTGACTGTGCTGTTACCCAAGATACAGAGCCACCAGCAACCATCCAGGTGTTAAAACTCTTGCTTCCATTCTCCCTCAGCCTGCAAACCTATACTAATTTGTAGAAGCAAACCTAATTTCACAATTCCTTTACCTCACTTTCTGCCTCTCAGGGACCTGATTTCACTTGTGGGCTGCAGCTGCAGATGAGTGTTTTGTGACCAGGGACGTCCGTCCTTCTTAGCCAAGTTCTGGGATAGTTCCTCTGGAGGGCTCTGTGTCTTCCTTCTTGATTATGTGTGAGGATAGTTTTCTTTGCTCTCTTTACATTAGGAGCCATCTCAGATTTCACTTTGCTGTGGTCTGCCACCCTTGCTTTTCCAGACAAGTTTGGACCTGGACCTAGACTAAGCTGTGATCCAGCCACTTTCTACCTCATTCCTTTTTTTAACACATTCCACTTCAAACACATTTTCAAACTCACCAGCATGTTAGCTGCTTTTGCACTCATTGCATTTCCTTTGGGGAGTTTGGAAGATGACCCAAGCTCTAGCAATACACAGACCATAAAATTACACATTGTTATTGATAACACAGTTCAAGAAAAGTCTGATTGTTGCATTGTTAATTCACAATGGAAACAAGCAGGAGGTCAAACCCCCAGTTGTTACTTGTGCTCAAATCACATAATCCTGTACATTTGTATTGAGTTCCATCTTGCAGGTAGTTGGACTTTCTTTTGTTGCACTAATTTATGGAAGTCTCTTCCAGAACAACTTCGCTGTTATGATTAGAAAACTCCTTAAGTTATCCCATTTATACTTTTTGCTTTACTGCCAACAACCATCTGTAGCAGAGATTTTTTCTCTCTAAGACTTTTTCCATGTTAAAATGTTCATCCCTCTTTCTCTTGCCTTCACCTCTCATCCCTCTTGTCTCAGTTGTCCTTCTTTGCACCAGTTTGAGTTTTTTATTCTCGATTCTGAGGAGGGGGAATGTTCAGATGGTTTCAAGGGACGTGATGATACGAGTTCCTTGTGCACTGGTGTCAGTTCTCTGCAGTTGGAAATACCTTCCTGGATGCATCCTGAAGTTGCATTTGTCTTTTTGACAAGTGCATTACACTGACACCTCACAGTACCTGCAGTCATGGGGGAGCCTGGGCTGGTAAATCCAGCAGCTACTGTGAGCAAGCTGGGGAAATGCTGCTTGTGCATGAAGGATGTGAATATTTTTTGCAATAAATCAACACTTAAATCTTCACTTTGAAAAAAGTATCTGTCAGTTCTAATTGGTAAATTTTAATAGTTTGTAGGCTATAATTTAATAATGAAGGACTGGGAATTCTAAATGAAACAGAAGACAAGTATCAAAGCAAAATTCATGATAGAAAAAAGTTACTGCTAAAAGTCACATTATCCATTTATTATATATGGCCTTGTGGTTATCTGAATAAATACTCTTCTTTGTGTGCCAATGAACAAAATGGAAAGGTTTACTTGAAATGTTGAAGCATGAAATAATATATTATTTTTTGCCATCTTGTTAATGGAAGCAAGATAATTTTCAGTGTAGGGGAGCCGGCTTTCTTCACTTAGAGGACAATTCAATAAAGAAAGGGATAGAAATAAGTCACTTACCTTAGCAACCTATTCCTGTTAAGTGGTGCAGCAAATCAATACCACAGGACCAGAGGTATAGGAAATTAATCATCTTTTCTAAATGTTAAGGCAAGAATAGCTTTTTCAGTGGTACCAAGTCCAGGATATAGCTGTGTACTAATAGGAGATACTTAAAATTAAGATTGGAGCCATGTTTAATAATTAATTCCTACTTCACAGAGAAACTATAATCTGATTTATGAAGCAGGGTAGGGTTTCAGTTAGTTTTGAAATGAGTTACAGACATATCTCACATTAAAGTGAGCTGACCATGTGCATGAGGCTGAAATGGTGAATTCAGTTTTGACTTGGCAGCTATATCTCAGTCGTGTCATTAGAGAAACCATTGAATCTGTATGTTTCCATTCCTATACATGAAACCCTCCATAAGGTACTAACAGTCACAATCAAACACCCCTGAACATATCTAGTATACCAAATATTAGGAATGGACTGATTTGATATTACAAAAAAAAAAATAATATTTGAAATACATCTGCTTCTCTATGAAACAGGATCATTACTGTGGCCAAGAGCACTTGAAGCTTTTTATTTTAGCTTTTGATTTGATAGAAATAAGCTATGGATTCATGGGATTGCTTTGGAGATTGAACTGCATGGTGGGAACAACAGCATGGTCCTTTGTGCAGTGCAGAGACATTTCCACTGCCCAGACCTGCAAGCCTCTAGAACTGTGCCCTTTGCTAGGGGTGCCTATGCCCAGAGAAAGGGCTCTGCAGATGTAGAGCCTTGTTTAGCCTGGAAGTCTGACAAGTGCATATTCTTGAGTTGTTTTTTCCCTCTGTCAACACAATCTCCTTTAGACTCCACAGTACAGTTTTAACCTCAAAGCCCTACAAAACTAAAATTACTGTGGAGAAGTGGATGGACTGCCATATCCCTTCTGCAGCTCCAATGAAAGTCCCTGATCCTCAAACGAGCTCCCACTTTGGGCTTTGCAGTGGGTCCTGAACCGTCATTCATTCGCTACTCATGCAGCCCGGTGCTGGTGATTAGGGAGGGGGAAATAAAGGCTGGGTTTGACTGCAGACCTGAAAGTGAGATTTCAAAGGTTGCATTAGAGAAACCCTCTTCTGACTTGCAAACTTAACACAGAGTCAGAGAAAGATTAAATCCAGGAGCATTGTTTTAATGGGGGTATATTTCCAGCTGCAATGACACTTTGCATGGGTGGATTTTAACTGAATCAAGATGCTTGATGGATGGGCTGTACAGAACCCTGGTCCAACTGCTCACAGCACCAGAAGTTTGCTTTCCAATCAGACCTGCATGTTCAGCTTCAGTGAATCTGCTGTTCTAAATGTGTGGAGCAATGCTTTCAAATATAAGACATTGTTGAAGTCAATAAATAAAAAGAAATTGTGTTATACTATAAAAAGGATAACAACAAATTTTGGCAATGCCTTAGAATATAATGTACTTCTGATATTGTTCCATTGCAGGTATTTTTACTGAGAGGAAATGGTGAAATTTCAAAATGGTGAAGTCTCCCAGGAATGGAAACAGTGATCAACATGAGGTGTAAGATTCAGAATCACAGAGGTAAAACAGGAATTGAAATCAGCTCAAAAGTAGCAAAAGAAATTCAAAAAACCAGTGGGGTTTTCAACCATCAAAATTAGATGACAGTAAGGAAAGTAACAGTGAGGTTGAGGGAGGACAGGTTTAAGACTGGCATAGTTGCTTTTCAAAACAGATGATTTTGTGGCTCTGTGTTCAATTTGGACAGTGGCTCTGAGCTTGGATGGGAGAAAACTGGCTTGATGGGAGCGAGTTTGGAAGGGTAAAAATGATGCCTTTGAGGTAGAAGTAAAATTCAAGGAGTGGTTTCCAAGCATCTGTGTCCCAGCTGTCTGAAGGAATTGGCATTCACAACTGCACTTCTGCTCGAAGGGTACTCAGAACTGTGTTAAAGTAGGGAGTGGCAAGAGAAATTTCAAATATGATTCCTGTATCCAAAATAGGAAAAAAACCCCATATTCTAGTTAAATGTAGGCATATTCAGATGACACCATCAGTACACAAGGCATTAGAGTGCTTTTGGAAGGCAGAGGAATAGAGAACATAGCAAATGGAAGAAGTAGGATAACACACAGAATAGGTTTACCGAAAGCAGATTTATGAGATTAACTTGATAATCTTTAGATTATCCTGATCTTTTTAGACAAAGAAAACGGCATTAGATGTGATGTGCATACACTGTGAGAGAAACATCTGACACAGAGCTACATGGAGAATTGTTTGATTGGGAATGATGAAGATTAGGCCCTGGATTGTAAAATAAATAGAAACTGGCCAAGGGAGATAATAACAGATGATGCTGAAAGAGGAAATATCAGGCTGGAGAGAGCTAAAAGTGGAGTTTCTGAAGGCGCAGTCTGGGGACCAATATCACTTAATATTTTCATTAATCAACTAGGCACAAAAAGAACCTGCTAGAGAAATGTGCTGATGGCTGGAGGTGGGAGGGTTTGTCAATAGCAAGGAGGCTGACAGCATACAGAAAAACAGAATATCCTCAGGGACCAGGAAGATATAAATGGGATTACACTGAACAGTTCAAGTAGCAAGGTCAGGTAGCTGGGAACTAATGACAATTTCCAATATAAGGTAAGGCTTGTTAGTTGGACAGATACAGAAGAATGGGGCATTTATTTGGCACTACATCAAAAGAAGCATTCCCAGTCAAGCTGGGAAAAAAGTAATACTCTTTAGAAGACTTTTCCAGGAATGTAGTGACCAGTTGTAGCCACCTGTGTTTGAAAGAAAGAAATTCAACCTAGAGCAGGAGAAGAGAATGGTGAATAGTTCAGTGGGAGAAGAGGGGTTGTGCCTTAGCAGACTAAAGCCTGCAGAGAATCATCCATAAATATAAGAATGAAGGGGATTGTTTTAAGATTAAACAATATTGATATGTAAATATCTGTAAGCTAGTCATCAGTAAGTGACCCTATATTTTAGAAGAAGGTTTCTAATGAAAGATGGGAATTTCTGGAAAAGCCTTCCACGGCAGCAGTGGGGAGAACCCCTGTCAGTGTTTCTGTGAGGGAGATGGGTACGTGTCTGAGGGATGCAGCAGATGTCTGTCTGCTGCAGCAGCACACTGGGCTCTGTGACCACTGGTCTCTGTCCCATCCTCCTGTTCTCATTCATTCTGGTCCCATATTCACATAAATCCAACTCAGCTTTTACCCCTGGAGCTCCCTCAGGCGAGCCCCCAGCACCCCTGGTTCAGAGCAGCATCACAACAGCTCAGCAGCTTTGGCAGACAGGGGTAGCAAGGAGATTCTACAACCTTAGGAAACTGGGGGAAGGAAAATGTTTTGCCTGTATCCACCTCACTGGCAGTAAGAAATGTGGGGGATGTGGGGTGGGAAGCAGTCAACCTTACTGTATAAATATGTGAAATAGAGCTCCTGATAAATAAGAGGTGGGGTTGTCCAGTTATTATTTTGCCTAGTCAGGCCTTCACTATTTTAATCCAAAACGTTCAGCTGGAAATGTCAGCTTCTCATTGACAAAATGAATACTGTCCCCTTCCCCTGCCATTAAGGTTTCTGGGTTTCTGCTAATATCTTTTCCATTTTCCATATTTAATTTGCCTAGCAGGATGAAATAAAAACATGCTGACATTTTCAAGGAAATCAGATACTTCCCCTGAAAGTTTTGATGGAAAATTTTCCAAGAGCCCTGCGGCTCAGGAGCTGCTCACATCGGGGTGTGGCCAGCTAAATCTGCTGCCTGAATCGGTGGGGGCAATGCCTGAGCATCTCTCATCACCTAGAGGTCCGGAGGGGCTTAGTTCTGGGAGGAAAAGCTCTTTTCTAGCACCCCACGTGCTGTGTGTGGCTCGGGCTCTGCTCTCGCAGCAGTTCTGGCTGACCTTGATGCGAGCGGTGCAGAACGCGGAGCCGCGGCTGCTCCCCCTCCCCTCCCTCCCCCTCGCACTGCGGAGGCGCAGGAAAAGTGACCACAGCCTAGCCCTAAATGCTTTATTTTTAACTTTTGCCAGACGACACGTGCATCTAAGGCCAAACAAAAGGAGCCCGAGAGTGGGGTGTAAGTGCTTGTCGGTGTCAGCCCCGATCATTGTCAAAGGGGGGCTGGATCCCGGCTGCATGCGGAGCTCGGGATCCTCCGGTGCCGCTCGGGAGCCGCAGCCGCGGATGCCTGGAGAGATGGATCAAGGCAGACAGACACAGATCCAGACTGACAGAATCAACCCCCAGATGGATGTCGCTTGAATTTACCAGAAATTAAGATGCTGAACTGCTTAAGAAAGAGTTCCATGATCTAATTAAGTCTCTTTTATGTCTCCCTTTCTATTTTATCCTCCAACCCTCTTACAAAAAAAAAAAAGGTACTTTTTGTTATTTGCAGATTGAATTAGAGGAAAACTGTCTGTGGACTAAATAAAATGTTTGCATTCTTTTGTGCTAGCATTGAAGGCTTGTGTTTTTTTAAAGAAGAAAAAAATGCAGTAGGACATAATAATGTCATACATTCTAACTTGCTCTTGCAAATCGGGACTTCATGATATTTTCCTTTTCAATAAAAATGCTATTTATCATTATCAAATGAAGTGTTAATGGAATCAACTCGAACACAAACTGATGCATATATATATATATATATCTATATAAATAAATATATACATTAAAAAGTTCCTCACTGCTGAGAATGATCAAGCACCTTGTCAGCAATCCATATTATATTCGTTAATTCGATTCCTGCCAAAAAATCACTTAACTGAGACCTTCTGATTTCTTTCTTTAACGCTTGAGGCTCCTTTCATCTAAGCAATGTTTATTAACCTATTTCTGAAAATCAGCATAAGCAAAAGCTATATTTAATTTGTTCTTTTCTTGTGCTTTGGGTTTGGTTGTTTTTTGGTTGTTTGTTTTTTTTTTCCTCCCAATGTGGTTTTTTCTTTAAAATTCTAGTTTAAGAATTAAAAATTGAGCATTGGTCAGTATTACTGTAACCCACTGGTTCAGGGTGTAACAGCTGAGAGGACAAAAAGTAAGGTTTATTACATTCTTTCATATTCTTTAGGAGAGACTGATTTTAGTTTAATTCCTGGACTCATAGTAGTGACAGCAAGAAAAGTCACCTGTAGAATAACACAGTGACCTGAAGACTGGGGTGTGGGGCCCAGCTCCACACTCTTTGCTCTCTCCCTGTCTTGCCAGTGTCCCCCTTCTGCTACCCTGAATGGCAACTCTTACTGGGTCCCCATCAGAAAGGTGGGTGCAAATTTACTGAACTCCTCAGTTAATTTGAAATATGCATATTAAAAGTGATATAAGACCAGATAATCTTGTTCATACTTTTACACCAAAATATGACTTAAAACCCCAGTAACCAATAAATTCTGCAGTGAAAGCAGAACAAGTTTGGGGACAAACAGCCATCATGATTTTTACAGACCTGGCAGATACACCTATCCCTGCATGGAAGAAATCCTGGTCTCATTCCTGTGAAAGGGATTTTGCCACTGAGGTGAAAATGTCCAGGGTTTCACTCACATTTTCCAACACCCAGGCTCAAGAAAGGCAGACTGGAACAAGGCAAACTTGCCCCCATGTTCAGCAGGCTTTGTCCTTCTCCCAGCTCTGCAGCCAAGGAAAAATTGCCAAAACTGAACTATCTCTTGTAGAGCTTACCTGAGGTGAGGCTGTGGCTGCAGATTGATAAAGGAAGGAGCTCTCCTGTCTGGACACCCCCAATATTCCTACCAGGAAGAGCAAACTTGTTTTCCAAGTTGCTGCAAGAATATTGTGGTAGTGAGATAGTCCTTATAAAAATGATCATGATCTGAGAGCTGGAGCAGAGAGATACCAGATAGGAGCAAGTAAGAAAAAGTTTTTTTATTTTTTGACCCCATTTATTTAGAGAAGTGGATGGCCCTCAGTCAGGACTTGACACTGCATCCTTTAGAGGAAGTTCTTCACCTTCCTCATCAGGCAGGCAGGGAAATCAATAGGATAACTTGAAGACATTTAGAGACTGAATCAACCTCAAATTTTCTGAGAACCCAAAATAAATAAGCTTTGCTCCAGCCACTCAGTTCAAACACATGCCCGAAAGATGTTATACCTCACAAGTATCACTTGCATTTGTATACATTGGAAAATAGAGTGGGTAATAAATCTTCTTACTATTTATTGCTCTGCCAATATGTATCTTGGCAATATTAAAATATATGCATGCATGCTTATGAATTTTATTTCTCTTCAAAGGAGCCAGCTCCTTGTACTAACAACCACAGCTCTGACTTGATAGACTCCTCTTTACCTGGCATGCCTATAGAAATCTCTAGAGAATTAGAATTCTCATTAAGTGCACTGGAAAGCAGAATTTAATCAAATGTACGCCGAAGCTTGCTGTTAAAAATACGCAACTATAAATTGCATTTCTGTAGAAGTTGTTGCAGTCCTACAGTGACCACTGAAGTATTTTTATTTATTGTACCATGAACACAGAATAGATAAAATTAAATTCTCCATAATCAATGGCTCCAATTTACATGTGTTGCTTGTCAAAGTGACTTTCTCCAGTCCCCACAAAATGCTATATAATGTGACATCTCAAAAGTCTTCAGGAACATCCTAAGATGAATCTGAAAGATAAATATTGCAGTTGTGAGTCTTTCTGTCATGACTCAAATAATTTTAAAATTGCAGAGATATATTCCTCTAACAATGTTAAAATTGTTCTAATGCAGGATAAAATTGTAGTTTTAGTCTCTGTAATTTTTATAGCAGCTTGTAATTTCCATGCACTCGTTACAATTCGCAGATCAGAAAAAATTACAGGAGAAAATGTTTTCAATGGAAAATCTGCTCTGCTGCTCATTTTCCCTGTGAAGAATGTATCCAATATTTAGAATCCAGGCAGGCTTTTATGAGTTGTTTGATGCTGTGTCAAAGACAGACCATTTGATTTGGAATAGCATCATTCCTGGAGCCTGTTAAAGGGATCAGTATGATCCCCCCTCCTGGTTTCTCCCCAAAACATACTTGCCCAAGTACTGATGAACTCATTCAATCGCTTCTGTTTTGGGCCACTCACCAGCAGGCAGGGAGAGGTTTGATAACCATATAAAGTCAGAGTGAAAAAATTGTGTCCTTTGGTTCTGTTCTGAATTGGTTTTAAGTTCCCCAAGTTAGATGATTATGCTATGATTACGCCAGAAGAGGTTTTAGGATAAGCACTTGAGCAGTAAAACCCCTCAAAATGCAGGTACCTGTGTGTGCTGGAGAGCTGTTGACATGTGTCACCATCATTAAACAGGCTGCACTGGGACATGGGGCTGGTGTGGGGATTTGTACCTCAGTGATCCTTTCAGGTGCCTATGAAGGTCAGTGTTGTCCCAGGCTGCACGGACAGGCACAGATCCACGGTTCCCTTTGGACTGAACTACTGGGGATACACTCTGGAGAGGAGCCAGGCAGCCCAGGGGAACCCCTGCATGGGAGTTTTGGTACGTATGGAGGATGGTATTACTCCAGGTAGAATTTAGGGGAGGGTTTGTTCAGCTGAGTCCCTTAGGAGATGTGACAACATACAAGGGGACTTTTTGAGTTTATGTCCAAGGGGACAAAAAGGAAAATCATCTGCTTGTTGTGTGTCTAGGCCAGCATCCCTGTGCTTTCCTATTTACCTTTGGGAACAGTCTGAATTTCCTGGCTGGTGAAGGGTCAGATATTCTTTATGACAGTGGTTGGTAGAGAACTGCCTGCATCCCTGCCCCATCCCCACAACAGCTGGGAAAATAATCCTGCGCTTAGGACAAAGAAGTTGTCCACAAAGCAAAGAGAGCAGACTCCCCAGGGTAGGATAAGGGACCAAAATGGCACATCCTGTCCTAAATCCATCAGGCTGGAATTAAGGGGAAGTGCAATATCACTGGCAGTACCTGGCTGGAGGGAATTGGATCTGGGGAGTGAGATGTTTTAAGGGGATGAATAAATAACACTAATTGCTTGTGTTTGACACTGAGAAACATTTTGTAACTCTGAGGCAGATTTTGAGAGACCTTTTTTTGAAACCTGTTTTTTTCCTCTTACAGTTAGTGCACAGCCTGTGTGATAAATCCTGTTCTGGTGTCTCAAGGTTGGTGGGAGACAGGGTCAAGACCAGATTCCCTGTGCAGTCTTTGGCCCTTTCTCATTCTCTGGCTGCCAGGACTGTCTCTGAGACACAGCCCTAAATCACAAACCTAGAGAGAAACAAACCTGGCCAAATGCTGCCTGTGCTTTTACACCTTTGACCTTGTTTGAATCAGAACCCAAACAAACACCTCAATTTTTCAAAGGGAAACTGCTGGAGCACCAGTGCTGCAGCACCTCAGAAGCCAGTTGCCTGAATGCTCAGTGCTAAACCCGGCCTTTCTGTACCAAATCACATCTTTTTAGCTCATTCTCCTCATTTGTTATGTCTGAAGTTCCATAATTAAAAATTAAGACAAGTGGGCAATATAGATTTTCAGCTAGAAACTGATAAACTTCCCTCCTCTCTTAAAATATATTTTGTTCTTGTAAAGAGCTGTTGGATACTGCATCACCTCAATTACAATGAAACAGCAAAGAAATTCCACATTGGGAAAGGTTTTCTGAGGGTATATTCTCAGCACTGAAGATTAAAAATAACCTTCTCAAGCAATAAATTGGTTGAGACAGTAACAGGACCAAAATCATAGTGAAATCTCATAATGAAATATTAATGCTAGCGTGTTAAGCTCGGAAAATTATAAAAATTCATTTTGCAGAGCTGCATGGATCATATTAGTGGTGTCCTAAGCAATCTTGATTTTAATGTGCAGGGCTTTCTACCTGTGTGCTCTTCTTATGGACAATTCCTCAATTCCTATTAGCAGAAAAGATGACCAAACTCTTAAGTCATGTAACTGCTTCAGGAAAGCAAAGAAACCCTGTTGGAGTACATGGCAGTAGCTCTCTAGAATTAGGAGGCATGTTGCGAGTGACACAAAAAGAGCTGTCAAGTACCTGGTGCTTTGCTTTACTGCTCCACTAAATGGCCATTGTAGAGCTGTGCCAGACATATGGGGAAATTTCATTTCTAGGGCAACATTATTTTGCGTGAACTGAAATAAGATAAAAACTAAGCGTAAAGGTATGTTTGAATTTCAGATTGTGCTTGATCTTTGTATGCCAAGAGGACCTCCCTTGGATACTCAGCCTAGCTGCAGGCTTTCTTTCAGGTCCTGGAACCTGCAGCTTTCAGAAGTCAGGCCAATTTAAATTGTGTAGACTGTGCTGCTTTACATAACCCATTTGAATTTAAAAACCTGCAAGGTAAATAGGTACATTCTGCATACGCCTGTCCTACTGGCTTAGGGGTAGCTTTAATGTCACACAATTAAACAAAGTGGGGAGAGGAAGCCCAGCAAGGTCCAGCCATGTGGCTCTAGCTGTGCACAGCGTTCTCTGGGGCAGGAGCGGCGCGGATTCCGTGCCCAGCTGAGGTATCGCTGTCCCTCCTCATCCAGCTCCAGGCCTCTCGGCCCCACAGGGCACCTCCTGTGCTGTTAGCAGTGGTTATATCCCAGCTGGAGGTGGCTGAATGAGGCTCATGGGTGTCACTTTTTGCATTTGTTACTCGGTACAGCAGGGTCTCCAGAAGGCCAAGGCTGGGAGCAAGGTGCTGAGCCTGAGATGGGTCTTGCCAGGGGCAAGGAAACCCACAGGGACAGGCATAAAGGCCTTGTAACAAACCCACTCTGAGGGGAAGGGATGGAAATACGGATTGAGGCTTCTTACAAGGGGGCTTTAAACTGATAGGAAGAGGGTATAGATTAGCTGTTAGGAAGGAATTGTTCCCTGGGAGGGTGGTGAGGCCCTGGCACAGGTTTTCCAGAGAAGCTGTGGCTGGAAGTTTCCAAGGCCGGGATGGATGCAGCTCTGAGCAGCCTGGGACAGCGGGAGGTGTCCGTGCCATGGCAGAGGGTTGGAAAAAGGTGATTTTTAAGGTCCCTTCCAACACAAACCATTCTGTGAGTTTATGATTTTGTGAAATACCACAGGCTTGTTCCAAAGGCCTTCAGACACCCTGCTCCTCACTCCAGGCCGAGGTCTCTAGTGATGCCAAGCAGCCACTGCGCTTCAAGGCTGAATTAGCTCCAGGACGTCACTACTGTGCATTTTTTTTTTGCCTCCCTAGGGCCTGAATACTATAGGGGTTTTCTCCCCTCCAAGCCTCAGTCAAACCAAATACAGAACTGCTTTGCTGCCTGTGTGTCAAGGATAAGAAAGCTAAAAAACCATGGCAGCAGCTTCCTGGACAACTTTGTGCCCATGAGCATTCCTGGACAGGCTGCCTGTTAACATCCCCTCGCAGCCAGCTCCCTCAGGGACAGACCCCTGGCCTGGATTTTGCCTGTCCCTTTGAGGGGACCCTGCAGGGTGACTTTGCAGAGCGTGGGTGCGTGTGCCCTGGGACGGAGCCTGGGCAGGGTGATCCCGGAGGATGAGGACAGAAATGGAACACGGAGCATAATCTATTTTAATGGATCCTTCTGCTGCTGCTGAATAACTCCCCAGTTTGGATTACTTTTACTGCAGGCACGATTAGTTAGCAATTGACAGGGCAGGGGGTATCAGTGGGGAGTCCACAGCTAGCTAAGAATATGAGCCAAACAAACATTATTTTCCAGCTTATTGGGAGAAAAGCCTGCAGAGAGCA
Organism: Pseudopodoces humilis; assembly: GCF_049639895.1. Lineage (NCBI taxonomy): Eukaryota > Metazoa > Chordata > Aves > Passeriformes > Paridae > Pseudopodoces > Pseudopodoces humilis. The sequence goes on along the minus strand of NC_142209.1, from coordinate 25,433,474 downwards.
GAAAGTTTTTCCCTCACTGTTTTCCTGGGTAGGGGTGCAGTCTTGAAAGAGATGAGACAAACACTTGAGGATGGCTGATAGCACTGGAGTGCAGAAAAACAAGGAAATGATACTGGATCCCAAGGTGCAGGAAAAAAAAGACCTGCTAAAGGCGGCTCAATATTAGAAGAAAAGCTTCCTGAAACCATGTGAAGTCACTAAAACAAGTCTCTGAAAGGCTACACAAATGGTTCTCACCTCCTTCCACCTGAAAGAACTGGGCATGTTGACAACATGTTTCTTCAGTGTTTGCCTTTGAATAATGAAACAAAATATAATGGTCAGTGAAGTTAAGCCACTAAGAGTAAATCAGTTCTGTTTCAATCAGAAAGCAGGCTGGAATACCCTGTACCACTGAAGCCATCTGTAGCTCCCACATCGATTTTCCTCTCCGCGGCACTGAACACACAAAATCAGCAGGTGCCTTTGAGTGCTCTCTCAGCCACATGGAGAAAATAGATAAAAACCTTCTGGGCCTCCTGTATGTCTATGTGCAGCCTCACCTGTGTGACACCTGGCTGTGCCCAGCACAGAAATAAGCACAGGAGGGCTTGGCAGCCTGCTGAATCCGCATATTTGTGCTGGAGGAGAAAGTGCTGCCAGGAAGCAGTGACCTGCCTCTCTGCAATGATGATGTGCAGTGTCCCAACAGCAGCAGCCTCGTCGTGTGCCAAGCACCTCTGAGACAGAGGAGGCTGTGCCAAATTTGGTAGAAACAAAGCTCAACCTCCTTCTTTTGTTATTTGCTGTTCTTGTGGAAACTGCTTCCCCCGATCCACTGCAAAATGCTGTTTTGCTGTTTTCACTTTTCAAATTTCACAGCTACAGTTGTGGCCTTTTCAAGAGAAAATGCCTTTTTAAATGTGTCTGAGGGTGTGGCAGCTTCTTCCCTGCCCCTAATGCTCCATTCACCTGCCCCTGCCTTCCCCAGGCAATGGCACAGTGCTGGTTCCATCTGAGGCACTCCTGGCACGTCCAGTGCCTGGAAAACACACTGGCTCCATTTTCTCAATGGCTGAACGCTGACAGCTCCTGTGTTCTTCTTTTAATTAGACACTCTAAAAACTGAGAACACCATCAAACAAGGTGAGGTCCCACTATTACTAACTAGCAAGTGACTGTATATTTAGATACTAAGAAAAATCCAAGTAAAAACCCGTGAGCTTAAGATCAGAGACAAAAAAAACCCTTTTATGTTTCTGAGCTCATTTGATCTCTCAAGTCAGGGAATGAGCCCACTTCCCAAGACCCCAGAGCCAGAGCTGTCTCTAACCTCTGGACTCAGCATTGCTGCCAATGTCACAGCACGAGCAGCAGAGACCTTGGCAGTCACGATCTGCCCACCTTGCAGTGCAAGGGGGTCCCCTAGAAGTTTGCTTTTGCTGGACACCCAGAACATGGCATCCCAAATTCATGGGAACCCAGGCTGCCTGCAAAGCAGAAGCAGAGGAGCGGGTGCCTCCCTCTTTCCCAGGTGTTTGCTGTGCTGGTTGGTGTGGGGAGCAGGACAGCACTGAGCTCTGTGTCCTGCAGAAAACCACAAATGCCAGAGGAAGATGATGAAGTATGAATTCAAAGGTTAGGCTATTTTTTGCCCCTAAGCTCTAAAGGAGGGAATCACTACCTTCTGCGATGGATAGTATCATTAATCAGGCACTGAGAGCTCAGTCTCTTGTACGATGCCAAATCATCTGGACATTTATCTTCCTATCCCTGCACAGAAGACAAATCCAGGCCTGCTAGTGCTTGGGAAGGGGGTGGGGAAGAAGTTGTTAGGAGAAAATTTTTGAAGCATAAACAGAATTTCAGCAAAAGGTTGTTCCCACCATGACACGATTATAAATGAGATGATCAGCCAGAGAGAACACTTTTTTTGTGGCTTTAGCAAAATTCTGTTTCTGTTCAAATGGTAGAAGTAAAATATTTAAAGGGAGAAGAAGAGGGCTCCTTTAAAAATTCCAGATATTTTAATTAATGCCAATAGCATTAAAATATTATGGCTTGAGATGCTTATGAAAAGTCTCTTTTATTCATTAAATTTTCCAGACCCAACATAATTAGAATTCTTAACATTCGTGATCTCTCAGCATTGGCTTCCAAAATTAATGGTCTGAGTAATTTCTTACAGCGGATGAACTGAGTTTCAAAATAAATGTATCACAGTAGTAAACATCAGTTTTCTGTAAAGGAAGCATGTGCCAGTCAAAGACAAGTCTCAAGAAAGAAAGAAAGCACCCTCCATTTTCTCTCTCCTGGATTTCTATATTCAAAGGACATAATGGGGGATTGTATTCCTGTAGTCAAAATTTAGGGAATCCACGAACAGAAGCCGCCTGCACCACTTGAGTGTGCAAAGCACGCTGTGCTCTTGGTGCCACAGGTTCCCTCTGCAAGGGGGGTGCAGGAGAGGCTGCTGCTCAGGATGGCTTTGGGAGCACAGGTGAGTCAGGGATGCTTTTCCCACAGGTCCCTGCTTTGTTTGCTGTGAGGGGGATGTGGGAATGCAGCTGGGCACGGGAGGCTGTCCCAGTTCAGCCGCCTGGATGGTCCGGCCAAAATCTCAGTGAGCCTGGGAAGGGCGTTTAACCCAGTGTTTTGCATGGGGTTGCTAAATGTTTGCTGCTCATTTTGGCACCTGATTTCCAGAGTGTGGAGCACTTCCAGCTGCAATTCCTGCTGGTGGGCTGTGAACCCAGGAAAAGCCACACTGAGCTCAGAGCTGTAAAACCTGCCGCTTCCGACCGGGCACTGTGGGATCTCACAGCACTTCCTGGCAGCCTCCTGATGGTGAGACTCAGGATCCTGGATCCCATTCCCAGCCCTGGAAAGCCAGCAACTCTGATGGGTGCAAATCACTCTGCCTGTTCCCCTCCATCTCCTCCTTGTTCCAGTTCTGCCTTTTCTCTCCCCATCTCTTTGCCTTTGGGATGGGGCTGCTCCCTTCTGCACAAGCTGGAGGGCAAGATGAGTCCAGCAGAACGGGATCCTCAGAGCTCTCAGGATTCTCAATGAAAGAAAAGTGTTTGCTGAGGAGGTCAGGTTGGAATTTTTCCAAATGCTTTCATTTGGCCACACTTGCATAGATTTTCATGGCACTAACAGAAATGCACATCCTTAATACAAAGGTCACAGATTGACTAAATTTCTATTCCCCTATCCGAACTGTGAGGAGTCGTGGTGCATCTTAAAGAAGAGGATGTCAGTTCTTTTTCTCTTTTACCATTACAAAACAGTGCATTGTTCCCTGGCCTTGCCCTTGGGAATAGCTATATTGTTTTGGCTGAAGCTTTCCAAAAAATTCAGCCTGCGGCAGATGCCCAGGATGGAAAAATGACAAGTTACTGGTCAAAATATGACAGTTATAAGCAGCTGAAAATAGAGTCTTGTAATTGGAAATGTCAGACGGTCTTGACAGTAGGCAGTGCTACCAGCCCTCCAACCCCAGGAAGTTTGCTCAGGATTTCATGTGTAGGTAGAGGCAGCGTATGCCTCTCCTGGTAGTCTCGGTAATATTATAAGTGGCACAAAAAGTGCCAGCAAAGTTGTCTAGGTGTCAAAGCATGGCATGAATGGCATTCCTGATGCTGGCAGCTTTGCTGTCTGCTTGGACAGAAGCTGGAGAACTGCTGTGCCAGCTTAGTGCAACCCCAGTGGCGTCTCTGACTCTGGGGCCAGGGGTGGCACCCATCCACACCTCAGCTTCCCTGAAGCTTTGAGAGCAGGGCTGGATTCCCTGGCATTTGAATTGCTGAACTGAAGGAAATTTTGCAGGGAGGGAGGGCAGGTCTGTGTCTCCCAGCCCGTGAGCAGAGATCCTGACCCCAGCACTGTTGTGTTGTGTGTGATGGGAGTGCTGGACCTTGCTCTGCATTTCTAGTCAGTTCTTGGTCTGGTGTGTGTGCAGAGGCTGGGTTTGATTCTCACAGCTTTCCAACTTTAGCCACCCATTAGACTTTAGAAAGCCATTTGACTCCTGTGAAGTTTAGAAGGCTTCAGCCAGAGCTTGCACTTGAACCAGCCGGTCACTGCCTGCCTTTCAGACACCTTCCCAGGAGGGAAATTCACCTTTTCCTGGTGCAGGGGCAACCAGCCAGCCCTGTAGTCAGCCACAGCAGTTTCATTAAGTTTTATATTTAACTTCCCCATAGCACCTGGGACCAGAAGGAGTGTGTTAGTGTCTTGGAGCTGGAACACTACATTGAATTACCTTGTTGGTTTATCTGGTCATAATAGCAAGAGAGATCCCAGTGCTCCAGTTAAGAGTCTGTCAGCATTTCCACTATAAACTCCTTAGTCTCAAGAGGTTTTAACTTAGCTTTAAAAATCTGTTCCATTGCACAAACTTAGTTTATAACATGGCAAAGAACAGTATTTTATCTCTTAATATTGAAAATGCACAGAGTCAGTTCATATTGGAATATATATGTGTGTAGCCAAAGATACACTGGTTTTAGGCAGTGATCAACCTGACTGGTGTCTTCCCTGCTTTTTAATTTAGCTGACATGATATTATTGCTCTGGCTATTTTAATAGATAAGCTACTGTGGTTTCACAATATCTTCCATTACTGGCACACAACGCCTCTAATATATGTTAATATGATTATTCACAAGTGCAGCAGAGTCACACTGGAGGAAGCATAAGAGGTTTGGCACAAAGGGTGCTTGCCCTCCTTTTCCTTTTATTCCAGACCCTCATTCAAGGACACTTAACTTACCCTCTGAAAAAGCAAAGCAAAAGCTTCAACCAGCTGCCTGGCAGTAAAGATTTGGCAAATGTGTTTCTTTAAACAAAAAGTTTCTTGATTTCCTAGCAGAAAGCAGCTGGGGCAGGGTCCTTCAGAGGAGCAGTGGCTGTTTGTCTCACCTGAAGATCCAAACAAAGCCATAATAATGTCTTTGGATGGGAGGGTTTGAACTCCATGACAAAAAGCTCCATTCCCATCTGGGGCACATGGCCAGACAGCAGGGCTGCTGCACATGGTCCCTGTAGGGCTCAGTGAATTGTTTACAAGGTTTTGTTGTATTTTTTTTCCCAGACAGAGGCTGGCACAGCAAGGAGTCTCCTTCCCCCAAAGCCTCCAATCGTCCTGAGAGCAGGTGAAGCTTGCTAGACACTGGGCAGGGTAAGCCTTGCAAGGAGCCTCCACAAGGAGCATCAAATAAAACATATCTCCATGGCACTTAGCTTTTTTACCTCTGGACAAATTGCTCTTTATGTGTTAAAGAAAAATATTTTTTTTCCTCAGCCTCTTTGACTTCTGAAAGCCCAAGGCCAGGAGACCCAGAAGTGCTCCCATTTTCCTGGTATGGTTGCACTGGTGCTACAGCCTGGTTACTTTTGCTTTCCATCCCCATCCATATCACACATCCCTCGTTTCTTCCTGCTCTTCCCTTGGTGGGGCTGCTGAATTTCAGACAGGGTTTGCTCAAGCTGAGATCCACCTGCAGCTGCTGCCTCTGGCTGTGATTGTTGAAGGCAGCTTCCAGGTGGAGTCAGGATTTTCTTGCTCCCAGCTTTCCTCTCTCCTCTCCTAAGCTGCACTTCCCTTTTGACACTTGTGCTTGGAGTCTCTTCTCATACACACACTCCCACCCCTTTGACACGGCTATTTTTCAGGTCTGAAATTTTTAAGATTCTATTTCGCATAAAAATGCTGGCAAAGGGCCACACAGGTCTGGGGACCAGCTGATAGGGATTAATCTCAATCCCAGGCTGCCGGTTTCCCATCGATAGCCAGGGCCATGCAGGCACGGCTGCAAGCCCATGATTCAGCAACTTCCACTGATTAATCAAGTCACTTGATTTTTTATGCATGCGAGTGTGCCCAAGGCAGCTGCGATAAGTCGGCTTCCAGGCAGAGTGTTAGCAGTGCTGGGGATGTCAAAGGGTTGGTGATATTGATATAAATATATAGAGAGGCGTAGTATTCTGATTAGCTTGTGGTTTTAAATAGTCTTCAGCAGCATTCGTTCCGTTGATAGAATCCTTTCCGCAAATTTCCATGCACGTTGTACCTCTGATGCTGCATTTCTTAATTACGGATACACTTTATCTGAGTTAAACATGTAGCAGGCCCCTCAGCATAAATTATACTCGGGGTGTGTGTACTGAGAGCACTTCCCAGGTGTGTGAGAGGATAAGTGTGTGTTAAAGCAGTACATGCACCTCAGAAAAGGTTTAGGAAATAATTTCATTTTCAAAAAAAACCCCACCCTGCTAAAATCCCTGAGAACACCAACCCAGAGCAATTTTTGTCTGTGGCAGGGGAATGCTGTATCTTATATTTCCTACCCCATGGTTTGGGGATGTGCAGGTGGAACTCCAGATGCTGATGGGCTTGGCGGCATAAGAGTGTGCTTTGAGACAGGGTGTTTATAGCTCTTTTATTGATACAACCAAGTAATGACCAGGGAAAACACCAGGATGTTTTCCTGGCATCCCATTAAAAAAGAAAAGAGAAGGGCACCTGCATTTCAGAGATCACTGGCACAGCTTTGGTCATCCTAATGCTGCAAAAGACAACTTTTTTGAGGTGCACAGCTGGTGAGAGCGTGAGGAGCAGGTCCCAGGCTCATTTACAGCCTGTGGCTGCCAGTGAGTCCCCAGCAGACCTGGGGGTCAGAGCCAAACACAGAAAAGGCAGAGGTGCAAAGGGTTTGGCTTCCAGGCTGCTGCAGCCTCCTCCTCACACCCAAACCTGTGTTTTACTGGTGTGTCCTGGTCCAGAGGCTTCACTGCCTTTCTTGGCTATCAAGGTTTCATAACCACTTCCTCAGCGCAGGAGATCAGGAAATGTGACTTAGTCTCGGGTGGTTCTGCCAGGTGTAAAAAAAAATTAAGAGCTGTGTGTTAGAAGAACATGGGAGGCAAAATCAGAGAATGAAGGCTTGGCTCCAGGGGAGTCAAAGGGATGCAGATATTTGTGCTTGTCAGTTTTTTTCATGGCAGCAGTAATTGTTGATATTTATTTTTTCTCACTTCAGTGGAACAGTGTTTGTTAATAAATCTAATAATAAAACATCCACAACAATTTCCAGATTTGCCAATTTTCTTTTCTTCAATAAACTGAGTATGAAAAAAAGAAAGGAATTTTATTTTCTGCTTTGTTTTGTTTTGTTTTTCCTCCCTGTAAGAATAGAAGACCTGGGGTAAAATTACGGAACCTGTAAGGAGCACCTCCAAGAGTGACTTTTCCTGGCCAGGAGAGCTCAACTATAGTTTACACAACTTGCATTGTGAGCTGCAACATTTATTGCAAATACACCAATATAAAAAACAAAACAAAACCCCAACTCTGCTAGAACTGACTCACAGATGGACAAATTTGTTATTGTTTTCATGATCTTTTGCAATGTGTTTGCAGGTTTCCACAGCCTTGTTTAAATTCAAGCAAGGACCTTTTTGCACCAACTTTGCAGGATTTAATTTGTGAGTTGTACATTTAATTCTCCACAGCAGATGGTGATGTGTGGGTGTACTGCTGTATATTTGCAACAGATTCCTTATCTTACAAAATTAATTGTCTCATGTGCTGATTTAAAATCAGAATTGTATTGTTTGTAAAAAGCTAATTCTTGCATATCATTTTGTTGGGACCTGTGCAATTCCAACAAAATGCAAGGGAAGAAAAGTCTAAGTGCTGCTTTAAAACAAATGGATTGTGGCAACTCTAGTCAGTCCCGATGCTCAGACTGAGGATTCAATGACTGTGAAGTCACTAAAGAAAATTTCGTATTTGGCGACTGCCAGGTTGCCTCGACGTTGCTTGAGAAGGCTTCTGGGGCAGTTCAGTGACACCCACAGTGAAACCCCAGCACAGCCAAGGCCACCAAACTGAACCCCTTCTCCTTTGGCAGGGCTTTTTTCCTTAGCAGGGATTTATTTGTAAATGATTTCTCTGTCAATGGCATTACTTATGTTAATTTTCGGAGCTTAGGGGACTTTTGTTTCCTCTAATTTGATAAAACTCGTTTATCATTATGGAACACCTGGGCTCTGGCCATGCAGCATCTCAGGCTCCTGCCTGGGTCTTGGAGGACAAAGAGAACCTTGGAGTTCCCTTTGGAGCATTTTAAGTTTGGAGCATTTCAGTGGAGGTCAGGCACCACCTGCTTGGGCAACGTTGGGTGGCACCCAAAATGTGGCTTTGTCTAGGACAGGGTGACACTGGTGGCCTTGGAAAGGGGGGAACCCAGGGCCTGAATGGTTGTGGTGTTAAGCAGGTGTTCAGGATGGACAAGATAAGGCCAGAGGTGGTCATTCACCTGCTCCTGAGGGATGGCTACTGGGCCACTGAGGCTGGCTTACCAGAAATGGAATTTGGTTATTTTTAGTGAGGGACTGATGCAGTGGGTGCTGTGGGCCAGGCAAGAGAACAGCCTGCAGGGAGAGTCCCCAGGGCAGGGGACCCTGTGCCATGGGGTGGATGACAGAGAAGTAAATCCTGTCCCATCTGTCCTTCAGACACAGGAGCAAGGCTGGGCTCACCCCAAGGATCAGCCAGTGGCAGGATGAGGAGGATGTCACACCTGACAAGGGCCTGGGGGTTTCAGCAGCATGAGGCTGGTGGCTTGGCTGAAGGGCCTGGGGACAAGACACGTGTTTTTGGTGATGAAAAAAAGCTTCTGGACTTGTTGGCAGAGCAATGCTCCACTTAGCACAGGGGTCTGCCTGCTCTCTGGGAGAAGGAATATGAACCTGCTTCAGATTGTGTTTGCCTGTAAGCAGCAGTAGTCACTTGCTGGCAGCTCCAAACCCCAATGATGTGAGACAGGAGGTTTATTGTGGAACAAACAGAATAAAGGTTTTAGGATTTAATTTTTTGCTACTGCACAAGAAAAAAATATTTCAGCTCTGTAACATTTAAAATCTCAATGAAATTTAAGATAAAATATTTTAAAATATGCTGGACTGGCATTTAAAAATATCAGTGATACCTTAGGAATGTGGCAAGCAAAACTTCCAACTGTGTCTGAAAAGCAGCTGTTGCGTGTGTGTGTGTATCCATCTTCCCAGTAATTTCTATGTGTGTAGAAAGTATTTCAGAAAATTGCTAATTTGGAAGAACCAATCTGATTTATCTTGACTGTGGGTGAGTTAAATCAGGGTGCCTATGTATGACCCCCTCCTTTTGGGCCCTTTTCTTCCTACAGCCCTTTCTAAAGCTCAGCTCTGAAAGATTTACAGGAACAGGCTTTTTAAGACACAGGTTGTGTGGTTATGGGAGGTAGAAACAATTCAAGCTCAGTGGCTCTTCAGAGTTCCTGTTCTCCTGATCACCCTGGTGCTGCTCTGCACATGATCCCACTGGAATATGCTGAGCACACCAGTGACACACCGTGTTTTTTGGGGAGGCCTCAGAAGTGCCTCTTGCACCAGCACCACCACTTCTCTGGGTGCTGAAGGTACCCCCAAAATACCTGGGGTGAAAGCACTGTCCTGAGCATGGGGACAGGGGCTGCCCTGCAGCAATGCCCCGCTGCAGCATCCCACAGGATTTGTGTCTTTGTGTGTGGTTGGTGCCTTGTTTTTCCCTCCTGCAGCAGTCCCAGTTTGTGCCCAGGTGATTTGTCCCCTTGTGAGCTAGAGGCTCAGCTGGATTGGCTTCATCCCATCTCCTGGGTTTAGGAAGTCAGGTATTTTTAGAAGAAAGATACTGTATTAGTCTGAGATGTCAGAGCTTTCATGAAGTTATGCTGGATTTGATCTCCTTTCATTTTGCTCTGTACACACAATGAATTACTTCTGTGCAGGGAGCTCACTCTGCAAGATCTCCAGGGCAGGGAGCAAATTTTTACTGTCACCACACTCTGACCTGGCTTTACCTCATCTCTCTGTAGCCATGTAAGCGAGATGTGCAAGGTAACAGCCTTGCCTGGCTTCTGGTGATGGAGAAAGGCTTCCCTGGAACAGCTCTGGCTGTGCCTCTCCTCAGTTACCCCGAGGCTGATCCGAGTACCCAGGCAGCCGCCTCTGCTTGATGCATCCAGACCCCCCTACCCACCCTTCCCGCTGGAAAGGAGGAGCACCAGGGTACCTGTGTGTCTGGCTGCTGCATGTTCAGGGGCACCAGGAAAGCTGAACGGGCCCAGTATGAATTTAAGGGTCACTCACTGCTCCCCCTTGGATCTGTCAGCCTTCCTTTCCCAACACACGCTCTCCTCTCAGTGCATTCCGAGCCCAGCTCCGTGTCTAAGGTAAGCTGAAGTGGAACACAAAGTGAATGCACTTGAAACACCCTCCCCCAGGTGATTTTCCATTTATGCAGCAGGCTCACTAATTGCAGAAAGAGTGATTACCCTTTCAAGAAGGAAATATAAACCTTGATTACTTTGAATGTGTGTTAGTGAAATGTGGTTCTGATCCCAGCTGGGCAGAAACTGTGTTTCAGTAAAACTTTCTGAAAATGCTCCCATAGGATCAGCATGGGGAACATGTCTGTGACTGTTCTTATCCTGTTCCCATTTGCGATACTCTCAAAAGGGGGACTGAATTTTGCATCCCTAAAAGCTGGCAAGAGTCCTTTCTCTTATGTTACTGGTGTGCTTCAGCTCACAGGGACTCACCAAGCTGCTAAATGGAGAAACAGGTACCTTATGATATATGAGGACAAGGAGCCAACCTTTCAGTGGAAGTGGGGAGGTAATATGAATCAAAACTGGCCCCAATGGCAATTGTGTTTTGTCTTAAGAGCACCCAGACCATACAATGATTTTGGTCTCACTACTTTCTTAAGAAAGGACTGCAGAAAAACTAGGCGACAGCCCTAACAAATGCTATAGAGAAAACAGTAGAACCATATCTATATAACAGTGCTGGTTATAAAATATCACTTTCTTAAATGGAAAGTGCAGGTTTTGTTTGTTTTTTTTTTTAAATGGACTGGTGCATGTTGTAAAAAAGTATATATATATGTATATAATCAAAATATGTGTATATACATATATATGTAGATGGAAGGATGAGGTTTTTCAGAGACAAGTCTTTAAACAGACCAAATTAACCACTTCTGCTTTTTACTATGGCATGGTGAGGTGGATTTAAGGATGAATTAGGCAAGCTGTAAATTTAAGAACAAACTCATTCTGTGGCTTGAAATTAATTATTATGACCAACATGGTAACTTAATCTCACAAAAACACGAGTTTATTAATAGGTGAAGGAGCTGAAGAACCACACAGTCCATCCAGCCCTCTGATAGAGTTTCCTAATCTCAGTTACGAAATTCAATGCTGCAGTTTTACAAGGTACATATTCTCAATTAGTGAATGTTACAGAACATAAACATGAAGTGAATATTTGTATTAATGAGATTCAAACAAGTCAACTGAAAGAAGTATCAACTCTAGTTATAACACATGGTGAAAAGAATCAAATTTGGAATGTGATCATATATACTGTTGCACATCAGACAATATGTACACTGTTTCATATTGCATGACATTCATAGCATATTCATAGAAAAGTCAAACTAAATGATGGCTTAAAAACTGTTATTATCACTGAAATTTGCTCACTATGTTTTAAAGTGTTGATATTGACTGAGTTAATATTTTCATTGTGTAAAAATACTGTATATAGTAGAAACCCTTCAGCATCTTCCACATTCAAATAAATGAAAGTTACAGTTTGGTATTTGGTGTTCAACATTTTAAATTAAACGGCCGATTCTTTCTGGCCTTCAGAAGGAAAAACAAATCATGAATATGCTCAATCTGGTTTGACTAGAACGTTTCTCTCTTGAAGACCTTGCTTCTGGAATCAGAGACTAAACCTCTACCTCGGCTGAGGTGTGGCTGGGAATACTAAAACATCTGAACACACTTAAAAAGGTGGAAAGTCCATAGCCATTCTACACACTTTCATTTATTGTCTGGACAATTAAAGTACAAATAATTCAAACACAACAAGGTTATGAAAAAAACATTTACAATACTTTCCCTCAGAAATGATCTAAACTAGCAAGGTTAACATGAAGTCATTCATTATAACTAAAGTATACAACTGCCTGGTCCTAAGAAAGATTTTTTAAATTATTATTATTATTCAGATAGTAAAACACATCGTAGAGAAAAGATTCTGACATGCCTTCCCCACTAATGCTTAGCAAATGCATCAAAACTTTCCCAGCAAACTGCGCTCATTCATAGCAGATGATGTATAAAGGTTTCCCTGAACATTGAATGAGTGTTCCTTTAAACTAAAATCTAACATTGTTAAAGTAAAAAACTGATAAAATTATGATGCAGCCTTTGCTTTTAGTTATTTGTCTACTACAAAAGTTTGCCTCTTCAGTGTGAAAAAACAATACTTAGTCTACATGCAGTTAGTGGGTATAGCATGGAAAAAATGCACAAAATAAGCACAAGTTATAAATAACCATAACGTTTTATTACCATTAAGACTAAACTTGTATTGAAAAGATTTTATATAACAAGACAAGAAAAGCAATAGCAAATTTAACTATCAACTAGATTATGCATAGCGAGTAACTGTTTCTAGTACTCAGGGAAGAGCATGACCCTTTTTTGTTTTAAATATATAACCGTACAAAGCACAAACATACTAAAATGATCAGTGCACTGGACATGGGAGAGCACCCCCTCAGTCATTTTGTTCCCTTAGCTCTGTTTTCCCCAATCTGAATTACATTAAAATAAAGACCCAGTTGTTTTCTTTTCTACTGTGCAGTAAGAAAAAATATTCACAACAAACATGACAATATATCAAACAATATTTCTACACAAGTTACCTTGATACCTCTGTCACTTAAGTATCATAAGAAAACATTTTAAGACATATACAAACAAAACTAGCAAAGTGTTACAACTTATAATAAATTAACCAAAAGAAAAAATAACTTTATATATATATATATTTATATTATATATACACATACACACACAACAAAATGACACAATAATATGCTTCTTCCCATAGTTTAAGTAAACAAATAAGTAGACTAGCCAAACTAGCTATATTTGATTTTGGCCATATGCATCACATCGGCAATTAAATAAATAAGTGTTTCAAGCAACATAAACAGTGTTCCAAATGTGCCAACACAGCCCAATTATATTAGCTTGGGCTATAAAGTGAATTTGAAAATTCTTAACAAATTTAAAGCAAATGTATTTTTTTCTAAACACATTACATTTAACTATGATACTAAGATATGTAAATAATTTTGTAGCACCTACTGCTCAAACCAAGGAAGTTTTTGATCAAAAAATTAATTTTTTTAACTTTTGTTCTGCTGATATCCCATACTGATGACTTAAAGAAAAACCGTCTTGCAACTCATCTCCTTGCTTTTGGGTTTTGACTGTGGGTAACTGCGTGCCTGGGAAGAACACTCTCCCGTACTGTATTTAATATTTTTATTACATGCTATGAAAAGATACGAAGATCATCTGTTTGTAGCCCATCCTTCAAAAAACAATCTACTAATCCAGTTTAAAACACACATCTTGATCTCTAAAAAGTTACCAGTGCAGTATGAACATGACAAAGTTGTCAATTTCCCCTAAATTAGCCAGTCAAAATATTTTTTCTCAAATCCAGATTCTCTTGTAAAAATTCTTTATATTTTATAAAAATAGATTTTTCTTGAAACCCATTTTCAGCAAAGAGACCACCTCTTTGGCAACATTGTTAATGTTATTTAAATTGTTATGTCATCAGGTATCCCCCGTTACCCCATTCCCTAACAGAAGACTGTTTAGTTCACATGATACAAAAGAAAAAAGGAAAAATAAAAAAAGTTGCAAAATTATGTTCTTCTTTTTGCAATTTTTATTGTTCCTCTTTAATTTGTGTGGGGGGTTTACCAATCTGATTCAATCAATGTTTTGAAAAAACAGAAAAGAAAACAAAAATCTTTTTTCTCGCTTTTAATCCCATTAGTTCGTAAAAATTGTTTTTTGTTTTATTATTTTTTCAAATGAGTGAATGGTCATCTTAAAAAGACCCACCTTCAAGGAAGGTAGTAAAACTAGCTGGCCGGGTAAAAATCCCTGCACATTGTTATCTATGTATATTATATTCAACAACGACAGCTATGAAAGAACATTCAATGCATCAAAGGTTTTTTTTTTTTCTAAGCATTATAAAATCCTTTCCTGTTCCTCACAGGATATCCAATGTTTTAATACTTAGGCAACACTGGCTTATAAAGTCCATGGTTGAATATAAGCCTTGAAGAGTTTTTTTTTTTGTTTTGTTTTGTTCGTATATATATTTATATATATATATTTTAGTAAGTAAGGATATGAAATTCAGGATTTGTGGGTTTTATTGGTTTTAAAGGAAACTTGCAATACTCTGTCTCCTAAACGGTATCCATTAAGGCTGGCAATCGCCATGGCAGCTTCGTCGTAGTTGGTCATGGTGACAAAGCCAAATCCCTTGCACTTGTTGGTGTTGAAATCACGGATCACCTTGACATTATTGACCGCTCCAAAGGGACCAAACAACTGCCACAGAACGCTCTCATCCGAGTCGGGAGACAAGTTGTAGACAAAGATGCACCATCCAGTCCCGGTGTGACCAGGGATATTCATTCCCACAAGGCTCGTCATACCATCAATTGTGATCGGAGAAAACCTACCGAGCAAAAAGAGGGGTCTATTCTAAATATATCTCTTGGCACGAGCTATAAGGGTCCAAGACTTTAAAGTAAATAAGCCAATGGTACTGAAGGTTCTGGATCCTGTCCCTGGAAGATGACCACAGAGCCACCCTTGCTCTCTAACTCCCGCTGAAGCGGAGGGGAGCTGTACTAAATAAAATTGCCAAATCTGGCCATAAATGCATCTCCCTCCTAGGATAAGCCCTGCTTGGATGTGTACAAAGACCTCAGAAAAGAAATGCTTGAGGACAATCTGAGTCAGAGAGGGCCTGCACACGCTGTGATAAACAACAGCTCGTGTAAAAAGGGGCTGCAGAAATTTGCCACTTATTCCCAGCACTGATGTAAGTTTCAGGACAACGGAGATCTAATGCTTTATCTCCTACTAGTCTGCAGTGAAAAAACCCAAGCAAACTTCAAGACCTATTTTAAAGATTAATAAGAAATGCCTTTGTCAGGATTCAGCTGTAATGGTAGCTTCTTCAGCTAAAAATACTATTAGAGAGATGTCTGTAAGTGGCAGATTTTATTTCTCCTCCTAACATGGTCCTTAATTGACACACACTGGGGAAAAAATTCAGGTAACAAGAAATCCTAAAGCCAGCCACATATCAAAGAAGGTTTATGCAGCAATTGTAGAGTAAGTAGAACATAAATACAATTAATGAGCACATCAACTGATACCTTCATACTGTGAGGCTTCATTTCCATGACAGGCTTTAGATTCTTCAAGAAGTCAATGCAGGGACTAACCCCCAGAATTCAACAGAGCACCCTACTGTTTCTTCCTTGTTGTCCTTTGGGACTTCACCTCCAGTATCCGAAGAGAGCAGATAAAGCCAGGTGTTTATGAACACAGATCCATCACAGGGTAACAAAGGCTGGGCAGGATCTATGGAGATCATCTGATCAGCCTCCTGCTCCAAGCAAGTAGCTTCTCAAATGAGATCTGCTGCTCATGGCCCTGCAGAGGGAAGCTCAGGAAATCTCCAAGGACACAAACCCCGCTCCTGCAGCCCCTGCTGCAGGACTCCATCCTCACTGCGAATGAGTTTCCCTTATCCTCAAGTGGAATTTCCCCTGCTGCAGCCCGTCACTGCTGACTCTTGTCCTCCTGTGTTTGACCTCTGCAAAAAGCTCGGCTTCACCTTCCTTCTAAGGCCCCTTGTAGGCAGCTGCAGGCAGCAGTCAGGGGCTAAACTCTACATCTGCATTTCCCAAATTTCAGCATGTTCCTGCAGCTTTCCAAGGTCTCCCCAGTGGCAGCCATGGCCAGCAGCAGTGACAGCCCCTGCTCCTCACCAATTTAGTGTCACCCGCTAATGCGGGAGGGCGCAGAGCAGCCCATGACTCAGGTTATTAATGAAGATGTTAAGCAGTATCAGCCCTCAGGATCAACATAATTTTCCTTTCATCAGTGTGGAAAAAAAATTGACGTGCTTTCTGAAGCTACACTTTGGGATATGTTTTAAAATAACAACTGCACAGAGGAAATGTCTTAAAAATCCAGTTTCACGTGTACTTTCAATATGATGAGTTTTAATACCAGAACAGAAAAATAATTCCTCAGGATTTTCTGAGCAATGATTGAGGGAGCAGAGGGAGGGACTCTCTTGCTGAGCAAGCTCTTGTGCTCTCCAAAACTTTTTACACTTGTAATAATTTCCATACACGTTTTGCAATCTGCACAATATTATGCAGTGTATATTAAATAACCATAAAGGAAACTACACACTTGATGGTTGCTCACTGTTCTGTTGATGCCTGACAGCACTTTTAATGTATATTCAGGGAAAAAGAAGACACTTGGAATATAGATCTTTAGCTGAGGATCATCACAGGGGTGTAGCTATGCTATAAATGAGCAGTTCACAAATGCTCACAGCATCAGATCCTCAGGAAGGTTTGCAGACAGTTTATTAAAAATACATGGCAATTTTCCAACTCAACTTCACTTTTGCAAATCCTCATCTCAACACATTTTAGTTTCTCTCCTGCACAGTGAAACCAGTGACATTATCACAACAGTTCAGCACAGAAAGGCTGGACAAGGCCAATTTCTACTGCTCCTTCCACCACAGGTGGAAATAAGGATTGGAAATAAGGCACAGGGCTTCTACAAGCCAACAGCTTCAGCTCATTTTGAAATCTGGAAGACAGGACTTCAAACCCATCGCTGGCAAGTGCTAACTGTGTCAGTAACACACATAAGCCACCAAACAGTGCTTTTCTGGAATGTTTAAATTAATACAACACTATGGGATACACCACGCTCTAAGTAAGGACGATGTAAAACCTGTACAATGCAACGCCGTGCATGTCACAATGCATTATAAGGCTTTGCATTTTAATGAAATGCTGCACTGATGTAAAGGGTTAAAGTTTCCTACAGTTCACTGAAGAGCAGCTTTTCCCTGGAAACCTTTAGGAGCTATGCAGCTTTCAACTATTTATGTGCCATGAGCACAGCAGCTGCTGTAAATCCAACAAAACACGCACGAAACTGGTGCAAGTGTATTGACACAAATACAAGATCACCTATCGCATAAGGAGCTTTGCTACTAGCAAGTGATCTGAAATTAGCCTCAATAAAACCTTTTTTCCACATCAGCATGTCTCATTTTCCATCAGCACCACACAGTTAGCACAGGGAGAGCCAATCTCCTGTTTCTGAAACAGCTTCAGAAATTATCAGTGCGGTATATTTTTGTGACCCTGCACCTACAGATTCAGGTTTTGCTAGTGCAGGTACAATTGTCAAGGTTTGCAGAGAGGAGATAAGAACTAATTTAAGATGCCTGCAAAGTGACTTTAAACACTGCTGTGTTTTTAGAGTAACACTGCAGACAATGTTGAGAAAGCAGATGTATAACCTATAAAGGCAGGTAATTTTCCTGCTCTTTTCCTCTGTTCAGTCTAAGCCTATCCTGCACCACACGCCAGCTCAATTCCAGGGAAGGAGCAGCAGCGGCAAAAACCCAGGGAAGCCTCCCAGAACAAACCCATCCTTCTGACACTGACTTGCACCTGGACAGACACTCAGCTGGGAGTTTTACCATGTTTCTGACAAGATATCAAGGAAAAAATAAGGTGGGAGAACACAGGAGAAGTGATGTGTGATAAAATCAGGCAGGGGGTTCTCACTCACTATAACCCCATCACCACACTAAGGATATCTTGACACAACCAATGTGCCCATGAACACCAGCACCGGTGCTTCTGGGGAGAAGCTCTGTTTTGACTTTCCTCTTGTGAGTACTCAAGATTTCAGATCTGTACTGAGTTACTGAGGAGTTAAATCCCACCTTATTGTCTGCTACTTGCTAGTGTAAAGATATACTTACCATACCTTTTTAGAGGATGAGCTTCAAAAAAAAGCTCAAGTAATTTTCAAGTGTGGTGAGTAGACCATTTCAGAAGATTAAGCAGTACTTTGTCATCTTAATCTGGACATCTTAGGGTAACATCAGGAATAAGACTACACCTTTGTTTTGCTGCAAGGGTTGCTTATGCTGATGTTGCCATTAAAAGAAACACCAACAACACATCTCATTTTAGCTACCAAACATACTCATGGAACAGCAGAAATGTTGACAGATCAGCTGAGCTTTCACACATGCGTGCACATACAAACACACAGCTACATTAAACAAACAAAAAATAAATTTCAAAGACTGAAAAAAAATTCAAAGTATTAAACCTGTAACAAAAGAAACTTCAGGCTGATTGAGGTGCACACAGCTGTATTTTCAAGTCAAACTTAAGATGCCAGAGTAGCAGAAAGGTGATCTTAACTGTGTGAGATAACAGCAGCCTAATTCTGATTTTCGACTTAAATTTTCCATTATCAGATCAGAGATTTGTTAAAAACTCAAGTTAATAGTTTTGATTCTGGAAAAAGCACCACTCAGCAGAACAACTGCAATTTCAATGCTTGTAGCTGTGGCACCTAAACCATTTGAGAAGCCCACCTGTAAACAAAAAAAGGTTGAAAAACCCCACAGAACTTGCGCGTGAGGCCTTTAAAGTAACAAAACCAACTGAAGTCCAAACTTAAAAAGAATTTGACATGCTGGTGAAGAAAAGAAGGGATAAAAAAAATAAAGTTAGTGAATTAAAAAAAAATAAATTGTAGCACCAATCTGTGCCAACACGGACATCTGGCAATCTGTGGAATTCTAATTACCTCTTTACGCCATAGGCCATATTAAGCAAATTGTCCAGCCTGAAAAGAGAAGGAGGGTCTTTGGGTTAATGTCTCACAGATGGCAAGATCGCTCAATGGAACTATTATTAATAGTGTTCCATTTTCAAAGAAGAAACGTTCAACAAGTTTCCCACACATCTAAGGAGCCTAACAACTCCCGGCCTGCTTTGTTAAGTCTGAGGTTGTGCTTAAATTTCCACCAGAGCATTTAAAAGCCTTTTTTAATGTTGTCTGCAGTCTCAGAGAAAGGCTTAACCTCCAGAGACTGGTTTTTAAAAATCCACTTAGGGTTTGTCTTTTTTTTTTTATAATTCAACTTTTTTTTGGTAATTCAACTGCTCACCTTATATTTACAGTTAACTTGGAAATAAAGTGTAGAGACTAAAACTGCTGGAACTGGAAAAATTCTTGATTATCTGCTTTAATATAACACATTCTCCCCATTTTATTATATATATTTAGTATTAATCCTTCATGACATGTCAATCCAAATTAACCTCCAAATTTTGCAGAATTTAATCATCTGCTTTCCATGGCAGCACAATAAAGTCCTTCTGTCCATGGAATGATTCAGTGATAACCTCAATGGACACAGCTGCGTGCCAAAGACACAAAAACAAGTGTAAATTTAATGTATCCAATGACTGACTTTTTATGATCTTTAATTCATTAGCACTTTTCATCACTGACAAACTAAAATTACTTCTGAGTAATCCTCTAAAGCCAGTGTGCAACTCAGTTATGCAAATATGTCCAAGTTTTCTTTCTTGAGGCAGACTTTTTTATTTGAAAGCTGGGTTGCCTGAGAACTATTAAGTATAAATGTAATAGGAACATCACATATTGCTAACTCTGCCTTATGCATCAGATGGAAACAGTATATTCAAAATGCAAAGCATAAAACATCCCCAAAAGCATCTGAAGACTCACACCAAAGACTAATACAAGGGCTCTTTATACTAAGAGCAGATATCTCAGGCTAATAAATTTAATGATACTCCTGCTGACTGGGACAGACTCAGCTTTTTTCCTGCTACCAATCCACTGCCATTAACATCAAAGTCTAAGCTGCATCAAAACTGTAGTAATATAGCAGAAAATAAAAGCATTACCCAAAAAGAGAGAAAGAACAAGACAGTCACTGCTCATTTGATTACCAGTGTAACTCTGTTCTGTCCTCCCTTTTTCTATGAGCCTTCATGAGATCTGATTGTACAGTACTTCAGCTGTTTTAGTAAATACAACATGACTACTGCTGTCAGCAGATTTTCCTCCTCATTCTCCAGGAAAGAATATTTAATTTTACAAAGAAAATCAGGTCAGCCTACGCAACTAAAGCATATTTTCCCGCACAACACCTGCCCCACATTGTCGTCGCTGGTGGAATTTCAGTTCTTTTCCAGGTAATTACCTGAATCTCTGAGCCTGGTGGTGAAGTGGTCCCGGGTAGCGTCTGTTGGGAGACTGATACAGCTGTGAAAGGAGTGCCTGGCTTGTTTTCTGGCTGGGGTTATTGGCAAACTTCACAGTAATTGGTTCTGTAGCACCACTAGGCTTCTGGCCATTTAGTCCCTTTATGGCTTCTTCTGCCTCTATTCTCTTATCAAAACGGATAAATCCCACACCTCGAGAAACCCCTGGGAAGTAAAAACATGTGAAGAGATGAATATTCGTAGGAACAGCCTCATCTGTGTAACAAACATGAACTGAATGCTGGGTTCAACTTGACACAATAAGTGGTTTGCAAATTAAGAGAAGTCTTGTAAAGAAAAATCCTCTTCCCAATCTGTAATCTCTAAAGTCAAGGCCCTTACCGCATCTAACAATGATTTTAAGTAAGCAATATTCTGTATTTTGATAGTCCCTCATTAAAGTGGCAGCAGTTGTACCTCCAGTTACATTTATAAGGAAACAGGTATTGCATTTTATACTAAAAGTGAAAAAAAAAACCCCAGCTGCAGACATTAGCAATTTTGCCACTTCCGGAAACATATGCACGTATCAAGAAAAGTTCTCTTTTAACCTGTGACTTGATCAACCAGAATCCGTGAGGTGATGATGCGCCCATATTGTGAGAATAACTGCTCTAATTCTTTCTGGGTCATGGTTTTGGGAAGGCCGCTGACATACAAGTTCGCATCCCGGATGGATGCTGAACTTGGACGGGCATATGACACCTAGGGAGAGAAAAGGAGAGGAGTGTTAGAGAGCTACAGCCACCCTTGGCATTTTGGTCAGAAAATGTTCTGTTCTTTCACAAGACATAACCCTGCAGTTCAGACAGGACCTGTTCTGTAAAACCAGCAGAGCCAGGAAAGGCTGGAGGAACAAAGGAACAGCTACAGAGAACTTAAAACAGACACAAAGGTTCTTGATGTGCAGTGATAAAATAACTTTTGTTCAGAGGTGGATTAATGTGCAACTTTCCACGTGTGGCTTTGTAAATTTGCCCCCATGGGTGTGGGGTGTGGATGATTTGCTGTAGCTGGCCTCGCACACTGAGGTCCCTGTACGTTTTTCGTTTTCCCCCTCCAAGTGTCTGAAACAGATCAGGTTATTTGTGGAGTGATCTTTTGTGCTCTCTCTTTGTGTTTGCATCCTGAGCTGGCAAGATCTGTTCTGGATGAACAGTAAAGTACTGGTGAAATTAGACTAAATGAACATCTGCTCAGGGAGCTGTAGACTGACACTCATTGTCAGATCTGCAATTTATCACAAGAAGTTCCCTTGCATTACAAAGCCCAGAACCAGACCATAAAATATTATGACCAAGCAAACAAGAAAATCTAGCTGTGGCGCTGCATGTGTGCTGTTGGAAAATTACTAATTCAAGGCTCTTAACTGCTCTTCTACCTATGAATCAGATTTATAATTATAATAGGTGCATAAAAAGCCTTCTGCACTTTAAAAATAATATATACATTTAGAATAAACACATTTAACATCATAAAAATACTTCCTAATGGCAAATATTCAGCACAGATCATGAATTACTTTGCAGCACATCTGAAAAAGCAATGGAACCCAAGCTGAGTATTCTGCACTTCATTTTGATTTATTTCAATATAAACAGATCAGTACTTTCCTGCATTGCGTCTTAAAATGTGTCTAGGAAGGAAGTGGGGGGGTTCCCATCACGAATACAATACATTCAGCAATTGTCTTTCCCTCTTCCCTCAGCCTGAACACAGATGATGTCAAATGGATGTCTGTGTTTTATGTGTCAAAGTTGTCTTTATGCGCTCCACACCTAAAAATAGATGTTGACTCAACACAGAAAATTATGTTAATGACTAATATTTGCTTCCACAATCTTCTCTGCATAATAGCAGACAAACTCTAAAGATGCTAGATTTTAAGGTTTTTACCAATTTCTAACTTACACATTTTTAACCTTTTAAATCTAACATTTACAGATAGGGCTGGAGAGAGGAAGTGGAAAATTCAGGGAAAGAAATATGAAATGGAAGTTAGATGAAACATTTGCATCAATGGAGGCGAGCTCAGGCACACAGCACAAAGGCTCAAGCAGACATGAGGAGCAGAGAAACCTTCAGCTGTTGATAAGAAGAATATTGGCGTAGAAATGATTTTGTGCCACAGCCCACAAGCTCCTGATGGGATGCAGCATTTCCATCCCTTCACTGCTGGTCCTGAGTGCCCCTCTGATGGATCCAGGACCACAACACTCATGGACAGCACCACGTGGCTTTTATGCAACAAAGCTCAACCCAGGCCCTAGGGGACACCAGGGATAAGAACATGATGCTTTCACCTGCAGCTTGGTTTGGTGCTGGGGCATTTGGAAAAGCAGGCTCTCCTTCCCCACTCTGCAAATGCCTCCTCTTGAAAGGGTACCATGAGAGTTCAGGCACCTACAGTTTAACCTACTTTAGGAATAACAGTTTAAAAAACATTTAAGAGCCTCTCAGGGGTGAGGGTAGGGATCTTACCTATTCCTTAAAACTGAGAACAGCAAAATGAATAAAGTTCCTGGGAAAACAGCCAGGGGTTTCCTCTGGGTTTCTCACTCTGGCACATTCATTAACCAAATGCCAAGTTACAGGGAGGATGAAAAGTATTGGGATATGCAAAAACACTACTTCCCAGAGCAATGAGTGTCTGACATTTTATATATATATATGTATACACTTCCACCTAGAGAAGGCTCTCTCTGCTCTCATGGGCCTTGCAGGCAGGCAGAGGAAGGAGAGGCTCTCACACTCCCAACCCTCCACGCACAGCACATGCGAACACCTATTGCTGCTCAGGTCTAGTTTTTATTTCCTCCCGCAATCAAACATTCAGGCTGCAGGGGAGCCTGAGCCAAAGAAAGAAGCTGCCAAAAGCAACTCAGCCGTCTTTAATATCAAGGAGAAAAGGTTGCGGAGCTGAATGGACTCAAGGCTAGTAATGTCAATTATTTATCTGCTTTTGAATCTTTTTCATCTTCCCTCTGAGGTCAGCCAATGACAAATCGATCGGTTAGAGTGTGCCATCCTGCTTTCAAGCTATTATTCAGTTAGTGCTGAGGACGGGATGTCTTCCTGTGTGTGAGCTATCAAAGGAAGAAATCGCCCACCCTGACCCTCCATCACACCAGAAGCTCCTTATGCTGTGCAAGTTAAAATGGGAGCAAAAAGCAGCTCCCATTTTATCACTGCAAACCGCAAAGCGCTGGGTGAGGACGCTGCATTAATTCTTTATATCCACATTTAAAAATGATTTTTTTTTTCCTTCCTTTGCTCACGGCAGTGTTAGCACCCTGTAATGAAACAGAGCATTGAAAGAAGAAAAGAGTATGGAAGCCTAGACACCACAAAGAATTCAAATAATGAGCTGGAGAACACCAAACTACTGCTTGACCCAGGCATTTCTCAGCATTAAAATGTTTGTCCGCTCGTACAATGGTTGAAGGTCGAACCATGGTGTTGGATTTCACTGCATAAGATCATTTAGGAGTTCTGCAGTCAAATTTGCAAGGAAGAAAATAAAATATTGTACAATTCATTTTATGGCTTGCTTGCCTCAGATGTTAGTTTCTATAAATACATATATAATAACTATGAAAAACATTTTACAGGACATTTCTCATCTGACATTGAGCATTAGCCTGTCTAAGGGCTTCTCTTCATAAAAAACACCCATCTCCAGAGGCTGCACCACTGCCTCCCAACACCACTGCAGCATCAGAAGGTCCAGCATTTTGTATCTTCCATGGAAAAGCACATTTTTGTTCAGGTGCACACAATATATCTCCAAATTCAAGTAATTATCTTCCCTATTGATTTTCTACCAGTTTTCCCATATAGAAAACTTTTTCAAGTATTACTAACCTCGAGACTCTTCAGAACATAAATTGAAGCGGTCTGGCCTTTCCAAGCCAGAGCCCACAGCAAAGGCACCCAGAGGCATGAACGCATCCCATTTGTCTTATGGAACAAGCAACATTTGAACACTGACACTTAACCACTTCACTGCTGCTCCCTGTAAGAGCAGCCTTCAGCTCCTGTGCTAATCCTGGAATTCTCAAACAAAGTCCATTTCTAGAAGCCTCCTTGTAAAATTTAACTGTGGTCTGCTCTGAGGAGGAACTGCATCATCCTTTCCTGGAATGATGCCAGCATTCCGTGCCTTTCCTGGCTCTGACCAGCAGAGCCACCCTGCCCTGGACACACCTGAGCAGGAACCAAGCAGCTCATTTTGCAGGTACCAACCTTCTCCAAGATGTATCTTGCTCTGCATCTACCGTTCCTCACCTGGAGAATGGGAAACCATGCAGGAGCCTGAATCAGGGCGCAGCACAGGCACCCAAGGACCACCAAGCCAACCACCCTGGGCACCTGCAGTCCCTGGGACAACCTCTCCAGCCACAAGCAGCTGAGGTGCAGTCAGTGACTCCCTGGGCAGCTTTCAAAAAGTTGTGTAACATTCTAAAACGTCAGGCTTCTTGGTGACCTTAATACAGAGACTTTGCTTTGTCCTTTTGTGACACTCTCTGAGATACAGGATTTCTTATATGATTTTTTGGGGTGAGTCACTTGGCTTTTTTCTGCCTCAAGTCCAGTTTAGAATGGGGACAACCCTTCCCTCATTTGCTGTCCTTCTTCCCACTGGTATGGACTGGAAGTGCTTTAACACAAGCACTCAAAAGCCTCACACAGGTAAATAAAGCACAGTCTCACTTGTTTAATGCACATCCAGAACTAGAAGTAAAATCTGCTTAGCACCAGTGAATGGGCTATGGCAGAAAGAAACATTTCCCCACAGCCACTTCCAGACCCTCAACTGTGTCCTAATTCTGTGCAAAACCAGATTTAAAACAACCTCCCGTGAAAGCTCTGTGCTTTGTCAAAACAATCAAACACAAAAGCCCTCTGGTCCAGAGGCTGAAGACCAGGATCTGGAATACTTTCACATCTGATGCCTGCACTGCTCTGTCCTTTCTCTTCCCTAAGCCCTTGGCTGGGGGATGGGGGGAGTGACGATGCACTTTACTGTTGAGCAATTCAATGCCATTTTACAGAGATTAATTATAATTGCAGGTACAATGGTCTATCCCATCATTTCAGGAAAGACATCTATAGATAATAGACTAGAAACACTCTTGGCTGTATCAAGAGCAAGGCTAAGAGAAATAATTGCTCTGGCTCTGTGGAATGAAAAGAACTCAATGGCAAAACTGAGGCAGGAAAAAAGTAATCACAATTAAGAAAAGATGGATGGAATTAAGAGGCAGAGACCCCTCTGGTGCCTCCTGAACACAGCAGAACCAAAGCTGAACCTTCAAATGCAGCACTGAAAGGTCCTCCGAGCACCAGTATCACTGCAGGCACAATGGGTGGAGGAGGGTTTGTTAATAAGCGCTACCGAGTCCAAAGGGTTACACTGACAGAGGGTCCTAAAGAGCAAAACAGGAATAAACTTAGTTGAGGCTTTCCAGGTCTGTGGCATCTTTGAATTTCTTGTCCAAGACTTTGTCTTGGGAAGCAGCAGCCACAGCAGACGACCCCTCTGGTGTGTGATGGTAGTGTGTGCTACCATCAAAGAGAACAAGTAGTTACTTCAATTTTAGAAGCAGCTATAAAATAGCTACATCCCAAATCTGCAGTTTGTGCCTGTAATGTGAATTTTCAGGAAAGGGAAAAAAAGGGCACTGCACACAAGACACTAAAAAATGCAAATCCCTCCCTGCTGCAGTCAAATGTACTCAGCTACTCCCAGTGTCTTCCAACACCACAACCTTCCATTTCTTCCTTGCAGAGCATCCAAGCTCCTCCTGTGCCTTGCCCTGATGTCTCTGTACACCCTCTCCTTACCAGCCAGCCTTGCACCACATGCCATGTGTTCAGTGGAGGCTGCAGGCAGTGTCCAGCAGGCTGGGTGGGCCTGTGGAGGCTGTGCAAGAACACGGTTGGATAACACTGGCTTTTGGCCAAGTGCTGCACCAAGGGCACCCAACACCAGAGCTCTTCTACCATCACTACCAGCAACCCAGAGCTTTCTGGCTGCAACCCAAATTGTGTTGAGCTTCCCCCACACCTTCCCAAGGAGTCTAGGATGGGGTGCAGAAGATGCAGGTCTCTTCCTCAGCACTCCCTGCTGCAATTCCTCCTCCTGCCCTGTGCTTCCTGCGCTGCCTCCTCCGCCGAGCACGGCTGGAAGGCAATCTTTTTGACAAATGACTTTGTAGGACAGAGAAATCTGAGGCTGCTGTTATTTGGTTACCCTACAGTGACAGGATGGTTTGTAGTTTTGTGGACAATTACAAAAATTAACATGGACAGATTTAGAGCCTGAGTTTTGTGGAAATGGCTGGCATTTTGAAAAATGCCACAGAAACCAAGATCTTTCAGCAGTAATGTTACTACTTTATTTTCAGAAAAAGCAAGATTACTTCCTCCTACAGCCTTATTCTCTGTATTTTAAACTAGGACCATCCAGACCTATTGATCAAAACAGGGGAGTAAAGCAGAAATACAGAACTCCATGCTATTTATTCAACTAAACTGAATATAAAACTAACTAGAAAAAGCCTCTGAGCACAGAGGAATCATCCATCTAGTATTTTACCATCAGACAGATATGATGGATTTAAAAACTGGAGGTTATCAAGGGCTCAGAGAACCCAGATTCCTTCTCCCCTCTCTGGGGCCACCTCCCTTTGCTCCAGCAGTGTCACAGCATGTACCTGCTCCTGTGAGGGAAGGAAGGAGCAAACCTATTTATCAGGCAACAGAGAAAAAGGAAGAGAGGGGTGCACAAGACTGCACTTCAGGGGGTCACTGACTCTTTTTAGATTTCAAACTTCCTTTCAAAACTATTCTGCCCTTGTTCCAGTGAAGCCAGGTCACCTGAATCCCCAAGTAAATTGTAAAACACTTCCTTCGCATCCTTTCAGGCACTGTCCTTTTTTCAGGGCAAAGCAGCAGTTTAAACAATCTGTACCCCATGCATCACACATCTTATTTTCCTTCTGATATTTGATGCAACTGAATTGCCAGGCAATCTTCAACAGCAGCAGTGACCTTTCATATGCTTTTATGGATGGGCAAATTTAATTTCTAAAAATAGATTCAATTTCTGGAATATATATTTATTTCAACACACACTGTCTCTTCCCACATTCTAAACTGTTTTGCAGAATTATGTCAAGCTTTAGCTGTAAAAATAAAGTGAAGCTTTTCTCCCTCACAAGAAGATGATGCTGCTATGAAATGGCGTAAATAAAATATGCACTATGATCAGTTGAGGAAGAACAAAATGTGTATAACCTATTACCACCAAACACAACATTCCCTCCAATGCTTTTCCCAAATAGACACTCTGTAAATCGTCACCTCTCAACTTTGACTTGAAAGGGCATCATTGACTTAAATAAAATGCACATAAATATTTTAGCTGCTAGAGTAAAAAGTGATTATTTATCATAACAATGACAGAATAAAAAGAACATTTCTTCAGTTATTTTGGTCCACACATGAGAGCCGACTGTGCCTGGCTGTTCTGCTGATCCTGCTATTAAGCCAGTTCCTCCTGTGACTGCATGGCATCAGGAGACAGAACATTAAGCTGCCACAGAAATGTTACAGAAGTGAAAAGGACAGCATTTGGGGCCACATGCATAAAACATACATATTATTTTTAAACCGGAATTAAGCCTTGTGGGGTCGGAAAATGAGTGCAAATACAACTCCCTAGAGCCACCTCATATTCAGTCTGGGTGCAAGGAACAGCAGAGCCCACGACACAGATGGGACACAGCCAGTAGGACCACAGTGACCTTGGCAAGCAGAAGCAATTTGCCACTGTAAAAGGGCTTTCACAGATTACTCATTTCAACTTTCCATCAGAACAGCTTCCAAAAGGCAGCCACAGAAATTCTACCTGCAGGACTTGAGCTACCCAACACACATGAACAGGAGCCAAGGTTCAGCCCATCCATCAATAACATATTTACAGATTCATTCTGGGGCAAAAAAACCCAGCCACATTCATGAAGAAAGCAGAACAAAGTAAGATTCAGTACTTTTCCAGCTCAGTGTTATTCTACTAAATATGTTTTACCCTATAAAACTGTATGCCACTAAATTCTTTTCTAGATGTTCTCTTGAGAGAAGTTTTTTTAACGCACCAACAGCGCATTTTTAGTAACTGTAAAGGGCATCTGTAGCTAAAGTAATTTGGTCTGATAATTAAATATAGTATTTCTACAAGTTTAAATACTTCAGCCTTACAAAGAATGACAGTGAGATGCTGGGAAACAGCATGTGGGGGCAAACAGGCAAGTGAGGAGGTTCAGCAGTGCTGAGTACTGCTCCTCACCACCTTGAAATCCTTTGGAAACCAGAGATCTCTCCAGCAACACAAATGCCCCTGGCAGCACCAAACACACCTGATTTACCCCTCAGCCTGAACACTGGGAAACCTCCATCCCCACTGCACAGCAGTAGGGAAAGCAGACCTAATTTATCAGCATTTCCAGAAGTAATGCAAAATTAAAAATACAAAAAAACCCAAAGGGGTAAAGGTGAGGTAATCATATGCAATTCTGCAATGGAAAATTGGGTTGGAAACTGCTGATTAGATGTCCCTGTGGCCAAAACTTTGGCTGTTGGGATAGAAGGCTCCCTTGGGTTGGTTTTAGGCAACTGCATAAACCAAATTTTATTTAAAAAACTCCAAAACCCTACGCTTCCTTTTAGTCATAGAAGAACTTATGCAGCTCCTGTGCATGTAGATTGAATAAATCTCTCTGCTTATTATTAAATTTTAACAGCTTTCAAGAGCCCCCCCCAAAATGTCCTTTATTCTATGCCAGTCTACCAGCTATTAATAAACATGAAAACCCCACAACAAACAAATCACTGAATTTCTAAAATCTTTACTGAATTAAAAAAACGTACCACAAAGTAAGATTTTGCATAGGAAGTTCCCAGATAACAGAAGTCTTACCACGGATGACAAAGAAAGGCACAATGGTTTAATTTTGCATGTGAGAAATGTATAGTAATTGCTGTGGGTTGCAGTTTCTGGAGGGCTTTTACAGCATAAGCTCCCTGTAACCTTGAAATATTATGAATGCAATAGCATTTCTCTGGTTCACAAAAAAGAAAAACAGAAGCAAAGCAACAGAGGTACTTAGGGACACGAAATGCAGTTCCTTCCTAAGGCTAAATAATGTTCAAAATATACACGTGCTGCATGAAAAAGTGATCTAGATTTTTCAAGCTCTACTGAGTTTTTAATAAGTATTTTCAAAATATTTTTTCCTCCAATAATGTGCCTTTAAAAGCAATTTGGAGAGCAACTTTTTGCTGTAAGTGGAAACTGCTGAGTCCAAGCCTGCATTTCCACCTGCAGCAGTTGATAAGATGGTAGATTTTGCTGCCTTGCCTCACATATTCCTGTAAGTGTTTCCATTAACTCTGCAAAACCATACTGTGAGCATTTTGATGTATGGCCCACATGCCTATCTGTGGGATGGAACCTGGATGGTCTGAGGGAGGTTTGCAAGCAGCTTTTTCTATAAAATCTGTGCAGCTGCTCCACCACTTTCATAACCCTCAGCTCAGCACTTCTGCTCTTCACTGATCAAACAGATCAGGGGAAAAACTTGCTCGAAACAATCCTTAGAAATACACCAGAATCCAATAAATATTTTTGCTTCAGGCAACACCACTTGGTCCAAACCACAATTTTTAGCCAGAATGCCAAAACCTACAGTACTGACCATGTTACGTATCTTTTTTGCAAGATACAACATCACTGACACTACTTGTACCAATATTCAGTACAGTAAAAAATTCTGGTTTTATGTTAACATTTTTAGCTTTGAAATACAAATTAACTACAGAAGAAAAATTAAGAAAATGGTGCAAATCAAAAGCCAGCATTCAAAAAAATGATCAAAGCAGTTTCAGGATAATTTGAATCTGATCTGCAGTTTGTTCCCCTTCAATTTTTTGATTCCCATCCCTTAAGCTGTATTATTTTTCAGAATTTGGGATGTGGAAATCTTCTGTAAGCCGTTTCAGAGCAGCTTTATCAGCCATGCAGCAAATACTGTGACAGTGTAAAAGCTTGCTTTTCTTGTGAGACCACTAAAGAAGGTCATTGAATAACTAATGGTCTATTACAAACAATGAAATAAGAGACTTCAGTGGGAAGCCTCCAGCTTTTAAAATAATAAATCAAATTAAGGATGTGGAAATTATGAAAAAAATTTTTTTTGAGAATGACATATTATAACTTGCAAGAAACATGCTTTCAACACCTGATAATGACAGGAGTGTCACTAAAAGAGAACTCTGTGACAAAGTATTTCCCATTAAAACATAAGGAAACATGTAACTTGTGAATACACCACCACATACTTCACCTGTTTATGAATAATGGTATCATTCTGGCTGTTTTATTCTACATTTAAGCCTCACTGTCATGCTTTAAAGAGCTTCCTGTTACTTTCCCCTCTCTTTAACAATAGCAGCAATTTCTGAGAAGAGAGATTTCATCTTCTGCATGTCTGCTCATTGTTCCAAGGAGGAGCTCGTTAACCCCCTCACAATGGAGAATAAAATACTGATGAAATTGCCAGAAACAGTTCCAACTACTTTCTCCCCTTCCTGAACTGAGCAAAAGGCATTTTATATTGTCTTACCTTTATGGTTTTGGTCTGGAGTCTGAGTCCATTTAAAGTGTTAATGGCTTTCTCTGCATCCTTTGGATCAATGTAGTTAACGAATCCATACCCTAAACTCTGCCCTGTTGAAACACAAGAAATAAAGAAAAAAGGACTCAGTATTTTTTAGCACGGGAACAACTTCCAAGAGTGGAATCACAATTTTCTTACACTGTTTACTTCATCCCTGCTTTCTCTTACAATCTCTATGCTGTTTTTCATCATTTCTTTGTCTCCTTAATACAGGGGGAGCCATCATAACTTTAAATTGCTGCTCTAAAGATCCTTCTGTAAGAACAAGAAGCAGCAACCCCTTGCCCTCCCTTCCCCAGGAGTTAACTGAAAAGCACCTATGAGGCTTGACAGCAACAGAATTGTGTAATAGTTTTGTGCTGAGCTCCTAATAAATATAACTGGCTGACCTGTCAGTAACGAGGCCACCTCTTAGAATTAAATAAACACACACATAATTTTGCTACTGTTTATAAACAAGTCTTGAAGTATTTAAACCCCCAAATTAGGAAACTGCATTTTTACACTTGAAGGACCTGAGGAACAGAAAACCATCTTTACATCTTGTTTTACTGCTCAGTGAGCAGCCAGTAAATAGGAGAAGGGACAG
This sequence comes from Pseudopodoces humilis, assembly GCF_049639895.1. Lineage (NCBI taxonomy): Eukaryota > Metazoa > Chordata > Aves > Passeriformes > Paridae > Pseudopodoces > Pseudopodoces humilis. The sequence continues at coordinate 25,401,793 of NC_142209.1, read as the reverse complement.
CCCAAACTGCAGCTGGGTGAGGGACTCCAGGGATCATGGACACGCACAGAGCTGTGAGAACCCACTCCACAGCGATCTTTCCCCAGTGCCCAAGCAGCAGCTTTGCAGCACCAGTTCTATTAATGCAACGTGACAGACAGCCGCTTCCAGATCCCTCCTTCCAGCATCCTACTGAACTTGTTTTGCATGTTTGGAAAACAAAGCTTGTTTTTTGTAAAGGGATATGAACTTAGAGATACACACAGATAATCACATTTCAAGAATCAGCTAGCCCAAGCAGGCACAGGTGAATGGCCCTATATTCCCACCATGCTCCTTCTCATACACCCTCCTGTGAATCTGGAGCACAGCAAGCCAAAAATCCACCTCTCTCTCAGCCACTGATGTGCAGGGGATCAAAATGCTCCTGCTCACAGGCAGTGAGAAAGGAAACACGTGAAAATCCCTCCCAAGGAGAGGAGCAGCATTTGTGGAGATTTCTAGCCACAGGAACAGCAAGCAGCAACCCAGCTCCTGCTCACCAGGAGGACGGGGAGGTTGGGAAGGCAGCTGCACACCAAGTGCCTTGATGTCCCCTGGAGGCACGGATCCTGCATCCCAGCACAAAGCTTTGTTTCTTTGTCTCCTGGACTACAAAAAAGCATCTGTGTGTTTCTCAAAGTCAGACGCCACCAAAAATACAGCGTTTGCTGTAACACAAATACAGGGAGCGCTTCTGTCTTATGAAATCAGATCAAAGCCCTAAAAGCTGCTAACTATGCAATGGAAAGCTTTAAAAATCCATGGAAACACTGCAGTTCATGCCTGAAATGTCCACATGCAGGCTTAAGGATAAGAAATGGCTATTTTAACACACAATACAGCAAGGGAGCAATTCCATCCCATCAATTTAACTTGAGAAAAAAGTATAAAAATGTACTTGGTCTTCCTGGAGAGCTAAACTAATCTCAACAAAAATATTCTTACCCAAATTACATGACATTAACCAAGAACGACCTGAAGTCTGGCTGAGCACAAAGCCTGGAGCAGAAATACTGTAAAGATACTTTCCCTGCCATGCCTTCCTCTGCTTGCCTGAGGTATTTTATACAGCCCCAATCCCTGTGCCTCTGAACGTATCAAATCTTTGATATATTTAATCCTAAACAATCCTAGGGAGAGGAAAGTGATTATCTAGGAAACAAACATTTTTCTGGGGGGAAGGAGACTCAAGGATCAGAGCTTGGATAACCTGTGTTTGTATCCTTTTTCTGTTAAACATCTCTGGACTTCAGAGGTACAAGGAAAGCAGGAGTAGGTGATGTGAGATTGGGATTTATGTCCCATGTGTGATCCTGGGCTTCCATGTCCAGCCACTGCTATTCTCAAGGCACATGGACTGATCAACCTCTACAATGTATACACTGTTTTGCAACAATCTCCCACAGAAACAAACATTCTCCCTTCCCTAAATACTTGCACAAGAGACACCATGGACAGCAAACTCACAGACAGCACTACCAGCAGGAAAGGGAAATAAATGGCAATACAAGAAAATAATGAGATTACAATTACACAGAACCCTTTTTTGAGTCCCCCAGTAACATTCAAGTTACCTAAATATCATCATCTCTCATTCTCACTACCAACTGGCAACAGATAAATATACTTTCTCCATGGTGAAGGACAACAAATACCTAAACGAATAAAGCTGGTCTTGTCTGTATCCAGGACTGCAGAACCTGGCTTAATGAAAACCATTACACTGTCATATCATTTTTCTTTCAAATGACAGGTCTGCAGAAACATGGTTTCTTCTTAGTGTATATACTCCTGAACATCAGGAAATATATGAAATTTGTAACAGGATTGCAGGCCTGTTACTCAGAAGCATTTGGTTATGAATTCATATCCCACTGATTGGTATATTAGCTGTACTGTACTCTCACAAAAAAGGGTGAATGCTCAGAATTTTGAGCACTGAATTTCTGTTAATTCAATGAACATCCCTTTTATCTTAAAAACTCTCAAAGTCCACACCCCTCACAGCCCATTGAAATCTCAGTGCAGTTGTTTCCATCAGCAAATTCCTTCTGCTGCTTCCTGGCATAGACCTCACTGGATCAGTGAAGCTGAAGAGAGGAAACCTTGCCATTAAGAGTCTTCCACTTCCAAAGTGTATTTTGTTTGGTCACTTAGTATTTTCAATCATCTCTCCTAAATATTATCATGTGTTTGAACATTGACACAAACACCCCAGTCTCAAAAAATTGAAAAGAAAAACTCAAGATGAGTTTTTTGTCTGTGAAAAGCTTTATGATGACTGTGGCAAACATCAAAGTTTTATTGTGCTAAATATTTACAGTTAAGAAGCCAAAAAAAATTATACGGGCAGGTAAAAACGTGAGTTTCAAATTCCTCTCAAGAGCAAATGCACCTTATGTCAGACAAAACCAGACTCTAGATATGAAAGAAATAAAAACTGTTCCAGACGAAGAAATGAAAGGATTTGTTCCAGAATACAGTAAACAGTATGAACTTGCCTATTTTCTTCATCATGTACTCTTACTGCATGTACTCCAAAAGGGTAACACTTCTTTGGACACAATCTGGCAGCACAAAGCAAGCAGCTGGACCTCTCAGTGGGATCCCACACAGACACTGTAGTTCATTCCCATGCTACACTTCCCAGGAACAGCACCGTAAATAGTAAATATTTTCTGTGATTTGGAATCCAATAGTTCATCACATGCTGTGATTCAGTAGGTCAGGCAAGAGATATTTCTAGATGATCCTAAAACAACACCTTGTTATCTTGCTATTCCCCACTGCTCTTTCAGAATGTTTTCTCTAGCAGCTGAAAATGTATAGTGGACCTCCCAGAATCTGGTAAGGAATAAATCTAAAAATGAGCAGTAACAGGGTAATAAGTTATCAAGGACTTGACAGTCTTAAAAAAAAACAGGCAAAGCCAAGCTCAAGCTGGTAATGTACATGTTTTGCATTTGAGAAAGTTCGATTTCAGAGCTGAAAGTTATGCTTAAAACAAGTCATGAGAAAGATAGAAATAAAAATAAAATCAATTTACCCTGTATCATTTATCCATACATGCAAAAATCTGCAAGTGTTAAAAATGCAGTGTCAAAGAGACCTGTACCTTTTTTCACTTTCTCTGTAAGCCTGTCTGCTTTGGCCAATTCCATATTTATATTGAGGTAAACGAAAAACACTAAGTTAGAACAGATATGCCATAGAAAACAGATTAAAAAAAGTCATAAAAACCCTCCGGCTAGTAAAGGTTGGAATAAAAAATTATTTTTTTTTTAGGTTACAGAAAAAAGATCCCTTAACACTCAACCTGACTCACCAGGTGATACTGATAGTAACAGTACAGAGACAACAGGCATTATGTACACCTCAAAAAGTATGTGAAGATATAACTAGCAAACCAGGTGAATGCTGAACAGGAGCTCCTAAAATTATATATGTTTAAATTAAATGATCTGGATCACTTGCAGCAAACAGACTCCAAAAAAAGGGAGCTAATGGCTCTCTTTTGTGATCAATTAATTTCAGGAACCTGGAAGAAAAATGTTTGCACTGAAATTCAAAAGAGGGAAGACTGGATAGAAGAAGTACTCACAGGTTCAGCAGTCCAATGCCAAGCAAGGCAAAATTACAGAATATTCAATACTGGGCTTTAATAATAAAGAATTAGTGAGGGGTAATAAAATCAATGTCAATCAAATTAAGTCTATGGAAAATAGATTCTGCCAAACTAAACTGACAAGCTTCTTGATGAGATTACAAGTTTGACCTATAAATTTTAAGAATGCCATTAAATCAACATTGATATACTTGGTCTTCTCTAAAGGACTTGATTTGGTACTGCTTATTAATTGACTAAAACAAAATTAACATGGCACACATTAAATGGATTAAAAAAGCCAACAGATCTCTTACTGGGAATTGTGAACAGGAAATCACAAGAAAGATGCTTTCCTACAGGTCTTTCTCAGGAAACAGATCTTGGCCTTAAATTGTTTATTTCCACCAGTAAGTGGAAAAAACCCAAACTCCTTGCTTGAGAAAATCGACTGCAGAAAGACAGGAAGAGGAGAGGATGAGTACAAAGAGGACAGAGGGAAGATACAAAGCAATTTAAGTTCCTCAGTAAACCACAAATACACACATTTACACAGCACAGAGATTACACCTTGACAAACCAAGTTAAACTGTGGCTTGCTTTAGGAACACTGAAATGAAAGACTGACACAGGCTACATCAAGCCTGCAACACTGGCACAAGAGTTTAAATGATTCTTGCTATAGAAGTCACACAATCAGAAAGGGAAAGAAAAATTGCTGGTTCTGATCTGCCTGTGCTTTGCTGAGGAAGAGCCCAGTCCTGGTACACATTCTCCAAGCAAGACACCGATGCCTTGGAGATGGGGCCATGAGACCTGACTACAGCACAGGAACTCTTCCAGTTGAGATAAGGGGGTCAAATCTGCATACCTGATTGAAAAAGTTGTGATAGTAATTTGAATGAAGCTGAACCTGAACACTACTATACTAGTATTCACCTGGAGTACAAATTTATTTTTTCTTACTAATATCTGCCCATGGAGTTATGTAGCCGAAGTCCCACTGCTTGGCAGGTGAAACCAGACTAGAAACAATACAGCAATAGAGCAAATATGCTGTTTTCCTGTGGAAGCCATTTGCTCTGTGTTTTTGACATTGAAAGTAACACGAATTTAAGTACCTACCAACCATTTTGTCAGTTCTACCACTGGAAATTCTGAAGGCTTGATTTTATTTTTTTTTCCCTGAAAACTATGCTCTAGCTCAAGCAGAAATTAATCCAGGGAACGTTTTGGCAAGGTGTGTTAAGTACTCTATAATCTCTTCTACTCTACAAATACACTATTCCTGCTGGTTCTATGAAGAACAGTCATTGTCACAAGCAAAGCAAAAGCAAGCTACTTTCTCAGAAAGTCTGAAGCCCTCCTATTGCAGGAAACTAGTCTAATAGCAACTTAGCAATGAGTATAACTTAATTGCCCACCTGTGACCAGGTAAGTTAAAAAAAAAATTGTTAGAAAGATCCTTTTTATTTGGAAGTAAGTTACTGTTGAATGTCACGTCACATTAAAGGACTGTGGTGCCCGCTATAAGCAATCACTCATGAGAACAAGCACCAAATGGGACAGCAGCGATCCAAACTGCCTTAAATTGTGGTTTTGTTGTCCCCTGCCCAAATGTAAAACCTAATTAAAGCTGCCCTCCTGACAGCCGTACCGCGAGCGCCGCTGCTTCCCTGACACAATCCCTCCCTTCAGAAGTAGGGCACGTCTGACAGCTCATCTCGCATCAGCCAGGCAGGAGCCGTCAGACACTAACAGCCTTCAGTCACTCTGGCTTTGGGACCAAAAGATAAATAATGCTCACCACGAACTCTCCGCATCTCCCCAGATCCATTTTGGCCCATTCAAACCTCGGTAAGATTTAGGGAAGAAACTGGTCACGGGGTAAGCTTCTCTCTATTGCAAAAGCTCAGTGCAACTTGCTGTCCACCTGTGGCTCTTCCAAGCAAACCTGCACATACTCTTCCCACTGGTCCAAGTGTTTCTCAAGGCTGAGATGTTTGTAATAAACAGCACCTATGGATGGCTGGCAGGGTGAGTGCTTTCTGTCTTTTAAGCAAGAGTAACCAAAGAATTCTGACATTCAAGGCAATGCCTGCTCCAGCTGGTGGGTCCATTTCAGAACACCACCCTGTGAGCCTTCAAACCAATTCAGAAGTGTTTTAAACACATTCCTGAGATGAAAAAGGAATGACTGCAACTCCTATGAAAAGCCATATGAAGCAGACTTTTGGAGAAGGTTACATAAATACCCTTGAGATGATATATTCATATTGCACAAAGAGGGTCAAGTGAAATGACTTCTTTTTTCTTGTTGCTTCCACAACAGTTACCAACAAATAGAGCTGTTCACCTAAAAAAGGAGGTAAGCTATAGAGAGAAAATTCAGATCAAGGGAAAATGAGATTGGATCATGAGACCAGTTCTAAACCTGCTCCATGTCTGACACTTTTTTATACCAGTAATGTCATTCATTCATCCTCCACCTCTTTCCCAAGGAGAATCACCCACTGTCACCCCAACAAATGCACACTGCAGTCTCAGGAGAGGAAACCAGGAGGGAAGCATCTTCTGTACAGTGCTCCTAGGACCAAACAATTAAGCTAAGGCTGTCACTGTCACAATTCACTGCAACCCATCTATGAAGGGGAACTTGTTCTGTGCTTAGTGCAGCTCTATCACAACATCCATTTAGTCTATAGCTTATTTACAATACAGACTCCTTATGTTTGTACAAACCAGGATTTGTTTAATATGTTGTCCATTAACAACAAGAAAGCATTCTCCCCTTATTAACCCTCACTTTTACAATAATTTAGGGAAAAATGCACCGTCTTTCTCAAAGCAAAAAAAAACAGACAAGCATGAGTTATAAATCACTTGGTTTTTGTCTTTTGCAGGAAGGTGGTTGGGTACAAGCTTTGATTAGGAACCTTCCACCAAATTACTGTACTTGGATTATCTTTAGTTCTTTTGAAAAGATCACACTTTTACATTAGAAAGGTCAGCTGAATTTAAATGAAATCCAACCTAGAGCCCCAGATAGAGTGTGATGCTACAGTGCACCTACGAGCAAGAAGCATGGCCTGTCCTCAGTTTAAAACAGCCATCAGCATTATGTGAGTTCAATAGATCCTTCTTAAAACACTGCTGGAGAGGAAAGCCAGGTTGAAGACTAACAGTGAAATACACTTTTAACAGATTCCCTCCTAAGAAACATGCCTATAGTTTCACAGAAAAATAAAAAAAGTAAAGCTAACCCCAAACCTCTAGGAAAAATCCTCTATGTTCCATAGCAAGAACACCTGCAAAGGCTACACAATGACACAAAGATCCTCAGATGGCACAAGATCCCTCAAGCAGTCTCCTTCCCAGGCATCAGAACCCTGATACCTAAAGAGCAATGGCCCTCCCCATCAGGTATCTGCACAGAGAAAATTCCTATCGCTGCCTTAATGCCAGAGAGACTCAGATAAAAGCTCATTCATGCAGGAGTGAGGCCTTTTTCGGGGAGCTTGAGGGGAGACATGAGTTGCACAATGAGGTCCCATGGGAGCCCTATGCACACAGGATTTAATAAACTCCAGCCCAAGTGGAAGGGGCTCCTTTGCACCAGGCCTTCCCCAACAGAGGCGCTGCTACATGATTAAAAAATCCCCCAAAGGAAGCCCTTGCAAACAGTGTGCTACATCCCACGTAAAACTCTCCCTCGGGGAGAGGATAAGAGAGGGAAAATGAACCAGACGTACAGACACCACTCACTCAATTTTAATATCTGAATGGGAAGAGCCAGATACCATGACAACAAGCCTAGGAAAATAAAAGAGGAATAAAAAGAAGCGTTGCCCAAAATGTGAAACAAATCCTATAAATGTAGCTAAAGCAAATTATTAGTGCTGGTGAGGTAACTGCAAGTCCTGGGCCTTCACATGTCACTGGAAGGGAACCATGAGGACCTGGACACAGTGACCTCAAAATCAAAGCAAGACTCCCCAAACCCATCTCCAAGCTCCCCACAACAGAAAGAAATATTCATCCAGCACCTTGAGTTAGAAAGCTTGATTTGGCCAGGCAGTGCCAGAGGAGATTACATGAGTTTTGTCTTCTTCTGTAGTTCTGACAAATCTCTTAATGCAAGATGGTGTAATTTAATGTCCTGATTTTCAGAGATGCTGAAGCAGTAGCAGTTCTTGTGTAAATTAAATACCAATTGACAGTAACTGCCATTTTTCAAAATTAGATACTGAAATTATTTTCACTTTAGAATGGCCCCATATATCCAACTCAGAACACAACGAAGCACGCTTTGACAGCCAGCTGCTGCCCAGTGCGCCACCAGATCCTTCCAAAAATCCTACCTCCACAGAAACTTCACGGGGACTTCCAAAACCATGCAACCACTCAATTTTATACTTGACCACATCAGCAAAGAAAGACACACCTGCTCTTGAAAATCATGTCTCACAGTCTCCTAAAGGCTCTGATCATTTCAGATGTTCTGCATCTCACCTGAAACAAGGCTTTGCTTTTAACCTGCAAGACTACAGAGTTCAACCAAGTCAGCTGTGCCGCTGCTGTGCTTGAGGACACGGACTACTCTGCATAGAGAAAGCTTAAGTGGCAGTTCGCAACAGATGCTGCTGACTTGGCTGGAGTCCTCTGTGGTTCCCATTACCAGAGCATGGAAGCATTTTACCTCTGAAACACACCTTTCCTCACAAATACCACTGAGGAAAGCACTTTTATTCCTGTTATGGAGAAGGAAAACTGAAAGGCGTTGTGATTTCCAGGGTGAACTTGGACAGAATAACACAGCCACTAAAACAGGGAGCTAAAACTGCAGCTCCCCCACTCTAAGACTAGAACCTTATCATTGGCCCATTGAGAGTTGTGCTGGGCTAGAGATATCTTGTAAACAACACACACATTTCATGCTCTGTAGAATACATTATCCTCCTTTTTCTTTTTTGTTTGCTTGCTTTTATCAAGTTTCTTTAAATGCAAAACTGGATTTTCAGCATGGGTGTGTTCATACTACTGCAAGCAACTGATTAAGTAGGTTTTGAAAAGCTACTGCTCCTGACATACACAAGACAAGTGAGTTCCATTTCTGAACAAATATTTGGATTTTGCTTCCCTCAGTTGACATCTCTTGCTTCCCTTCTTTTCATCTTCTCCTCCCCCTTCCTTTAAGGAGCACACAGCCTCTGAATTAGCAGCTGTTCTGAGAAGAGCAAAGCTGCACTCCTCCCCGCTTTGTCCCAGAACAGAACAGGGACTGTACTATAAAAATCCAGTGTTCGGGGGACAGGCATGAATGGACAAGAAACAGCCATGACTTGTCTATCCTGAACAGTAAATTCAATGCTGAAGAGACGACTTAAACACAAGAATGCAGACATTAGAAACAAACAGGCTAAGTGAAAACAAGATTCAGTGAGCAAAAGTGAAAACAAATAGAACCAGATAAAAAAGCCCTAAAAGATGTAGCAACAAATAAAAATTGTTATCAGCAGTGTGGGAAAAAAATCTGCAAAAGGAATTAAAGAAGTCACTGCATTATATTAAGCATGCAATACATTGTGGGAAACAGTTCTCATCCAAAACAGGGGATGTCACACTTGGGAGAAAGGACACAGCATCACTGGAGAAGCAGTACAAAAGAATGGTAAAGACCACACAATTCCAACAAGGAATGTATGTACCACAGAAAAGGAAGGCAACAAACCAAAGGCAAATTTCTGCAGTCACCAAGTTTTTAAAGTAAGACCCAAGGCTCAAGAGTGAGTTGAGACACAAGCTTACAAGTGTCCAGTGCTAAAACACTAAAACACGGTACCCTTTAATGAAATTTGACCAAAGGGAGATACAAAAGCCTAGAGATACTTCTAATATGTCAAGACTATGACTAGAGATGAAATATTAGAAGTGTGCTACTTTTAATACTGTTACTCAAACTAAGATGAAATTATAATAGGGTAGAGAAAGAATCATAGACTGGAACCAAAGAGAATAGGCACTCCAAGAGCCTGAGCCAGCAGGTCACAGAAGAGGCACATGCTTCATTACAGCAGATCTATTCTCCCTCCTGCACATCATCTCAAATGCTGGCAACTTCTGAAATTTAGATGAAAGTAGAATGCAACTAAAAATTTAATACTGAACAATGGACCAGAATCTTAAGGCAAACCAAAAGAAACAGAATGATTACTGACTGGTCAGGCTTCAACCAAAGGCACAGTAAGTTCAGATCACTGTGAGCCCATACTGTACCACGTTCACGGTTTTGGTGCAAATATACCGAACTTGTGTGAAAAAGGGCAATGCCAGACACCCAGAGTCAAAGCTTATGAGAAGCTCCACTAGAAAAAGATGGCAGTGAGTGGTAGAAGAAAGGCAGAAGGACAGAGCCTGTACACAGACCAAGGTTCCTACTTCCATGAAGTGTCAGAAAACAGCAGAGTGGAAAGAGTCCTGGCTCAACAAAGATCTTGGTTCACAGGCGAGAGATTTTTAATAAAAAAGGCCAAGGCCACACTCTATCAATAAGAAGGAAGCAAGCAGAGGACATGGGGAAAGACACAGCTAAGATCTGTAAACATCAGTTCATCATCAAAAAAACTGGAATCATTTCACGTAGAAGTGGTGGCAGTAATGCTTCCAGTCTAAAAGAAATGGCAGAGGAACATAAAACTGGAGAAAAACAAGAGTAAATTTTGCAAAACAAGAATATTAAGTAGGACATATTATACTGCAGCATCAATATCTAAAACCTGTTTGGCTGTAAATTCAAAAAGCCCTGGTAATTTTGTCATTAAATTATTTAATTCAGCAACATTTAAGGTTTTGTACCTCAGCCTCTGTCAAACAGCAAAAAATCAAAAGCCACAACAATACTAACAAATTTCCCAGTAATTCAGAAGAATGACTCTCAATACCTGTTCTATCTCATCAACAGCCTCTGCTAATTAAACTCTGAGCTCAACTAACCACTTTTTCCAATGCACAGAAGAAAGTAATTTATTACAGACCGGAATACAAAATTTAATATTAACAACAAACTCGTGACTGCAGCATTTTTAATCTGATCAGCAGAAACATAAATAAAAGCTGCAACCTGACAGCTAAGAAGGTTAATCTGTAATAGTTAGATTTACGTAGATTACTTTACACAGCATCTGGAAAGATGCTGAGAAAGGTAAAGTTACTTTATCAAATTCCAAAACATGCTACCTATAATAGTTTTGCTATGCGTTGATATATAGACCGTAGGGAGCCTCACCACAAAATTTGCTTCAGCTTTAAGACAGTACTTCCAAAAATTTTAAAGCAAAACCAGGATGGTTTCAAATGTTTATAATATTCCTTTTAGATACCTGCAGGTAACAGAAGTACTGAAAACTACTTCAAGGAGAAAATATTATGACTTTGTGTGCACATACTACTTAGTTCTATCACTTAATCTTGGTAATTTTTCTGAGAAGAATATTAGCATAAATACGCTCCTCAGTAAATTTTCTCCAGCACAAAAATGTCAAAGTAGCAGATTTAATCTGTATCAGCTAACACCTTCCATTCTGACATCTACATGTATGGCATTGGATGTACCACCGACTGATGCCATTGTTGGCTGACCACCACTAAAAACAGTGCAATTTCTGTGATACACAACTCTTATAAAAGGCTTTTCACAATATTAAACACATAGGTGGTAAAGAAGCTTGTTCCTTTTGTTCCAGTTTGGCAAAATACTTAACCTGAAGCAAGTGAGTACCACAATACTACCAAAAACCGAAATGAAAGTAGCAGAGCAGCTATTCCAATGCAGCAGAAACCATAAGGGAAAAATATGTTACCAGTCAAGCTTCCAAGCTGTTCATGTTTGGGGCTGGGTTTTTTTGTTTTTTTTTTTTTTTTTGGTTAAGACAAAGTAGCTTCCAGAGCAGGAAAATGTTTAAAGAAACAGAACTGGGCAAAGAGATGCACTGGTAAATAGGAATGACACAGATACAGCAAGTAGGAGAACAGAGAAGTCTAAAAAAGGAACTGCTAGAGAATACTTCTTGTTACATGTCCTATCTTCTCATGCCCTACCTACCGTCCTCACAGCCAGGAAAGTCAATACACCCCCTCCATACAGCCAACAGCTTCCCAGGGAAGGAGGAGGCAGCCTCATTCTTTGGGTCCTAGAATTCTGTAGAAAAAGGAAGGAAGCCTGTTGATGCCTAACTTAAGGTATTTCCAAATGTGTTCGCACATTTATCTGAATAGGGCAGCAGGGAGATTAGAGCTGTACTGCAGGAACAGCAGCCTCTCTAGTACAGCAACAATTAATCACACTGGCAATGCTGCCATTTGTTTGCTTGCAGGTGAGTATGACGCAGCTTTTTGTCCATCTGCTTTTGCAACACCCCTTGAAAACCATCTAACTGGAAAAAAAAAAGGCAGTTTGGGCTCTTGTGAATAAAAGCACTAAGTGTTCAGTCTTTCTCCCCCTCAAGCTGATATATTCCACTGATTAAAGAGATACTGAGAGTCATAAGAAAAGTACTGTGTCAGAGTAGAGGTCTGCCTGGTGCAATATCCTACCTCCAGCAGTACCTGCAAGTCAGTAACTTGCGCTGAAATTCCTAGCAGGGACAAGCAGCAACATCTGCAAAGTCAGTGATGGATCCTGCTCAGGGACAACAGAGAACAGCAGCTACATCACCAGCGTGCAGCACTGAGTCAGCCAAAACAGAACCAGTGAGCAAAGCCAAAGAAATGGACTGGCCACGATGATTTCTTGCACTTTTCTCATAGAATCAGAATTTCACAGGAATGAGAGCAGAGAGTGACCACAAGATTGTGGTATCACAGAAATGGGAAATAAAGTACCTGAGCAAAACAAGTCTTAATAGACATGGAGAGATGCAGAAGAGCCCAAACAAAACCCAGGCTGTATCACAAATGGTTTGAATTGTCAAAGGCTGCAGTACCCTATCAATGACTGTTCCAGGAATGAAGCACAGGAGATGAAGAGAATGCTGATGAAATCCAGAGATTTACTGGCAAAGACTGTGCATCAGAGCAACTTCCAATAGCCCAGATTCCCGAGATTGTTATCTGTGCTGACTCTTAAGCACAGGACTGCCAGTGAGCTGCACACAAAGGTTGCTGGACTCCCAGTTCAGCAAGAGAAACTGTGCTTCAAGCAGGAGAAAAGAAGAGGTGGTGAGCAGCGTTAAGGATATAGAAAACACCCTCTCCATATATCCTTGTGTGTAAACAGCAAAATTAGAAGTTAAGAACTTTTAACGGTAAGTCAATTTAAAATGATGGCCCAAGTTTCCAAGCAGTGATACTGAACCTTTGAAGACTTCTGGAAGCAAAGGAGAAAAAAAAAAAAAAAAAAAGAAGATTTAAGGCCAGGCAAGACCTTCATACAGTAAATATCCCATAAGGAACTTTGCCCTCTACAAATGGCATATCACTTGACAAACAGATAAAAAAAGAGGTTGGCTTGATCATGTAAAATGGGTCTTTCCTCAAGTCACAGAGTAACTCCAAAAGCAAAAATCTGAAGGACACACTCTGAGGGGATGGAACCTGAATGATTACTTTGATCAGTTTAGGGACTGCACATAAACTGAGGTAGCAGAAAACAGAGGAGAGGCAGGAATGCTGAGGACATTCACACCCCTAGGAGCAGCAGATCCCAAAACCAGTTTGAAGGTTTCATGCTGGCCATTCCCAGAAGCCAAGGTGAAGATCACCTTGGCAGAACTCTTTAGGCTGCAGAGAAAACAAATGGCTTGCTAGGGGGAAGTCAAATGATGATGGATCAGCTCTGCAAGCCAAAAGGGGCAAGGACTCCCTGGCTCACTGATTCAGAGAATCAGCTACCGCAGGCAGGCCAAGTAACCCCAGTCACGAGTTTACCGAACACCACATGAAAGTCAAGAACAAACTCCAAATGCAGTGTTGGTGAAGTTAAGCCTTGTGAAAAGGGAAAGCAGGAGGCAGATCACTTTCCAAAGCGTTTGAACTGGTTTTACACAGGTCACTTCTGTTTCTGGACAAGTTGTGTAGCAAGAGCACAGGGGAACCAGGCAGAGGTGACAGCCACAGTACAGCTGCTGTGCTGCTCACAGGTGTGGCTGAAGGGTAGAACTCCTTGAGCAGCAGGGAATGGAGAAATGCTGGGAAAGTCAGCCTTGGAGCCCTGACAGGTACCTGGGTATGCTGTCTGCTGCTGCCCCAAAGTCCCCTGCCTCAGCTGGGAGTGCCTTGCTAGTGGCTGACAATCTCCCAGAGTTTTCCTGGCACTCACATTCCTTTCCTCTCCTTTCTCCTTGGGCTAAAAGGAAAGAAAAGAAAAATAGTTACAGAGAGAAGCAGCCGAAGCACAGGGTCTGGGCTTCTTGAGGAGAGGGCAGAATGATCCAATAAGGAGAGAACACCAGAAGGGTGTCCCCTGAAGCGTGGAGTGCCATCAGCAGAGAGTTACACCAGAGCCACTTCACTGGCTGCTCCCTGGGAGACAGCTATCTTCCATGCGGGTGACAGGAGGGATGGAAAAAAAAGTCTTAAGAGTAGAAGGTCAGCAGACACACTGGAAAGCCTCACTGGTAACCCTGGATCTGGAAGTCAGGATTTCAGAGGTGTAGGCATGCCTGTGCTGGTTGAGGAAAATCACACTGGTAATCCTTCCACACTGGGCCTGATGGGAAGGTGATGGTATTTACCCAAACCAAGCAGCAAAAAACTGAAGAATATGCTAAATATGCATTAGAGGCATTTAATACACTTCAGAAGCAGCTCAGGATTGAAACTGGTGAAGTTAATTAGAAAGCTCTTTTGCAGCACAAGGGTCATGCCTGCTTGCTTTCTGCCTATTTGCCCCAATGCTCATTTCAATTGCTTTTTTCCAATAATCAAGAAATCAAAATTCTTTTGTTCGCCAGCACAGAGTCTGCACCAGGCGACTGCAGAGAAGTGATAAAGAAAATGATGGATGCTAATTTGACCGTTTTCCTCAGCGTTCAGCACAGACATCAAACCACACAAAAAACATTTTAGAGATCCAGCATTGAGATGCTCGCTACTGTTTTTGTGTCTCCCCTCCACCCAGAGCTAAGTTCAGTTACTTAATGCAAATGTTCATTAAAATAATCAATATTTGGGAATTGTCTTGAATCTGCAAGCCCTTAAAATAGGATATGCAACATGGAAATTACGTTGATCTCTGCTCCAGAACAGAATATACTTCAGGAAATAAGCTATAAAAATAACTAGGCTATGAAATTAAGATCAATTTATCAAAGGTCTTTAATAACATTCAGAGCCATATATTTAGTCCTTTAAAAATAATTCTAGATTTCAAATTTAAAAGACTCTGAAACATGTCTGGTTTTCCATATCTTTTAATACTTCATTCTCAGCATAAAATGAAAAAATAAAGCATAGTCTGTATCCCATCTGATTAGCAAAAAGAATTTTTTTCTTTTCAGTTCCAAACTACATTATCTTAGACTTCTGCTTCTCTGGGCACTTGACTTTCAGCTGCACTTAAACCACTCTTTCCTCACTGCATTTGTCTATGCATTCAACACAAAGAAGTAACTTCCACACAAATCTCCTTTACCTAATAAATACAGTGAGGCCAATGTACAGTTACTTCCTGAAAAACCTCAGGCAATTCACTTAATTTGGTATTATTTTTTCAGACAAAAGAACTCTAGCTGAGTACTCCACTGCATAAATATTTTTCCTATTTCAGCAAATACCAAGTCTTTTGCTTTCAAGGAAGTCAAATGCAAGAACTCCACTGCTTCTCACAGAGATTCCCTATACAGTCAATTTGAGGGGCACTACTAAGTATGGCCTTTAAATGCAATCAAGCCAAATGCCAGAAATATATATACAATTTCTGGTGAACACCACAGTAAGAAGGCTTTTTTTTTTTCCCCTGTTTTGAAGGATTGTATTAATTCTCCTGTTCTACCAGAGCAATGAAATTGCTGCTAACACTCAGTCCAAGGCAACAGGATCTGTGCCAAATAAATGATCAGAGATCAGTGACTAGTTACCACTGCTCTACAGAGAATTACTAAAAACCCCTTCCAAGTCAACAAGGGAATAAACTACCTCTACAAGGTATTTCTCTCCTAAACCCTGTTATTAGGTGGGCTTATGCCATGAGGCATGAGTGTTTACATACTTCCTAAAGAGTTTATAAGTCTTATCTAACATAATCCCTGCATTCTATAATCCTATCTGTTTAATGTATTTTAAGTGGGGAAAAACTGCTGTAACCAATAGTATTTCAAAATGGAAGGCAATTCTAAAGCACAATCAAATGAACTGGACATCAAATGCAGAAGTAGTTTATGCTCAGATTAGACTTTCACTCAGATCAGGTACCCTAATGCTAGGTTTCACTGTAAGCTATATTTATCTGCATATGGATCTTTTTTTTTTTCTATCCACAGGACACTTTTGGCCACCACTTTAAAAAACTTCTAAAGTAAAGATAGATGAAATATTTCCAGCCTTTGTATGTGAATTTTTAAGTGAATACATGTTTTATCTACAGCTTCTAAGCATAAATAGCTGTGAACTATTTCCCTTAAAAAATAAATCTTTTCTCCCCTTGAAAAAGCAGCACTATTTTACTAATCTGTCTACAATTTCCAGCGTGTTTCACCTGCACACATAACCGTGCAATAGTTACCTATTGTCATGAATTGCATTACCAAAAGCCTGTTCCCTATAATTAAATTTAGCCATTAGTCCCATTTTTCCCTTGTGTCTTTACATTATGATGAGATCCTAGAGTCCTCCTTTGACTCCAACCCAGATGGACCCGCTGGGACCTCCTGGTTATCTACTCTTATCATGCCTCAAAACCTCCAATTAAAGGACATAAAACTTGGCTGCTGCCTGCTGCAAACACTGGGCTGATACTCGGCCATGTCTGCTTACCAGGGAAAGCTTAGGGGGTGTTTTCCTCCTACTGCACACCTGCCATTGCTTCCCTCCTGGAGAACATGTCCATTCCTGCCAGTCCTCTCTCCTGCCTCCCTGGGCATCACCAGTGTGCAATTAATGGCTTCTGCTCATGAGGATACAGACCTTCTTCATCCCTTGCTTTCAAAGCAGTCACCAAATCCAGATGCTGAAATTAAGGCTACTTAATTAAGCTCCAAATTTCAGCAAACTGCAAACACGCAGCTCTGAACAGCATGGTCTAGATAGAAACACACTAGTTCCCCATCACTTGCTGAACAGACTTGGTTAAATAAAATCTAGATCTTTGCTTTTTACAGCAGCACCTTTTCAGTATGGGCTTCTCATTTTACAAAAAAGTTGGAATTTTTTTTTTCTAGAGGGAACATGGTATCAACTTAAATCAGTGCGGACAAACTTCTGGGTTGAAGGAGCAGAACAGCCTTCCCAGGTTAACAATTTACTGGTTTCCACAAATGAATGAGCACCACACACTTCTCATGTGCAAAATACCCTCCTGTACTCTCATAATGCTGTATGATTTCTGATTTTGCCATTTTTACTAGGTTTTGGTTCTTGGATTCTATGCTTGAACATCCAAGGAGTGAACAATCCATAACTTCTAGAGCAGACTACAGGTAAAGCAGTCAGTATTTGTTTCTCTCCTTTTTACTCATTGATATTTAAACTATATTTACAATGTCGTGATTATTTCCAAACTGCAGTTCATAAATATAAAATACTGAAACTAAAGTGAAAGCCTTTGGTCTTTGTACATAATCTTAAAGGAATTGCAAATTCAAAAAGGAACAATTAAAAAAAACAACCCAAAACCAACAGAGTTACATTCTGGGCAGAGGAACAACTAAGTTCCTGATTATACATACAAAGAACATCAAATTGTACCACACAGCAGAATTAGGCAAACCCTGCCATGACTTAAGGGATGCACAGAACTCTTGTATCAATAAATATTCTGCTTTACAGTGTTCCTGGATCATTTGAAAATGTGAAAGATTTGCAAGCCAAAGATTTTTGGATACAAATCATCTGAAGATTCAAAGGTGTAAGCTCCTGGGTAAGTTACAGAGAAACAAAAAAAGGAATCGTTAAAGCTACCAAATGAATTAAAAAATTAATAACAAACATCCCCTTCTCCCACACACAAACTATGTCAACAAGGACAACTCAGTGGGCCAGAAGCACTTACAGTGTCTGACGGACACTACACTGACTGGATCTTTTGTTTGCAAACACAGGACAAAACAAGTTCAGTATTTCTTCTCTGAGAATTCTCATGAATTCAAGCCCTCTCCCTCTGGCGATGAAGATATTTGCAACTGGTTTTCTTCAGACAAAATAAGAAATAAAGAGCATCTGCAACACACTCTAGCTTAGCATCTCTGGTTAGTGCTGAGCCTCACTCACATCCATCTGAAGCCAAAGGTTTCCTCCCTGAAGTCACCTTCTCTCATCTAATGCTGCTCTAAAATGTTTATACCACTTAGCTGTTTTTTTTTTAACCCAAGTTCCTTCTCATTTTTTGAGCGCAGCTGATTAAACCTGAACAACTGGGTTGTTGGACGAAATATGCTGTAGCTATGAAACGGTACAGCAGGGACCAGTTTCACTGTTAATTTAAAATGCTAGAATTAATTAGGTAGTGTAAATGAAGAATTTAATAAGCACACTTTACAACCACAAGTTCTGCCTTTATTAAACACCCCTGCCAAATGAAGGCAACTATCTTCAGTCTGTTTTTCCTTGTCTCATTCCCTTAAAATCTCTGCAGTGAAAAAAAAAAACCCCAAACCGTTTTTGCTATTGCAACCCCTCCCCCATAATTAAAATGTATGCCTGACTTCCATCTCTCTCAAGTCATTAGCATCTTTAAAAAATGCTACTGTATATCCTGCCTGTTCTGAGAAGCTACCAAACAAAACCCAAGTTTACGATTTTGGGTTTTGAATACCAAATTAAAGGCTGTCTTAGAAGCTGTCATTCCTATTCAACTCAGTGTGGTGTACTACCAAATTAGCATAGTTTTTTAGTAAAGGAATATGCTTGTTTTAACACGTGCCTTTCCAAAGCGAGGGGGCAACTTCACAAACCAATTTTATTAGAAACTCCTACTACTGTTCTAAGACTGCAAAAAGATTTGGAGCAGATGACTATTCCTGTCATACATTGTTTAACCAAATTTAAAATTAATAAAAGAGTTCAGGTCATGAGTTTCATTAGAGAGATCCAGTATGTTTTAACAGACTTCCTATAACACCTTTTACCTCCTTGAAAAAAAACATTTCAGAAGACTCAACATTATTCCAAAAAAACCTTTGCATCTCCTTGACAGGGGAAGTAGAATCTTTTACATGAGCCAATTCAATGCTACCTAGCTTCAGAAATACATTTGAGGTTTTCTACTATGGTGTTGCCAGGATAACTGTTTAATCATTACTTGGTTTATGACCTTTTCCATTTTTCTTGAAGCAAGCTCTCTCTACAGCTTTTTATTCTGACTTTTTTTGATTTGCCTGATAATTCAGCCCAGCAAGAAGGAAGCAAACTTACAATATATAAAGACAAACCAGACTTCTAATAGAAAAAGCAGTACATTTGTTTGAAGGCATAACAAAACAGAGCATGCTTAGCTTAGACTTATTAAAGCCACAAAAATTTCAACAAACAATGAAAAATCCAAAGGCAGAAAAAATCTAAACTGTTTCACATCTTCACTGCTTCAGCAACAGTTTAAGAATTTCACTGGGGTTTTTTGCCATAGAGCTTTCACTGTCAGAAAAAATACTTCTATTGATTTTTAATAAGGAGAAAGCAAAGAACCCCTGAAAAGCCAGTCACTCCTCTAGCAGCCTATTGGCATACCTCCACCCCTCCCCTCCCAAAAAAACCCAATCCAGGGGCCTAATGAAGAACACGCTTACACGATGATCCAGAAAGTTGAGCCGGCTATGACCTCAGTGCATTTCCATTTTGTTACTCTCCATGTTCTAAGAACCTTAAAAACATGAACTGCTTCTGGCAAAGGGCTGCATTTGATTTACTAACTCTGAATTCAATGTGAGGAATGAGCATGCATCCTCAAATTCAGTTATGATGCACAATGCCTTGATAACAGGCCTGAAAACCTTGGCAGATGAAATTCTGTTTTCAAAACCAGCACAGATAATTTGGAGAACTATTTTTTTTTTAAATTTGGCTTTTTGTACTTGTATCACCACTTAAAACAACATGTAGGGGTGACACCCTCAGGGCATCTGTGTAAGTTTTTTTTAAGGAATGGTTCCTTTAAAGTATTTTAGTGATCAAAGATTTATGCACTTCGTATGGAAAGAAAAAGCATAGGCAAAAAAACTACCAGAGAATATGTCAGAAGATCATATAGCAAATTTCTCACATCTTCAAACAGAAATACAAAGCCTGGAGATGGAATGAAACAAAAAGAATACTGTTCCTAGCTGATGAAGTAATGGCTCTCTGTCCAAAGACAACCCATTCCCTGTGAAAACAACACCAAGTATCTAAAGTCTTGAAAATATATTGTAAGAACATTAAGAATTTGAGAGATAGTGTAAGAAGTAAAAGCTCATGAAACACCAGATCAAAATTCAGGCTAGGTACCCTAGATTTCTGCAGATGAGGGTTTAATTTCTGCCTGAAATAGCTGAACTAACCTGCAGTTAAATTTTTCAGATCATTTTCAGAATAGAAGAAAAACAAAAGTCTGTAAAAAAAATAAAATAAATAAAAAGTCAATTCCATTTTTCAATCTTTTTAGAACACCCGAAGCTGCAGCCAAATCAGATTTATTGCAATAGATAATCATGGTCAACGTGCTAAAGAAAGCTCTGCTAGACTACACTTGTGAGGACTCAAGCTGCCCTGCAGCTACTGCCATTTGTTATGTGCCTTGTGTTCAACCAGAGCATTGCTGTGTGTCAGGAAGTAAATAAAAAAGAAGCATTGCATGTTGAAAAGCACTAAGCAGATCATCCTAATGCTGCCAATACAATGGCTGCCAGGATGTTACAGAAACAGGTACGAAGGTTTGCATTTTAATTCCTCATCTTCCCATGGTGCCTCTTCCCACAGAGCACACACCCAAGTTGCCAGGAGAGCCTCTGAGGGGAGCTGACGCCTTTTCTGGAACCCTTTCCCTCCCAAGGCTGCTGCTCTCTGTGCTAAACATAACAGCCCTGGTGATGCACTGAACAGCAGTGAAATTTCAGCTGCTCCCACCTACGGTGTGAGTAGACACACAACCTATAAAACTAACCTATAAAGCAAGCTATAAAAGCTGATTGTTCATCCCATCTTGTGCACCAGTGAATTCCTGGTCTGCGGCAGAAAGGATGTGGATTAGGCCAGGTGCATCTGCACCCATCCACACCTCCTCTAGTGACAGTGCAGACACTTCTTGTTGAGGCAGCATCTGCCATGGGAGGCTTTTATTCCTTCTCTGATTCAGAGCACCATGGTCAATAAGCTGTGATGGACATGCAGCCCCACCTCACCTTACAGTGTTCTTAAACAGGCAGAAATCTAATGAGGGTCTGGTAAAGCTCAAATGGCAGTCAGAATTAGGAACTAACAGCTGGCCCAAGCCATTCAGACAAGTCCATGTTCAATAAAATGAGAATGAACAGGAAAGCAAAGGCCACTGGCTAAGCTCTCCTGCGAGAAGCTGCACAGTGTGTAACACACATCCAGACTGGCAATGTTCAGACTTCTCCCCCAGATGTGCAGAGGATGAGAGACAGACAAGGGGCTTCTCAGCAGTTCTAGATCCAGTGTGCAGCATTGAAAACAAAAGGCTTGCCCCTGAAGTTTAGCACTGCATCTGCTGCATGCCCTGTGTTAGCACTTGCAGTACAAGCACCAAGGTTCTGCTGACCCCAGATATAAGCTGACCCTAACGCAGGCAAAGTCCGCGACACGAAGCGCTTACCTGTGATTTTGTCTCTCACGAGCTTGCAGGATTCGATTTCACCAATGCTCCCGAAGAGACTCCTGAACTCCTCCTGGGTCATGTTCTGGGGTAAATAGTTGACTATGAGGTTGGTTTTGCTGTCATCTGTAGCAGCCCCTGTCTGCATGGGGGAAGGGCAGTTTCTACTGTTGCTGGAGGGTCCATTGGTTGTATTGGAAGTAGGGCCATTCGACACCTGAGGCTCCATGGTGCTAATTATCTATAGCAAAATAAGAGAAAGGGGGAAAAAAACCACCCTTAAGTTTCATAGATACAATAGCTATTTTTAAAGATACTCACAAACGAATGAGTAGGTAGCATTCATGGCCAATTTAGATACTTCAACAAAAAAACCCGGCTTGATTCCTCTGTTATTGTTGCAAAGTAGGTCATGCTAGTCTTTGGCTGTGAGCATATACTAAGATGCAGTTAAAAAACCTTCTTTTTTTGTTAATGCGAAGCTGATTTCTGCTTTCATCACGCAGCCATTTTCACAAATGTAAATTTAAACCACATAAATTTAATTATAATTTAAGGTAATAATCATAATTAAAATTATAGTTCCATTAAATCAGATGAAGTAAGTGTATGGCTCTATATGAAAAGGTAAAATATTTTACCTATTTAATAACTGTATCACAGAGTGCAATGACAACATTAACCAGGCACAGTCAATCTGCACTGTGTCGTCACTCAGCTTGCCTTCAATTAATAAACTCGGGTGTCCCAAGACATACCATTTACTGGTTCCAGTGATGACCTATATTCTCCACCTATATTTTTCACTAATGAACTGACACCTCTTTAAATAATAAAGCCCTGGATTTGCAATCTTCACAGATACAAAGGTCTTCAGATATTTACTAGAATCAAAAAGGTTTAATCAAAGAAAGGCTTATCAGGCACAGGTGAAGGCTGGAAGTATAACAAGCACATTTATCTTGAAACACAAAACTCCAGTTTTCACAGAGGAGACTCAAACAGACCTTTCCAAAAAACAACAAATAACAATCCAGCTTAGCAAAGTGTGTTGCAGGACAGTAGCCCCATTGTCACCAGTGCCACCCATCACGTGAGCAAAGCTGCCTGCATGTTTATCTGCAGAACACAAGTTTTTATCCCAAAACTGCACACACAAAGGAAGCAGAAAAACCTGGGTACTTCAAGCTTTTTCTGTATAATTTGCCTCTACCGTGGCTTCTAGCCCCATCTTCGCTGTCACCAGTAATGCCAAAGGAAGGGCATCATCTTAGTCTCAAATCTGGATAAATTAAAGCCATGTAAATGGTGGCTTTTGCTGTCTGCTGTGAAATTTGTGATGTGCAGCTTCACTGGAATCGAAGATCATCCCTTGGATGGGCTCAGCCTCCCTCCACCAGAGGGGTCACTGATGCAAACTGCTGCCCCAGGCAGGAGATTCCACTGCCCAAGGGACAGTGACAAACATGGGAGAACAGAGGGCTAAGGCACCACACACTCTGAACCTGGTATTCTTCCGATCCTGTAATTATTATAATTACTAAAGGCTTAATTTGCTTTCTTTTTTAAATCCAGGGAGGTACATATTGTGACAAATTAGGCCTGTAATTCAGGAGGATAGGGACACACACACACCAAAAAAAGGGTGTCTATTCTAAAATTAACTGCAAGAGGGTGGCTCAGAGTCTAAATAGGTTATATTCTGGTCATGTCTTTTTTTTAATTGAAATGTTTCAGCGTTAGTTTAATGCCTCATTTAGGATATAACCCTCTTTTTTATCAATGGAAATAAGTTTTGAATTACCATTATTTTTATTATCAAGCCCAGGAATAGCTACTTGGTTTAACAGCTTTTAAATAAAAAGAAGCCTTGCCACATTGTGCTTAACAGAAATGCCTTAAAACCACACAGCAGAATCATTTTGAAAATAAACTGCACAAAAATAGTCACTTCTTGAAAGACATGGGCATATCCAAACCAGAATCCCCCTGCCAATTTTACCAGCCACGTGGCACCAAGTACTGCTGGCATCCTTGGCCAAGCTGTGCCAGCCCCACACACTCTTCCTTCGAGATTCCCCCTTCTACCCGGCATCGGCCATACTTCCTTCGTTCCATCCATGTATTTACTCACACGTACTACTTAAAAGCTTCAGATGCTGCTAAATCTATTTAGCTCGGGATTCCAGCTGGAAGATCATCCTTTGATCTCCGCACCTCCGCGACCCCACGGCAGACGCGGGCTCTGAGCTCCACCAGCAGCTGCTGCGGGGCCGGGGTTCGCACCCCAAGGCGGCCGCGCTCCAGCTCAGCACAGCCTGCTCCTACGGGCTGCATCCGCATCCACTCGGTTGAAACTGGGGGAAAAAAATCCCAGTTCCAACGCTACCGCGCAGTCAGAGGATGAGTGAAGCAGCTGACACGGTTAACGGCAGCTTCCCGTGTGCCTTTACATCGCTGGACCATATTCTTCCCAGCATAAAACCCCGCAAGATAAGCTGCAGTTTTAGGGACTGATCCTGCCCCTCTGGAGCTGGCAGGAATACCAGACCACTGGTTTCAGTTTCAGCAGAAGCAGGACTTCTGCACAACACACCGAGGAAGGTACATCATCTATTCTTAGCAACAGACTCAAAAGCTATCTATAGTTCCCCGCAGTAGACAATAAACCCTGGGTCTTTTAAAATCTGTGAAAGAAAACAAAATTCCAAACCGGTTGGTGTCCTACTTAGGCATTTTGCAAATGCTTTTTACTTAAATTTGCAGCATCCATACCTTCCCCACCAAGCAAAGGAACAGAATTCAATCCAAGACATTTAAAACAGTCGGAACATTAAGAGTAAGCTGCTCGGTAAAAATCTGTTCCCGAACAAGTACATTTCCTCATATACTTCAAAGTATCTTGGCATAAACTAATTTTGCACCAGGTGCCAGGTTTTCTTCCTAGTTACTCTCAACTCCAATTAGGTTGTCTTGATTTTTTAATAGTAGAAAGGAAAACCAAGGCACTTATCTGCCCTTCAAATTATTGCCAAGTCATAGGTTACTGAAAATCCATTTGCTATATACATATTAAAAAAGAGATAATGGATAAAGAGAAATGTTGAAGAATTATTAAAGGCATTTCTGATAAAGGATTTCAGATTTTTTTTTAACTGCATGATTTTAAGTCTCCATTTACAGAGTGATTTCTGTGCAAAAGCAGTTCTGTAGCAGAGCTTGCCTTCGAAGTTCTCACAGGCACAAAGGACTAACTCTTGCTTTAGGTGTGCATACTGACTCCTGCCATGAGGAAAGACTTACAGTGGTAGGGCTAACAACAAGGTAAGCCCTGGCTCCTGTCCCCAGCATGCCTGAACCTCAAACCCCGGGCAGAGTTCAGTGTGCATGCTCTGGGATGTTTATCGTCAAGCACTGTTTTTAATATTAAGTAGCTGTTGATTCCACATCAGTCAGCACATTACGTAAGAGGAAGATTATTTATTCAAATAGATTTCAACATGACAGTCGCTGTATGCTTTTTTTCTCTATCCACAACACTAAGATTTAAATTTTTAATTCAATACCTGTATCACAATGTGAACATTTTTAAAATCAATCCTCCGGTTTCCAGGGCACACAGTTAACTTACTATGTTTTAATTATGGGTAATAACTTTTTTAAATACAGGAAAGTATTGGGCTGCAATTAAATTCTACCAAAATACCAAAGAAGGCTCTAAGTCTGCCTAACTCATCAAGTGCTTATCTGGATACAGGCAAAACAAATATTGAAAATTCGAGAGTGACTTAACCTCAATGTTCATTTTTCAAAATCAAAACATACAGTTATCCCTGAAGGTATTCTTAAACCTCCATAAGCAAGTAAAATTAGCAATATCTGTGCTCTGAGCAACATCTTTTGGTAGACCTTTTCTGACCCAATTTAGGCAGTTACTACAGGTCCTGAAATATTACAGTGCAAATGTCATGTGTGATGACATTCACAATGCGACTGGTATAAAGAGGCATTTTATTTTTGGGGGGGCAATAACTTGCCAAACTCCCAATACTGCAATACGATACTCTATATATATAGCAATAGTATCTTTGAAGAAGAATAAACTGCATTTATTGCTAATAGACCTTTGATCATTTAGCCACCAATAAACTGAATATTCTAACACTGACAAATACTATCTCTGATAGAATTTCACTGATTTTCTAAGTTACATGTTTCAAATTGTGCATGCATTTCATCAGACTGCTGCTTTTAAAAATTACGATTTCCTGATGTACTACTTTTCTCACTATGGTAATGGATCAGCAAAGTACAAGGTATTTTAGTTTGACAGATTTCACAAATAAATGCTTTGGGGAAGACAACATAAGCTTTGCCAGTGTTTTGCAAAACAATGCTTTACCAAAAGGCTTGGTATAAACCACTCCCACAGAGTATCTGCCACAAATACCCATTAGAGAAATTCTTACATTACTAATGTTTCAGAAATACTTCCGCCACATCTTCATTGTTTTTTCAATTAATGCAATTAATTTCAACTTATTCCTGCTAAAATATTAGCTCCAACAATAATGCAAAAAATACCTGTATGTATAAACACAACTATTACAATTATAAACTATTACAAGCTGGAGTAACTGACACTAATCTTCATTTATTACAGTAAATGTGTGACATCCATCTACCATTACAAAGCACAGTTAATGAATCATTTGGAAAACTACCCACAGCCTAAGACAGCCTTATCTCCCTATTACATGCACAAGCAATAGCCAATGGCTCAATAAATGTAAATATAATTTTTTTATATTACAAAATTTGCTATCAGCAGTCTAAGAGAAGGTCTGCATGTTGAACTGAGGCTGTCACATATGTACACTGAAAGTAGCTTGCATTAAGCAAATAATCAGCACCCTTTCTTGATATCTGAATTATGTATACTCCACTGACCATGTTCCACAATAAACAGAAACTGATTTTCTATGTATAAAAAAACCACAATTAAGAATAAGTTATTTATAGGCGCTAAAGAGAAGTGTTTTTAAACATACAACAAACAATCTTTTCCTAAAATCAAAATCTGAAAAAAATTCTAAACCCCAGAAAATTCATGCAGACATATCCATTTTGAAGACTCAGAAGTCAAAAAAGTTAGCTATGAATAATGAACTGTTCACAGCACCTAAATGCCAAGAAAAATGATCATGGCAAATTACACCTCATGAAGAATTAATGAGGTCTAATTTTATATTATTTCTAAGTGTTCATTAATGAACAAACTCAGAACATTCTCCCATAAAAAAGAGTTTAGATAAATAATGCAAAGCTCTTACTTTATCAAAAAAAGCTCTTTAATTAGCATTGCAAGTTGTTTGCTTTTACAAGTGAAAACAAATGGTGCCATGGCAGAGGTCCCACAGCCATCCCGTGAAAAACGATGACAAAAGAAGAAACAAACAAAAACCTCTCTAAGAAAATAAATGTAGATTCACAAAGGTTTCCCTCATACAATGAGAAACAGGCTTTAACTCCCTGCATATCTGCTCTTTTGAATGGAAGTCAGCACAGTACAAGCCTGTTCCCTTAGAACTTTTCTGCAGGTGAGAAAATCCCCACTTGCAGGAGCTGCCTGCCCAGTCCATCCACAGCCTTGCCATCTGCTGAGCCATGCAGAGCCGTGCCAAAGGCAGGAGGTTGGTCCATGGGCACGGAGCAGAACACACAAACACATCCAGGTCCCTCAGCCCTGTTTCCAGCCCAGGAACCCCACCCCAGTTTAAAATGCACCCACTGCTTCTCTCTCCACCGGCATTTAGCACATTCTTGCAGAATGAGGCACTGGATCACAAAACGTTCAGGATACATCATGCCACCTTCCCACAGGAGCGTTAAAGGAAAAGAACAAAGTGATTTTAAGCGTTCCTTGGTTCAAAACCACGACTGCAGCCAGAGCAAGAAGCAGGTGCACCTGAACCACACGTGGACTTCTGTCTAAAGTGACTTCAGGCGTGGCAAGTGATGCTCTGTGTGCAGCTCCAGTACAGGTTCTTAACTGTAACAACTGTCAAATTTCACCATCAATTACATTTTTATTATAGCTTATATATTGCACACTAGACTGTACTATTATTTACCTAATAAACACATCATGAACATGAAATAAAGGAGGAAAATGAAGCTTTTTAGTCTAATCTGCCTGGAGGCAAATCCAATACCCCAGAAACAAATCATTATCTAACCCCCCATATTTTGACATGTTCCCCACTCATATGCACTTCTACATGCTGCTACATCCTTACCCTCCTTGGAGCAGAAGTCATATTTAATATTTTAAATACAGACATAGCTCAAAGTCTCAGAAAACTAGCAATCTCTGGCTCTTATGGCACAGATATGGCCGTCTTGCTTTCAGAGTGTGCTGCACTCAGGTTGAAATGGCATTCGAACATTTTCAGCAAATCCACGTTTATGGGTGCCACAATAATTGTTCAGAGCTCACAAATGATCCAAATGGAGAAGACAACAAGTGCATGCATTTTAAGATGCAAACCTCGGCTCAGATAAAGGAGAAAAAAAAATATTTTCCTTAGCAGCTAAATTTATCTTGAACCAGACCATTATAGGCTTTTGCATGAATATGCTAAACCAAAATATTCTGCAGTGAAATGAATGCAAAGTTTATTGGCAATATTACTTGTTATCACAGCAGTGTGTGAAGGACATAAGCCATGGCAGCACCAAGTTGTGCTGTACAAATGGGCAGTAAAGCAGGGACTTGCTGCTCTACCAAAACAGTGACAAAAAGCAGAAAGGCAAAACCTGTTATTTTTTTATTCCACATTTCACAGAAGTGAAATTAAAAAAGTCAGACCAGATGAAAGTATCTAGGCAAACTGCTGAAGTTTCACAGAAAGCTGTGGCAACCCCATAATGCACCACCCTACCCTCAAACCTGGCCCACTGCTAAAGTACAATTCCTAACAACCTAATGAAAAAAAACCCAGTGTAATAATGGTGCACCAAACTGCATTTTTTTTTTTGAGTTTCAGATAAATGTGTTCTGTTCCCACAAAGTATGGACTCTACAGTTTTGCATTTGATTTTAAGTTCAAAAGAGAATGAGTAGGGGGGGGAAAAAGACACCAAAATAAGTCACAACTATTTCAACATCAATAGCTACTAGTTGAGCAGCAGGGGAAAACACTCTTGGAACCTCACATCCAATAACTACACTAAAGATAGGAACAAAGGCACCATATCGCACACTTCGCATAATCTCTTACTCTTCCTGCAAGTACTCTGGGGGTAAGAAATTGGAGGAGGAGAACTACAATTATCATTCATACAGCTCAGCACTCTGCAAAGCTCAGAGGAAACACGCAGGACTGGGGAGCAGGTGCACAGACAAGCACTCCATGCACAGCAGTTTCTGGGAAGCGTGGCACATTTTGTAAGGACAACAATATTTGCCCGGAAGCAGAATATAGTTATAGTCCTGCGTTGTGTATTACCTTAACTCAAAACGTGAGATTCTTTATGAACTTCTACTGAGCTTTACTTTCAACTATTTCCAGCTTCTTCTTTTCTCTTGCAAAGATTATCAAGAAACTATGCCTATCGGAAACCTCAGAGGTGTTTGGCTCTATTCTTCTTCTATATTTCAGTATCTTATCCACAGCAACCACACTTGGAAATGGTGAGGAAGAAAGTGGTGTAATAGGTGATGGGCACAGAGATTTCCTTCTGTCCCTGGATCAGGGTTGTCCTTTTTATTAAGGCCAACTGAATTCTGGAATGCCAGCCAGTTATCCCCTACTTCATTAAGAATGGTTTCACCAAAATTTGTGATAACCTTCTACCGTTAAACGCAATTCATACATGAAGAGATGGGAAAACACAACCTTGATTTCACAGCATTTAAACACCACTCTGGAACACAGCTTTGGAGAAAGCCATCACCAAAAACACCGAGAGAGGAAAACAGATGTATCCTGTCTGTTTAGGTGGGTTATCCAACCAGCTCAGGTTAAAAACCCTCACAACCACTTCTATCCCACAGACCACAGCCTGCAGCAGAGGCTGGTGGCAGGAAGGTGTCCTACTTCGGTCCTGGGACACGGCCATCAGTGGCTCCTGCCCACCCACATCTCTGGGGGTCACCCGCCGCCTCTGCTCAAAGGTCTGCACTATTTTTGAACTGAAATAAAGACAACACGGTCAGGCTTTCAGTTCTGAAGGAACATCTATTTCTTCTTCAGTCACACTTCTACTTCTGCCAAATTCATACCAGGCAACCCTGTGCCTAAAATTTTACAAGGGCTTCATTTCAGTAATTTCATCATTCCAGATTGCTTCTTATTCCCTCCTATCTTTTCACTAAGGCTACTACTTATTCTCTCAAGATGCATATGAAGGCTAAAGGAGTCCAAAAAAATCAATCTCGGCAAAAAGAGGTCTTTCTCAGACTGACACTCCAGGCCAAAACTTGATTAAACTATCCTCTTTCTCCATGGGCCGCAATTTATTAAGATACCACAAAGGCAAGAGGTCTCCCAGTGACTGCATTATCCCTCTTGAAAAAAAGAACAGAAATCATAGTTGAAATCTGTTAACAGGGTGATAGAAAACCAGATAGACCATCAAAAACATTAAGTACATGAGGAAAACTCTAAAAGACTGAAAAGGGTCTCAAAAGCCTACATGTTAGACAATAAGAGCATGGTAAAGATCAACATTTAAGACAGATTCTCAGTCTAAAGGACATGCAGCCTAAAAATACACTGAAATGAAAGCAAAGGAAATTGAGAGAGTATTTTTATATTTCTGGTTACTTTCTGAATTTTATTTTTAGCTCAATTTTGTTTCCTAATCACTACTCACTTGTTTGGTTTACTGACTCTATTACTGAGTTATATATTGCTAATCTGTAACTGAATTCTATTACTGCCTTGAGAATATGTATGTAGCACTGCGTACTGACGCACAGATTCCCACGGGGACGTACATGTTCATGTAAGAAGCAGACAGCTGCAAGTCTTCAGCTGCTGTAGACCTGTCACAATTCCACTTTATGGTTTTTTTTCTCTTTAAGAAAATAATCTAGAATAATTTGCAACCCTGGAGTTTAGACAGTGAAACCTGTGTTATGAGCCATACAGAAACCTAAAAACATCTACTTACCAGAAGGCAAAGCAAAGCAAGAATAGCGCGGGCTCTCCATGAAGCCTAGGAACATCCAACCCCCCACTGCTGTTATTTCTACTGAAGTTCTAGAAACAAAAAGCTACAATTTTTAGAAGCCCTTCAGCGATTTAATATTCATTAAAGTTCACTGCAATAGGATTTCAGCTCCTAAGCCATAAGCTCTTCTGAAAATGTTGCCCATATATTTTTCATGCAAAGACGGGTTTATATTAGGCAGGAATGGATGGCTTAGCAAAACACACGCCCTAACCAGGATGTTTTAAGGCTCTGTCCTCAACAGGACCTTAATGAAGACACACTGCTAAATGCAATTAGGAAACACTAATCAACATGTGTACATCTCAACTGCTGGCAACAGCATCTCTATGGATACTGCAGCTTGCAGGTCTAAGCGAGACAGACCCCAAAATAGAAACTATGATGTTCAGCTAACTCCTATCTCCACCATTAGAAATGTTTGCCTGCTGCAAGCTATGAGTATTTCTCTTAAAACTTAACTGGCTTAGTAATAAAAAAAGAAGTTTACATTTTTTCCACAATTCATCTATTAGTCTACAGCTCTGTACCACATTAACATTGCTTATGGAAACAACCTTCTCATAAAACAGAAGCATTCTCACTTCTGTAACATACCTATGGCAGAAAAAGTTACAATGAATTACTGAAAATAACACGCCATCACCATCATAAAGATAGTGAGCTGATAACAGAAACTCTAAACTAGAGAAGCTTCTGGGAGGAAAATAATCAGAAATCACCTTTGAGTAAGCAGAGGCAGCTGTTTACTCTGATGGCCTCACAAAACTACCTACAAAATGGCTTAAATAAGCAAGTTTTAAAGTCCTGCATGGGATAAGTATCTCAGTAATGCTTAAATTCAAAAAATCTTATGCATGACAGCATCTATGCTAAGCACAAAGACACATTATTATAGATTAGGAATATATTATGTATCAATAAAGGACAAAATACCAAGTACATATCTTCTACAGGGCAGGCTAACAGATCCTTATGTTTTATCCTAGATAAACTATTAATCTCTGTACTACAGAAGAGAAGCATGTCACAGGCCAACTCAAACACCTTCCTTAATAAATGTAAATTAACAAACACAGCCTGAACAGCAAGGAATTAAAAATGTACCAAAATTCCTCTTAAAAAGGTGAGCAGACCTTATGGATAATAATCCCAGGGTTGTAACACAATTCTGCTCAAGCACCCAACAGGAGCCCTGCCAAGCTCAGTCCCAGTTCAGGTGCCTGGGGACAGGGGGGAGCCCAGACCACCCCAGATGTCCTGACTCCCAAGCCCCATAAATGACACTTCACTTAGATGTCAAGAAGCAACTGGAAATACAACAGCCACTATTAGAGATCAGCAGGGAGAAACGTCCTAAGAGCCTAAACACATATGAACTAATGCTTGAGTATTAAAGTGGTCAAACCAACCAAATTAGTGTCCTCTATTGGCTGTGCTTTCCTTACAACACGCAGCAGCCACAGGCAGGTACTTTAAGCCTGGAGCTGGATCCACTTCCATCCATTTCACCTCAAACAAGCTGGTGACCAAAGTGACACTGTCATGATAAAAACCAATACATCACCTAAGCACTCTGGCCATGGAGATACTCAGCCCAAGTGTCCTGGTCCAGCCTGGTGCTGAAATGCTGGCAGAGAACGTGGCTCCTCCAGCAGCCGCATCGGCTACGTACAGCTGCAAAGCTCCTTGATCACCACAAAACATCACACAAATAATATTCACTTTTGCACTTAGCAAAGATTAACGATGGAAATTAAACTCATTTTCTATCCGAGGATTTACATTTGTGAGCACTTCTTTCAGTAGTTGGGTGATGACAAGCACAGACAATAAAAAAAGGATTCTAAAAATATACTACTCTTTTTCCCTGGATTAGTGTGTCTACAGTTAAATATAAACTGTGCTCTATAAATTATCAAACACAATGTCAAATTCTGAAGTGCTCTCTGGAATCTCTCACAGAGCACACGAAATACAGAATGATAATTTTGTCCTGGCCCAGTTAGTCTAAAGAACAATATGCTACTGTGCCGGATCACGGAGTTAGTTCCTATCAACGGCCACACTAAAAATGGCCACAGCCACCACCGTAGCTGCACACTGAATTTTTCAGGACCCTCTGCATCAAGCAAAGAGTTTAATTCCCTGAACAGCTGCTCTCACAGGAAGGGAATCGACAGCAACATTGTCACAGTATAGCTGGCACAGGCATATTAGGAAGAATTTCCAGCATTCATGCTTTCTGCTAAAAATCAACTTCCCCCTACTCATCTACTGCCAGTAACTTCATTTGGAACAAAGATATATTAGAACTATTTTTATTTAAGAAGCATTTATTTACATACATTATTACTTCTACGGAGTCGTGACTGTGCCTTCTGCTTTACAGAAATAACATCTCTGCCCACAATATCTTCTGCACATAGTAAAGCAAAAAGTCACTGACCACCATTCAAAGATCAAGAAGGACCAACAGAAGATTAATACAAGTACTGCAATTAACAGTCATCTTTATAAACCCTTTAAGCAGGCAGAAAAGCCAAATACCCCCCAAATACCTCTGATCCCCAAAGCAGAGTGCGTTAACATCCACCACAGTGTAGTGACTTAAATATAGGTTATTTCATGCCGTTGAGTCATGAATTTCATATTATCTAACATTAAACTGCTGCTGACTATGGGTGTCTACATATCAGCTGAAGGGGACTGAAAAAAGGCCTGGCCTCCCTTCGAGATTAGCATTCAACCCATTAAAAAGGTTTGTTAGTATTTTGCCCAAATAGATTTTTATGACTGTCTTTAACCCGAACTACTAGAACCACATTGACTTCCACACACACCAAGCACTTCACAGACATCAAGAGTCTTAATTAATCCAAAAGAAAAAACACCCCGATGTCAAATCTTCCAATGAAGTTCAGTCTAGCAATAATAATTCTCAAACTCACAAATATCAGTTTTGCTGTTAAGAGCAGTAGGGAAACATGGACTTCTGGCAACTGTCCTGACCAGCAGGAGCAGAGTCAGGATCTGAAATTCCATGTCCTTGCTAGGCAGTTGGACATAACATTACAAGAGGAGGCAGTTTTACTTTCAATTATAAATTGTGAGTAAATTGCTGTCTTTACTAGTTTTCCAGAAGGCAACCATGAGAGACTCTTAGAAAGAAAGAAAAGCAAGGACACGTGTCCTTCATCCCTCATGTCCCTACAAAGGCTTTTCAACAGCACTCAGCCTGGGAGAAAATACTTGGAAGTGCTCAGGCAACCACTCAGCCTCTCCAAAGGGGAGTGCATGCAATTCCAGGCCAACAGGTAGGACTGGGGCACAGTTACCTGCTCCAGCAGCAACCTTTTGGGGCCTCTACATGGAGATCAGGTGGGACCTTCTCACCAACTGCCCCTCAGGAAGCAAAAACCCAGGGAAGCGGTTTGGGTTTCCTTCCACAGCTCGGTGAGCGCTGCCGGGCGCGTGGCGAAGATCCGAAGGACTCGCGCGACTGGAAAGGCTCCAGTGGCATTGCTGCCCTCTGCCAACGCCAACATCACTTACGTGGGCACAGACGCATTACGTGTGGAACCTTCTCGAAGCACTGCAAGCGAGAGCCACCTCCCATAGTCACTGGTGTCTGCTTTGAAACAAGCACACATTATCGCACTGCCTTCACCTCCAAGGGAATGCTCCGAAGCCACCAAATGCCACTGCCCTGACTCCGAAAAACGCTGGCGCACTTCTCCAGACTGGGAAAGCTACCAGCAGTAATGTATATGGAGTTTTAAAGCAATTAGCGAAGTTTAATTTTAAAAGAATAAAATAAATGAAAGCTTATTTTCCCCCCAGAATTCAAGGACAAATAATTTCCCATCACAACAGCACTGCTGACGCAACCGCGCGTGCCTTAGCAACGCAGGCATACTACAGCATTTTATATACATCATGCCTCTAAATATTGTCAAAGCCAGGCTTGTATGTTACTGCGCAACTACATCTCATTTCCAGAGAGGACACACAAAGGTTTAGCTATCTTTTGTTTTAATTAATTTTTTTTTTTTTCTTAATATTCTGTCTTTTCTCCCCATTTAGTTAATGACTCCTAACTGGTTGTCAGCATTTCCTGACTTGTACAGATTTTCTTAGCCATTGAGGTGAAAGTCCTCATGTAAGACACTGTCAAGGGTAGAACAATAGGTAAGACAGGCTCTCCACTTCCTCCCTACTTTTTGGGGCTCTAAAGAAGCAATAATGCATCAGGAGCTCCATTAGGGAACACATTTTCACTACAGAAAATAAAGCTCAACTCAACACTGCTGAGCTAATTCTTAATGAATTCATGCAAGCAACGCAAATGCTATAAGTAAGACAATGTTAGGCAGTTCCAAGAATTAACTGTATTCTTATTATGATCTCATCTGAGAGTATTTAATTTCTAACACTGATATTCCAATGCTATTGCAAACTCTAAATATTTAAATGAATAAACAACAAACAAAAGGTCTCATCTTCAGTGCCCCAAGCTATCATCCAAAACTAGTTATAATTAAAGGTGTGAACAACAGAGTAACAAACCTGCAAAGTCAAGGTTCTGAGAAATTAATGGGCATCACACCACTGCACCAGTTCAAATTTATCACTCATTATCTCCCCGACTAGCACAGTGCTGTTTCACATATTAGTGCCTCCTCCTTTCCTCCAAGCCTTTCCTGCCTTTTCTAGATGGCTAATTTTATACAATTACTGCCTCTGACACATTGGGACCTTTTCCCCCCCCATTCCTTCTTCTTGCTGTAAAGCTAGTGACCTACAAAAGCCCCCTGTACCTAAAATATTCTAGTATTTAAAAAAGTAAAGACTGATCATTTGAGGGGAAAAAGCAACCAGTCTCTAAGTATCTGTTTCTCCAGTATGCTCCCTTTACATTTTCTCAAACGGTTAAATGTACCCAAAGGCTGAGGTGAGGTACAGGTACCCCTTAAATGTGTTTTACTAGGACTAAAACTATAGTACTTGTTGAATTGCAACACTGCCCTCCTCTTCACAAAGTTCCTTAGAAAATTAAAAATGTGCCTTCTTTTAAAGTTACTCCAAGTCCTATGCTGCTGGTAACTGGACATGTACAGAAATGATAGGGAAGTGTTCCATTCCCCTCCTCACCCAAATCCCAGCGCTTTCCTTAACATCAATTCAAATGGGAAGGGAAGATACACATGCACAAACACACACACACAAAAATACACACGTACCCATCTCTTCCTCCACCCTACACGGAAAGGAAAAGAGCAAGAGAAGGAGAGGAGTGCAAGGGGGAGGGGTGACTTTCCATCACAGATTAGCAAATTTTGAAAAATCTGGCCTATCCCTTACAGACATACCATGCTTTTTAACATCACCTCACTTGCAAGAAAACTGTTTGTGCCCACTTCTCCCCCAAAACCTCAATGACATTGAAAAAATACTGCATTGCAGTATTTGCCAGTGCATCAGAGTGTATCCAGTTCGCTGTCCCACAGACAAACAAATGTACATTTTAATGTGTCCAGGCATGTAAATGAGGTGTCCAGAGGACACAGATTGCCAAAACAGACAAGTGGATTTGTCAAGTTATCTGCATCTCTCTCCCTCTCACCATAATATTCTCTGCCACTGTCCATTTCTTGCCTGGGCTGTTTGCTGAAATTATTTTCAAAGTCCAAGTTCCCAAAGAAGACACCAAATTCCCCTGCCAGAATATGGGACACAATCGTATCTTATTTCTTTTGAAAAACCTCAGGGTGTAGAGTGGCTCTAGGTTATGTACCAACAGTATGACAATTACTCACAGAAAATAACCTGCATTTATTTAGTACACTCCCAGCATACCAAGTACGAAGACTGAAGAAAAAAAAAATTCCCTGTAACTTAGAAGACATTATTAAAAAAAATTAATCCATTAAATATATGTAAGAATAATGCAACTAGATTTTCTTTCAATAGAGTCACAATATTTAACAGGACCAAATAAAGATGATGAAGACTATTTCAAACCCATTCAAATGGGATTTTTAAGTATACCCCTTCCAGCTCATTGTAACCATCCTTTGTCACAACAGCTTGGGCTCACTTTGAGAGAGCTCAAAAAGGTAAAATTAATAAAGAGGACGAAAGCAAAGGCGGCAACCAAGCCAGTCACCAGTGGAAAGGCATCCCTGTATCTAACATGGGGACTTGATTAGTGGAGTACGCGGGGACAGGATTTTAAACTGATGGCTGGTATTCACATTGCATCAATATCCAATTGTAACATTTCCTCCTTTCACACTAGTACACCATGACAACAGTTTTTTTTAAAAAAATAAAAGTGTCATGTCTAAGGACAACTACATTTTCTGTATTTTTTTTGTCTCAACAGAAAGAGGTTATACGTTTTCTTTTAGTATTACTAGCAATCTTAATTCTATTTCACAAACTTAATAGCTATTTTTCTATAGGAAGATTTACAATGCAATCTTTTACATGCAGAAAGAAAATGTCACTATGTACATGCAGGCTGTATTCACTAATATAATCTTAAAACAAAGGAAAGAAGAAGATCAGGACAGGAACACGTGCACCGTAAAACAAGGATTACATTATTTTAAAATCTTTGTAGAAACACGAAACTGAACAGAAAATGAAAATGTAACTACGAGCTGATGACTCTTAAAACAAACAATGCAGCTGTGTATAATAAAAGGGACCCTTATTTATTGTCATGACTAAGTTAACAGATTTAGAACACAGTATCTCTGTTTTGGACAGAAGAAAAATTATTTTACTCTCACGTACAAACTACAATGCATGTCAGAATGCATCTCTGCACATGCACAGACTGTAAAATACGGAATTTTACACATGCACACACCCCCTCAAGATTTTTTTTCTCCCCCTCTACATTGTAGAGCAGTGCAATTTTCAGAGGGTCATTCAATCACTTTTTCACAGAAAGGACTGCAGTAGAAGCAATACTTAAAACAAAGCAAATTAAAAGGGTATTTAATTTTTTTATTCCTTGCTTATTCAACTAAGCACTACCATTCCTGCTTGAATTTGCATTCGAAG
Source organism: Pseudopodoces humilis (assembly GCF_049639895.1). NCBI lineage: Eukaryota > Metazoa > Chordata > Aves > Passeriformes > Paridae > Pseudopodoces > Pseudopodoces humilis. The sequence goes on along the minus strand of NC_142209.1, from coordinate 25,363,892 downwards.
TAACCCTGCACCAGAGAAAGGAATAAAGTAAAAATATCTGCAAATCCAAAGACAGAAAGAAAGGCGTGTTCTATAGTCTTGCTTTGCTTCTTATGCCTCCTGATGTGTGATAAATGAGCATTTTCTGGGCAACCACATCTTTATATCTTCTACGCTACTGTCTATCACTTACCAGTCTACTACGCTTTTTTAACACTTCTAGCACCACCAGCTATTTCCCAATATTGTTTGCCACTACAATTAAGAGACCATCACAATTAACAAAATATTCAGCCGTGGTTTAAAAAGTAGAGTTGCCACAAGGAGCCCGACACTGGAAGTGAACATTGCTCCGGCAGATATAGAATAGACTGTGGCTAAAGGTGGGGCCGGAGACGAAGAGAAGAATAATTTCAGTATTTTTGTAAATTCTGCTCGGTCCCTAAACCCTAAAATATGGTGAACTCCCCTGAACTGATTATTCTGCCATATAACCATCTGATTTAGTAAAAATACCAATATCACTTAACACAAAATCACTGCTTAGGGTAAATTCATTCTACCTACTGTTCTCATAGGGACATTTGCTGGAAAATTCTAAGAAATGATTTGCAGAAGCTATCAGCTGTGGGAGTTCACTATTATACCTCTGTCAACTTCATTCAATATAATTTACATTTTTTTTTTTTACTGCCTCACAGGATTCCTTGCAATTTTTTGCACGTACAATTTCACAGCAGGGAGGGGGAAGAAAAAAAAAGAAAAAAGATAACCCTCTTTTGCAAAGGAGAAAGAACAGATGCTTAAAACCAGATTTCTAGAAATCACTGTAAGCCTGAGCCAGAAATGTAATTAACACCTATTTATAAAGAATAATTAAAGTTGTGACTGCCACAAAGAACAGCAGAGATAATCGAGGTAGCCCCTGCTTTTTTTTTTTTTTAGATTTTTTTTTTACACTGTTTGCAGTATTCCCACATGATTGCCACCTGCTCCCCCACTCAGCTTCCCCTATGCTCGTTTCCCCGGCAACCTTTCATTGGCTTTTCCTCCCAGCTATCGCTTTCAGTTCGGCTGCTCAGTCTAATCTTATTTGTTTTACACCCATCAAAACAAGCAGCTAGACAAAGACAATCCTGTAAGAATGGGAAAAGACCGTCGCTTTGTTTCCTCGGTTATAATAAATATCCGCGGCAAAAGTCTGCAAAACGTTAAATTAGGGGGAAGGGGGGTCCCCGGCGCCCCCCCATCCCGGGGCTGGCAGGAGGGCCGGGTATTGTGCGGGCGGCCCCAGCCCCCACCCGGGTCGCCCCGCTCGGCGCAGCCCCGGTGCCCGCAGTTGTGTGTCTGATCATGCCATTTTGCACAATCTGTAAGGAAAAGCACAAAAGAGGGGACGAGATGAGCACGTCCGGGCTCCTCCGCCAGGAGAATACGGGCTAAAAATAGAAATACTATTTTTCACATAAATGGCTTTGACTTCTCCCGGCATTTAAAAAAGCACAAAACAACACGGCTCCCTCCCCACCCCCCCAAACCCCAGCCCCCACCCCGACACAAAAAAAACACACCCTTGCTTCCATCCATCCATCCACCCATCCATCCACCCATCCATCCTCGACAGCACCGGCTCCATGGGAAACGCGATACCTGGATTTTTAGAGGCGATTATTAGGTTTGTATTTAAGGCTGGTGTAATAGGAACGGAGATTAAAAGGCATCATCGGCCGCCCGCTCCGCCAGGCACACGCGGTACCATGACACCGTGACTGTCAGCAGAGACCATCCGCGCTCAACTGAAACGCAACGTTCAATGGAAACGCTGTGGAGTGCCATCGCAGCTAGAGACGGTAAATGGATGTACAGATACATATGCACACACACAGGCAGACATATCCCACCGAAAAAAAAAAATAAACAAGGCTCTCTAATTTTATTTTATGACTCACGATCCGCCGCCCTGAACAAAAGAAATTCGCGAGGCACACGAGAAACGAGACAAAACCCCACGAGCAGGCTCTCCCCGTTCACTTACCATTTTCAAGCCATTCCACTCCATCTGTGATCACAAAGATGGACCCTTACAGCCCCTCACAGAGTCAAAAGCAAAAAGAGCGTTATGTAAAAGCTGACATTCCTTCTTACAGCGCTGCTGCCCAACGATGCAACAAAATCGACATATACTAGGCACTGCAACACATACAAGCCTCCTCCTCTTTTTATGAGGTCACGACAGGAAACTCTTTGAAATACAATATGCAGCATTTACTGAAGCTCATATAAATCACCCTCTTTTAAAATTACCATACCTATTGCGCAGTCCACCAAAAAGAAAATTACCAATCTCGAGGCTTTTTTTTTTTTTTAAACACTCCCCCCCCCCCCCCAAGGATTTTGCTCTGCATTTGTATCTCCAAAATGTCAATGTGGAAATTAACTCTCCCCCACCCTTTAAAAAAAAAAAAGCCTCTTCTTCCTTTTGCATTTCAGTTAGCCACATACCAGCTTTGCATTAGAAATGAGCTTTTCTCTTTATTCTGAGAGAAATCGCAATTACCTTAAAATGACAAAGTACATCCTTTATTAAAGGATACGCAGACATTAAATATGAAAGAGAGCGAGAGAGAGGGGAAAGAGAAAGGGATGGGGGGGAAAGGGAGAGATCATGTACAAACAGATCAGTAGCAGAAAACTAAATTAATGGGAAAACACAGACTGAGAATGATGCAGATTCGGGGAAAATCTGTATGTTAGCTTCTATATCTACCTCTATATAAACCCGCTACGATCAGATTTTAAATCTACTAATACCTACCATAACCATTCTTAATGGCAAATATTGGGTGTCTTGAAAGGCTTCAACTCTTCTAACGGTTTTGCTAAGGTTTCAGGGAATTATTTTATTATTATTATTTTTTCTCTTTTTTTTTTTGAAGATCCACAAAGCACACTGCTAGACGTTTGTGCAGCGAGAAATTATTATCGATAATAATAATAATAATAATAGCGGCAGCAATAATAATAAGAAGAATAAATAATAATAATAGCTAAGTATATTATCTCGTTGTCTCAGTGTGGTGCTGCGGCGGGAGGGCGGCGGCGCCGGCGGCGGGCGGAGCGCGGAGCGGGGCGGGACGCGCGGAGCGGAGCGCGCGGAGCGGCGCGGGCCCTGCTGCGACTGGCGGCCGCCGTCGCCCCTTTACCGCCATTTATGGGACCATCTGTCAGCGGCGCCGCGCGCTGATTGGCCGAGCGAGCCGCGCGCGCGGGGGGGGGGCGGGGGGGAGGGAGGGTGTGTGTGGTGTGTGTGGGGGGGAGGCGTTGCGACATCAGGTGCTATTGAAATTAGCCGCTGCCAGATTGACAATGTTAATGATGCGGTGACCTCTACAACAACAGAGACCAGATTTCTGAACTGCTGCTTGTGTCTAGTAATTAAGGCCCGGTTGAAGAAACAACACGCAGCCCCGTATTTTTTTTAATTTTTTTAAAAATTTTTTTTTTTTTTTTTGGTTCCCCCAGTTCCCACCCCTGGGCCCGGCGGTGCCGTACCTCGGCCATGCTCCAGTGCCTACATCTCCTTACCTCCTGCGCGCCCCGCTCCCAGGTCCGCCGTATTTTAACCACCTTATCTTTTTCGACAGTTGCTTTCCGGAGAAATGCATATTTAATGATGTGCCTCTAGGCTTAAAGGCACAACAAAAGCACTTTGACGTGCATTTAAAGCTGCATTTATTTTCAGGTACTATTGATTTTAATAATCAACCCATCTCTCCTTCTTTCTACCCGGTGAGGTTTTTAAAAACACGTATTTTTAAAGGAGTGGATTTGATGTTGCTGCCACTTGACAATGTCTAAGGCACAGTAGACACCTCTTTATCGGGCGCTCCCCTCGAATGATAGTAGTATTTCAGAATTATTTTGCCACCTCGTTTCATTATTCTTCAGCTCGACAAGAAATAAAACGACAGCGAACTTTGGGTATTTGAAAGAATTTTCTTTTCCAGCCTTAGAGAAACGTGCTTAACTTAACAATGCACACTCATTAATCCTCCACTCATTGCCACTGACAAACTAACAAAACTTCACTTCCAAACAGCAATATTTTACCCCCTTCCAACCACAGCAAGTTTTTTAAGAATTCTCACAAGTTAGGAAGCATTCATTTCTTTCTCTTACTTGAGAGGTATTTTCCTAAAGCATGTTTTGTCCAAAGTAACAAGGCATGGCACTCTGTAATTATAGCAAACCTAGAATTTACATTAAGCTCAACTAAAGCAACCGAGTATTACTCTATGTATACACACATAGGATCATTTAGTTTTACCATCCACAGATTAATTTCAAAATTAATTTTTTTTTTTTTTTTAAATCAGTATCGTTGCAAACGTTTTTAAATGCAAGAGCTGAAAACTGAGAAAGCTAGGATGGGCCACATTATAAGCTCACTTAGCTCCTTCCTAGAGAAAGAAAACCTGACTACAAACCACCAAAACCATTTTAAAAACATGTAAATCAAATCACCATTGTTCTACTAGCTTCATTTAAAAAAAAGTATAAATATTCCCTCTACACTGCTAAGCTGGGGACTGACATTCAGTACATTTTAAATTTCTTTAAGCCATAGACACGCTCAAACACACACAGAGACTAAACACACCAATAAAACACATGAAATGTAGTAAAGCTCATAAAATCTAGCTATACACAAACCAAGCAAGGAGAAAATTCACATTTTAAAAACATCATACAATCTGTTTGTGGAATGAGCACTGAATTCAATTAAAATATGAACAATATGAAAGACTGCAGAGGATTTCTGTCACCACGCATCTTTCTGAACACATTTGTACCTTAGTAAAAACTAAGCATAGATTAAACCAGTCCGTAAGATACATTTCCTAACTCAAATTTATGTGACCTATTAGACTGAACACACAGACATCAAAATGCTACAAGAGCTAGTATATTACCATAGATTCTTGTGCAAACATACATCGAATATTAAAGTTAGATTTGTAATGTAAATTTTTTACTTAAGGTCTCTTCAGGGGTTAATAACACCGGAGAAGACATCCAGAAATTATTTTTAAGTCTTTTCAACTTCAGCTTACTTTGTTACTATAAATTCATTATGCATATCAAGATTCAGCCATTTTTCTGAAACAATAATCGCATGCTGCTCCTCTCAAAAATTAGCTAATCTTATCGGTCTATAAATCCAGGTACTCTGCACACTGAACACTTTCCCAAAAAGCACCCCACACACGCAGCCTTTCCGAGAAACACTAAAACAAACGCTCAAACATCCTCAGAGGCCTCTCTCTGGAAAGACAAAGGCAGAATCCTATTGTTGAAAAAGTCAACCTTATTCTCGTGTTTCCAATAGTACCATTTATCTTTCAGGGAAAGGGACTGACCACCGCATCACGGTGGTGACATTTGTAAAGCATCAGATTCTCTACACAGTCTCTCCAGCATCAGCCAGCAAGCCCCTGAGCAAAGCATATTTTTAGTGCAATCTTCCATCCCCACAAAAAGAAACTTGTCTTAAACAGCTAATCCAATATCAAAATGAAATCACAGGGTTGTTTCCCACCCCCCCCTCCCTCTCCTTACCATAAATGAGCAGTTTCTTGACTCATTAATGACAGTTTCCCTTAAAAGAAGTGATCTCATATCACTGAGCCCCTCTCCACCACGCATACATCCCAAAGGTTGCGGGTATCTTAGCATCAGTAGCCGCTAGCAAGCTCTCTCATACAGAGCCCAGATGGACTATACCAGAAGCCAATTCAGCGTTAATAACTACCTACTCTGTGCAGTTTAGAAGCCTTACGTGGCATAATGTCCTAGGCAACAGCAGCCGATTGAAACCGCAAATAAAAGACAACCCAATTCTCCAAAAGCATCAAAAGGAAAAAAATAATAAATTGAAGAATGATTTTTAAAAAAAATCTCTTACTTGCATAAGATTAAACTGAATCCTTCACCAACATATGAAAAAGGAGAAAAAACAGATGCTGCCCAGAAAAAGTGACAAAATATTACCTCATTATTTAACAAAGCAGCATTAAGCGTCCTGCTGATTTCAAACATCTTGCCACAGATTTTGGTTAAGAGAAACAGAAAGAATCCTTTGCAAGCCCTCTGTCTGCAAAGGGTTCTTCAATTTTCTTGCGCACAACAGAATAGTCAATATGTTATTTCCCTAGAGTTCGCACATTAAAACATCTAGTCAGTGAGCTGAATTTTCCCCTTATCACACTGTAGACTCCTGTTATATGTACTGCTCTCTTTGCAAGATTAGCCTGCCCCAAACATGGCTGTTGTTTAAACTATTCTTTAAAGTAACAGTTCACTCCATAACCACCAGGTGGGCAGTGTACACAGATCCAAGTAACCATCTTAAAGATTTTTCTTGGAATAGTTGCTGGTTGTAATATACAACGTAAATCCCCCCAGCACTTATCAAGCAGGAGGAAAAAAACTGTCACTGTTTTATGCCCTTTCCTCCCCAGCAGCGAGCCCACAAACAAAACCCTAAAATCACCTAGCTTTTAACACAATTTTTTTTTTTTTTTCCAAGGGACCTTAAAATTGATACAGGAGCTTTTCATTCAGCAAGTGGTAAAATCCAATCAGTTTTGAGAACAAAGTGTAATTAAAAGGGAAAGCACTCCCAACTAACTCGTTTGTACTACAGAAGAACAAAAATCAGCATTACATTCACAAGAGGGTTCTTTCATGGATAGACAAAATTCAGCATGTAAATAATTCTGCTAGAAAATATGAACTATACCTTCAAGCAAATTGAAGGCAACTTGATAAGATACTGCTATGACTTACTCTGGCTTAAATTCATTTATGAAACCACTGTTGCACGCATCAGAGCACAAGACCGAAGTACATGGAAAGGATCCAGTGTTTCAATAGCACCTAAGTCTCCCAAGGTATCAAACTGTCCCTATTCCATCATGTCTGCAAGCTATTTAAGTATTTTTTTCTCCACTTTATTTAAGGTCAAATACCTCAAGAAAGACTTCCATTACTATAAAAAATACCAATTCACTCAACGCTCTACAGCAACACCCAGAGGCTTGAATGAGATTGGGATCTTTGTGTTAGGTGCTGTACAAACACATTTGAAAAGTCATTTCATACCGAAGGATTTACAAACAACATTTACAAGACTGAAAGCACAAAGCAGAGGTGTGAGAAGGAACAATAAACAAAAAGCATCACAAAATGTCTTTACTAGCTGGCAAGAATCGCTGGAGGAATAGGACAACTCCAGCAACTACCTGTGCTAAGGCAGAACCCAAAAGGTTATTTACTGAGGTTAAAGAGAAAATGCATTAGATGGACAAGGGCTTCTTTAGATTTACCACCTACAAAACACCATCACCTATTTCTTTCATTTACAGCAATCCATGCTGAGTAAGTATATGCAGAGTAGTGATTTTCTTTGCTGGCCTTTAACTAATATTAAAGTGATGCAGTAATGACTTAACCTTCTTGAATATGTATTGAGTTTCAAGTCATCCATTTTTATATGAGAAAGGTTATTTGCATCGATTTCTGTTTGCATGAAATAAGCTTATTTTCTCATTCACCATATGCCTTGAACACTAATTAAAAGTGTCACTTTCTTCTAATGTAAAAACGTAATCACTTAGTAAATAAGTATTCTTGGCTTTTTGGTCTTTGTGATAATCTATTTAAAGACTTTTTATTTCCACGCAACTTCAGTGCTTTGATTACCACACACTCCTCTCATGTAAAGAGAAGTGTTTTACAAATGCACATTTTTGTTGGATTTTTTTTTTCAAATTTAAAAGAAAAAAAATAAATCTAGAGTTACATCTTTAAGGACCCGCACTCCTATTACCCCGAGGCAAATCTATCCAATCAATATGAAACCATTCACATGCCACCATCTGCCAAGCTGTAGAGCAATGTGGCTGGAACAGACCTCTTATAAAGCAGCAGCGGTCTCATTTTCAGCCTATTAGGGAAGCACCAGAGCTCTCATGTGCAAGGACACAACACTCCAAGTCAGACCTCCTCACACCACTGTCTCTGTGCACTGCTGCAGAACTCCTGCAATTTTTGCTGCTTGAGTTTTCACACTAATCATCAAAGCAAGAGGGAGGGGAAAATGATCAGTAACAGTCATATTCCACTGCAGCACAAAATAAAAGAACTCAATTTAATTCTATCCTAATATGATTATAGCAAACCATTTAAATGCTGCTGCCTGTGAACTACAACCTGGCATTTTCCATCACCTCATTTTCTACTCTTCTAGAGAACTAAACATTTATCTCTGCAACAGTTTTACTCTTTTCCAAGACACTCCTCTCACAAAATTAATATTTAATTCTTATCAAAGAGTTATTTTGTTGTTTGATGGATGGGAGGGTGCAGCTGGATGAGGAACCAAGGAGAGGCACGTGTGTGCAAGAGATGGGTCTTGTGTACAAAATGATTTAATAAAGATAACAGGCAGGGAAAGGACATTACACAATACAACCACCCAGGTTTGTCCTATGCAGTAATTCAAGAACCTCTGCGGAAACAGCCTCCAGTTCAAGATACCACATCAACACTGTCTTCAGCAACACTGAGCTCACACAGTCTTTTCATCAGAAGATCTCATAATAATTTAAAATATCCTCCACCACCTATAACCCTATGCAAATGCACTGCATGACTAACTAAAAAAGAGCACTAGGAGAAAACAGGAACATGAAGGTGTGCAAGCCCCTTATAAATATACACAGGGAGAAGAAATTAACTAATTTAAAACCATCCATGAAATTACAAGAAACTGAAAAGGTAAACATATAATTCATATGATGCTGACAGTCACAAACGCAGATGAGAAAGCCAGAGCTAAATTGTTCATGGCATCTAACCCAAAGCCAGATTTCAGTGAAGAAAATGGGAAAGAAAACAAAAAGAAATCAGCCCAATTAAGCTGACTGCCTTTTGCTGTACCTGTGTGCAGGAGGTGGCAGGGACTAGGGAGTAGAGGGAAAACCCATGGCCAAACAGGTTATTTACTTTTACAACAAGGTTTTTTTTTCCACTGTTACTTAAACAGCTTACAATTAAGTGTATATATACACATAACTTGCTTAGCTACTGAGCAATTTAAAAAAAGAACCAGCAAAATAAAACACCTTACCAACTGCCCTGTGGAAATCAAGCAGGAGTTGGGTGATCGAGACTAACCTTGCATGACAGTGAAAATGTTTTTCAGGCTCTTAAAGGTTAGTGAATTAATGTACTTGATAAAAAAGTCAAATTTTTAAGGTTTTTCTGCAAAATAAGTAAGTCATGATAACTGAACACTAGCCATATAAAAAACCCACCATATAATTTCTGAGAAAACAGTAGGTGAAAAAGATAACTGACATGGTCTTGAGCTTTTATTAATTTATTTAATTTGATGATCCACTCAAACACAGGAACCTGTCCCTGCTTCCTGTCCTGCCCCTGCTGTGCAACCCACTGACAAGCTGCACAAACTCTGCTGCCGATGCAATGTTCTGTGTGGTGCAATGAAATTCCTCCTGATGCCGAGGAGATGAAGTATAACACACAGCTACCTGGAAAAACTATCACTTTTTGGATCTAAACCCAGAAAAGAGATAAGAAAAAAAAAACCCAGAAGAAAGATCAAGAATTGTGAGAGCTCTAGCTCCTTAAAGAGCTAGACACTAGATGCAAAACAAGACAGAAAGCCTTCTTAAATACTTACAACCCTAAATGAGGAATTTAGATGCACAAAGCTTAGGCAAGTAGTCACAGTTCCCACAGAAATCACACTTCAGATGCTTTTGCACAAATATGCTATTTAATGTTGCTTGCCCACTTTCTTTTTCATGCCTTATGAGATGTGTAATTTGGATGCTGCATAGCTGCTCTAAGTATCACATGCCAATTTTCAAAAGATGTGTGTATTTGCAAACCCCACTGTGGATACTCATGTTTGAACGCTGGGAGACTGGAACAAAACTCTCCAGGGCACAGCAGAGCACAGAGGTAACAAAATGAATAGATGTAAATAGCTCTGATGACGAGAGAAGCCTTAGTAGTGATAGGAACCACATCCTCAATTCCACAACCAGAAGCTGGGCAGCCACACAAATTTAGGCGTGCACGTGTGCCAGGGAATAACCTCAGCAAAGGATTCCTGTGACTGTCAGGGCACAGACCAGCCAGGGAAGGGGGCCAGCAGCTCTGCTACAGTGCAAGAAGGGTTTGGAGAAGATGATTCAGCACCTTAGCAAGTCTGAAGGCCAGCAGCATCCTTGGCTCCACACTCCTCTCCCAGCTCTGAACTGCTGCTCTGCAACAGAGCGTCCACTCGGATCCAGCATGTCCTGCCTGGCCAATTTTCAATCCATTTTACAGAACCCACTGTCAGCACTACAAAAGGTAGCATACACTGCAGGTAAACATGTTAACACAGCAGTAATGTACCAGTAATTCTTTCTCCCCTTTCCAGTTATTTTACTTTTGGCTCCAGAATATAGATTTTAATGCCTTCAGTCCCCTATTTTGTTTTCCTCCTTTTAAATTCAGATACTAAAAGTTGTACGCGACAGACATCCTAAATCCTACAGCCTGCTTTCCTATCACTACAAGCAGGACTCAATCCTACCTACAGGGAGAGTTAAAACATTTCTACATTGCTGTCAATTTTGTATAATAGAGTTAGCAAAGTTTCAACTGAGCACAAATGAAGATGTTTTCAAAGATTTATGACTGCATTTTTAAAACGTATTTACTTGTAAATAATGAAAGGACCTAGGCACTGAAGAACTCCAGACTTACCAGGGAGATTTACATGAGTTCAGCCATTTTTAATGTGCCTATGTATAAGCACAAAAACCTTCATAAAAAATGTGAACAGAGTTTTTCAACCAGCATTGCCTAATTTTAGAACAGTTGATGGATTTGCTTTAAGCCCATCTGTAATACAGTGCGCTATACACCTTGCACTCAGGCCAAATAATATCAATAACAAGAACAAAGATAAAAACCTGAAAGGAGATTAATGTGCTGATGTTTCCAAGCTTTGACACAGTGATCAGAAAGAGATCTGGGGAAGAGTGCAAGGTGGCTGGATCAGAACAGAGGTACAGGAGGAATCAAAGGAGACCTGTGAGCAGCATGCAGAAGGGTTATGTCTCCTGCAACTTGCAATTACACAGGGAGGATGCAGAACCAGGGAAGATACAATAGAGAATAAAGACAATAAAAAGTCTCAAGAGCTATTAATTGTCCAAATTACTTCTTGTTAGAGCAGCTGGCACTTACATAGAGTATTTTAGTAGCAGCGGGCAGAAGGTAAATAAGTATTACAATTTCATGCATTAAAACCTATTCCTTAGTAATTTCCAGGTAAACCCTTTCATCCAACCTATCCCCAAACCAAGGATGCTGGAATGGAGAAAAAGGTTAAAATGGCTTTACTACAGAAACCAAGCTTACCTCATGCTCCAAAGCTTATACCTGTATGTACAAGTGCCAGGAATTTCAAGAAGCTTCCTGTGTGTGTCTGTTTTATTTTACCCCTTAAAAAATAAAGGTTAGATAAGCTGCCTAAATTAGGTACCCAAATTTCAGGGATGAACAGCTCCCTCAGGAATATGGCTCATGCAATTCTTTAGTGTATAATTTAGATTACAGAAATAACTATTTTATAACAAGGAAGGCGAGGTAAAAGAGGGTAAGGGGTATAAAAAACAGAACTGATGCAGTATTTGAGAAGAGCAATGCCAACACTGAACTTTCCATACTGACACAAAAGCAGGGAGAGGCTAAAGACAACTGAAAAAAATAAATCTGCAGCTCCTCTTCTTGCCCTCTAGAGTTCCTGGAGTTCCTCTCTTGGGAACAGGATGACTCCAGTTTTCCTATCCAGTTTCAGATTTTCATGCAGACTTATGGTTTTCTTTAAACTTCTCTTTCCAAGGTGTGACATACCTTAGCAGATGATTTTTAGCTTCCTTTAAAGTAGGGCAGATGAACAATGGGTACTTTTAATATTGCAGTTAAAAAAAATAAAAAAAATGCTAGTAGATATAGAAGTTGTTCTTCAGGCTAAATTTCCTAATAAATAACTTTGGGTTACAATTATCTAGCAATAGCTATTTGGTGCTTGGGCTTCAAGGGAGAAGCTGGCAGGTTGGCACCCAACAGTGAGTTCACTTGTGTGCTGAACTGCCTCTTCCACAGCCACAGCTGATTTGTTTTTTCATTGAACAGGCAGATGAAAGATGAGGCAGTAGCCAGGCTGCTTGTGTTTTTCCCAGCCTGTGGAAAAAAGCTGTGTGTGAGAAGATAGGCTTTACTAGTCCTAGAGGCCAGTGTGGATGAATTTACTTCACCTGAAGTTACCCATCGGCTGGGCAGTGATTCTCTCCAGCCTTTTGTACAGGAAGTTCTAGGAAATGGGCACTTCCAAGGCACAGGTCACCTGTTCTGCTCTATAGACGTCTGAGAGGAAGATAAATCATGCTCTTCTTCACTGGCTGCACACTAAGGAGGTCTCTAGCATTCACCAGGGGAGCCTTGCTGCAGCAGAAAGTCAACCTTTGGTCAGGCCAATGCCATCATGGGTTTACCGTGACCAAGGCAGATGGTCTTCAGCTGACCCTCACCTAAATGAACTGTGGTCACACTGGGGTCTCTTAACACACAGTGCAATCCTCAGTATAACTCAGCATAGCTGTTCCTAAGTACAAATAAGTACTTCAGTAAGTAGTGATTCAAGCAAGACAAGTTTAGCACAGACCCAGACCACAGACGCACGGCCAACACTCAACGCACCCGTAACAGCTACACAAAGCAAATCCTTCAAGACTACATTAGTCTGTACATGGAATAAGCCTAACATCCTTGGAGGCATGTAAACAACTTATCAAAAGGAAAAACAAAACAGCAAAGTTTATTTCATGAACTCTAAGCTAGATAATCTCACTTTCATATCAGAAGCTTTGATTCTGGACCTCCGAACAGCAAAGCCTTAAGAATAAAAGAAGGGTTCTAGTACATCCAATTTATGACTGTTGGGAAAAGCAACAATCACATCAAAACAGCTGCTCTGAAAACCTATCCAGCTACAGGCCATCACCCTGCAGTTTAAGAATATTTCACTCCATTGCCTGAACACATTTATATTCTTCCAGGCTGTTTTCCTGATGTTTTATAAGGATTCCCCAATGCAACAACAAACGATCTTTCTTTTAATAGTATCACTGGATGCATTGTAACCTGCACCTAGGGACACCCTGCTCTGCTCAGATAAAACTTAATTGTTCTTCTGACGTGGTACAAGCAAGGAACTTTAAACTCACATTATAAACAAAAACAGCCCTCTATTTTTAATATTTTCCATAGCCCCAATGTCTAAAAATGTTCCTGAAAACTTAAAAAAATGTTCCAAGCAAGCACAGATAACCAACACAGACCTAGTGTGCAAAAAATATATTTACTTTTTTAAAAGGTTTAAAAATCTTTTAAAAGATTTTATTCTGCTGTGATAGAGGGTCCTGCTTCTGTGGGTAAGGGAAAGCCAGATATCAGTGATGCTGTGGAACATTTGACAAAGAATTTCAACTGCTGGGAACAAATGGCAAAATCCCTCCAGCATATCTGTGCTGTGTCTTTCTCCAGACTACTTCCATAATTTTGTGCTTTCTGCCAAAGTAACAGGGCAGTATAGGTGCATACCATAAAATTCTGTGGTTTGGTAGTGGAAATTTCAGCTCGTGACCTTTGAGGTTAATGGTGCTATTTAAATTTAAGGCACAATGAAGCTATTAACCAATTACTCCCACTGACCTCACTGTTAACTGGAAGACTGTCAACACAGAAAATGAGGCCAATTATTTAGGAGCTATCATCTGTTCAGGAAGCTACTCTCTTCAGCTGGTTGGGAGACTATCCCAGGCTGGAGGATCATGACATGGCTTTATCCATTCCTGCTGTTGTCACTTCTCAGCTGCCACATGGGCGCAAAGACTTTGATGCTTAGGAAACTCCTACTGGCACAGAACATTCCTCAGCGACCTGTATGACTTGACACGCACAAAGGTTTTTTCTCTTTCCACTGGCATCAGTCAGGCCTTAGAACATTGAAAGCTCCAATCATCACCATCAGAGAACCTCCCATACACAGGGCCTGTGCCCACAGCACCAGGTATGAACACTTCCATGATAAGGACTGCAGCTCTGCACATGCTGCTGACAGATACAGAATTTACTTCAGTAATGAACTCCGAATTTCATCACTTGCTGTTCCATGTGGAAAGCAGAGCCAACCTCTCCTTCTGTATCATTAGGATCATAACAGTAATTTATTAAAAGAATCTGTCAAAACTAGATGCTATTGCACATTTCATAAGCTTTTAAGTAATGAATGAAGGAAAAAACCATCTCACAGATACAGTCACATCAACTATGCAAACCAAAATAAGACCAGATACTAAAAATGAATGTTGGGGAAAAAAACAACATGTAAGTGTATACAGTAAAATCTTGCTCCAAATGCTTCCACAAGACCCAGATAGAAATAATTTTAAAAACACTGCAATCAAGCTTAATGGAGGCTTTACTTGATTCATCTATTTAAGAACCCAGAAAAAAAACCCTCACAATTTCTACATAAGAGACTGCTTGTAAGATTCAGATCAAGATGAACAAGCCAGATGCTCCAGTGTACCGAATTTGCTCCTCAGCATTTTCCTACCCTGCCCACAAACTCAGTCTCACCATTCTGGGAAAGGGCAACTGCTGAGCATCAGAGCTGACAGGTTAACAGGACAGAGGGAAAAAAACCACATCAGCCAATGACATTCCCATACCACAAGAAGATCCCACATGTGTTGTTCAACACTACAAAAAGCAACATAACCTGGCAAGATTTCAGACAGGTTTCCAGTAGAGTGACTTGCAGAGAGCAGCATGAGATTCAGGGAGTCAGGCAAGGAAGAAGAGCTGGGAGCATGGCACTGCCATGTACTCCCAGGGTTAAGTGCCCTGATGGGTCCCACCTGCAGCCTCCACCACCACCCCAGTCCAGGTGCTCCATTTAAGCTCAGGGCTGGGGCACAGAGGGCAAAACTCTGGCTTTTCAATTTCTAAATAGACCATTTTACCATTGAGAAAGTGGATGGAAAAACAGAACAGGCTGCATAGATCCAGCTCTAACCTCCAATACTGTATCTCAGGTTGGGATTTTTGTCAGTCAGACGTTTGCAGGGTAAGATGACCAAGATGCATGGACAGGCACACAAAAAGTGAGTATCTGTACCACACAGAGCATCCCAGAACTACAGGTTATTTAGCTCCGTGGTTCCATGAAGTGTAGTTAGTTCTGGGTGTTAATAACCCTGATTCAGAACTGTTCAGCAATGTACTCTCATTAGCCAGACCATCTGTGTAAAGGGAACAACCTACGCTGTCACAGCACACGGAGCCTGGGGCTGACCTTAGTATCTTCCCCCACATACCAGCAGAGGACCAGAGGAGAGAAGTCTGGCATCAGTTTTGTCTTCACTGCTGCCAGAGGAAGATAGCTGGGCTGGAGAGTAAGTTTCTCACCTCTCCAGTCACTCTGCCAGCTGTGGTAAATGGAAAGTGGCAACTGCTCTTCCTCCTAAGGTCCCACTGGTGAAGTGGGAAATTTGGCTGTCCTATTATGACAGGATAAGTCCAGTTTAGATATCACAGGACTGTGACTTATTGGGAAAGAGAGGCTTCACTGATCATGCAAAACAGTAAAACCTCCTGACACTGTTCAGTCAGTGTAAATTATCTGATGGACTAAAAAGTGCCCAGCATGACATGGAATTGCTTTCCAAATATATAGTATTTGTTGCTTCTCACTCCTTCCTCTCTATCACACATCTGCTAAGATAAGCTGCCTGGTGGACATTCCTGGAGGTTCTTCCTACCTGCACAAAGTCTGAGATCCTTGAGCTGACTCCTACAGGGGCAACCTACACAGAAAAATTGATGCAGATCAGAGGCAGTACAGAACAGTAAGGATACATCCCAGCCCTGAGTGAACCATGCAGCAGCCATCTTTAAGCATGCTGAGATTTAGTCCTCCCCTTTCTAGGCAAATTCTTCCAGAATCTGCTTTACTGCCCAACAAATATCACACTTCCTCCTCAGAAGAGAAATAAACAAAACAATTCAGACAAAATCTGCTTAATGTCCTGCTTACTTCCAGAAATGCCATTTTTTCCTTCTCTACCAATCTCTTTTCATCTTTGATTCCTTCCCTGCTTTCATCTATTGTGCTTATTAACTTCCTGTGACTGGTGCCACATCCAAGGAGAGCTGCAGAGAGCAAACCCTGTGCTATCGCGTGCTCTGCTGCTGAGAGAGCCCGAGAAGAGCTCCAGTGAGCCCAGTACAAACCACAGCGTGGAGCCCCAAGTGAGAGGAATGGGAACGACTCTTCCAAGACATAATTAAAAGTTGATGTTTTCTTCAGAGCAGTGGAATTCAGCAGTGAGTACATTAACAGAAAGCTTGGTATTGTGAACACCAACAGGCATCTCAATTCAACCAAAAGTAAACTGTCTGGATTATGAGATGTTAGTAAGTGCATACAAAGTGCTTTATCTCTTATCATGGCGTGGCAGAAATAATCTCCCACACATTAAGGCTGCTAGCAGGATCTTTGTCCCATGGAAATAATGCTTTTCTAACGCTTCAGCATCCAGTTTTGCTGCTGTGCAATTCCCTAAAGGATGAGATCAAATTAAGACCCTTTTTGGACATTTGATTTTGTAAAACCTGCAGTAGTTTAGCATCTTTGAAAATTCCACCTTTCTGCTATCTACTGAAGACTTGCCAGGCAGTTAGAAATCTGTTAAGCAGGAAATACATGAACAAGAGACAAGCAGGGTAGAGAAAGGACTTCTCTTGAAAAACTAGGAGCATAATGAAGCAGAAGCTATTCAAAACCAGAAATAATTGAATGAGGAACAACAATTAAAACTGTTGGCAAGCAACAGACCTGGATACAGGAGTCTGTATCAGACCAGCTTTGTATCACATCAGCTTAATAGGAAAGCTTCTCTTTTGGCATACAAAGCTCCTCCAATAGAAGTTACTTATTTTAAACAATATCCATTTTTATATACCTTTGACAATTTGCGGTTCTGCATAAGCAATGAGCGACAGTTTGGCAAAAGGTGACTTTACATGGTCTACTGCAACTAAAGAAATTGGCAAGGATGTCAAAAATTCATGAATTGAGAAATTAAAACTCATTAAAAGACATTTAGAATTATGCATTTATAAGAAAAAAGTAAATACAAAAGGATATATATATATATAGTAGATATGATTGTTGGGAAGCTCAGGAAATCCACTGTTTATATACTGGACATAAGAAAACATTGCCATGTAGGTATTTTACAGCAAGTGACGGTACCTAACTGAAAAAGGCCTAAAAAACCAAGGGAAAACAAACTAACAACATCAAGATGCAATGACTTCAGCTACACAAAGACTCTTTAGCTATACATTGCACGAAAATATGGAGGACAATGGTTCAAATAAAGTCAACTGTGTTGGAAATAGTGCATGAAATCCCAGAAGTGATAAAACTACTAGTCAGTGAAGAAAATGAAAGGAACCAAGTGGAAGAAATCAATCAAGAAGAAAAAGTAAGCTTTTTTTCTTATAAAGGCAGGCAAGGGGCCAGATGACATAGATGGACACACATGCACAAAAAAAAAACCAACAAAAAATACAACCCACAGAAAAGTAGCTCTAAGTACAGCAAGTGGTAAATTTGATAATAAAATAGGAAGCTCCAAACTAAGGAATGACAGCAAGCAGTGAGGGGTGAAAACAATTTTTCTTATGCTGGGAAAAAAACCACCTTCTAATGCAAATGGATGAGCTGATTAACAAAGCTTGCAGAGCCTGTTGTGAAAGATGGGTGAATGGAGAGAACCCGAGGGAGACACTAAGAGCACGTAAACCAAATCAGGGAGCAGCTGACTGCATTCAGAGAGAAGAGGCTACAGGAGCACTCAGAAACATGAAAACAAGAATATGACCTAGGCTGCATGAAGCACCAGTAAACACACTGAAGTGGAGGGCAACAGGAGTCATCTGTTCAATGTGTTCTTAGACTGCAGAAGTGTCAGCACTTTTACAAATACCACCATTTATTAGTAGTAGTTTTTATAATCGGGGGAAGCACCAGAATGCTTATTTTTACTGAAGTCATACAAAACCCACAGAGAAATGACACTTGTTTTTCAGTACTAAAAACCCAACTGTTGAAAGGTGAGAACTCCCCTTAATTTATGGAAATCCCAAATCCAATCTCCCATGCATTAACTTTAAATCTTTATGGAAACAAAGGCTGCATATTTTGTCTATTGTAAGGATACTGAAGTACTTTTCTAAAATAGTTTACTATGTCAATGAAATTGCAGATGCTTCTGTGCACTTCAGGGACTTCAAACATTGCATCAATTATCTGAATAAGTAATGAAAAGACTTTGTGAATAAAATGGTTCACCAAGCCTGGTTCACAAGTCAATTGCTTTCTGAATCCAGTTATATACTGGAATATTTGACATGTTATTTCTTTTTGCAAGAGGTTAAGAGTTTTCTGTGCTTCCGTGCTACACTTGCTGCAGAGTTTGGAGAGGAAAAAAACCTGACAAAATACAAAAGATTGCGAGAAGGACAACACACTTTTAGATTCTCCACTACAACCCTCTTTTCACACAAAACAAAAAGAAGGTCACTGAAAGCAGAACTTTGAAGTCCAACCAAGGCAGAAACATGAAAATCCCCGAGCAGATTGCTTATCGTTATAGCCCAATCTCATACTTTAAAATTCCACCTTTGACAAACTGGACTAGGTGACGGTAGAACATGAAATGTCTGTTTGTTGAGCTCTCGTTTCCAGAGAGTCTCTTTCTGGCACCTGGAAACAGAGCAAGCATAAGGCTGATTATCATTTCCATAACCCCCAAGGAAAACTATCGTGCAAGATGTTTGAGTAAGAGCAGTGCTGTTCGAAGGCAGCATTCATAAACAGAACAAAGACTAAACAAAAGGCTAAACAAGTACATCATAATTAACAACTAGCACCAAACTTTTAATTAAGATATGTAAGAAAAATCAAGGAGAGCTAATTAAAAAAACACCAGCATATATACTTTCTTAGAAAAATCTGAATTGATACTGTGAAGTAAACAGACTAATTAGAAGTGACCACAATTATTTTGTCACTGTTACTGAGTTTAGTCATGATTTTTCAGCTTGCTCTTTAATCCTACACCTTGTTGGAAGTCCTCTGTTGTTTGAATGCAGGATTCTTCCATCAATATATTCAAAAACTGAGCAAAAGTGAAGAAAACACCACAGAGATTTAACTCTGTATGGCAGACGTGTTTTGTGACACACTCTTTTCGGCTTAGAACAGTAGTATAATTCTTGCAGGGCCAGAATTATAATTATACACTCCCCTGATTAATCCTGAACAAATCCACAGTTACTACAAATGGGTCCTGATAAAACTGCCACATCAATAATGCCACACTCCACATGTTTTTCTTTTATCCAGGCAGTTAGACCAGTATAAGATTATGATGCTGTTTCACACAGATTTTATTGTTAGAGGTATCAACTTCCCTTAGGGCCAGAAAGCAGTTACAGATAATAGGAATCTAACTGGCAATATTAAGGTTTTACTTCTCTCCTCTTATATACTACCCTTTCAAGAAAATACATCTATTCTCATTACTTTTGCCATTCTTCAAAACTGTTACTAGGAAGATTTGGACAGTAAGTTAATGCTGATAGAAACAAGCAAAGAAAAACGCTGACACAACCTGGAGTTATTTAGGAACTTATTTGCTACACATCTATTTCCAGAAAATTAATAAAAAGTTGCTGACTCCCAGCTGTAAAAACCCCAAGTATACCTAGGCAAAATAAAACTGGGTAAAAAAGGAATTCCCACCCACAGCCCAGCATGCAAACAGCAAAGTGACTGCAAATTAACAACTTCTGCCTCACCCCTACAGTGTTGGCACAAAACCCAATACTCCATTAGGATACATGATAACTCTTTGTGATTACCAAACTTAGTAACGGGCTTCCAGGTTATTTCTGCACCTTCAGAGAAGCCGAAGTCCACTTTTTTTTAAATACACTTTTAAATTTAAGAGACATCCATGGTCTCCTACAATTCTGTTCTAATGTATCACTACACACTAATAAGGTAACCTTTAAACTATTCTGGAAGAATTGGCTGCCCACAACAGCACCTTTCCCATTCCACATTTAAAGTTCCAGACAATTGCTGTCCTGCCTGTAGCTTTCTGACTTACAGCTGTAGGGTGTCACCTTTTCCCCCTTTCACAAAACCAGTAAACGTGTAAAGCGGTTTTCTCTTAACTAGTGACACAGTACACATCTTCCTTGAAAGTCATTAATTTTAAACTTGTAAATTCCAGGTGTTTCCTCCATATTGAGACAAAAATAACATATTCCTCCATATGGCTAAAAAAATTACCTGTGTTTCAAAACTCCTTTAAAATTCAGATAAAAATACACGTGCCTGTGCCAGGTAACTCACCAGCACTGCTGAAATTGAATGAAATCTCCATTTCCTCAGACTATTTCCAGGCTTCTCCACTGCCAAAGCAAGACAAGCACTTTCTCCCTAGTCTACATTTTTCTGTTCAATAGGTGGAATAAAGTAAAAGGCTTATTTCTGTGCAAAGGCTTCTTCCTCTGCATAGCAATAAGCTTCACACTGTAATTGATTTTTTTTTAAGTGTCATTTAAATTATTTTGGTATGATTTATCTTTCCTTACTTTTTCCTAAAACATTTCAGAATATTAACAAGGAAATAAATGTAGTAATACTCTAACATCTTCAAACATTACCTAATTTAAAAATCTAATTTACTTTCCATCATTTAGGCTTCCTTACTATTTCAGATGTCACTCAGTGTGGATAGTAAAATTAGACTATCAATTTCATTTTTGCTTTGAGTGTGTTGCAGGCTCTGCTTTTCAACCACTAGAACTTTCTTGTTTAAGGTTTCCAATACTGTTCTAGAAATTCTGAATTAAAAAACAGGGGGAACTATTGCCTTGTTTTTCTTATGAGAATTCTCAATTGCTCTCCCTGGCCCTTCTTACAAGAAAAGGCCGAGTGCTGGCACAAAACCAAATCTCCAATATACCTGTTAAATAATATTTAGTGATCCTCTATTAATACAAGGAGATAATAAAAGTCTTAAAATAGCAGTGAGGGTGGCACTGGATAAAACAACCTTCCAATGACACCAGTGGGAGACCTACTTAAGAACCAATAAACAAATTGAGCAAGTGATACAATATGAGCTGTCCTGCTCTTGCTTTGGTGAAATTTAAGAGATGATTTATCACAGTAGGCAGCCTTACTGCCAGCAGCCTCCACAACCAGTGAGTCTTACTCAAGGCGTGCCACCGCACTGAACAAGAACTCAAAGAAATTATTTAAGGAAATCTATATTCTTTAACACAAATGCTCATTGATAGAGTTTGCTTTAGGAATTTTTTTAATGTATGGCATAATAAATGATCAGAAGTTTAAACTCTATCCATGCCAACCTTTTAACATCTGTGAATACTTCATATACCATCAGCCTGCTGCAGGAAAAAATGCTATCAGCACAAAACCAGCACTAACTTCCAGAGTAGCTATTAGGCAATTAAAACTACACAGTCATGGGTAATGCCTTTAATTAAAAACACCTTAATTGTACTCGTCGCAGTAAAGGGGACTGAGCCTGGAACTCGCATACGTGTCACAGAGTAACACAGGTAGAGAAACAAGGCGAAGCCGTGGAAGGGGAACAGGCACAGACCGGGAGAAGCCACCCCCAGCCCCGGGAGGAGCCCCTCGAAGGGCCCGGGCCCCGGGAGGAGCCAGCGGCCGGGTCCCCACCCAGCTGGATCCCCCTGGTCCCGCACCCCACCAGTCCCCGATGGACAAAAGTTCCTTCTAAAACCTCTAGTTTAGGAAACACAGCACAAAATTACTTTTTAGTTATTAAAAAAAAAAAAAGCCTTTCTAAAAAAAGCGGAATAAACGAAAGCGGCATCACCCAAACCGACCCGAGCGCGGCCCCGCTCCCGGCGGCACTCGACGCCCCGGGGGCGGACTCAGCGCCTGAAGCGGGGTGAAAGGAGAGGTTTAACCTGCGCTCCCCGGGAGCGGTCGCCGACGGGAAAAGGCGGAAAGGCCCCAGCGCCCCGTCCCCACCGCTCCCGGCCGCGGGGCTCCGCTCACCGCGCTCCGGCCGCGCATCTTCCGCCGCCGCGGCCAGACACCGGGGGGGCGCGCGGCCGCACGTGGCGATGGCGTCTACGGGGTCTCCCTCGCAGGCGGGCGGGGCGCTACGCAGCGACGTGAGGCAGCGGGGCCGCCGCCATGTTCCGCCGGCAGCGCTCGAGTGACCGCGGCGGCCGGCGCGGGGAGGGCTCTTATGGCTCACGGAACCGGCGGCAGCTGTGCGGGATGCGGGGGAAAGCCCTGGCCGCGGAGAGGGCACACGTGTGGGGCGCGGGGGTGCCGGGAGGGAAGAGCCGGAGCCGGGGTAGCGCAGCCAAGAGGGTCCGCG
The DNA here is from genome assembly GCF_049639895.1 of Pseudopodoces humilis. Classification (NCBI taxonomy): domain Eukaryota; kingdom Metazoa; phylum Chordata; class Aves; order Passeriformes; family Paridae; genus Pseudopodoces; species Pseudopodoces humilis. The sequence continues at coordinate 25,341,225 of NC_142209.1, read as the reverse complement.
CAACTCCACTCCCTCCCAGGTGGCTCCCGGTGTGGGAATGGAAACGAATGAAGTGTGGCGGGCAAGGTGAGGTTTGTGCTGATCTCCGCCACGCAGGTGCTTCCCCCTGTCTCTGACTGGGTCCGTGACCCTGCGCCGTGAAGATGTATGAGGGAAGAATTTTGAGTAGGTTAAAAAGCCTCTTTTTTTCAATCGCCGCTCAAGGAAAGGATAAGATGATGTGACACAAATGTATGATCGTGTGCCACAAATAGAACATTGTGGGAAGCTTTTCCTCAGACATAAGCTTTGTCCTATATTTTTTCAAACAGTTTATTTTCTTGCTGTGTAGGTCATTCTTAACATTAGGCTAAATTTAGATGAAGATGCACCAGCAGTGAAGACAGACTGTCTGAGGAAGCTGAATTAGACCCACAGCCTCAGCTGTGGCCTGGTCAGGAACCTGGGTGTGAAATTATTTACATTTTTACATATTTCAGGTAGCTTGGTTAAAAGTAACAGAATCTCAGATATTTAAATAAAATGCCTGGAGTCTAAAATAATTAGAAGCTTCTAGCTTTCCTGGTTTACTTCAGTGCTGTAAGCCATATATACAACTAGCATTGATTTCCAGAGTATTTCTACCACAAAGTGAGGAAAGTGAACATCTTGGGCCTTTTGAAGATGTGTACCTGAAACTTCAAAACAGGGTCCAGTTTCCACTTCCAGTAAGAACGGCAGAATCTTTACTTGTTTATGCACTTTGATTTTCAGTTCTTTGTGTATAAATTTAGCTGTGGGTGGAGTATTCTGAGCCAGATTCCTCCCTATATGCTATACATACAGGATTACAGAAAGACAGACATGATTCTGCGTTAGATTGACATGGAATTGCATTTCCCAGCAAATGCTGGATCAGAGCCATCTGTTTCAGAAATTAGCATAGCAGCAATTTGTTTGTTTGGCTTCATCTGTCTATTAGTTTGGTCCAAATCCTCTTGTTTTAGAGACATGCTATCACATAGGGAAAGGATCTGTGATACACTCTGTGCAGTCAACCCCTAAAATACATGAATTATTCTAAACAGAGGAGATATGAAATGTCATTGTCAGAAATCTAGACAAAGCTAAAGTAAGATTATTTGTTTTCCTGTAAACAAGTTTGACTTTTTCACAGCACTTTTATATTAAATCATCTTCCCCTAAACAGTGTCCTGGTCTCAGAATGCTTCTCTCCTATCCAAAGTAGTGTTGCTGTACTTTTAGGTGTGCTGGATATTTTCCATGTGTTTATTGTGACAGAATGATGGAAAACCCTTCCTGCCTTACAGCCTCTACAACTTTTGAAGAGGTATTTGTATTCTTAAAAACTGAGAAGTCTAGCTGCAAACAACAGTCAGGAAAAGGGCATCAATCCATTAAATGATAAGGTATCACCACATTAGTCAACAGCTTTTAGAAAAGTGTTTCACTTTGAGCTCTGTATACCCAAGAAAATGACATCTCTTATACAGCTTTTTTATTTGTGGTGTACCCAGGCTGCACTATTCAGGATTTCAGTTACTTGCCTAGATTTTTTAGGTCTCAGGAAAAAAAAAATAAAAAAATTACTACTTAATACTCCAAAAACATGCATCTACGATTTTATAGTTCCTACTGGATCTGGTTCCAGTGCAAATATTTCTAGACAGGTATGGAGAAAGGTCTACACTGTTGTACAACTAGTGATCATTATATGGCATTGGCTTGATGATGCAAGTTTTGATTCAGAGGATATTCCTATCAACTCTTTAAAAATGTAACCAAAAATAGTCATAGTCAAAAGTCATGTACCCTTGAGAAGCATAAAGACCAATGTAGTTATTAGGAAAAGAGAATCCTAGGTAGATCTGCTCAAATAGGAAGTAATTGTGAATGTTTCTTATGACTCAATACTTCTAATGCATGATTTAAAAGCTACACAAAGTAAAAGATATAGCTCATTTTCTTGTTACTTCATTTCTTAGTTACATGGCAAAACCACCAACAAAAACACCTTCTAAAATAAGAACTTACGTTTCTCCTTCAGAAAAATGAGTCGTGTGTTGTAGGCAGTGAAAGTGAGGTGAAGTATCAGCTCAGAGGATGTGAGTGCTCATTCTACACCTGCGCTAGAGATCACCTGTGTTGCTGTCTCTACCTGAGCACCTTGCTCATCATTCTCCTCCCACCGCCCGCCCCGTTTCTTTGTCTCCTCGGAGCCACCAACAATGGGATCTGCTGGAGTTTGGAAACCTGGGCTGAATGGAGGGGGCGGGAGCTGCAAACGAGAAGCGCTCACCCAGGTCACTGCTAAAATCGTAACACCCAAGGCAGAGCTGTGCTCGCATCACCTGGTGATGAAACCGCAGCAGCAGCCGAAGTCAGACGGTGACAACATCTGGTGGCTTCTCTGTGCTGTCACAGGAGGACAAGGAAATTGCCCGTTCAGGAGATGCCTTGTGAATCGATACACACCACGGTGTTTAGGACAAATAGCAACTGTCAGAAGTAAATAGTTCTGTATTTTAAGCAATGGAAAGAGAGTGTAAGTGCTTTTCCAGAGTAAGTGTAGAAAGCCATTACAAAGCTTATCTTTGCAACTGACCTATAAAAGCTATAAACACATCAAAGGCTTTGAGGACATCAGATACAAACTTTAATTCTTCCCACAGTCAAAACTCCCATGGAAGTCAATGTCCCAGGATCACGACTCCGAGTATGTTCAGTAATGCTAATGGAACTCAGACTTCCATGGGCAGCTTCATTCACAACTGTAATTTAATTCAGTTTGCAATTTATTAAGTAGTGATTTCTTGTAACGATTTTTCCTCTAAATCGCTGGATATAAGAGAACACAATTTTTTAGAATATAATTTCTTGGAGGTTTTGTTATTACAGAATAAAAAACTTAAAAATGTAGCTGAAATACTTTTTCTTCAAGACAACAGCTTTTTGCTTACATTTAACAGGTTAAGAGGTTATATTTGTGTCACAACTGAAGGCAGGCAAAATTTCTGCCTTTAAAGAGTCTAGATTTTCATAGCAATCTCAGATTTTAGCAGCAAACAGTTTTTCTTATATTTTTGTCCATCTCTAACCATAACACATTTACTCAGTCATAGCACCATGAATTTTACTAACTGTGGCTTTTTGATTTTTTAAAATGCTATGCAAAGATGTCCTTTACTGTAAATACTTAACGAGGTAACCTGATATCATAAGCTACCAAATACAGAGGGGATGAAAATGCCAGTGGATCCCTCTGAATGTTTTAGCCTTAAGGCTCCTGCAGGTTTTACTCGGATTCACAATAGTAGGAGTGGGAAGGAAGAGATAAATAAAACATTTGTTTCAGAAAGTAGGTGACTTTGACAGAACACTGATGTAAACCATGAAGCCTCACAGATCAGAGGAATATTGTTAAGAAGGCAGGCTGGTGAAGAACACTCAACACCAGCCCCCGAGTGGTGCTGATCAGAACAGTTCTGCTTTGCTTTTAAGTATTATTGCACCTTCTCTGCTATTCTGTAAAGAATTCAGTTGGTGACTCCCACTGATGTATCACAGTCACTCAAAGATGTTTTTACACCGCTCATTGGATATTTTGGTAAAAGTCTAATCTCATTTGGATTTATTACGATTTATCTCGGATTAAGCATTTATCTGCTAAGGATTATGACCCATACTATGAGGTACTGATGAACCATCAGAGTTCAGGGACATCTAAGCACATTAGAATGAATCAGCAATATTATTTTTTGATGCAGTCTTCACACATTATCTTTTTTCAATCAACTTTGCGACATTCATACAGATAAGTATCTAATTTTCCTTTAATACAGGCAGTAACCTGGAAAGCTCTTAACATCCAGTAAGAGCAAAGCTGCATTTAATTAGGAGCAGCTTAAAAGATCAGGCCTCAGAGCCACATGACTTCGTATTCACTCTGCCTTCAACTGTCAGTATAACTATTGATTTTTTTATACCAATTTAAATATTTTTTCTTAGTTTTGAAATGTATTTTGGTGAGTCTTCCACTGCTATCACAGCTTTCTACTTTTTTCTAATTTGCATAGCCAGGAGTGAAAAAAAGAACAAGGATAAAGAAGAAGACTATACTGTTTATATCTTTCTGGACTTTTAAGATATTTTTTTCTGTTTGAAAATGCTTAAACTGCTTCCTCTATTGACATACACAGTACTGCACCTAAGGAAAAGTGTTGGATTTCTCATGGGTTTAAAAGAAGTTCATCTTTGGCTTCATTTTGTGGCAAAGCCACCGATGTATGCTATAGTTGCCCCAAAAAGGCTTCTGGCTATTTTAATGCTTAATCATTTTTTATATATATCATATCTTAGAAATTCCATTCTATGTTGTTTTAATTGCACAAATTTGGAGAATTCTAGTTGTCACTTTAAATGTGTATGTTTGGAAGTTTTCCTTACAATTCAGATTTTTTTCTTTATGATGATACACACAAAGAAGGTTTAAATACTTTCTGGCAGTGTTTATAATGCTGGAAATAAGACCTTGGATATGAAACTTAACACAACTTAATGTGTTTAACCACTCTTACGAAAGGAATTAGGGAGAAAATATATGGTTCATTTCCAGTATACATTTCTTACTGTTTGCTAAATAGTGTCACATTTAGAATGTGCAATCCTGTGACAAATGACTACACTGCAGTGTTATTGTTCATTTTGAGGATTGCCTGCAATGTCTGATTTGCTAAGCAGGGAGTTTGCAGTACAAATGTAGCTGTGAAGAGATGAAACCTCTGAAAGGTTGTAAGGGGACACTAGTTTCAGTGTGTTCGACTTCACTACGTGGAGTAATGTAATTAAATTCTGGGTTTCACAAGAACAGTGCAAAATTCACATTTCTTTACAGTATTGGGATATAGAATGCCCGTTTACCAATTTGCATCACAGTTTCTTATCCAATTAATGTTCCGAGCTATGGACACAGTGATGCGTGTGAAACCTTAGCTCTCATTTCAGTTAAAGAAGGAAAAGATTCAGCTGATGAAAAATTAAATTAAACAAAAGAGAAATGGATGAGCACAGAGAATAATTGATCTGCCATAACTAAAAGCATTGATGAATAAGCTGTAAAGAGACATAATCAAAGATGAAATTATTTTTTAGTACCTTTTCTGAAAAACATGGAATAGAAAATCATCTGGATTCAGAAGAGAAAGGTTCTTTACCCACTTTCACGTGAGTACATGTGCAAGGAGAGAAAAATAGTGAGTGAAGGGTATTTTCTGCTAATGGGATACATTAACGTTGCCATGGAATTTAGGATCAGCATGCACAGGGTATTGATCTTAAACCTGCTTCTGAGCTACAAGGATGAGGAGGATATGTTAATTTACTTACTTTTGACATCAGCCCAGAACTACACATGTATAGGGAAAACCTAAGGATAGGATGGATGGCAAAGGTGGACTTTGAAAAGCCTCTTTCTCAGAATCATAGAATCATTCAGCTGGAATGGACTTCAGGAGATCTTCTAGTGCAAACTCCTGCTCAAATCAGGGTCAACACTGAAATCACATCAATTTGTTGAGGATATGGTGCAACGAAGTTTTGAAAACCTGCAAGGAAGGAGATTCCCCAACCTTTCTGGGCAACCTGTTTCAGTGCTTACATATCCTAAAAAAATAAAAAAGGATCAATAATCTGTGCTCTGTGTTCTCCTCCAGGACACTCAGAGATATTCCGTGGCTTAGGTCTAAGGGGAGATTCCCAAGGAATGCTGCTGGTAAACAGCTGCCAGGGGGAGTAGGACTCGTTAGCCCCTTGGGCCTGGCAAGAGATTTTCACCCCTGTTGCAGTGTGCCCATCCACACTGTAACATTCCAGCTTAGATACCAGTGTGCTGTGGAGACCATGCTGAAAGCCTTGCTGAAGGCGAGGTGGGGAACATGTACGGCTCTGCCTTAGATCTGCACATCTTCCAGGGCATCACAGAAGATCATTAGGCTTGCTCAGGTGATGCAAACCTTGGAAAACCCATGCTGGATACTACTTCTAATCACCTTTCTTTCTTCAGGAATGTCTCCTGCAGACTTGCACCATTATTGTCCCAGAGGACAAGCAGTAGTTCTGTGGATCATCATTCTTGTGTTTCTTTAGCATGATTGGCTTTTGGATAGACTTAGGTGTGAAACCAGTCTGTAACTTCATAGTTAAAAGATTTGACATAGTCCACAGTGATACCCCCCTTACAAACTGGGACTAAAAAGTCTGTAAACAATTATTGATCTCCACATGCTACTGGGGAAATTTTCCAAGATCAGTGACAGCTGGGAAATCACTGGCATTTTAAAATTATATATCAGTGATTCACTTTTTTGGCATTTACAGTATTGTATTATGGCAATGAACATGCTAGATGTGTATTTAAAAAACCAAAATGCTTTTAGCATTTTAGTATTTTTTGTTTGAACCGTATTACAGATGAAAATTCCTTGATACAATTCAAAATAATGTGTTTGTTTATTAAAGACATATATGCATTAGAAAGAAGTTAGAATGATGCAAATGCTTGTTTGCGTGAAAATAATTCTGCTTTCTCAACAACAGCATCTCCTGAGTTTCTTTGATTCATACCTGATTACTTTAATGACTAAACTAGATTTTAACTCCTGTTAACACTGCAGATTGCAGACAACTCTAGAAATGTGAAATGTATTTTGCCCTCCTAAGTCATTGCTGACACAGCCCTCAGTTACATTTTATTATGGAATTATTTGCAAGTGAGAGGTTTGGTTTCGAGTCATTGTCCTGCATAAGATTGTCAAAGCCTCTGGTCAGTCACTGAGCTGTCATAATATGGGAGGAGGAGCTGGGTGCTTGCCCACAAAAGGGCACAGGTACATGAAAGGAAAATGTTTCTAATATATTAGGTAATGCTAAAATCACCTCTTTGCTGGAGAATAAAAACCATGTGGTGATCCCAATCTTGTTCTGTGCTGCTGGGCAGGAAGGACTTCAAATTAACACAGTGATTCCTCTGGCTGATGAGGGATCTGCTCTGACGCATTCTGAAGGATGTTGCATATTCCTTGGCTGGGAAAATGATGTTTTCCTTGTACTGGTCGAGGATAGAAAAGAAGGGGAAATGGTGGGAGTGGTGACTCGGGTGATCTTTAGAGGAAAAAAATAATGCAAATAGGAATTGAAGATGAGCTCTGCATACTTCCAGGTTTGAAAAATAAGTCACAGAGTTTGTAGTCCACTGTCTCGGGTTTCTGCACTGCAAAAATACATTTTAATATAGATTTAAAAATTGGCTAATGAGATTATCTGACATGTTTTAATGTAAAAGGTATGACACATAAAAAGACAATCTGAATTGCGAGAGAAAAACAAACATAACAAATAATAAGCTGATTTGAGCTAAGAACTTTGAACAGAGACTAAATTGTTCAAGATGTAACTGATTTTATTTTAATTCCATGACAGCATAATTTCATCCACTGTCTATCTTAAGTCCTGTAAAGGTTTGTATTTTGCCTTCTCAGAGTCTTTTAGGGAATGATTTGTGATTAGGAGTACAGAGACTATTTCAAATGCCTCTTAAAATATGTGGTATTGCAAACAACGGATATAAAATGAGATTCACACACATAGCTTTGCTGGTGGCCAAGAACTGCGTTGCAATATGCCGGAAATCCAAACATCCTCCTACTCCCAGAGCCTTGCTGACAGATCTACAACAACTTCTTTCTCTTGAAAAAGCTACTTACAGAATCAGAATAAGAAAGAGAGAAGCCTGCTTATTCTGAGAAACTAATGTAATACATAAAATGAGAGGTTAAAGATTCCTCATCAATATGAAAATCACATTTCTTCTTGGAAATTTTACAGTTTCAAGTAACATCTAGACTATCTAAAACCCTCACAAAAATCAGAGAGAGTAATATCATGTCATCTCTGAAAAAGCAACAACAGCAAACCCTTAGGATTAGTGTCATTGTTGTCTTGTGTCGCCTTTTAGACCTACAAATAATTGGGCTTCTGCCTTAGTACATGGGTGTGTATCGATGGAACTTGATGGAACAGAAATAGAACCTCAGCTCAGCAGATCCTCCTTTCTTGAAAAACCATTTAAAGAGGCAAACACAAGGGAATCGGAAAACAAGTAACTTTTCCAGGGATGTGTATTTTAAACAGAGCATATTTTGCAAGAAAGGCTGTTGTTAGATGCTACATATTTTAATTAGCTGTTTAGAGAATCAGGTTGACAATGTCCTTTAATTAGTAGACATTGACTTATTCCACGTGCATTATGGCACAGTGAATCTTATTAAGATAAATGTTTCTCTCTGAAGAGATGAAAAAAAAATCCACTATCATTTGTTTACTTACCAGATTGCTCACCATCAATACGGCTGCTATTTAAAATGATGAATTTTAGTCACATATTTAATTAGCTAATAGCTGATCTCACTGTAGGGTCTTGATCCTCCTTGCATGTGTTCTTTCATCCTGAAAAAGTCTTTGGTTATATATTGTTTTTGAAGTTTTCGTTTGAAATTGTCCTTGCTACTTTCAAACCTAAAATGCAATAAATTAAATTATTAAAAGTAAAAATTCTTGTGAAAACGTTTAAGGTTTTGAGTATAGTTTTATACCTACTGCCCATTTTAATATATTGCTAGAGACTATGAACTTAAAAAACACATTACAAGTTTTTAATGTTAGGTTTTCCACTTGCTGCAGGTATTTAGTTTGTGAAAAAATGATGTGCACTTTAAAAGGCTGTAAACTAACTTAAGATATCAGTGCATTTGTCTGTCACTGCTCAGCCTGCAGCCTTCTCACAGATTTCACATTATTTGAGGGCCACAGTTGGAAAGTGTAGCAAATGCACTGTAGCCTATACTGTGTCATGATAACTATTAAAAAAAAGCCTTAATGGTGTTCACATAAAAGACAAAAAACTCCTGTGGGTGTCACTGGTTTGGAAGAGGGCTCTTCATGGGAGATTCGCTATTTCAGTTATTCATCATATGTGACAAATGGTGCTTCTTAATCCCACAGATTATGTTAGTGCCTGGAATGGCATTCAAGGGAAAACATCCCTCTCTCTTCACAGAAGATGACATTCATGGACTGGGAGTCATGCAAGGAGTTGAGAGCTGCCCTCGATGATACTTATGGTACCTTCCAACTTGAGATGTTCTATGGTTCTGTATGACTGCCCTCTAAACCTCTCCCATTTGCAGCATTAGGTCATTCCAACAGTACAAGGAAGATAAGCAAGAAGTTAATAAATCAGAATTGTCATTATGGAGGCTGTCTTTGAAGGGATTGCAATGACAGGTATTGTGCTGCCAAGGAGAAAGGATGCTGGAGATGGTCCAGGCTTGCCTGTAAATAAACTGGAGGCAGCCTGGGGTGGGGTGTGAGGTAAAGCCAGGCTGCACCCATTGCAGAAGATCTAAAGAAGTCCTGCAATATGGGTTTGCAATATGAATTTGTAGCTAATGGACGTGTACTTGCCATGGAATTTGCATTAGTTCAAACCATATACATATATATATATATATATATCACCAGAACTTGTGAGTGAACTTTCTTTGGAAGGACATTTTGAAATAATACATGGTCAATGATATGAGTTTCTAGAGGAACTGTTATGGGCTGGATGACTCAAAATCAAGAGAATTTGTTTACTGAAACCAAAGGGCTTAAGGGTGCCTAGAGCCTGGTGGTGGTGGGTCACATAAGACACCACCAGACAGGGTGGGATATCCATCAGGCTTGTTTTGCCACTGCCAGTTTCCTCACAAACACTGAACAGCAGTCAAGCTTCAATCTCTGTAAAAAACTGGCTGTATTACTTCAAGACAAAGTATTCTCTGACCTCTGGAGCATGTCATTACAAAAGAAGGGCCTAATTGACTTCTTGGATGTGCAATTATTTGTTCTCGCAGTTGTCCCATAACAGCATGGATTATAAAGCTTACATCTTAGGCAGGCAGGCGAAACTCAGTTACCTTAGTCCTGCTGTTTAATTAGTGTTTACAACTGGACATTGTTTATATCCCAATAAATGTTGCCTGAGTGAAGACTTCCTCTTAACCAATTATACCAGATGCTTTTCTGTGCAAGTCCTAATTAAATAACATCTATTTGTACGTTTCCTTTAGTCCTGCCTCTTGTGTGGATGTCTGTCAGAGTGCCATGCCACTCTGGGACACTTCACCCACATTTCTGTCACTTTCTGGTTCGCTGGCTGGCTGCAGCTGCTCCCCTTAAAAGCTCTTGCTTCCTGTATGGGAGGAAGGTCCTGATGGGCAAGGCTGGGATTTGGGAATCCAAATCAGTTTTTTGTGCATTAGCAGAATCCTTAAGTGATTGCTAAGTCACACATGACCCCATCAGGATGGTGTAACTTCAGGTGGCTGATGGGGTCACTGCTGTAGTGTCCAACTCTGCAGCCTCCAGCACAGAATTTTAAGCAAAGCTGGAATTTACTTGGAAGCCCTCCTCTACAGACATTGTCAAGGTGCAGATACTGTGCCTGGCTTGTGAGCAGCTCTGCTCCTCATTACAGTTTTGGCACAGTTTCAGGAATGGTCCAGATTAGCTGTCCTGGACAGTGCAGTGCCCTCTCCTTAATCAGACCCTCAGTACTGAGCTTCCCTTCTCACATATAATGGAACATTACTTTCTGGCAGGTAAGATTTTAAGCACTTTCCTATTTCAGGTCCTTTTTCTAAGAGCTGATTCCTAAGTTGCCACCACTTTTATGTGTGCTCAAAATATGAAAAGGAAATCAGCTTCCTTTCTCTGGTACAGCAGCCGCCCTCCTAAATGAGTCAATGAGTTCCCAAATGTAGTATTTCAATGCCATGTGAAAAAGTATGGAGTGAGAGATGTATTAGTAGGAACACTGTCTCGGTGCCAATCCTTATGGGTCAGAGGATTACGAAACAAAGTAGCCCATCTGTGCTTCACCAAATATCTTCATTTAGAAGATAAACATGGTAATGTAACCACATTTTTTACTGTGTACTTCCTTAATCCAAACTTCAAGTGGTTCTAATTTCATATTAATGTCTTAATTTTTAAATTGTCCTTGATTTCAAGATGGATTAGTTAGTAATTACATTAAATTATTTCTTCAGATTCTGATCAGATACATATATACCCATTCATTTCCTTAAGATCTTAATTTGAAGAGTTTTTTTATTATCTCTAGGGTCAGGTTGCAGTGAGCAGCAGAAAGTTTGCAGGCTGGAAAGGTCACTGAAGCTTTAGAATGCAGTAAATATTACAGATACAAACCTTAGAAAGTTCATGTAATTTTTTCTACAGACTCTAGGTTCAAGGTTGGAGACACATAATTGGGTGTGATTATGTCTTACTGGCTAGTCACTTCTCAGCACTGCTATTATAACAAGGGAAACAATTTTGGTAATCATGGTGTTCAGGAATATCTAGAATTTTGTATTACTTGGACAAAATAGAGAGATTAAAGAAAAGATGCTGTGTGTTTCATGTCTCCAAACACATAAAATAGTGATTTTAAAATGTTACTGTGAATGTGGCCTTGGCATAGTGATTCTCCAGCACCATTAAAGCCAGGTCTCTGCCTATCTCACCACAGTCAGGCTGGAGTTTGCACGGGGAGCACTGGTCCCTGATCATCTTGTGGACCATCAGGAATTACATTGCCCTTAGGGGCATAATGATCTTTTTCTCTCGAGTTCTCATTGTTTTGCCATAGCAGGTAGTTTAGAGCTAGATTCACTGAACAACTCTATTTTTTGTATTCTTGAGGGAAGGTTTTTGGCCTCAGTAGGTCCCATATTTTGCTTTACTCTGTACTCTGGATTCCACAGAGTATGGGTCTAACATGTTCTTATCCCTTTCCTAAACTGATGGAGTGCTGCTATGTGCACAAGTTTTCTTTATTGTACTATTTTTAAAGGCAAACGTTGATGATATTTTGCACCACAAGGACTTGTTTTAGTGGAAATGAAGGGCTTATTGAGTTTAACTGGGAGGGCAGCAATGTTCCAGTGAAGGTGAAAGGTCTCTCAGGGCTGAGAGTCTCAAGCCATCAAGTGCATTGGACTCAAGCCCTCACAACAACTTAGCTACCAAAGGCAACCAGCCTGCAGTCCCTGAGTTCATTCCTTGGGTTCCTAAAAGGAATAAACCCATTACTGTTCATCTGTGTGGCTGACATTAGCATAGATCTCCTCCACTCCTTTCTGAATACTTGTAAGACTTGTATATGATAGGAGCAAAAGAGAATTCCTTGCCACTTAGTGTGAGAAAAAAATGCTGGGGAAGACAAGTGCATATTAGGGTGAGCCAACTGTTTACCATGATCTGCTAACAAATGTGAAAACTAAAAATGGCCTTTCTGCACTGGGATTTTATCGTGTATTAGTTGCCATGTGTTAGTGAACATAAGCTTATTGCAGTCTCAAGTAAATTCCTGCCATTTCAGTTTACCTCCTCTCTCCCAGCTGCTACATGTAGTGATTGTCTCTCAGAGATTTGCTGCTCCTTTTTCTGTGCCACTGGAACCTTGAGAAATCATGAATTTATTTTATAAGTATGGAATTTAACATGGTTCCTGAATTCATTATGAATTATTCTTTCCTCTAAAGAATTTAATTTCAGTTGAGGGCCAAATGATCAGTTTCAGGAGAGCAAACAATTGTTCAGGTAATCTGAAATTAAGTTCTGATTGTACCTCTCTCATTTTTTCCAGATGTTCATTGACTACATTAAAATAATTTTATCAAAGTAGATACTGAAAAGGATTAAAGGATAGAAAGGAACTGTAAAGTTTATAGATGATTAAAATGCAATGCATAAAATGTGTCTGTGTATATAGACATGGTACTGAATGTGGAAAATGTCCATAATAATCTTGAAATATTAATGAAAAACTAAGATAGTAAATATTTTCAGTAAATATATTAAAACATCACACAAGCCTATACTTTAATTTCTAAGTATAGGTGTAGTAATCTAGCCACCAGGACTGGATCAGGATCCTGTAGACCCTTTGGGAATGCCTGTCAAGTTACAGACCATGTTTAGTGGATAGACAATTAGAACCCCCTGGAAAGTGCTTTCCCCACTGAGGGCTTCCAGGAAATTCCAAGGTTACAGTGTAGAACTCTTTGGGCTCCTCTTCTGAGTGGCACAGAATTCTAGCTTAGTATTATTTTTTGGGTTTGAAATTCTAAACCATCTTGATCCACATACTCAAATCCCAGGAGAACTGACTTAGCCTCTCACCTTTCCCAGATAAAGTGCGCTTTTATCACGTACGTGTGTATACGTTTCCAATGGGAACTTAAAAATGAAGGTTATTTCCTGAAAAGAATTTCAAAGCCTCAGCTTTGTAATAGCAAGGGTTTACTTGGGTAATAATTTCTTTTTCCATTCTGCACCTAGGTGGCTGTCACTGACCTTCCTTCCCTGTCCTAGTCAAATGCAGGGCAGAAGTGCACGCTGGCAGCCAAGCCCTTGTCAGCTGTGCCTGGCTTAGAGGGACACTGAAAGAGCAAGGATGTGCACCTGAGAGAGCTCTACACCTTGCTGATCCCTGGCTTTTACAAGCCCAGAAGTGCTTGTGGAAGAGTGGAAAAGCAAGGTAGCATTCCATATCCTGGAGGCACCAGTTGTTCACCTTCCCTACAGTACAGTCGTCGTTGCAACCTGGGTTCCTTTGGGCTGACAAGATCTTTGTGTAATTACACAATATTGATGTACATCTGTGAGAACAAACCGTTAGGAACAAACAGTTCAAAATATCTATAAAACATAGAATTAAAAAAAAATATTTTCAGGTGTGAAATGAGATGATGCTTCGCCTGCATGGGTACAAATTGATCCAAGTTTTGTGATGATAGCGTCACTGGTTTCATATCAGTTATCTCAGCATAACTTTTTGATTATTTCTGAAATCATGCACAGAATGAGGGGAGATTCAGTTTGACCTTTCCAGACTTGCTGCATTTTAATTTTTCCTATGCTTAGAAATACCACAGAAAAAAACCCAGCAGGTAATATTATTTTTGTATAAAGCTCTCTAATTATACTAGGCATGTTCAGAATACATTTAAGATACTGTCCTGACACAAAAAAAAATTACAGTGTGCTTTTAGATATTACATAACTAATGAGAGTGATAAATGCTAGGAGAATGAATGGATCAAGGTTACAATAATAAGATTATAGGATTCCTCCACTATGTGTGCATAGTTTAAAATTCACTTCAATTTTGCTACCTCAGTCTGGGCTTTGGTTTTTTATTTTGGCTTTTTCTTTCTTTATCAGATTTAATTTTCTCTCTGAATCCACCAGACCATAACAACCTGGCTAAAAACTCTGACCAGTCTTGATTTTCTTTCTTTTTTTCCTTCTTTTTAAATTTGGATTCTGCCTGCTCTGCTTGCACAGCCACCATCAGTGCCCTGTTTGTATCAGAACCATTTTTATGCCCTCTTCTCTGACAGCAGTCATAGTTGAATTATACTTGAATGCTTGCACTACTTTATTCTACATGAGGAAAAGGATACAAAAAAAGAGTAATTATGTGATTTCTACACAATTACACCTGGATTCTTTAATCCCCATGTTGAAGACCCACAACATGCACCATGCATGTGGTGTGTAAAACGCACGCAAAACTCGTGCTAATGCTCCATCTTCTCCTTCTCATCCAGCTTTAACAGTCACTTACAAATGATTTGTGAAAAATCAATAATGCACCTTACTGGCTTTTTTGTAATGTATAAGAAAGGGCACTTTTTTGCCAATTTTTTAAACACTGAAAATATCAGGATTGTAAAATTGGATTTTTATTGATTTTCTTGGAAGATCTTTGGGGTTTCGACAGACATGTATTGACAGCAGCCACCTCTAGCTGAATCAGAAGTATTAAATATATAACACAAATCATTCGATCTTCAACATATTTGAATTATCCTCATGTTAAAAAAAAAGTGATCAGGAATCTTTTTTCCTTTTAAGTCTTTGCTCTTGTGTTATTATTCTTTCTTACGTTCTTTAATCACCACAGCCTTGCAGGCTGCGAACGAAAGATAAACAAACAATGGAATATCTAATGTTTCAAATACAAGCACAGATAAAAAAAGTAAAGCATACTCCTCAAGTCCTTATAGATTATAAATAAGTAGAGAAACGGCACAAATCTGTATTTAGAAAAATAATTTATTTCTCAGTATCTGTAATGAAGGGAGTTGTCAGTCACATTAATTTTTATGTAAATTTACCTAAGCTGATGAATCATAACTGAAATATTGTCTAATCTTCCTGGGTTTGGCCAGCATTTCCATTTCTATTTCGATTGCCTCAATTTATTTCTGTTTGCTTAGATAATGAGTTTTAAGGGCCCATCCCAGGACCCATAATGAGCAGAGTGAAAAGAGGGGCTGCTTCACGGCACTGCCAGTCCCTTACAAGCAGTGGATGCCCAACACATCAGACCAGTCCCCATGACAGACACTCAGCTTGGCACACAGCTGACGATTCATTATCATTCCTTCAGTAGACATCACAGCAGAGGAGATTTTTAGGGAGGGATTTGAAGGAGGAAAATTAGGTGAGTGGGAGTGCGAAGCAGCAGCGAGGGAAAGCTGGTTTGAACATGTAACAAGTAGAGAGTTATTACTGAATGAAATGTGTGGGGGGAAGCCGTTGGTTTCTCCATAGGCTATTAAAAGATGATGGGGTGGGAATAAGCTGCAAAGAGCCACAGAAGTGAGGCAGCTTTTGCTTGCCAAGATGCAGAAGGGGGCGGGGGGATGCGCTTGAACGAGGAATAGGGCTGAAGCAGCAAATGTGAGGACAATCCGGGCACAAGTGTCTTGCAATAGTTCTGCTATTCTTTGCTGTTTTGTTTTGTTGTTCTCTTTGTTGTTTTGCTGTCATTTTGTACTGTCCAAAATCAGATTGTTGGGGCCAAAGGCCTTTTTGTACTAATGACAAGCCCAACATGTTCTCAGGTGCTCTAAAAATGCACAAATAAAAATAAGCAACTGCTTCTCCTGAAAACCATTTCCCTCATTCTTCAGCCCTGATTCGAGTTACACCATTCAGTTATCTATTTCCAAAAGAACTTTCTATATGAACTTTCCAGTTCTCTCTTGTCAAATTATCTTACTGTTTTTGGAAAGACTGCATATCATCTATATTTAACACCACTTCAGCTTGGTGAGGTGACTATAACATAGCATTAAACTCAGACTAAAAAAATGAGTGTGGCATTTCTAGGTTTTTCAAGTATGTTAACTCAGAAGAGATAATTTGACTGGAAAAAGTGCTTTCCCCCAAATGTCTCTGATTGCAATGGAAATGTCTCTGTTTTCAACAGATCTTCTTGCAGGTATTGGGGGTGAGTTAATCGGCTGGCAATTAGATGCAAAAGGCCTTTGGATTAGTATTTGTGGTCACCATAGAAGCGAGTCTCAGAGAAATGTGAATAAAGAGGTCACCCGAAGAACAGATATGGAAGGTCTCTCCACAGGCACTTAATTCTTAGAAATTTACAGATGAAAAATGCTATATGGGTATTAATAGATAGGAATGAAATATGGATGAGGGGACACTAAAGCTGGAATAGCAAGTAGAACAAAGGGAGTAAGGGCATGTGGGGACATGGTAAGAGACCAGACTAGAGCTGCAAACTTGGACAGAACTGTTTAAAATCTAAAAAATAAAAAAATAATCAAATAAAGGAGTGAAGAGATCAGTACTATGAGAAATTATCTGAAGGACAGTTGGGATGGGACGTGGCTATCAGGGAACATAAAAGAAGAAGAGAAAGATCAGAGTATATGTGGCATATTCTAAAGAGGGAAGTCCCAGGATCATTTGCCCAGCAATAAATAAGGAAGAGCAGAAGGCCTGGGTGATTTTCTGGCCTGGAGCAAGGCTGTAAGGGAATGTGTCTGTGGGGGTGTGTGCACTTAGTGTAGCTCACTGTCAGCAGCGAGACAAATCCACCTTTTTAGTATGCAAGTGACCACCTATAGTTTATAAAGACTGCAGAGGGGAAAGTCTAGAAAATATTTTTGCAGAGCTTGAATCTAGATTGCCTCCAACATTCTTTTTTGCAAGGGTGTATCTTCCAACTCCATCACAAAGGCCCCTTGGTACACCACTTCAGACAGGTATTTCATCATGGAACAGGAATGTGGCTAAAGTAACGTTCAATTAGCTTATATAATACTAAAGTAAGATACTGAGAGCGAAGAGAAATAGATAAAAGAAAGAGACCCAAGTGCCACTGAAAAAGAAAGGAAACAGTAAAGGAAGTGAAACCACAAAAATAAATGCTGTAAAAATAACCAGAGAACTATGAACTGAAAGAAGAATGAACAAGGCTTCAAAAAGGAGCAGGCTTTCTCTTTTCCAGGGAGAAAGGAAGTAACTAACCCCACAGAAAAATCTAAGCATGTAGAACTTGTAGGTATTATCCATGTGAGTGCTGTTAAGAGGAGCTGAACTGGACCAGAAAAGGCATATGCTAGGTAGGAAGACAAAGAGGTAAAGTGATGTTTAAATAGCATAACTTAGATGGAGAAAGATATAATTTTACATGCCTTATTCTTTAATCTTGGATTGTTCCTCTGACTAGTCACTGGTCACTAGGAAGTGGTTACATGAATTTACTAGATCTAAGGAAGCAAACACCTGAGTGTGTGCATCACCATAAACACAGTCCTGTCTGTTTCCATTGCTTAGCATTGCTCGTGTACTCTCCGCTTCAGAGTTTTAACAGCCACCTGGTTCGGGGTGCATTCAGCCCCACGTCTGCCTGTGTATGCACATAAACACGAGTCTTGATGCCTGTGCTTGTAACACTGCGCTCGTCCCGTGGTCAGCCTCGCTTCCGAGAGGCTGGAGTTGTCTGCGCAGAGGATGCACAATGGAGCTTGCGCCTCAGCATTAGTGAGACACGCATGATCACACCCAGCCTGCCGGGTCCCCCGGGACTCACACACATAATTAGCCCCTGTGCACCAGAGCCTTCATCGCCGTGTTTGCCACATGGTGAGTGTCACCCAGCGGGCCCGCGAACACGCGCACACAGAAGCCCTCCCGTCCCCGGCACTGCATTTGCCATATGGTCAGGCTCACCTGCTGGGGCTGGGGCAAGGAGACAGACGGGCAACACTCACACACATAATGAAGCTTCCCCACTGGGCTGCCTTAAGAAGTTTAAAAAAAATATAAAATAAAAGTTGACATAACTGCCACATGACCAGACTCACCTGCTGAGTTTTGGGGCAGGGTGGGGCAGTCACGTACACACTAATTGGCCATCTCTGCCGGTGCTGCACCTCGGTGCAGGAGGCTGGAATCGGAGCAGGAGGGATGCGCTCCCTTCCCCTGGGGCAACACAGACCGAGCCCACACAGGCCGCCTCTGCTCCCCGCTGCCCTGAGCTGTGTGGAGGGGGACGTGCACCTCCGAAACACCGGGACATCGGGCAATAGGAAGAATTTCTTCACAGAAGGGGTGACTGGACGTGGGAACGGACCGCACAGGGAGGCGATGGAGTCGCTGTCCCTGGAGGTGTTAAAGGAAAGACTGGACAGAACCCGGTGCCATGGTCTACTTGACACAGTAGTGTTTGGTCTTTGATTGGACTCGATGATCTCAGAGGTCTTTTCCAACCTAACTGCTATTCTATGATAATGAGCCTCTCCTCCTCAGCGCCCCGTGAGCACCTCAGGCCCACACCGACACCCATGGGCAGGCACGGGCCTCCGGAGGAGCTCCAGCACCAGTACAACCCCGTCCTCCGGGGCGCAGTGACGGCAATTGCCGAGATTGAGAACAGTGACCACGGAATAGAGAACCAGCTCCACCTTGCCCGTCCGAGCAGCGGCGGTAAACAGCGGCCGCGGGAGGCGGGGCGGGCGCGGCCGTGGCCGTGCAGGAGGGAGCCGCGCTGCGTGAGGGGCGGGCGGCCGGCGGTACTCCCCTCACGCCCCGCCCGCCACCACCGCGGCGGCTGCCGGGCTGGGCGAGGGTGGGAACGGACGCTGGTTCCCGAGCAGGCTGTCCCGGGCAGGCGCTCTCGGGAAAGGCTCTCTCCGGGCAGGATGAGCCCAGGAGGTCGCTCCCAGGGAAGGCTCCCCTGTCCCGGGGGAGGGCCTTCAGCCCCGCCGCCATGTCGGGGGGGCGCGGGGCTCCCCCATGGCCGTGACGCGCGTTGCCATGGCGACGGCCGGGCGGCGTTGGGGGGGTGGCGGGATGACAACAAATATGGCGGAGAGGAGCAGGACGGCAGAGACGGGTCAGTGCCAGTCGCAGTCGCCTGGGCGGGGGGAGAGGGGGAGTCCCCCTTCTCCAGGGGCTTCTGGCGGTAGAGGGGGCCTGGCTTGCAGCGGAGTGTGGAGACGGAGCCTTTCTCCTAGGGGAAACGGGGGGGTACCTCTGGCCGAGGGCACCGAGGTGGTGAGGGGACCGCGGCAGAGGCTCCTGCCCAGGGAGCTGTGACGAAGGGCAAAGCCCCTTCCCTTGGGTGATGAGGAGAGTCTGCCCAGGGACAAGCTGGTTGTGGGGAAAGCTCCTTCAGGCAGGTAGAGAGGGAAGAGCCCCATCGTTCCAGGCCAGCCTGAGCGGGACTGACCCGCTGTGGGGTGGAAGGTGTGAGGGCCGGAGGCCGGCTCACCCGGCCTGCGCTGCGGGGCCGAGCCCCGGCGTGGCAGAGGAGGAGGCTGATGGTGGGGCAGCCCGCACTCTGCTCCATCCTCCCGCACTCTGCTCCATCCTCCCGCGCAAGGGCAAAGGTTGCGGTGGCAAAGAGCAGAGCAAACCGGCGGTGCAGAGGAGCTCCCCTTACACAAGAAACGACCGCCTGCGTGAATTAGCATGAAAAAGTAATGCGTGAAGACACGGGTCTGGAACTGAAACTGCAGCACAAGGCCGGTAGCTTGCGGGGTGACCTGCAGGTGCTGCTTTACCTGTCCGGGAGGTGTGAAGTGCCCGGAGGCTGCAGAGGGACAGCGAGCAGCACACCTGACAGCTCCCATCCCTTACGCTGTTACTGAGGATTTCTTTAAGAAAGCTGCCAAATGTTATTCTTCCTGTTCAGGATGTATTAACAATGGTTTTAACTGTGTATGTGAGATAAGTTTGTGAAGCTGAAGTTTTGTGTCTCCTCATAAATGATAAGGACCCTCTAGGTATAGGGGTCTGTCCTTTGTAACAAAATACAGTTAAGGTATTTTCCAATCCACATGAAAACAAAATCCCTCAAAATATAGTACGAAAATTAGAGATGTTAACATTTGGAAGATGGAACAAAGATGACAGTATTCCTGAATATTTAATCTCCCACAGTACCATACATAAATTATCTGGGTTCCTGAACCAGGAGTTCATTTTCCCAGCCTGCTGTGTTAGCTGCTGCACCTCTGCTTTTCAGCCAAAGAAGTGCCTCCAAATAAATATGCATCACCCATAGAACTGATCTCGGATTTTTGGGCCACTTATGGTGAAAAAAAGGGATAAGTATGTCAAATGTTGTTCTGTTCTGGGGAAATGATACTACAGAGTCTACATCTAAATTGATTGTCCATATGGTTTTTGAACTCCCTGTATTCAGACATACGGTTTATGAACCTGTGGAAAAACACTGTGAAATTTATTGTGTGTTGATCTTGTCCATGGCGCAGGTGATTATTTTCATCCTCTGCAACACTGCTAACAGAGGTGATCAGCTGTGCCTGAGCTGTGAATCAGGGACCAGATCTCCAGTAGCCATGGGACTTTGTCAGCTTTCCTGCCAACCCCCTGTGCCTCTGCCCTTGTCAGTAACTTCAACATGGAATGTAACTTCCATACTATTTCCAGATTAATTTACCTAGTGTTCTCTACTGTATTAGTTAAACCTGCAGCTTCACAATATTTGTTTTTTAATTTTAACCTTGCCCAGAACCTTTTCTGCTTCTGACCATTGCAGCTGACTAATCAACAATCTTGTCATAAATGTTGTGTTTCAGCTTGTGCCGAATTCATATTTAGTTGCATGTCCTGGTACATGTCTGCTTGAGTTATACAATGTTTGTCTGTACACTTTGCAAGTTTAATTTTCAGGTCCTTCTGTTTTGGAAAAACAGATAAGTAATTAAAAATGCAAAGAACCACAAAGATAGGGAGAAGACCCAAAACCTTCAGAGAAGAAGAGGCAAGCTTGTGATCTTGGCCCACTTTTAAGAAAGGTCACGGAAACTAGTGTGGGAAAAAAAGGTGGGGTGATCTGGATTTTTTCTGACTGTCTGCTGACACTAAGTCGACAGGCAGGTTCTTTCCATGGCAAATCCCTCAAAGAATCTCTATTTTCTTCCCCTTTACTGCTGGGTGACACTGACACTGTTGTTGAACACATAATTGGGGAATGTGCTCTGCTGCATCCTCACTGCTTAGTGTGTCTTCATCATGTGTGAGATCTTGAGCAGTCTTTAGGAGATACAGGAATGTAGCTCTGGAACCTGCCTTTTGCATAAATGCAAGGAGAATAAAGCCATTACAGAAGGACTGAACATTGTTCAAACCATATAAATCAATTTAGCCAGTATGAGTATGTTATACTTGTTGGATTTTTTTTTTTTTTAAACAGCAACATCATGTTTTCAGTCATGGATCAGAAAACACAAGTAATAACTCTCATCATCTCATCTTCCTATCTAGAAATACTGATGGTTATTTTCAATTTTTGCATAAGGAAACCATATTACAGAGAAACTGAAGGTAACTTATTCATGCCTTAAAGCAGCACAAATTGCTATGATGGACCATTCTTTACTGATTTAGTTCAGAACTCAGGTTTGACAAGAGTCAATGTCAGAAAAAATACAGTGTGCACTTAGAGATAAGGGATTATAAAAATTAGGTTTCTTCCTAAAAGTTATCTGACAGTGAATGATGCACATCTAGGATGCATATGACCTCTCTAAACTCTTAGATTTGAGAATATGCTGTGTTAAGATGTTTTGTAAATTAATTATACTTTATAAAAATTACATTTTTTTTATAATACAAGAATTTTTCATTTCAGTTTTATTAGTATCTCTGTTATAGGGAAGTAAATATTGTAATATGTCTTATACTGGTAATTATTCTTACTCTTTCCCTATATACAAATATTTTCATATTCTATTCCTTTTCCTTGTAGAAGATTTTTGTTTCTGTTTTTTGCAAATTCTTAACCTTTTTTATCTTTTTAATTGGGGAGGGGGATTAGGACACACAGAATTGCACGAAGCATTTCAGAAGAGGTATTTCCATCAGCTATTAGTCTACTGTTAAGTTGAACATTATTCTCTACATCATGGTAGGTTTCAGCCAATCTATATATTTCAAGTAAAATTTGGACTTAATATGGAAGGTAGATTATCTCACACCTCTCTGGTACAGAGTTCATATTCTGCTGCTGTCCTCCTCAGACTAGGCAGACATCTGCTCTAATCCATTAAAATAGTTTCTGTATTCTGATGTTTGGTTAGACTCCTGCAAATCGGCTCACTTTACTCAGAATTAATCATTTTCCCATTGTAGCTGGCTCATTAGTCCTACCTGCTTTAACAAAAGTGTTTAAATTAGCTTTTTGCAGTAAACTCTGAATTTGTTTGACTCCTGTTTGGTTTTCCAGGCTGAAACCTTTGTCTCTCAAGCTGTGAATCCAACTTAAAGCAATGTAAATCTTCACAAATGAAGTCTGCAGGAGGATCAAAGTGATTGAGTCTAGTTAGTTACTCTCAAGATCTTCTTGGTTTGATTTCCAGCTGTTCTGCTCAGCTGACCTTGCTGTCATAAGCCTCTGGAAGATACAGGAAAACAACCAGTTTAGTTAAGTTTCATCAAAACCAGATGAATGTTATTTGTTCAGTTCTGTAGCAAAGAGGACATTTTAGCTTCACTAAGGAAGGTTTAGTAGTAGCTTGTAGTGAGTACAGAGTGCCTGGATTTGCTAAATTTTTTGACCCATGAACCAGATGAAAGTATTTTCCAATTTAGAATTTCACTAGTTACCTCATTCTCCCCAGGTTTATGTTCAAGGCATCTCTGTTACCTTCAGAGGACTTGCATCTGGAGACCTGGATGATCAAAGGGTGCAGGTTATCTCTGAGTTCTGTAATCGTTTTTTATCTGAGGCAACTGAATATTAGCCTGGATTGACAGTTCTAATATGTGTTATTCCACAGTTGCTAGTCATATTGAGGATATTAGTATTTCTGGTATTTCATTGTGTCATCGTCACTGAAATCATAGTGAAAACAAGAAAAGGCATTCACTCATAGTACTGAACAGGATATAAATAAATATCTTTAGACCAAAAATCCTGGTTATCAGAATGAACAGGCTTCCCAGCTGAATGTGGAAGTTTTTTATGTTTATTTACATGTCACCATCGGTACCTTGCAGAGTGGTGTTGAGTCACATTTCTTGTTAAGAATGGTTGGAATTTTCAAAGCTGTGACCTGGCTTCAGGGAGGAAATCTGCAAACCTCTGTTGAATGCTCAAGCCCCACCCAAAGTTTGTGTAGTAATTAGCGTTCCTAAAACAGTTAGTGTTGAGCTTGTTATTTAAGAGATCTGCAAGTGAAGAGGCCAATAGAACAGCTGTGTAAATTTTGCAGTATTTTCTGATTGATTTTAATATGAGAGTGCTGAGCTGGATTGTTTTGAAGATAGCTTTCCATTATTCTTTCAAAAGAGGATAGTTATTCTTTTAAAAATAGTTAATCATTTATGGTATGACAACATTCTAGTATCAGGAACATAACTGCTTTTTTCAGTGGCCTTAACTGTTAAATAAGAAAACAAACTATGTAAGAACATAATTTATTTGTCTTTAAATAAAGTCTTTTTTGGTAACTAATTCACTGACTTTATCATGAGGAAATTTAAAGGAGAAGAGATCAGCTAATTACTTTAATAATATTATTTAATCTTGGTCATTAAAATAACACCATACGTCAGTGATACTTCTGATTATCCAGGTAAAAGTAATTTCTACAATTGAATTAACTTTTCCTAAATGATTTCTGAATTTTAAGGTGTATACAAACCACAGAGCTTATTTTGTAATATATACAATTAATCTGTAAACATCATAGAATTCCAGTGTTTGGGAAGAGACATTGCAGCCTTCTTGCTGAAAGGGATCTGCCCACTGTATCCTCCTATCAACACGAGGAGGCTTCAAACGTCAGTGGAACTCTGTGTGGGGACTGGGCCCAGCCTTGCAGATGTTCACACAGCAGAAAGAGCTGTTTGCAGCTGTTTATAAAATGCTGCAGGGTGGATTTGTAAACAAATCTAAAATGGGTTTTGTTCAATAAAGAAATTTGCCAGAAATTACCGATTGCATTGGTACTTTTTAGCCAGAACAGTTGGAAGTCCAGGGGACATTAGAGAAAGGTTTCTTAGTAAATCTAAGGTCCTTTGTAAGACTATTAACTGTTTCAGTTTTAACTGTATGAGTTGAAATATTTGTTGAAATTCTATACAGAAATTAACTCTAGTCACTGGAGAAAGCTATTATAGTGATCATTAGACTTTGCTGCCAGTAGGTCGCTGTTAAGCAATTTCCAATGTTTTTCAGTTATCCAGTGGAAAAAAAATCCTTGCTAGAAAAATTCATCGAAGAAGAGCTGCTAATATATTTTTGGTACTTAAGGCTTTGATCATATTTTTGTTACATAATTTGCCATATAAGGAGACCTGAGAAATTCTAATGAAGGCTTTATACAGCCAGAAGATATAATTTCAGAAAAAGAAAGAAACAAGAATGTGTTGGGTGTTCCAGTTGCCATTTTTGAGTGGTTTACCATTTCCTAGCCATATTTCATACTTTTTTTTCTTTGACAAATAATCAAAGCTTTGAAAAGTTACTTACCTCGAGCCTCCCAACGTTTTTTCTTTCAGTGAAGTTCAAAGCACCCTATTAATTACTAGCACTTGTGAGAGGAGGCTTTTGAATTTGTAAAAAGTAAAATGAGACCTATTGAGAATTTTAATAGGTTTTATACTGAAATTTGTAAAACAGAAGTTTCTGCAAGTTTCTCTAGTGTGGTTCTCACTGCTTTTAGTAGGCAAAAGTCACATGCAAAAGACCAAATTAACCTCAGAATGCATTTAAGTGGCCTACATAGCTTTTCTGTTTTTGGTAGTGGAGCTATATAGATTTAATGCTCAATAAAATAGGTTTTTAAAGTCATCTCCCTATTTTACAATGGAACCAGCTTGATCTCCACGTGGGGCCACTAACAGGACTGGCACACTCAGATCTGCAGCACCAGCCTGCCCTCCAGGTGGGACACCTCACACAGTAGCTTTCAGCTGCCACAGAAGAGATGGACAACTCGTCTATACTGGGAAATTTTCCTTCTCTTCCTCTTTCCTCCACAACACCTGCTTAGGGATAGAAGTCACAGAGGAAAATGGCTGAATAGTCACTGTTACCTTTTTTAAAGTTTTTAATGAAGATGTCTGATAACTTGGTAACAGAAGGCAGCAACCCCTGGATAAATGAGGTGCTGGAGGACATGGAGGGGAGTTTGTGCAGTTATTTCCTGCCAATGTCAAGGGGATGCAGGCGTGCTGCTTTGCTCACAGTGGTGCTGCTGGATGTGGAGCAGCTCTGGCACAGCCACCTCCAGCACTCTTGTTTTTGGAGGACTGATCATGCTGCCCTTTTCCAGAATGGTGGGAATCTTTTGAAACCAGCTTAGATTTCTCAAGTGATTCCCCAAGGTAGTTGGCATGCAGAGCCTGGGTGCAGAATTGCCATGTTTAGATTGCATTGTACCTGAGATAACAAGTTCTTCTGGGATCAAGCTGTGTCTGCCTTTAATCTTTATTAGAGGTAAACCGATTTATAATTACTTGAAGTTGGTTATGGGTACACATCAATGTATCCCTTATCCCAGATTTCCTGGTCACATTGTCCCCACAGTTTATTTTCTTGACTTTGCCACAGAGGCCAAGCCTGCCATTTAAGAAGTGCTGTATTTGTTAACTTTGGATTTTTACATACATTTTTGAAGTAATTTTACTATTTGTATGGTGAAATGGTTTGGAAAACTGCTCTACGAGAATAATAATGACTTCCATTTCATTTTGTCATAGACTCTCAAATTCAGGATGTGGACTTTAGTATTAAATCTAGGGCTCTCATCCTGCAAATGTTTGGTAATGAATTTGATGTATTTGTGTATAGTAAATGCTTTTTGTGATTGGTTCTATTTTAGGATAAGTAATGTATAAAGGTTAGAGGCTAAAACTTACATGTTCTGATACATATATTTTCTAATATATATATATATATATATATATGTGTGTCCCTGTTCTCTCAGTATGGTAAACTAGCTGATTTCATGTTTTCATTATGTCAAAAATCGAGCATAGAAAAGGGGATGGAGGAAAAAGTAGTTGATTTAAATTATTATTAGATGAATAAGCTCTGTAATGATCCCATTTACCTGCTAATTCACAGAGCTGTTTACTTAGCAGTGGATCTCACAATCATGAGTGAAAACTGGCAAGATTTTCCTTTTACATTTTGTTTCATAAGCACCTTGGAAAATGTGTTGAATTTCAATCTCCACTCAAGCAAGTGGAACATCAGTTCCCGTGAATCACCAGAGCAGAGCAGCAGGAATCCATTGCAAAGAGAGCCCTTTTGGATTCATTGCAGCTCTGCTGATGTGTTTTCATTTGCAATAAGCAGCAGAGTCACTTTGCCGTTACAGACAACTTCAGTGCTGGGAAGCCTGGCAAGTGGCTATCAGGTTTTCATGCTTATAAAATGCAGATGAGGTAGTATGATGTGTTTGATTAATGAAAAATTCCTCAAATAACCTATACAAATCTGAAAGCAGCAACATTATTTGATGGGAACTGTCCATGTGAAATAGAATTGTGAGATAAACTTGCCTCTCTACTACTTACCTACATCCAAAGCCTGTGGTGCTCTGGAATATTTTGTGCACAATATCACTGTATCTGCTGGTTATTTTATTTCTGAGCCGTACAAATAAACAGTAATTTGATCTCAGAGCTTTCTCTGTGTAAGCCATCTTGAAGGTGGAATTTTTGGCTTGTGTTCTGAATACTTGAAATATTTTGTATGCATTTCATATTCCCATAAATATTGTATCAACTTGGTATTTGCTTAGTTAAAAAACCTGCTGAATATGCTGTATTAGTTATTAGCGTTCTCTGTAGTTTTACTCCTGTTATGTTGCTGATGCAAGACAGTTAATAGGTTGTTTGTTTTTGCTGACATTTTTTATGTTAGAAAATGGGAATTTTGAAACTATTTTTTTTTCTATATGATACTTTGTGAATAAAATAAAACTGCAATGATCTAGTTGTTTGAAATGAAATACTAGATTATGTTCTTAAGGGAATGTGAGTGGACAATGCTTGGGTCAAAGATATTCTCAGTGGTTTAGAATACTACTTTTTGGAATGGACTGTTTTGGAAAGTAGGGGGAAATGCTATTCTGAATGAAGAAGTTAAACAAGTTGTTTCAATGAGTAATTATAACTGTGGCAGTAATTAATAGTGTAATTGATTTCAGCAACCTGGGGGAACAAATTATTTCAGAAGTTGTACTAAAATCTCCAAATTATTTTAAATATGCAATAGTGAAGAAGAGTGTAACTCAAAAGTGAAGAAACTGTGGCTGAAATTACTGCAGGCTTAAGTTAACTGGCAGAAGACATCCCTACATCCCTAAACAACAGGTGAATAGGAAGCAAGAGCCAAGGAAAATAGCAGTTTAACCCAAAGAAGGATTCAGGAATGGTATGTAATAACCAGGATGGAAATTGTCCGTGCACTGAGGTTGCCCAGTTTTCAGTTACCACACTCATGATGAAAGCCCAAGTACCTGCAGAGACCACCTTTCTTCCAGTCACCTGGGGAATACAAGATCTTGAAGAGAGAGATGGTGCTGTGCAAAGCTGCTGATGTGTTTCCCCACAGGATTTTGTGCCTGCACTGGAACCCTCATGGAAGGCCCAGTTTCCCATGGATAAAGATTCATTACCACCATAATGATGTTAGTGATTGAGTCAGGAATTGAAGTCTCCTGAACACCTGAATTAGTGATAATCAAATATTTTTTAAAAAATGTGGACAGGTGCATCTGCAAGAAATTTACAGTAGTTGCGGTTTAGGTATGAACAAATTAAAATAGCTGTTAATAATGGGTTTGGTATAGTGCCACAGCTGACCTGTGTTGAGGCTCACCAAGCTGATTGCTTATGAAGAATAGCTGAGAATAAGATAAAAGCCCTATCCAAATTAGAAAGCACAGCTGTATTCCCTCAGTGCTAACCCTGGAATAATGTCCATGATCCAGCTTGCTAGCTCAGCATCACAGCTATGCTGTCTTCCTTTGGCCTTCCTGGGATTCAGCACATAAACTTGTGCTTCCACACTATGGCATAGACATCTCTGTAAATATAAATTTGTAAAGTTGCTGTTCAATCAGCAGACATAGTAAGACATGAAAAGTGCTAGGAAACTGGCATGAGCAGGCTCATTTCCATAAACAGAAAAAGTGCTGTTTATATGTTCCATGCTTGACCTTGCTGATATTCTTGAAAGACTTCCATGGTACTTCATACTTGGTATTTTTAGGAGATGTCTTTTGTGGACAAACATTTTGAATGTGATAGTCAGGGCTGAGGAGTCTGAAAACTAGAACAAGAAATGAAGCCTTGGCCTTTTGCAAAAGCTGAAATCAATCTACTTCTCTGTTATATCAAGAATATTTATTACCTATTGAGTCCTTTCCAGTTTCCCAGCAGAGAATCAGTTGGTCCCCAAGAAAGGAGGTGCAAAGAGTTAACTTGGAGAGATTAAACTTCGTTAGTCACTGAAGGCTATATAGTCTTGGGTCAAGGTCATTGCATCGGTTGCTACATATAAGATGCTTTAGTTGCATTTAGCTTGGCTCAATGGGAGTTATCTTTAGTTTAGAAATTTATTTTGTCATGACTTCTCCCAGTTATGCTGTCAAGTGTAAGTGAGATAATGTGCTTTTTGGTAAATCAGTTCCTCACACCCAGGGCAGCTGTTGAAACATTGGTATATACAAATTGTCCTGGAGTATATATGGATGTATACACAGCATACATCCATGAATCTCTCCCTTTCCTTCCACTTCTTCTATCCTCCCTCACATATAACACAAATCCAGATATATGAAAGCTGATTTGTTTCAGTATTAAATAGCATGGGAAATACAGCATTTTAGGATGGCTCTAGCAAATGCTAGTGAGTTACTTCAACCACCACCATTTTTTTCCAGTTTTGTGAGTAATACCAGGTTTTGCCCTTACCTGAAATTTCCTCCACTACAGTTCCAAACCCTGCAATTGCCTGCCTGCTTGACTCAGTATTTTTTGCAGGTCACACGCCCTCCTTGTTTTTGGGAAATCAGTTGCATAGAAATTTCAGAAAGGTATGGGATGCTAGGGAAGAGTTTCACTTCTCAAAGTTCTGTAATACCCCACAAAGATAGCCTTTAACTCTTCAGTTTTTTACCTGCCTCAGAATCCCTAGACACAGAATTTCCCCTGGAATGATAGGAACATCCACAAATTTTTTGATCTTGACCTAGAACTTGAATTCCTGTGTTCTCTTTGACTGGTGTTTCAGCATCTCCTCTCATTCACATGCAGACCTAATTCTCTGAGCCATCCCTTATTTCCCAGAAAGGGTGGACTCGCTGATACTTTTTTGCAGATGCAGCTCTGAGGACTAGTTCAACTCAATAGCTATTATCTTCTCTTTTGCCTGCTATCTGGGGTTGCATATAATGTATGATATTTTTGTTTACTGTTTATATGTTTTATGCTTTTGTTTGATGTGTTTTTCTACTTAAGTATTGCTACTATAGCAACTGTTGCATCATGTGATACCTTTGATGTTATCAAGATACAAAATACTTGTTAAAAAATAAATCTATATATAATGAAATTCACTGATCCATACAATGTTTTTAAATAAACATCTTTTCAGTTAATGTATTTCATACAACTGTATTTTCCATTCTTTTTATTTTTCATTTATGGTAGAATTTTAGTTTAGAGCTTATAAGTGCAGTAAAAAGAGTAATGGAATTTTTTTTTTCTTGCGTACTGGGTTCAAAGCATTAATTGTTTTTTAAAATTTTCATTAGAAAAATCTGTTCATACGTTCTTGGACACTTTGGATTTCACTAAAGTCATACAAAAAATTCCATTGCCATTTGTCTCTAACAGAAAGGTAATATCCTTGGGGATAGCCCGCACTGAGATAACAAAAGAGTAGGCTTGAAGTAAAGCTTTTAGGTTGAGGATTGGAAACAAATATCACATATAAAACAGGTGCAAGTCCACACAAGCTGACTTTTCTTCTTTTTCTATAAACTCATAAGACAATGCCAGCCCCTGGGCATGAGGAGTCATTGTGCAGAGCACCTGTCTGCCAGATATCTTCAGCTGAATGTTCTTCATTGGATTTTGGACAGGCTCTATAATTGACCTTGGACTGATAGTTGTGTCTCTGTGTGGATCTGGTCTTTTTGAAAGGACCATGTAGTGGAGATTTCTCATCACCTTTTCACACATGACCAGCCTGGCAGTCAATGCTTTGTTCTGGGCTAAGGACCTCGTGTACCTTTGTGTCCCTGCTTGCCCTGGGCTTTCTGCTCAGTATATTGCAGGCAAAGTCCTCTTTGTGGTGCCACTCAGCCTTTTGTAGGCACCACACGTGTCACCAGCTTTAGGGATAATCTTTCTTTATGTATTTGCATATGAGAACAAGATTTTCCACCCTGAGCTTTGACTCAGATGCCTATTCCACACCTTCTGCTAGAGTAAAGGAATTTGGGTACTTCCATCTAAAGAGGCATGAGGTATTTACATATAGTTATGCTTTTAACCCAAAGTAAAAACTGATGGTGGATTAGCTAAGGAGTCATGTTAGGAAGGTTGAAAGGTAATATTGTTTGGTAGCCTCTGAAGAAAGATTAACTTGTGCAATAAAATTAAAGAACCAAACCGTAGATTTTCATTCCTATTATGCAACCAACCACAAGCCCTTTCAAGTCCATGGCAGTAAGATTGCAGTTTATTCCTCCTGACTACTTTCACAACCTGTGCAAATCCCAGAATTTGCCTGATAATCTCTGCTAAACTACAGTTCATCTTTACTTTGCTTGTGTTCTTGAATATGAATATCATCTCAGTTTGGAGACAGACTTGACAAGCAGTCTGTTGGTCAAACCGTAGGAGGAAAGTAATTGAAGAAACAATTGCTGTAAAGCTGCTTTATCTCAAATTTGTTTTTTAAATGACAACACGATGTTACTATTTTTTAGAACTAGACCAAGCTGTATCACAATGCCTTCCTGTGGTAACCAGTATTTTCCTTGTTCTGCTGGACCTTTGAAAGAGGTAATGGTGACAGAATGGGCACAGTATCCCAGTGTGAGGCAGCAGGTGTGGCTGCTACTATGCCTGGTATTGTCTCAAACCCTGGGATTTATGGTCTAAACATATTTTTTCCCCTTTCTTTTCAGATCACAGTGCCTGAGATTTAAGTTCATTTCAGATTGACTGCAGTATGTTTAGATTCTCCAGTTCATGGCCAAACCTTGCTTCGGGATACATGTCTCTGAAGATCAAAATGACAGTTATGTTTTCTTCTTTTTCTTAGCATTTTTAAGTCAGTGGAGCTGGAATTCCAAGGTCCTGTCTGCTGCTGCCTGTAGGATTTTTAGAATGGCTACAGCACATTCAGAAGTCATAGCAGAAATAGCTTGTCTTCATGAATATCAGTGTTTCTGAACCCTAGGGACAATGATATAAAATATTTTATTTAAAAAGAAAAAGTCAAATAATAAGTGGACACAATCAGCTATTGAGACTATATTGAGACTTGTACTAAATGTTATAATTTAAAATAATTTTGCTAAAAATGACATTGTTTTCAGGTTTTTGGAGCAGATACTGTCATTGGCATAACTTTTGTAAGTGCTACTTAGCCAAAGTGAGTTGAGCAGTGTTCATCTGGAGACTTGGTATGTTTTGGAGCAAGAGGAGTTGCTGTTGGTCATCTGAATGAACTTTTTTTGTTGTTGCAAACTGTACTGAGAGTTCAGATTCACTTCACTGTGTGGGTTTCTATTTACAGTACTGCTCAAGGCTGATGGAGCTTTTCTAGGAAACCTGGAAATATTTCCTAGTCCCTGGATGATAAGGATCTGGCTATTAGATACCATAGATGTTTACAGCAGCAAAATGTATCCTAATTTTATTCTAAAATAAGGATCTCATAAGAGAATGCAAGGTACCTTGATGACATTTTTAACCAAAGAAAGACCTCTACAAAGTTGCCTTGCCATTATTGTTTTTGTGTTACCTCACCTTTCTAATTGCCATCATTGTTAGGGAGTAAGTGAATGATGCAGGTTTCCCAGGCAAATCCCTGCTATATTTTTCCATGTCTGTTTTAATGTGGCTGTGCTCTCCTACGTAAATGTAGCATGAGGGTAGCTGCTGGCTTCTAACTCCCTGGGTTTTCCTGTTTGGCACTTCTGGAAGCTGAGCTTGTTGTTTACCCAATTCAAATGGTTTTCAATTCAAATTTCTAAAGAGGTACCTTCCTCTAGAAACTACAGTGTTTAAAGAAAATGTACTTAAATTTGCATGATGTTTATTGTAGCAAATAACTGATTTCATCTTTTCCTAAATGGAAAAAAAAAGAAAAAAGTTGTCTTTACCCTTTGAATTTAAGAAGGGCAAAGAAACTCTGGAAATTTCCAAACTCTTCCTCCCACGAATCCCAATCTCCTGGAACTGATTCTATTAATTTTCACTAGTTTGATGTGAAATATATCCACAATGACAATAGTGATGAATGCAGATACCAGAAGATTCTGTCCAGGTTTTATTTTAAAGCCTTATATACTTACAGAGATTTCAGACACCTACAGATTTTATACCTGATAGAAAATTACCATTAAAGTTTAATACTGCAGTAAAAGTAAATCCTAGGGATTTGCTGGAGCCTCCTGGAGTTTAAGCAATGAAGAATTAGAATAAAATAGCTATGTGTCTTACAACCCATAAGAAAAATAATTGACAAAATAAGAACTACATTCTGAGACAATTTCTTTGCTAGGTTTTGCCTTTGCTTGTCTTATCTAACCTTTTTTTCAAAGGAGAATCTGGTCTCCTTAAGTGGAATGTTCAGGATGTACTTCAGTTAATTCTCTTTTTTCCTTTTCAGTTTGTTTCAGATTGAAGAGCTATTTCCCTTCCCCACAAGCTTCTGTCATACATCTTTGCCTCCAGCCAGGAAAATCTGCTTAGGGCTCCCCAGTTGTGAGGACAGGATCTCTTTATTGGCCAGAGGACTGGAGCCCAGGGTAGCTGTTCTCTCCATCTGAGGGGGGTAATGTATTCCCAGCACCACTCTCTGCATCTGCTGAACAGACAGGCATGAGGCCATGTTTTATAATGGACTCAAACAGCCTCCTTTTCGGGCAGTGGTCTGGCCTTTCCTTTATCACCCAAGGAGAACATGCCAGAAGGGACATGGTGCTGTTGTGCTGTTTAATAATGTGAAGTTCAAAGACAGTAGTTTTGCATGTTTAGAGATTAAAGATAATATAACTCAAAATATAGCAGCAGTGCATTCTGAATATTCTAAGTATTGTGGAATAAAGAACACGCTAGGAGAGTAATATTGTTAAATGACTATGAATTACAGGCTATTTGATGATTTTATTCTCATTCCTGGAGGGCTACATTAGGTCAGGAGGAGCAGATGGAAACTTTTTGCTGGGACACAGTTACTTGACAGCTTCCTTCTGCATTGTGTAAAGGCTCCATTGGCAGATTTTCTAAATTGCCAGGGAGATGTAACTCTTTATTCTGCCTGCTTTTCCTCCACTGTCTTATGGTGGCAGTGCTATGAATGTAATCCTTTCCAGTTTCTTCATCTTTAAGTGGTGTTTCCCAGTTATCTTTTACAATTTCTGAGGGGCCTATTACTTTTAGCTGAGACTTAAAAGGGAACATTTACCAAGAGGAGTTAAGTCTTCAAACAGCTCTACTCAGGTGACTCCCTGCCTCCCATTCTTTCACTTTGGTCTCTGGCAGCTCAGTCACTCATGGTGATTTGCAGGTTTTCCACTAATTTTTCCTTGTATCCTTGATTCCACGATGTTTGATTGCAAATGACCAACTTGACTAATCTTAACTGCAACAGCTATATATTAATCCAGTTCAAGTAAAACTGAGGAAGTGGTTTTCCTCTGGCTGCTGCTCTGCACTGCAGCTTGCACAATGCACAGGGGTGAATTTTGTCGAGGGACAGAATCACAGCCATGCCCCATCCAGGCCTCAGTTTGCCTCTGACATTCCCAGGCTTTAAGCAAATTTTATCAGCATGCTGGTAAGAAACATCCAGCTAAAATATCCTAAGTAGCAATTATACACTTAAAGAAAACAATTTAAATGCCACAGATTGCTGTCTGTGGGTAATTATTCAGTCTAAAACAAATAACCCAGAGGTTACAAATAATAATTTTGCTAAAAAAATACTATCATGCATTATTCAATATCTACATTTTTAGATTTTGAAAAAGTAAGAAAAGGTCTAAATTCTGTTTGTTCTGTTGTAGTACTTCCCAAAGAGAGTAAGTTTCAAATTTATTCCTGTGGAAGACTGGGGATTCATATGCCAAATGTTGACCTGGATTTGCATATTTTTTAATATGGGATTTATGTACCTGTGAAAATATGGGTATGTGATAGAAAGCCTGACAGACCCTTTAACTATGGTGTCACTAATACATTGTTATAATTTGTTACCTCAGCTAAGGTGTTTTGCCTCAAGAGGTGGAATACTTTTATGTATGGAAAGGTCACTTTTAATTAATAAGCTGTTTTCATCATTCAGGGACAATATGAATTGCTTGTAACATTTGTGTGAAATAGTTTTCAATATAAAAATAAAGCAAATTGAGCTTTATGTCACATTTATCATCCCCCATAACACATTTAAATGTCAAAAAAATCAGTACAGACCAAAAGTCTATTTCTAGAAGCCTTAGTAGCCCTATTTATCAGAGTGAAATAAGATATTATCATCCCATTATCCCATCACATGCCTTCTGTACTTGAAGCTGTACCATTTCTTCATTTTCTATAATACAGAAGGTAGTTTTTCTATTGTTAAATATTTCTTGTCCAAACTCTATGTAGTGAAGAAAGTGCTGAGTGTTTCTTATACTATAATATAAATGTGTGATATAATATACACTGATTTACTTACTTTCTTGTACATATCTCAAATGGAAAAAAAATAAAAATTAGTGTTCTTCTATCCCTATTTGGAAACAAATATTTTGCAGGCTGCAATTTGTTAATATAATTTTACTGTAAAGATAAAGCTTTCAGTGTATTTACTACTGATGTATTATGAGAAAAATCATGCCATTGTGTAGAAATTTTATGTCCTTGTATATTTGACAATGAAATAAATGCTGCATTAAAAAAATTCAAGCTATTCGAGTTATTTTTCTGAGATTTGTTTTCTAACAAGGAGGGCTCAGATAGTCACATGGCTCCATGGGTGTATGTTTCTTCCTTCTAATAATTCTAAAATTTCAAATATGAATGGGACTGAGCAGTCTCAAAGGTTCTAAGTTCATTTAAGATGCCTGAAAATAGGCAGCAGGATAGAGGAGAAGGATCCCATTAATGCTGAGAGGAAGATGCTTCTGAGGGTTGTGATAAAAAAGATGATGAGGAGTTCAATTCCATGGAATCCAGCAGGATCTAGAGCTAGAGAGCTCCTGTTGGAAGAAGTAGATCTGGCTGAATATCAGACTAATGTATATAAGAGGGTTTGGCCATGTGTCATAAACATGCAAGAAACCAGGTTGGGTGGTTTGTTCCTTAGAGAGGCTTTAGCAGATTATGCCATTATTATATCTGAATTCTTATATACCTTTTGAAAAGAAAGGACTGGCTCAGTCAGAAAAAACTGGTGCAGGTGTTAAATGGTGCAAATTTCATTTTATGTAGAAATACGTGGGGGTGTAGCTTCTACTGTTTTTGATATATTATATATATTTTGTTTAATGCTCATGGGGTTTTTTTCACTTTTACTGCAACAGGCAGTGCCATTGGAAGTGATGACATCATAGCAGGGAACGTGAGCAAGTACATAGTTCTCCCAGCTGGTTACTGTGGACAGCCTAAAAAAGGACATCTCATATTTGATGCCTGTTTTGAAAGTGGTGAGTATTTTCAGCATTATGTTACCTAGCTGTCAATATGTTAACACTTTAAACTCTATCACTCATCTTTTTGCGAAGTGTCTTCGTTCTAAAGAAGACTTACATTAAATACTACGTAACAAATTTAGCTGATTCCCTTCAGTCATGGTATGACTTCAAATCAAACTTCAAATGTCAAAAAGGTTGTGAAGTTTGCTGTTGCCTACAATAAAAATTTCATCAGTTCCATCTTTAACCACATGTAGATACATAACTGGATTTTATTCTGTCATTATTTATGTGATAGTATTTATGTATTTATGATGTAGTATTTGAAATATGCTATTTAAAAATTAATTTAGAAGTTTACTGGGGCAGTTAACCCAGTAAAGTGCCAAACTCATCCTTGCATAATTAGAGAATTTTTAAAACATATATGTACTGTCTTTAAATATATTACTTGGGGTTTCCTGTGGCCTGATCCTGTATTGCTGAGGTTAATGGAAGTTCTGCCTCTGATGTCAATAGGAGAATTAAACTTTAGGAAGCTACTGGAAACTGAAAGGGAAAGTATTTTTTACAGGAGTTATAGTTAGAACATTAATTTAAAGAGTAATTTTAATTGCTTATATGCATGTGGGGTATGTAGGTAAATATATCCATGAAAATTTAGCATTGTTTGAATTTTTGTGTTACATACATGTGTGCTACCAGATTTTTAGCTTAAATCTATTATTACTGGCTTTCAGACCTACAGAGCACTGTTAAACACCATATGTAGAAAAGGCATTTGGCAGGATAAACTATAGTTTTCAACATGGTTTATGTGAGAGGTGCTGGTAATGCCAAAACTGCTCCAGTGTCTTGTAAAATGAGCTTTTTATGAAGAGTTTCATCCCTCAGGGTAGAATACTGGCTGCCAGTTCCTGGATAAATATTAAATTGAGTTATTTAAATCCTGTGATTACATTATGTAAAAAGTGCAAATGATGCAGTGAATAATAAAGAGTATCTTTATTAGTTCCTTTTTTTTAAGGTGTGTCTCTGAAGGTTCAGACAATAGTTCTGTATTTTTAAAAATACTTTGGGTGCTATAGTTATGTGGGTTTTTTGCATTTTTGTATCAGAAAGTGGCTTAGGAAATGAATCATGGCCAAGCTGGGAAATTTACTTTATTGTGCTAAACTTCTCTGCAATGAAAATGATCAGTAGCAGTCATCAAATTATTTGTGAAGTATTGTGAGTCATTGCATGATGGTTAAATTGCAGTTTTTGAACAATGGAATTAATTGTATTTTTAAATTAAAACATTTGTTCTGTTTGAAGGTAATGTTCATACTTTACATACTTTAGTAGTAATGGAATGTGATAGAAGCAGGTGCTATTTGAAATACTTTGTTTATTTACATTGTAGCATGATGAGGCTGTGATGTTGCTTTGCATATTCAGACACTTCCAAAACACAAATATGAATAAAATTAATACCTTCATTTACTTTCTCATGATGATAAGGTATTAGCAAGAATGAGAGTAATACTGTGTACACTTCATGTGTAAATTCACTTCATCTTTTGTTCTATGTCAGCCAAGTAATTGCTTAGAGTACCTTTACTGGTCAAAGCAAATTAACTGATATTGGATAACTTACGAAATTGTTATTAATGTTGAAATCTATCTCATCCTATTGTCCAAACAGTAGGACACAACATTTATAAGATTATCTTGATGCTCTTTGAGTACCACCTTAGATATAATATCCAATGGATTTTGCCTTTTGCAAAGAACAGATGGTAAAAGTGACCCCACCTGCAGTACTGCCCCCAGCTCTGGGCTCCCCACAAGAAATACATGGACCTGCTGGAGGGGTTCAGAGGAGACACGAAGACGCTCTGAGGGCTGGAGCGACTTTCCTATGGAGACAGGCTGGGAATCCTGGGCTTGGCCAGCCTGGAGAAGAGAAGGCTCTGAGGAAACCTTTTTTTGGCCTCTCAGTATGTAAAGGGAATGTATGAAAAAGGTGGAGAAAGGCTTTTTCCCAAGGCCTGTGGGGACAGAGCTGGAAGAAAGGGGTTTAAACTGAGAGAGAGTAGATTTAGGTTGGCTGTGAGGAAGAAATGTTTACAATGAGGCTGGTGAGGCACAGATTGCTCAGACAAGCCATGGCTGCCCCATCCCTGGAAGAGTTCAAGGCCAGGTTGGCTGGGGCTCTGAGCAACCTGAGATAGTGGAAGGTATCCCTGCCCCAGGCAGGGACATTGGAACAAAATGATATTTATGATCCTTTCCAACCCAAGCCATTCTATGATTCTAAAATAGAAATTGTGTTAAATGCAATTCCATAAGTGGCTTTTCTTTCTTTGGCTGCATTCTCTATTTTCTTGAAAGGTCTGGTTGATAGGACTGAAGATTTCCTACTAGACGTATTTTTCAATGACTATGTTTTATATTGTAGAAATGGAAGTAAACAGATTTCAGACTAGAGAAAGTATATTAAACTTGTATAAATCAGGAAAAATACTAATACTACTGAAGAAATGTTATTTAATGCAGTTTCAGTTTTGTAATTGCTGTCATTATTGTATTAAATTGCATTGAAAAGTATGATTTTTTTTTTTGAGACAGAGGTGTGTTTTATGTAGTCTGAAAACCAATGTCCAGCTTGCTGTTTTGAAGTGCTGTGCTTTCAAAGAGTCATAAAAAATAGAATTGGGCATTGGGATTTCTTTTTAGTCCGTTCTGGTTTTGAGAGGCAAAATAAACTATTTTTGCCATTCCTGAAAGATGTTTATCTTTTTCAGAGACTTTCAGTGAGTTTCAATGAGAAAGCAGCAATCCATTCTAACACTGCAATTTGCTCAATATGAGACATTTTCTTTCTATGTAGAAATGTTCTTACCAAAAAGGCATTAATTCTTGTCCAGTCCTATAGGCACAGAAAGTAGATTATTCCTTTTTTCTTTGACTTAATGGAAAGCTGCTATCATATCTTTCCTTGGCCTTTCCCTCCTCAGGTTAAATAACTGCTATTTTTTTCAATGGTTCCTCAGTACTCACATTTTCCAAATTTTCTCTCATTCTTTATTTCCTCTGGCCTATCTCCAGCTGTTTTGTGCCTTTCTTGATTGGCAGTGGTCCAAGGTGAGCATGATACTCAGATAAGCTGGTGCCAATCCTGTGTAGAGTTTATTACATGACATGCCTTGCAATCTATTTACTTCTGCAATGTGACAGTCCAATCTTTTTCACAATAGCATGGTACTGTTGACTTCTATAAAACTTGTGAACCCTTACACTGTCCAGGTCCTTTTCAGAAGGAGCTAAATCAGCTGGTGGCTTACACTTACCCTTAATGAATATATTACTAGGGAAAAAATAATTGCTGTAAAATAAATGCAATTACTGAAAATGAGGAATGGTGCCTGAGCCCTTTATCATATTAATAACTGACGGAGGAGTAAGGAAGAGAGAGAATTATCAACTTACAAGTATGTCAGGAATATGTGTTTCCCACAGTTCAAGCTAGTGTTCTGCCTGGAATCTTCCTTGTTATCTCTATTAATATTTAAGAATATATACAGCCAAAATAAACTTTTCACATTTTTATCATTAGCATTAAAGAAACTGATGAAAATTCAGCTTTCTTGCATATCACACCATACTTTTTGGATAATTTTGGTTTTCACAAGAAACATGAGTTAGTTTCAGGGAAAAATGGAAGCACAGCTGCGTATGCACAGTACAAATTTAAGGGAAAGAAATGCCACATCTGAAATGTATACATTTGGTCAGTTGTAATTCTGTTTCCTAATATTCATTAATGCATTAAATTATTAACTCAGTTTCAGTTCAGCAGCAATGCACGACTGTGCAAATGTTCACCCCTCATCCTACCTACTGTTCTGTCAAAATGGGAATTTTGCAGAATATAGTGCTCTGGGTAAAATAATGTATTCATTTGTGCTACACAAAGAAGTCCTTCCTGATTGAGGGAGGCCCAGATTTTGTTAGGAATATGTTCTTCAGGGAGTCTGGCATTTCATACTCAAGGTGACTTGGTATTTCAGACATTTTATCTGAAGGACTTCAAAGCTTGGTTTAGCCAGCTGCCCCTCCTGTCCTGTGTGGCCTCAGTGCTTGTGATTTCTGATGGCATCCATTGAGTCAGCAGCCTATTCTGTATTGTGACTAAGAGCTGTTTTATCTGCTTAGTCATTTTAACTGTAAGAGATGTTTTTGGAGATAGTACCTCCAGTGCTGGAAGCCAGTTGTTTTTCTGGGAGCTTACATATCTGCAGTAGCTTTGCTTCTGCATGAGGTCACAGATTTTTAGTTAATTTAATATGATACATGAGAAGCTTTTCATACGTATTTTGCAAAGTCAACAAAGAAAACATAAACCAAATGACTCAGTCCTTAAAAAAGCCCCACCTTTTTTCTCATTGTGTAAAGGCTGTTTGCTGAGTGTAGCTCAAATTGCCTTCCTGGCTCCATCATAGAGTGGTTCTGAGGTGGGCTCTGGTTGTTCTCCAGCTTTTGCCTCCCTGGGCTCACCATGAAGAGAACTGGCAGATGAAGAACTTGGGCTGACACTGCCAGGTGTGGCTTGGCTGCAGAAAAATGCTGGGGAAGTTCAAATGTTGTTCCTTTTGCATGGTGTCACTGGGTTGCCAGTCCCTAGGGATGGGTTGGTTGGTGGCTCTGTGCATACTCTGGGGTGCACCCCAATCCCTCTGCCTGGGATGTCACAGGGAATATGGGAGGGAGCTGGAGTCAGGCTGCAGACTGTGATGTGTTGTGAGGAGGGTTAAAAACCCCAAGCTCCACAGTTTCCGCTGATTGTGGCTCAAATAGCTTGTTTTATAATTACTTTTGAGAATTGAAGGAGCAGTGTTGGCTCACAGAGGTTTGTAAATCTCAGCATTCACACTGTTAAATACAGGGGCTTTTAATAAGGCTTTGAAAATATATATTTTGGCTTGTTAGTCAAATATAATGCTGTTTAACTGTTAAAAAATACTGTGTTTCTTGAAATTAGAAATGAAGCTGCTGTCTGCTTTTATTCTCATTTCAACCAAAAAGTGGAACTCCGCCAAGAGTCATTAAATCTTCTATCCTTTGGATGAATTCTTATTTTTTATGAAAAAATGTTATGATTGGGTAATTTCTGTATTGTGGTTTATGTTCAAAAGGTTGTAATTAAAGTTTTATAAAATTTTAGATTCAATCTCAATTACTGTAAGCCTCAAATTATGTTAACTGCTGTACCACCACCTTGCAATGAAAATTATTCACAAACATTAGTTTGTCGTTTCCTACAGCAGGTTTGTAAAATATTTTGCATTAGAAACCTGATAAAAAATTCAGTGCTGATGGATTGCAAATGATATTAATCAGTTGGAAAAAGTTAAAACGTACAATGTATTAAGAGATCTCATATGACTGAGAAGTACCCTCATATCATTTTTGTTAAAGGTTTTAAATATCTTTCTATATTTCAAAAATAGGATAATGTACTTATAAAACACTTTGCACAACACTCAAAATTGCAATAAGTGATTGTAATTCCGCTGATCTCATTGTAACCACTTACAGGCGTGAAATAGGCCATTGAGCCTTACCATGAAAGATATCTTCTGAACAAAAGCACAGATAATATAGGATGGATTGCCCTTTGGGGGTGCTTGTGTCCCAGTTGTTAAGACTTGACATGTAACTTCAGACAGCTAAAATTAAGGGTGATTAATCTTAGTTGTGATTAGTAAAATATTGTAAAATTTGACTTGCAAAGCATTTTCTGTAATGGACATTTTTGTTTGTAAAAAATTTAAAGATGAAAACTAAGATGACAACAGATGATGATACTGTTAAGTATCATGTTCATAGAGAAACTGAAATCCAACCTAGGAAATAGTTGTATTTTTGCCATCTAACATAGAATTGCTTATGTGCTTCCAAAATTATTAAACAATCTGACCCTCTGTGTGTTTATGTTTAAATGAAGAGAAAAACCCTTCTTTCCCTTGATTTCAGTAGCACTGAAATCTGAGAATAGCAATAAAGCTATTGATGATCTCTGAGAATAGCAATAAAGCAATACAGGCAAGTGTCATGACACATCAGTAGAAATAGAAAGTGCAAAAGCTGTGTAAGGATACTTTCTTCCAGTGCAAACACTTTTAGTAGCAGGCTAAACTGTTTTGGAGCAAAAACTAGTTGATATTCCAAATTTCCTGTGTTGTAATCTCTCATGTATATCTAGAATCACTAAGGTGGAACTGTTTTGGCTTTCACTTCTACAAGGATGCTCATCGGTAAAGTAGAAACAAAGGAATGAATGTTGCTGTGATATTTCAGTAATGATGTCTGTTTTCAGCCTACTTTTGGGGCTTCAAGGTGTGTCTGATTAATGAAACATTTTAGTTATTTCCTTATTTTTTGACTTAAATAGTAATTTATGCTACATTTCACAGGAAGATATGAAATGGTTATTGATACCAGTAGGGATAATTTAGCAAATGTTTCCCATTCCCGAATGTGTCTGTTCCCAGTTCACAGCAGTGTTACTCTATTAGAGTATCCATACCTTTTGACTACTGCAAGTTAAAAGTCAGAAAAAAGTAAGAGCAAAAGATTGATTTTAATTTTTTGGTGTGTTTTAATGATGGCACTAGGCATAGATTAATGGATATAGCATGCACAGAGTGCTATCAGTTAACATATATGACATTACTCAGAAGTCTCAAACTCCGGAAAAAGCACGTGAATGATTTATGGAATTGATATTAATCTCTTTCCAGTAAATGCATTACTAAAGTTACATGGGAAATTGATGTTACTGCTGTAATGCCAAATTAATTTCTTTCTTGCTAGGTCAGCATTGCAAATGGAACTAAATATTAACCTTTTAAATATCTAAACAGATATAGTATGGAAGACATTTTTACAAATGGGGAGTACTTGGTGTCAATGTGATACCAGCCAACACATATGGCATTAGTCAGATAGCATAACTTGTGGGAAATAGATATTAATGCCTATGGAACTAGTGAAAATGCAGGAAGTATTACTGTAACAATGAGAGTAAAGAATTAGGATGTTA
The DNA here is from genome assembly GCF_049639895.1 of Pseudopodoces humilis. Taxonomy (NCBI): domain Eukaryota; kingdom Metazoa; phylum Chordata; class Aves; order Passeriformes; family Paridae; genus Pseudopodoces; species Pseudopodoces humilis. Next base: position 25,297,794 of record NC_142209.1, on the reverse strand, counting down.
ATTGCAGTTGTTGTGCCAATGATTTTCACAGTCAGTTTACCATCTGATTCTCACACTACCTTCTTTCCTCCCTCTTACCATGTGTTTGCATCTCCTCAGCTGGTATTAAAGCACATGTGTTCATTTTCTTTTTGACTGACCCAAAAGGGACAAGAATAAGCAACTGGAAACAAAACCAGAAATGTCTGTGGTCAGCTGTTGTAAACTCCCAGCAGATTTTCAAAAGCCTCAGTATAAGAAACAACTGAATACAGTATGGATCCCTAGTCTGTAAAAAAAGACAACTGAGGAATAATATATTAAAGGTCTGTAAAATCATGATTTCTAGTTAAAATATTAGTGTTTCTCTGTCTGTTGTCTTTGTACAAAAACTAAGGGCCATCAAGTGAAACTAGCAGTTAATATGTTGAAAGCAAACAAAGGAGAATAGTTCCTTACATGTTGTTTAATTAAGCTGTGGAACTTCTTCCTGCAGGACATTGTGGATGCTAAAACTTGACATATATCATGCTTTCAATAAAATAACCAACTGACAAGCCCAGGAAAGAAAAATCGGTTGAAAGCTACCAAACACTGACAGCATTTCTGGCTCAGAAGGTTCATAAACTGTGCATTGTAAATTAGGGAATTATACTGGGAGGTGTCTTCAAATGATTGTTTTTTTTCTTATGCTCTTCTGTAGGGATTAATTTCTGGCAGTTACTGAGCTGGACCTTGATGTTACCTGATAGATACATCTGATTAAATGGTTAATCACTGTTAGCACATTTAGTAATATTCTATTATTTTCTAAAAACAGATTAGAGGTTATAGTTGCAAACTAAAATTAACATCATGCAAAACTATACTTTGATCAAATAATAGGAATGAAAATCTTGCAGTTCTTGTTTCCACTCACACTATTTTCTTAGGGGGACAGTGGCTGAAGATGGTGTTGTCCAGAAACAAACTTGATGCAGACCCATTCTTAAGATTATGCACATTGCTGGTAGTTACATTTCCTTCAGATTGAAAATATTTTCATGTGATTTTTGTAAGCTTCTTCTCTGACAGAGAAGGAATTGAAAAAGACCCTCAACAACAAAGATACTTTATATAAAGATGACTAATTTTTGATAATAAGCAGAAGGATTTTCCTACATATCAGGTTTTGAGATAAATTTTCCAGTTTCCATTTTTCTGTCTCTGTTCAAAATTTTCCATCTGGAAAAATGATAGAGGGAAATACAAGAAAGAATAGCAATGTCCCTGCCAGTGTGAAGGAACATTACATTACACTGAACAAATATCCTTATCTGAATGTACAATCACTGAAATAAATGCAGCTGTGTTTATTTCAGCATAATCAGATATATTTGAATATAAAATCATTGACATAAGTGCAGCTGTGTTTATTTCAAACTGCACATGTTAATATGAACATGAATGTGACATCAGTTAATCACTCAGGAATGTATAGAGGTATGTGTATATAGTGACACAATAGAATCCTGGGACAGTTGAAAGTGTGAAGGAAAAATGTCTAGATGAGTTGTGCTGTACCTAAAGAATTTTTAACATCATTGGAAGTCACTAATGAGGAGATGCAAAATTCTTCCCATATACAGTCCCTTGATTTGAATAAATCTGTGGTTACTCTATAGAATAACAGGTGACCTCTGCCTCAGTTACTGACTAAGGAAATAATTGCTTTGAATAATTGCTTCTTAAAATAGAGAATTGTGTTAGTTTTGAGTGATTGGTAGGTCCAGGTCAATCTCTTCTGATGAGAGCAGTTCAGACCTTAACTGAACCTTAGCTTTTTATCTGATTTTGAGCCTTTAAAAGAGCTGCCAACCACCCTTCCCAAATTTTATCTTGCTGGGTTCTCAAACTCAGGGAAAATAGTGCAGAGCAGTGCCAGTGGAAAAAATTTTGGCATTGTTTATTTTGTCAGAATGCTTCTCCTTGCTATTTCCTGAAAGTAATACTCTGCCTTCACTGTCCTGTTTATACGCTTAGGCTGTGTCTTTTGAAATCAGAGCCCTTCAGAACCAAAAGAAATTGAAGTGTTCTTTACTCTGCTTATGCAGATGTTGCTATATAGACTATCACAAGGAGTGGCTGTACTCAGAGTAAAAGAGAAAATGGCATCAGAACAGTAAATATTTGCGAGCTAAGAGGTATCGGAAAGGTTTTATTTTCATCTTGGGAGAACACTGGAATATTCTGCTTAACTAAATAGTGGTATTTTGTTCAGTTGGTTCAGTAACCTGTAATATTATCCCTGTTTTGCAGAAGACAGGAACACAAAAGCCCTGGTTCTTGACTGCCTGGTGTCTTTTGTAGTGAATTTCAGCTGTGTGAAATGAGTGCGAAATGGCTGAGAAATGTTAAGAGTGCTTTGCATCAGATCCATGTGAGCCAAATTCAGACTGAAATGTAGGAAATTTCATATCTTGTACTATGTCTACTAGATTTGATCAAATAGGGGTGCTATAAAGAACAGGGGAACAGAAGGAAAGGGACTAAGGCAGAGAGCCATTTGAAATGTTCATGTGAGCCTCTGCCCTGGAAGGGCCCCTGGCACAGCGGTGTTGAGCTGCTGCTTCTCATGTGACCACAACATGAGGTGCTGCTGTTGGCTCAGGTCAGGGCTCAGGCAGCACCAGCTGGGAGAACAATGTTCCTTGTACTTCATTCCCAGCCCCAGATACAGGAATACCTTTCACAGAATCACAGGATGGTTGGAAGGGACCACGGTGGGTCACATTGTCCCACCTTCCTACTCAAGCACGTGGCACAGGGCTGTGTGCACACAGTTCTGGAACATTTCTGGTGAGGGAGATTCCACACTCTGTCTGGGAATCCTGTTCCAGTGCTCAGTCACTGCACAGGAAAGTTATTCCTCATGTCCAGGTGGAATTTCCTGCGCATCAATTTCTGCCCGTTCCTCTTGTGCCATTGCTGGGCACCACTGAGCCCAGCCTGGTCCCTGCTCTGATCCCTCCCTGCAGACACTGCCAGACAGGGATGAGGGCCCTTCTCAAGTCATCTCTTCCCAGGGGTGAACAGGCCCAGCTCCCTCACCCTTTCCTTGTAAATCCTATCCTTGTTGTGGTCATGTTTGATTTTTTTTCCCAGTGGGCTGAAGACACTGGCACAGGCTGTCCAGAGGGGCTGTGGAGTCTCCATCCACAGAGGCATTCAGAACCTGGGCAGATGCAGTTCAGAGCAGCCTCCTCATGCTGACCCTCTTCTAGGACTAGACAATCTCCAGAAATCCCTAAGAGATTGCTTACATGATTAACACTTTTTCTTTTTTTTTTGTCCTGAAATTAGAATACACTTCAGATAGATTCTGTGCTTGTTGTTCTTTAAATCACTTAAAAATTCTCAACTGCCTGCTGTTCCAAAGTTAACAAGCCAAATTAAGATCTTTGCTTGTTTGAGCTGCCACTCTAATGCAAGAAGAGACAAAACGCTGTGAAATAAACAGTGGTCTGTACTTTTGAAAGAATACTGGCTGGAAAACATACTTTAGAAGAGGTGTTTCATAAACAAAAAGTATTTTTGTTCTTGGATGAATACTATCTGATTTCAGGAAAAAAATATTTTAGAATTTTTTGCTCAGCCTAACAGGCATTGGGATACAAGTTATTAGGTGGGAAACACATTATTTTGGATACATGCAGAGCTTCGTTTTGCATTTATTGATGCTATTTAGTAACCTAATTGCCTTCTAGGTTCAGCCTTTAGCATGCTAATTTTGATTTAGTGTTTGTATTTCTGAAAACAAACTGGGAACAAACCATAAATTATCACTGTGTGTTCTTTAGACAGCTACTGGAATTCCAGTATCTACTACAATAACATAATGTGAAGGTAAATTACCATAATATATTAAGGATTATTATTATATTCTAACAGTTTCTGGTAGAATCACATCTCTTTTTCTCTCATCTGAAACTGTTGCTTTTTCATAAGAAGGAGAATTTATTCTGTTTTAAAAAAATTGGTTTGAATGTTTATTGTTGCTACTGTACTGTGTTATGAATAATTGATTTTTAGTAGCCATTTTTAAGATTATAAGTGAATGTCATATTTCTGATGTGAAAAACTTTTAAGCCTTTATCACGAATGCAATATAAAATATGGAGAGCTAAGGAATAACACATCTAGGGTTTTTTCTTTTTCCTTTTAGCATTTTGCTGGTCAGCTTAGGAAATTATGTTCACAGTGAGATTTTTGAATGATTGACTAAGAATTTTTTTTGACACTTGCGTTCTTTTTTGGTCTTTCTTCTTACTTGCAGGTTTTATTATATCAGAATCCCATTATATTAGACTTTACAGATATATTTCATATTACTTTTAAGTTGTATAATAAAACACCTTCAGTGCAACATAAAACTGCCCATGAACCTGCACTGGGCTGATGGCCTCTTGTGTAGGTACAGTCAGATTAGATTGTTTAGCAGGGTTAGCCCAAGCCAAAATGTCTTGAGATTGGGTGAACACTGAGAGGATGAGTTTGCTCTGGAGATTTGTGCTGTTACAGATCCACTGCTGTCTGAATATCAGAGCTTTGTGTCTGAGCTCGCTGGGGTGATGGACTGTAGCTGTGCTCCTTACTAAAGTGAAGTTAGGCAAGGAATGGGGCAGCAACGTTATAATTCATTAATGCTTTTGTCTGAAAAATAAAAGCTGATAGCAAGTTGGAACTTGACTTCTGGTTATTACTGCATGTATTTTCAGTGGCCCTTCTGTTTCAGTATCTTCAGGACAATTCTCATTCATCACAGACACTTCTCATCCTCTTACTTGATTATATCTATGCTATCCTGCCTGGTATTTCTCTTTCCTCACTGCATTTGTGTAAATGTTACTGCTAAAGTATCTTTTCTATCGTGAGAGAATGTTGAGGCTCAGTTCTTGAGCCTGTACATTAACTGCCATATCAAATTAAACCTTGCTATTATCACCTCTAGGACTCCAAGTTATCGGTCTGCCATTAGTGTTTGTTTTGTTTTTCATTATTCCTGTCTCTGTGCTCTTCTTTATCCTTTTGGATTTAATGATCAATTTATTTCCTTCCCTCATATTTGCATTTCATTTTCATCAGTAAACATTTTGTCCATTTTATTTTAGTCAAGGTTTCCCATTTTCATTATTTCCTCTACCAATATCCTTCCTTGAAAGATTTTAATGTCTGCCTTTCCGAAATGCTTCCTATTTTTATTTTTTTCTTTTTAAATATTTTAATTCATTTTTATATATATTTAACATCTAAAGGAACTGAGATCCAGAGCCACTGTCCTGATGTTTGGTTATCATTTGTCTTTATTCAGTCTGCGTGCTCTTTTGGACATGAAATGTTTCTTGCCCAAGACTCCAATTTCAGCTGTGCACTCTTAAGTATTTTCCCTAGCACAGGGGATTTATGTTGACAGATGCCAAATCTTCAGTGCCTGGTCCAGAGCAAAAATGAGGAAAAATTTCTGCCTAACTACAATTTCTGTTGGTTTTGGGTCAGGCCATAAGCTTGTAAAATGTTCTGTGAATGGTCATGTGGCAGGTGGGCAAATGCTCTGTCACTCAATCGGCCAAAGGTCAGTGAATGCCGGAGGAGTCAGAACTGATTAGATGGCAGAAAAAGAAGAACATTCTCAGTGATTATGTGGAGTTCAGTTAAAAGTGTCTGTCCCATACATCTGAAGTGTCACAATGACACCTAGATACTTAGGATGTGAATACGACTTCCAAGACCTCTGATTTTATTTTCTGTTTAGAACATGAGCCTCGCTAATTGTAATTTATGCTTATAGTCCTTTACTGCAGGAGATCACTGTGTGCTTTACAAGGTACTTTTGTTTTCATTTTATAGTTCCAGAAATCTGAGGCTCCCAGAAGTTCAGAGCTTCACTGTTACACGGTAGAATCACCATTTGAAGCATTTTGACATTATCTTCTTTGAAGCACACTAATTGGATTTAAGCCCACACCTTTGATTACTCTTTAAAACGGAACAAAGTGTGTGTCAACCTGAATCACAATGGATAAGATGGACTTTCCTTTGTAGGGACACAATTTTATGGTCTGCAGTGCTTCAACAGATACTAGGAATAATAGATACTATTTCAGATAGAATGTAACAATAACTGTTATTATTTCAGCAGTATGGAGAAACTTAAATACTGTTGGAAAAATTGTGTTAGGTTATCTCCTCTGACTCAGACTAATGAAGAATGAACCAGCTGAGTAAAGAAAGAGGAGGGAGAACAAGCATTATCTTTTGCAACCTATTCAGTTTTGGCTGATTTAACCTAGATGAGGAGAAAAGCAATATTGTGTTCTTTGACAGTACTATAACAAGCTTTGCTAACTGATAATAATAACTGGAAGACATATGTTAAATTGTTGGTTATTCTGAGAAAGGAAAAATGCTGAAATCAGAAAGTTGTATTATTGTAATTTGATGATTGTGATTTGGTCTTTTTTATCTACATGGCTTCATAGTGAGTGCAAATACAGGCTACTGTATTTTAACAAAATAAAATTCCACAGGGTATGAACGAGAAAATGTGGAGAAAATTTAGTGTTGGCTAATTAATATGCAGTCCAAAGTCATTTTACTGTGGCTATTACATTGGAAAGATAATGTTTGTGAATTATTTCCAATCTTGCAGAAAGAGTTCAACACCAAGAAAATATAACCAAATAAACTTCTTTATTAGTAGTATTCTTAATTAACCTGTCTAGTCCTATAAAATCACCTTGCCCCCTAAAAATTGTAATCAGTTCCTCCATGATTATTATTATTGTTTGCTGTATGATATTGGAAGAATGTCGTGGTGTGGTTTGGTGTTGAATGCCTGGCAGAGGAAGGTGGAGGCTGAGGTCAGTGTGAGAGCAGTGGGCAGTGTGACACACACGGCTGGGGCCACCTTGGACCACTCCCTTGCGGTGCAGTGTGCTCAGGGCGAGGTCTGGGAGTGTGGATTCCATTCCGGGGTGTTCCAGGCCTTGATGGACAGCAAAATGCAGCAGCAAGTGCAAAAAATAATGAGAGAAAGGGGGAAAAAGAGAATCTGGAATCCCTGGTTCTGCACATTGAGGCCAAATCCCTCAGTGTGTATGGAAGTGATTTTTGCAGGTGAAGTTTTATATGAGGTTAAAAAAGTCACTTTGCTGACAACAAAAACTTAGTTTTTTTTTTAAAAAAAATGAAAATACAGCTGCTAGCCCTTTAGGTTTCCTGATATCCCCTATTTATATACTTATTTGTACAGGAATTTATAAATTGATATTTACAACACCCCTGCCATCCTAGTAATTGTAAGAAGCTGACCACCTGTTCAGAACTGGAAGTCTTTTCAATTCTAATTACAATTCCCAAAGTATAAAATATTTCCCTCTTTAGAGGGGACAGTGGGACTGCCATGTTTCTTGTGAGTCTGAGATGTTCTAAAGCCAAAGGTCCTTCTGCTGCTGACTGCCTTTCACATCAGCAGCGTGACAGAAAGTCATCTTTCAGTCACAGAGATAATGTTTTCCTGTCAGTGTGGTAAAAATATGAAAATGAATAGACAGACTTTATAAAAGTTCCTGGATTTGAAGACTTGCCTTTGAAAAAGCAAGTCTATTTGGGTAAAGTTAGTGACTTTTTGTTTTTGTTAACTTCTTTATTTGAAAGTTTTTCACTATGGATAGTAACATGTAAAAATTTTTTTACACATTAAATATCTGATTTTTTACTTCCAAGTAAATAAGCTAAAGAAATACAGATTATTGAGGTTAAAGTACTAGAATATTATTAAAATTAGGAACCACAAATAATTACTTGCTTCTTAAGGTGATAATTGTTTTGTTATGTAAGTCCTTGTTCAGTGTTTCATAATGTATTAAAACTTCCCAATGTATTTAATAAGAAAAAGATTTTTGTATGTCATAATGAATGAATACATTGCAAAGCAACTACATATAGATTCAAACTGAAAATTGGAATTAACCATGGATATATTTAAAGTAGTAATTTTAATTAACCTGTTTATCTCAATGTGCATTGTGTTCCAGAGAGCTCATAGCAGCAGCTTCTTATATTGTCAGGGTATACTATTAGAAGTAAAACATAATATGTAACAAAAGTAGCATGATTTGTTGTTATTTTTAACTGAAAAGTTTTTATATTTCTTTAAATTCTTATGTAGAGGTAAATTGGCATCACTCTTTAGAAATTCAGCCTAATTTTGAATAGAAATAGTATTGCAAAGTGTATGTATGTCCCTGCCTTTGGAGAGTCAAAAGCAACATTGGATCTGTATAATTGATCAAGGTCACTTCATGCCCATGAGACACAATAACACAGCTCAACAATCACTGTGAGGTTATTTGAGTACTAATTGCTTTAGAAATACTGATTTGTTTTCTGGGTTCATAAAATAATTTATGAGAAAATTTTGTCTATTTTGAAAATCTTCATCTTTCCTTTTTTTAAGATTTTTTTTCTTCCTTTTTGGAAAAATATGTTCCTACCAAACACAAACTCAGTGAGAAAAAATTTGAGATACAGTCAAATAAAAGAAAATTTAATTTTAATCCACTTAATTGGAATCCTAAATCAAGCTTAAGTGGGCGTCTTGGTGGGCTAGAAACTTCTGGATATCAAAGAATTATTAGAAGAGCAGAGAAAGTGAGTATGTGATGTGATTGGCTTTAAAATCATTGTTTCCTCCACATTTTGTGAGATTCAGATAAAGGTGAAAAGTAATGTCAGGAGCACAATGAGCAAGGGAGTTCTGTTTTGATTTTTTTCCTTCATACTTTGTAAATTTGAGTTCTCTCTATTTAAAAGCCAATTAATCTAGTTTATTATATAGGAAAAAACCCTGCTTTTTGTTTAAAAGCTTTATTGGCTTTTTGTAATACTCACCTATAAGAAAAAGATCTAGGCAGTTCAATTCCAATAATATGTCTGACTCAGATTCTCATCCCATCCATCTGAAATCCATTTTCTTTCTCTAATCACCTGCACGCCTTTGTCACAGTTCCCAGGCTTGCTTTGCTTGTATGGGAATTTGCAAATTGCACTTTTTAGATACCTGTATGTCTGAGAGACAAGGGAAATTACATTTCTTTTGTGCCTCAGGTATGGGGGGCTGTGTTCAGGAGGAAACTTGAGTGCTCACTACCTGAACCAATGTGAGAAGCTCAATGGTAGCGATCTAAAGTGATAATAAAGTGAAATAAAGTGATAACTAAAGTGACATTGTAGGAGGATGGAGAAAAGCAGTGCTCTCCTTTTGTCACACTGATGCTCTTCAGTCTGTTGCTTAGCAGACCAGTTCTACATGTCTCCAAATGTGTGGAACTGAATTACTTGTGATCATTATATAATTATTGTAACGTGAAATTTTGGGAACATGTGACAGATGTGCAAGCAACCACCCCCTCCAAACAAGCCATTCCTTTGAAAGTAGTTTGGTGTTTGCGTGGTTAGAGACAGGACATTAATAGCTTGGTTCTGCAGAGAAAATATTGTTAAAACCCAAAATCTCATAAAGGAAAGTTGCACAATTTTAATGGACAAAGCAGTGTATTTGAAGGTAGAGATACACAGATGCAAATGTCTACACATATATATGTGCTTTATAGATATGAATGTGAATTTTCAAGTTCCTGCTTGTATGGATGTAGCTACTTTAAAAGTACTCCCATCTGATTAAAATTTAAGATTAGCATTTAATGTTAACATAATACTTGGAACTGTAAAAGGTGTATGTATTGTAGAATACAAATTTTCATTGCTGGCTGCCACTTTATAGCAGTCTTCCCTTCAACTTCCTAACTTGCCCTCTCCTTGCCCTTCTCTCTCCCCATGTTTTAGGCATCATTTTCTGATGAAATCCTCATTTTGTGTCAACATGGGGAGTAAAATAATATGTTGATGGCTTGGATATCTGTTGGTGTTCTGATGATCCCTGAGTAGAGAGAGTGATGTGCTGTCAGTCTCTCCATAACTGTCCAAGGTTGAGAATTCTATTACATGTTTCAAAATGTCTTTTTACTTTCATCTGAAAATGAAAATAAGTTGAATAAAATCCATTTTACATTTGAGCTGGGCTGCATACTCACTTCTATGTATAAAATCAAACTTGATGTCCTAAGTTGTTATACAACTTTTTTCATGCTTTATGACAATTATCATATATGGGGTTTTTTGGGTTTTTTTTTGTTTTATTTTGTTTTACTACCACAGTTTGAAGTCAGAGCATTAAGTTAAATTAATTTGACTTTGCTTGGCAAACGGTGATAGTAGCACTTTAACAGCTGTTTGCTTTCCTGGATTGTCCTTGGTGCTGAAATTGCTTTTGTATCTAAACAGCAAAATGTGTTTATAGGGCTACAGAATATGGAGATAAATTTAGCCTGTCAAACAGATATTATTGGGGCTTTTTTTGTGCTGTGTTTCTGGGAGTGGATCCTGACTACAGTGCTTTAATTCCAAGCTGTGTGTGCCTTTGGACATCTTACAGGACTGTTGTGGAGCTTTTCTCTTTGATTTATGACCTTGCCTGTATGGACTTCTGATCAGATTTTATTCTCATTTAGTGCAAGAGGGGCTAATTATGAAAGTGACAAAGATTCTTTCGTTGTGCTGAAGCTTTTTGAATGACAAAAGGGGGCTTTAAATTAAAATGAACTTTAACAAGGCATTTTCACATTGAAATGATACACACTCTACCACTGATAGAGTAATTCATTTTCAACCCTTTCTGATTCTATAAACACATTGTCTCACAAGATCAGTAATTTTTTACCTCTCAGGCTAATGAAGAGTGGATGGTAAACCAATGAATTCTCTTTTCGTAGAACTGTTTTGACATTCTTAATTTTTTCTTAAATATCAAAGAAAGGACAAAGAGCTGTGATTTTATTGCATTAATATTAATAATCATTTATCTGCCAGAAAAACATTTAAATATCACTTGACATTTGCAGAGAAAGATTAATGTTTAATTTACTACAAACATAGAAATACTTTGAAATAAAAGGAAATGCTTCTGGATCCAGCAAAATAAAAAAAAAAACAAACAAAAAACCCCACCAAAACCCCAACAAAATTAAGACAGACATTCAGATATAAAAAAAACATAGTAACCATAGCAGAAATCAAAAACATGTTGGTGCCATCTAAAATGTCAATATTTAAATTATCACTGACTGAAAAAATAACATCAACTAGGTAGTTTTTTAAAGGTCTAATTTCAGCTATTTCAGCTATAACTAAACAAAGATAAATGAGAGTAAGCAGTTTTCTGTTACATCAGTGTGGGTACAGCTACAAAGGCCTGGATAAATCCTAGCAGCATTACAAAAACAAACCAACATAATGTAGTTATGATATGAACAGTATTGGCATTTCATAAATATTGGTAAATCTGAAAGTCAAGGGGGCTTCCAGAACAGGCTGGAGGAAAAGAAAATAACAAGACACAGTAGTCAGAAAATTATATAAGTGGAAATACAGGAGCAAGTTCCATTACCTACAGAAGGATCAAAATGCTGTATAATAAAGAGAAAAGCAGAGAAATCACCTTGTTCTATGAAAGAATGTCAGAGTGGGATCTACAGAGGAGGAGGAGGAGGAGATGACCAGAAAAGTTGTGTATCAGTCTAATCTGATGGAATGGCTAAAAATGTACCCAGACTGCAGGAAACTCTATCTGTAAATTTTATTATGGAGATTATATGGTAAGATACCACTTTTAGGCAATGAAATGATGGGATTAATGTATTGAATGAGAATAACATTTCTAGCCCCCAAACTGTTTTTCTGACTAGATTGATAATGGCATAGAGAATCAAATTCAGTTTTATAATAAATTAAAATTAGTGTTTCTTCTGCAAAAGCTGTGTGGAGGACAGATGTTATTCACATTTAGTATTTGTATGGAAAGTCTAGCCTTGCAGTACTTTTCCCAAGGATTTTTTTTATAAGATAAAGAACATTTCAGCTATAAACCCAGTAATTTATTAGTTAAAGAAGGTTCTTACCTGGGATCCATCTCAAAAAGCAAGATTCTTTTATAAGGCAATATCTGGAACCTTTCCAGTAATACTCTTTAATAAAAAACTTCCTATTTTATTTACAGCTCTGGTGACTTTTGAGAGGTCCTTGAGAATATAACTATAGGTCTCTGATTAAGGTTTCCATCTATTAATTTTTATTCAAGTGTCAGTGTGTAGTTATACCTTGGAAGGAGTCCCCTGGAAAAATGGTGATTCTATGTATAAGGCACCAAACTGGGGCAAATGCAGAATTACAGCATTACTGTGCTGTAATAAATCAACAGGAATATCCTCTGTTGTAGGATGAAAGAACTTCCTTGTCTTTTGCATTACAAGAATTCTCAGGGTCTTTGCCAAATAATGAATATATTGAGTAGGAAGCATTACATAAGTAGGACTGCTGTGATGTACTAAAGAATAAAGAATATGCAGCTTTTAACTTTTTTAACCATTTTTAATATTTTTTTTTTTTTTGCACACCTGTGCTGTTAGGCAGCAGGCATATATGAGAATGTTTTACATCAGAGGCTGGAGAGAGCAACAGATTTCAGTGGTGTGCACTGAGCATCAGGCCCTAACCGAGCCAGTATTTGGAACATGTTTCTGTCTGTGACACACCAGTGATGGTACATCCCACTGTGGTACTGCAGCTCCTGTTCCCTCATCTGCCTTGGCTGGTGGTTGCTTCCGTGGTTAAGGCTGCAGACGTTGTCGTAATTTATTTATTAACTCATTAATTATTTATTTAGGATAGCACCCATTATATGCTAAGTGACTTCCAAACAGAAATTTCCCCAAATGCTTTTTCCTTTAAGAGCTCTGCTCTGAAGGATGTGGTACAAGTGCAGCCGTGAGAGACCATTTTGGGAGCGCATGCTTTGTTAAAGAAAGCTGAGTTTCGTGACACTAATACAAAACCTCTTTGTATTCTGATTTTCCTTTAACAAAGGTTCACTGCCGTGGATAAATAACTGCCCATCTGTCATTGGAGGCCTTTGGGGAATTGATAAAGAGGGAGCAGAGAAATCTGTTTTTCTGGGGATTTGGTGGATTTGGTGTAGTGGGTTTGTGATGGCCATCTTCGGGCACAGGCCTCTGATTTTTAAGCACTCATGACACTCCCTACTAAGTTGCTGCTTTACCACTGCCAGTTTGTGTGTTTACATATTTTTTTGACTTTTTGGAGCATTTGTCCTGCAGTCTTGGGCTCTGCTGATATTTCTGTAATTTATAAGACTCTCACAGATGTAGGAGAAGGAGTCAAGAGACTGACTCCATTTTATTCATCCTTTACAACTTCCCTACACAGTGAACATTGACATTTTATTCTTTGCAGCACCAGGTTTTTTAGGTCCTTTAACTGAAAGCATTAGTTTTCATTGAAAAGGGCAATTTTGAAATAAGGCTCTTTGGCTGCAAGTGATTAAGTATCAATCTCATTTGATCAAAACTATCGAATTCTTTCAGCAAGCTTGTATTGTATAATTTCTTCATACATATGTGAGCCTGCTGTTTACACAATGGTCTCTGTAGTATTTTGGGATATCTGTTACTTGTATATTGTAGTACTTTGCTCATAGTGGTTGTTGAGCAATCATGATCACTAAATATTCAGGAATACTTGCTGTTTGTCACTGTGCTCTAAACAGGCATCACCATTAAGACAGCTCTACTTAATGAACATAAAAAGACAGAAAAGATTCCAGTTCTAGCTGCTTCTGTTGTCTTTCTAAATTGCATTGTTTACTCTCCTGGACTATAAAAGATAGTTGCAAGTGATGTCAGTAGGTGGTCTTTGGGATTAATACAAGCTAGAAGTTTACGCTTAGTTATAATGTGAAATCTCTGTAACTGTATCCTCATTGCAGGAGGAACCTCAAGCCTATTTAATAAACTTTAATCCCTCTATTTCCCCATACCCTTTGCCCAGACATCATTCAAACACCTGTGACCAAGAAAAGTACTTTTTTTCTGAAAGGAAGAACTCATCCTAAAGCTATCTATTGGGAGCGCTGTCTGGACTCCTAGAATATGATAATATTTTTGTTTTTACGTTGACATTGTCCACCTCACCCATCCTTCTTTTATATTCAACAAATAGATTTAAGATCGATTATGATTCTCTCCTTTTTCAACCAGTCATTCTTTCTTAAAGGTTTTCTGTTCCCTTAATTTTCTGTGTGGAAGACAATTCTGCCTCCTACTCTAATTCAGATAAAAATTTTAATTTATAAAACTCCTGTGGGTGTTTTAGTCTAGGCCACACATCATTAATATTTTTGCAACTTAACTCAATACAAAGGAATTAAAGATTTGTTCATTACACTTATTTGGTACCACTGAGAAGCAGTAACTGAGTTCCCAGGGCCTATGGGCAGAATGCCCCCAGGAAATGGATCCAGTGCACCTTACTTATGTCACTTGAAAGGAAAAGTATTGGGGAGAGTGGAACTCTGACTGTGATCCTGAAAATAAGATCAGGCTCTCAATGTTGTGAATTAAGATCAACAGCAAAAGAAACAAATAAACCAATAGAAATCCATAACTTATATACCCCCCTAAAACCAAACCAAACCAATTTATTTTAATGCTGTTTACATAGATAAGGAAAGTGCAAAGCTAGAATCTTCATGTGCTCTCAGTCACAATTAGATTTTATCACATTGTCTGTTTACAATAACAGCTCAATCAGAATTTCTTGGCCTCTGTGAGTGCTACATCCTGATCTACCCTTTGCAGAGATGGAACCTGGCCTTTTACCAGCTGCTGCTAAGACCTAAGTCATTGTTCCCATACAATCTTTTTCACAAAAAGAACTGATTTACTGTTATTTGGATGCCACTATTGATAGGAAACTCAAAACATTTTGAAAATGTTTTGAAAAAACAATTTCAACTTAATTGAGGAGGGAAGATAGAAAAGAGACTGCAAATCAAGTTGGAAGCATCCAGCTTTTTGAGCCATGTACTTTTGGAATGCTTTGCCTATTTGATATTCTTGACCATTTTTCAAAAGAAATCTGGATTTTGACCGAAAGTGGAGTTAAGAGCATTGCTATGGTTTTAAGTGAAACATAAGTTTTTTAAAAGAATGCTATATTGCGGAAGAGTACCGAGAGATTTTCTGCAGAACATTGATTTAACTGTGGTACTGAAGATACTACTTTGTGTTGCAGAGCTTCATATGTGCAATTTTAATAATTTAAACTATAATTTGCAGGTGTTGCATATGTGGTTTTTATGGTGTTGTCTTATTTTTTCAAATTGTGCTTTGTGGTTTCAGGTATCTTGAGCTGACATATGCTCTGGGCACGAATGTAGGAGATGATGCAAAAACTGTCTTGGGTTTCTAAAGATCATCCCTATTACATTAGATTTTTTTTTTTTCCCTATTTGGAAATCAAATACTGTTTAGAAGTTCTTTAGGACTTATTGCCAAACTATTTTTATGAATTCTTTTCACAGGAAAAGACCATAAAGCAAGTGGGTATTTACATCAGATATTCCTAGATGCACTCCTTGGAGAAGATACCTAATCTTTCACTTGAGAGGAGTTTTTACAGATCTCAGTCCCTGTAGTTTCTGTTCCATTTAGAACATATTGACAAAATTTCTTCACATTATCATCTCAATGTGTTTTATGATCTATAAGGATGAATTCCATCGAGGTTATTCCATATTCAACATTTTACCTTGTTTTTGGAAATACTGAGTTGCATGAAATATAGATTAATACTGTTTGGTTATCTTGGACTTAATCCCAGGTTCTACTGGTGAAAATGATGTATATTCCAATCTGTTCCTTGGTTGTTTTTGTTTAAAGAATTTGTATAGATTGAAATGCAGCTGAAAGTGTATTAGCGATTTTCTATTGCTTACTTGTCAAGATTTTTATTGTGTGGATGAAAAATAGCATTTCAAAACCTGGCAGCATATTGACAAAAACAGAAGAGCACTTTGTGTAATTCTCTTTTGAAAAACTACCTCTTTTAGAGACAGAGATTGCCTCAGCTACTTCCATTCATATGTATCTTGATCAATAGATTTATTGATAGCTTTTAGCCAAGATTTAATTCTTTTTTTCTCCTCAGTTCACCATGGTGCTCACTTTTTTTGAATTAAGAAACTAGAATTAGGCTCCTGTAAGCAAGGCATACAATATGCAAGTGCTCTAGGTGTAAAAGGAAGCATTTGACCTTTTGTTGCTAATCTGTGACAGGTGCAGGCTATTTTCTTCCAAATGGTGTTAATTTTCATGTGCAAATCCACCCCCTGAAACCTGCATTCTATATATCCACCACAGGGGAATTGGTGGTCATCATGAGTACTGTAATGGACAGCTGAGAGGGATAATCGCTGATATTTCAGCACATTTATGCTCGCGACTCAGTTGGGCTTAGTGCACTTCTGTTTTCACTGCTTATTAGGAAGGCTGAAGTTAGTTATTCATGGCCGGACAAAAAAAAAAAAAAAAGTGTCTGAGAAAGTTCATGTGCCAGGAACAGCACATTGTTACAAATTAGTTTCCTTTACCATTTCTGGCAAACTCATTACAAAGTAATCGCGCCCTGCGCTGAAGTGCACTTCCTCTGGGACCAATAACTGTAAATAAGCAGGGCTGCAAGCTGGCTGATAAGTTGTTGTTCTGAAGATAACGGTCCTTTTTAGCAGAGTGTTTGACCTTTTTCTTTATATTGCCTCAGGCTTGTCTAAGACCCTCAAGGTCTATTTTTCATCTTAAAAATTCTCTGTAGGCAAGCACAATGTGTGGTTTAAGAAGATTTTAGGATTGCTTAACATTTCTATATTTTCTTTTCTAGCATTTTTATGATAATTGTTAGAATGTTTAGTAACTTTAGCTAGTATATTCTTAAGCAGGTTTCCTTTCTTCGTGTAAAGTACACTTTTTATTGATGTAGGAAGCAATATACATTAATATTTGATGAGGACTAAGTGTATGTTGCATGATTAATAAAATGCTATCATTGGGCTTTTTTCTGACTTTTAAAGAAACTTGAAACATGCTATTGACCCCTTTCACTATTCACATTTTGAGAGCATTGCACTAAACATTACTCTGTAAAGCAATTTAAGCAAATATAATTAAAAATTTCGGCTTGAACGATTAAAGGAAAGTATGTCTCCTTTTTTCTCAGTATGCTAAGAGTATTGAACAGAACTGTGACTGAAAATTGAGCGTGTCTTAAAAACAAACCCCAAGGCTAAGTGAAAGTCAGTTTATAGACATTTGGGAATTTGATTTGTTCTCATCTTCCTATCAGTGTAAAAAGATCTGTGCTAATATTTCTGTAAAGTAAAATAATAATAGAAAAAAAACCCCAAAACTAATTTCAGAGTGCATAGGAAAGAAAATCAAAAATGTTCTGTAAAGTGCTGGCTACCCTAATAAATTACTTGTTTTACTTTTAAGATATAGTCAGAAAGTCATTTGACATCCAGATGTGCACCCAAATTATTAAAAAAAATTAAACAAGAATTGTCTTAGAATGCCAACCAGTTCAGATTTTATTGCTCATAATATTGTTGGGTTTTTCCCCTTGCAGTCACATTACTCATCAGTTCTTTAATCATACATGTACCTTAAATATCATTAATATCTTGTGTTTTGTAATGTTAACCCAAAGATATAGTGCTAATCGCAAGACATGGAGCAATGAGGCTTTGGAGAATGCTGTATATTCTCATATATACAACTTCTGTATTTATGGAATGGAGTGGGGATGAGTTCATGTGGGCATGAACTCAAAGTGAAGTAAAGCAAAGCTGATGTTTTGGTAGTGGGAGACTTTTTTCTCTGATTTTATAAGAATATACTTAACCAATGAGGTTGTGAACAGACTCTCTTACTGATACCACAAGTGACCAGACTAGCAAGGTACACAGAATAAGACCTGAGCACACGAAGTGTCATACAGTAGTTGTGTCATGACTGAAAACTGTTGATAGGTACATTAAACAAAATTGGTGTTATCTGGCTTTCTCTTACACAATTTCTCACAATTTCAGCGCAGAAACTGTTGGCTGCAGGTACTGCAAAGTACAGTGTAGGCATTGTGGAATTGCATAGAAATTCCTGGCACACAGGAGGAACTTGCTGTCTACCCACTTATTAAATAGTTTTCTCTCTTGCTATATATTTAGCAAAAAGGCAAGAAAAAAAAAATTATGGAACCTTTTACAGATATGAAAAAAAATCAGTTTAGAGGTGGTTTGCACTTAAGAAAAAAATTGTTTATTTTCAGTGTTAAAATGGCTTAATATCTAAATGGAATGCTGTAATCAATGTTTTAATTCCTGTTCCATAGTTTCTAATGTGGTACCTGTGGTTTTGGAATATAATTCTCATCCATTAGAGTAAATGTATTTCCTGTGATTACAGCACTGTGAAGGCAGGACAAAAAACTACTCAGTTTGTTTATGAGATTAACATTGGGAAGTTTATATCCTTTCTTGGACACCAAGAAATGTTTTTCAGTGGCATTATCAGTTTTCTACAAAGCATCTCCTAAAGTGAGGAGGTGTTTTGTTCCTACAGTTCTTGGCTTCTTTGTACCAAAACTGCTGTCTTGTTTAATGACATTGCTATGTGGGCTGAAATTAGGCTGACAGATTGTGAGCAAAGGCTGTGATATTACAAACAATAGTCTATTGAACATGAGGAACTTGTTGAATTAGTTACCGAAGGCATTAGTGCTCAGTCCAGCCTCTTAAGCATCTGGAAGCCAGAGAAGAAAGAGTGGGCTAATGAAATGTCCAAATGACATCAAACTGCAAAGGGCTGCAGGTGACAATGGCAGCTGATGTGTGCCTGGTAGAGGTAAAAAATAATAATAAACTAATAAACTCACAAAAGGAAAAAAATAGTGCATTAAGAGGGAAGGAAGTATTCAAATCAAGAGAGAAAACCATGCTGGGGTTCATGAGGAATCAAGCACACAAATGATTAAATTTTAAGGGCTCTGCTGGATTTGGGATGGGTTTTCCAAAGCAGACTGGATGGCAGTGGCTCCAGCACACCAGCTCTTCACCATCTGTGACTCCCCTGACATCAGTACAATTCTCCAGTGCTAGTTTAGGGATCCTGAGGACTCTGTAAAGCAGATTTGAGAGGGTCATTTGTTCCCCATCAACATCAGGTTAACTTGATGTTGAAAAAGAAACTGAAATGTGCAAAAGATCAAAATTAAAGTCTCATTTTGCTCTGTTTTAATTATTCACTTAATAATTTTTTAGTTTCTTATGCCTTGCAGTACAAGTTTTTAATGGTCTTTGAACTTTAAATATGAATTTAATTGCTTCTGTGTCCTTCTTTGGGAATAATTCCATGAAGATCTGCACCTCTGCTCTGTGCTGCAGATAACTTAATCCAAATCTGGACTTGCTGGGATTGCTGGGAGGCATGTATATTAGTTTATGAGTTTACAAGATGGACCTAGCCCACCATCTGTGTTCATCCAGCCTGCTGCCTTAACCTGAGACAGACAATCTGCCAGGATCACGTGCACAGCTCAGGCTGAGGTGAATCCACGCACCAAACTTTGTCCAGAGAGATCTAAATCTCTGACCTGTGATGCAATTGGAATCTCAACTTTCAGGATGAATACCTCAGACTACCTAAATCCTGAAATATCCAAGGAATATTATTATCCCAGCTATGCCATTTTCTCATGACATTTAATGAAAAATACAGCAAAACGAAGTCACTTAATTAAAGGTATTACAATGCAATAGCTTGGTTTTACCATTCTTATTTACTTTGGATAATAATATGTAGGAAATCATAGTTTACATTAAGATTTGAGTTCAGTTGTCAATAAGGGATGGGTCTGACCCCTGTGGCAGAATATGCACTTAGATGTGTCAGGGGCTTTAGCTAAAGTCATGAGCCGTGGTGGGCTGGCTTTGCTCACCCAGTGCTCTCTCACCCACACTCCTCACCTGGACAGAGGTGAAAATAAGGTGAAAAAGCTCTTGGGTCGAGGTGGAGACAGGGCTCAGCAATGGCCTGCACAGGCAAAACACTCTGCTGTGTTAATGGAGATTTATGGCCAGTTAAAATAGGTTTGCATAGTAAAAATCAAAGAGAAATGAAAACAGTGCCTTCTCCCTGCCCTTCCCTGTTTCCCAGGAGCAACTTCCCCACACAATGAGTGGTGCAAAGGGCTGAGGGCTGATCCTTCCTTGCTCCCCTGCTCCTGGGCAATCCATGGGTCACTGCTCCTCAGGAGACACCAACCTGCTCCATCCTGGGCCCTTCATGGGTCACTGCTCCTCAGGAGACACCAACCTGTTCCATCCTGGGCCCTCCACGTGTCACTGCTCCTCCAGGAGACAACCTGTGGGCATTCCATGGGTCACTGCACCCACCTGCTCCAGCCTCTCGCCACAGGGCACAGGGAATCTCTGTCCTGGCTCCCAGAGCACCTCCTTCCTTCTTCCTCCTCGCTCCCCTGTTGTCCTCAGGCTCCCTGGCCCCTCTGCCTGGGTAGGATTTTGCCCTTCACTGGACACATTTTTACCCCTGGGCTGAGGGGCTGGGCTGTGCCATGGGTGAGGCCATTCTGGAGCCATCTGGAGGAACCAGCTGGAATGGGCAGGGGCAGCACAGCCGCTCCAAGAGCCGGGCCTGTGGCCCCACTGCCGGCACCTGGGCACCAACACCCACCACGGCAGGTGTCATTATTTCTGTTTGGCAGAGGCATTCTGGCTTTACAATAGAGCTGTTTTTTCAAATATTTCCAATGCCAAGTGTCTCCTTGAGGCGAGCCCTCAGGAACAGATTGAGAGCGTGGAGCAGGTCTCTGCAGAGGAAAGCAGTGGAGAGAATTTTCTTATGAAAAGAAAGATGTGGGTAGGAAAGTAGAGGATAACATTAAAAATAGAGAAGATTAAACATGTTCCATTAGAAAAGCCAGAAACAATTTAGGATGAGGTAGAAACCCTGGAACTGTATTGATAAACAGAATTAAAAATGTCTTTTTCCTGCTTCTTTTCCAGCCCAGAGCAGCAGATCAGCTGAATTTTGCTGCTTGTGTTGGTATTGAGCAATGTGTTCCTAGAGAACAGTCCTATTGACTGCAGTGGGGCTTGCTGAGGAGGGAATTGTTTAGCTCAAATAACCTTATAAATGCACATTAGAGCCCAATGGTATATTTCCAACACAAAAATATATATCTAACCTCAAATTATATTTGAAATTGTAAACCTAGATTTTCAGTGCTACTTTTTAGAAGGTGTAATTTAGCATGTGAGCTAAAATGTGGCCCTGTCTTACAAGACCTGATGAGATGGGTTTTGGATTGGATCAGGAAAATGTAAAGTCTTATTTTTGTAGTGTATAAGTGCAATGGACAGTCTAAACCCTGTCTCTAAAAATCCTGGCATACTTCAAAGGAAAAATGCCATTTTAGCAACTTAAAAGCACTTAGTGGGTTTTCCATAGCCAGTGTGGTTGCCTGATGAATAATGCCATAGGGGACGATGGAGCTCTGACTATATTTAAAAATACTATTCCATGAAATTCACTAGGAACAAGCTGAAGCAGAATCTCATTTGTGTCTTTGGAAGGAGGTGATAGTGGCTGTAAATGGTGAAGGGAAAGGGTTGAGGTGGTTTTTGAATCGCAGAGAAGATGAAGGCTGGACCATCTGTGGTGAGAGAGGGATGCTTAAAGCAACAGCCAGAGGGCCCAGGCAGAAATCTGGGGATTCTTTAATATTACAGGGACTTGAACAAGAGCAGCAATTGGAAAGTAATTCTAACAGGTGGGGATTTAAAGACGTGCAGAGACATCATTAGAAAAGTGAAAAAAAAGAAAAACAGAAACAATTAAAAGGATGTTAGGACACATAATTGGAATATTCAGATAAGAGGAAACAAAAGGTCAATTTGAGTGAACAATAAAAGTCTCTATTGTCTTCTTTTTGGTGTATTCTTATGCATGTAGCTTACTGCTACATATTTTATTTTATGACTACAATTTAGCTTTTAAACATAATTCTGAACTACCTTTAAAAATAATTCTGAACTGCTGTAAGGCCTGTTATACTTGTATATTTTAACCAACGGAGATAGAAGTTTAAAAAACATTTCTCACTGTTGTTGATGGACAGTTGTTTAGCCATTCATTAAAACACAACCTGTTTCATCTGTTCCTGGCAGGGAACCTTGGCCGTGTGGACCACGTCACAGAGTTTGAGTATGACCTCTTCATTAGGCCAGACACCTGCAACCCACGCTTCCGAGTCTGGTTCAACTTCACTGTGGAAAACGTGAAGGAATCACAGGTAAGTGGTAATAAATTGAACTGGTATGATAGCGTCAAAAATCGCTTACCCCAGAATATGTTTCCTTTAACAAAAAAATGACGCCCAGGGTTTGCAACTAAAAAATTCTTTAAAATGTATATTTGTTCTTTGAATTTTTATAAATAAAAGCAGGTATCAGCAGGAGTGGGTATGACCATGCTTTCCAGCTATCCAAGACAAGAGGTAATTGCAAAGACAGTATAATTTTTGCCAAATAACAGAACTGGTATTAATAATGGCTGCCATATATTTATGCTTTTGCATTCCAATCAAATATGTGTGTTCATATACGAAAAAAAAGTCCATCATAGCTGTTCAAATATTATCACTCAAGCCTTCATTTAATACATGTAGAACAAAGGGGTAGCTTTGCAAACAGGCATTTCCCTAGTGACTTGTAGCACAGGAGTTGCTTGCCAACGTGTCCCTTGTGAAAGAGGAGGTTTAAATGTGAAGCAAATTGATAGGCAACTGTTTCACTTACTTTTAAATAATGTTTTTTGCAGTAAAGATGCCCCTTGAGAAAGAAACTTCCTTGCTCTATTTTTTCACTTCTATGCTTTTAAAAGTTATATACTAACTTTCACATTGAAAAATAAAAAAAAAGAAAAAGGAAAATATTTCATTTCACTTTTCAAATGTGCCTTGAATTTTGTTCTGGTGACCTGCCTTAGTTTATCAGAATCAGTCTATCATTTTTACTTAATTGAAATAAAACATATTTAGTGAGAGAAAAAAACTGCAGAAGCTTAATATTTGTATTCCTATGGGACTAATATCTTAATATCCAGCACTGTAACATTCCTGTTACAACTGGAAATCATGAAATTGTTTATCTATCGTCCTGGTGCCTGGTACTTTATCAGACAGACCCTTTCCCCTGCTGTGCCTTACTCAACTATGATCAAATTATATAGTCATGAGATGAATGGGAATCTGTCTCAAGGAGGCAAAAAGATCGGGTAGAAAGATACAATATATATCTAGTGCTTACAGGATATTTGTTTTCATGGTTGTCTACATGAAAGAGAATGGTTCCACTATTAAGTTTGACTTGTGAGGTCTGTTTTTATAATGTGTTCTCCTATAATCTTTTTCTCATCTCTCCAATTTCCGTTAAGATGAGACCTGCCTGGACGTAATCTAGTCTGGAACCCTTTTTAGCTCTTTATACTACAGGCCATGAGCAGCATTAGTCATTGCAGCTCAGCTACATTAAATGAAAGTTAGAAGTTGCTACGTCAAACATACTGTGTAATGTAATCTGTTTTCTGCATTTCGATTATTTTATGTTTCACTAGAAAACAGTAATGAGGAAGCGCAAATTATTCAGTATTGCTTCAAAATGTTGCACTAATACAAATACAGAGGACCTTTGATCACCTTTGGGTGTGTAGAAGTAGATATTTTAATAGCTCTCTATAAATCATTACCTGGATAATGCTGTATTTATTTTTGATGCATCATGAAAGTAATGTGTGAAGAAGGCACATCTATACATTTATCTCTATTAGGTCTGGTTTCAGCCATTTGGATAAGGACTCACAAAGAGTAACTACTTTTGTTTTCATATTATCTATTAGTGATGTATTTTTTGTTATTAATCTAATTATGAATGAAAAGAAAGACCAATTAGAAATTCCAGCCAATCTTACCATCCATGTATTATTGTTCTATAAGAAAACAGGTTCTTTGCATTTAATTTTTTATGTCATGGAGCTTCCATTTCCTATGTCTCAAAACTGTTTTATAAACTCCTCTCACTTACAGTGTTGCTTGATTTTTAGCCTAAAGCTTTCCTTTATTTAATCCCACAATTCCCAGTTGCAATTCTGCTTAGTAATAACTCCTCTTGGTACAAATAAATCCTCATCATCCCTGACTAACATTTATATTTCTGTAAATTATAACATTCCTCATCATTTGTGTCCCAACCTAGCTATCATGCTTGGTTCTTTCAGCCCTGTATCCAATAGACCACTTTACCTTTTAAGTATTTTTCTGCTTTGGGGCCTTTGGACTTTCATCATAAGTGAATCTTTCAGTCCTTTGGTAATTAGCCCAGTTTCCCAAGGAAGCAGGGCTTATATGATCACACTGTCTACTTGCTAGTCTAGGTTTTTGTATGGCTGCTGATCCCTCTCCTCTCTTTTCTCCTTCAATAACTTCTAAACTCTTGGCCAGTTTCAGCACCACTGGAGAGGAATTCCTGTAAGTTTCGGGAAAACAGGCTGCCAGATGGGCAAGAGACCCATTAGTGTTCCCACTGGCAGACAGTCTATAGTATGAGATCATTTCTTATTAAACATCAGAGAACCCACAGAGGAGATGAATAGGTGGAAGTACTCATTGGAATTTGCATTTTTAAGATACCAGAGAATCCAACCATGAAATCCAAATCCATAGCATTTAGTAATTTTGCTTCTTGCAGAACTTCTTGTTTTTTATTATTATTCTTCCTCTTCCAGTTCCTTCAATATTTTCTTTATAGTGCGGAACTAAAATTTAATGGATAATTCTGAGTATGCTAATCCAAATTTACAGAGAAGGGGCTCAACTCCCTTTGCTGTTAGTACCTCACTATAGACAGCTGGAAATTGCAGCAGCCTTTTGTTGCTGTATCACTATGGAAACTCAGGCCTAATTTGTTTTTCCCTATCATACAGAAGTCTTGTTCAGAGTGATTGCTTCCTTGCTCCTATTACATATGTGTGAGGTTACTGTTGTGCTTCATAGGTTATACACCTAAGCTCTGTACCATGCCACTGACAGCCCTAATATTTCCAGAATTATTTTAAAAAAATTATCATAAACTTGATTTATTTGATGTTCACTTCCCAATGTTGAAGTAGAACCTACAGACGTTTTTTAAATTTGTAAGTTGGTAAATTAATTTCTTCCTCCTTATGATTTGGACTTCCACATCAGACATTTTATGTTAGTTTTATTTTATACTTTCTTTAACAAGGAAAAAAGATTTAAAAAAATAGCTAATTCCAGTATTATGTAAGATACCTGCAAGATGTAAAATCTGGTCTGTTGGTCTCCTTATATGGCTTCTGACATGCAAGTCAGTTGTCTGAAAAGATCTGAGCTATGATTCTTTTCTGTTATTTGTTTGGTGAATTCAATTAACACCAATATTGGAAAAAAATAAACTGATATGTTATATGTAAGGAAAACAGATAGATTTTTACAATTTATACATATCCATGAAAGGGAGAGTGAAGGAAATAGGATTTGCTGGGGAACACATGGTCTCATGGGCAAAGCCTCCAATTTCTCTAATTATATATGTGTCACAGGCTGCTCTCTATTCCTGATAATGCTCTTTGCTGGGCAGGGTTTGCTTCCTATTCACTTCAGCCATGGCCCTTAAAACACCATCTATGATTTTGCTAAATTTCTTCTCTGAGCAGCCAGAAATTG
This sequence comes from Pseudopodoces humilis, assembly GCF_049639895.1. Classification (NCBI taxonomy): domain Eukaryota; kingdom Metazoa; phylum Chordata; class Aves; order Passeriformes; family Paridae; genus Pseudopodoces; species Pseudopodoces humilis. The sequence continues at coordinate 25,271,988 of NC_142209.1, read as the reverse complement.
GATGAACAAATTTCATCTCCCAATTGCATTTCAAGTATTTTAAATACACAGTGCTTCAGGTGCAAGATTACCTCTGAGCTAGAATGGCTTTAATGCTATTACTAGCAACAGTGATTCATTTGAGCTTTTTGGGAAAAAAAAGAAATGTGTGTACGTGTGATAAATTATAAAAAATATGCTGGTATACTAATATTGGAGGATTTTACAGGTGAAAAAGAATGATTATTGTTTTTGAGGGCCATAATCAGAAATTCTTCTCAAGTGCTTGACGCTCACAGTTCCAGATACTGTAACCATAGTGGAAAAAAATTTGTCCTGGAAAATTTCCTTTTGAGCAATTTGAGAAGAGATAAGAGTTACGTACAAGAAAATGATAAAAAGATTAAAAATATTTGAGGATTTTTGATTTAACACACAGCAGCCATATTATACCACTAAGTAATGCACATCTAGGCCTCATGACAAATTCTGTGTGTGTGTGTACCATGAGCAGCTCTGCTGTCTGATGAATCATGTTGAGAAATGGTATTTTCACTGAGATTAAAAAAAGAATTTCCAACAGAAGGGGTTTCCTAATAGTGCCAAATTTTGTTCTGTAAGTGTTGATAAACACATTTGGAGTTCTTCATCACAAAGGTACTGACAAAATATACCAAGAAGGATAGAGGAGAAGAATGGATATTTGGCAGCTAGGACTTGATCATTACTTACAGTTAATAAATCAATCCAGATTGAGGTTAAAATCAAAGAACCAAATGTTATTTACTTCAAAGACATTCTCTCTGTTACTTCAGTTGCTGTTGCACTGAAACTAGAATTTTGACTCATTTTTGGGTTTTTTATGTGTGGGTATGGATCAGGAAAAAGGATAGCCTGTTCTTCAGAAATGTAAACAGGATGCCCAGGTAAGACAGAGATTGTCATAGCTGAACATTATTATGAATGCATGGAACTGTCATTGTAGAATTTTCTGGGTTTTTTGTCCTACGCTGTTTTGTAAAATATAAAAGGCTGTAAGATCTCTGTTGTCTTTAATTGATTAGATATTCAGGAAATATTAGTTATTGACAGTGGATTTTAGAATATGTTCAGGCCCCTTTTTACTGTGCTAAAACAACTCCATGATCCTTAGCAGACAACTGCTTCTTTATGATATTACAGCTGTGCTTGTTTAAAGATAATAGTGATACGTGTGTAGGGAGAGATAATGTCCCTCTTTATACCAACTGACATGTTTTGGAGAAGCTGGGGGGAAAAAAAGAAAAGCAGGCATAGTTTGAGGTACTCAACCTTTTTTTCTGACCTAAGAACTCATTCTGCAGTTAATTCCTGCAGAAGCTGCATCCAAAGTAAGATGGAGTGCATATGACATCAAAAGCAGGCTAAAGTTGGAAACAGGTTACCTTTTTACTTTCTTCTTCTTAAGCAGACATGTTTTGCTCTACTGTCATTTGGGGATTTAAGTTACTGGTATCAAGATGCTTTCTAATGTCTTATACTCTTTCCAGATTCTCATTTGAGAAGACAAATATTTTCTTTACTGTTCATTAAAGGCTATATTGCATTTACCTAGCTTTGGAAGATGCATATGTAAAAGGTCATGTTTTTATGAAAAGAGTACAAATCTGAAATTTTGAAGTGAATACATTTGAAATGAATGAATGAAGCACTTTTTGCAACAATTCCTAACCAACTTTAAATGCATAGTTTCTCTAGTATGTTTCACTGCATATATCTTAATAAATTAAGTATATATCGCTCATTTATTAATAATTTACATTAGTAATTTCTTAATCCTCTTCTGGTCAGCTCCTGTAATCTCTCTAAATACGTGTTTATAATGAATTACAAGGGGAATCAGTAGATTATTTGAATTTTCCCCATTAAGGAAGCCCTCAGCTATTACCCATCTTTTTATCTCTTTTGTGAATTTTAAGCCCACTAGAAAGAGACGTCCAGCTCTTCCTGTATTTTGCTATTTTAGTCACCGTTTACACAGGTAGGCAAAAACTGATCTTTTTCATGTCCCAGTTTTGTTTTGTCATATGAATTTATTTTTTCCTTGCTTCTGATACTTCTCTTGAAAACCATCTATATTTGAGAGGTTAAATGGGTATCAGTAACCCAGCTGACACTACCAGCTCACATTCCCATTTTGACTTCAAGCTGTAACTGTGTGTAGCATCACTGCTATAACTTTCCATTTGCTGCTTACTGTAGTGTTAGTATTGATTTAGTTAGAGCAGTATCAAATTTTTATTTGTTTCATATGCGAGTGAAGTTTTCCCTTTATCTATCAAATTGTGGATTTCAGTTCTTGCGCCTGAACTTGGTCAAAATTTAAACTTTGACATGCATCTAACACTGCTGGGTGTGTCAGTCATTATCATTTATCATTATCATGTCATATCATACCATGATTTATTTTCCCTTGGAGGAAAGCAAATACTGCATAAAGGTGGAAGTTACAATAATTTTTCTAATTATTCGAAGATTAAAAAGGAGACAAAGTGTCTTGAAACATTTTCATCAGGAAAAATCAAGTAAAAGAAATGAATCTGAATTAGAGAATGGTTTCAGTGAAAATTCTTTGGTGTTCGCTAGCAAATATGACAACAGCTGAGCAAAATTAGGGTTATGTGTTTACATCCTTTGGGATTCCTTTTGGAATTCAGAAGCAGCAGAAGTCTGAACTTTAAGTTGTTTTTTGTTTAATCCGATGGCATCCCTGTGTACGACAGTGTTGCACTGCATATCCTGCACTGGCCAAGTTCCTTAAAGCAGTGTTTGTATGCATATGTATATTTTATATATAAACATGTGCATAAGTGTATGTCTAGCTGCCTAGAAAACACGAGAGGCTGAGGTGAGTGAATTTGGATAATATATTCTTAGTAACAGCTTTACTACAGGATAAGCAGATTATTTCTTTGAGTAGCACATGCCCTTCAACTTGAAAAAAAAAATGGGAAAAGAAGGATGGAGGTAGAATCAGGATGCAAATTTTGTAAGACCTTGTGGTACCATAGTACCTGGTAATATGAGTCTGTTACTTTTTGTTAGGTATGGGCTTGAATTATTTGAAGTTTGTATTAAAAACCAAAATGGATTATTTCAAAGGAGCGTTTGTATTTTTAAAAGTAGTTTTACTGATCCCTGTGTTGGAAAGTGGTACAATTTTATCATAAGTCAAAAGTGCATAGGGTTAGATGATACCTATAGCAGTTGAGGTAATCATTTACTTACTGAGGAAACCATTTGAAATGATAATTAAATAAGAAACAAAGTGATGACATTTAAAATAGATTGCATGTGCGTCTCAACATTTAAAAAAAGAAAAATCAATTGAACATACTGCAGTTTTGAAGAAAAATAATGTTACCATTTTGGAAACTTGTGCCTATATTGGTCATGTATAAAATTAGATTTATAAATGATGATTCTTCCAAGTTGGAATCCTTTCAAGTACGTATAATTTTATTTTGGATCAATAATTCAGTTGTGCTTGGAATAGATTGAGGGTGCATGTGAAACTTTGGTAAGTGCAATATAGTGTGCATCTCCATGAAATTATCCAAAGCTGTCATGACAGGTATCATCCTTTGAAAGCTAATGAATGCAGGTAGGTTGGTAAACACCTGAAATAGTCAGCATTACCAGAACATCTGTCCTGGTGAAATATTCACTCTTGGCAAGGTAGTATTAAATTAATAAACTTTTTCTGTTCCAGGTGTCTGTAAGAACATTTCAGGTGCCAGTGTTCAGTAATTACTGCAGACATACTGTACTCTTCAGATTTAACACTGCCTTTTACCTACACCTAAGGGCCAGGTGTGTTTAATTTCCTATGGTGGTGGCATCTGTCATTCAAATTGTCAAAAATACATTATAGATGTCATCAACAAAATCAGCACTGTGATGATCTTGATGTCAGTGATGTGACATACTTACTTTTATTTTCAATTTAAAACCTTTTTGATTTCTGATTAAATACTCCTTTTTTTAGTTCTAGAGTGTATTGTCTTCCATGCAAATTTGGTTTCATTTTCCTTTTATGACTGGAAAGTCTTTATATCAGAATTTGGAAGCATACATTGAAGAAGTGAAGGTGAAATGTTTTGAACTTTCCTGTCTTTAGATTTTTTAATATTTTTAATTCAGAAAAATTTTTAATTTTTTAAAAAAATTCATAATAATCTGTGTCCCATTGATTTCTGAGGGAGCAAATCTCGTACAATATTAAATGCTTCAGAAAAATTCCATCCTGTTCTCAATTAAATATTTTGTTCCTTTGCTATACTGCTTATAAATATGTGCTTAGTTTATAAAACTCTGAAGCTATAACACATTAAGATATGCACTTTCAATTTTTTTAGGGAGAAGATAAAATTAAAATGCCATGATTTGTAGCTACTTGTCTTTTTGTTTGTTTGTTTGTTTTTACTGTTAATTGAAACTGGAAGACTGTATAGGTTACCCAAGAAACTATATTATATATAGTTAAATTGTTGTTTCTTCCAGCAACATATATCTAGATCTTTAATTTATCTATTGAAGCGGCTGTGAAATACTCTGTAAAATGACTGTGCAAGTTTTTTTGCTTTGAGAAATTAAGGAAAATTAACACTGTATTTATAAACTGACTCTCAACATAGAGCTGGTATATTTTATATACAAAATGCAGAATAATCAGCTGAGTGATTCTGATGATCGAGCACAGTTCCCCCAGTTTAGGATCTGACCTGTACACCCTGGATAGGCAACATCTGCTGTTACACCACAGATCAGGATGGCTCTGGTAATTTTTTTTGTGATTTGAGAAGCTCCATGGAAGCTTCTAATTTTCATAGTAGCACTACCATGATGAACTGTGGCTCATTACTGTAAACTGATGGCAGCTGTTAATACTATTACAGGCAGAGACTTTTTATTTAAGGGAAACATTAGCCAGTAACTGGTAGATTTCTGACACAGTATTGCATGAGGCTTCCTGTTAGGAAGGAGAGCAAAGAGAAATGGATTTGAACCCATTAGTATCAGAATTACGTGTCAAAAAGCTGGAGCAGAGTTCAATTTATTTCTGCAATAAAGTGTAAGCTAGAGATTGACTTGACAATTATTTTACCTTACATTGCTCTGGTTGTTCTGAGATGACTATTCCAACATCAAATCATCTTGTTTGGACATCTTTTACAGAATAACATGATAGTCTAAATATGCATTATGTTATGTAGGAACTAAAACTCGGCAGGTTTTTTCAAGTAGAAATGAGTTTTTATTACTCCTTTTACTAGAGGATGTATATACAGTGGAACACATTCAGCATAGATTTAAAACAACTGCATGTATTTCTGCTAAATCTAGTGCATGTTGCTGAATGGCGTTTACATTGTAATAGAAAGGATAATCTTTCTGAAGCTTTTAGTAGCTTGGTATAAGGAATACAAATAATCTGCCCCAAAATATTTGTTTTCTCTAAGCCAGTCACTGAGCAGAGTTGTGGTTTCTGTTTAATAGGCTTTTTTTTCCCCTAATAGTTTTCCGAAATAAGAGACAGCAAGTTGGGCAACCACTTCCTTATCATAATTTTCAACTTTGAGAAGAGTATTGTTACCAAAATTTTTGCCCACTTAATATACATACTGTCCTACTGAACACCAAAGTCCATGAATTCAGAGTCTTAACATTGAACATTGTAACAAGCTTTTATTAGAATTGCAATTTTTTCTGTCTTGAACTGATGGTCCTCTACAGAACACTTATTTAATTTTCTAATTATGTAGCATAATTTTTGAAGGGTGTTGTATTCATTGTCCCTCTGAAAATTCTCATGAAGCTTCGCAGAAGATGTTTATTAAAACTTTAACAAAAGTAACATATTACAACAATGTGCAGATTCTCCTGGCAGGTTTTCCTTTCCCTTTGCATGGTTTCATGCAGGACCATATCACACTCAGAGTGATGCAGGGAAGCAGAATTGCAGCTTTGCAGCTCATTGTGTGTTCATGTTCTGATCTTCTGTGAACTCTGTGGGCAAAACTAATCCCAAAATCAGAGCACTACAGAGTGTTGTGGGGTCCATGGCAGGGCATTTCCTGGCCCTGCAAATTCGACAGTGATGCTGAGTACCTCCAGTGTTAGGTTTAGAATCTCCTCAATAGCCAGATTAAACCGAATATCCTTCCTGGCAGGCATGTGGAATGGCAATTCCATGGCTTTGGAATATCCAGGATGAAAATACAATAGCTGTTCCTTGTGGGTTGTCTCTTCCCGATGGCTGCGAAGGATTTCTCTGAACCAGAGGTTAATATAGTTACCTACCTAGGTCAATTGTTTTTTTTTACATGGAGTTATATATATTTATTTTATTGATTTAAAGCCTGTTCATTATAAAAATTAGCCTATAAAAAGAGATAGCATGTATGCAGGGAGATAATTTCTTTTTTTTTTTTTTGCCAGGAATTTCTCATGCATAGATACAAATGAATTTTCTAAATGTAAATGTTTGGCTAGATTATTCTTCAGAGACACATATTGATTTCTGTTGTCACCCTTCAGTGAGATTTAGTGTAGGTTACTGGGAAATCCTTTCCAAGCACATACTGAAGAAAATGTAAAATATGATTTCCTTGACAGTTAGTGAAAAGAGACAGAATAGACGTTAACAAATTAACTGTGTTTATCTCATCTTCACCAGTTTAAGAGTCTTTCAGCTTCTAAAAAATCAGCTCATTTGATGCTTGTAGAATACAGGTCCATATTGCACTGGGTGAGCTCGAAAGCACGTTTTGAAATTCATAGCTGAGCAAAAGGGAAGCTTTGCATTTCCTGATTTTCCTTTGCAGATCTAAATGTGGAGTTGTGGCTCTCTCGCCAGAGTGGGAAGTACTGTATAATTTTGCAGTTTAGGCTATTCTGTAATGCAAGTAGTATGAGTCTCATGGAAAACTGTGTGTGATGGCCAAGCTTAATCCTAAAATGTGTTTCATTCAGCTTTCTAATAAACCTGAAATTCATAAATTTCCGTGTGTTATAGCGGGTTTGATAATTATGGGTTATAATAATTTTACACTTCAGTGCTTAAACCTAAATATTGTTCTACAAATACTTTTCCTTTTTTATTTTCCTATTTTCTTTGTTATTTAGAGAGTAAAAAATGCCTTCAGTAATACTAGAGTGCAACCTATGAAGAATTTGTTTTTATAGCAATATAATTTTATATCTATCTAAACAAGTTATTTTAAAACTTAGATATTTTTATGTCTTACAAGGACTGTTAGATATAAGTATTGAACAGCTTGTTATGGTTCAGTCATGATAAATATAAAGTTCACCTAAAAGTTCATAAAAAATATTATTTCAACAACTAAAAAATCTGATAAATTTTTGCTTACTTAACATTGTGATATTGTTAACCTCCATTAATTTGCTTTGTGAACGGTTTAAAAACAATTAGTGTCATGTCATTTATAAGGCAGAGTCAATAAAGGTTGGTTTTCAAAATACATTTTAATATATAGAAGATGAAACTAGTGTTGCAGTAAATTACTGTATTTTAATAAGATTTAAATCATAATTTCTGTGCACTCCTTTGCTTGTTTTGTAGATAATAATAAATGTACAGATTGGGGTGGAAAACTCAGCTTCTGTTGTTTCAAGGGAACAGTGACGCTTGGGTTTGTATATGATTAGTAGTTAAGCTACAAATATTAAAATTATACAATAATGTAGTTGTATTTTCTCAAAACATTTGGGAGCATTTTGAATTCAGAGGTTTTTTTATGATCTCTCTCTGATGTACTTCAAGGAAGAAAAGCAGAAAGAATTTTGGAAAAAAATTAATCTTTGTGGTAAAACTGGCTTTATAAAAAGACAAACAAGCAGAGGCATTTTAACATAATTTTCTCCTGACTTAAACAATCTTAATTTTATCACTTTGCCAAACTGTGTTCCTTTGCATGAAGTATGTGCAGGAGATACTTTTGAATTTGCATTTTCATTAGATTTAGCATTCAGCACCTAATGCCATAAATTTGTTTTTGAAACTCTTTAATTCCCCTGAGTGTTCCAACATATTGAATGCTATTTGCTTTGTATTATGTTGGCAGCAAATCTGCAGTGAAAATGCTGTCAATATATATTCATAGCTAACATTGTTAACTAAAAGCAATATTGTTTTTCTATTGTAAGCTGTCACAAATGTTTGGCACCCTGTTGTGTAAGCCAAAAAAATGTCAAAAGAAAGAAAAGAATATTTTTGAAGAAAAGTGCAGTGATAGTGTCAAGTTTTCTGTATTAAAATACATTCCTTGTATAGACCTTTACAATCTATGAAACTGTGTTTTGTAGTAATGTAAAGTTAGAATATTGTGAGAAGATGCAGGCTGTTACAGATATTATGTTAAATGAGAGGAGCACAGTAAATGATACAACCATATTACTTTTTGTGTAATGCTGTGCTTATCAGGCTGTAAAATGTATTATACTAAACCCAAAGATTATTTTATTAATAGATGTGCTATATATATGTGGAAAATGAATTAAAAATACTTTACATTTTTCCCTGGTTTTGAAGATGAAGTGTATAATTAACAAGAGCAAATGCAAAGTTTTGAACATTCTCCTAGGGAGTATCCTTATCTTTGTGTAAGAAACACTTTGTTTATTTAAATTGTGTATTCCTTTTGCCAATCATTCATTCATTCTTTTCTAACGAAACTTATATTTTTTGTATCTGCATGCTGTTATAGGAATGTCTTAGAGTATTTTGGAGAACTTCTGTGGGGAGAAATGAAAAAAAGAAAAATTCCTTCTCCCATGCAAATAACCATGTTAATGCTAATACATAATAAACACCCATAAGATAAAATAAGACAAGTGGCATCTTTTGTGCTACTCTTGCAAGTGTTTTAACCCAGAGAGCTTGTAACCCAAGCCATGTGAATAGAAAATTCTGGATGAGGTACTTGAGGCACAGCCAAGTTCCCTGGCCGCAGGCTGGGTTACTCTGGAACCAGCAGAGTTCTTCTGGTGGCAATGGAGAGCACTGAGAAAAATCAGTGTTTCATGGCTCTCACTGAAGTACCAGAGCTTCACAAAGACAGATTTCCAGTACTCTCATCCCTTCAAGGTGACATTTTTTCTATATTCACCTAGGTGAAAATATTAATCCATGTGTAGTGAAGTACTGGCAGCCCCAGAAATGTTGTCATTCCTGACACTTTGTGTCATTCTCTAGAAAACTTGTTTTCTTACTGAATCATAATGTGTTGAATTTGGGAAACTTTTTTGGTAAACCTTTAATAGAATTGGACATTGGTCAATGTACCAATGTTAAAATGTGTGTTATAGTGGGTTTGATAATTATCTGATCTGCTATTCAAGAACATTTTGTTTGAACACTCTTTTCCATACAGCAATGTATTGGTGACACATATTAACATGTATCTTCTTCTGTGGTACTGGATGCCAATAATCAGTCCTTTTTTTCCTTGCAGCTGATTTCACCCCTCTATTTCAAAATAACCTCTGGTTTCTGCACTGATATTTGCTCTGCTATGGGAATACTGGTGCCACAAGTGGTTTCACAAGGTCCCTGTTATGGACTCACTATTTCCAAACATTTTCTAAGAAGTGCAAAATAACCCGAGTTTCTATTGACTTTAGTGACTATTTCAGTACTATTAACACCTTGGAAAATTGGCCTTTATATTCCTTGGCACCAATCTCTATAAATTCTCTCATGTGCTTTCAAGTAAAATTGCATAAATCTTCAGAGCTGTCTCCCACTACTGCCCAAATTATTTTTTTCCTGCTTTTTATAATTTTTCCTAATTTTGATAAAGAAAAATAAACAAAAAAGTGAAATACATTTGATGTATGGAATTTCTCTGGGTCTTTGACTGGCATTATATAACAAGGTCAGGGATGTTTATTAATGTTCTAGGTGAATGCCAAGCACATTCAAGTCCAAGAGAGAACATGTCTTGCCCTCTATTCATTCATTTCTAGATTATTCCAAGAACTTGCACATTTTTGAGTCTTATGTGTATCTGGAGAGGCAATATACTTGGAAAATTACATTCACAGGTGAATAATATTTTTAAACACAATAAAAAACTAACATTTTCTTAAATGGCTCACTAGATAGGGATTTTTGTTACAGAACAGGAGACACTACTGCATCCTGCAGACAATTGACAAAATGGACTAGCAGTTTTCATCCTTAATTTGATTCTTTTTCCTCAGTGGCAGAGAGATGCACAGCCTTTCTTACATTGTTTATCTTATTTTGGCATAACAGATTTAATCATGACTATATCCATTTTCCACAAAGTGTCTTGTGTCTTGAATCATAGAATGTTTAAACCTTTTACAGGGGTGGGATAACTGTGCAGCTCATCCTACTGGAAAGCTTTGGATTTCTGTGCATTGTGGAAGAATGTACCTTTCCCGAATTTTTAGAAATGTTTATGAAGCTTTAGAAAGTGCTGTCTTGTCTATCTGGCACTTAGATTTCTATCACTTCTTGTTATTGTTAGGGTTCTGTTTTATTACTTTATTATATATTGTACAGGGGGACTTCGCCACTTTATGTTCTTACTGTTGGTTTGTTCAGCACAAATTTGATGCTGCAGGAGGAATGAAGATGTGCAAACCTAGGTTATTAATCATGCTCAAATCTTTTCCATATGTGTGTCTTGAAACACTTCTTTTCCTTCTATTACCCTTATATGAAATAAAACTGCATTTTTCTTTTTTATGCTTGAGAGTTTTGACTTGATAAAAATGAAGGCTGTTGCTTTCTCCCCTTTGCAGAAGTGATGTCACAAAAAGGAGCAGGACAGGACTTTTTCCCAACTTTTTCTCTTAGCCTGTGTTATTCTCATCCCTGCTGTGGAATTCAAGTGGAGGACTTCTCCAAGATGTGTTGCCTGCTTTTTCTTCTAGCAGAGTGACTCAGAATTCTCTTGAGGGTAGCTATTGCAACAACAGTGGAGCACAAAGACAGAGAAATTAATAAAGTAAATAGGAAAGACAGTAAATATAGACCAGATATCCTCATTTACTGTTAGAAATAAGAGAGGAACAGTATTAAGGTACATAGATGAGACAAACCAGCACTTATCCATGGTGAAATCTATAAAATGTCTTCGATTGCTCAAGGGATCTTTAGATATAGCATTATTTTCTCTATCTTATGGATGATTTGACCACCTTCACTATGAATTTTTCATGATTTTCCTGACCCAGCAGCTCTTGCCTGTGGAGAGAGTAATACAGTATTGATTTGGGTGTTAGGTTTCTGCCTTTTTTGCCATAACAGGATTTTTGTAGCCTAGAAACCTCAATCCCTGATTACTCATTAGAGACTTGAACAACTTTTCTTAGATCTGGAATGTAAAAGAAGAATCACTTGGTTACTTTCGTCATAGGTAGCCTTTGTAGTGGAATTTCAGCTCATCTTGGTAATGAGTGTTGTTATTAAGCTTTCCTGATTGAATGGGCTCTACTAGGCCTTCAGATTGCAAAAATACTGTTGCCTGTTAACAATTAGTGTGTTTGCAGCAGAATTACACTGGTGAATGTGTTTATTTAGCAGCATACTGCAAGCCAGTGGAATAAGTAGGGGTCTGTTCTCCTGCGTTCATCCTGGCATTGATGTCTTGGTGACTTATTTTCTGTGCCTCTTGGGCATATTAGAAAATGGAAAAGAGGCCATGATGTTGCTATTTCTCATTTAAACTGTTGTGGTTTTTTTTTTTTTAAATAAAAAATCCATATCTTACATCCTCTGAAAACTTACTCTCAGCATTGCCATGGAAACAAGATTTTTAAAAGGGACTTAACTGAAATTTAGCAGCAGTTTTTATTTCTTTGTGATTCATACTTCATAAAAATGTAAATGTCACACTAATACATGTTTTACCTTAATATTTTATACTACCATTTTGTCTTAATTGGTCTAATGTTTTTCCTAATTAAATTTTGAGCTTTGAGTGATTTTAAAACTGTACTGTGGACCTATCAAGCTTTAAATTTTGACTATGTGACACACAATTTAAGACACTGTCATAGAGGAAAATCAGTCATTTCAACCTGTAGTCACAGGCACAACAAAAGATTTAAAAGATTTAAAAAGCCTTTTGTCCTGACTGGAAATTTCTTGGCCTCAATAATCTTCATTTCTAGTGAAGTACTACAGCAAATAGCTTTTAATCATTTATATTCTTTTGTTTTTCACTTTATTCCCTCTAACTGTGTAAAGTTGTTTAGAGGATAAATTACTGCTGTGCTAAATAAAGCTTTTATTATAGTTCCCTTAAGAGGAGTGTTTTGTTTATGTAAAGCTACAGTGTGCACATTGGTTTACATACATACTTGCATCAACATGTGTAAATAAACTACATTAATTTAACATTTTATTTGTGTATAAACATGCAGCAGTTGATAATGTTAGTTCAAACACGAAAGGATATCTGGCATTCTCTTCTGAGTGCCTCTTTGGTCAGGCCTCACAGAACAGACAACATTTTGCCTTTTAAAAATGAAAGTTAATATGATTAGAGCAGGCATCCTGGTGATCAAGACTGAAATCATATAACTATGGAATCGCTTAGGTTGGAAAAGACCTTTAAGATCATCAGTCCAACCAGTAACGCAGCACTGCCAAGCCCACCACTAAACCATGTCCCTGAGCACCACATCTACACCTCTTTTAATTATCTCCAGGGATGGCGACTCTACCACTTCCCTGGGTAGCCAGTTCCAGGGCTTGGCAACCCTTTCAGGGAAGAATTTTCTTTTAATAAGCAATCTGAACCTCCCCTGGTGCAATCAGAATGTTCTATCACTTGCTTTGGGGAGAAGAGACTGACCCCCACCTGGCTACAACCTCTGTCCCTGGAGCTGTGGACGGTGATAAGGTCTCCCCTGAGCCTCTTTTTCTCCAGGCTGAGCCCCCCCAGCTCCCTCAGCTGCTCCTCTCCAGACTTGTGCTCCAGACCCTGCCCCAGCTCCGTGTCCCTTCCCTGGGCTCGCTGCAGCCCCCAGTGTCACCCCTGGCATGAGGGGCCCAGAGCTGGACACAGCACTCGAGGTGTGGCCTCAGAAGGCAGACACAGACGGGCACTCACTGCCCTGCTCCTGCTGCCACGCTCTGGCTGCCACAAGCCAGGTGCCATCGGCCTTCCTGCCCACCTGGGCACAGCTGCCTCCTGCTCAGCTGCTCTCACCAGCACCCCAAGGGCGTTTTCCCCTGGGCACTTTCCAGCTGTTCCCCCCTCAGCCTGTATCGCTGCCGCGTGTTCTGATCCAAGGGCAGGATCTGGCTCTTGGTCTCATTGAATCTCATGGAGCTGGCCTCATCCCAAAGATCCAGCCTGTCCAGATCTCTCTGCAGAGCCTTGCTCCCTCCAGCAGATCAACTCCTGCCTGACTTGGTGTCACCTGTGAACTGACTGAGGGTGCACCCAATCCCCTTGCCCAGATCATCAGTGAAGAGATGGAACAGAACTGACCCCAGCACTGACCCTTGAGGGAAACCACTTGTGGACTGGATGTAAACCCATTCACCACCACCCTCTGGGCTTTAAACTGAGACATCCAGTTAAAGCCAGTGTGTTTTTCACAATTCTCTCATCTACAAAGCCGCTGTACCTCATGACATTAGAAAGAAAAGAAAACAGTGTGCACTATATACACTACTGGCCTCACTTAGAAATTGTTATTACTCACAGCTCAAACAGTGTGGATCATAGATCCCTCAGTGCTGAGCTGTAAATGAACTCCTTTTATTGCATTTTTGTAAAAGTTTTCAACAGATAAATCAAACAGGAGGAGATTCATGTGAAGTTATACTTTATTGTAGGGAAAAAAAAGTGTAGTCACAGAGAAAATGCAGAAACATAGGAAGGCTTCTTCCTTGGTGAATTTTTTTTTTAAATTAAAAATCTATTGTCAGACAATTTTGTACCCTTTACCCTAAGATTTGCTTTGTACATGCTGAAGATTTATTGGTGTATATATTGTCCACACTCTACAAGTACCTTGTTCTGATTAAAGGCATCATGGATGCACATTGAATGATGAAAAGAGTCTGAAACTGTATTTGAAGCTCAATTGTATACAAATTTTAACTGAGATTAAACAATACTAAATATTTATGATTAAGTTTTGGGTAAGAATTAAGTTACCTCATGAGGCAGTGGTTGAATGTATTTGACCACACAGTAAAATCAGTAGAAAATTATTTTAGATATAGTTGAAGTGCTTAGAACAAGTGAAAAATAAGTATTTTTATCACTAATCTTATCAATTATTTAAATACATTAACCTATTAAATGAACGTATCATCACTGCCTATGCTACAAATGCATTTAAAAACCTGGAAACATGTTGGTCAGGTTCCCAGGGCTGCCCACTCAGATTTAGCTGTATATAAAAGATTTCTTTTGTAAACATAGCAAGTCCTGCAGTTTGAGCAGTGTGTTTGCCCATTTTTGCATGCTCAACTTCCGTGCAGCCTTCTGAAGAATAATGCTTGACATTCTGGATAGGTGGTACTTAACAGGAGAAAAGACAAAACTCTTCAAAATACCATAATATTGAGGGGCATGCAGACACACAAATGTACTTACAGAAACAGTAGCGGAGTGTCAAATGAATGCATTTGAAAAGTAATTACATCTGACTTTTATACTGAAGCAAACAAACACAATTGTTCAATAATGTCTTTCTCCACAGACTCGGTTGTCAGTGTATTAATAATCCCACCTAATTGACACTATCTCTATTTATGTTATGTGTATTGTAGTATTTGCAATCTTCACTTTTCCCTATTTTAAGTAACTTGTATCTGCCTCTCTCTGAAGATGAGCAATATCTTTTTCAAGTTAATGAGATTTCTATTTTACTTAAACAAGATGCATATTCACTATCTTTCTGTTGTTTTAAAATATAATTGCTATGAATGTGTTCAACAGTTTGACTTGGTTTCTTCAAATTGAGTGAATTAATTAAAAATTGGTGTTTGCCCATAAAAGAGTGAATGAGCACACTCAGTGCTTGATGTCAGAAATCAGACTGTAAATGAACATAATTATGTTTCACCTTCCTATTTAGTCATTTGTGTGGGCATAAGCATTTAGTTGTTTGCAATATTATTTCTTAAACAGTTTCATTTACACTTTGGTTTTTTAAGAAGAGAGGGAGGGTAAAAGAAAAGTTAATGACTAGATAATGATTTCTTTCTGAAAGGCTGAGCATCACTTCTAATATTCAATTTGCAGAACATCAGGGTAGAAAATACTTCTCTGATGGTTTTTTGCTAAGTGTGTATTATTTAGAAAGAAATTCTCACCACAGAACGTGAGAGATCATTTTGGCTCCAGGTGCCAGGGTGTTATTCCTACACACATTTGTGCTATGGTGTAAGCAACATGATATGCAGAGGTGTCCTCTATCCATATTTACAATATACTGCTTTAAAGCAACAGACACTGATGATGGCTGCCATTTTGTTTAAAAGAATCCACATTATAGAGTCAAAACAGCATGGCTTTTTTCCTTAAATTTACATACCCAACACAATAGTATTTTTATATTTTGACTGATTACTGAATGGAAAATGAAATGCAGCTCAACCAGCACATTGCTTGTTATAATTTTTCTTTTTGTGGGGTTGTTTTTCTTGCCCCTAGAGAGACCCAGCATTATATTCAAGATTTGGATAAACTTATGTAACAGTAAGCAGTTGCTTTGTCTCCATTAAGGACTCCATGACCCAACAGCGCAGTCAAATAGGGGAATAATTTGGCATTTCTATACAGGAGTATTGTCTTGCTACTGAATCAAAAAACCCCTGTGATTATTGTGTATTTTTTGATATGCATCAAATAAAAAAGTCCAAAATGTGTAGAAGGATGTTACATCAGTTCCTTCTAAGCTGAAACAAATTAAAAAGGATGATGAGCAAAAAAAATGCATGACTGAAGATTTCAATTTTAAAAGGTTAAAACTGGAGAAAGGAGGGAATGTAGGACATAATGAGAACTTAGTGGTCAGTGGTTGAATATCCCTTTGTCATCCTGTTCACTGCATGAAATATACAGAAATAATACAATGTTGGACAGGAAGAGTTTCTATTGTGGACAGTTGAAGTACCTGCTATTATAAATTCCTAAATTTGGCCAGCTAAAGCTTCTCTTTAAAATGAAGTATTCCTTTAGCTAACCTGTTTGAGATATTAGTCCTCTGAAAGTTTGAGGCCCTCTAATTTCTTAATTAAATGTACTAATAACCACTTAATACTCATTTGTTCTTTCAGCAGTATTATTCTTAAGACTAACCATCAATTCTGCCTCCCAGCTGTTCATTCCTCTTACAATTTATGGAGAACAGTCTAATCCATTTCCATCTGAAAGTGAGGGATGTTTTTGTGACAAAGTCACAAGAGTTTGCCAGTTCAAGTTCATGTGCCTGCATTTACTGGCTCACATAAAATACCCAGTGCAAATTTTCACTTTCTTTTAGAGCACTGGAATTCTACCTTGAGGTTGAAATAACAGTGTCAGGACTACACAAAGAATTCTCTGTGCCAAACATGCTCTTTGATCAATACATTAATTCTCTACTCCCATTAATATCAACTGTAATCTCAAAATCATAAGATATAAATAAGAAAGTAATGAGCATAAATTGTGACCTTATTTTCCTTGGATAGCCTCTGAGTAGTAAAGCACTGGAAGAAGTAGATCTGTAAGGCTGGTTACCACAGAAGTGTTTTTTCAGGTTTCAGGTTATTCCTCAGTAGGAATTTTATCAAGTATGGGAAAGCAGTGGAATGTTTTTCTATCTCATAATACTGTTTCAATTGACAACACAGATGCATTTTTAGCATTAATAACTATTCTTAATAGTCTATTAAAATTCCTGAAAGTCTCCCTTTTACACTGTAGTGCAATGCAATTCACTAGAACCATTTTCTTCCTGTTGAGAGGTGACCTCATAAAAGGTTGAGTGTGATAATTTTATAGCAACTACCGGAATTTTCCATTTACTGGTTAACAGCTTGTCATGGATTAATAAGTAGAATATTGATAGTTAAAGGTAAATATGAGAAGAGATGCATGAATAGTAAATATAAATAGTGTAGTGCTCGTTTAGCTGCCATGTTAGACAATGAAAAGTTATTTTTTTAATGACATGAGACACAAATCACAAAATGTAACGTACCACAGCCTGAAAACTGGTATTTTGTCCACCTTGCATTCATGAAGGCTGTACGACATCAGGATCTTTAGTTCAAAAGACAAGAGTTTTAAAATATAGTTACCTTTTGAATATCTCTTCTACTGCCCAAGGGTACAATTTAATGTTCAACTTGTATATTTGGTGTGCTTGGGAAAGGGTAAATCAAACATGGGCTAATGGAAAAACCTTGTCTGCCCAAAATTGTTGTCTAAATTTTACCTGTGTTCTAGTATTAAAAAAAATTTAAAATTTTGTTATAAATGTAGCTGTTATTTACATGAACTTCAAGGCTTTTATAGAAATAAAGTAACCAAAGATGCAAGAGTCAGAGCCAAACATACCTATAACAAAATAGATTCAAAATAAGAGAGAAAACTCCAGTTTCTGCAGCAGCAGATCTAGAATAATAGAGCTTGATAATGGCATTTGATAATGTAAATCATGACTTGGTAATAACAGGTAGTATCTTATACCACACTGAAATGCTATGTATTTCTGGTATCATTCATCTCTTTTCCTCCAAGACTGAAATTCAGTTTCTTAATGATAGCATTCAGTGATAAAGTGATGTTTATTTTGCCATATTTTGCCAGGTTTCTTTTTTTTTAGTGGCAGAGGTCAGAAATTCCACAATTTGCACTGCAAAGGAAAATACTATTTTAGCTAGAGCTTCAGTGGTGAAAAATAGGTGTTCTGCAATAAAGAATTGTACTGAGATTATTTGAAATATACATTCTTGCTTATTTTAAATAATTCCTTTGAATTATTGAATGATTTAAATCTGAATTTTTTTTTTGCAACATTAATGGTGGGAATTCCCTTGTATTCACAAGATCTTCATAATTTTTTAGATTTTTAGAAATCAGTCAGATCTCATTTTGTCATATGAAAAGTATAAGAGGTACCCTGTAATGGTTACAGACTTTCCATGTAGAAGAAAGGAGTTTTTCAGGATCATGACTTAAATTCAGGAGTTTATGGTAGTTGGATATGACACTATTAATGGCAATCCATAAATATATTTTTTAAAATTTTAGTTTAAAACCTCCCCAACTATCAGGAAAGAATCAGAAAATATGAAAAAGCAAACTCTCTAAATAGAGTGATTAAGTAAAGGTAAGAGAATTACTTTGGAAAGCATCCTGGAAAGCATTATGGAATAATGGGCCAAAGTGTGAGGAGACAGTGAGGAAACAGGGAGCAGTAGGCAGCAGTGATTTATGCATTTCCTCATGAACATGTGTAACTACCATTGAGTTCCTGTCAGAATAATTAGCAGCAAAAGCAGCAACACTGACAATAACTAAACAGCAAGAAAATGCAACAAAACACTCTGCTAGGAGGCTTCCTAATATTAATTATTTCTTCAAATTTTTATATAGGTGTAAAGTAATGTATGTAACGTGGTACATAGAAATTCCAAAGTGAAAAGGGAAAAAAAAATATTTCCATTGGGTAAAATGTAAAAGTTAATATCATTTGTGGGAAGTAGAATGAAAAATCACTGAACATACACAAACAAAAAATAATTACAACCAAGATGAAACTGCTCATTAAAGAACTGCCAGGTTTGGTGATAAGTCTAATTTTATTTGACAATTTCATAAATGATGTGGGGGAGGAATAGACCTTGAATTACATTCTTAGATTGTACTAAATTGGAAAGTGCTGTATATTAATGAGGACAATAATACTTCAAAGGTACTGGAAGGTTTTAGAAATGTGAAAGTAAGATAATATTATTTTAGTTTGGGTAGAAAATGAGAGTATAAAAAGGAGAAGCCCTGAAAAGAAAATTAAATCATATAGAAAATGTTGACCATATTTTTAAAAACTGAAAAATAGCAATTTTAGAAACAAACAGCAAGTGATGCTTTTGCTGAACTGAAGCTTTTGGCGATTTAGAAGAGAGGGTTTTATTCCTTTTCAAGATGTAATTCCTTTTGAAAGTTTTCTTGCAATGTAAAAATATTTACTTAGGCAACTCATTGTCTTTCATGATGCAAATTGCAAATATATGTGTGTGACATTACAGAGTGATTTTTTCTCCAAATTTGAGGGTTGGTTATATCTGCAGAAATATATTCCCAGACATGATACTATCCTGACTTACATTCTGTAGAGATTTGTACCTTGATTAATTTTGCAATGAATAAGTGTACTCCAGGTAAATAATACAAAGTTATGAAGTATGTATGCCGTTGTGGAATTGTCTGCAAACTGCTGTCTGCAAAAATAGACTGATAATTTGTCTGCAAATGTATTAATGCAGAGTTTTAAGTATTAATGCCTTCATGCATTAACTTTTCCAATCTTTCTTTTAGAAAGTTAAAAAAGAGTGGGCAGACTATGGGATGACATTGTAGAATCTTATAACACCTTTGTAAGAAGAAATAAAGTAATTTTTATTATGGTATGAGCTGATTTATGAAGCTTGCATTTCAGTCCTATGTTACATAAGTGATAATTTAAGAAATCAGTATAAATTAAAAAAATTTAAAGAAACTTAGCTAAAGGATTCAAGAATACTGAATTGCATACTGAGTTTCAATTTACTCAATTTAGAGTGTCACATTCTGCTTTTATTAAAGGAACACATACATTATTGGTTTACTTCTTTTATTGTTCTGAAGATTTACTTCTCCAAAGACATTATTTTACTAAAAATTATACTATGTATTTGTTTCTTATTTTCTTGTTATATTTTGCTGCTCTTATTTGTCACCTCCCAACAGTGTTATATATTTTAATGCAGCTCACATATCACAGTCTGAAGTCACACAAATTTTGCTCGGTGGTCTTGATCCTGCAAAAAATTAGAGATGTGTTTGGCTCAAGGATGAGAGATTCCTAGTTAATGTAATAATTGGTGCACCAGGTAACCTCAGTCAACCTCTAAAGACACCAACTTTTACTCCCAGTCTTTACTGTCTACATCCTGGTAGACTCTGCTTTATTTTCCCAGCTCATGCCCATGGAGACTTTTCAGTCTGTTCTCCATCTGTCCATCCCTCTGCCTCATGCAAACACACACGTGGGACCCTTGTTTTATGAAGGGACACTGTGGAAAAGTGCCTTGTCAGCCTACAATAATTATATTATATTCAACAAACTATTTAATAGAATCATGGAATCATATAGAATTTTAAGGATTACAATGGATTTTAAAGATCATCCAGCCCCCAACCCCCCTGCCATGGGCAGGGACATCTCCCTCTAGGTCAGGGTGCTCCATCCAGACTGGCCTTGAACATTTCCAGGGATGGGACATCCACATCTTCTGTGGGCAGCCTGTGCCAGGGCTTCACCACCTTCACAATAAAGAATTTCTTCCTAATATCTAACCTGAATTCCCCTTTCAATTTGTACCCATCACTCCTCGTTTTATCACTACAGTTCCTGACCAAGAGCGCCTCTCAGGTTTCCCTTTAGTTCCCTTTCAATCACAGCAACCACTGGAGCAACACATGTCATCCATGTCCCAGGTCTGCCTAGCTGTGGATAAAAATACAACATCAGACCTGTTCTTTCTTGTTGATTCTGGAGTATTCTAGGTTTCCTTTTATTTGAATGAAAGAATGTCAGACAAACAATTCAGCAGTTTCCTCAGTGGAACACAGCTTTCATCTGCTTCTTGGTATCTTCAGAAGGAGTTTTCTCACAATTGGATCACACCAATGAAGCAATATGACAATGGGAAGCCTGGCCATTAAGAATCAGGCTAAATGATATTTATCCCATAGGGAACTTCAGCAGCACAATTGAAGTAAGGTGCACCAGTGTGAACTGTAACATTTAGTGGTTAATCACATGAAAGAGGAATCCTTTAATTGCAAAACACAAAGGGTGAGGAGTGATTGAGTGATATGAGCTGATCAGCTGTGGCTGTGAGACATCAGTATAATGTATTTATGAAAATAATTTTGAATGTACATTAAGTGCATTTAACATTAGTATCACCAAAGGCATCAGCAGGACCTACAGTCTCCAGTTCATGGAGTGTTTAAAGGAACTGAGGAAGGAACCAGTGCAGATAAAGCTTGTTAAAGTTACTGATAAGTGCAAAGCCTATCTTACAAGAAATGACTGATGCTTTCTTTACCTAATATCCATAAATTGTGAAAAAAAGTGTCCCAGTTGTTTTAGTTGCTAATTATCTTCATTAACAAGATATTCCATATTTCTTGTGTGTGTTTGTTGAGTTTCAGCTTTGAACCATTGGGTATCATTATGCCTTTTTCTGTTAGAGAAAATAGCTGTTTATAACTGTCTGACATTTTCTACTAAACTTCAGCTGTGTCATCCATTTTGTTTAATAAAAATGAAATTGCTTAAGTCTCTTTTTAATTCCTTTTTTCCTTGTTTGATTAGTGAAGGAAGATGGATAACTTGATGCTCATATTGTGCTGTCAAAATTGTAGAAGAATTCCAATCTCTATGCAAGAATTGTGTCTGTATAGCTGCACTTCTGACTTTTTAAAATGGAAATGCATGTTTGCTTTCATGCAGTTAGGCATTTTTACTGAGTCCTTAAATTCTGGGCAGAGAGCATACAGGGCCTTTATAAATTCGTAAAAAAATATTATGGTCTCAAAGTTTTGGATCATATTTGTATTACATGACCTAAACTTTAGGGGAAGATGTTAAAATATAATTATATTCTCATTTGCATATTAAGTGTGTTTACAGATATCTATATTGTTTTTCCCACCAAATGGCACTAAAGTTAGCATGGCTTAGTGTATTGGGGTTTTAGAATTGCAGGACTATTCATTCCAAAGCAGTTTTGTGTGAATTTTCTTATATTCTTATATAGCTCATGTCAGTAAATCAGTAGATTATTCTTTAATTAGCAGTGCCAGAAGGACTGCTGATGGAGATGTTATTCTCTGAAGGTGAAGATAAACTCGAGATTCTGATCTCTGGTGAACATTAAAGCTTCTGGGACCCTTTTCAAAGATAAAAGTATTGACTAAATATATTGACTAGATTGTATTTTGGTTTTTGTTTCTCATCTCATGGCTTCCTACTGTTAGATAACGTAGGTTGTGTTTCATGTGCTGAGCACATACATTAGTAATGGTGCACTACTACAGTTAGAAAGTTAGGCTCAAAATACATGTCAGTCAAACAGACTTTTTTATAAACAGCTTAATTTTGTGAAGCTTAATTAGATTCCTGTGTTTCACATTACAGAGTTATATCCTACAGCATTTTATCCAGGACAGTAGAAGATTAAAACCCCTTCCAACCATATTTGGAATACTTTCCTAGTTGTCTGTCTTTCTTGTCTGAGTATTTTTCTACAATACTACCATCCACATTAATTTCACAGGGAAAAGACTTTCCATTTAAAAGTCCCTGTGATTCTGCTCCAACATGTTATGGAAACCTTACACATATGAAATGCAAAATTACAGAAGCTTTGGTTCTAAAAAAGATGGGGGGAAAAAAAGAGAATGCATTCTAATAATGCAATTCTCCAGAAAAACAAGGTTTACTTTTTGTATTAAGCAGTTTAACTCCAGGTATATATGTGCCTGTAAATATATAGGAGCAGAGAACTGCATTTTTACCTATAATCAGAGTGGAATACAAAGGGAAGTGAAGAAAACTCTTTACAAGAAGTTTTGGTTTATGTCTTTAACTTTCTCAGCAACAATTTCTTTTAAAATGCTGGTACACTACGGTGATTTTCACAGAATATTCTCAGGTGGTAGCAAAATTGGTGGAAAATTTCCCATGGAAAAGAAACCCACCCAAATGCTGGGTCTTTGCCACCACCAGACTGGTCTCCAAGGTTGCTATACTTAGGTTAGCGAGGAAGTGCACATTAAAAAATTGTGAATAAAAATACTCAATATAAAAATTACTGTCAGAACAAGAGCTGTTTCTATTTGTTTGCATATACCAATCACAGAAATATTAACTGTACAAAGGTGGTTTGGAATATGGGTCCAGTATGAAATACCAATATGTATTTCAGGCAGCTGGTGTGGTTTCTCTTCAGTATAAACAGGCACATGTAGGGAAGTAGAGGAAGTCCTTTATCACTCCACTAAGTGTGTCCAACACTGAAGCTGAAAACTTTCCCTTTATTTAGCAGAAATAGCAACTCACGTGGTCTTTTTAGGCCAGCGTATGTTAGAAGAAACCAAATAATGCTGTCATGGTCATAAAGCCAGTGCTAGGGTATCTAGCATTTGCAGGACATGAAATTCCATAATTCAGGACTTCAGGGGGGTTCCACCCCCACCCCAGCCCTAATTTTATCCTATTTCCACGGTCATCTGGTTCCAAAGATAACTTTAAAGAAACACCAAAGAAGAAGGCGAGCAATATTTATATTGCATATCTGTGTCTTTCCTGTGCTGGGCAGGAAGTCTATGGATACATGGATTAATCTCCTCTCTAAATGTGTAGGTGACTGGGTTTGTGCAACCTAGGATGATAGAAAACTTTAAATTGTTGAAACTTCCATCCTTCTGCATAGATCAAAATAAAGAGTGGTAGAAACATTTAAAAACCTCAGCATGTCCAGAAAGAAAATGGATCCTTTATCTGAATATTAGAATTTATTTGGCTGCTTCTTTGAGGAGGGCGGCTCCAGGGGGCCATTCCAATATGTCAAAGGAGGGTCATGGCTCAGGGAAGTTACCTCCCACATTGGACATAGAAAACTGAAGAACATGAGTGGTTACACTTGGTCTTGTATGACACATGAAATTCAGTTTTTATAACCATTGCAAGAAAAGCTTTTTAAACTTTGGGACCTGATTGGGAAGTTATGTACAGTTCAGTAAAATGGGACAACACAATGGATTACTTCTAAGGATGCTGGCTTGTTTGTAACTTGAATAACTTCTTCTTTTTCCTCCCAGTGTGGCTGTTCTAATTTCATCAGACAGAATAATGCAGAAGTAACTGAGCAGAAATTCTAAAATGAGGATGAGCAGACCCACCCTTAAGCCTGACAGAAAAACATAAGATCGAAAATAGTGACCCTAACAGATACTTTTCTCACTTTGCTTGAAACATCAAAAAATGCTTCTTAAATTTATCCAAGCAGAATTTGGCTGACAATATGATCAGAAGAATGAAGATCGTATATACTTGCTATGGTTGCTTTGTTAGAGGAACAGAGAAAGAAAAAAATATTTGTCTCAATTAACTATTTATAAGATTCCCTGGAAATGACAAACTATTAGCTTTGAATATGGAGGACATCCATAAGACCTGCCAGGCAGAACTAACATGCCTGTGGGGTTTCTTTTGAGGTCAGGCATTGGAAAGCTGTGCTCATGGGGAGATTTGTGCATATACATCACATACTTTGAGTATTCCCACTGAAGTCGATATAGAGGTATCCCAGGGCCAGAGGACAACAGGGTAATAAAAGTTTGCATAGTCTGTAGAGATAATTAAATATCTAAACCTGTTATTGACTTGTTATATTAGAACTTAATACGTGTTAAGAAAGAAATGAGGCTGGAACATAGCATATTTGATTAGTTCATAGTTGCTTACTCATACTTCTTTTACCTTTCTAAAAATCTTTTGTTCTTCTTTAGCATTTCCTGTTTAAATAATCCTTTTTGTTTGCTCTGTTCTGTTTGCAGTTTAATCCATTTCATTTTCACTTTTCTTCCCTCAAGCATTTGTGAGCTCTCTTCTACCTTTTTCCTCTTTGACCTGGTCTAACAACTGTGTCCTAGCCTATTTCTCAGCTAAGTGAGGCTCAAGGGTATTTGAATTCAATTTGGGGCCATCTCTACTCTGACAACAATGTTGCTCAAGTAATACCATTAGGTCGCTAAGATACTGTACAAGGTAACAGAACATGGCTAATAAATTTTATTTCTTTTCTGGACAAAGTAACTGTGCATTGGTGTAACTGATGTTCAAGGAAAGTACTCTGTTATTTATACATTCTAAGCACTGTGTGATGTTCTGCAAAATGCTCATTTGACTGTTCTTTTTCAAAATTGATCCCCCCATAAGAAAAGAAGCATTTTTTTCCTCCATGATTCATTTAAACTTGACACATCTTGTGAATGCTGAAGCACTAGGGAGGGTATTTTTTCCCCATCTCTGTTCTTACCAGACATCTTCTGCTTGTCTCTGAAGACGAAAGATTCCCCACAGTAAACTGTAAAAGGAGTGTGATTGTTTAACAAAAGAGAGTTAGTGTTAGAATGCTTTTAAAGTTTTGCTTATGGTTAGGAGGTAGATAGATGGGTTAACTTTACCCTTCTTATAAAACAATTCTGAAGTGAAACAGTTCTGTGAAATCAAATAGATACTGAACTTTAAATTCAACAAAAAAGTCTGTACAGTTTTAAAACAGGAGTATTTTTTAAGTTTTATGGTTGGAGAAGAAATGGTAGGTGCAGTATAATCTTGGTTTAGCAGGGCTTTTGTCCCTGTTACTAATAATATTATCATTACCAAATGATATCATTAACAAATGATATCATTAGCAAAATGTGTGTATAGATGAGATTATGTTATAGCTGATACAATATTTCTTTGAAAGCTTATCCAGAGAATGGTTTAATGTTCACAGTCAAAGCTGTGAAAAAACCTATTGAGTGGCACTCTGTGGAATTTTATTCCTCATTAGATTTAGATGATGGAATTAAATTTCTTTGTGTTGACAACATTCTGGGACAGATTTTTAAGACAAAAAATTAAAATTCAAAATGATCTTTCACTTTGAGAGAGGAAAAAGCATTCTGGACTGTATTAGCAGAAGCATAGCCTAGAACATGTGTGGAGTAATTTTTTAGCCTTTCACAGCATGAGCAAGGAGAAACTGAATCCTGTTTTGCATAATTCACTCCCAGGAAACTGTGGGCTGGATGGAGGCAACTGAAAGAAGAGCAGAAATGATGATCAGAAATGTCGTAGGTGATCTGCAATGAAAAATGGAAGAACTTAAGCTTATTAGGAAGGAATATTGAGATAGAACAGAAGAATTTTGAGTATGTGTGGTCTCTTGTGATTTGGGCAGTAAGTAAAAATCTTGAAGTGCTGTAGCACATTGGAAGTGCTGAAGGAGAATTCAGACTAGGTATTAGGTAGAGGCATTTTGCTGTAAAGGCAGAGAATCCCTGAAATGACATTCCTAGGAAAGTTATGGTGTCTGTCATTAGATAGCTACGACATGGATTAGACAGAAAGCTGCCCAGAAAGCCAAATTATTTTGTATGGTAGTGAGATGAAGGAAATGACATCTGAAGCCATTTGCCTTAGAACTGTGCTTATTGTGTTGGTAAATCAAACTTTAACTCATGTTACATTTGTACAAGCTGGAAAAGAGCAGAATCTAGATTTACATCTTGATTACCTCCTTTACCTTCTCATTACCTGGGGGAAATTAAATAGTTTGCATTAGAATTGGCTTGCATATAGAACAATGTAAAATATTCACAATGAAATATGTACAAACAGGATAGTGCAACCATACTTGCATTCCAATTAGCATCCTTTCACACGCTTCTTTTGATAAATGATAATAATAGGGATTAGTTTATAAACCTTAATTCACAGGAGGAAACCTGATTTACCCAAGAAGCTGAATTAAACAACTTGCTTTTGGGATAAGTAATAAGTTCCTGGATTAGGATAGTTCAGAAGGAGTGCTGCTAAACTCTGTAAATGATACTTAGCAATGAATATCAGCCCGTGTTTAACTAAATGTGCCCATCATCAGTGTAAGCCTTGTTGAAAGGGATGAGCTTTACTGGATAAAGGCCAGGATAGGCTTTGTCCTGGATGGACTCCATCCTGTGTGGTCAGAAGCTTAATTTGTTTCTTTCTAGGTCTGAAAATTGTGATGTGCAATCAGCTTTGAGATAATCAAAGCAGAATTATTGAAAAGAATGGTGCTAGCCGTGTAAGCCCAGGAGTTGTGAATAAGGAAATTGGGTGCTCAGATTCCTTCTTTACCCTCTTTCCAGGGATACCTAAAACTTTACTCCAGTTTCACTAATAAAAGAAGACAGTAGTACATACTGTATTCTGTAAGTACTGTAGACATACTATATGCATCATAGATATTGCTATTAATATTTGTTAAATTACTTTTTCTTACATATTATTTATTTTGCACAAGCACTTCCAATTTGGAACTCCTTGTGCTGCTTGTCTGTGATTAGATTTGAGATAATAACTGTAATGATGTAAAATGCCTAAATGCTGTAGAGTTTTTTAGTAAAATGAACTACTTCATGGAAATTGGCTGCATATAACATAAAAGAAACAGAATAGCCTATAAAATCCTTATGACTGTGGGCATCTAAATTCAGGCTGTTGGCAGAAAGATGAAGTTTGAGTACAAGTTTGAGTACATACATGTATATCTATTGATTTAAATGGGTCTTCCTGCCAAGGCATTACAAATGAGACTGTCAGTGTTGGAGCAGAGTAAATCAGCAGTATCAGGCAGAGCAAGGAGACTGGAACAAAATTATTAATGGATAAATCTCTGAGAACTAATTTACCTCAGTTTTCTTTCAGTGTTAAATAAGGAGAAAGTGCAACCTGTGATTGTGAGTAAACATGATATGTTACTTTTAAACTGTCACTAAAAATGAATCAAATCTGGAGAACACTTTTCTTGGGTAAATATGTTGCTATTACATAGATTTTTTTTTTTTTAAGTGTCTTCTGGGGGCCTCTTTGCCAAAAGTATGAGTTTTATGTAAAGTATTCTATAAGAAATGGATTTGTCCAGCTCAGAGTAACATCTGTGTCTTCAGTTTCTTATGCTTATTTCCTTTTCTTTCTCTCTGTTTTCAGGACTCATCTTCAATCAGTCCTTCTAGATTCATTCCCCTCTTTTCATTTCACTGTTTCTCTTTGATTTTAGATCATTTTAATTCTCTCTCTTCTTTGCTTTTTCCCCACTGCTCCAGGTTATATATATATTTTAAGTGGCAGTGGTATAACATCTAATTGCTTTCTATTTAAGGGAAAAGGCAAAAAAAATAAAAATAGAAAAATTTGGAAACAAATGTACTAGTCTTGAAATAATTTTCAAAAAAATGCAGCTGTTATTTTTTTAACCATACAATAATACACACACTTTCATTATGGTAAATTCTCGGGGCTGTGCTTGAACTATTTTTTGTGAACTGTGTTTTTATCTCTAGATTTTTTTTTTCCTTTAAAAATGGGATTTTGCTCATCTGTTGATGAGATTGGAAGTATTAAACTACAGTTGTCCTTGATTTCTTTTGCTGCTTCTTCATAGTCCAAATTGCCCTTCATGCAGAGCTGAGCTTGTAATATGTACTCTAGATGCTGAGTAAATGCTTTCCCTGACTGTCCCTGGCTTACTCACTCAGCCACTCTGAGTCACCTTCAAAACATCAAGATTATGTGTGTATACACTGTAATAAATAACCACCTGCACTGAGGTAATGCAAATTGAATTTGTTGAAATATGGCCTATTATATTAAAATTTATGTTTCTATTATAATTTTTATTGTATGGAACAAATTTGTCCTGTGTAAAATTACTGAGAAATAAGAATTGTATCCATGTATAGGAAGGCTTATCTTTTCTTGGGAACTATTTAATAATAGATTCTTGCCCTACACATAACTACTGCACCCTCTTAAAAGCACAGAGCTGGATTTTGTCATTCCTAAAACTGGTCAAGTAACTAAATCATGATGTACTCTTTGTATATATCCTAAACAGAGATAATAAGAGAGCTGCTTTCTTTTTATACTTTAACCTGTTCTTTCTTAAATATTGTCAACAGATAGAAAATACACCTAAAACATATTAATTCAAGGGATTTCAAGACAAAATCCAGATGCAGGGTCATTTTAGTTTGGAATCAGAAGGAATGGTGACATGGTGGGAATGAGGGTGAGATGTGGTGAGAACAGAAGGACTTTTTAATACACAGTTCTGAAGCTGACACAACTCTGGTGCTTTTATTGCACTGAAACAAGTTAATGACCTGTATAACAAATAGTTATTTTCCTGAATGAAAAAAATAAGCATTAAAGAAGAAAATTTGAAATCAATTGATAAGTATGTAGGCACTAAATTAGCCTTATTTCATGCTAATTCAGCTTTATTGAATTCATATCACCATCCATAAAAGCTGCCTCTGCTGTTCAAAGTAATACCCAGTATATCTCAATTAGCAATGTGTTAACCTTTCATCAAAGCTGGATAGCAGAGTGAAACTAAATAGATTAACTATCAAAAAAAGGAAATAAAAATCTAAGAACAAAAAGAAAAGTTAAGCATATTTTTATTTTTGATTGTAACTTAAAAAATTCCAGTAGAGTGGACAAAATAATATTAAACCATGAATATTCCTAAATTTGATAGAATATATATTTCTTTTTTAAAAGTTGAAACTAATAATGAATATTTGAAGAATTTAAAATATGTTTGGAATAACAATAGATCATACCTGTTGCTTACCACTGAAAGGAATTAGAACCTATGACCTCAGCCTTCATTCCTAAAGCTGTTGAAACATTTCTTGGCATAGTTAAAATTCAAATTCAAATCACATTTGATTAGTTTATGAAAGGCATCCTTCAGATAATATCGTTTACAAAAGTTAGGGCTAAAGATAATGTTCACTTCTATTTTTTTTGTCTGTTAATTGCAATATTTAATCTTTTGTGACAGGACACTAACTCTCTGAATTTTAACTCTTTTCTTCTGTATTTTGTGAGTTAATCAGTTCAATACTCAGACATTCTTAATTAATTGAGCTTGGCTCGATTTAAATATAAGAAACTATGTGGCATTATTTTTTTAATCACATGTAAAAGCACAACAAGAAAGACAATCCTTGAGGTTCGAACAACATATGCAACAGATGCTTATTGTAATGTATTTAAACTTGAATTTCTTTATAAATGTAGCCTAATATCTACTGAGTACTTTAGAAGTTTATGGAAAAAAGATACACTATAAATCCTCCAGGGTGGGTGAGGTTTCAGAGTTTTTGTCTCCACTGATACCTTCATTCTTTAATCCCAAATTTCATTTCAGGCTTTTTCTGCTGCAGTCTGAATATGACATTAACATTTTTTTTCTCCTTTACTCACTAATAGAAATTGTGACTATCATGAATGGAGGGACCATATGCTGCTTTGAAAAGGCAGCAGGGACCATGGAGGCAGTTTATAAATGATGTGAGTAAGAAATGAACAGAGACCAATTAAGCTAGTTAGGAGGCCGAAGGTTTTGGAAAGCAAGGATACTAAATTTGGTTCCCTTCAAAAATGATAGAAGATAGAATTAAAAATTAGTGCAATTATTTTCTGTCTTTTTGCTTAATAATTCCTTTGTCTCTTGCCACAACGTAGCATGGTTTCTTTTCACTTTTTAATGTGGGACACAGATTTTAACACTGGAAGTTGTTGCGTGTGAGTGAAATTACCAGGACGGGACTAGTGGCCACTCACAATATGGCTTTTGTCACTGAGGAAAGTCTGTGCACTAAATAATGCATGCACAATTACCACATTAATCAGGCTGGTCAAAACAGGTGAGCCAGTGAATATCCTTGTGCCCACTGCCTTTTAATGCTGTTCACCCATGTATCTATTATAACTATTCATTTAACACCACAGGTGTGCTCACTGCTTTGCAGATAACGTGGAGATAAAGTTCCTTTCTCACAGAATTTAAATTCAAAGTATCCAGTACTGGATGGCAATAAAATGCAGAAAAATCTGAGTGTTTTTCTTTTTTTTAAACCACACTTTAGTTAATTTTTTGATCTTTATTTAGCTTTGGAGAGGTATTTTGGGAATATGTTTTAAGCTTTTTTTTTTGAGTCTCTGGAAAGTATCCAATTAGTGAGAAAAGATGTAGCCAAGGAAGGGTTTCCAGATGTAAAGGGTGGAATGAAAAAGTGCCACAGAAGAGAGGAAAGGGACAATTTGAATACCAAAAGCCTGCAGGTAAAGTCACAAATGGCTTATTATAATTACATTTCTTTCGTAAATGCCAAAAAGAAATAGTAAATTAGATATTAATTATATATAGAGACAAGAATTGGAAATATATAGTGCTGACTTAAATGCAAAGGGGAAAATAATATTTACAGTTGGGAAGACATTTATTTTGAAATAAAGAAAACTCCTGGAAAGAACGAAAAAAAAAGGAAGATTCTCCCAGGGAACATCTAAATTCTGTTAGAAAATCTCAGAGGTTCACACATAGCAAATATGTTTAAAAAGAAAGAAAAGTTTTGATTCCACAGACAACTGCCTTAAACTTCACACTGCAATGCATGAAGGGCTGTGAATTGGGGTCATTACTTAGTTTACTGCTTTGTGGTTACAGTCATGAAAATAATCCTTTATTTGCTTTTCCTCTCTTGTAAAACTGGTTTTTCCCCCTTGGCACAGATGATGAGGCAATGTGACCAGACTTCTGTGCATGGCCACGGTGCTGACCAACACTTTCATTGTTTCCTTGAGCTTTCCCACATGTCTGCCTTGATCTAAATGCTTAAAACCCCTTCAACCAACACCAGTTCTTCCCTCTGATTTTGAGCACAATCCAGGAAAAATAAAAACTGATCAAGACCTGAAGCTCCCAAACATGAGGGTAATACCAGCAGTACACAAGAATAGCAAAATAATGTGAGGAACGTAGATTTCTGCTCTGCCTGGATAAATGAGACAACCTAACATGGTGTATCTGAAGTGTACTGCATATCTGAGTATCTCAAAACACTTGACGGATTATAGTGATTCATTGTAATTGCATCATGATATTGCCATTATGTTGCAGTCATGTTATCATCTCCGTAATAAACATTTATCTTAGGAATGCTTGTGTGCACCACATAATTAGTTTTGGAATAAAGAGTGCTAAACATGAGGTATGATTCATTAGGAGAATGATAGAATTTGATTTTTAAATTCTAACAATTTATTTTAACTGTTACTTGTTGAAAGTGAAAACAAACTGAAGTTCTGTTAATTGCAAAACTGATACAAAACAAGCTTAATTAATGATTGAAAGCTAATACGTATTTAAATATTAGCACAAATTAGTTATTGTTGATTTTTTAATTTCATGTCACTGTAAAATTTAATTACCAGGTCTGCTCTATTTATGATTTCAAGTAGAACAGTTTGATCTAGAATCTTAAATAAGAAAACCTTTTATTCATCAAAATATTGCCAAGTATATTATATGTAAATAATTTCACCCAATGCATTATTGCCTGAATCTGACCGTATCACTCCAGAAGAAGTTTTGTTATAAAGTATTAATAAAAATAATTTAAAAAATCTATTCTGCTCTTGGGATGCCAGCCATACAAGAGGAAGCAGAAAACCTTCATAAAAAAAAAAATCACTTTAGCTTAAAAGCAAAATAATATTCTGTTGCAAGATAATCACTTAAATATTCTATTCTGCACAACTTTTGCCTTCTGAGGTTTGTCTGCATAAGCCAGTGATCTAACTCTAACTTAATTAGCTTGGTTAGTAGAAGAACTATTGTCATATTAGCTCCAAATATGTTTATAGAGCACTGAGTTATGTGTGAGAACAGCACCCAGAGCTTCTGAGACTTGGGGTGGTGTTCACTTCTTTGCAAGGATGATATATAAACCCAAACCAAACAAGCAAACAAAACCCACAAATCCCTATGAGAAATAAATGAAAACTGTTTGGCTTTCTTTGCTCCCAGCCCCTGAGAACTTCAGAAAAGATCATATAATGTGATCCTTGTGCAAGTACAGATGCAGTACAAGCATGTAGTATAAAAATTTTATTTTCAGACTAGAGAATTAGTATTTCTCAACCATTAATCCTATAAAAATAAGAATAGTAGAATGAAGACCCACTTTCAGAGCTAAATTTCCAGATTTACCAAACTTCAAGGAGCCTATGGCTTCAGTGGTATTCTAACAGTGGATTGGGAGAGTTGCATCACCAAGAAAACTCAGTAGGAAATAGGCTGTAGGTGACCCACATCTGCAGAACCATGGCCAGACTTCAAACATGACAAAGGACATTGAGCAAGAAGTAATAATTCTGGGAATAGCTATTGGAATTCACAGCCTTAGAAACTCACCACCAGGACACTGTAAAAATGTGCTCTTGCTGTTCTCTGTAGAAGGTGAAAGGTGGATTTGCATCTGTTCAGGCTTGAGTCAACTGGGAACTCAGGCACCCCCTGTCTGGTTCAATGTTTAGCAGGTATTATATGAAAAGTTGTTGATATTGCCTCAATGTTTAATTATGGCTCAAAGTTAGGGCCCCTGTAACAAAGGCCTGATGCCCTCTCTGAATCCTGTAAGGGAGGGAGTCCATGGGGAGATTTTAGTTATTGTTCCACCTGGTTTCTGCTCCCACAATACTTGGAATAGAGATGGTGATACAAATGGTCAGGCAAAACATTCCTGGGGTTTTATACTTTGAGAATATTCAGGTGCCTGCAGAACCTTTCAGCCAAAGAGGAGAATTTACCAAGTTTCAGCAGCTGGTATTTCCTCTGACTTGAATTTTAGATTTAAATGTGGGCTTAGTCACTGAAGTCTGCCTAAGTACTATGTCTATGTTTCTGGGAATATGACCCTAAACCACTTTTGTTATAAACTAGCTAAAAACAGCAGCTGTTTTTACAGAAGTTTGTTGGTGATTCCACAAAAGGTCAAAAACTTTTTAAAATAACATGACATATCCAGTTTATTTTTGAAGCTTAGGGCTATATATTTAGACTCAAATTCCTTTCAGACATATACCCAGGACAAGGAACAGCCTCAAGATTACCTCAATACTATTGATAGAGTAATTCACCTAAAACAATAAAGGGAGCCAAACCTGTAGAATTTCTTAATGTTTCAGACCAACTACATAATTTCATATTAATCCAGTAGAACAACTTGTTCTTAACTCACACACCAATTTCATCTTTGGGAACTGAAGCTGTTAGATGTGTCATTTTTGTGATCTCAGGTGTTTGAGATCAGTGCAACTGTGTGTAGATTGAAGAAACTAATTGACATGCCTTTTCCCCCTGCAGCCTTTGGCAGTCTATTTTTGAATAGTGTGAAAGTTGAAATATATTTACTCTTTGGTTACCTGTGTTGTCCTATTTAGTATTTTTTTACTGAGCTGCCTGAATTTTATATCATCTTGCAATTGCTCACTAAGTGTAATTACACAATGTTTTCCATCAATAAGAATATTTCAGAGCAAGGAGAGCAGCAAATACTAACATATATATATGTTATATTTAGATAATTCCACAAAATTTAACACAATATGATACAAGATATATATATATATTATATATATATATATATATATATAAAATACTAACATATATAAGATATATATATCTTGTATCATATTGTGTTAAATTTTGTGGAATTATCTAAATATCTAAATATCTAAATTTTTAATTTTGTGATTTTTTTTCCTAGAGTATTATTGTTTCATGTTCTAATGGTGTGAAGAACAAAATTTATTTTACTGGAAATTTGATAAGGAGAGAAATTTTAAGGTTAAACCCTAAGTTCAAGGTAAAGGTTTTTTCAAGAAGATGTGCTCTTGTTATTAAAGGGATTTGTTTGGTTGGATTGTATACAAATGATGAAATCCCAAGAGTGTTTATTTCAGAAGATGGGCATAGTAAAAGAACAGTATCTAGCATGATAGAGTCTAAGAAATGTTTCAATAATGGTATTATACATTAAAAAGATTCCTTCAACCCTGAATTACTGTGTATGCACTAATATGCACACTAATATATAGTGTATATGCCCATATATATGCTAATTGCATATATATATAGCAAAGAAAGATATTTATGTAGCATTTAGATTAGTTTGCACTCGGGAGAGGATTTCTGTAGATGGTGAATCACAACTGAGCTTTATTCCCTTCTGCCTGATCAAAATATAACTCCTGTAATGAGCACATTTCTCAGTATGCACAGGAAAAATGATAACTTGTGTTTATGAAGACTTTTAAGGACAGAAAGGATCTATAGGGAATTCAAGGAAATGACCTAGTTATTTTCAACACCTACAAAAGGCATCAAATAATGGCCAGGTTTTTGCAAAGAATGTTCTTTTCAAAATTAACACCTATCAGCAATAACATTTTTCTACAGTGCTTGTAGTTATTGTAGTTTTTGTCTGTAGGTTTTAAAAGTAGTCAAAATTGAGTACTCTGTGCCTGTATAGGAAAAATAACTATCAGCTCTTTGCCAGTGATTATAGGTTAGTCACATTAGAACTGAATAAACATTACAAATCTGATCAGGAAGTGACCTATCCAAATATTTTTTTGTTTGTGTGCAAGTCTACCCTGTATTCAAGGTAAAACTCTGCCCACTTTTCTGAAAAGATTAGATCATATATTCTTCAAAGTGATAAATGGCTGTTGACTGTAAGTAACAGCAGGCTTTATTTCTTAGAGTATTTTTTAGCATAAAATGATACATGGTCATAATGCCAACTATCTACTTTATTCAAAGCTTTTCAATGTTATTTTCTCTAAATTACTAAAGCATTTAAAATTAAATTACTAGAAGCTACCAGTTTATTTTCATGGTTTTCAAAGGAGTCCTACACTTAAGGCTAATCTTTAATTACTATATAGGTGCTTAAGTAGCATACAAAACTTGGGTTTAGTTCAAAATTATTTTACACTTGTTCTAGGCATTTGTAATTAATCTTCTGATTTGAGGTCTTGGGCCTTTATATGATAATTCAGATTGTTTCAGCATATTTTTCTACAGAATGTAACTGTTCCCACTCCTAACTCTATGCAATTATTTTAAAAATTCTTTTGTTAATGCAAATGAAACCTTAGTCCCAGTCCAATCCGTGACAGAGAACATTCCCAAAAGCATCTGCCCTTCAGCTGTGCCTCATGCACTTTGAAAACAGAGGGACTGTTTTCTTGTGTGTGTGTCTTGACTTTTCTTGACTGTGTGTCTTGTCCAGATGAGTATCCCCATTTCCTATGGTCCATGTAAGTTAAATTTTCTATATCCTTTTTGTGTAATACATAGTATCTGCTTTTATGGAGACAGGAGAAAATAAAGGGCAAAGATACCAGAACTCATTTTTGTGTCAGCCAAAATAACTACATTTGATACAAAGGAATGAAAATGCCACAATTCCTATATAAAAATTTCCAATTTTTATTTATTTAAGTCTAGAGAAGTGTGGAAACTGTGACAAAAGGTATCTGAATCATCTAGTTGTCAGGGAATAAGATATAATTATCAGTGGTCAATATATGTTTATCAAAACCTGACTGGAGAGTCCAGGGTCAGAATTATATCTTAGACCCACCACATTTCATTATAAAAGAGAATAAAACAATGAAATTGATAGAAAGTGGTTTGGGACATTATGTCAGTCTAGTAAATCCTTTGGCATGTTTGAAAGACAATAGTAATATAATTTTTTTAAAGCAGCAGTTATTATTACTTGTACCACAGTAGTCACACAGGCGATGATCAAAGTTTGAGAGGTTTAAAGTTTGAGAGATTTGAAATTTGAAATCAAGTGTTTCTACTCCTGTGCATTTTCCTCACTTTAAATGTTTTTTTTTTATTTAAAAAAGGAAATAACCTCATCTTTGGAATTAGTGTCTGAATGTCAATATTTTTTTCTCCAGGGAAAATTTTACTGAGGTGTGATTTACTCACTGGATGTAGTATTCAAATCTTTGAATATAGGACTTATATATTATTTTTTTTCTTTATTTGTGTATGTCTCCATGACTTCAGCAAAGAGCAGCTTTCTTCAGTGGTAGGTAGTTTTTGAACTTTAAGTTCAACAGTGTTTGACATCATTACCATGATTTGAATGAAAACATAAAACACAGGAGGATCACAGTGATAAAGAGCTGTGCAAGTAATAAATAATGGAAGGGATGGGTGTTCATGTCCATCTAGATGAAAGAACTTTGGCAGAGGAAAAAGGACCTTGAAAAAAACAGAGATTGAATCAAGTTTCTTTATGAATTGAATGTATAAACTCAAGAAAATATAAGGTCTGGCTGAATTAGAAATGCTCTAGAGAAGAGCCACAAGAATGAGTAAAATATTAGGAAACAAAACTTTGATAATGGGATTTTCAATTCAGTAAATAAAAGTATAAATGGAATGACTGGAAATTGAGATTATTTATAACTGTTAGGTTAGTTAATGTTGGAAAGATTTATCATAGACTGGTTTATTCTCTATAGGTGGCAACTGATGGTTATTTTCACCCTAAAATATATACTTTAATTCAAAAGGGAATTAGTACATGCCTTTATTACAAAAAGGTAAGATTATATCATCACCACAAACCCCTCAGGCCTTTAATCTATAAACTTGTGAAATTCTCAAGCTGCTTTTGTTGTTGTGTTGCACTGAGACCCTGCTGATGGCCACTGCATCTAAATATATTTCAGTATGACCACACTCATGTGAATCTATTGAAACATATATCTAGAGCTTATCTCTATTATAAACTCTGGATTGAATTGTTTTTCTTCCAATAAAATACACAAAAATGCTTATTTCAGGACCTTTCCCCCTGCTCCCCCCAGATACAAATGCTATCACACACTGTCATGATGAAGTGATCATCCTGGGGATTCTGAGAAGTCATTCACCAAACCCAGCCTGTGTGCCTGCCTGACATGAAGTACCTGTGTGAATAGAAAGTCTATGCTAGGCAAATTCCAAAAATAAAAACTTGTCATTGTATGAATAGAATGGAAATGAAGCTTTCAGGACTATAAGCTCTCAAGCTTGAGAATATAGTAATATTTAATCAGTAGTAAGAAGGCTCTTAGGTTCCTTCTCTTCTGTATTCCTCTCTAGCTTCTTCCACAGGAATGTTTAATATATTTTGCCTAAAATTTTCCAGATCTGTTAATTTTGTTGTAGACAACTCCACAGCTGGTTGAAGGAAGACCATTAGAACTCAGTGATTAACAGCACTACTTCCTATCCCACCCATGTATCAGTGTATTACAAAAACTTCATTCTTATTCTTGACAAAATGCTGAAACTGTTCAGAAAAAAAAAATCTTTGAATTCATTGCTATTATTAGTTCATTTCTGTTAATAATAATAATAATTTCTTTAGCAAATAGCTTCTCCAGTGTGATACTGGGTATCTGATAATGGTTTGTTATTGTTGACACTTGCATTCAGCAACACCATATTATAGTCTCTTAAATTTGCAGCTCTTTCAAGAGCAGTGCTGCTGTAGGAGATTCCTCAGTCTTTATTTTTTACCATTCAGCAGAGAATAAATCAGCCTCATTTGCCCAGAACTGGAACTCTGCTGTCTGAAGTCTGTTCAGCTCTTTTACCTGAGTTGTGCTTTGCAGTTTCATTCAGCAGAGACCAAAGTGTTGGAGGGTAGTTTTCCATGAAAGGAAACAAAAGATCTTACATGGGTCTCTTAGTTATAAATGCTCACTTATATACCTTGTGAGACAAACACTTTTGTGATGTTTAAAAACACTTAGAGGAATTCCTATTACACTAAAGGCTGTAGGGGTAATGCATATCACTATGCAGATGAAGAAACTTAAACAGCTGATTTTAGATTCTTTCGTGCCCTGACTTGTGACTTAATTTGAACCTGTGTGGGAAAATTGACATGAAAATGCACCAGCCCAGACAGAAATTCACTCATCAGCATTTTATTGTAATGATTGATGATAATAGACAAGACTAATGATAATTTACTTGCCTGTCAAAAAAATTTTTCACTCCAGGCAGTGGGCAATTAGGACTTTGCAAAGCTGATTTAAGGTTAGTTATTGTGAATTCTTTCACTTTTTAATGTCCTATGGTATTCTTTGTCTTATTTTTAAACAAGCAATGTTTGCAACAATTGCTGCATTTGAAAATTATTTTTCTTTGTAGTTGTTTTTATCTTTTGAGTAGAAGCTATTGATTTCTGTATTAATCTCCTACTGAACACACTAAGAATATTTTTCAAGACTGTTCACATTGCTAGGAAAATATCCATGGAAAATGGATAATTTCTTCTTTTTAACACTACCCTGAACATAAAAGTTTTGAAAACCTCTGTTTTTATTTTGTTATTAATTTGATACAACAGGGTCTGGTGAAGAGAAAACTGTAGAACTTGTTGGCTGATATAGCTGATCTCTTGGTAATGGCTGCAATATAAAAGTATTACTGCTATATTAGCAGAAAGTCACATTTTGAAAATTTGGACCTGAGTTTATTGCCATGTGATGGAATTGTGATTCATCACAGGCTCACTGGCATGAAAATGATCAGAATGTTTTCATGCCTCCTTTCTGCAAAGATTTAATTTTCAAACAGTTTTATTTCATAACTAGTGTGAAATACCCATAGTAGTGGTTGGTGGTGGCTGGACTAAAAATACCAGTTCTGACTGGGGAAATGCACCAGACAAATTTGGTTGGATCTTTTGAGTAAGTGTCCTTGTTAATCCTAAAACTCATCTCACTTAAATGGCACAGTCCAAAATTTAGATCTCCAGTCTGGATTAGGTGTCTAAACACCCTCTGTGGTTGTTGCCACGCTCAAGTCACTCTGAAAGGCTTTTCATCCCATTTTAAAGCAGTTTGTGAGAGGGGGTGGGGTGATGGATGGCTCTGTAGAAGTGCCTGTCTCTTTCCATTCCTCCAATCCTGGGCTTTTGTGTCCAAGCCTTGCCAGTTCTTCCCATGGCATCAGTCACAGATGTTACTTCCTCTGTATGCAAGCTCCCAGAACTCTTATCCCACACCTCCCAGCAGTTGGGTATACGGGAGATGAAGGCTGAGGTTAAGAACCCACACTGTTCTATTCACACACTTCACACATTTGACCAAGAACCTCATTGAACGAAGCCCTAGGGGATGCACTGCTCCATGGAGATTCCCATATCCTCTGCCCTAGGAGAGACCATGCCAGAGTTCTGCTTTGCCTTCTGTCACTGGTTTGTGTTTAATCCCAGTGAGGAGTTAAACTCCTCTTCCCTGAGCCACTTTAGCAATAGGCTTCCCACATCCTAGCCAATGAGAGAAAGCTTATATTTTTAAGCCTGGTGCAGCATCTGAACAACTTGGAAGGACTAAAATATCTCCTCAAACCCTCAGATACAAATCGTGCAACAATAAAAAATTCCCCAAAGTATGAAGTTAGTCATTTTGCTATTAAATGCTATATATGTAAAGGACAGAAGACAGACTTTCTGGAAGGACTAAGATCTTGACAGATACAATTGGCTGAGTTTGTCTATTCCCTACCTTAATGGACGACACCTGTAAAAAAAGTAAATCTATTTTTAATGGGATAGTTCCTAAATGACCCAATTTCAGGAAGAGTGCACTTTCATGAATATTTATTTAATATGAAAACACTAAAGTAAACAAGAAACAACATGCTATAAATAAAGAGAGCCCAGAGGGTCAAACAGTGATAGACTGTATGATATGAAAGCTAATTTTGTATTGCTTTATGCACTATTTTAGCAAAACAGATCCCAGAGTGTGGCTGCTACTCACGATGGCAGTCAGGAGGTCTTTGTTACCTTTGCACAGGCAGCTTCTGTGCACTGAGAAGGGCTTGAAGCAGATACCATGTTTTAAACATATATTCTTGCAGGTTTTCTATAAAAAAAAAGAAAAAGCCCAATTTTCTTCTGTCCTTCTTTAAAATTTGTAACATTCATTGTCAGTATGGGTTGCCATTCCAATTTGGAATGTGTTTATATGGGAGGTGCTTTTGAGAGGGCATGCAGAGACAAGTCCCTGGTTATCCTCCAGATTCTTGTTAGTCAGTTTAATTCCATCTAGGTCTTCCTATTTAGTGCAGACTTTTTTTTTTTTTTTTTTTCCTGTGGCAAAACAATAGCTGGTGTTCTATAGGGTGTCCTTAGGAGGTGAAACTAATAGCACTGGACAGCATTTGGGGATATGCAATTATTATGTTCCAAACACCTATAAAAGTATTGACAAAATAATTGGCAGAGTGTATCTAGTCTTATTCAACTCTCGCCCCCATCAAATGAGTTATGTAGGCTCACCATGTCATGTTTATATTTTCTTAGGCTGGACATTTTTGTGTGCAGTTTATTTCTAAATATATTGTATCACTAAGGTCTGAAGGTGGAAAGGACCTCGAAGTAGGCCGCTAAGTGCTGTCATCATATGAACTAGAGCTGGATATTTACTCTGTGTGTACTTTGCTTATCCAGGATAGGGAGTGATCTAGGTAATGAGAACAGCACTGGAGCAGAATGAAATATCCCTCTTGGATATTCATGTCTTTTTCAAAGGCAAGTTCAGAATAATTTAAAATAAAAATTATTTTATTAAGATTTATCATAAAACTGTATTGTAGACAGAAAGCCAACATATCCAACCTCTTTATCTTTGCTTGAATTATAAGCAAATGTATTTGAGAGATTGCTATAGATTAAGTTTTAATGTAAATTTAGCTCATTTTTAGGTATCAAAGTGCCAATATACCTCATACATGACCAATGTTTAATATAAAGCTTTATTTATATTATATATATATATATATATATTATTTTATATATTTATAATCACATATAGTTAATAATTCTCTGTGTTTTCTTAATAAGAGGAATATACCTTCATTTATGGAATACCCAGCATTTGAGGCTGGGCGAAATGTGATACCATTTTTTAAAATTCTTTTTCTTTTTTTTTTTTAAGCAACACCAAATCATCACTCTTTTGGATTTAAAAAATACCAGTTTGAATGACAACATTTATAGGAAGTGTGTGAGAACTGCTTTCCTACACAGAGACAAGCTATAGCCAAACCATCTGGTTCCAGTGAGACAGTAACTTGTGAACCCACTAAATTCTTGTAGGCTCTCTGTAGCTGACTGTCCTGTGAGACTTTCCTTGCAGTAAACAAGATATTGCCAATTAGGGTATCATTGGTAACCCACTGCATGCAAGCTGAAGCTCTCCACAGTATTTGTGGGAAGCCACTCTCCACAGAGTCTGGCTGGAGCCACTCATGGGAGATTGGTTTTCTCCTTGTTGAGGACCAATTCCTAGTCCAGGTTGTTTTGGTAACCACATAAAGCAGCAAATCTTGTCATTTTTGTCTTACCTTGAGGATAGAGAGTGTTTTACACGCTGTTCTCCACATTTTTAAAATTGCAGGAGGTGCAGGAAGAAGACACATTTTAAGGGCTGGAGAAAATGCTTTATAGTGGGAGATTTAAATAGCTCAATCTGTTTATTTTATCAAAAGAAGATTGATAGGTAACATGATTACCGTGTGCAAGTAAATTCACAGGAAGAAAATATGGGATATTAAAAAGCTTTTTTTTTCAAGCACAGAAGCTTGGTAGAAACTAATGCTGGAATCTTAAACCAGATAAAACAAGATGGGGTGAGGTGCAATTTCCTACAAAGCAATGATCAGAATCATTGTCTGCTGGAGCAAACTCTGAAACTGAGGCACCATGTCCTGTGGTACCTTTGAAAAGGGACTCTATGCCCTGGCTAAAACCATGCCATTGTACAAAATAGGACAGTGAGTGGCACATTTAAAGACCTAGGAGATGCAGGAAGCTATCCTAAACATTTTATGAGTACTTTTGTCCTTCCCCTTTATGAAAACTACAAAATGCCCAAATTCTCTTCTGTTGGAGACATATTGAGCACAAATGCTGAGTTTGTAAAAAACACTTATGCACATGCTGAACCTTAATGGATTCCAAGATGCTCAAAGCACAAAAAAAAAAAAAAAAAAAGGGAATGAATTAGGGAATTTATTATTTGGCAGGACTTTTAATATAATTTTCACATGACATTTCACAGCTAGGATTCGCTTGCTGAGGTTCACTGCTAGTCTGTTCACCTCTTGCAGCTGGGCATTTGCGGAGAGCCTCGTTTCTTTGTTTTCCCCTAGCAACATGCATTAAAAGAAAAGACAAAATACTCTTTGACTTCACTTGAAGTCAAAAGCAAAACTCCAACAAGCTGTGACAGGGCTAAGATGTCACCTTAATATTTAGCTGATACTTCTGTCTTGATATGCACAATGCTTGTGCTTCTCACGAAGATTTTAAGATTTTCTGGCTTTGCAGATGGAAGGCCTTGGACTGCACAGTTGTGAATGAAAGGAAGGGTAGATGATGAGATTATCTCTGTGAATACAAGATGTATTGCTATGAAAAATGTTATGGGATTTTGTTTTGCAGGATCAGAGATTATACTTGTTTTATTGTTGTAAGGTCAAGGTAGCACATTAAAGTGTAGGACCACATAGGAATAAACTTTACATTGGAACATTTGCTAAATTTCAATGCACATTATGAATATTTTTTTTTTTAAATCAACAAAATAAGAAAATTACTCTTTCTTATTTTACCAGCATACAACTTTTTCCTAGACTGCTGCCAGTTTTTTTGTTTTCAAGTCCCTTTTCCCCATCCTTTCTGTTGTACATGCTAATCCCCCTTTTTATAACACCATCTCTGAGTGATTCATTTGTGACAGTCACAGAAGCATGCACTCCAACACCCACACGCAGGTAAATCTGCTGCGGTGATATATTTTAATTACAGATTTAGTCAGAAGTAATTAAGGTTTTATGTCACAGGGATAGCGGAGAGTTTTAAAAATTCATGTGGTTTCGGTCTTTGTGAGCGCGCAGTTTGTGACACAATGCCTTGCAAAACAGGAACGATCCCTTAGTGCTGTTAGATTAATTAATAGAAAGAGAATAAACTTAATGGGGCTAGAAAAGTGCAAAAAATTGTGGTTTTTCCACTGTATATCACACAGATGGAATGGTCGTCCTGGGATTGCGGCGGGGGACAGTAATTGCATTTTAATTACAGTGCTGATGGCTTCTGCTTCCTACCAGATGGAAGGCCCTTTTAAAATAGAGGCACAATAGCAAGCCTCTGCTTATTTTCTCTTCTGATGCTGGCTAACATATAGTGACACAAGACAAAAGCTATTATGGTATGGTTTGATCAGAAAGACTTTATTCACTGCTATAATACTTCATAGTAGGAAGAAAATCCATTCTCTGCCAATATTAAAAAGGCTTTTCTTCTGTCTAGAAACTAAAATGGAAATATGCAGGGAACTACCTACTACTTTTATTAGTAACAATCATAGTTAATCACGTTGTTGCTAGGTTGGTAATATTTATA
The DNA here is from genome assembly GCF_049639895.1 of Pseudopodoces humilis. Lineage (NCBI taxonomy): Eukaryota > Metazoa > Chordata > Aves > Passeriformes > Paridae > Pseudopodoces > Pseudopodoces humilis. Next base: position 25,227,556 of record NC_142209.1, on the reverse strand, counting down.
GAAGGAAAGAGAGATAACTGAGACTTCCTTTGTTTAGAATGCTTAGCAAAGATGGTTCTCAGATTGGCACTGTGCAGAGCAAGGCGTAGGTTAGATTGAAGTTAAAAGATGCAAAGATTACTCTGTGATGTCCTTTATTTTACAGATATTACTGGGAGTTAGCAAACATAAAAAGTGCTGATTATTGAGAAACTGATGTTGCAGAGGAGGGTCAGAACTGTAAATAGTGTGAAAATTACATTCAAAGCCATTAAATTACATTAAGAAGCATACCTTTGTAGTTGCACATACAGTATTCATAAGTGAATAAATGAATTATATTTAATAATATTTCACCTTTTTGTCATAGTTTAACTGCTTCATATATTAGTTTACCTCAGCAAGATGCCCTTCCACCATCATTGCATCTTTGAGACAATAGCCTCTGTTATTTTTTTATTGTAAATATATCTATCAATCTTTTATCTGTGCTTCAATTCTTAAAAACATGAGGGTTCCAATAAATAAATTTGCTTCATGGTTAATGTATAACTGATTTATTAAGCAACTTCTTTGTGCCAGGGGTCACTCTCTGTAATTTTTATTTATAAGAAATGCAGCGGTTACCACGCTTCGATGGTACTATTATTTAATACTTGTAATAATTAATAAAAATTAGCACATTGTAGCTCAGAAAGATGTGATTTTCAGTGCTATGCTGCCAGCAACTCAGCTGCCTCTCGGGCAGTTTCCAATTAACTCACTGGAGCCATCTCTGTGTTGTCAAGGGTGTGCTCAAAAAACCCTCTGAGCTGGCAGCCCAAGGTTCATCCTTGGAGAACGGGGAGATGGAGGGACTGGAGAGGCACCTTGGAAGGGTCCAGACAAAAGGTTCATGTTCTCCATTCTCTGCCTGTCTGGAATTTGAATGCTGGTAATAGTGGGGTGTCTCCAGTTGAATTATTCTTCATTAGAATATATTTGCATAAGTGTTTATGTGAACAGTATTTTTGCAGGCCATTAACACACTCATAAATTTCTTTCATAACAAATTTAAATCTAATTTTTTACTGCTGCAGTCCAAAAGATCACTTTGATTATTACATTAAAGGTTAGAAAAAAATAATTAAAGAAACAAAGAAGTGAAAACCCAAGTGAAATATTTAGTGCTTTCCTCACTTGGGTTTTCATGAGATTGTAATCAGTTAATATTTTGTAATCAGTTAAAGTGGGAGGGCCTGCAAACCCATTGAAAAGGGTCTAAGTATTATGAGTGACCTTGACAGAACTGCAGCAATGATCCAGTAAGAAGAAGACCAAAGTGTTACTTGTAGGAAGGATAAATAAGCCTTGAGTACAAAGTGTAAAGTCACTGATTAGGGAGTTGAACTATCTGAATGTAGGAGGGTGATAGAGAAATAAAAACTGAATTTGAATTATTGCAATTAAATGGCAAAATAAGACATATTTTTCTGTGATATGTAATTAGGGAGTGTTGTGTTTAAGACATGAGATAATTATTACAATTTCCCTCGGGCTGATGATGTTGAAATGGATAACATCTCTTGATTTAGGATTTACTTCAAGAAAGATACAGGTAACTTGGTGAAATTTTGGAGGAGGGCAGTCTAAAGATACAGTAAACAATGGTTCTTCATATCTTCACGTCATAGAATTTTACCTGCAGCACAAGATTTAAATTAGATTGAAAAGAGCTTTTCTAACTACAACGTTAGTGAATGGAACAGACTGTCTGGGTTGTGAAGACTCTTTCATTAAAGATTTAGATAAAAATATTTTCATAGTAAGGGAGGTGTGATCAAGATGAAATCACAGGGATGTGAATGGTAAATATCTGAGTAGTTCTGGTCTTTGTCAGTGTTTATCAAAATTTTATCTTATGGCCCTGCAATTACTCCTCGTGGTTCCTTTCAGCTCTTCTTTCCTGTGGTTCTTGGGTGTTTGTCCTTGTCCTCTTCCTCTAATTTCCTCTGTAATTTTTAATTTCTGTAAAAATGTAGATCAACAACAGCAAAAACAAATTTCATATGGGACAAAACCCATTCTTAAAATCAGATATGAAATTTTGAAGTACCGAAAATTAGGTTTCCATTGAGAGTTTGTGAAAGTGTTATAAAGTGTGAATTTCATGTTGGAGCAGCTTAAAATATGTACGCAAAATTTTTTGTTCTTCACATTCAATTCAGAAAAGCTCTCGCTTGTTGAAGTCAAGAGAAAAACTACAAAAGTAATAAAGAGATTACAAATAATTATCTAAGACCATGGTGCAGCAAGAGAAAATGCCTGTTGGAAGGTATAAATAGGTGTGCTGACATCAAATTTAGTGAATCATTTGGTTAAATGCTCCCCTGGGTAAGAATTGATTGAATAATACATAAGATTGGGAAAGGTACACGGTGATACCCTGTAAATATTTAAAAGTAAGGGAGAGTATTTTGAGGCAGTATGGGAAACTATTAAAAACTAATGGAGGGAAATAAAATACTACGTTTTTGCAATTTCAGGATGTTAAAATACCCAAATACACTTGAGGATGAAGATTTGATCATGAGATCAATACACTTTAAAATAGTTTTCCAAGACTAGTGGTGCATAAAAATGTAAAGGTTATGACCTTTATGTGGTCAGAAAAAATGTCTGTCTATAACAATCACTTGTGGGCACCAGCAGATGCTTAAATTAGAAAATAAAAGTAGGTGAGACTAAATAGCAGCTACACCAATTAACATTTAAAAAACAGAAACAAACATGAGTAGAATGTGCCATTGTACAAACAATGCAGCACTAATTATTGGAATAGGGAACATGAGCTGTGTTCTCCTTCTTTAATTCCAGAACATCTGTCTTAGGAAATGTGATTTTATCACGATGCAAAATCGTCAAAATTATCTGGAGTGGCTAAGAACTTCCCAGCATCAAGTATTCCCTCCTTATTTAAAGAGCTTTTTACAGGTATATCAGTTCAGGCATTAGAGTTATAAAAATTCTCTCACTCTTATGCACAGTCTAGAGAGAATGAAGACAGCTTTAAACCTGCAAGAATTAATTTACAGCTCTTTGTGTGAAATTTGCTATTGGCTATCACAGCATTTGTAAGCACTTCATACAATAAATGTCTGATATTTTCAGTACTTCTGGGCTGAAAACATTACCATAACCTGGCCCCTAATTTTCAAAATGTAAAATGGTATTTCCTGTTATTCTAAGATAGGGTGATCTAGCACAAGAAATATTTAGATCCCAAAGGACCATGGCAACATTAACAGAGGTGCTGGACATTTCTATAAAATATCTATTTTAATTGTTCTATTGTGTTTCAAATAAAATATAAAAGAAAATTCATCTGTCTAGCATAGTAATAGGTGCTATAAAAATTAGTAAAAAGAAACAAATATTTGACATGTGTATATCCATATTTAGGCAAATTGATGATTTCTGGCACTGCTATAAAATTCTACACTGCAGGGAAAGTTTGCCAGCAAGGAACAGAAGGAGTATTGACTTTTTACTATAATGACATTTCTGTCAAATTAATTATAAACTTGGGAAATATTAATCTAATTGAAATAATACTGCTAAAAGAAAAATCAGTTAGGTTCTTTTTTATCCTGACAGTTCAGTGGTTCACAAAACTTGAAGGACATGAATACAAGAGTATTAGAGAAAATAATTGCTAGTATTATAATCATTTGTATGAATATTATTGAAAAGTATTAAAATGTCTATTCATGTATATTAAATGTCTATTCATGTCTATTAAAACTACAACTGACAGCAATGGAAAAAAATTATATTTTAATAAAGAATAATAAAGAATAAAATAAAATAATAAAGAAAATAATGAGCAAAGTAGGAATAAAGAAATATTTATATGATCCTTTTTAATTTATTATCAAATACATATTGATCAGGAGTCTATCATATTGTAAATTTTTCATGACACAAAAAGTGGCAATAACCAAATTAAAATGAGATTCACCTGCCTATCACGTGTGCTTTTGCCAAATGAAAGAAAGAGTTTTCTAAAATAGATTACATAATTTAAAGAAAATATGAAATACTGAAGGATTCTACATGGTGTTGCACAACAGGAAGCATTTCACTCTTTGCCAGGTTCGTGAAGGCTGGAGGTAGATGCATAAACCCAGCTCATGTTCTGCTGGACTGAGCTAAATCCAGGCTGAAAGCCAAAACCTGAGGGAAAGCTGGGGGGTTGCTGGGTGCTCAGTATTTATTGAGGATTTAAGTGTTTAATGACATAAATATGCACCTCTATTAAAGCACAGCAGACAGAAATCGGCAGACTTTGACAAAAAGTCAGTGACAGCACCTTGTTTGTAGCTTTGTGCCTTTAGTGAAGGCAATGATCTGAAAACTCTGAGCTGGGCTCTTGATGCTGTTTTCTTTGCAGGTGCAGAAATTAGATTTGGTGCATCTGGAAAATTCAACAACGGCAGCTCTTGAACTAAGAAAGGTCTCCTTGAGTCTTGTGGTTTACATGTGAAAACTGATTTAACAGGCTCCTGGAAGTGGCTAAAGCACTCTTTGTCACCTTATTTTGTATTGGTTGTCTAAACAATGGGCTCATAGACACTGGGAAAGGATGTTGTTTAGACTCTTGAATCAGATATTTTACTTATTCACCACACTTGTATCTTTAAAAGAGCTAACTGAATTACGTGGCATGATACAAACATGTATAAGTGAATTGTTATCTGAGGGACATGGCATGATCTCCTTCTTTTGCCCTGTGCCATGCACAATTTACTGATGGTTTCTTGGGGGATTGACTGAGATCTTTCTCTGCACCATGAGAAAACCACAGAGCTCCTCAGTGACTGTCACTGCATATTCATTTCCATCCAAGCCATGCATATGTTAGGCTACACTTGTGCAAGAGGACTGCCTTGCCATGCTGCAGTGCTCAGTGTCAGTCCCAGCACTGCTCCTCTTGGTAAATCTTCCTTTTTGGACACTGCCAAGGGAAAGACAGAGGCAGAGGAAGGAAACCTCTGGGAAAGCCCAGTGCCACAGGGTCAGCACAGCAGGGCTTCCAGATCCGGAATCCTTCTGCATCAAGGTACCTTTGGATCTGTGAAAAGGGACAGGGATTTCATTTTAAACAGATGCTGGATGTGGTAAGCATTAACAATTCATGCTTTTCTCCACAAGTGTCTGAAAATGGTTTGCAGTGTAATGACGCAATGTGTAAACAATCCTGACAGGTCCTGTTGTTGGCTCAAGGCTGCTTTGGGCCTAACAAACTGGTTGGCTGGCTCTTAAATATTAGAATGGGCTTTCTATGCTGCAAATCTATTAGATTCAGGGATGGTTGAGGTATCTAGAACCTGACTTACTTCTCTGCAGTTCTGAATCTCACCATGTGAAAAAATTGTACCACTAGTGAAAACAGCATGAAGCTTGGTTATTGTTAGATTTACAAGGTGGAAAATAATTGGTGCTGCTTTAGTATTAACAACTTTCTCATGAGAGACAGTTAGTATTCACAGGAAAAAATTGCTTTTTCTGCCTTTGAGTAGGTGGGTAATAATAAAGCAATTTAGGTCTGGTTGTTAACTAGAGAATAAAATTAACCCCACTTTAAATTCTTTGCCATATTCCAGTTGGATGTTGGAAGCAGAGCTCTTTTGCAGCAGTGGCATGCTGTGACTGAGATCTGCACTCACCCTTTACCACAAGTCTTGTTAATCTGGGCTTTCTAAAAATATAAATGTATTTGATTATCTGTCCCTGTTCAGACTTAGCTTTCTGCAATCTTTCCTAAATTGCAGCTCTTGCTCTGGAAGGGCTTTGTCTGTGTGAAGATGCAAAGTGGTTTGGAATGGGATTGTTTTAAATGTTAGTGATACCTCTGGATGAGCTGTCTTTGAATTGTGTGGCAGTATTAACTCCACACTTAGATCAAACACTTGGTTTGGCACAAAATTTGGTTATCAACTTGGTTTTCTCATTATCTGCATAAAATATGTGGCTGTGCTATGACTACATGTTGTTTGTTTTTATTGTTTTCATCACCTAGTTAAGATGATGTAAGAGTTACTCAGAAATATCTCTCTTTTCTATAAATGTATTTATTTAGGTGCTCATTTGCAAGTTCTCTGTATGTTGATCCATCACTGAAGCAGGCAACCCTTGTGTAAATGCAGCCTACATAAATAATACTGTAAATATATAAAAGACATTTATCAGAGAGTAGCTAAATGAACCCTGCATAATAAGAAAATGATAAACTACTTTGTATTAATTGCTAAAAGCAGTGATTCTATTTGACAGAGCACTGAACTGAAACTTAGGAGATCATTTTCACTGGCCAGAGCAAATTTGCTTATCAACTTGCTTCGTTTTCCACATCTATATAATGAGAAAAATGTTATTGACTTGCTTTTTAAAACAGTTTCAGGATTTAATACTGAATCATGCCATATATGAGATATGTATTGTTTATAATCTACTGAACAGTGAAATACAAAACCAAAGTGACACTTTGTGCCTGGACACTATTTGGAGTAAGGATTTGGAGAGAGAATTCCAGATTTATGGCCTTTAAAAACCACTGATAGAATGTGGTGTGTCTAAACAGGGAAGTCAACAACAACAGGGACTAGGCAGGAACAATGTCCTCGATAAGACAAAGGGAGAGGACTGGAGCTCTGCAGCTGAATTGCTTTTGATTTATTCTTCAGTCCACGCAAGAAGTGTTCCATTATATAAATGACATTTAACTTCCATACAGCTTCTAGAAGTTTTAACTGTTGACTCTATTTTGATTTACTGGTGGCAGATAATTCCAGTGTGCATGTTTGTGTTGCAAACACGGGGGTTGTATTGCTCCTTTGAGCCCCAGAGTAGTCTGTTGTGCACAGATTTAGTTCCAAACCCAGGTGTTTGCTGGGCTGTGCACCAGTTCCCTACCACTCACCCCAAAGTCCCAGCCCATTCAGTCAGGGGTGGTTGTTCAGACATCTTCCACTGCACATCTCAATGCCCTTGGTGAACACAGACAAAATGGAAATTATGGTTATGGAAGTCCATGTACGTTTTCTACCCTGCCCAAAACAGCTTCCTTATGCTTTGACACTTCCTGTTTGAATTGTGCTCTTCCTTAGTTCCCCAAGGCCCTTTATACACCAGCCCATCATATCAACTGTTTTCTGGTGTGATTGAATGAAAATATATTCATGTAGGTCAGCTTGAAATACAAAATATGAGAAATATAAATAAAATGAAGCCTGATTACAGTCCCTCTTAAACACAAATAACATCCTCCTTACAATTTCTCTAGAGTACATGCCTCTTTCAATTTTTGTTATGGTTGATTAATCAATATTTTTGTAGAAAATTCTTAAAGGAATTTGTTTTATTAAAAACAATTCTTAAGGAAAATAGTTTAATGATTCTTTATAGAAGACTCTATTCAGTCACAGTTTTTTTTGGGCATAGAACCGTTTTTATCTCAAAGACTGCAGATGCGTTTACACTTCATGGCCAGAGTGTTTCTTTATAGACTGCTTCTGTTCTTGAATAGCTCATCTTCCCATTAAATAATATTTATTGCCATGAATGCTTGTAGAGGAGCTTTTCAACTCTGAGGAGTATCTAAGGAAAGAGAAGCAAAAAAATTACTATTATTTTTACAAAACAAATGACAATTATTTGATGCACATTCATAATAAAATGTGCAAAAAAAGCACATTTTTTTATGTGTGAGGAGCAGTCTACAAACACAGCCTTCATCACACCATCATGTCTACAACAATGTTGCAGCAAGATGTTCATTTAGTGTTTATGCAGAAAAAAAATTTACCAATGAAGTTGTAGCCAGGGTCAGTGAGATGAAAGAAAAATGTGAGAGAAATACTTAGTATTAAATAGAAGTTATAAGCACAAGTCTAAAGTTTTGTCACGGTTCAGCTTGTATTTAATTTCTTCCCCGCTTATTTTTGGAATAGTAAATTATTTGATGCCAGGTACCTTGGTTCATGTCTGATATCCAAATATATCAACACTTTTTTCCTGGCATTTGACATAGTTCTGGAATCAAAGAGTGAACCTCAGAATTTCAGCATTTATTAGGGATTACTGTGTATGTGTGATGAATTTTGTCTTGCTGGATAGAGTGATGAATATTTGACTCAATATGCATATGAGATAGGTTATTCATATGCACTGGTTCATATGCAGAACTATAATTTCAAGCTCATTTCTTGACTTCACTGCATTAAAATTCTCAACCACAGTGTTTCATTAATGGGTTTATTGCCCTAGTAAGTTTCAGTGAACCCCAGAAAAAGAATAGAAACTCTCATAAGAAGACTTTAAAAGTTTAGATATAAAAATCTGTAGTTAAAATATCTAATTATTGTAATATTGTGTGCCTTGCAGACACTGTAAGGAGTCTAGAGAAGTGAATTTAAGGTAGTGCTGCAGAAAAGACTGATATTCCCTTTGCAGAGGTTCCAAGCAATGCATCCATTATTATTAGAAATAGGCTGGGGTCAAATTTCCAGAGCAGTCTAGCTCATCAAGGGCTGAGAAAAAAAAAGTCTATATCTTCTGTCTGAATGAAATTAACACATCCTCACTCATTATTGCCACAGTGAAGTCTGGAAGTTAGAGGACAACATGATGCAACCTCCTGAGAGGAAGCACAAATCTAAAATGACCTCTTAGACTTCAGAAGTGAAGACTTTTGTCTGTCTAGGACCCTGCCTGGAAGAATCCCATGGGTTACAGTCTTGGAGAACTGGTTGGTTTTAAAGATGATAGAATCATCTATCCTGATGAGAAAGAAATCAGATGAAGACAACAGGAGTCCTGCATGGATGGACAAGTTGGTCCTGAATAAGCTCAAATATGAAAAGAAAATGTACAAGAGGTGGAGGAAGGGTAGGTGACCTGGAAAAAGTAGAGAGACTCTGAAATTCAGGGACAGGGTTAAAAAGGCCAAAGCCCATCTGGATTTGGATTTGTCCAGGGGCTTGGAGGGAAACAAGAAACTTATCTCTAAATATTTCTTCTGGAAAAGGAAGACAAGGGAAATTGTGGGCTCACTGCCAAGTGAGAGGGGCAGTGTGGTGATACAAAATACAGGGAAGGACTTGGAATTCTGACCAACTTCTCAGTGTTTGTGGGTCAGACTGCTTTTCAAGGCTCTCAATTCCCTGAGGCCAATGTAAGGTCAAGAGCATGGAAGGCTTAACCTTGGTGGAGGGGGATGAAGTGAAGGAAATGATAAACAAAGTAGATTGTTGGGGAAGTGGATCTGATCCAAGTGCATAAATATTTGTTGGGAGCTGCAAAGAAGACAGAGCTGGTGTTGAGGAGCACACCTGGGGCAGCTCAGTTAGCAGACTGAGACTCAGACTGAGCTCTGGGTGGGAGCCCAAGCCAAGAGGCTGTGAATGGCCAGCTTTGGCTAACAAAGGGCAGAAGGTGACAGCATCCAGGTGGGCAGAGCCACAGCAGGAGTAGGGGACTCAGGAGGGAGCATGGGACTGGTGTGGGGAGACTGTGAGGGTATGATTTATTTTTTTAAATTTTTTTTTTTACTGTAAATCTGATGGAACACTGAAACCACTTGCCCTGAGAGGGTATGGAGTGTCTATCTCTGAAGAAATGAAAAACTTGTCAGGACATGGTCCTGAACAGCCTGCTTTAGTTCACACTGCTCAAGCAGCAACGTTGGACCAGGCAACCTGCAGAGGTCTCTTCCAAATTCAGTTTTTCTGTGATTTTGTGAATATAAAAGAAAGTACTTTTTTGCATCAGAAAGAGCAGTATTTAAGCATTTCCCAACTAACAAATCCCTTAATCAAAGAAAATGGACTATTATTCTTTTGTAAGTGCTCACCCAGAATAAGAAAAAGGACTGTTCTTGAGAACATTAAGTGATGACCTCTTCTTTCTTTATTGTAATTTGTGATAATATGGGATGGTGTTAATGCCTTGAAAATGACAGTGCATTGTAAGAATGCTTTGCAAAAATGCTTTGCATAATATTAATACTTTAAACTTTAAGCAGTAGTGGAGATTCTGTTTCAGTTCACTCACATACAGAATTTGCATGAATGTTATGAAATAAATACTGGTAAATACTAAATATATTCTTCCCCTACTCTTCAAGGCATGGTTTTCCTATGCACATGCTCTACCTGGCATGTTATCTCTTCCTAGAAACATTATTAACATGAACAAAAATTTGATATGATCGGTAATCACAATCAATTATTTGATTATTCTTTAATATAGTTTCCATTACAAGTCATGTACGGTTACATTTCCAATAATAAACATTTATAGCAATTATTTATATGAAATATCCATACTGTGTTCCCATACTGCATTTTTCATTAGGTTCCCTGCAGAGATGAGACAGTAAACATAAAATTCAAAAATTCATAACATTTTTTATTAGAAAGCATTCAAGAACCTTCAGCATTTTGACTGTGTTAAAACACTCTGTCAGTCTCTGTGAGGTTACTAAGATTAATTGCCTTTTCTGTGATTCAAAGAGCTTCAAATGTACTCAATCTGAATGTGAATTTTCTGTATGTTCATGCTTGTTGCACAATAGTAAAATATAACCTATTTTGTCCACTGTGCATAAATTTCAAAGTTTATAATAAATCCTAACGTTTTCATATCTCCTTAAATAGAAGCTGGGGACATGGAATAAAACAGGGAAGCCTGTGGATGGTGGGGGAATCTGATTTCCTCTTCCCTTTTTCCTGCAGTGCATATGGTAGTTTCTGTAGCTGTGGACCTGGGAAATTGGATGTGAATAGTTCTGCTAAGAGACAGATCTCTGATTTTTTTTCTTAGCATCTTTATGCTGGTCCTGATGCCAATTTCACCATACAGAAACTGAAGACTTGATATTTTCTTTGCTTCTATTGGTTGCAGGCATCTAACTTGATCGTTTTACAAGCTGAAGAAATAGGTACATGAATAATAGAATTCTAGAAGACATTAATGATTTTTAATTCATCTCACTAAGGTGCAATTGGTTTTTATTTCACATTTTTACAAATATTTACACATTAGTAATATTTTGGCACATTGTTTCAGGGACATTTTGGTTCCTGACTCATTGGAATAAATGGGAATTAGGAAGTCAGCAAGTCTTTGCAAAGCTAACTTTAAATCCTCAATAATTCTTGTATGGTAGGTTAAAACCAATAACTGCAGAAAATAAAACAGCCAGGTCCAAATTCTGCTTTTATTTATCTCCTGTGCAGTAAAAGTGAAGAAACTGGATAGTGCTCAAGCCTTTAATTCTTTTAAATCATAAAAAGTACATGAGCTAATGAAGATCTTGCAGAAAAATTCCACTGCATATTTATATTAGAATTGACTGAATGCTGGGCCTCGTGCTTGAGCCATTGGTCATATTGCCTCATTCTAATTATGGCAGTACTGTGATTAATTAAATCAATTACTTGGCATCTCAGTCTGGAGGCTGGGAACAAGGAAGCCTCAGCTGAGTCTGTAGATGCCATTGCTGAATTACCAAAAACTTTTTTGCCATTTCATTTTTTTGTGGCCTGATAAGATAATGCTTCTACTCTCTTGAGAACGTGTAATGAGTAATAGAGCAATGTTTTAGTGTATAAACAGCATGAATTGGGCTGTGTTTGTGTCAATGTACTGCTGTACATGACACCAGGCTGTGCAGAGTCCTGCAGTATTTGCTGCTAAGAGTCACCAATTACTCCTGGTTGTTCCACAGTGAAGTGCAATATTTTCCCTCTCTACTTAGTTCAGGCACTGAGAACAAGATTGCATTTCTGTCAGAAGCTGGTGGGTGATTCACTAGAGATAGAGGCAAGGGAGAAGCTTTCCTCTCTTTTTCAGAGGCTGTACCTGTGATCCTGTTGGCATCTGAGCCTGGATTAATCTCAGACCTGATCAGGCCAAGCAGTGCAGTCTCCACAAATACATGAGAATGAGCCTGGCTGCATTTCTGGCAGTGCATCTTGGAGAAAAAGTGATTAGAAAGTTCTTCTACAAACTGTTTTTTACTGTTTCAGATGCAGGGAGGAAGAGCACAACTTCTCATTTAAACACAAAGCCGTGTTTACCTGGCTAGTAGTAAGACTAATTATCACTTTAACAGTAATTTAAAGAATTATATATGGACATTGCCAAAGGAAAATAAACATAGAAATCTATAACACTATATATGCCACCCTTTTCTACTGTATGGGTATCCTCTGAAAACCAGCAGAAGATGGCTTATGGTAGTCAAGGGTTACTCTTCACATTGTAAAACACTGGAGAAAAAATTTAAAGCAAAGTTATTTCTTTGAAACATAGTGGGAGTGCAAAGGAGGAAACTTCCTGTTGTGCTGAGATGCTGTGAAATGCATCACATTTCAAAACACTACCATCTTTTCTATACTTTAAACCCACCATACCTACTAAAAAAAGAATGCAAAAGTTTCAGAATCTCACATGTATAAGTTAGGCTGCCTGCGGTTTTAATTTAACTGTATGATCAGATACTGCTTTTTCCCACCAGGGAGGAAAAGGTTAAACAATTAGTTTTGAGAGATGATTATTTGGAAGTCATAACAGGACTGGAAGGGTAGGGATTTACAACCAGATGATACAAATAAAGGGTGGGGAAGGCAGAGGATTAGAAATGTGGACTGTTCTGCTCTAAAAGTTTTTAGAATGAAGGTTAAGTGACTTTTTTGAGACTGTGAGACCTTGGGGATAGTGGGAACTCTTGCAGAGATAAGACAATATTCTGTCTTGTTAACTCACTTGAGGATTATGATTAAAAGCCCATAATTGATAAAAGGAAAAGAGATGCAAGATGGAGGTAGGAAAAGCACTGGATACAGACTGCACCTCTGGAAAGGGTTGGATTGGTTCTGCTGTGGAGCTGGAGGGTTGCTGTGCTGTTTGCTGCCCAAGCAGACTGCCTCTTGAGCATGCACTGCTCTACAATCTTTAAATATGTAATCTCACATTGCTTTCACATAAGAGATAAGAATTTAATGAGAAGCGATCCAGTATTTTGTTTTATCGTGTTCAGTGTGCGGTCCCAGGCTGCAGTATAGGCTGTTTACTATACACTATTTAAATGCTGTGCTGAAGGCAGAATAATTAACTTCCTCATGGGCTTTTCTATAGCACTCATTGTGGGGAGATTGGAGTGTCCTACTATGTGAAATAAATTGCCACCTTAATGCATGTTTTTTGAGAAGAGACTATTTCTGCTCTCAGGCGCAGACAAATGTCAGGCATATTGTGTGTGCCCAGTTTGAAACATCTGAGAGTTGATTTTTGTGCGAGCTCACCAATATACAATACTTCATTTGATGTATAGTTCCTATTTTCTCCAGTTGCAGCTGAGACCATTCAACCATTCCACAACTCTCCAACCGAAAAGCTGAAATAAATAGGGAACACCTGTAAGAATCTCCCCTTTGAGCTGCTCTCAGTGCGTTTGAAATTTCTGCTAGAGAAAAGCATTATGTGTAGCTGCACTTTTATAGAAGTGGGATCTTGTGTGCTCCTGCTGTCGTGTTTAGACTTAGATGCAGTGCTTTACAATGCTCCAAGGAGCCAAATGTTTGGAATTATTTATCATCTTTACTAAGCTGGGACAGGTGAGTAAAATGATAGAAAAACTTTTAAAATTGCTCAACAACGTAGACTCCCGTTTTCCAAAACACATAACTTGTTTATGAGCTTAGGTGCTTTCAGAAAATTGCTTTCTCTTTTATTCTGTAATAAAGATGATGAAATAATAACTATATCACTGTTATAGGACAAAAATTCTAATTTGAAAGTGCTCTGCATGTAACTTTTAACAATACCCCAAAATTTAGTTGAAAGCTATTAAAGAAGCATATCTGGATTAAATAAATGCAATATATCTGCCTGGTGAACAGTGTATAATGATAATTTATCTATTATGTAACTAAACTGAATCTTTAGAGAAAAGGAATGCTTCTTGAGAAAACATCATTAACTTTATTGCTGCTAGCAGCACCAGAAATTTTCAGTCTTATATTCTCACCTAGAACATTCAAGAAAATCTGCTTTTCTGAGAGAGAATACTCACTTGACTTAGAAAAATAAGTTTACTACTTGAAAGTGAATGTTTCACACCATTTTAAACCCTGCATTGAATATATACTAATAATACAGGCCACCAGGAATATTGCAACTGTGGTGTTTAAAACTGATTATTTCTTAAATTGCTGTGTGTAATCGAGTGTATTAACATTGATTACTGCTGACACCCTAATAGAAAGAAGATATACAAAAGTGCTTCAAAAAGATGCATAGCAAAGGATAAAATAGTACAGGCAATACCACTTGTGAAGCTGAAGAACATTTTCATAATTAGTGACTAATTTGTAGGATGCATAATGTAAAAATGTGCTTGATTTTAGTTCTCTTTATATAGTTTCTTTTTTTTTTCTCTATTCCTAATTTCATATGCTTGTCATTGCCCTTAAATACTTCTATTTGCTGTAATTCTTATCTGAGGTATTTGAAGAATATGCTAATATAAATTGTAATGTTTTATCATGAAATAAATAAATTGCATTAGCATAATGCTCAGTTTGAACCAGCTTTTGACTGTGAACTGACCTGAGATCTCCAAATTCACTTTTGCAGTATCTTTGAGGCTGTGGTACTGATCTGACTATCCTTTGTACTTTTAGTCTCTTAAACTTTTGAAATGCAATCAGTAACTTGGCTGTACATGTAGTTACAATTAAAGCTTTTCAGAAAACTAGAATTCATCTGCTTTATTACATGACATCAACCTTACATTTTATCTCGTAATGATAAACTGTGTTTAATCAAAATATATCCCCTGATCATCATTCAAAGACTTCAATCAATGGAGAAAATAATTTTGAAATTCAGTAATATCTTCCAACCTTTTTAAATTAAAAATTAACAGTACAGGTTCTTAAGAACTGTCTGGCTGGTAACATGTCTAAAAACCACTTAGAACAAAGTATTTATTGTCCTTTGGAAAGGTTTACCATACTGGATTTCAGTCACTTCTCTGCCCTTGCTTGCACTGGCAAAGTTGTGTGTGAAATTTCATCACGAAGCAGCACCAACTCCTTGAGAGCTGTGTGTGAGGCAGGTACCTAATGCTGGTTCTGGAGTGGAAGAAGCTCCCTTGGATAGAGGCCAGAGTATAATTTAGGAGTGTTTGTATACAGAGCTAATGCACTGTAATTCATACTCTGTGAAATGATGCTTTAACAGTGTGGGAACTTGGACTGTGCTTGTGTTTAGCCTTTTCTTTTTTTTTTTCTTTTTTTTTTTTTAATTAAAAGCACTGAGCTCCAGTTTTGCTCTAAGGTATAAGGTACTTTCAAATCACTTTGGGAATTCACTTTTCAGCAACCACTTTAAAACAGGAACACTAGAATTATGTACAGCCCAAATGTCAGGCTTTCCAGTGTCTTAAGTAGAATTAATGTTGTAGTTCTTATTTTATTCTTTATTTTCTTGTTTAGGCATTCAAGAGTCAAATTTTTCCCTTTGCAGAGCTCTGGGGAGTTCCAATGTTTAATTACTCATCCAGTATGAACTTGGCATTTCCTACATCTCTCATTTCTGATATACTTGGCAAAAAGTTTGTTCCTTATGAATTTTTTTACAGGTTAAAAAAATAAATTGTAATTTACTACATGTATGTAAGGCAAATTAGGTGAGTTCACTTCTGTAGCTGCCCATCCTCCGCATTATTTGCTTGCAGGTTTTATTAGTGGACTGAATTCTTGCATTCAGATGAACCTGTTCCCTGTCAGGTTGCACATTAATCCCTCCAATGCTTTTCTAAAACAGCTGATGTGTTTCACAGAGTAGTTTTCAGTGGGGAATCACTACCAAGTTAGCTGGCTCCTGGTACATTTATTTATGCTTTGCTGGTATTCTGTGAAGCTAATCTGTAAATTACTTTCACGCAGGATGGATTGAGATAGTTTTAAAAACTATATTACGTGTGAGATTAACATGATCAACCTCACTTTAAGACAATAAAATAACTTTTTACAAGTCCCATTTTCCATAAAATCATTTTGATTGACTTTTTTTTAAATCTTTTCTCCTTTAATTCCCTATCAATTGAATCACCTGTCAGTTTGTTCCTCTAATCTCCTCAGGACTGATGGGGTAAACTGGGGTAATCTGCCTTGCCCATTATTAATATTTTCATGGCTTTCTAAGAATTTAAAAACTTACATTTTTTTCCCCCCCAGTACTTTGTTAAAAGCAGCAACCAGTGGCAGATCACTCCAGCATCTCTGTAGTCTACCAGTCATAAGTTTTTTAAGAGTAACTGCTTAAAAAAATTGATCCAAAATGACTACAGTTGAACACTAAAGCACAAAAAGTCTGAATCATTCAGGTAGATTTAAGCAAAACTGTACAAAATCCCAGACTGGTCTCAGGTTGCCTGGCCAGTGTGGATTGCACTGTGTTTTCTCAGCAGCGTCCTCTGTGACATTCAGGACTGATTCCAGCCCTGAATTTCCTTACGCTTTTCTCTGCTACAGGAAAATAGAGTGCTTTCCAGAAACTCCATCCAAGATAACAAATGCCTGTCATGTGTTCTGCTATCTCTAAATCTGCATTTACAAGATTTATAAGAGGCAATTGTTAATTTTGTTTGCTGCAGCCAGCTTGCTGAAGAGAAATGGACAAGAAAGGAAATAAATTCAGTATTTGTTGCAGAGTAAAGAAAGTGCAGGAAAGTACGTTTTCACCAGTCTTTTATCATTGAGTCTGCTGTGCTCTGGCCACAGCATCATTTATTCCTGTCCTGGCAGTGATCAGTCCTCTTTTTGGATACCATTAAATTCATTGTGTCTTTTGCTTCTTGCAGACCATTAGGAAATTGCTATAGAATTGCAGTTTATAATATTACTTACCCATGCAATCCCTGCTAAAAAGTTATCTTCATACACAGAGTGAACATCTTGACTCTGCGTTAATGGCAAAATCATAATTCCATTTAAGTAGTGAAAGGATTTTTCTATAAATCTTAATTCATTGTCAGGCCCTTGAGTTTTCAAGGAAGAGGAGAAGATGGTCCCCTAATGAAATTGAATTGGCTTTTTTATTTTTTTTTTTATTTTTTTTTTCTGGTTCAAATGGAAATTGTAATTGCCACTGGCCGCTCTTGAACATATTTATTTTCCCGAAATATTCACAATTAGAGTGGGAAAAGAATTGCTGCAGCAACACTGTGTTTCCCAAAGGTTGGTTTAGGGAGTCAGCCTGCAGAGGAAGCTGAACAGGAATTTTAGCCCTAACTCTTGACTTTCCCCCTCGTGACTCCTTCTTCCTTTTGTGTTTATACCTGTGTTGAGAGAGTATTGATCCAGTCTGTTAGCCCAGGGCAGGGGGCAGATTTCACTAAGATGTGGAATTCATTGAGGGAGAGGGGGAGGGATGTGGGGAAAAAAATCACAGCAGCAGAGTTGTATTCCTAGATTTTGCCATAGAAAATTTAAATATCAGTGGGTGGCAATTCATATTCTCACTGGAAAATGTTGAATTTATTAAATGATCTCAGGTAGAATCACTGATTTCTCATTACTTGCTGGCATTTGCACTCTAAGGGCTTGCAACACTAGTCCTTTAGCTATGTCCTCTGAAAGAAAATGTATATTTTAAGGAAAAAAAAGATGTGTATCCCATATTAAGGGCTGGACATGTAGTACAGTGCACTTATAATAGAACAGAATTTTATTTTAAACCTTTCTTAAAACGCTTTTGGAGATCCTGAATGAGTCAAATGCTGTGGTTCAGTGCTGCACAAGCTCTCTGAGTCACTTTGTGTATTCTTGACAAGAGCCCAAGCTTGGTGCTGCTTGTGAGAACCTCTCTGGGAAGGGGATGGACGCTTCTGGGAGCAGTTTTGGCTGCTGCTGGCAGTGAGAAGATGCCGAGCAGTCTCTGAGCACACCTGAGGAGTCACCTTCTGAAGCTGTGACTGAAATTAGCCAAGCCTGCTTTTATGTGCAAGTGCTTTTCCTGGCAGTTCTTTCCCCCCCTACTTTCCCCCTCTGCATGTTTCTGTTTTATTTTGGCATTGATCCTGCAGCTCCACTCAGACGAGCTCCTAGGAGCCCACACAATGTGAGGTAGGTGCAGCAAATTGCGCAATCAAGTCCATTAAATAGAATTGCGCTTCCATAACAAAATATGACAGCTGTCATTTAACGTGGAGAATTCCCTTCCCCAGCAAGCATATTTTATTCTGCAAAGAAGATATTCTCCAATCCAAAAAAAAAAAAAAAAAAAAAAAAGAAAAATAGAAACTATAATGGGGGTTATTTAAATCTAGCTTAATCATCTGAGCAAATAAATGGCTTGGATATGAACTGATTTGTGTGGTTGGTGCCACAAAGGGAGGGAAGACAATTCCTAACGACTGATCCACACTTTTTTGGCATTGAATTTGTAAAGTAAAATGGGCTTTAGAATTTTATTTTAATTATTCCATCTGGTTCCTACAGAAACTCTTCTAGACTGAAAACTCTGTGCGATATAGGCTTAAATTTCTACATGACCATTTGTGCTGTGTTTGGATTATTGGGAAATGTTCCAGCACTCAGTTGTGCCCGATTATCTGCCAGAAAATTTAAGATAATCATAGGTAGAACACAGAAAGTGAACTTTCCTCTGGGTTTTGGACTTATCATATAGACTGTAAATAAAGAAATTCTGATGCTCATACAGCAAAACTCATGAGCGAACTTCTAAGAATAGTTTTCATTCCTTTGTCTTTGATCAATAACCATTATGAAATTCAGAATATGCAGGTAATTCTGCATATATGTATATTATTTTGATGAAAGACAGCAGGCCCAAATTTGACTAGCAAGATAAATTCTTACTAGTTAGACAATGCAAAAGAAATTAATATTACTCTGGCAAGTTTGATAAGCATGATAATACAGGAGCCCAAAAGGATATAAGGGTGCAAATTGCTAAAAGCATAAAAAACCTCAAGTTCAACTTTTTCAAATGGTAGCAGAAAACTTGTCAGGTACTCTGCAGACTGAAAGATATTTGCCTGAGATCCCAGGGTCTTCAGAGCTCTTGCTGGATTAAGTTTTAGGTTGTGTTCTATTAAAAAAATCAGATTATTTCTTCCATTCTTCAAAATTTACCTCAAAATCATCAAGTAAAACTGTTCTAATTTAATTGTATAACTTCATGGGCTCTTTGCCTGTGTGAGAACTGTGCTGCACAAAGACTGCTTCTACTGACAGAAGGAAATTACTTATTTCTATGAATACTTTCAGAATCATAATGGGCTTCAATGTGTATTTGAATCTCTCTGAATAAAAGAAAAGGTGCCTGTGCTCCAGGTGCACCATAACCCATCTATTTAAGAGTTCTGTTTTACTCTGCTCCTCTGTGCTGGGGTAATTTTTGCCTGAGTAGAGAAAAAGAAGGTTTTGATAGTTGATACAAAGAATTTATTCAAAATAAGAGCTTTCATATGCTTGGAGGCCACACTCTGATATGGAAATTGGAGTATGAATTGATGAGTGTTAGGAGAGAAATACCCAAGTTACAGAACTTAAAAAACCTTTAGAGCTTTGTTAAAAAATAATTTATTTACTAGTAAAACACTGCCTGTCTGAGATTAGGAAGAACCATTTTGATGTAGTTTATTTTTTAAGATATTCACTTCATACAGCCACTTATTTGTTCCTGTCACTCTCTTCAATATTAAATTTCATGTCTCTAAATGGTATGAGTTTGTTTTATTTTCCTCAGTCAGAGACTTTAATGCTTATTTTATTGATTCATGCTAAAAAAAAGGAAACAATGAGGGGCTTCTTCAGGATACTTGAAATCTGATCAATTTTTTTTCTTTTAAATTGGAAATATAATATACCTATTATTCCAGGATATGTGTCTCTAAGTGCAAGTGGTTGCAGCATACATATTAATTTCCTGTTGTATTTGAATGTACAGGCTCAGCATCCATATTTTATAAATGCTGACACCCTAAAGTTAAGTAGGCTAACATGGCAGTTTTGAAGTAGTAATTTATGTTGCAAGTAAGGCTTTATTGAAGTAAAATAAGTGTTTCATACCTCCTGTTATCATGCACATATTTCAAATACTTGGTGAAATATTTGTAAGTACAGCTCCAGGACATGACAGGAGTTTTTAGAGCAGGGACTGAATTCCTGTCACTTTCTGTCCAATACTAATTTTAACCTGGTACATAAGATTATTATGCACATAATTAATAGATGAGTGACAAAACAAGGCTGAGAAGGCAAACAGAAAGGGATTTCTTTAGACACTGTTTTAGGACTGCTGGAACATATTTCTACCTTTGTTTTGATTAATTTTTGTTACTAAGAAAGAACATTTGAAAAGATCTTTATTATGTGTCATGGGTAATAAACTAGGGAGGAATATTTAGTCAGTGCAAAAGGACTCGACTCTAAATTTCTGCTTCTTACACTCATTTCTGCAAGGTGAAATGAAATATGCTTGTTTTCTCTTCCAAAGTAATTTCTGTTTTATACTGAAAGCATTAAAAGAAATCCATAAAGCTTTTGGGAGGGTAGGAGAAGATATTTAGATTTCAGTTAATTCTTTTGAATAACAGACTGAACTCACATATAGAACTAGGAGTCACAAACGAGCAAGGGAAGAATTGAGAAGTTCCTAAGTGCCAAAATTCACAGTTTTTTCTGCCTGCCTGAGTGGAGAAAGTAGATGGGATTTTCTTAAAATGACCTCTTAGAAGCAACCAAGAACTGAAAGCTGTTGGTGACTTTTGAAGGGTCCTGGTTGCCCTCATTTGGCTGCAGTTTCTGGCTGGTGTTCCAGGAAGGGAGGGGTGTGTGAGGAGAGCAGAGCCCAGCCACAGCAGGGAGGGTGGGCAGGCTGAGCAGGGGAAACGCTGGTTCTTGCTAAGTTGAGGTGGCCCAGCAGTAGGGGAGAGGGTGTCAAAGCTGTATCCTACAAAAAAAAGGAGAATTCCAGAGAAAGAGTCCCTGGAAATTTCATATAATGGACTCCTAAGAGTCTACTATTGGGACTTTTCTACTAGGGAAATGGGATTACATAACAGCATATATATCTATAATGTTGATTTTTGAGGACTATTATGCAAAAGCTGTTGTTTCATGCTTTGTTTTTTTTCTTCTGGTAGGCTGCATCTTAGTTCTGAGAGTCCCACATTTTACAGATTGCTACTAGAACTGCCTTCTGAAAGGGTCACAGTTTGAGAGTGTTCAAAGTATAATAGAAATGAAAAAAATAATGTGTATCTTTCATGTATGTGAAATAATGAATATATAATGTATATGAAATAATGTGCATCTTTCTTGTATAATAAGGTCAGGGTGCTTTTTATTGCATATTTCTACTCAATAAATTTCTGCAGACCTTTTTTTTTAGCAGTTTCCTTTATGTGTTTCCACACAGCTGTCCCACCTTCTTTGATGCTGTTCCCTGTGCTTGTTTCATCCTCCTCCTCTCCTCCATTGACTCCCCTCAGACAGGTGCTCTAGGTCCTCTCAAGAAATGCCACAACCCGTGCTGGTGGAATCTGCACTTGTTCCTGAGATCTGGAAAGCCACGGTGCTTCCTTTGTTAATAGGGTTTTATAACCACTTCAGTAATAAAGGGTACTTTTAATTTTCTTTTAAAAGACAACAGCCATAAATAAAGGTCAAGTAAAGAAATTATTTTTAGGTTCTTCATCATGCAGGACCTAGAGTTCTTTATTTATATCAATTAATGACAGCATTAGTACGTAAAAAGGAGTATAAAAACTATAGCGTCCTATTCTGTTTTGGGTTCTAAAATACCATCCAACTATTACAAGATGAGCACAAAGATGAATGACTAAGAGTCACACTCTCAGAGCACTTTTCTTATTAAAATTTTAATAAGAACATCAGTAATTTGCACTAATGACTTCTATTTGTATTAGAGAAGACCAAACTATAAATTAGGAAGTAAATGAATACAGGGAATAAATATCTCAGAGATACTGCATTATGTTGTGTACTTTATTCTTTAATTGAAAATGGTATTTTATTTTAATTAAATTAATAATGATTATCATGCAACAGAATGTGTTTTGGAGTATGCCTTATAAAATAAAAGAAATTCAAACAATGGAATAGTAACTGTCCTTCAGCACAAAGGGACAGGGCAAGGACCATTTTTTGACCTTTGTGGCTTTCAGCACTTCGTATCATAAGTTTGTTTCTATAAGTGAAGAGAATTGTTTCCTAGAAACAACAGCAGAATTTTTATTTTTCCTGGAATAAGTGCAATTCTGTCAAAGTGTTGTAAAAAATTCTGTTTGTATTTCTCAGAACTACCCAATTCCTTGGCTTTTTTAACGCAAATAATTTGTTCTCATATATATTTTCTATTTTCACCCTCCTTTGCATGATTGTTTTATTCTACAACATTGTATTTTCATGTTGTTAGCAGTCAAAGTATAGTAATAGAATTGCAACTGTCAGGAATACATTTATTGGCAGGAATAGTAAACAGTTAAATTTTTTTTCAAACTTTTCCTTCTGAGAAATAACATTTCTAAGTCCTACAACATTGTTTCAGCTTCTTGCCATGTGGCTGATACAATGAGCCTTACTAAGATTAAGAAAAGCTATAAAAAACACTGGAGGGTTTTCTTTGTTTTGTGTTTGTATTTTGAATAATAGGTGGCAAGACATGTTTGACATAAGACTGCAGAATGATTAAACTAAGGATTTGGAGTGCAGCTGCGCTGATGATATTTGGCAGCTTTATTGACACATTGTATTGCCTCAGGCTAATGGTTTTTGCAGTTTTTCAGTCATTTCTTGCAGTCTGTTTAGGGAGAAAGCACTTAGGCCTGCTTATGAGCTGGGTTTGTCTCTCAGCCTGCAGTGATGAACCAAAGCAAATGGCTCTGTTGGAGAGGAGGAACACAAGAGTCCAAACTGGGCCTCTTTTCAATGCTTTACATTAATATAAATTCTTATTAGGTCAAATGTTTCTCAGAGAAATGGCCAGATTTTAATTTCAGTTAATCTGATTATTTTCCTTCACGATTCTTCTCCAGATTTCATTGAGACTCAATTTAAATGCATATTTGAGCTGTAAAAAAGGTGCTGTCCTGCCAAGATATGGTTATTGGGATCATTGCCCTAAACTTGTGACATTTGCAGACCAAATTCTGGTGCAGCCCATCAGGGAGGTGTGACAGTCCTGGACAGTTCCAGGACAGTCTGTTCCCTGCACTGCTATTCCATGGCTTTCCTCAGGTGTTCCTAACACAGTCTGTGCTGCTGCTTCCCACTGTGCCTGTGGTAGGGCCCCCCTTCCTGGTCACAGCAGAAATAATATTGAAATAATAAGAGCATTTGCTATGAAAAATTGGTTTGATGTGCTATTAATTGTTTTTCTGGCTGTCTGATGCCCCTTGTCCACGTGAAGCTTGTGATCCAGGCTGTCCTTGCTACTTGAGCTCCTTATGGGGTGGGAAAGAGCCTTGTGTTTGCATTTCTGACACCTGTGGCTCTGCTGATCACAAGGCCATTGCTGAACCATGGAGACCACTTTTAAAAATAGTTCCTTTGTGCCATGAGGCACAGGCATGTGGCATGTTCAATAGAAATCACAACAACTTGCAAAACTGCTGTTGCTGGGAGATATGCAACTGATCCTGAGGTGAGATTGTGTCATTAGATATATAATTCATATTAAACATCCCATCATTGCTGCTCTAGAAAATGTTTTTTACTCGGTGGTTACAAATAAAAATGTCAGCCTGGCAGGAATTTGAAGCTTTTTTCATTCCCTTAACTTTGCACCACTTAAACTAAATGTTCATTCTGGTGTCCTGGCTTTATGAGTGATTTTGGGGCCATTTGCTCTAATCTGAATTTTAGAAAGGCAGCTGTACACTGTAGAGTGACAGTTCTCACTGAGCTTCCCTGTCTCCCTGAAATGTTCTGATCTTTAATGTCTATAACTGTGCAGTCACCTGCGACTGAACCTTTGCCTTTTCCTCTTCATTGGCATGTGGGTTATGCCTTAGAAGGGGGAATAATTACACTGGAGGTAACTTTGTGTTCCTGCATCTAAATCTTGCTGTTTGAGGACCCCAAGGGAGTTTTTACAGGCTCAGATCTTTGTGATAATTTCTTGAGGTGAATCCGAGCACACTTTGCTTAATCTCAAAACTTTTTTGTGGTATTAAGTAGCAAATTATCTTTCAGAAACATTTGTAATCCAGAATTCAAGATGTGAATTTATGTGTAAAGTTTCCTTAGGGATTATTTTTTAAATGAAAGTTTTCATTGTTTTGGGTATCTTACAGAGAGGAATGAAAAGAATAAAACCAGTGAGTTTTTTACATCCACTGTTAGCATATTAAAAAATTCACAAAACATATTGAAACTGATCACAAATGGAAGTGTGTTGTCAATACCAATTAAAGTTTCAAATGTTTTAAGTTCCCAACCACAGATTACATTAGATAGTTTAAACTTGCCTGACAACTTTTAAAAAAGATATCTCAAAATGTTTGTATTTCAATCAGAAGGTTTCCATATTTTCTAGATTTATTTAAGATATTTGTTTTATGTCCTTGCTCACAGTTAAATGCTAAAGACTTGGAAGTATTTGCTGCAGAGGATTTTGTCACTTTTATAGTTATAGAGCTGATTTTAACATGCAAAGAAAAGTTAGGGGACTTTTTTGACATCCTTTGTCCTTCAAACTACAAATTAAGAGTTCATACTCTTAACTGCCTGATAAAAAAAAGACCAAATAAACAAAAAAACCCATCTCAACAAAACCAAATAATCCACCCTCTCCCCAAAACCAGAAAAAAATGCTAAAATGAACTATAATAGATGCAAGCTAAAAATCCATTTCCAAGCCAGAAATCAACTTTTTGGTCAAATGACATTTCTTACATTCCATTATATTAAAGGATGAAAGCTCTGCTTCAGTTTCTTCCTCATCTGAAAATGATTCTGAATGAATAAAAATGAAAATTCTTCCTCTGAAATCTGAGTTTGTGGTGACACCCTCACCATGAACTTTCTCTGCAGTCATCCTGCTTGGAGGAATTAGATGTGAGCTTAATTAGATTTAAGGTTAAGAATCCACCTAGTATAACGCATTCCCAGAGCAGAAGCCTGCAATTTTATAGGACAGATTAACTTAAAGAATTTTACTTTATTTGGTAGAAATACTCCCACCTCCCCCAATACATTATTTGGAATAAATTTATTTCAGCACTTAAAGAAATGAGAATTATTATTTGAAGAAATAATTATTAGTCCATCTCAAATCTTGAGAAGGTATAACTCAAATTTCTTATGTAACAGGATTACCTAGGAACTGAAATGTAATCCCTGTAATTATTATCCTTTTAATTTCTAATATCCTTTCTTGTATTATTTAACATGTGAAGTGGCATGTACATTTGGGCTTTTTTTTTCAGAACTGAAACGAAACCCTCAAAACCTTGATTTGCTCTAACTATAGTATGTAATTTAATGAGTTTGGGATGTTTGAATTTTTAGAAATCATTAAAATGACAGCTTCAAATAAGTAGCTAAATATTAAATCCCACTAAACAGAATAAAATTAAGTCTTTTTAGTACAACTCAAAATATTGGTTAACTTGAAAATAGTGATCTGATCCAATCCAAGCTGTTGACAAAACTGGGAGATTTTTTCTCTGCCATTGGAAAGATGGTTGTGTCACAGCCACTGTACTTGTAGACTGTAACTAAAACTGATCTGAGATTTGAAACTGTTTTTTGTTAAGATTGAGTGTGAAGAGCTGTGGAAATAGTTTATACAAACTCTAACATACTTTGACAACAGTGGAAGCTTTAATAACTGTGTACTTTGCTGACAGGACTGAAAACCTCACATGTTTGTGTTCCACAACACCCAATATTGCTGATGTTTTGACCAATTAATTGTATTTTTAAAATTATTTCCCATGTTTAGTTAAGATAAATACCCTTAATTTAAAATCTTCAGTCAGTTCTGTGCTCTGATCCTTCAGAGCACTGTGACTGGTGCACCTCACAAATACTTTCCTGTGCTTCCACAGTGAAATTATTGGTAATTTCTGGTTTCATATTTCTTTCATGGGACAAAATGAGCATTACAAACATGCTTTTTCAGAGATTAATGCTTTTACTCAATAATGTCCATATCCTCATGAGTCCTCAGCAACTGAGACAGAAGAAAGGGAAAGGCTGATGTTTGTTTGCTGTGTGCTTGCATAATTATTGTGTGACTAATGGGAAGAATTGTGCTCAGTAGGACTCATTTCACAAAAATTGGACTTTTATACAATTTGTTTACTCAGGCTGAGTTAACTTGCCCTGACTTTAATGTTTGCCTGAAAAGCTATTATTTCTCCTCTTAGTACTGCCAGTTACATATTACAGTTATTACAATGTGTGCCTTATGTATTTTTATGGTGTCAGTCAACATTATGGAAAGTTATCTGGAAAGATTTTAAACCTAGAGCATTCTGCCTGAAGGGACTGCAGGAAGGCTGATGGCCATATCTTTGGAAGGTCATTAAGAGGATTTCAAGGATTAAACCCCTTCTTTTTGTCTGGGTGGAGATTAGTAGAGGAACCTGCACCAGTGGGCATTTGGTGTAATCAAACCTGACTGTGGAGCTGCCTTTGTGTTGTGGAGGCAGCTGGACAAAAGAGAGCTTAGTGCTGAGCCTGACCCAGCCAGAACAGGCTGTGTACAGGCAGGACTGACACATTCTGAAAATAAAAAATACAGGGCAGGCCTCAGGGAGGAAAGTCTGTGGTCAAGCAAGAGACAAAAGAAGACATTGTTATGTGCAGATATAGAATCTGTGAGGATGGGCAGAGAATATATAGAGAGATTAAGAATAGCTGTGGTTTAGTTAATTTTCAAGTGAGATGCTCATCTGTAGCCTTCCCACTTTGCAAATCTAGATATAATGTAAACAGAACAGTGTGTGCTGCAATTACTTGAACAGCACAGGAGAAATCACAGGAGAAAATGAGGTACTCTGGTTCTTCTGGCTATTGCCTCAGGAAGGACTGAAGTGCAAAGGGCTTCTTTGATGGCTGGGGAGAGGGAGAATATTTGCCAGATCAGGAGTTTCATACAGGAACTTACAGAAAGAAATGCTGGAAGGCTATGGGAAGATCTTTAAAATCAGAATAATCTGGAAATAAAGAGATCAGCTGTGGTACTGAACACAAATGGTTGAACATGGCTGCAGAATCACAGAGTGGTTTAGGTTGGAAGGGACCTTTAAAGATCACCTAATTCCACCCCCCCTGCCATGGGCAGGGACACCTTTCTCCAGATTATGTTGCTTATCTCCAGTGATGGGGGTTCAGCAGAGAGGGTCAGCTCTGCAGTGCTGTGCTCCCAGCTTCTCCTTGTGATCTCTGCCTGTTGGTGAACATAGGTACAAGAGAAGAAAGGAGAACACCCCTCCTTTCTGAGGTAACTTTCCCAAACTGCAGCTGTGTACAGTTTCTGAAAAAAAAAAGTCCATTTCAGAAAAAAAGGTTAAATATCCCAAGTTTTTCTCTGGTACAAGCTAGCTTGATTTATCTTCCTTTTCAGTCACTCAACCCTCTACAAATTGACTTGAAACAGTTTGAAACTTTTTTATTTAACATCCTAGTAAAATGTTTCTGTTTGGAGTTACTAGGTGAAACCTCTGTCTTCTTGTTTTCAGAATTTTAAAGTTTATGCTTTTCATTGTGAATTTAATACTGAAGGTCCCTCAGACTTCTGTATCTGGGGGATTCTGGCATATCTGGATTTCTGGGACAGTGATATAACTCCCAACATATGTTGACTCCTTTCTCAACATATTGTGCATGTCTTCTGCTGCTCCACCTTTACCTAAAGCTTAGACACAGCCTGAAAAAGACAAGATTTTAAATGGAGTGTGGCTTCATTTCTTGCTGAAGCTGGACCAGGGGACTCTGGTGCTGGCTGAAGGTCACAGTGGAGTGTCTGAGGGATGTGGTTTATAAGTTTGTCTTTCTAGGCTGTCCAGATCAGGTTAGCCTGGGCTTTGTGTTCTGACATGGAATGAAAGCATTAGAAAATTTGGTGTGGAATTCTACAGAATTCATGTCTGTGAAGGAATTCTTAATTATCTTTTACCTAAAAATATTTCTTTAAAATATATTCTAAAAAAACCCCAAACCCCCTCAGTTTGAGAGAACTATTTTATGATAACACTGCTAACCTAACTGGTAGCAGTGCTGTTAATACTTAACACCATTAAAAATAAATTAAACTGTCTTTAGAATAAGTGTGGTTTTCCACTTGAATATTGTCTCTAATAATATGTGCAGTTTCAGTTCATAATGCAACAATCAGAGTTTGAGTGAAAGGTTATCAAAGGTGACAGATCTAGTCTCATGATTTTCTAATTGAAATCAATATAATCTGTTTGTGTGCTCTCAGTAGTGTTCAATGAAAAATATCCCCAGCCTTAGGTGGGACAAATAAATAACTAAGATTCTCAAATATTCCTCATTTTAGAGAATGCGTTTTTCCTTGTTTGCTTAAGACCAGAATCTATCAGCTAAATAATCATTCCAAACAGATGCTGTTTATTTATTCTTTCTTTTTCTACTGTTTTCTCATATTTATGTATAAGAAGCTTTACTACTATCTAAAAACTCATAATCTGTGAAACTGATGAGAGCAGGAAAATTCTCAAGGGGTAGGAAAAGCTACTGTAACAGAAATAACATTTGTCTCATTTTGGAATTCAACATCCAAATTCACTGCCATCATATTTCAATAAAAGTGAATTTATATAAGATGGGAACTAATTTATATTTTCACAATCAGAAATTAGTGAACTATTAGCCATAACTTTGATTTAAACTGGATGAAGATATAAAAGGGTGAATATTTCTTCTTCATATATCAGATTTTTTTAATATTCTGTATAAAAGAATATATAATGATTGTTTACTGAAAGGCTTTCAATGGAATATAGGAGCATTGAAGAGGGAACTTTTGTTTCATCTGTGCCAGTCCTGCATTCCTGCAGGGCAGTAAGTTTTTAAACTTCACCTTAAAACTGGTTATTTTGCTTTGCCACCAATATTTTTACTGAAACAATGTCCCAAAGCTTGACTTATCTGAAAAGTAGAACTTTTGAAAAGTTTATTATGAACGGTTTAAATTAATATATTCTTAAGCATTCTTGATAACAACCGCTGTGTTTTATGGATGAACAGAATTATAGAAAAGGAGGGGTTACTCTGAGAACCTGCCCAAAACAGGGACAACTTAAAAGCTGATTCAAATTCTTCATGGCCTTGTCACATCTGTTAGATGAAGCTTTATTTTGATACTTTATCACTGAAAGTTGTTACACTAATTTCAGCTGGACTTGTAGGATGTGATATTGAACTCCCTGATTATGTCACAAAGACCACCTTGGTTTTCAAAAAATGTTTTCTCTCCATTACACCTCTCTTAATCTTTCTTTATAGAATAGCAATTGGTTTGTGTGTGTCTTTTGCTATTAAAAATCTTGAAGTGTGGGTTCTTTTTCTCTAATTAGTAAAGATGTGGATTTTCCTTATGCATTTGAAAGAGCAGTTTGACTTTGAGCTAGCTCACCAAACAAAAATCTATGTATGTTGCACAAGCTATACTGAGCTTTGTGACACTAAATAATTGTCTGATACATCCATAAACTTGGTGAGAGTTTCAGGCAGAATTGATGCAGGACTATGGTTTTAAAATAGCAATGATGCTTTGACAAGCAGCCTAGAAAACATAGTGGATTTTAGAACAGCCTTTGTTTGTTACATTGTCTGATGTATAAACTTTATTTATTATTACTTTCTGAAGCTTTTTAATATATATATTGAATGGAAATATAGTAGTGTCAATGAAATTAGCATTACTTTAGCCTTTTGAGGTTGTCTTTTTCTTTTCCCATGCAATAGGTAAAAAAACATTTTTAAAGGAAATAAATACTAGTGAAACAAAGGTCTTTCATATGTTTGGATTACACCAAAGTGCTTGCTGGAAGAATGATAGAATTTAAGATGTAATTGAAAAATAAAGTGAAAGATACTTTCCATAGAATAGATAGGAAATAATGTTCATGACTTTGGAGTATACAAAGCAATAAAAGGCTTTCATGGGTGATTAAATGCTGAAACGAAGCTAAGATGTTTGATCACCGTGCAAGTAATTTATTTCAACGCTATGAAACATGATTCCTATTACAAGACAAGATAAAAGAAGATACAACAATATTTTTCTTCTCTTGTGAAGGTCAGGTAGAACAATTAATAATGGGGAGACCAGATGGCTCAAGGGACAGGGAGTGGGCTTAAGATTGTTCTTTTAAATGTGGAACATATCAGTCGTAAATAACCTTTGGTATCTTCTGTTTTCCTACCATATGCAAAGCAAGGCAGTTTTATCAGTCCCTTTCTCCTGGAAAGTGTTTGCAGCCTTGAAAGTCACTCTTGTGGTTGGCACACTTGATCCTCTTTCAGCAAAAAGACTAAAGAATACACTGACAGTGTCAACTGGGAGTGAAGGAAATGAATTTATGAACTCAGATTTGTGGAATTAGGTGTGCACAGTTGCCCACATATATTTGCAGACTAACAGACCATGTGTAAACACAGATGTATTCCAGGCTTCGGTTCATCTCACTTAAAATTTTTTGGCTCATATCCTGTTTTCTTTTGGGGATTTAACTGTTTGAAAGTAGTCTTTTATACAACTGGGTATCCAAATACCTGAGTTATGAGATAACAATGTGAAACTGGCACTGTAAACCACGTGGGTTGATTGATAGAAAGATAAATAGCTTTGTAAGTAAATGTATTTGGGGGGGTTTGTAAATCAAACAATAAAAAAATTAAAATTGCAAAGCCTCTTGTCATTATAGATGCTGGCAATAATTTAAGGAATATTTTAATACTGTCTATTTTATACAATTTCTACTACTAAGGAACTCTCTTGCTGAACTTTCCAAGTCATAAGAATGTCTCCCATGTCAGTAATCAGGACTGTGCGTAGAATCTTAATGGGCAGTTTTGTACACACTCATGTTACTACTGTACTATTAATTATTCTGCTATATTTGCATACATAAATATCTCTAGTCAGTAAAAATGTTCATTTACAAGAAAATGTATCAGAAGGCCTAACAGATTTCCTCCACCTAATACTTTAGTGGGGCAAAGAAACAGTTTTTCTTGGTTTTGTGCAGTTAATCATATTTTAGCTTGCTTGCACTTTCATTGCAGGCATCCTCAGGTTGTAAGTATTGTGTTTCTGTGACTTTTCTTATCAGGTGAAGAGCAAATTTTGCATGTCAAAACCAACCTTTTTTATTTTAAAAAGGAGGATTTTCTCCAAAGCAACAAGCCTTGACATTGACAGTAAGAAGCATTTAATCAAAAAAATGATTGCTTAGTCCAGAAGACTTTTATTGTGCAGATTATAATGTCTTGTTATAATGGGAAAGACAAGTTTTTTTAACCCAGAGTTCTGTGTTTGGAGTAGCTTCTACTTTGTTCATCTACCTTATCCTGGTAATTATCAGAGCCCAAACTGTAGTAAATAATTCCATGGTTTTTGTCTATTCCAAGCCTTGGAGTTCCTTAAAACTGATGCTGCTACAGCTGCAGAAGCTGTTCTAGATGAGTCATGGAGTAAAAAACATTGAGGTGGAATAAACTCAGCTTCTGTGCACAAGATCTCAAGATCTATTCCCTTCTATAAAATTCCAAATGCAAGAAAGTTCATGGTTCAATCTTAACCTTGGCAGGACAAAGTGATTTATTTTCTGCCTTTTCAGGTCTACCTGGTGCTTTTAGTTGTGTTTGTATATTTCTTAATTTTCTGTCACCTCTGACTTTGGCAAATGATCTGAACATTGTGCAGCAGTGACAGGTTCTCCTGTTAGATGACTGATGTATTTTGCCTTATTGTATCTCCATGATTTAATTTCCTTTTTCTGTGTTAAATTGCTTTGAGTGAAGGATGGCAGAGTGAACTGTTGGAGTAGTGAATGTAGGCTTACCTCTGATATGCAGCAATATTGCTAAATTCTACTGCCATTTTCTCACTGTGCAGCTCTGGCATTCAGTACAAAGCACTACCTCTGTAATTCTTATGAAATATTGAACAAACTTAGCCATATGAAAATATTCAAGATGCCTGCAACAACTTTACTGAAAGGTTAAACCCCATCTTTAATGCAGTTCTCACTTCTCCTGAAGGCTGAGATAAAAGTAGAAAGGGCAGTTTTCTTGATTCAGTTCACATGGCAACATGTTTATAAACACTTGTTTCTGAACAGAAACAATTGTATTTGAAAAAAAAAAAATAAATTTGCATTTTATTATTGTGTACCCTCTGGCAAAAAAAAATTAAAAAAAAAAAGCAACAAAAAACCAAAACTGTTGCTTAATAACCAGTACCATAATTTTCTTAGGCAAATGTAGGAAGAATGCAGAGTATCTAACAATAGATATAGGTGAATAATCATACATTTGACATAATAATACCTCAAAGGGAATCTGGATGATGGGATCCATGCTTACTTACCACATATTTTACATGAAAACATTACTTGATCATCTGCCTGAAGTATCTTTCAGTGCAGCAAATTATGGTAGGGACATTACCTCGTCCTTGACTGGGAAGGTGGATTTGCATCCCCTGCACAGAAGTGTGGCATTTGCACAAAACCTTGGAAAGAGCAGGAACTTTTTGCCACTTTCATGAAATACCTCAAGTCCAGACTTTCCTGTGGTCTTGAAGCATCACAGATTTCAGGAGAAAGGAAATCCTCACTGGTAAAATATTGGTGGGAAGAGGAAAATCTGAGGGCTGTATGTAGCATTTGATGGTTTGATTGTGTTGGATTTGCCAGGTTCTGATTTCACCTGGGAATCTCAGCACTGCAAGGGATCATCACGCACAGCCCGTGGCTCTCAGGGAAGCAGCGAGCCCTGGAATGTTCTTTTGCAACAGTTCTGATTTAGCTGGTTTGGGGTCTAATGCCACAGTCAGGTTCCTGTGGTAGATGAGCATTTCAGCTAATTTTAGTGCTCAAGGACATCTCTGCTCTCAGTTCTCCCTTCCAGCCTCTAAACAAAGATGACATTCATACTTGGGGAGTTCTGACATTCACATTTATTACAAAATTCTAATTGGAAACGACTGTTTCTCAAGGAAAAGTAAAATCCACAAAAGAAATAAGCAAAGAGGATAATAGTGCAGTACTGTGATAGTTTAATTAATGTTAGGCTAACCTTAGGATGTCGCAAATGTCATTTTCTATTGGCTGCACTGGGACTGAGCTGGGTTTTAGCCCACAGCAATGTGCGGGCGGTGGGTGGGCAGAGCACTCAGAGTGTTCTGCCTGAGGGTCATGCTGCAGTTCTCCAGTGCCTCTTCTTCTTCTCCCAACACCCTGTGGCTCAATAGACATTTTTCCTTCCTTTTCTACTCTTGCTGTTTCCCAGTAGTTGCCCATGGCTAATCCAGAGGCTGCCATTGGCATGGAAACAAGTTTGAGTACCTGATAAAAGTAGGTGTGTTTAATTAGGATATCTGGGTTAGCTGGTGTTAGTTTTTTGGTGGTTCTTTTTTTTTGATTTTCTTGTCTTACAGAGTTCTTTGCATATATCTTGTACCTAATAATAATTCTTAGCACTTTTACAACATTTGCAATTTTCACAACACTGTACAAACATTGTTTAATTTATCCTACCTGTCTCCTGTAATGCACGTATTGAAGTGGCAGCTCACGTGAAAGCTTGGATCCTCCGGGCCTTCCTTTATGCTTTTTCCCTTGCCCTCAGAGATCCATATTTACCACAATCCCTCAAAAATCTATTAATTCCTCTCTTTAAAAAATTACCGAGGAAGAAAACCGAGACTGTGCACAAATATTTTCCTTTTCCCACCTTTATCCCGCTGTTTTACATTCTTTACAAGGTGCTTTTCCTCCCATCTCTATTTCTGACAAATTTTCTTCCCACATGAAACCCAGACCTAATCTCTGATACTGCAAGTTGGTATTGCACCTCTTCAAACTTCACCTCTAAGCTCTGAGTTAATGCAAAAACCTGCTCAATATTTCTTCTGGTGCAGCGCTGCCTCTAAGACATGGGGAGGATGACAAGGCATTCCTTTCTCTTTCTTTTTCTGGGGGAAGGCAAGCTGCCACAAGAATCTCTGTGGATCAATAAAGCACAATTTATGTAAATCGCAGCAGCTGTCTCCCTTAAATTAAACAAATGGAGCTGGTCCAGCACGCAGTACTTCAGTGGCCCTTTCCATTTTGGGCTTGCTGAAAGTTTCCCTGAGCAACTGAGAGCTCTACTCTTGCTTCACCTTGGGATTCTGGCAAGTTAAGAAGTGCAATTGCCTGTTTTTTTTCTCATCATCTGCAGCTTAGGTTGGAGAGTGCCTTCTGCACTATCATTTGGATTAATTAATTCACATTTTCCTGTGCTATTTTGCCATTCTGTCCACAAAACCAGGTCTCTAAACTACTGCAAAGATAATACAATATACGTGTCATTTCACTTCCATTACTCTTAGGGTCCTTCTAGGCACTGACATCATATTTGCAGCTCTTATTCATGTGTTCAGTTTGAAATCTCATATTTGATTTTAAGATAATCATATTTTCATGAAAGTGCACACAACTTCAGTTCCATCTTAGCTCAGTAAAATTTTCATCATACTGTTATTGGAGTAGAAATTATTGGAACAGCTCTGGAAACTTGCCAGCTAACAAACACTGAAGCTTTGAGGTATTCAGTCATTTTACATAATATGCTGAGGTAAATTTATGTAGACTTTTCTTGCAAATTGTAGTAGCTTTCCAATTATTTTCTCCCCAACTGAAGATGTTTGAGGAAAAGATTTAAATGTTTTTATGAAATGCTAAAAAAGAATTTAATGTGGAAAAGGAATAAATTTAAAGGCTCACTTTACTGTTCCTTAGATAAATGAGGGGAATGCAAAGGAGAATGTCTGTGATATGGCTGGAGAAAACAATTTTTCTGAGCATTTCCAGGCTCCAAGTCATGGTTTTGGCATTTCTGGGTCCCAATCCTCCTCTCTCTTTTTTTTTTGACCTTTTCCCCCTGCTGATACATTTGTGTCAAATTGGTTCTAAGGATTCTCTTCATAGGTAATCTAAACACTGCTTGCAGTATCTTATACATGACATTGTTCTTGGAGCCCCTTTGAACAGTAAATTTTTGGGTTTCAGACACTAATAAAGGGACTTGGAATATGTTAGACTGACCTTACAACCTTCTTGAGCTGGAGATCCTCAACGCAACTTGCAAATCTCTGCAGTCTCCTGGTGACAGCTTGTTCTGAGCTTAGACTTGCAGAATCCAGGATCTGAGATAAACCTTTCCACAAGCCCGTCCTTCCCTGCCCTGTGTGGGCAAGATCCCACGGTTACAAATGCTTTGGGAAGCAGGAACAGGTTTGCTTGTCCTGCCTGAGGCAGATCATTTCCAGCAAGCAGTGGGGATGGCTTTTATCTGTAGATACCAATAAATGCATAGACAAGGAGGGGTGGATGGCCCAAGTCTAAGAGTGACCTTCAAAGTCAGCCTTAACTGACTCTGCAGGCATAGATTGAAATAACTAAAGAATATATTACAAAACACTTGAAACTTATTATGTCTTGAAAACAGCATTCATAAATGCAAGACCATATGAAAAAAGGAAGATGGGATCCACAAGTCTTAGAATTTAAGGCCCTACTATGGCAGAAAACATGATAAAGGTTGTTTTTAGTTTAAATTCTACCTTAAAATAAACTTGGATTTTTCCAGTAATTGCTTAGAGTGATTATATTTTTTTGTTTTGCTTTCAGAACAGAATCATGAATAATGAAATAGAAATGTGTGGAAATATTATTAAAACTAACAGTAAAATTGGGTTTCTGTTTAATATAAATGTATGTAGCCAACAAAGGGAAAACCACTGATTATTCTTATACAATCTTAAGTAGTTATTAAGGTGCTGAACCTTTTAATAAAGAACTAGATTATTTTTAGAGCGAATGCAAAGTAACAAAACCCCTTTAACAAATTATCCTTAGGAGATTGTTAGAGTTTTAATCGGTTTCTTGTACTTAAACTCATTTTCCCAGCATGATGTACACTATCTGTGGGAGCTTTTCATAAGAAATTCACACTATGATTAAGGCACCAGCTATTTCAAGTGAAAACATTGTGAAATGTTACTATTGTTTGGGCAGTTGGAACTGAAATGATTGAGTGAAGGATGATAGTTATGCTGCAGGCTAATTACATGGCTAATGTCTTTGCTTTACATATCAATAGATGCTTCTAGAGATGAGCAATAACTGAGACTCCATTATCAGTCCAATACAATGCACTTAAATTAGCCACCATTTATGAATACTATTAAAATAAGAGCTGGCTAGTGCTTAGTGATGTTGCACTTGACATGTATTTCCTTATCAGTCTGTAGATGCTGGGTATGGTGTACCAGTTTTGACATAGTCAGAGAAGATGTTTTTACAACATTTTGCTGTTAACTATGTATTGATTAAAATCACAGGATTTTTCAAGGAGGTAATAGATCAAAAAAGGCCATCAGAACAAAGGAAAAATGGAATTAGAGGTAATTGTTGCCTTTGCAAATGCAATATAAATTGTCATCAGTGAGAGGTTTCCTAGCCAAACAATGAAGTTCAGTGGAGCAATGCTAATGGGTGCTCTGTCTCAACTTTTGATACAGAATATTTCAAGCTGACCAAATTTTCAGCTTTAAAGTCAAAATGAAAGACATCATCCCCTGTCTGAAAGTGTCTGAAAGTGCTTGTTGTAGGTTTTCATGGATATTTAAGGAGTTACTGTGCTTGGTGAAAGGCTTAACACAGATTTTGTGTTAAGCAAGATATTGTCTCTTTGGCATTGCCTCTGAGTTCAGTGTGTGTGGGAAAAACCACAGGAATGTCATGAAGGCAGCACATGGATTAAAAAGAATTAGATTTTGCTGACAATATGCCTCTTCTAAGTGTCAGCTTAACTGTTTAAAAGCAAAGGTTAAAAAGGTGGGATTAATTATTAATTCCTACTAATCACAGAGTTCTTATTTGTCTGCTGTCCCCTTCTCTGAATTTGGGCAGCTCCTCATATGGGACACTTCCCATCTTTTGACAGTAACTCTGGAGCCTGGAGATATCCAGAACTGATTGATGTCTGGTGACAGCAGGCTTTTGTCACCTACTTACACAGCATCTATTCTCCAATAATGTACAGTTTATAGACCAAACTATCAATCTTCAAAACAAATGTAATTTATGGAGTGCTGTATAGCTGTGTAACTGGAGAGAACATGAAGTGTACAGTCAAATTTTTCAAAATGCTTTTTAAAGCAAATGCTCAGAAAAGTATTATCTAATTAAATGCAATCAATTTATAGCAAATTTTGAAATTCAGTAGATTTCAACTCCTTACCTTAAAAGTTAAAAAAAAAAAAAGTAAATAAAAGCAGCATCTCAGTTGTGTTTGAAGAATGAGGCCTGAGTGTTCTCCTTGCTGCCACTGCCACTGGGCAGAAAAAGTTGCACATAAGAAAAACCAATCAGAATAATTGCTCTTTGAAATGGCACAAAGCAAGGAAAGGTACATTGGTGGCATACACAAGTGATAGACAAGTACTGTGAACCTTTCCTTGAGAAAAGAGCTGTTCTACATGTAGTTTATCCATTACTATTTAACCAAAATCTTCATTTAAGACTGCTGGAACAGCATGATGATTAAATTATCTTTTTAATGTATATTTGATTAATTGCAGCATTGTGCCTTTTACAGCAAGGTTTAGGACTGTTAAACGCTCGCTGTTACAATCATCTTGTTTCACTTATGGGAGCTGATATTAATATCAACTGATTTAACTGTTTATTTTTCCCATCAGTTGTTTTGTTTTTAATCAGTTTTGTGTCATACTTATAGATAAATATGGCTTGTGAATGTAAGCTTGCTTGCTGTCTAGGATGCCTAGACCACAGCAACTCCTCCTGAATACAAAATTGCAAGTACAGGATGCGTCCTTTACGTCATGCCTGAGTCTCAGGTAGCAGGTAAATGTGAATAACCTGTGGTATAAATGTCAATGTAAGAGTAAACACGGAAATATTCCTTAGCCACCTGCATTTTTTAGGCACATGATTGCATGCAAAAGTCTAAATTGAGTTACTTTTCTGTTTTACCCTATGCAAAAGGAAAGCTTACTATTTTTATTTAAGGGTAGAGCTAATTTGAACCCCTATGATTGCATTCCTAAGAAAGATTATCCATACATTTTTTCCAATAGTTCCATACATTTTTTCCAAACATTCCAGTGTACTTCAAAGTCCTGCCTTAAATGCAGATAAGTATTTTCTCCATTTCCATGTACCATGGTTTAAACTAAATGTTAAGATCTTATTTCAGTTTGCAGATAAGTGTCACCTCACCTGAGACAATACTGATATTCCTACTTTAATGGATGTCAAACTTGCTTTTATTTAATTTCTTTCTTTTTCACAAATGGCAATACAGCCTGTAGTGAGCATCTCTAAAACCTGTACAGATTTTCTTTGCTCATACAATTAGAATATATAAGCATAAATGACCTCTGCAATCCTCTGCATGTGGAGGTGCCTCATGCTAGTTAGATGTGATTATTGCTTCTTTCTGTTTATCTCATATCTGATAAAAGCACCAACTTCTGTTAAATCAACATCAAAAATGTTTGTGGCCACTGTTTTGTATGTACTTCACAACCTTTGTTATCTACATTTAGTTTCTTCTCAGTTTTCCTGGTGAAATGAGTAACTGGATGGCCTCCAGGATCCCCTCTTGGAAAAGTTTAGTGTTTTTACTTCGTTGTGGATACAGCAGTGAATGTGACAGTGAAACACATAATAAAGTTCCAAATAACTTGAAAGCTGGTAGCATTGTGCACATAGTCAGGATAGTTGAGCAGAAATATATCTATCTGGCTATCTAATGCAACTCCACATATATAAGTTTTCTTTTCCTGTGCCCATTATATTTACAATTGCATTTCTTTGTGTCCTTTCCTGCGCTTAAGGAAATTGTCCCCACCAACATGTTATGTAGCTGTGAGTAAATTCCTGGCAGGGACAAGCATTTTGGATTATCTGAAATATTTTTGAAAAGTAATGAATTCAGTATGAGGCTTAAATTTGTCTGAATTGATTTTCTGACAACATTACCAATGATGTGCATTATATAAGTTTTTAGTTATCATTTTGTTATTGTCTTTTCCATGTGACCCATATGTGGAGAGCATTATTGTTGGCTCTCTGGTAAGCAATTGTTGGTACTCATTTTCCTTTAGTTCTCATCTCTTTTATAGGGGATACTTTAAATTCAAGAATACATTATATTTTGCACAGACAAAAAAATTCATGTGCTGCATTATAGTCTTCACATATTCCCATCCAATCTATGAAGAACAAACATGGATAATAATGTCAGTCCTCATTCTGTGAGCATAGTAAAAATTCTTTATATTCATGGAAGAGGTAGTCATGGTGTTCCAGCTCAGAGGTGACTGTACTTAGGTCAGTTTACCTCTGCCTGTTTTTTAATCAGATAATCTGCTGGCTTTAAGAGCTGCTCAGATATCAGAATTCTTAGTCTACCAGCTTTGAGGATCACTTCTATTTTGTTTAATTTAATGAACTGATTAATTAATGTATTGCCACTGGACAACATAGGATTCCCTCAGCCAGTAGCAGAATATCCACCCCAACACACCAGGCCAAGGGTGGTTTCCTGTGAGAAGAGGCTCAGTCTTTGCTGTGTGGCAGAGCAGTGGAGAGAGCTCCTGGCCACTGCTGCTCAAAGCATCCATTTAATGACAGACACCAGCGGAGCAGTGCTTTGCATGAGCAAGCAAGGAAGTGTCACATCAGCCCCTTGATGCAGAGGGGTGATTTGTCTGGGGAACTGGTGTGTTTTCCCACGGAATAACAATATCTGTGATTCATCTCCTCCGCTTTAGAAATACATTGGCAAGTCCTATTGGCAAACATTCCTCACAAAGTCTGCAGTGGACAGTCGAGGGTTTGATCTTTGTGCCTGCAGTGGATCAATGGAATTGGCTCTTCAAATGCCACAAGGTCTTTCTTGCATTTCTTACATTTGTAATGCTCCAGAGCAAGACAAACTATGTAGGCTTTTATGGGAATACTTCTCAGCAGAACTAAGATCTGTCAAGGCATGGCTCTTTCCACGGTGAGCTGCAATTTTTGACTGCCATGTTTGTGCTCACTGCTCTCAACCCTCTAAGCTGAACAAATCCTGGATCCTCAACATTTCTTTGTGTTTTAAGTTTTCCAACACCTTAATCATTGTGGTGGTCTCCTACTGGATGACTGGCAGGTTTTCAGTGTCTGCCATGACCTGGGGAGGACCAAACTACATATCTTATTGCTGGTGGGTCTGAACAAGTGCTGAGCAGAATGGGGTGTCTATTTCTCAATTAATTACACATTTTTAAGAATCTTGTTTATTGCCTAAAGCTATGTACTGTTGTTGTTGTCTAAGTATTAACTGATGTGTTCTAATGTGAAGACTTCTTGTGAGTAGATCTTGAAGGTGCTTTTGTATGTCATGAGAAATATTATTGCCACCTTACAGACAGGGAGCTGAGCCATTCCATGGCAAAGAGATTTTTGAAAGGTCATCTCACACACTGAGTCTGGGAAGCATGCAGGTATTGGCTCTCCCTCAAGTGTCACACAGAAAAGGTGCTAAATCACATGAGAAATCAACCAGTCTCCTGGTTCTTTATGAAAAATATATTTTTAAAACTATCTTACAGATATGCATGGTAGAATAGCCTGAGATCACAAGTTGATCCTTTTGCTTCTGGTGCAGATTACTGCATGAGTTCCTATCATACCAGATTGATTTTGTCTTGTTCCTGTCCTTATAAAACAAATATGTAAGAAATCATACTATCCAAGTATTTTCCTTCTCAAAACACCTAATTCTAGTATCTAAGAAATCAACTGTGACAACTTAACAGTGGCTGCCAGCCTTGCCTGTGTTGTAAGGGAGTATGAAGTGTATTCCAAAAACTGTATCAGTTCAAGATTAAGTCCTACTTTTATAACTTTTATAATATACAGAGATATGGAAAAGAAAAAAAAATAAAGAAAGGAAAGGAAGGAAAGAAAGAAAGAGAGAGAAGGAAAGGAAGGGAAGGAAGGGAGAAAGGAAAGAAAGAAAGAAAGAGAAGGGAAGGAAGGGAGGAAGAAAGAAGGAAAGAGAAAGAAAGAAGGAAAGAGAAAGAAAGATCTCCCCACACAGTACTTCCTGTGACTGACTATAAAACTTTAGTTGGAATTATCAGTGTCAGTTTGGTGAATTACTCCACTTAAAATAGAAACAGGTCACATGGATTATAATAAGATTCTAAATGCTTTGGAGACAAGTGCTGAATGGAGCTTCACCCTACAGAAATACACTTGTCTCCCAAGAAATAAATTAGCTTTGGATTGACCAGAACTCCTGGACTGCAGCACTGTGCAAATGAGAACATGCCAAGCACTTTGGGTGCAACTGTACAGCGTGTTTAATCTTTTTAGCCTGGTTCTGTGGCTTGTAGCCACATTCTATTGCTCCCTGAACTGGTGAAATATAAACACCAAGCCCAGTGTTTGATCTGTCTTTCCCTTTTCTCCCCACTGTACAATTCCCAGTGCAGCATAAATGATTTACATTGGTGGTTTGGGGGAGTGGCTGTGGGTCTCAGGACTCTTTCAGAAGCCTTTCCCTAGCTCTTCTCTCTGAATTTTGTCTCCCCTCCAAGCTCTGATGGGCAACAGGCATAAAATGTCCACTCAGCTCTGTTTTTAATCTGAGCCACATTTTCTGATACACACATAATTTAGTCATCATCATCAAGAGGAACTCTTCTTCTCACAAAAGAAGTTGCCATTATAGTGGAAAAACTATTTTAAGTGTGATGAGAGACCATGACCATCATGCACAGAAGGACAAATTACTACTTAAGCAAGTTGAACAGAATTTAGATTAAGGAGAGGAGAATAACAACAGGAAATTACTATTGAGGGTGATCATATGAGGAAAAATACTTGGTGAAAATTATTTTCATTAAATATAAATGTGTTAGACTCAGCAAGATGTATATAACACTTCCCAAATAAAGTCAGCTTGCTATGATTGAACCAAATAAATATGCATTAATATGCCTTTCTGATTAATCTAAATTAAATGCAAACTAAATAGCCATAAAAGTGAATATTTTTTAGAAATCTCCTATCTAAAAGAAAGTTTTATCTGGCTAGACTACAGACTTGGGAAGTATGCTTTCAAAATATTATAATCTTTTATTACATTTAAAGTTTATAGAAACTGCTTCCTGGAGGAAAAATTTTTTGGCCATTTTTTGTAACTTCACACCAAACAGTTTGTTTTCAGCACATGAAAGTCAGAGGAAACACTGAGGGAAGGATTTGAGATGTCCTTTATTCAGCTCTGTTCGTGTCCTGCTAAAGTCTCATTTGACATGGGGAACCCATCCTCTAAGCAGGTTAGGGATTCTGAGCAGTAGTTTTTGTTTTTTTTTTTCTCTTTTTTTGTTTTTTTTTTTAAACAAATGTACTGCTAAAATTAGTTTAGGACGGAATAAAAATAAATATTAAGCATGGAAGTTTTTTGAGGGTCAAAAACTTGTCAGTGTCCCACCTAGGTCCCCCACCTGGCTGAATAGAGATGCCAACTCTTTCTTCAGAATCTCTTTTACACCACCACCAGAGCAGCCCTAGGGATGTGTTCTTTGTGCCTTCTCCCCTAGCTGGAATTGTAGAATTGTTTCAAATCATTAAGTGAGTTAATTTAGCCATGTGAAATACAGAATTCCTGTGGTAAGCCCTGACTCCCCCACTTTGCTGTCCCAGGGCAAAGGCTGAATCAGTCACCTCTTATTCAAATGTAACAATATTCTGTTTTGAGAGCATTACCTCAAATCTCCACATTCTCTTTAGACTTATTTAAAAATATTCTCAGCACAAGCACCACGTCCAGTGCTGGCTATTATTAGGAAGCTATTATAATAACAATCCTATCAATAAACAATGGCTTTCTTTAGTCACACTCATAAGATCTGAGCATGATAGTTCTGCTTACTAGATCCTGGGAAGTGAACTGCCCTCTCAGTATTTATTATCTGATTTATTATCTTTTGGCTGCCAGAGGCAGCCCTGAAGGCAACATCACCTCCCCAGACAGATATTTACCTGAAATCTCAGGCTTTAGCCCAAGATTGGGGTGTTGGTACAGCTACAAGTGCAGTTGCTTCTTCTGAAGAAGAGATGCTAAATAGATGAAAGAAGGACTATGGAGACAGGTTTTCTGTGGGCAGGTTGCAAATTTACAGAATCATTGACAGAATGTGCCAAAGGTATTATTTTCTTCATTTAGAAAAAAAAAAAAAAAACCCAACAAAAATCAGCCCAATGCTATCTTCAATAAGAAGTACAGAGATTAAAGGAGAAAGAATCAGTGTTTCCATTTTGCCATTACAGAGATATATGCAACAGATTGTTTTGTCAGGAAGCCTGTGTCATATTTTGTGTTTTGTTACATGTTTCTGTGTGTTAGAAGCAGTGGAAAGTTGTGTGACTCTTTCACACTCAAAGCAGGAATATAATCATGGGTCCACAGTCACATTTCTACTCTCCTAAAACTTACTAAAAATCTCCACTTTATGAATATTTTTAGATTGGGTGAAACTGTAATATAATTATGGAATTGTCTCTTTGCAGCTATTTATAATATCCCGTCTTTCAGCCTGAAAAATCCATGTGTTTGAAGGGATTTAGGTCTTCAGGGATTTCAGCTGTGACTGGAGCTTAAAGAGATATCTATCTGTGTTTAATTGCTCTACTCCTAGACCTGCATACATGAGTACTGTGGGACAGGACACTGACTTCTTTCTTTCCATAAGTAAGAGGTGCAAGATATTTTGATATTTTTGGTTTTATTTTCCCCAAGAACTGACAAAAGATAACCATTTCCACAAAACAGCACAGAAGAGAGGCAGGAGGTAACACCAAACATGGTGCTTGGTAGCAGTGTTTGTCATTAACTCCTACCGAGTGTGCTTAGCACTTTTAATATCAATTATACTGCTTTTGTTGTAGGGATGATAAATTTTGTATTAAGAAATTGCTTTTCATCCAGCATTTCATAGTTCTTTACAAAGTTGGGAAGTATACTTTCCTTCCACAGATGTTGTATTTAAAGCTGGGGGTTGTGTTCACTCAAAGTTGCACAGATAATGGATAGTGAATTAGGAAGAATGCCACTTGATTGCTGCTTATCTACCCTTTTTACAAGAGAGATACTTTCTAAAAAAATATTTTTGTGTACAGTAATATGCAATAACCTACTTTTAAGGCATACTGTAACTTCAAAACCTGCATGAGCTGATGAGAGCACTTAAAAAGCATCTATATCTTTATTTTTTTGAGCGGCCTTGCTAAATCTTTCCAGATCTTTTCAGGAAAGTCTTGTCTTTTTATACTCAGAGAGGGCTTTAGGGAATAATGTTACAAAAGTTTTTCCTGATTAAAATAGTCCTGCCCACTGTTATAGTAAACTATGAAGTAAACTGTGTTCCAGTAGAATGTCTTCAGAGTGCCATTCTTAATTGTTTTTTTTTGGTTTTCACCTATATGTTGAGTGGTGTTTAAAAACAAAGAGGTTACATTTATGTAGTCAGTAAGGCATGAAAGGCTTTCCTAAGAGGGAAGA
Organism: Pseudopodoces humilis; assembly: GCF_049639895.1. Taxonomy (NCBI): domain Eukaryota; kingdom Metazoa; phylum Chordata; class Aves; order Passeriformes; family Paridae; genus Pseudopodoces; species Pseudopodoces humilis. The sequence goes on along the minus strand of NC_142209.1, from coordinate 25,182,635 downwards.
CAGCTCTGTAATGAAGAGCATAACTCCCAAACGCTTAAAATATTCCTGTGTTTAATGTCTGATCTGACACGCGTGTATAAAATTAATAATTGCTTGAATTTTGAACAATGAGAATACAGGGGAAATTACAACATAACAAAGGCAAACTATGCAAGTGAAAGTATCAGCTGGAAGAATAATAGCTTTATTTGACAGTGTTTTGACATCATTGATGTACTGTTGTCACTGGAGACTTCCCTTTCTGTGTTTGTGATATACTATTTCAATCCATATTATCCCAATAGAATCACAAACATTGAAAAGATCTGATGTGTGATAGTCTCTTACTAATATGTGAGTTGACATGTTGATTGTTCTTTCATATCTGGGACTTTTGAGAATTCTGTTTAAATACAATTCGCCAATACTAATAAAAGATGCACAGTTGACAAAGGGGATACAGGTGTTCTGAAAGTGATTAGCATGTAAAAAAGCAAAGTGGCTTTTCTGCTCCATTTTGTGGAAAGTAAAAGTAAAAAGTAAAAGTAAACCAAGTGCATGATTAATGTTATCTACAGCAGTTCCTGTGTTAAACTAGTGACAAGTTTATTATTCTCATTGAATAGACCAATAATGCAAATCTGGATGCAAGAGACCTCTTGAAATCTAAAACTTTAAGGTTTCTGTTTTTGGGAAAGGCACATAATGGTTGTAATTATTCCTAATTTTTATATGGCTCTATTAGTGGGTGTTTTTTCCCCAATAGGCAGACACTCATGAGAACAAACAGGTCTGGGAGAAAAGGGAACCACAAAAGTAGTGGGAAAATATTCCTTAGGAAAATGTAAAAAAACTAACAGTTACTGCAACTCTCAGCCAAATGGACTGACCTGTCCAGGAGATGTCTGTGCAAGCCCACAGCTTCAGCCTGGCAGTGTTTGGTGGTCTGCAGCCCAGGTGTGCTCACAAGTGAGGAAGGAATCCTCTTCTGCTTTGCTCTCCCTTGCTGCTTGTGTGAAGCACAATTTCCCTGCCACAGCAGGCAGGCTGGGGCACGGTGTAACAGCTGTATCAGGCCTGCTAGGATTTCTCTAACCATACAGTCAGTAAATTTGTGTGTTTTTACCTGGGTACGGTGACACCCCTTGGAGAAACATGGGATGAACAGAACTTCCAAGACCAGGTCTGCTCCCACTCAGGTGCCACTTGTGAAAGCAGTGGGGAGAAGGAGATATGGGTGGAAGGATTTGGTGTAGAACAGCCACCTGAAGACAGCCCATTATCCTTTTGATAATCTGTTCTGCTGTCACCTGTAGTCTCATCTCGGGAGCACAAAAGGGCTGTGATGTGATAAAGAAGGAAGGAAAGATGAAGTGTTCTTTCTTTCCCACAAAGCCTGGTGAGTAAGGAATCTTCAGGGTTTTTATACAACATTGGCTGAATGTGAGAAACACATTTTGATTGAGTTTGAGAAGAACACACTGATAAGAATTTCCATATGCAGTGATAAAATTTTCAGGGTTTTCTTTCTTGCAGCTATCGTGTATCTCTAGGTCATAAAGAAATACTCTTCTTAAAGCTGCTGTGTCTTGGGCTTCACTTTAGACACTTTTGTTCAATCCCATTTTGTTCATCAAAGCTGCTTCTTTGTCTTCCCAGTGAGGATTAGAGGCATCAGTGTATCTATCTGAAGATGAACAAGATGATTTGGTTTGCTCTCTACATATTGTCTCTGGAAAATGGGCTCCATTTCTTCATTTAGTTCACTAGTTACTATGTTTCTGGTAAATATTTCAATCCTAGGCATAAAGCAGCAGATGGGAATAAAAATTGTGGGTGCCAGGATGTGTGGGAGAGGAAAGGACTGTTAAATTATGAAAGAGAATGCAGTATTCAAAGAGAATAGTCTTTGTAGGAAAAGAGGTGGACTGGAAAAAGTCAAGGGCAGGGCTTAGGATGCATAGTGAGAGTGAAGGAAGAGATAAAATAAGTGTGAAGAAAGAGAGAACAACAGATTCCAAAAGTCATTTATATAAAGTTCTCTGTGATGCTGTGGAGGAAAGAGGAAGCACAGTGCAGATGAGAAAGCAAACAGTGGGTGGAGAGCTGTGCTAATGCTCCTAATCTGCTTCTCGTGTCCTTGGTTGTTCTCAGTGAGTTTATATCTCTGACACCCTTCCATGGAGATGTGCAGACAATGTTTTTTCAGAGACTGAGCCTCATGGATTAGGATGGGTTAGGTTATTAACCCAGCGCTCATAGTAAGACAGGTTTCTACAACTTCACTTCTCAGATGGTTAGAAATAGTCAACTAATTCTCAGTCTAAATTTAGTCATGGCTGTTTTCTTCTCATTCTTGCTTGGGGTTTTCTTTAGTATAAACGCTTTCCCTCCCTTCCTTGAATGACAGTTTCCCTGATACATTTTATTTGTACAGGTTTTAATTCTGCCTTTTTCTCATCTAAGCAGCCCCCAGTGCACCCTGAGTGGAGGAGGTTGTGCTCAGCCCCACCCTGGGGCTGTGCTGCCCCACAAGAGCTCCAGCAGTGCGTGTTCACTGCAGCCTCCACCCCATCCACTGCCTTCCCATGGCTTGTCCCTTGGTAAAGCTCTTCCTCCTGACAGTTCCTCACATCCTCTATAGAATGGAAATAAAGCAGGAGCTGACAGTTTGCAGCATTATAAATAAATACCTCACACTGTGAGCGATACACAAATGTTGTATTCCTTTCAATTGTAGAAGATGAGGCTTTTAGAGTATGTTACCAATGGCATTTTTGCCTGTAACAAGGAGCTTAGACTGCAGGCTAGGGAATGTTAAATAAATTTCCAAAGCTCTAATGTCATCTACTTTTTTAAATAATGTTGAATTGGAACTGGTGACCTTGTCTTTGCAGAAATAGAAATTTTTATTTTACGGTTTCCTTTAGCTGTATTAGCAAAAAGTATGCTGTGAAAATGGCCAAAAAAATGCACCCATGTTAAATGCATGGTCTTACACCCAGTCTGATGAAGATATCTCCAGCAATCAGAAGCCCCTTAAGTGAAAATAAACAAAGCAATATCTGGTAATATGCCTTTCTATTAACTCACATCAGCGAAGTAATATCATATTAAAGAAGTAACAAGTAGAACTGCCTATGCAGAATAATTCTAGTTTGCAATCCCAAAATTTTCCTCTGCCTTTTTTTAATGACAACCTCTTATTCTTCTCAGAGTATTATTGCAAGCTGCTTTAAGCACCCTATCATTAATCCTGAAATATGTATATATCTTCCTGCATTGTTAGTCAGATGAATGTGCTGTAGCTCTTACGATCACCTGAAGAAAATTACAACTCTGTGAGAAATATTTATATTGTAAATTTTCAAAATATTACATGATCTCAAGTCCAAATATATAATTGCTTGCTATTACGGATAGAAAGGATGTGATTTAAAAAGAAAAGTGCTTCCAGGAACTGGCAAGCAAATGGTGTCTAAATTTCACTTAATTTAGGTGATCTTTTAAATCCTTCAAGCCATCAGATGTCTGAAGTCTGTTGAATACCTAAGATTTTGCCACTAAAGTTCTTTCTGTGTCTTCAGTCCATTGCCTGCCAGAGCTGCCAAAGTCATTCCTGGCCACCCTGAGCACAAGCCATGCTCTGGAGAGAAGTGCCTGTCCATGATTCTTTCATTTAATTTATAATGGAGGGTGTATCTCCTCTGGCCTCTTGCCTAGAGCTCTCCTAGAGAGTGTCCTTTCCACACTGCTGGTGTTTAAGGTTTGCTCCTGTTCCTGAGCTCCCCTGGTTCCACTGGTGTCCCCAAGGCTTGTCTCCCTGCTGGGCATTGCTAAAGCACAGGGCCTTTTCCAAGATTATTTTAGGGAATTTTTTCTTGCCCCTGAGGTTCATGTCCCTGCTCCTTAGCTGTGACAAGCTTTGTCACAGGGCCAGAACTGGGGGTCCCACACATTGATTGCCTTTTAAATTCCAGGGGAAAATGTGTGCCCAGCTTTTCTAGGTGTCCTCCAGCATGGAGACATCACAGCAGGGACTCCTGGACAGTGCCTGCATCCAGCAGTGCTTTATGTTTTTAGCTGCTAAACTGATGTAGCAGAGACCATTGCAGTTGTACCCTGTACTCTCCAAAAAATCCTTTTTCATGGACAGATGGTAAAATTGTTCTGTTGCTCTCTTTTAAACTGCCCTTAATCTCTTCTGTAAATGACAAATAAAACGCCTGTTTGGAAATTTTCCTTGGTACATGAGAAAGTTTCCAAACTTTTAATCACAAATTTAATAAGTAAATGTTCTGATATTAGTCTACAGTGTATTAGAAGATATAGTGACCCTATTTTTAATAATTTGATAAAGAAAACTTAATGGAAAAAAAAAAGAAACAAACATTACAGTTTTAGCTTTTCTGTGATGTAATAGATCTGTTCAATTCTAGCAGGTTTTTTGTAACTTTTATTGAGACAAATCCTGAAATCCTTATTCTTTCCTTCCTCAGGACAATCTCCTTTTAACTTCAGTGAGATAATAAGGCTTATGCTGCTTTATAAAGTACTTTGAGATCTATGGTGAACAAGATTTAAATATTATTGAAAGGGAAATTTGATTGAGTTTAAATTAAATAAGGAACTTCAGGATTCAGTTTATGGAGGTTGCTCTTTTCTTTTCTTACCATACAGTCCTTTATGCATTCATAATTTCAGACTTTGGCTGCAGTAGTGAATTGCTCTGCCTTGGAGGAGAGTGTGGGAGGGACACTTGTGGCTGGCCTTGGAGAAGAGCTATCATCCTGCTCTGGTACACAATCTGGCACTCATGGATACATTTGCTAGCAGAATTACTTGTTTAAATAATTTACTTTGACGTGTGGCTACAGCATTACAAGGAAAATACAGATTCTTTATTTCAGCTTAAGGAAAACGTGCCTCACACCAGGGTTTGTTCTATTAGCTGGGGCCAGCGAGGTCAGAACTTTAATGCAGGAGCCCTATAAGGTAGATTACAAGTAATTTTAGTTTCTGAACTTGGTCAAATTCAGGAAACATGAATAATGTTGCTTATATAAATGAATTTTCATGAAGATACAGGCATGTGTTTTGGGAGAAAATGATAAATGAAGTGAAGTAAAAATGGAAAAAGCATAATCATATCAGTTTCCTATTGACTTTTATTGAATTAGTCATATCCGGTACTTAAGTGTTTTGTAATCTACTAAAAATGCTTTTATAGTGTAGAAATTTCATTTTATGAATTCCACATAATGCAATCAAAACATTTAGACTAACATCTTCATGGTAGGAAATTCATCCACATATTATTTTGAAATTCTTTTAAATGAAAGGTAATACCTCTAATATTATACGGAAGTATCTTGACAGAAAATGCAGGAGTCATGTAATAGCACAGAAGTCATTGTTTGCCAGTGCTCTGGGATGAGAAAATAAGTTTATGAAAGAAATGCTAAGTTTAATCTAGAACTGGAATATACCTTGGCACCAAGAAGATCTACTGCCACGTCCTTTGAAGCTCATAGAAATCCTGTCATTGACTTAGAGTAAAATCTGCTTGACACCAAAACAAATGATGTGAGATTTTTGTGTACAAAAAGGAAGAGGGAACTGGAGGAACGAGGCCACACAGATCTGGATCATAGACTACAGAAATGTTGATACTGTCAGTCACTTGGGAGAGGATGAGGAAGATGAGGAGGAGGAGTGTGGGTGTGAGGGTGTGTTGCAGTGGCCAAATTTACTGTTGTAAATTGGGAGGCAAAGGGTGCACTGGTAACCAGTGATGTGGAACTTCTGTCCAAACCCCATTTTCTCTCACATTGGTGGGGGATTTCCTCGTGTAGGCTAAGTCAAAATAATTTCTTTTATGTCTCCATACTGGTACTGCACTGTCAGCTGATTATTGTATTGCCACGTCAGACTGAATGAGGAGGACTCAAAAGGAAAAATTTTGAATTCACTTGAAAATGCTTGTCTTCAGTGTTGTCCTAATGTAAAAACAGTTAAATTTAATAAGTGATGAGACTAGATTTCATTGGGTTACACAGATCCAAGCTAGAGGGCACTTGAGAATCAATTTGCATCTGCCCACCTGTTGGTAGAAGCCTTTTATTTCTGCTCTCTAGCACAGTCCTTCTGGGGAGTGCTGGTCTGAAGACTTGGGCTTTGAGGTACAATAATTCTTGCAAAGGAATATTTGAAAATTTCCAGGCACTTACTGAGTCTGAACTTTTCAAGCTGTACCTTTGCAATATGTGGGGAGGCTGCAGCTCAAACTCTGCTGGATTCCTCTGTGCTCATTTGCCAGAATTTGATCAAGGATTGCGCAAAGCCTGAATTGCAGGCAGGCAAATTATATAAGACACTTTATTTCTGTCTGTCACTGTATCCATCACAAACACGGCTGACTGGGTCAGAATTCCTCCCCTAGGCACTGACAGGGGAGGCTGCTGGGTTTGGCTACTGCAGCAGATCTCTGTGGACTGACTTCCTAAGCTATCATGTCCCAGTTGTGGCTTCCATGTAAGGAAAAACATCTGGTTTCTTCAAATGTTCTGGGCTCAGTAGCTGTGTAATGACTCTTTGGAGGTCAGGTACAAGTATCAAAGAGATCTTTCCTCTTGTTTTTGTGCTGTTGTGGTTTGGGTTTGTTTTTTTTTTATTCTTTATATCTGCTTTGAAGGAAGCGAAAGGTACAAGATGTCAATATTTAATGGAACAAAAAGGGAACTTGTTAGTGCTGTCAAAAAACAACATTTTGTAAAAGGGGAAAATATGGTTTGATGGGGTAAATGTCACCTCTTTTGGGTTTGCAGGATGTGGAGACAGTGGGAACTTTGCATGAGGGAAAGCCTGGTTTGTGAAATCTCTGTGCATGACTTGAGCCACTTGAGAACAAAATAAGAAACAGATCATGTGAAGCAGATATAATTAGAATTATCCTCCATCTTTTTGTGAGGAGGACCAGAAGCAAATATATTGTTCCAGAACTAAGGCTAATATAACTTCTTGAGGGCTGTTCTACATTTTATTCCAAAGTAATGCTTCCCTCTATCTTTAATTAATATCTATTTAAACCTATATTTAAATATTTAAATACTGTATTTAAATTAAAATAATTAAGATATTTGAATAAATTGAAATCCAAGTATTTAATGTACTTAAATAATACCTTTATTTGCTGAAACCAGGTTTAATCTCAAATTTTAGGGAATCTATTTAGCCTACAAGAAACTAATTTCTTATTTCTCAAAGTCTTCCATCTGGAATGAATGCAAATAGGAAGACATCTTGAAATGAGAAAAGGTTTACCTTTGTGTACACAAAGCAATGGGTATTTTATGCTCAAATGGAATTTCTTCATCAACAAAGCATGGAGCTGAGTGTACCCATGAGCACTTACTTAAATTTGTGAATAGAATTTAAGAAACCAGCTGCTGTGTTGAATTCCTGGAGCCCAAAGTCTTAACGTGTCAACACACACCAACTAATCACATCTTTAAAAGTTTTGTTTAGTTTTTCCGCTGATGGAGTTTGGGACAGCTGTAGTGCTAATATACAAAAAGTTTCCAAATGTAAAACCACATAAACTTTATTCCAGGACTTGTTCAAACTAGTAAGAGTTTTTCCATTGACTTGGATGGACATTGGATTGAACACAGAATGGATATTTTTATTTAAATAAATAAGAAACATATGGCAGACAGCTGATTCTCTTTCTGTTGTTTGTTCAGCTAACAGCTTCTGGAGAATCACTACATTTGTTATTAGTATATAGATTAGGGATGAGATTAAATAGTCTTCAAATTGCCTACCCAAGTTTGTTCAATTCTTGGAGGCAAACTGAGTAAATTAAACCCTGAGATTGGTGACCAAGATATCTTAATTCAGAATATTTCTCCTTCCATATCTAAGCTGCTTTCCAGAGACTGGGGCTTTTCCCCCCCCCAGGTTAGTTAATTCAGCTACTGAATCATTAGAGGTGTTTGAAAACAATGACTGAAAACTCAAAAATAAGTATGTATTATGTATTATTTAGCAAATATTTATTTAGCTCCCACTAATACATTTCCTTTTATTCATGTTGTTTGCTGCAGGTGCAGTACATCTCTTTTTCTTGTATCTGCAAAACATTAGAGACTTCTCCCTATGAAGAATAATTATTTTTTAATTCTTTTCTTGCCTTTGGCTGCTGTTACAATATGGCATTGGTGGCTGATTGTCTTCTGCTGGAATTCATTGTGATTTGCTGCCATATTTTGATGTCTCCTGGAATCTGTAATCCCGGGGCTGAGCAGTGGTGGTGGCTGTAGGCGAGCGCTCACTGCGCGGTGACCGAGTGCAGTTCTAGGTGGGTGTTTCAGCAGAGCAGCAGCAGCTGTTATCTCCCTCCAACCTGGTGCAGCATATTAACTATGCCAGCAGTAAACTGAGGCCTGCCTTTAACCATTTTTATTCACAGTTTGTCCCCATTTTGCATTTGTGCTGCCGGGAGATTTTTGTTTTGTTTCTAGAACCATTTCATATCTCAGTCAGCTTTGCTTTCTTTTCTCTTGTACTCTCTATTGATCTTTCTCATGGTTTGTTGGGGTTCTTTCCCCCCTTAATAATTTCATTTTATTCTCCATTTCATTGCTGCATCTCAGTGCTGTTGAGGAAGAGGCTGTACCTTTTTTTCTGGCTGTTTGTGTCATGCCAGCTTAACCTACTGCCGATTTAACTTCTGCATCTGCAGTCTCCTGTCAGGCTCTGCTCTCCCTCATCCAAACTTCTGCCTTCCTCCTCTTCTCGGGCCGTGTTTCTGGCTGAGTGTTCCATGCAGTGTGTGCAGAGAGCAGCCCCCTGCCTGACACAGCTCCCAGCACCACGTGCCTCATCTTTTGTGGTGCTTCAAACCCTCTTTGATGTACCAGAGTGCAGGGGGGAAGTTTTACACAAGTTTTACACTCAGGCCTTCTCTCTGCCTTCCATCACTGTTATTTGTCATACTGCTGACACATGGATGGAAGCATTTCCTTTTTATGTTGACCCTGGGTATGCAAAGGCACTGGAGGGCAATTTATACACTGCTGCAGCTTGTGGCATCAGCAAAGTATTTCTGCAAGTTTGAGATATTACCACAGTTAAATAAACCAGGGTAGTGATGAGGAGGAATGAAGTGAAAGTGGCTGTAGCAGCTGCACATTTCTGGTAGGGAAAAGATAACATGGGAATTATGTCTTTCGACTTAGAGGGGTAAGATGTGTATAGCTGCAATACCTGAGGCCACAGCTTGGACACCATGGCACATTGCTTTGAAATGTGTGCATTTACTGACCTGTGGAGGGTCTTTGCTTTGTCTTTGCCCTGTCCAACTCATCTGTGACACGTGGCTGCATAAAGAAGTTTTAGATAGGAATAATGCACAGGAAGCTGAGGAAAAGCCTGCCAAACAGTAAAGTTAAATAATTTACCTACTTAAAGTTTGGTTCTACCCTTCAGTACGGATTCGGTGTGATATTTATGTTAGCAGGATGAGTTGTGCTGATATCAATTCAGTCTGTGACAAGATGAGGAGGCTGGTCTGATAGGAGAAATGTGAATGTATATAATCTGGTTTGTGGTTTTTAGTTGGTTTGTAAATATATTAATCATTCAGGAAACCCATTGTGACTAAAAACGAAGATTTGTACACATAAATTCCTCCCTGCAGCCACAGTTTATGTTTGCATCTGTGAAGTGTACACCCCTGGCTTGGACCTGTGATAATTATTTTTTTTAAATGTTTCTCAGAGTGGAAATGTAAGTGCCAATTGAAATACTTATTCTGCTTTGTTTTCATCCTAAAATTGCATCCACTTAGAGAGGAGGTAGTCTTTAATTGTTTAAAATCTGCCGTATCAGGCAGTGTAGATTTTTAAAGGATCTATGTTTTGCTTTTCACTATGAAAGGCAATTTATTAAATTAAGATAATCTGAAGAGATGGAGAAAGTGTATTTCTCTCCCTCCTATCCATATTGATTTGTTGGAGCTATAATCAATCTTATTTTCTTTTGTAAAAATTATAAACTCCATTTTGTCTGTGTGTAGCATCCTGTTATTGTTATGCTCAGAGTCTCCAGCAGGAGTTCTCTGCAGACTGAGGTGAAATTTTGCCTGATGTGTTGGCATATATTACAGTAGATTAAACCTTACTGCTTACATCATCATCATCAATTTTACTTGGTTATTTCATCAGTTTTTTTCTTCTGACAGATTTGTTTAGGTCTGAATTTCAAGCCATGTCTTTTTAACAACAGTAAAATAGGTATAAATCTTGCATTCAAGGAATTGCATACACTTGTATACATTATAAAATATGCTAACATAGTTATAAAGCTCCAAGAGTGTGTTTAAATGCTACTATGTGTATTTATCAGCAAGTGGAGCTTCTCCAAGTGAAGGCAGTGGTTGTACTGTTTCTGATTTTTACTACAAGCTTTTATTCAGAGAGAACCTGAGAGTCAAGAGAGAGAAAAAGGAGAGTTCAAATTAAAAAGTAAAAATAAATGGCAAATCACTGATCTATTCCAGTGGCATTAAGAGTGTTGTATCTCCCTAAAACCCTTCTTTTCTGTGATGCCTGTTTAAAACTGGACAACAGTGTTCTTCTGCCCTGACTCCTGCCTACAGCAGTGATCACAAGCATCTTGTCACCTTCCATCCCTCTCCATCTGTCCACATTCCCCTTGTCTTGCAGATGGTGAGCTGTCTAGGGCAGGAGCTGGGGTTTTGTTCTCTGCTTAGGCAGCATTTAGTGAGCAGCACTTGGCACAATGGAGTCCTGGTCAATGACAAATACTGGGAAGTTTTATGATGATGAAGCAAGTAAAATTTTCAACTTCGTTATCTGTTAGAAACTTTAGTTATGTAAATAACCGCTTTACCCCAGAGTTTTTTCAAATATTTTACGTTGCTGAATTATTTAAAGCAAACGCATTGTCTTACTGCTCAGCATAAATTTAAAAGATAATTTTAGCACAGAAAGAAAATATTCATGAAGAGATACCGGAGGAAGAAATAAAAGTGATAAATTAATGAAAATATACTGATAATGGCAATGGTCCAGATGAGAAATATCTCTCATCTGAGAGTTCACTTGGTATTGTGAGGATGATGCTGCATCTGTATATATTATGTGCTGCATTTGCCCACCTTTGTGATCCATGGACAGCTTGGGAATAGTGGAGGACAAGGGCATTCTGAAAAGATTTTTGGGAAAAGAATTACCCTGAAGTACAGTAGGCAGAGAGGAGCAGGAACACAATAGTGCTGCTGGGAGGTGTTAATACGATTTGAAGTTTCACTGGGAGCTGTAGGAGCAAGGGGGAAGAAATCAGGGGCGTTTGGGGTGTAATAACAATGAATAACCTTTAAAGAAATGCTACAAGATAGAAGTAGCAGGAGCAGACAGGAGAGTCCTGAAGCAAGAGGCTGTTCATAGCAAGGTGTGCCATTTTTGACTGCAGAAAACTATAGGCTTGCCTCAGGGAGAGGTCCCTCATGGAACAGGGAAAGGTTGTAACAAGATCTTTCTATACTGTAAATATCATATGTCACCTCCACACTGGCTCTTTTCTTCACTAGTTTATGTAGACTGAAATGTCAACAACACACTTCTACTCAGTTTCATGTCACTTGCACAAAATCAACTATTGCTAAGAAAAACTGGAGTGTTTGGCTAAAAATAACCCAGAGGGTGATGGCTCTGGCCATGGCCCCAGAATCTAGTTTTTAATGCAGATATACTTTTATTTTAACATTTTACAAGAAACTTCTGCATTTCACAAAAAAAAAAAAAAAAAAAAAATTATGCCAGAGATTGTATAGTCATAATACATTCATTATATACTCATATACACACACATATATATATAATACATAGTGATTATATATATTATATATACTCATTATATATCATATACTCATTTATTTTGTTGTAATTTGGGAATTAATCTTTATTCCTACAGGGGTGGAGACAAAGAAAGACATATTGACCAAGCAGAAAACATGGATAATGTGTTGGTACAAATCATGAGGCGTTTTCAATAAACACAGTTACCTGAAAAATGCTGGTGGTGTGGGCATGCAACTAAGCTTTGCTGTTTTGTTCTATATAACACCAAAATCCAATATCTTCCTGGACTCTGACAAGTGTTCTTGCTTTTATGTCATTATCCTGGATTCTTGCATGGGTATCCTGTTTACTTTGACAGTAATTATAACAAAGAGATGGCAGCTCTGATTGTGGTCATCAAGGCTTTCTGTTCAGAAGGATGTTTTCCAAGAGGCAGGATTATCCTTAGTCTCTGTAGGAATACAGTTAATGTTTCAGATAGTTTTTGTTCCTGGGACATGGAAGACTTCAGAGAATAGCCACCATCATGGCATCACTCCCCCATGCTCTGCAAATCTGGCTGGAGCTGAGTGTATTTATATTTTGTGTGTTTGATTCTGTCCTCCATCACATTTCTAAAGAGTTCAAATACCCAGAGAAAACATCTGCCTCTGGAAACAAATGAAAAAGATCATCTGTGCTGTGTTAGTCATAGAAATATCTTTTTGTTTAGTTGCTGGACAAAATTCTTTCCTGAGCAATGTCAAGCATTGAAATTATTGAGTTTACTGAATTTCCAATTGAATTAGCTTTTGATATTGATGAGGTACAGCCCAGAGTACATTTTTCTGCAATCAAATATTCCTTCAAATGAGTGGATGCATTTTAGTTTCATAAAATTAGTTTCAGTAGGTTTCTGCACAATTGCACCATCAAGACAGATAGATGAATGCTAGCTGTTTGTTTTGTTTGTTTGTTTGTTTGTTTTTCTCCTTATTTCCCAGTGAATTGGTAGCAAAATTTTGGCCAAAATGGAATGCCAGGAATTTTGACTGCCCAAATGGCAAACTCCACATCTTTTTATCACTCTCATGTGATCACTCATCCTCAGTGCTGTAAGTGTTGCATGATGCCTTTGCAGACTGCAGAGAGCAGTTTCACCTCTGCACACTTGAAGGGCAGGAATTTTGCTGTCCTGCAGTCCTTCCATCACCAGTGACTGTGAATCCTCGGTGTGCATGGATTGTCGGTGGCATCCATGCTTGGGAACATGGGATAGGTGACTGGTTGAGTTGTGGTGTCGAGTTTCTTGGTCTGCCATCAGCACGGTGAGGTAGTAGCTCCGTTCCAGCCCTGCTGGAGAACACGTGAAGTTAAAACAGGGTTGATGTGACACTGAAACCTCCCAGCAAATTCTGCTGCTCTGGCAAGATGTTGTCTTGCATTGTGCCTTTCCAGTCTTCTTACACATCTGGGATATTTTGGGCACGCTTTGGAGAAACCTGAAAAAAGCCTTTGGATGTACAGAGAAAGAGAAGTGAACTTTGACAAAGGTGTGTAGAAGGGAAAGTTTTGATTTGTGGAGTTGCTGTCCTCTCTGTCGGGAACTACAGCCAAGGACAATCTCTTGATGCCCCTAAACCTGAAAGCAGAAGTGACACTGCACTAGAGAAATGGCAGATTAAAGCTACTGCCATGAGTACAGGGGGCTGCCAGTGTGCTGTGAACATTTCTCTGATTTCTCAGGGAGCCTTTTATGCTGTCTCTTCATGTACAGAAACAAAGAAATCTCCATGAGGAGATTTAAGCTACAAGGAATGTCTGGACCTCAACAATTTACACTAACAGGAGAGCAGAGGGGATTTTTAATATTAGTTTATGGAGGTGGTTAGGTTTTAGGTATCACTGCAGACTGCTGTGGATTTTTCTTCTTGGTTCATGGGGATCTCAGTTGTCACAAGGGGTTGCTGAAGATTTCATAGGCTATTGTTTTTTTTCTTGTAGGACTTATATTTTTGCCTCTTAAATTAAAAAAATGAGAAAAGACATTACACTCATGCTTTGCATTTTCTTTTAGTGAACTGTGGAAGTTCCAAAATGTAAGTGTAACTATTTTGTGTCTGGGAAGATCTGTTTAAAAGATGTGTTATGATTAATATAAATGACCTGTACCATTCCTCTCTTGGTTACAAACTGTTCACAAATTTTCGGAGTCAAAGAAACTGGAAACAATGGATCAATAAGATTATCTTTATTTCTGGGCTATACTTTCCTATTAGTATTTTTCAGAACCTTTCCCAAAGTATCTCTATGGCTGGAGACAGAGATCTGGAGAGGAAAAAGTTCTTTGGAACTGAAAGAGTAGGTTCTGTTCAAGATGACCCTTGATCTGGAGTTCTTGGGGCCCTCCTGCTTTTATTTATCCTTCAAAATAAGGAGGTTAAATTTTGGTAGATTTATGGGAAGATCTCAGCTACATATGGAGATATCTCCTTTCCTCTAATCCTGTGCCAAGCAATGCCAAAGGGATGCATCCATCATTAAGCACTAAGAAATGTTTTTGGATCATCATCAGGTAAAAGACTTGGAGAAACCTGGGAATACACCAAAGGTCAGAGCTCAAATATTTGTGTAACTTTGCAGTTGACTTGAAGATAGATTAATCTAGTGGTAACATAAGCAGCACTATATGCCAGATTTATAAAGGAAAGAAAGAGTATGCAGAGTCACTCTCCCCATTGTGAGGAAGCAGCTCAGATATGAAAGCAGCAGATTTAGCAATGTATATCTCATATTTCAACTCTCTGGGAGATGCATTACTATTTTGGGATTATATGAGGAAGCAGTATTTTCATCAGTTCCCAAACTGATGGTGAGAGGAATTAAGTTCAAGTGAACATTCAAGTAGTTATATGAGGCACCCAAATGGACATTAGAGGAACGGGGTCATCCATCATTAAACTATTTGCATTAGAGAAACAGAAAAATTGTCATTGTTTGAGGCCTCTTTTGCACACTCACATTCCCAGAATTCTGGGTCTTTTTCTACATAGGCTGATTAATTCACCAGCTCAATTCACAGCCAGTTGCTGGCTGTGAGCCACTAATAATGGATTGCCTATGCAGTAGCCTTCAAAGAGAAAAAGAAAATAAATTTTTATTACCACAGCAATTTTGGCTCTGCTATGAAAATGCATTTTACAATCTTTTGTTCTGTGCTCGAGCAGAATGCTTTGTCATCAGGAGGTTGTAGTAGTAAAGATGTGGTAGGCAAGTAGGACTAAAGTGGGGTTTTAACTGCTCTGGGGTTTTACCCCCCTGGATATGACATCATCTCTGTGGATGTTGGGGGATAAAAGACTCTGAATAAAAATATGAAGTACTCATTTTACTGTACGGGAGGTAATTAACCTCTGACAAAAAAATGGGTGAAATCGTCCCCAAAGAGAATGACACATGGATACCTTGAATAAATCTATTGACACCCTTTCCTCCTTCTTCTCTGCCTCTGATTAGTATTCAGTGTAAAATCTACCAAGAACAGCCTGTTCACGTGCCATCAAACCAGCAAATCAGGAAATCAGAAAATATCTATGTTACTTCTAAGTTACTAGTCCTCAGTGGTTTCGTTTTTGTTCAAACTTTGCATACAAAGCAAAATAATTTGTAGTTTTCCATATGTAATTACCTACGAGTTATCCTGAAAGTGATGGTGTGATTAAATTTCCAAAACATTTTCTTTTTCTCTTCCTGACGACTGTTAATAAGAAACAACTATTAATGGGAAATATGAGTCCAAGCTGGGACCACAGGTGACTGTTCTCCCTCACTCGTAACACTCTGCTCACTAAGGCAAAGCTATTTAATTGGTTCCTAAGCACCTAATTTTTTATGAGCGGGGCTTAAGTGCTGAAATATAGGAAAGCACATTTCCTTGTGCTTGCTATCAGCACAGAGGAATATAAATGTAGTTCAAAGAAAATCCTAGAAAGCTTCCTAAATTATTCCTTTGGAAAATGGGAAGCATTATCCCGTAATCTTTATTTTTATCAGAGAACAAAGTGGGTTTTTTGGGAAAAACACAGTACTCGTTTCTGATTACTTTTAGCAAGAGTTTCACAGAGGTCTGATGGAAGATGTGACTTCCTTTTTCTTTTTTTGGTGGGGGGATTTTTGAGATTAATTCTTAAAATCTCAGAGATGTGAGTGCTAGGGTGTAAAACACAGGGATACTTCTTACGGTGTGACAAACTAAACTTAATTTTGTGTCCCTGTCATCTTCATCCCCTTGATGGTAATCCTTGTCATCAGAGATTCTGATTGACTTTGTATATGAAGCTGTGAAATATTTCTGTAAAGCAAAGCAGTGTTTTCTGTTTTCCAAACACCTGACAACAAACAAGAATATTAAACAATAACAGTGTACTTTTGTCCCCCAGGCAAGATTTATGATTTTTACAGGTTTATTCTGATGAGTCTTTTTTTTTCTGTCTTTGAATGAACATTAACATAAAAGGAATGTTTTTCCAGTTAATTCATTGTCTTTAGGAAACAACATAATATAAACTAAAATTATGTCCCTGATTGTTTTCTCTTGAAATGCAAGGCTTCTGTGAAGCTTTTATACTGGTCTCTCTTATTTGTATCTTATTTTCATAAAAACAATTACTTGCATTATTCTGATGATGGTAGGTGTTAATAAAAGTCAAATTGCACCAGACTGATGTGGATAAAATCTACAAAATACCATAAAAGATGGAAGGTATCAGTTTAATGAACAATGTCATTACAGTTTTTATTTCTGAAAAGGAAAAAAAAAGGGTAAACTGGAATGCCTAGATAAAAAAGTATTTTAGATCTTATATTTATTCAATATAGCTATTATATTAAAAAATCTATCAATGAAGACTTTATTTAATGATTGTAATGGTTCAATATAATATCCTGGCCCATGGTTCAGGGTTGGTGGCATGACTGCAGCACAGATACCTGTAGTAAAAATAATCAGAATTGTGGAAAGCATCATTTAAAAAAAATCCCTCTTCGTAAATGAGTTGGACTAAGTGACAGAAATAAAATATTTCTCTTACATTACTCTTTTGTTTCTGTGTTTTGATGTTTTAGTTTTTGGGGTTTTTTTTAAATATATTTGGCTTGACTTTTGCATGCTGGTTTGTTAATGGTAGCCTTTAAAATATGAGGATGCTTGCATTAAATGTTCAAACCTGTGCTTTGTATATTAAAATCAAATGGGAGATGTTTCCATCTACCACTGATGGGAGATGGTGCCTTGATGTCCTCACTCCTGGCAGTTGAGATAAAGAAGAGTTTATGGCTTATAATAAAAGCTTATGCTAATGAATGAACTTCAGTACTCGAAGGTGCTAAATCCACTTGCCAAAAAAGGTGTCATAAAACTCTTCTCTTTCCAGCCAAAGAGAAATGATAGAACAACTGAAAAATTAACCATCATTTTTTAAAAGCACTTTATCCACACATACAATGCATAAAAGTTACAGCACAAATCATTTAAATGTTTTATCTATTGAATATTGAATATTGAATTGTGTATCTATGCCACAATTTTCTTTCTAAAAAGTTCAAAAAGCCCACAACCTTTGGCAAGGTATTTTAGCTCTTGATTCTCTCTCTTATGCATATGTAGTTTAATCTGCCTCAAAGGTCTTGTTCATTTGAGTGTGTGCTATGAATTGTCTTCCAGTGTGCTGTGTACATGCCATGTCTGACCCCCCCAGTGGAAGGAAAAAAACACCCAGCAGCACTATTGTCTTAAAAATGGTCATTTTCATGTTTTATGCACCAAAAAGTGCTGTAATACCTTCTTAGGAATAACGTGGTTTTGGGTTGTTTTTTTTTTTTTTTTGTCTGGTAATTTTAAAAGAGAAGGCAAAGTAAACTCTGGGTGCCATCTGGTAGGATATAGGAGCTGCAGGTAAGCACACTAATAATACTTAATGCTGCTGCTACATGCTGTGTTTTCAGCACTGTAGGCATCAAGTGATGAATTCTCAGAACATTTCCTGTGCTCAAGGTAAATGTTACTAATCTCTTTAAGGAATCTTCTTGGTCTTGCTGAGAATAATACCTGTGTGCTTGCCAGCCCTGGAACCCCTAAAATCAGCTTAATATTGTGTTTGCTGAAGTTTGTTATTTCTCTGCCCAGCCCTTTTCTCTGCCCTTTTCACCAGCTCAGACTCTGCTTCCTCAGAGAACCCCCAGTGAAAAACAAACAAACAAACAAACAAACAAACTAGACAAAATTAGTGATTTTTTTTTTTTAAATTTTTCTGAGAGATCTGAGTGAACACAAGGAAGTGTTGGCCTCCTGTCATGGTGTAAAGAAAGGCAGATTTCCTTACTACTGTCCAGACATAGAAACAATAAATACTGTTGTGTGCAGGCTTTTCTTAGAGTAAATATGCAGTCGTATTTGCCAGGCTGGAATCCCTGCATGTTGCTAAGTTCATATTAGCTAAAAGAGACAGGCAGCAGTAAGTGTAATATATTGTCACAATTAATGTTCTAGCCTGTGACCATGTTTAATTAATTATTTGTTTCACACTAGCAGTATGTTTAGTGTATAATTAATTAGCCCAGAAGCAGAAGAGTAAGGAAGAATGACTTGAAAACTGGTGGTGAAAAGGTTCCTGGCATATCATAGGCTTGTTTGTTCTGTCTTTCCTCACTGTGGAAGCCCTTGCAGTGTTTTTGCTTTAAAGTAAACAAAGTGGATCCCTATGTGTTTGCTAAAGAAATTAATGTACCATTTTCTCTGTGTGGGACATGGCATTAGTCTCAAGTACAAGATGTGTAAGACAAGTGCATGAATTTTTTTGATCTCTGTGTTACCTCTTAGGCAGGAAAAGCATCAGCTCCGATTCAGTATCTGTCAATGCTCCAAGTGGATGTGTTACATTTTTCTCACTTCCCAACATGACAGACATTGGGACTGTGGCTGTGTCTTGGTCTTTCTAGTTCTGGCAGCTGAATTCTAATACTTGCTCGGGGCTCTCTGTGACAAGCACACTCTTTGGTAGGGATGCGAGGAGCCTCCTCTGCCCTGGCACTTCAAAGCGCTGCAGAGACGGCTCTGCTGCGGCTCCCCGGGGCAGGTGGACACTGGAACAAGCCATGCCCTCACCTCTGCCTCTGCCCCTTGACCTTGGTGTCTGTTTGCTGGATCTAGGGGAGCAGGCTGAACCCTTTCCAGAGACATTCACCAGGGCACACTTTTCAGGACCTGAGGGGGGAATCAGCGCAGCATGGCACTGACACCTCCCCTGGGAGTGCTGATGGACCTGGCACCTGACACAGGTGAGCCTGCTGAGCTTCAGGGCTGTAATGTGGGGAAACAGACCCTCGTGGAAAGATGTGGAATGCAAAATACACCTAAGCTGAAGACATAAATACTAACACTTGAACATCCATGCACAGTCTAGCGCACCAGCAACACTGGAATCAGGGAAAATCACCAGTTTACAATGAGCTGTGAAAGGTTTTCTCTATTAACAATTGGATCCAAGAAGATGAAGTGCTGATTTCACTCTTTCCATTGTGTTTCACTGGGTTTAATTGGCTTTCAAATCAGAGTCACCACCGGATGAGTGAGCCTGTGGTGGTGCCAAATATCTGCACAGGCATAAAATGTGACATCAGAACAATTTAGTGCGTAAGATTCCCGCTGGAAATGCCTCCTGGATTTGTAACTTCCTCCATGCTACTGAAATCACACCAACAGCATTAACAATTCTAGTCAGGCATAAGTTTTTCAGTCTCTGAATAGAGATCACTACAATGCTTACGCTCTCTAAATACAGATAATTAGAGGCTGTGGCATAATTCTCTTCTCCCTTGACCTAAAAGCAGTCACAAGTAAAGTCACTGCAGCAATTGGTTACTCTCTCAGAGAGCTAACAGAATGCATTGTGCCTACAGTGAGATCCTTGACTTGCATTAATTTGGGTGGCAGGATCTTTACATTGCTTCTTAGAGTTGTTTTTGTTTTGGTTTTTTTTTTTTTGGTTGGTTGAATTTTTTTGCTTGTTTTTATTTTAATTAAGTTGCACAATCTCATGGCAACTGTTATTTGGAGGTGAACATCAGCAGATGTAGGGAACAGTTGAGATAATGTCTAAACAGTAGGTAGGAGTGGAACAGGAATGCCAAATTTTAAGAAATTTCTTTTTTTTTGTGTTTGGGGAATAAAGGAATCTATGCTATCTACTTTGCTTATAATTCACTAAAATGGGTCAATGCTTGAGCTAGCAGTTGCTCTGAAATTACAATGACTGACTGTAATTAAGAACTAATTTGTAGTCATAAAAAAGCCAGATAAGGGGCTATCCACTTGATGAGAAATGAATATAATCAGGATAACTGGCACAGCTGGTGGCCATAGTCTGTCCTCAGCGAGCACACACAATTCCCATAATTCATAATAGGACCTATGAATCTGCCTCTGAAGGTGGATACTTAAGAAAATTTCTTTTAGATTTGAAACATAAAAAGTTACAGAGTATGGGGACAGGGCTTAGGGAACACAGTGCAACCATTTATTAACAATACAACATTAGCATTTTGATAGGTGTCGTGTAAATGAATTGGGTAGATTTCTTTTGGTTTGTTAGAAAATGTCACATTTGTTTCAGAGGAGTTGTATCGAAGCTGAATGTGCCATTTCATAAATGTGAGCAAGAATTGAGTCAACTGAAGCCATTCCTTAGTTGTATTTGAATTTGTGGACTTCTTTTCCTTGATATCACAGGCAGAGCTAGCAGCACAACCCTGTAACATTTTCATTTGTGATATTCCACTAACTTCTGTATGAAAACAATCAACTTTAGCTTTACTGCAGAAAATATATCTATAAAACCCTGTTAACTGTTTTCCATATGCAAAACAGCAATTATGACCTCTTTGACTTAGCACTTATTCTACAGAAATAAGCAATTGCCATTTGGCTCTATTCATTTTGTACTTTGTTTCACACTTTCTTAAGATGTATCAGCAGACTTTTAATTATCCTGCAAATGATTCTATTAAGCATTCTCCTTGCATATTAAATGCAGAAGACATTGTTTTGAGCTTCCTTTTCCTCCTGTGAATAGAATGTGGGCAGACATAGAAAAATCAAATTATTTTACTAAATGAAAACAACCTGAGCAGAAGAAATCATTTTGAATAATGACAGCTTGGGTGAGAGTGTCACCATTTTCTATCAGTTTGCTCTGCATCACATAGGAGCTCACTTGATGGAATGTTAAAAAAAAAATGTGTCTAGTAAAAATAAGCTGTGACAGTCTCTAAGTAAATGTAATAAATCAGGAGGATTTTCAAAGGGAATAAAAAGTGTCATTTATGATGGTTACAGCTTATACGCCCACTATGATTCCTGTACTGGTACAGTTTATACTCTCCCATGGTAGATAAAATTATTACTTGATCTGTCAAAATGGAGTGACAAAATTTTTGTGGGTAGACAGCTTATTTAAGAATAGTAAAGTTCCATTGTGTGTTTGCTATCCTAACTCAAAGTACTGTAGAAAACAAGAAATGAGGGAAAGCAATCATTGTTCAGAAAGTTGAAATAAAATTGGGAAAAAAAAGGTTAACAGCAAAAGTCTTAATGTTTTACCCATAGGAATCTGGAGAAATAGTAAACACACTGTCATCTGAGAAGTGATTATTTCAGTACCCTGTGAGACCTAAATTTGAGCAGATTTCCTGTGCTATAGTGAATTGATAATTCTCAGAAAAAGTCTTCACTCTGCTGGAAGTGGACTGGATTAATCACTCAGTTCCAGGTGTTCCCTGGAACAGGATTAATTCTGAGAACTGACTGTGGTTCCATAGTGCTGGCTCAGATTTGCCAGACACCCATATGTGACCAGGAAATTCAGAGACATGGAATATTTATGCAACCTCAAGCACTGAATCATTGTCATTTACAGAAGTTCTGGTTCTCTACCACATAATTTTTGAGCACATAATCAAGAAGTCGCCCAGTCATGGTGTGTAACTGCTCATGTAGGTAAAGGCATCTAATGCTGGAAAGATTTTAAAACTAGCTGAAAATATCTTATGGCCAGAATTCAAGTCAGCAAGGTATCAGAAGTAAATAAAGTGCATGTATTTTGATGGTAGGAAGGAATACTTAGCCTTTGGGATGGGTTGTGAAGGAATATATCGAATCTGTCATTACTTAAAGCCTTTAAATTTTTATTCAGAATCCTTCTAACTCCCTAAACTCACCACGAGCTACTGCTGAAACCTGAATAAAGGCCAGGCATACTCTTCTGTACCCTTTTTTCTCTGCTTGCACATTTTGAAAGAAATGTTGTGGAGTTACACTTGCAGTGCTAAATGTGGAGTTGGAGTTCTGTGCTCTGTTAGAAATGGCATTTAGAAGATGAATGCATTTGCATATTTTCTGAAGAAGTGATCACAGTTGAAAGCAAAGGATGATTCCAACATGAGGAATAAGCCCCATAATTCAAACTTGCTACTAATTCCCTGTAACCAGATCATACCAGTTCCCACTGGACAGCTGAAATCCCAAGTTCTCAGGAAGAAGCATGGCTCTAAAAATTTTGTAGTGACTTATCTAGAGTGACTTGAACTCCCCCTTCAGTGACAGAACAACTCCTTTCCCTCTGCTATGGCTATTTCTTGAAGCTATTTTCTATTCACACATCTTCACAGAGCATTCACTTAGCTTTGGTAAAGGAAAAGGGGAGCTGGGGAAAAGGAAGAAATCTGAATTGGGACACTATTCCCTCCTCTTCAGATGAAGGACAAGCTGTAAAGTGAGTATGTGGATTTTCCAAAATGCTTATTGAGATGTTGCTTTGGGTCTAACCT
Organism: Pseudopodoces humilis; assembly: GCF_049639895.1. Taxonomy (NCBI): domain Eukaryota; kingdom Metazoa; phylum Chordata; class Aves; order Passeriformes; family Paridae; genus Pseudopodoces; species Pseudopodoces humilis. Next base: position 25,159,908 of record NC_142209.1, on the reverse strand, counting down.
TAGTGAAAATAAGCTGGTTTAAATGGATATCAACTTGCTCCTACTGCTTATATGGGTCAAGGAATGTTTGAGGCAATTACAGTTAAACTGGACTTCTCCCTCTAAAATATGGGCATTCTAGGAAAAAGAAAAAATTCCCTTGTACCAACAGAAAAGTCAGCATAGTGTAGTCTCATTGGGTGGACAGCAAAATTCATGACAAAAATAAGCAGGGGACATCAAACACACCATAGATTTTTTTTTTTTCCAAGAGCAGAGTCTTCTAAATATAGATTATAGTAATTTACTTTCAAACAACTCATTTTCAGCATCTGACATGTTCATTAACCCCAGGTAGAAAAATTATTGTGGTGCATTAATTTTTCACCAATGAAGACATTAGTCATATTTGCAAGTATCATTAGTGTCTGCCACTGAGGTGGAAAAGTCTTACTGTCTCTCTCCAAATGGAGGATGCATTAGAATGTTAACTAGGGTCTGCTGAGTTCTGTGGGTTATCAACCCTTGCACGCTTTTATGCATTGAATTTTAATTAGACTTTTCTAAAAGTACATCATTAAAAGACATGTTTTATATGTGAATGGGAGAGATACGTAATCCTTTGGTAAAATAAGGGAAAATGTACAAGGATTTAGTGTAGGTATTCTGATAGTTCTTCTGACAGTATGAAAGGTACAAGTTCGTATATTAAACTGTGTGTGTGCTTAGCAATTATAGGAAGGAAATGAGATCAGAGGTATTAGAGTCCACTGGGGGGGGGAAAGGAAGGTTTCAAAGGTGCCAACAACAGCAGGTAAGTGAGGTCAGAGAGACTTGGGTGTTTTTCTTCCCACTGTGTCACGATAAATCCTTTACACAGTACATTCCTAAAATAAAGGCTAAGTATGGGAAAATGTCTCCAAACAATTGGCTTCTATCTTAGATGCTTTTCAGTACATTATTTCTACTAGATGCTCACAAAGTCTTTTATTTTATCAAATCTTTATTTAAATGGTTTTGCTTTGGATTTATCTATGACCTATTTTTTTAATCCTTCAGGGAGTAGTCCTTCTAGCTTTTGTTAAAGACATGATGAAAAGGAGACCAAGTTGAAGCAATATTGCTCTAGTTAAATTTTTTCACATTAAAACAATGCTCAACTTTTATTCCCCGAAGTATAAAGCTGTATATTTGTACAGTGCATAATATTTTAGAACATTGTTTTTGCAGGTAGAAGGATGAACGTGTGTCTTACTGATGAATATGACTAAATCTTGGTCAGGAGCCAAGGGGAACTGTCATTCCCTTTAGCTGTGCTTGTAAAACTTATAATCAATTATTCCCTATTTCCCCAGTTCCATCCCCTTTTACTTTCAATGTCCAATTTCCACTTAAATGAGGGAGGTCCTGAATGAGCTCTGTGCAGAACCTGCTGAGAACAGTCAGCAAGTTCACTAAGGGGAGTTACACAAGGTGGTGGAAGCCACACCTGATTTCTTCCCCCAGACCATTGCAGTTTGTTTTTGCATATTTCCTGATACTTTTTTGGTATAATAAAAGCAGCAGTCTGGCAAAAAAGGAAATAGAAAAATACATCAAAAGAACAAACTGTTTATAATTCAAAGTTATTTTCTGACTAATCTGTCCATTATTAGTACAGCTGGGATGGGTCTTGTCTTGCATCGCTTTGAAATTAGGTGTCTTATCTAAGTGTATCTTTTCTACCTCAGTGGAGTCAGTGGAAAGGAACAGTCACTTCCAAAGACAATCCTCATTTTTCAGAGTCACAGAAGGCAACCAGACTCCTGGGCATAGGATTTCATCAGGAGCATGGGCAGGGTAAGGTGTGGTGCATCTCGGAGCTGCCCATCTCCCTCCCTGCTGACAAGAACAGGAGGGAGAAGCAGCTCGGCCCTGAGCAGTGATGGGTTTTAAATGCCTGGTTTACAGATTTTGTTAGACTAGCCCATCCAGTGCTGTCCTTTCACTGGATCCTCTCACACATCCTTCTAGGGCACTCCTGTCTTCTCAATGTCTGACCTTTATTGGATTTTTAGCTGGTGAATGTTTGGATTAGCATGAGGAATGCCTAAATGGGAAATGGTGTAGCATGTACCTAGCAACCTGATGGCAAACCGTGACACCAGATATAAACCTTGTCTTCAAGAAGAGAATAAATTGTGGAGTCATCCTCTCTTAGTAAAGACCTCTGTTATTAGGTTTGTGACTTACTAATTTTTTACTGCTCCTGTAAAGTATGTTAGATCTTTATGATTACATTGAAGATTTTTTTTCTTTCCTTGGTAGTGTAGGTGGTAATATACAAAGTGAAATTCCATGAGATTCTCCAGGGAGATAAAATATTAGAACTGGTAATGCAGTTTGAAAATGAAGGCAGGAAAACCCTTTGAACTTCGCAAATCAAAATAAAAATAAACTTACTAGAACTTTGTTTCATTACTTATGGACTTGCCTTGATTTTAAAAACTTGGTTTAACTGGTACTTAATTTAGTCTTTCTACCTAAATTTTTTTAAGTAAAGGTGGTAAGTCTCATCACTGATTATATTAGTAATGGAAACTATGATTGGTGCATCTGTTAATTATTGAATGTTTGAGTGATTATTTGATCACTTCACAACATGAGTAGTTGAATGGGTACAGATGTTACTTGTTTAATTTCAGTGTTATAATTCAGATTTTCTGAACACAATAATAAATCCATATATGAAGCCTTTGTGTAACTATTCTTTTCAGTAGAGTTTTCCTATGGAAAAAGTTTCTAGGAACCTGAAAGCTCACCGAAAATGTAACCATTGTACAATTTAATGGCACCTAATGTTACTTTTCTGGCATTTACACAATACAAAAGCTATTTGTTACATTTTCATTTGTTTGCCTTTGAGCTCAGCCATAGAAAGTTATTTTCATCTCAAGATAGTTGTATTATTTAAGCACTTTTTGTTTTGATGGAAATTACTTTTGTAGGCAGAAATTTACCGCTTTGACTGCGATCAGGGCCATGGCTCAGTCTGTAACATTCACTGCTGACATGCCTATTTCCTACCTGTCAGATTGAAATACTAATGGTAGGTCCTATGAATTCTGACATTGCTTTCTTACTTTTTATAACCAAGGTCACTTTGCTTCAAGTTTACATTTTGCATGCAAATAGCAACGAAACGGTAAAAAGATTTATTTTCTTTTTTTTTCTTGCAGTAAATTTGTGCTGATTGAGCCCTATTTTAATATTTTTTTTTCATTTCAAAGAATAAAACATTGGAAAAATTTAAGTTGATAGATAAGGCATTTACTTGTTGGAAAGCAGAAAAAGGGGGTTTTTCATCTTTATTAAATACACATACTAAATCAGGCTGGCTAATCAGCCGGTTCTGTTCCCAGCGTCTGTATTATTGCATTCATGTTTAAATGAAGCATTTGAAAGGTGTTTAAGGACTATTGTCTAACCCTTACAACATTTCTGTTCACAAAGAGTCTAAAGGAAGCTTTAGTCTCTGTAGGAAACGGAAGCAATGGTCTTTTAGGGTAAAAGTCATTGCATTTCCCTTGAACACACCAAGGCAGGCTTGCATTTCAATTCCCAGGTCCTATTTTCCACCGAATCTTTGTTCTCTAATCATAATTTTCACTATTGTCTGCCTAGAATAATTTCTTTTTTTTTTCCCCCCAATACTCACGAGCAAGAAGCCTTGTTTATGGCCCTGAGGTGGGGAAGAATTGCACTCCAGGAGAGCAGTGCCCTTGTTTTCTCTGCCTGCTTGGGTGCAGGGCAGGCAAAGCTGCTCACGTTGCGCTGCCAACGCCCTGCACATCCCCTAATGGACTCCAGGTAGCCCGAGAGAAGTGACTCAGCTTAAAGTCAGTATTTTTGGGAAAGGCTTTCTGGCTGTGACATCTTTTCAATTGCAATTCTCATGATCTTACAATGAGGTCAGCCTGTTACACTGAGATAATTTTGTGTCTGTTTTGTTTTGTTTTTTTCTGTTCTGGGTTTATATTTTTGGGTTTCTTTGGCCAACTGGAATAAGGATTTTTAGCACTGCTCTGACAAAAACATTCTTGTAAGTTTGGACAATAGGCAGGTTTTGTGTAACAATCTTTTTATTTATTCCAAAACTATGCAACACCGTATTTCCATTGTTAAGAAATGTCAATAAAAGGAGTGGTTTTCATGGTTAAACAAGCTGCTCTTGTGATGGAATCTCAGCAGCACAGTGCTTGGAATTGGAGTCTCTGGAGAGACTATATATATATATATATAAAAAATATACCTTAATAATCAGACTCCTAGGTAGTTTTTGAAAGGGAAGGGTGTGATCTCTAGACTTCCTTCCAGTGCACTCAATTTTAGATCCGTTCCATTTTGCAGCAGTAAATTGATGGAATGATGCAGAACACCACTCTTTTTTGGGATACCCAGAAAGAAACAGCAGGCTGTGTATTACTCACGTGTGACAAAATTTTTTAAATTTTATCCTTATTGGAGAAATTCCCTTATTATACTTTGAACTGTTGGATTTTATTTTTGTTAGTATCAGAGGATATTTCATGAATGGAGGCAAAGGGAGAAGATCCTGTTACTGTCATCCCTTTCCTTTTGGCAGTCACCGGGACTCTGTGCTGCTTTACAGAATCAGCTTTGCAATACTGTACAAGTTCGGTTACTGAGCCAGGCAGGGTTTTTCAGGAGACATTTTGGTCTAGGAAATAGCTTGATTGCTTCAAAATCAAAATTTGCTTTGGTACATTGAGATTTCCCTGCTGTCAGCAATGGGGGAAAGTATTTGTGGTGAAAGAGCACAAAGTTGAAGGATGACTCTGAGATTTGCCCTCAAGTTCGCAGCTGGTGTTTGAACAGCCTTCAGCAAGATCCTGGGTGTCCTCCCTCACAAAGTGGATTTTCCAGGTATATTTTGTAATGTTGGAAGACACTGAAGTCCTACAATAGGATGTACAAAATGGTATTTTGTTTCCAAGAAAAATTCACAGAGCCCACAGTCTTTTCCATGTGATTCCTTTGGCACAAGACATTTTTTCATCGTATCTGATTTCTGTTTCCCTTAATTCAGAGTCTCCATCCAGTTAAATCTAAAAATAAGTAAGAAGCTGAAAGTAAAGCAAAAGTAAGCCTTCTGGACTGTCCTTAGCTCTGTTATCTAGCCAGCAGTGTAGTTATTAGATTTGTTTCCATGTCTGTGTATGATGTGCTTAAGTCTATTACACATCTTTAGTTTCAAAATGCCACCTCTCCTGAAGGAAAACTATCTTTTTTTCTTGTCTTTCTTAATTTTTTTAAATTTAATTTTATTTTCCTTTTTTGGGGTGTGGGGAAGTCTGAGCTCAGTGTCATTCAATGGCAATAACCTTGCTGGTTGAGAAAATCCATGGAAGAAGGCATAAAAAGAACCACTTTCCTTTTTTCCCTTTTGATTTATTTCTTTTTTTTTTTTTTGTTAAAGAAAAGTCCTCGACTTATTTTCCTTTTAAGTAATAATGCAAAAGCTTCTATTGTAATCTGTGTACCTGGCATCGTATCTTTTCCCTCTCAGACAGAAAGAAATGGATTTATTTCTCCAATCTGCCAATCTAACCTGTGCAATTCTCACGTAGACATTCACCAGGGGTCTGAGCACTGTTTGTGCTGCTCTGACTTACAGAGAGTTCTCACTGATATATGGCCTTGATGGTCCTTTTCTTCTGTATTTTAGCTGTTGGTGGCTGTGTTTTGATTGTTATTTGTTAAGTCTTGTTACTGCATGGCTCTAATTATAGCTCCCATTATTTTTAGGAAAATGCTGAAATACAAGCTCAAAAGGGGCTTTAGAAGTGCTCAGATGAGAATTGGAGATTTGATAAGTACTCATCAATAGGCTACTGGGGCTTTTCATTTACCATCATTCAAATAATAATTAGAATATTTAGATGCTAAGTACGTATCTGAGGGAGAAAATCAAATTGAAAGGGTTGGGGCTTTTTAATGTATATATAAATAGAATATAATACAGATCTTCACTTGTATGGATTGACACACAGTGTAGAGTTATGTGTATTTTGCCTTTTGTTTTGCAGAGCTGTTCTTTACAGGAAGTACTGCATGCTTTTTATAGTAAATGAAACTGCTAAATACGGATTATGTAGGAGCAGAATTGGTAAAAGACCTGCAGAATGGCTCTGGATTTAAATGCAAAAAGAAAAAGGCACAGTCTAAATTCTCTTAGTATGGACAGTCTAAATCGTTGCTTCAACCTGGTTTTGATCACAGACAATTGTCAGAAGAATTTTTTGAAAGAAACAGCATAAAAGAAAGGCAACTTAGTCATGAGAATAGGGGGGGGACTATGACACTGAAACAATGGTAAATAGGAAGTAAAATGAAACATATTCTAGGAATACCTGGAGAAGTCATCATTATGTGTGTGTCAGAATCCATGTGAAAGCATTCCCAACCTCCCATGCTCCAGGATTGGGAAGGCTGCCTGAAAGCCTTACAGTTTTCTGTGCTTGCAAAATGTCTAACTTTGCAAGGATGACTCCAGTTCCTTTGCCATTTCTTCACAAGCATTGGAAGCAGCAGAGATGCCTCTTCTACACTGGTAGTAAGACCAACGATTTGCTATGTTTTAAAACCCTATCTTACAAAACATTTTGCTTTTGTAGCTGAAGCCTTGCTCTCTCCTGACTATTGACTCTCCATGAAGCTAATTCTGCAGTAAATATTTTTTCCTTTACCAATGTAAACGTTCCTGATTTCTTATGCATCTCACCCCCCTCTCTCTGTGCCTGGTGATCTTCCCTATAGATCCCTTCTGTTTGGATAACTGTGTGCATCAGATGGCAAATAGTTGACTGCTGGTTTACATGTTGCAGGGATCAATCTTTCACTGTTAGGGCAATGGACTGGATGACCTAAGATACGTCTTTCATCTTTATTTTATCACTGCAAAATGCAAGTGGGCGTGCAAATCCCAGCTCTTTGCCAAAGCCATCTGCTCAAAAATATTATACAAACAGACAACTAATTGCAACTTTTGTCTGTTTATGAAAATTATTCTTTGCTACTGCAATCATATATCTGGGCTTCCTCTAGTTGTGTCATCTTTTAAAATCAGAAAATCTCCTCTGAGTACAAGCTGAAGGCTTTGGGTATTTTTCTGAGATTTTTGGATGTCCCCAGTCCATTTTCTCTGGAAACTAGCAGTTTCTCTGATTGCCAATCAGTTCAACGCACTCATTGTACAAGGACTGTACAGTATCACAGACAACAATAGGAAAGGCCTAATCTAGGTTCTTTTATTAAATTGGTGCCTTTTTCTTGCTTTTTCACCTTGAAAGGCCTGTCTCTTGAGGAGAGCTAGGATTCACATCAACACAAATTTTGTCTTTGGCGTAGGAAACTTCTTGCACAAGATGGTGCATTTTGCCTGTGTTGAGAGGAACTTCATTTCACGTGGGCTGGAGAAGTTGGACTGAGCATAACCTACTTCTGGGGCCTCCCAGACAACCAGGGAATTGTCCTTCAGAACTTCCATGGTCTCCTCTTTCTCTCAGAGCTCTCTGCGCCCGTTTCCAATTTCCTGATTTTATCAAGAAATGCTTCCAGAGTGACGTGGGCAGTTTCCCCAGCTGGGATGAGTTGTCCCCTGTTTTGTGTGCCCAGCTGTCCCTGGCAGCCCTTCTCCATCCTGAGCTCTGCAGCAGCCAGCTGAGGAGTGAGTCCTCCCCCCGTGCAGCAGGTCACCGAGCTCAGCGCCGAGGCTGTGCCGTGTTACTGCCGGCTTTTTGGGTGACAGATGGAAAGCCATAAGTTTTGTCACTAAGTGTTGCCTGAGCCAGTAACAGTTGTATGTGCAGTTCAGGGTGCTGGTGTATTCAAAGTTTTATTTGTGTGTTTTGGTTGTGTTTGTGTGATATTGTAAGAAAGAAAAAAAAAAAAAAAGGATTAATCTCTTGGCTGGTTAAAGAGATCTCCCCTTGAAAATAGTATAGAGGAAAGGGAAAGCTGTTTATATTGAATTTTTAATAGGAATTTTCAGCTTGTTTGGTTTATCCCCCTCTCTTTTTCCTTCGATCAACCCTTTACGGCTTTTACCTTTCCAAGTGGTAACTGTAAAATATTTTTAGCCCTGTATTGTTTTAGAAGCATCAGCTCCAGAGAAAGTCTGTATCTAAATAAAAGGCTCACTGTTGGCTCAATCTATGTAAGCTGAGTCTGATCACACTTTGAACACTCTCTGAAGTAATTACATTATTTTTCTGTTCCATGAGTCTCTATTTCAGCGTGTAGAGATCTTTCACTATCAAAAGTTTTTTTAGAATGGTTCAATTACCTGTGGATTATGTATATCCATGCTGTCATTGACTCAGTCCTTAGTCTCAGAGAGGATGGGCAGTGTTAAAATCTGACCTTAGAGCAGGATATGTGAATATTTGCTTAGAATGTGTGAGGTTGGTTCACCAACATATTTAGCTAATTATTGGACAATTTTTATCATTGTATTAGTACATAATTAACAGTTTTGCAACTAGCTTAATAAACAAACAACAATTAAACTTCCACATGTGGCTTACTTTGCAAAGTTACACCGTCATGCAGAACTGATGGGTTTGCCACCACATGTTAGGAACAATTCTGTTATAGTTTAATGAAACTGGTGGTTTGTTGCAGGAATAGCTTTACATTCTTATCAATATCAAATAAAGTATTGGTTATGGGTTGCACTTTGTTGCTTTTTACCAGACACCTTGCATTGGGATTTTCAGAGAATTTTAGGGCCAGTGAGCACTTTTGTCTCATGTTTTAATGAGGAAAATTAACTGAGTTTGAAGAGGAGTCACTGCACTCTTTGGCATCTTAGTGATAATAATGAGATATGATCCTTATCTTCTGCAGGCTCCATGTCAGTCAAATATTACTCAGTTTGGACATCCAAAAGGTCAAGGAAGCGATCTAGGTTTTCATGGCTGGAAACTGTTTTAAGAGCACCAGAGCAGTGTGGCTGGAGTGGCACGAGGGCCAGGGCTGTTGGTTCCAAATGGTGAACGAGCCCAGCCTTGTTCCCAGACACAGGAATGTTTTCTGCCTTCACTGCTTGTAATGCCAGTTATCATAACTTGCCAGGTAGATGTGGCTGAAGGAGGGGCAGATGTTTCCCTCACTAAAGCCATTCTAGGTAAAAACTAAATACTGCACAGATTTCTCATGAGCTGTTGCTGCCCCATGAGTCTTATCCCTATGTGGGACATGATATAAGGCTGGACACACTGTTCTGGGAACCAGCACAGGCAGTTTTTTGCATTCAATGTGTTGTTTTCCAAAATTGCAGCTCTGGTTGGAATTTGCAGCTGCTGAGATTGCAGGCGAGGGCCAGCTGTGAGCCCCCTGCAACGCTGCCTTGTGAAACTGTGTGCATTTCATACTTGTGACATGAAGGGCTGCTGCACCAAAACCCCTGAAATTCAGGAATTTCTGTGTCTTTATTCTCTTTTTAGTCATAAATAAAATCAGGAATTTGTGTAGATATATAGACTTTAATGCATTTGAAATGCATTTTGATGGATTTTTCCTTAATAAACCAATGACAATCACTTTCTTCTCCCTTTTGCTGCTCTTAAAAAAGTTGAATTATTTTGAAAAGGGAAACTTGTCATGAAGGAAGATTTGGTTTGTATTGTTTCATGTGCAAACTTCAGCTTTACCTTTGCAACTTCCCGGTACTGTTTTATGCCTTATGACATTTGTGTCAGATCTATTTTTGTTTCATAATGCAGGCTGTATTCTTGTACACTTTTGGCTGTATGTCATCCCTCTACATGAAAGAGAGCTGGACAGAGGTTAGGATGTTATCTTTTTGAGGCTAATTAAGTTCCAGTATAATCATTACACATAGCCTATATTTTCTTGTTGAATATAAAACTTGTTTTGAGCAGGAGCTTGGCTGAGATAACCTCCCAAGGTTGCTTCTGACCTGAATTATTCTGATTCTTTAAAAACAACAGTTGAAGGTGTGTGTTTATTGTAGAAAGAGACGTTTCATTGCCTAAAATCCTGTTTTTGAGAAGTCAGAGTTCATTGTAGAACATTCTGACTCGTGGTAACAGAAAATGAGATTTCCCAGAAGAAAACTGTAACTCTAACATGGACACAACTAAATACATACTTAAAATTCCCATCCTCAAGCCTCTGAGACCTGTATCTTGCAGAAAATACCTGTTCTTTTCAAGGCCATGTAGCTCACAGAAGGCAAACATGATTTTTCTAGAACAGAAACCTTGCCTTTTAAGAAAAAGGATTGAAATGAAGTGGAAGACTATAATTTAGAAAACAAAAGTCTCCACAGTTGCAGGTTGTGGAGAACTCATGCCATATAAATTTTTTAGAATACCAATATTTCAGTGGCTGAGTTGATGGATGAACTTGGCAGCCTGTCCTCAAACGATCTGGGATTTTTAGAAAAACAAAAAACAACACCCTTAATGCCAGGCTTTAAACTGTATTTAATAAAAAATAGAGCTGTGTGCAATGTGCTTATTTTGCTTTTTTAGCTGGTTAATGTTGCTGCATTCAGCCATTAACTTCTACCTCATTCTGTCAATAGCCAGGACTGGAGATCCAATAAGCCACCCAGGCTGCCTTCAGGAGGATGCATATGGAGGAGAGAAAAACAGCTACAACTTAGCCATGACTCCCTTAACTGTTTCTCCTCTGTGTTTGCCTGATCATGTTTATTCTCTCATTTGATCCTGAGAAACCAAAAACTAACTTAAACATGATCCAGACTCCCTCATGGGACAAGAGCACAGAGTAGTTTGAGCACAGTGTTCATGTTTGGCCACTGAGGAAGACATATGAGCTTAAATCTGGGGTGGGTGAAAGGTCCGTGGGTTTTGTGTGCTTAAACTTCTCTCTGTGAAGTCAAAAGAGAAGAAGGCAGGCAGAGAAGCAGGCAGGAAGAGCAAGGGAATATGAGTAGGATATGAAGAGATCATGGCCTCTGTTCTTCACAGAATCATTTCCATTTCATTTTCTAAAGCCTCCAAAGAAGCAGGTCATCTGGCCTCTACATCTGACAGAAAACATACAGAAGGGTTCTGCCTCCAAACCCAAGCCCTTGCCCACTGTTTTCTGTTCATGAGATTCCACAGACCTGCTTATATACAAATAATTAAAGGTCTCTCTAAAAATGTATAATGCTAATTAGGATAAGGTTTTAATTATTGAACTTCACTGTACTGTGTGCAGTTTCTACTACCTTTAAGACTGGGACATGCAAGAGAAAATGCATGAAGCAATGCTTTAGTAAATATGTGGGAAATTTAAAATCAGTAAACTGGTCCTTGAATCCAGCTGTCCAATAGTTTCTTTCTTTCTTAAGTTGTTCTGAGTCACAGGCAGTTTCAATATAAAAATATACACATCAGGCTAAAAATACACGTTTTCTTCACTGCACCAAGTTCTAATATGTCAGATTTTGTGCAGTCAGTCAAGCTACATAACTTTATTTACTGGAGAATACTGAAAGCTGGCTCTCCATGTCAGTACTCAGAAATAATTAAATGAAAAATAGTTTGACAGAGGGTTGGGGTAAGAAGAAAGCAATTTAATTTCTTTCCAGCTTAGGTTTCATGCTCAGTTAATTACAGAATCGTGGAACCACAGAATAATTGAGGTTGGAAAGGACCTCAGGAGATCTCTAGTCCAGCTTCCTTCTCAAAGCAGAGCCAGCTGTGAAATCAGACCAAGTTGCTCAGAGCTTTATCCAGTCAGATTTTGGAAACCTCCAAGGATAGCAATGGCACAACCTCTCTGTGCCGTCCTCATGGGAAACAAGTTTCTCCTTCTATGCCATCAGACCTGCTTTCATTTCAGTTTGTATCAGTTGTTGCTCATCCTGCTGGGATCTCCACTGTGGAGAGCCTGGTCTCTCTCCTGTGCAGCCCTTTGTAGGCTCTGGGGTCTGCTCTCTTCTCCTGACTGAGCAAGCCCTGCCCCTCCAGCCCCAGAGCAAGTGCTTCACCCCACAGCCATCCTAGCAGCCCTCTACTGACCTTGCTCCAGATGATCAGTGCCCCTCCTGTATCTGAAGGGACAAACCTAGACAAGGGCTGAGCAGAGAGGAACCATTGCTTCACTACATCCCCTGGCCATTCTCCTGTTCATATAGCCAAGAATGCTGCTATGCTTCTTTGCTGCCAGGGCACAAGGTTGGCTCTTGTGAAACTTGTCCTCTCCTCAGCCAGGCAGTTCCCAGCTCTCTCTCATGGGAAGGGGTTGCAGGACTTTGCATTTCTCCTTGCTGACTTTCATAGGGTTCCTGCCCGCCCTTTTCTCCAACCTGAGTGGCAGCCCTGCCCTCGGGGGCTCAGAACATGTTGATTGATCCCCCAGGTCTGGTCCTCTCCATTTACAAAATATTGCCATGCATTTCTAGTAGAGCCATATCTGCTGTATTTATTATAGTAGAAATAAAACAACGCAATTTAGACTTGGTGTTTTGACAGTATGAATTTTTGTTTATATCATAGTTGTAAAGATGTGGAACAGAAAGCTTAATAAAACTTAACTAAATCATACCGACAGTTAAAACACATAACAAAATGTCTTTGTGTGCCAAATACCTATTTTACTTGGGTTTGATTTTAATTCATACATCATGCTGTCCACATTCAATTGCATTTGGACCCTCTGTGTTGGACTTGTTCTTGGGAAAAGGTAGATGCACTCCTGTCTGTTTCCTGAGTGTGTTAATACGTCAGTACATTGGCTGTAAAATGCATGGTGATATCCATTTGTAAAATGGATATGAAAACTATAAAAAGCCAGTGGCTTGGTGCAGTGTCCCGTGGGGCTGGAAAAAGAAGCCAAATCACAAGTCCCATTCCACTGCCCAGGCGTTAGATTAATCTTCTTTCTGGCAGCTATTTAATTCAGAATAGATTTAGATCAGAACTTTTGTTTGAACACAGTGGCCATTTAATCATGCCAAAATGTTTCCACTGTTCCCATTTTTTCTTTCATTACATTGTGTGCTAAAGAAATTATAATCAGCAAAGCACTAGAATTATCACCTGGCTATCCTGAATCATAATGAAGTACTGTGTGGCATTTTACCGTTCCAATTCCTGATTTGTGGTTAAATTTGATATGCAGCATACTGAATTCACATTATTGTGTAAATATTCTCATTATAAGCTATAATTTGCTTTTGATCTGAAAAGGTCATAAACATGCCATCAGTTATTTCATAGTAGTATATAACGATTCATTGGGTTTTTTCTCCACTCAGAATGGGAGGTATCTGCAGGAACTGTATGGTAATGCCTGGCAAATGTTGACTTTTATCAATGGCTTGTGTTTGCTTCACGCCTTCAACTCCTACATATTATAGCAGTGATTGCTGTTTCTGTTTTATTCTATGATGGTTTAGTATTATGCTGGATATACTACTTTGCATAATGTTATCAAATTCCTACTATTAGGCCTTGGAAAATATTCAGCTCAGATTCCAAACTGTTCTGAAATAATAGTAAGTTTAAATCTAATTTGTAGTCAATCATTCAAGGTCCATAAATGACTGTCAACCATCAATTTCATGTATCTTTAAATTTCTTTGAAAAACAAACATTTGAATTTTATCTTTTTCCCATCCCATCCAAAGTCTGTTTTATACTTTTTCTTGCCTTACTATTCCTTCTGGTCCTGTCACAATCTCTCCATGAAATCAGAATAACTTCTGTGTTGCAGAGGCTTTTCTGAGAAAGCACCTTAACATCTCATGGGACTTAGGGGAGGAATTTGCACTCATACTGAGCCAGAAAGGAAAAGATGTAACAGGTGACTTCTTTCTCACATAAAGTCTTGGTGTTAGGGGAGGTGACAAGTTAGCAAGAACAGGAAATAGCATTTTTATTATTTCATTTCAAGTTATTGCAAACTATAGGTGGTTGCTTCTTGGAATTGTCCCAAATCTGAATGGGTGCTTTATAATAAAGTAGAAATGCAGTACAGGAAGAGTTATTAAATGTAGAGGATCTTTGGGGCATGGTGGAGGCATGGATCCTTTGTTTGGATTGCACAGTTCACTTCAGTTTAATTAGCCACCAACGCTGCATTTCTGTGCTGGGAGATTAAACTGTAAGATTAAACAGAAATTTCCCACTGCCAAGGGCTGCCAAAAGCTACCTACAATTCAGGATTTGGGAAAACTGACAAGCACTCTGCACCCCACCCTTTGGGCTCATGGGGAGGAGGGACATGGACTGTGGGTTCTGCCCTGTTCTGCTGTGGGAACAGAAATGTGGCACAGAGCTGAATCCTGCCCAGTGAATTCCTGATGGAAAGTGGTGAGGAGCTCAGTGACCACACTTCCCCAGCTGGGATGGGAACCTGAGCCCCAGAGTTTGCACTAAAGAACACTCCCAAGTCAAACTTCTCAACCAGGCTCTGCAGCTTGGTTACTGGTGGCTTTTTGGGGCTGCATGTTTGCTGACAACCTTTTCACTTTGGTCTTGTTGCTTGCACTTTGTCAGAATTTTCTCTGTGGGAAAACTCAGAATTATCCATAATCCAGAATTACAGTTTGGTGACTAACTTGCAATTTTATTTTGTGATTTTGCTGTCTGGTGAGAGACATCTTCTGTATTTAAGGAGTTTTTCAGGAGACCATCACATAATATGGCTTTAATTAATTTCCATATAGGAACATTAATAAACCCAAATCACGGGAATGACTTTACTGGTGTCTGAAGTCAGTGTCCCAAATTCACTTGAATTGTCATGTTAGCTGAGTACACAGGTGCTGTCTTACAAATCTTCCACTCACACATTTCTCTGTATGCCCTTCAAAATGTACAGGGAGCAAGGATTTTGGTGTTACCTGAACTCTCTTCATACACAGCAGCAATTGACTGATGCACTTTTTCCCTGCCACCATATCCACAAAGGAGAAACACTTTCCTTTTTCGTAGCATGTTGAAAAGCATTTTTTGTGGCTTAAGACAGCTACTTTTATGCAAGTTTTCCCCACAGCCTCAGAATTTTGATGGAATCTTTGGGGATGTGCTGTGGATTTAATCTTACCAACACTGAATTTACTCCAGCCAAAGCTGTTTAAAAATCAAAAGCAAATACATATCTAAGAAAAGTCCCTCACTATCGGTTCCTTCCTCAATTAAAAAACAATCAATATTCAAGATTTCCTTTATTTGGATTCTCAGTCTTTTGATGGTAGAGGAGTGGATGTATTTACTACGGAAGTCATAGCTGAAATTCCAAGACTGTATTTGCTGTGTGTTGTCCAGGATTTTAGTAATAATGGAGATCAATCAGAGGAAGCCCAAATTTTTCTGGCAGACTTCCTTGGCATCATTTTGTCTGGAAAATCTTCATATGGCTCATAAAAATTCATTTATTTCCACTATTGCTTCATGTGATAGAAAAAAGCCACATAAAATCCTTATCCTCAGATGTTTGTTATATATATGTGTAAGAAAACCTTATAGTCCCCATGGCTGTTGTTCATTATTTTAACCTCAACACAGAAATCAGTTAAAAAAGAACAGTTACTTTTTTTTTCATACTTTTATTCAGAAAAAGAAACAAATTATCTCCCTCATTTACATTTATATTTAATCCATGAGACATCTTGTCTTTTTTTCCTGAGTAGCAGGGAACAGATTTGTGTCCAGATAGATAGTTTACCAGGATCTGCCTTTGAAGGCCTATTAATTAAAATGTGGATATTTGCCTTCCTGAGTCTGTTTAAATAAGCCTTAAATGTCTTAGTCTGAAGATTTACACTTTTGCTTTTATACAAATAGCATTAAAAATAATAAAAATAATCATTTGTAAGGCCATTTTTATGATAAAGGAAATTATTTTTGTATAACTAACAATGTAGGAACCATCAATTTTTTTAACTTTTTCCTGTGAAAGCCTTTTAGCAATTTCTTAACACTGAAGAGAAGCATATCAGTAAAATGCATTGTTGTTGTTTTTTCTCTATTTATTTTGCAGTAATGCAGTAGTGGATGTGGATGCAGAAGTCTTTAATATATAAAACTCTTTCTAAACCAGGTGCATGCTTTTGTTAAAAAGACTCATGATGCCAAGAGCTGAGGAGCAGGATCATGTCAAAATATCCCAAAGTCAGCAGGAAATTCTTTTCTAGTTAGAGGGCCTGCACAAAGCTCAGCATTTCAACAGTGCCTCATTTAATGCAGGATACAAATGAGGATTAAATACTGCCTAGAATGACATGTAGAGCTTGCAAAGTCCAAGAAGAGGGTAAAACAAAAAAAGAGGTTTCCTATAGGCACAAAATTGAAGCTAGGAGTAAGTTCCCTGACATTCAGGATAAAAGAAGGTGGAAAAATTTGTTACAAGCAGCCCCCTTTCTTTATGTTTAAACATGCTGGTTAGTATTCCAGCCTGACAGAAGTCAGGAATAAGCTCCCACTGACATCAGTGGAGCCAGGATTTCACTCTCTGGCTGAGGGAAGCCATAGATTTTTATTTCTCCCTTTCTTTAGAACTCAGGCTCCAAGGAGCTATTTGCTTTACATTTGACTTTGCCCATGGGACATCTGCTCTTCCCTTCAGTAGGTGGAGATCAGTTCCCTCCTGGCAAGGAGCTTGGAGCTTCCTGTGTGTGTGTATGAAGGTGCACATGAGATATGGTGATTTTTCCTTTCATCCTTTGTGGTTATGTCAAGGGAAGATTATAAATGTGCTATTTTTATTTGGGTTTTGTTAAGGATGTGTTGTTCTGAATCAATATATCCCTTTTAGCATCAGTCACCAAAGTACAGGTTGTTCTGCCAAGTGGCAGAGCCCAGCAGAAGCCACCCATGCAGGGAGCCCATGGTGGTCACTGTGCACAAGTCACAGAAGAAAGTGGTATGGGAGCAAAAGTTTTTAGGTTTTGGTTAATTCATTACATTACCAATTCTTTCAAAAAAAAATAACTCGTGGCCATAAACTCCCTTTAAGTGTTAAAGAACTCTCAGTGCCTTTAAAGGCAATACTTACCCTATTATCAAAAATAAAAATCTGTGCTTTTCAACCTTACCTTTGGTGAATTTTTTAGCCTTCTTGCTCTTTCCCTTTCCACCCCTTCTTGATCTTTCTTCTTCACAATGGCAATTTTTTTTTATTTTAATTTTTTTTTTTTATTTTTAAATTCCTCATTTAACATTTGGGTTGTGCATGATGCTGCCTTTCTGTTCAGGAGATACGAAGCAGTCAGTATTCCACAGCTGCAAAGTTACTGCTGTCTTGAGGCTGACACAGAAACAGACACAGAGCTTTAGTCTGTTTAAATGGAGATTAAAATTTTATGTAGCAATTAATGGTTAACTGGGGGTAAATGATCCAAAATTACCCAGCAGGGTCCTTGTTGAACAGAAACACTGCTTAATGTGCCTTGTTTACTAACAATCTGATGATGAGTGAGAAGACATTTCTTGTATTCTTTCAGGTCTGTATAGAAGCCAGGGTGTGCTCCTGTGGAACAGCTCAATGGAGACCTGAGAAAGCTGTGCCAGTTGCACCAAGATGCAGCATTCAAAAATGTCAGGTCTCTGACTTCTGGACATGACAGGAAATGTGGGAAGAATCAGATATTTGCTTGCCAGTTTGATGAATCAGGATTTTTCTGTCCACAAAAGCAGTTTTCATTCATGTTCTGGGCGCCAAAAGCAATGGAGGTGCTGGTTTAAAGCCGGAAAGTCGGGCATGAAACTCCCAGTCTGGGAAATAAATTCCTTTTGGCAAAAGAAGGAGAGAAGGGGGACTTCATGAAGTGGTCTTCTAAGCAAACTGTTTTGTTTGAGAAAGTTTGCATTAATGGACATTCATGACTCGAGATTATTGTAGATATCTAACTATACTACAGTTCAGACACCTTTCTAAGGACATAATTTCCTATAAAGCCTATGGATATAAATAATGGTACTGTTAATATTGGCAGAGGTGAGCTTTGCCAGAAAGTGGTCCAGACCCCCTAAATCAAATGCTTACATTTAGAGATGGTGATGAGCTGGTTGTCAATTACTATTTCCTCTGAATAGGACATATTTTCTTCCCCTCTTAAGCTAAAATACAGTCCTGTGACTTTAGTACAGCATATGAAATAGTAGAATTTCACCCCCAGCACACACTTTCCACAACAATCTTCCAAAGTTATCCACAATAAAAGACTCCAAGAAAATAAGAGTAGGAGTTAAGTCATCTGCTATGCATTAAATGTACAAATACTGAAAATTAAAATCCTGTTTGCGGTATGCATCCCAAAAGGTTTAAAGATTGTTCTGTAAGGAAGAGTGGGAAGGCAAATGTCTCTCAATGCATTTTATATATGCTACCTGTGACGAATGTTTCATAGACTTGAGGAATGGAAAGGAAAAGAATCCTGGGGAGGGAAGCAAATTGCAGCTTGGTTTTTAGTACTTGTAGATCTACTTAAAAATTTAAATGGGGAGCATATGATAAGCACTTTGGCTTATGTGATAATAACTACCAGAAATCTTCTGTAAAAATTAGGTTCATAATGTGCACAAGTATCCCAAAAATCCTGGTAAAAAATTGCAAATAGCCACTGATACAAAATCGGAGCGTGGGCAGATTACTCTGCAAGGCGACGAGCCATTTTGCATTTGCTGGCAGGAGCTGGCATCTGTTTTTAGATGTAACATCCTCAGTGTAGCTGAAGAGCCTCTCAGAAAGAACGTTGCTGGGAAGAGCTCCAAGCGAAGACAAAGCCAGGTTTGCAAGATGTGGAAGTGAGCTGGTGTTAGACTTGCACCACTCAGCAAGACCTGCTCTGTGTGTAGTGAGCTCAGAGAGGTACAGAACTGGCTCAGATTTGGCAGAAACAAGAGTCACTTGAGTTTGAGGTTGTCATGATATTTTCCAAATAGCTCATTACATTTGCAGCTTCCAGGTGGGCTGGATGATAGTCTTTGGTCTTTATTATTGTTTCTTGGATGGCTGGGATTTTCCCCTGATGTTCCTCAGCTTGACTGTGCATGACAGTTCTGGCATTGTCTTGGGGAAATGGAGAACTGGCAGAGAAGTGCCTGAGCTAAGGAATCAGGACTCATTCTGCACGGTGCCTTTACTGACACCACACTGTTAAATGGCTCAGAAAGACAAGATAACACTTCCTTTTTCTTGGCCTCGTTGCCTTGATCCAGTACTCACATGCTGAGGTGGGACTGTCAGAGCCCTGACAGCTGGCATGATGACACACATGCACACATCTCTAGAGCTTATTTTTCAAACTAACTCCTCAAAGGGCTCCAGGACGTGAATGACAGTGTCTGCCAGGCTCCACTGTACCTGAGTCAGCACCAGCTGTCTCCAGCCAGAGAGCTAGCCATGATTGTTTATAGAGAGCTATCCATGATTGGTTATTCTTCTACGGGCTTTTCTGCATGCAGTGTGTGGTTCACCTTGTGCCTGTGCCCTGGCAGAACCAGCTCATGAAAAGGCAGTTTGGAATAAAATGGGTAGTATATTTATAGTTGCTGAGTGTTCAACTGGTAATAAACCTGTCTTAATCCTTGAGAGATATTTCAGTGTGATGGCTCTTTGGAACGATCTTGTTTAAGCAAAGCATCATTCATACAGATGCAAAAGGTGTGTACAAGCCACCTCTCTAAACACTCTGGAGTCAGCAGCCACTTACAGCAACAGCAGAGCACTGACGAGGTCCTCCCTGACAGCCACAAACAATTCTCTCATTTGGCAAATGGTCATTATTTTAACATCTCCAGGAAGTCATGGCCAGCTGTGTGTCAGCTGATGAAGGCCTGGAGGGGAACAACCCCGGCCTTGAAAAGTAGGAGGGTGAAAAAAACCACGAGTTGTGGTGTTAAAAGACCACACACGGTCATTTAACCATGCTAGGAGTGGTTTTCTGCTTTTAGCATGACTGCTGTTCACAGGGAACTTTTTCTGGGATTATGGCATTTAAAATCAGAAGTTGTGGCAATATTTTCTGTGGGAAGGGTGATATTGAAATTCTAGCAAGCACATCACTGACCTGGAGTTCAGACATTCCTCTGTAGGTATTTGTGATTTCTCAGCTGGTGCAGTTCTTTGGGAGAGGAGGTTTCTGATGGTGCCTGTCGTATCTAACAACCAGGGCCTTCCAGCTTTTGCAGAAATCTCAGTGTGGTTGATTTGAAAGCCTGGCTCTGCTGTGAACTTAATCTTTGATACTTCTATAAGCTTCCACAGAAGCAGTTTCAGCTTATTTATTTTTCCAGCTGTCACACACTAACAAAATACAACAGTCCTATCAGGAATGTTAACCTTCTGGGGGCTTTTGCAGCCATTTCTTGCACAGTAAAGAGTCCCCCTCCCTTTTTTTTTCCTTTTGGACTTTGGCTAAGTGCAAAGGGAGGCATATCTCACACAAATAAGATTTTTGCCATTACAGTAATTAAGAAGAGACTGTGACTAAAAAGCATTGATCACTTGGTTCATCTCAGTGACAGGGGACTGAGACTCCTACACACTCAGATTTCAGTATCCAAACAGTGAAAAAAACAGTTTGGAATGAAAGGCTTTACAGAAAAACCTGAAGGTTTTTTGTTTGGGGTCAATTGTTTTTCATATCCCTGTGAAGCATTGGTATCTTTTCTTGTAAAAATGACATCTTGAATGTAATATCTCCTTTTTATCTTATAGTGTGTGATGAAGGCAGTTTGTAATTGCTGTGTGGTGGGACTTTATTGAAGTAAATCCACTGTATCTTGTATCCCACTTACTTTTATTCTAAATGCATTTCCAAAGAGTACTTTTTTAAAAAGTCACTTAAAAGCATGTGATCAATATTTCTTTGATTCTAACTGCCAGATACTGATTTAGGTAGTTATTTTTATCTAAAACTCTTCAATCTGCCCACACAACCTAGAAAAATGATGTTTTTGATCAGGGAGTTTCACCTTGGAAAATAAAAAGAAGTCTACAACAATACTGGAAACACATTTGCTGAGCTGCAAGAGTTCTTTCCTGGCTATAGACTGTCCATAAAGAAAGTATCTAATTGTACTAGACACACTTTGGAAACTTTCCCAGAGGAGTAATAGATAAGTTAACGGAGCACTTTTTAATTTTGCAAAGTGCACTCTTCCTTATAATTTACTTAATATAGAAATTTAATGTACTGCAGTTTACTGAACAAATTACATTTAAAGTATTTCAGAGTTAAGTTGAAAGCTCTGCCTTGGTAGCCAGTTGGACTTTATTATTTGATTATCCAGATAAGGACAAGCAGTAACAAAGTTCTCTGTTTTAAGTGGTTCCAGGGATTATCTCTCAAACATTACCACTGTTAAATGCAGATTTTAAATTCCCAGGAAAAAAAACCCCACAAAACAACAAAAAAGACACAGTAGTCCTTTCCTGCCTCTGTGCTAGTTAAGGTGTAGCTCTCTCTTGACCAAAGTCTGAGACGATTTTGTATCTGTTCCGTAACAGCTTTTGTAAATGAACTATAACTTCATTAAATAAAACCCTAAAGTTATTGGAAAATACAAGGATGCTGGAATTTAGTATGGGCAGAACCAAATGTTCTCTTTGTGTGTTACTGCAGCCCAGCTAACTGAGGTTCTTTTCCATTTATTTGCCTGAAACATGGCAAAAAGCACAATCCTGGATTAGAAGTAACAGCATATATTTTCATTAAGCCATTGCCACAGACCCATGATTCATCATGAGTGATACTTCTGTCCTGCCCTCCTGGAGGGCAATCATGTAATGTAACCCCCTCCCCCTCCATTTGTTTTTAAAATTATGTTAGGGTTTTGTTATCAGACAACAGGTCAAATGAGTGTTTGTACTTGGAATGACATAGACTGTGGCATAAATTATCCCAGGCTCCAAAGCAGCTCATTAAAAAATTTCATCTGGTGTGTGATTGAGCTGTACCCGTCTTCTGTGTCAGAAGTAGAGTTGTGATCATAAAATCCTTTTCATGGAGGTTTTTGCCCTGGGATGGGCACACAGACGACTTGGAGGAGAGAATTTTTTAAGCTTTGGAAGAAGCTGATGTAGAGAGTAGATTTCAGAACTGTTCTTGAAAATCTTAGTGACTGAGGAGATGCACTGCTGTGTACTTCACTGTTTAAATTTTCCTACAAATGGATTCTCTGTCAGAAGGAGTTGTAGGAAAAGAGGGCACCAGAGAAAAAGAAGTATCCCTGAGCCTTATGGTGTCTGCTACTGGTGTGTTCTGCAGATGGGAGTCTGAAGAATTTGATGGCCTGTGGGAGAGGGTGGGATGAGGGAAATGGCAGCAGACTACAGTAGCAGACATCAATGAAACCAGGCCATCACACTTAGCATGGAACAATTTTCTAGTCAAATTGCCAGGCAGTTCACAGATTCTGCAATGAGGTGGAGTCTGAGAATCATCAGGCTGAAGAATGGCTCAGACATTGCCAGCTGGGAACTCCCAAAAAAGCCTGCACTGCAATGGCAATGGCGATGCCTCGAAACATCACCTGCTCCCAGAGGGTCTCACCAGCACTGTTCCTCAGTTTACTTTCAGCAGTTCACTGATGGTTAACCTGATGATCTTGGCTTAACACAGAGCCAATCTGGATGAAAAGAATATTTCTGCAACTGAAATGTGGAGAGGTCGTGTGGTGCTTCCTATCTGCCCTGTGCATGTGTCCCTCCATGCAAGACATGGGGTCTCTGAAGGAATTTTAGTAGCTATCCCTTCCTGTGGCGTATCAGAAAATTCTAGTGATGAAATCCATTGCATGATGCTGTGGTCCAGGGGGAAAAGGACAAACAAATGCCCTCCATCAACAAAAAACTGAACAATGTTTTTAGGGCAACCTCTATGCCTAATCCTTGCTGCAATCCATGTTTACATTTGGGTGACACTCTGCTCAGTTGAACTTTTAGGCAGCCTTTGATATATTTCCTTGTGAATACCCTCAGAAAACAAAGCTTGGAGTTGGATGGTAATTGACTTTGTTTTATCAAGGTAAGTAAGGAAGGTGAAAGAGAATTCACTATTAGACAACCTA
This sequence comes from Pseudopodoces humilis, assembly GCF_049639895.1. NCBI lineage: Eukaryota > Metazoa > Chordata > Aves > Passeriformes > Paridae > Pseudopodoces > Pseudopodoces humilis. The sequence goes on along the minus strand of NC_142209.1, from coordinate 25,136,863 downwards.
TTGAATTTGTCAAATTGGGCCAAGGGAGGATTTGTCACTCCTACATCTCTTTTACCAGCTGGGAAAAGAGATGAAATGGCTAAGAATTAGACAATCATTATTATTTTTTTGATGAAAACCTGTTGAACTCTTGAAGCGAAATCAATTAGTTTCCTGGCTAGTAGAGGGACATGGCTTGTGTATTAATAAGGATTCCAAATGTAAATGATAATGGAAGCAGGTGGGCAGGATTTTCCTGGCACTTGGATCTGGGCAGTGCTGCTGTCTGTGGGAAGGCTGGTGATACATCTCAGAGTTTGAATAGCTCTTTGGTGTGAGACCTGATGGCTGGAGGTGAAGGATGAAGTTTGCTTCATGTGGTATATAACCTCAAGATAATATCAGAAAAATATTTTATGCTTCTGCTTGTTTGAAAAACGTATATGTTCCATTTGCTTTTAGTGAAAACACATAAATGGGTAAATGGGTAAATGGCCTCATGAGATTCATGTTCAATTAATGGATGATTTCTGCTATACAAAGATTTTTATTAGCATTGTGATTACTGAGAATAATTAGTCATAGAAGTCTATACTATCATCAAGTTGAAGAACATGACTGGATCTAATTAAAGCTAATGTGAAGGATTGGGTACTGCATTTTGACTAGAATGGCAATGCAAAATCCCATGCTCCTGTGAAGTATGAGCTTCAGTGACATCCTGTGGTCAGGACTCACTTTGTTGCATTGGAAGAAGACATTTTCAAAAAAAGGATGAAGACAACCTGCTTTCTGAAGATCACATGTGAGGTGTGAGTGTGTGTGGCCGTGGCATCTTGTCCTCAGTGACCTCCTGGGAACCTCAGGGTGACAAACTCAGTTTCCTTCTGGGTCATGAGATGGTTCTTCAATTCAAGGAGAAACAAAAGCTCTTCTGCAAGACCAGGGAACAGCCAGCTGGAGAAAAGCAGCAGCCAGTGTTCTAATAGTTCCTCAGAAATGTGATTTTATTATTGGAATACTGGAAGTAATTTCTGCCTACAGTTGTGGATTGAGATAGGAACAGAGATACAGGAAGTTGTTATTATTCACAGACATGAAGAAGATATTTAAGGTAAAGATCATCATTAAGTTCCCTGTAATGACTAATGCTTTATATTCCCAGAGGCCTACACCTTCTTTGATGAAATACCTGCCAAGCTTTGGCTCACATAGGGTTTTCTGCCTTCTCAATGAAACTCTGCTTGTACACTTTGCAGGAAGAAAAGATCTGGTGATGTTGATACACTGCACATGAAGTTGTTATAACAGAAGTGAGATGAGCAGGTGCACAGATCATTCAGATAAAATCACTATCCACAACTGAAATGGAATTTTTTCTTTTTTCGTTTTTTTTTTTTTAAGGTTAGGAAAGCTTAAGTCAGAGTTTTATTGCATTTTTACCTCTATATTTTACCTCTAGCAAATTGTGTAAAAGACTGTCTCCTGCCTGTTGGGAAGAAATAAATAAGATTCATAAGGAATTATCTCACAAATAAACCAATATGTAGATTAAGTGGGCAGGTTGACTTTCTGTTTAACAACTTCTATTCCAAGCCATTATCCCAAATGAATTTGACTGCAAGGGAAAGGAAATTCCCATATCTCAGTTAAGGTGATTGAAAAAGAATATTTTTTTAAAAAAATTGGCTTACTGTTTGTTGCTTACTTCAATTTTTTTTTCCTTTGATGTGCACATAGTTGATACAAACTATGAGTTGTTTTGTAGGTGAATAGTGGAAGTCCTTTAATGAAACCAGCTTTGATAGTCTTCCAAAGATGTGCATCTGAAGAGGGTTGACTTTTACCTTTATCTTTCACATGAATATTTTTCTTTACATTTCAAGAATGCAATGTTGGGACTGGCAATCTGAAAGAATTTTCTATCATTTTGTGTAGGTTGCTACTGCTGCTGCATGTTAGCAAGTGCATTTCTATTATGCATTTAGAAGTTTAGAGAAACAGAATTTTTAAACATTTTGTCTCTTTTCTAAACAACAATTGTTGCCATCAGCTATTTTTTCCTCCCATGCTTTTCTCACAGATCTCCAAGAAAAAAAATTAATATTTTCAACTTCTGTGTATGAAGACAGAAAGGTCTGAAAGACAGACTTGGATATTTAGAAATACCACTCATCTCATGACTGTTTGGTATTAAAATCTAAGTGAAAGTGGTGGAATGCAGGGTGAACAGATTTGAATGCTCACAACCCAGAAAAATCTAAAAATCTGCCTGCTCTTTGTTTAGATGGAAATTTCAGACATGATAACGCATCAACTACAAGATAAGCTGGAGGTGTGAAACAACTCAGTATCCCTACCTCCTTTTCTTTTTTCTTTTTGTTACAACTCCTCCTTTTTTTATTCAGGTGCATTTGCAGTCAGAAGACTCTTATCATATGTGTGCTTATAGATGAAAATGACACACCTGCCCAGTATCTATGGTAACAAAGGCTCTCTTCAATCTCAGGCTTCGTGGTGCTCTTTTCTGCCTTTTTATCCTCTGGAAGAAGAGATAATAAAAAATATTTGTGACAGTTTGTTTTAATTTCTATTACCATTTATAAATTTTATGTAATAATCCAAGCATCTTGTCACTATAAGCTTTTCTCCATGATTACAGAGGGTTGGTCTTTTGTAGTGATGCATGGTTTTTGTTTTTCTCCTTGGGAATATGATTAAAAATGCAAGAAGTGGTAAAATGAACATTGTCCTTTTAGAAAAGAATCGCGATGAGAGAGTTATGTATAACAAGTAGAATATCTAAAACTGCATCAAAGAATTCTGTTTCTAACATAAGAAACTGCAGATCTACAGGGAAATTACTTTAATCAGAATGATAAATAAACTCTAGTCCATTTTTTATTATGGAGAACTGATCCAATGTACTCAGCTTTTTTCTGCTGTTCATGGAAAGGCAACTCACAGTATCAGTTAGCTTGGATCACTCTGCAGTGAATCAATACTTCACAGAAAATAATTGGATTAATAACTTTCTCTTTATTTAGAAACCCTGACAATTAAAAAAAAAAAAGAAAAAAGGTCTGTTTTTCCTCTTAAACCTCTTGCTCTTTCCAGACTTATGAGTACAGCCAGTATTAGCTAAAGGAAAGGGCTTCAGTACCATCTGTTTTGCCTTGTTCTGAGATTCAGTGAAATCAGAAGACAGCCTGAGCATATTTTAAGTGGTATTGTTTGTACGTTCTTTTAAATCAAGGTGAAGAGACAAGTCTCCCTGTGGAGTTCAAGAATCACTTAGCAAACCAGATCCTTGTCAGAAAACATAACAATATTCTTTCTTTATAGTGCACTCTATTCAAGGCTGCCTTTCATACGACTACCCGTGACATAAGGCTGCTATTCTTCAGTTCCTCCTGCTCTCCTATTTCTCATTTGACAAGCACCTTCCAACAAGTGCAAAACCCTCCACTTCTAAGAACAGGCTTTCTATTAAAATGTGATGTAATCCTCGCTATGCCCTACTTACAAAACCTCACAGGCCTAATATACTTCCCAAAGGTCTGTGGGTCAGATTTTGTCCCCAGGAACATGCATGTAAATCTCAGTGAGTTCACTGGAGTTGCTATAGATTTACACTTGTCTAGCAGCAGTTCTCTGCTCTATTCAGCACATAATTCCTGCATCATTTAAATATGATGGTTAGGAACGTGATAATTTACTATTTTGTTCTCATTACAGCTCATCAAATTTGGATATACAGTATGCTGGGATTTGTGTGAGAGCTTAAGGAGAGAAACAAAATTACAGAAATGCATTTTTTAATCCAAGCCTGTAAAGAGTTTTGCAAATGAAGGTGAATAACTTGGATACAGCTGTGAAAAAAATGTGCACAGTGATTTAAAGACGAATATAGTCAAAGCCACAGACTTGGGAGAGTAAACTTTTTGCAGTATTTTTTTAACAGCTCTGATCTAGGCAAGGACACAAACATTCAGAAACGACCTGATAAAGGATGTTGTGAAATGCAAAATAATTTTGAGATTATTCAAATCTGCAAAAACCCTTTAACCTAGAAGCTGAAACCCTCAGCTAAGTGGTGGAAGGAAAATTGGGAGTCAGGTCCCTGTTTGACTACAAGGCAGGGCCATATCCAGTGGGGATTTTCCTGAGATTTCCCAGGTTCCAGGACCAAGTTCTAATGGATTTCAGCTAGTTAGTTTCTTAAGGCTAAAGAAAACAACTTTGAAAACATCAGACCTGCTAAGCTGATTAAGCTGATAGCATTTTTGTTTAGCTGTCTGGCTGGGAAATCAGTTATTTTCACATCTCAGTTCCACAAATGATGTCTTTTATTTCTGTCCCAGCAGCTAAATCAGCCTTCCCCACTGCAGTTTGTTTTCCAGGTGTGTGCAGTGACTCTGGGGGAAAGGGTCAGGGCTGGACTGTGCCTGTGTGGGGTTGGGGTTGGGTGTGCTTGGACACCTCTCAGCTGGAGGGGAATCCATTGCTGGCAGGCAGAAGTGGGAGTTCATGATGTCAAGGCTGGAGCACTGTCTCAGGTGATGCTGCTCCTCTCTCCCTGGTGAGAAATTTAGCTCACACAGAGGCTGTTGAAGGCAGAATGGCTGAGGCAGGGCAGCATGAAATTTTGTTTGCCATCTATGAGAAAAACTCTCTTTTATTCTGTTCAGCCTGTTCTTCAGATGTGACCAACATTGATTACCACCTGATGCTAAACATCTGGAATTTTCTGACCTTTAAATGGTCAGCCTTCATGTGGAGGTTGACCTTCAGGGCTGAAGAACAGAGATTTGTGCATTTAGATGTACGTGAACATGATATGCACATATACAAAAACATAGAGACAATAGAGACTGCATTATCACTCTCTTTGAATTTCTACTTTTTTACTACAGAGCCCATAGAGGGTAGTGATAGCAGGGAGCAGAGGTCGAAAATATTAACAGGATCATTTAATGTTCCCAAAGAATTCTCTTTTTCAAGGTTATTCTAATACCCTAGTCAATAGTAATATCATCACACTGTCTTCATGTAATCAAGTTATGCTTAATAAAATATAGTGCTGAATTCTCAAATTTAAAATGAAGATGGAATGGGAGGGGAAGAGTGTGATAAAGAAAGTTGTCATCATCATTTTATCAAATAACTTCTACTGAACAATGGTGAGGCTCCACAAAGGTTCAGTGGCCTCGTTGCACAGAGGTCACCCAGAGATAACGTGTCCTTCCCTGTCACTATTTCAATTGTTCCAATTGTTTCCATTTTCCTACAGGGCTGGCAAGCATTTTAGAATCCATGGGAGGAAGGGAGGAAAATCCTCTTTATTCAAAGTACAAAGTCATGGAATAGCCCAGTTTGGATGGGAGCTTGGTGGGAATCATTTTGTGAGCAGTGAGTTTAGATGAGATTATTTAGCACCCTGAACAATTGCATCTCAAAAACTGCCAGTGGGGGGACTCTACCACGTCCCTGGGGAGCAAATGAAACATGAAGAGCTATCCAGACTTCCCCAGCTCTGAAAGGTGGGTGTAAATACTCTCTCTTGGAAAAGCTGTTTGGGAGAAACTCCTGCTTTCTTAGTGAATTTCTACATCCAAACAAGGCAGCAATCCACAAGGAAATTTGTATAGAAGATGAAAATGATTGGGGAAGAAGCTGAAGGCTGGGAGAACAAAGGAAATGATTATTTCTACGGGGAAGAGAATGTGATTGCTCAGGAAATAATCACACTTGTTATTTAATAAATAGTGTTTCTTCTATTTATTATGTAGCTAGAACTTGTTTGGTGTCTATGAGGAAATAATTGATTTGACTTTTAACACACACTTAATGAGTTATAGAATAGCTCAGAAATCGTCACACTGTGAATGGAATTGTTTTCACAGCTGATTTGTGAAATTCATGAGCTCAAACCCAAAAGTGAACTCCTCCCACATCAAAGGTTTATTTGGGTCATTCCTCATGCTCAGCCCACTTGCAGCAATCAGATTGAACCTCCAAGATGAATTTTTTCTTTCTAAGCTTAGGGGTGTTTGAGACAAAGGTGCTGTTGTGAGGTTCCCTTTGAAATTTTGTTTTACAAGTGCTTTCATGGTGATTGGCAATATCACATCCCATCACATAGGAGAAAATGAGGGCACTCCAACTGCAGTTTGGGTCACATGAAATTTCTGATGGATGCACTCAGAACCATGAATTTAAGCCTCACTCCATGATTTTATCTTGGCTTATTAACATGCAAAAGCCCATAGAGTATTTTGTTTTGGTTTTTTTTATTTCTTGGAACCTACAACATGCACTGGGTACTTTTGCTGCATTTCTACTCCACTTTCAGCCTCGTCACTTTAAAAAGGAGGGCAAAAAAAGTCTCTTTTTGCAGTCTCAAGGGCTCAAAACTTACTGGAGAGAAATGTGACTGTGGTCAGTTACCAGACTGTCAGTAAATGCTGATTCATTTAAAAGTAAAAGAAAATAATCTTTTCTCCTTAACTTCAAATGTGAGGGGAAAACTGGATATGGAGACTTTAAAGTAAAGGGTACTTTTTTTATTCTCCTCCTACCCCCTAGCTGATCAAGGCTGATTTGTAACTGATAGTCTGTAAATTTTGGGAAATATCTATAAAGACTGAGATTGCTTTTGCAGCATTTGATAAGAGCCTCTGTGAGAAACAGATAAACAAGAAAATTATTTTTTCTCTCTCGATTGAGTATTAATATGTTGCACAATTTCATAGATGTAACACATCTCTGTAAGTAAATACCCTCAACCACAAGACCAGATTGTGCCAATAAAAGGAAACTTCTTTTTAATGGAACTTATGGATTGAAATGCTGGGGGTTTTGTTCCTTTCATTTTAAATGAAGCCAAACATAATGCAAGTTGGGGATACAGAGAGTTGAGGAGGCTGATTGAAGGAACCAGTGTTTTCAGCATATGGCTGCTATAAATACCATAAATGCCACTTTTACCTGCTTCCTGTGATTTTCTTTTATTCTTGTGGCACTCAAGGACCTGCAGAACATTGTGCCCACACTGCTCAGACACAGGCTAGGGACAGCTCACATTTCCTGTCTCCAAAGGTGTGGGATTATCCAGTCAGTGGGAACAAATCCAGGCCATAGAAAGGCACCACACCTTTGCAGCAGCGGGGGACATTCAACATTTTCAAGCAGCTTAGGAAATAATGGAATTGTCCATCATTTGAAATCTTTAATCAACCTGATATCTTTTGCAAAAATACATTATTCCATCAAAAATTTTGGGTTTGATGAGCGTTATGGGGTGGTGATATGTGCACTGTGGAGGCCAGGCAATAATTTCATGCAAAAGCAAAGCTACTACTTGTGCTCACAATCTCAATACATCACCCTTCTGAAACTGGTTTTTTTTCTTCACAACCACCAAAATATTCTTTTGGGTAGGATGAGGGCCAGAAAGGAATGCAGTAGTCCAGCTGGTGGGTAACAGATAACAAGATCATAAAAATTAAAGTTATACTTTGGGTAATTAGGAAGTTTGCTTATTCTATCATTAATTGTGCAGCTGTTTAATTTAAATATAATCTGATTCAAAGTGTTAAAGTTTACTCCAAGCTGAATGTTACTGTTTTCCCTGCAGTCTGCAGCATTTTGCCAGGGAAATATAAAATCTGGAAATAAAAGGAAAACAGTATTTTTTGTTTGCAAAATTACATGTTATGCCTATCTATAATTTTTTTTTTTTTAATAAAAGGAACTTGAAGTAATGCAATTATTTCTACTGGGAAAACCTCTCAGGAGCAAGTTGTACACAGTAATTATGATTTTAGACTGAGCTGACATCTTTACTAAGTTCTGTGTTATCTTACCCTATATTAAGTATGTTCGGTTTTTGAAGTGGGTGTTTCAAATGTCTACTCTTAATTATCACTGTGTAACTGAAGAGAAGTACAAACTCATAGCCCCATAAATGTGAAGACTGTTTTGATTTGGTTTGTTTTGGTATTGTTTTTCACATATAAATCATATGGGCACATCTGCTACTGAAATGGAGATAAGCCTCCTGGTGTTATCTTATTTCTTAATTGTAGGCTCTCATTTTCTGGGGAGAGTGTTGACTTTGTCCTTCCCTTATCATGCCCTCCTCTGCTGTTTACTTGCTTATTTACTGGCAAAGCTGCTTATATTTTAAACCTATCTAGGCAGAGCAAGCTTTAAAAATGCATGTCAGATTCGTTTTAATTCAGAAACCATTTTGTTTAGCAGCACATGTAGGCTTGCTCCAATTTTCTATTTCCTTTTTTCCTATTTCACACTAGAGTCATAGAAATGCCTCCTCCAGATAACAGAAGGAGGCAGGTGTTATTGAGAATAGTTTTTTTTGTGAAAAAGTGGAACCATTATTAAAAATACTTTCAGATAAATGTCAGTCTTTATACTTCCTGATATTTAACACACAATTCAACTTTTTCTACTTGCCTATCTCTGGTGTGAGATACTCTTTGAAATGAAGCAGTCAGATACAAACCAGAGCTGCTTCTGCTGGGATGCTGCTAGTGCTGAAGTCCCAGGCTGAGAAAGCCTCGCAGGATTTTGGATCTAAGCTGATATTTTTCATCTGGCTGCAATATCATTAGGGATAAAATCCTGTTGCACTGCCTGTGGTCGGATGCTCTTTGACCTTGGCACTTCACAGTTATTCGGAGCTTCCCACTTGATCATTGCACAGTCACCTGTGCCACTTCATTTGCAAATGTACTTCCAATCTCATGAAGTAGATACAGGTTTTTTTTGGTGGAAAAGCTGAAAATCAGAGTGTTTGAAGCAGGAAGGACTGATGGGATAGGCTAGCAATAGGGGAACGCTGGTGCATCAGCCATCAAGGTTCTCTTTCCTTATCTTGTTTGTCCATTATCAGGGCAAGTCACTGTCTTTATAAAGAGTGTTTCATTTGATGTTGCAGCTTTCAGATATTCATTAGGTAAGATTAATTAACTAAGGGAAGACAGGTTAGTGCTGCCATTTCAGTTCTGGCCATGGAAAAGTGGGGTCCACAGAGGTCTTGATTTGCCTTGAGGTTAAGAAAGGTTCCAGAGTCAAACTCAGGGCTGTGAGAGGGGATTGAGCAGATCCAAATCCAACTCCTGGGAAAGTGCCCAGTGCCCAACCAACCACTGCTCTGTGTCTCAGATTTGAGAAAACGTTTTCCCTGCCATAATATCCTGATTAATTGGCTCCTGCTTGGCCTTACACGTGGGAACCACGTCTCACAGTCCTGGTATCCCTTTTTGTACCTTTTGAAGGTCATCTTCTCCATTTTTCCACAGCTGTTGTATCCTGTCACAGGTATTAAGTAGAAAGCGTATTTTGCATCTCGTTTAAATGTGCCAGATAAAATGGGGAAATGAGAAATGCAGGTGGATTAAAAAGTAAAGGTTTAACCTTGCAGACAGTACTGAAGAGAATCTTCCAGATGTGATAAATCCGTGTCTTTAGATGATTTATGTTGCAGTTAGCTGTGCATCCAGGCAGAGAAAAATTAATAGAACAGAACCTGAAAGTTTTGGAAAACAAACAAGAGATAAAAGTATTTGGAAACATAGAAACTGTTCTTCACCACAACAGTAATTTTAAACAATTCAGTCCTGGTAATCAAAAGTGTTCTGGGAAGAAAAAGCAAATTCAGAAGGCTCCAGACCATGAGCAGCAGGAATTTTCATAGGTGTAAAAGGACCACTTTCCTCAAATATTGCTGAAGTTTCTAGATAAATTTATAGTAAATGATGCATTTTGCTGAAATTTCTCTCAACTTATATATAGGACAAGTGGAAGAGTCAAATAAGAATAATGTCATCTGTGAGTTTCTGAATAACCTAAAAATATGCTCTTAGAGGATAAATAGAAATTTCAGAAATAGAAGTCAGAGTAGAGTGCTTTCCATTTTTAAGGCAGATGTCTGTGACACAGACACTAAATTCAGAGATCCATTCTGTCTGATTTCAGAAACACTTAGGAGCATCATGTTGCTGTGTATCTGCTAGACCAACTGCAGCAAATAAGTGACAAAAAATTCTGTGTGATGTTGGATACTGTGAATTTGTTCCCATTTCTCCTTGCAACTGCAAAGTTATTTAGTATTTATTTTTCTGTAATTTTATTTTTCATTTAGAAACTCCAAATTATTTAGATTTATTCCTATCTGATTCTTAACAAGTTTTGAATTGTCAAACATTTAGGGAATTAAAAAAAGACTGGACAATGTGCAAAGAATTTTCTGGTTTACTGAGTTTTTTTTTCTCCCCAGCAACATCCTCGTTCTTAATTTATTTATATTTTATATTTGTCTTCCTAATTAAAGTAGATAAAAAATTAAACTAAACATTTCCCTAATGGATAGAAATAATAGACTGGCATAATTAATTTTAAGCATTTAGATATATCCTTTGCATACAACCTTCCCTGTGAGTAGTTGTGGTCACTCCGTGTGGTTTGCACTGTGAAGGCCACAGTTTAAAACTGCCCTAATAAAACCCCATTTCAATTGCAAGTCATTTTCTTTGTCTGATATTTTTAATGTGCTCTCCAGTAGGCCAACTTGCCTGAACTTTAAGTCCTGTTTTAAATTTTGTATGAAAAAAGAGGCGCTGTCCCAGGGGCAACAGGATGGCTAAAGCAAGATTTAATAAGAATTAACAAAGACTCACCTGTCAGAGCTTCCTTGTGCAAGGCAGAAGCCTGCAGGCAGAACACTCCATGCTCAGTGGGGTTACTCTTTCCCTCCCCTTGAACCCCAAAATTTTGTGGCTGAAACTGCCTCACTTCTCTTGCCTGGGCAGAGTTTTACCTGGGTTTATTCCAGGAGCTTTTCCTCGAGCCTCCAGGTACTTACAGCAATGATACTCTGGAGCCTGCAGCCACACAGAACCTGTAATAAAAAGAATGAGACAGTAGGTATGGCCCTGGGAATTTCCCAGCCTCCGAAGCACACAGGCAGGTAGGTGTAAACCCTGGAGAAAACACTTGTGGAGACTTCTGCAAATGAATCCTACAGGCTTTGTGCCACTGCACTTAAAATGCCTTTCCAGTGGGAATAACACTGGAACTGGTATTTTCACCCAGACTGGAAGCCACTGTTTAAAGTGTTATTGTGCATCCTTTTCCTTAGTAGCACCTCGAGCTATTTATCTTTCATTGGATTTAATAGTTTGTTTTCATGCTGGGGCAGATTTGCCAAATAGTTCATTAAAAAAAGTATTAAAAAAAAGTTGCTGGGGTTGAGGAAGCATTGTGGTATCTGGATTCTTCATGGCTTGAAGAAATGTAATGTTGTTTTTTTGACTATAAGGCAGAATTGCTGCATGTTTGTGCTAAAATTATCCACAGTGAAACTGTTAATAATAGTAACATCAGAGAGGTAAAAACTGCAGTTCACACAGTTTAGAGTTATCACCTCTACCTGTTTGTAGGAGGATATAACACTGTGCTGGATTTATTCTCTTATTGTTAAGTTGTTAAAAGTCACAGAGGAGGAATACATTTATGTGATCATTCTGGTTTTTTAGTAAAGTGGAAGAATCACAAAGTGCTTAAATGCCAAGATTAGGGAAAAAACAACAGACTGAGATAACTGGATTAAACCCCAGACTAGAGCAAGAGACAGCTTTAATTTCAACCTCTTTAGCATTTCCCCTTTTCCTCCTTCTTTCTGGATGGCTTCAGGACAGTAATTTTCAGGTAACTTAGAAATGTGCCCAAGTCCTGCCTTTTTGGACTGAAAGTTTTGCAGCACCTCCTGCAGGACTGGACCACCCACCATGGGACTCCCATTTACATCTTTGCATTGTTTTACAGATAGGACTAAACCTGTTTTTTCATTAATTAGCTTGTAAGCTTTTGTGGCAGGGACCAACTCATTGTTATGTCTCTGTGCAATGCTGAGTCCAATGGGATCATTGCTTATTATTCATATCAGAGGCAGCTTAAGGCTTGTCAGCTGCATAGGCAAAATTGAATTTTGCTGCCCCTGGGAGGGCTGGCCTGGGTGGTGAGGTTTTTCCAGGGGATATGGCAGAGGGTACATGGAGGGATTTCATTGTTGGGAGTGTCAATATTTTTGACATGATTGTGAGATACATGGGGATACTGCAGAATAAACTATCTTAGCTCCTTTCTCCAGCTGGGGAAAAAATAATTAAAAGCTTGGTTGAAAAGGTGCATTTTTCTTCATGGCTCCTGAGATTTCAAAACTACAATATCAAATTTTTTTTTAATACTTTTTTAGCCCTGTATGTCTATTTGATTACTTTGAAGAAGGAAGTGAAAGTGTCTCAGAAATATCAGGTAATATAAAAGTTAGAGTGTGACCAAACATTTTGGACTTTGAGAGTGTGTTACCCTTTGCAGCTGATAATGCTACTGTTCACTTACAGAAGCACTAGACTGGCTGCAAACTAACAGAAAATATGAATAAATATTTGATTTTAGTTATTGCTCCTATTATGTGCAATACAGCAATATAATTGTTACTTGTAGGCATATAACAGGAGTCTTGATCATTTCTTCTTGAAATATTACTGATACCTCAGTTGATCAGCCTTTAAAACATGAAAAGAGACATGGCCATGAGATAAATATATTTATATCCAGTAGAAGTAGAGGTCTTAAAAATGTTCTATCTACAAAACTTGTTTAGTTGAGTATCAAATGAAGTTTGCTCAATTTTAATCTTATAATTTTGTGAGAATAAAAAAGATGGGCATGACTCAGAGTTGGTCAAATGTTACTTAGGTTTCTGTCACAGTGCTTCAAAACTTTTCCTCATGCTTTCTAAAATCTGATCTTTCCTCAGATTTGAAATAACTCCTTAATTAATGGATAGGTTATACCATTTTCAACAAGTTCTGTTAAAAATGCAGCTCTCCTGAAAACAAATCATGACAGAACTGAAAGGATGCAAAAGGATTTATTCAGTAAAATGTATTTCATTTCTGAGAACTACCATGGCCTATAGATTTCCATGCATACTTCTGGAGTCTTCACCTAGGAAATTGCCAATGTTGAAATCCTTTTCTTTTCCATTACTTAAATTTTGCTGAATTTCTATCTGTTTTTACTTTCAAATACATCAAGAGAAAAGACAGTCCACCGAGGACTGTGCAAAAAGGGTTTTAGGGGTCTATTAAAGAAAAGACAGATGTGAGAGTTTAAAAAAAATATCATAAATCTAAGTAGCATATTCAAGCTTCAAGTAACTAAATTTGACACCTGATAAGAGTAGAATTGCACATCTTGGAGAAAAACATTACGTGCCACCTAAATTATGTATTGCAAAGTTTTCTTGTGTCTGCCCCAAGGTGCCACCCAAGAGGGTGAGGTTTCTTCCCTCTCCTTACATAGAAACCTCACCAGTTCTGCACAGCCCAAACTGTGACCTCCCTTGGTGGCATTGCTCTCCACAAAGTGGGACTCCAGCTGTTCTCATTATTTTAGTTGTCACTCCTTGTTTGTTTTCATGAACGTGAGTCAGCGTGTCCCAAGCCATGCACTTGTGCAAAACGAAGCCAGAAAAACCCTGGTGGTGTAGGAGAACCACTCAGCTTCCAAGTGCTGCAATTTATTTTGGGGTGCTAAGAGTTATTTAACATAGAAAATGTTCTCTTTCTGATAGAAAAAAGTATTTGGAGAGGGGTAGAGAATGACAGAGAAAAGATGACCTTTTCCAGAGGCACCCACTCTCTTGCAAATTTGAGAATGCAGTAAGAGTCAAATGATTTCTGGTTCATAAGCTTGTGAGGGAGAAGCATTTTAATTTCTACTTAATACATGGGTATGTATGTTACACAGAATATAATCACAGAAAATTGGTAAATGTGAACCTTTTGCCTGGCTGGAACATATTAATGGATTAGAGGTAAAATGTGCTGTACCTGAAATTTTGGGGAAATGGAAATTAATTTGGCTTTGAGTTTCATATGGTTTCCTTGAAAGATTGTTCATACAGTATTTTATGCATAAATGTCTTGTGGAGTGGTAAGGGGTTTGCTTTTCTTTTTGGAAATTCCTTTTAAACTCATTCTTGCTGCAGATAATAATTATCAATTTAAATAAAATAATTGATAAATAATTATCAATTTAAAAATTACATGCATGAAGAATATAATTCTCTTACTCTCTCATTCTCTCTTAGTTTTTTATACAATATTGGCAGATATCCATACATAAGATATTTTGTTCACACAGTTACCCATAAAAGTTCTGCATTCTTACAAGCTGGAAGATAACAATATTAGATTCATTTTATAAAATGATAAAAAAGGATTCACACCACCGTTATTTATACACATATCTGGACACTCTTGGTATAAGAAAAATAAATGAATGCATTGGAAGTAAAGTAATATTTAATTTAATATGGTTCCAACTTTTCTGTTGAGAAGGTGATTCTCTTGATAGTGAGATTTAAACTCTTATCTCTGCTCTATGGCTTTGGACATTGCCTTCTATTTGGCAGCAAATGAGAAATTTCAGAGTAAACAGCTACAAGCAAGCAAATGTTGTAGACAAACTCAGTTACTACTGCAGTTCTTCTGTGTAAAAGCTTCTGAGATATGATTAAAGTTGAAACCTAAATGGAGATAAAACAAATAGGCCTAAGCTAAGTCCAAAAGGTAAAGCAGAAGAGGTTTATTTATTTTTAGGTAATGAGATTACAGTTTAAATTGCATTTCATCTCATTAAGGGACTGTTAACGTCTGTTACCTCTTTTTCTGACATTAAGTTACCATATACCACAGATTCCAGCTAATGACTTTTTGAGGGAGACATTTAGGACATTTCCTAGGAGAGGTTATATTCATTTTTCTACTCCAGGAAAAAAGATTGAAATTTTTTTTTGAACATACTGGTGAGTTAATTTATCTGATTAAGGATTAATTGTGATAATACAGTCCCAGTGATTAGGTACCTTCAATGTAAAATTTGACTTCATATATTACAGATTTCTAGATTAAAGACCCTGATAGTCTTTGACCTGGTAATGACCCCATGTTTGAAAGTAATTTTTTCGAATAAGGTGGGGACAATTGTATTTATGGCCAAGTTCTAAAACCTCAGTTTGGGCTGATTTGATTTTTGTTTCAGTAATTTTTTTTTTTCTGTAAAGTGAATATGACTTCTGGTTCACCACAAACTTGGTCAAATCCCTGTATGCAAATGCTGTGCTGAAAAACACGTTCTGCTCACATGTCAAAGCTGCTTGGTTTTCTAAAACCTAGGAGAAGTAAGCTTTTATGTATTGAAGTTCAGAAAAATTAGACTGACCTGATATTTTTTTGTGGGAGTGAACCATGCAGTTTAAACACTTATTAATCCCTTTGTAAGTGCTGTGACAGAATTCTGTCACAACAGGCTGAAGCATGAACGTAATTTACTTTTAATACCAGCTGAAACCATCCCTGGTTTCCTGGTGAATACTTCTGTACAGTGACCATATAAATAAAAACACATTACAAATGACAACACCTTCAAAATATTCTGGTGGATCTAGGGGTGGTTGCAGGATGTCGTGCAAAGGCATTGACCTGAATTTTGCCATTATTTCTCAGATTTTGCTTTCCTAGGTCGCAGAGTTGCTATTTTTCTGTAGTCTGTATCTTTTTTGTTTGGATTTACTCATTGAGAATTATCCCATAATAAAATGGTTATCCATTAGTGAAGCAGAGGGAAATGAGAGGATACTGAGACAACAGAAAATTAGTTAATAACCCCACCAAATCTGCATTGAATGTCTGGGAGTGCAACACTTTCTCTTTAAGAGAAATAGAACACAACTGCTCAACATAGAAAGTGAATTTAAAGTAAGAAAAGGTCAAGGGGGAAATCTCTGTGTGAATATTACCCCACTTTCAGATTTTGAAAAATTCTAAACCACAAAAATGCTTCCTGCCTCGTAATAGACACTTATGAGGGACAAACTTTTATTTCTACCTCCCATGTAATGTGATGAATTGAACAGATCAATGTCAGCCTTTGGCCAGGCTGGGGTATATTTAGGTGTTAGAGGGAAAAATTTTCTGCATTATTTAAGATTTTTGGAATGTGTTCTGGTTTTGTTTGAATCTGAAGTTAAAGGCAATGGTGGGGATACCTGATAATGGTTTCCTTAGGGGTGCTGAATCTGTTTTTTTAGGATTGTCCATGCTCTGAGATGGAACAGCCTCCATTTCACTGTGTGTGTGCAGCCCTGTGCAGTGAGCTGAGCAGATCTGATGTGTAATTGAAAGGAACAGCTTTGTGACTGAGAGTAATGGAGATTAATTAATGCATTGTTATTGCTAGAGAACTGTTTGTGAGAAATTTTGCATTTATTTTGAATACAATGGAAATATGGGAGACTGGATTATAACTGGCATGGGTTTGAAGGATGTCCCAGTTTATTTTCTCCCACTGTTGCATTTTTCCTCCCAAAATTGTTAATTTTCCAGGCCAGATGTTTCTTTCTGTATTTAGTTTTAGTAAATGGTTTAAATTCTTGACATCAAATTCTGTCAGTAATTTTTCAATAATTTTTCCTCTGTATATGCCAGGACTGCAATGGCAGGACAAACAGGATTTGTTCAAGCAAGGATTTCAACCTGGACAAATAATGTAGCTTTAGCATATTCCCCAACAAAATCCCATTAACCTTAAATCATTCTCTTTAGTCAGCTTTGATATTGTTACAAATACTACACTGTTTGAAACACTAGTATAGTAATAATAATGCCCTAGATTAGAATTAGTATTAGAGTTTTTCTGTGATTAGTTCAATTTTTAATTTAAAATATTAAGAGAAAGAAAGAGTGGGGGTTTTTATTTTGAACTAATTGCATGTAAAGGATGACTGCAGCAATAGTAGTAAAAGGCAGGAAGCTATATCATTGCTAATCAATCTAGAGAGCTCTGTCTCTTACAGATGTCAATACAAAGTTAAGTGCTAAAATAATTGTAGTGTAGGCTTTCTCATAATTACTGTTGTTCATTTGGTGTGTTGTGCAAAAAAAAAAAAAAAAGAGAAAAGAGGAATTTGCTTTGCAGTCAGCAGCCTCAAATCTCTAAGGAGAAAGAAAAAGATAGCAGAAGGCTGATAGTCATCCATCATTCCTGACAATTTCACAGCCTAGAATAACTTGACAGAGACCCAGAACAAAATGTTGTTGAGAATTGAATGCTGCTAAGCTGAGTGAATTGACTTTCTGATGTCAAAGCAGGACCTGCTTGAAGTGGCTGATGATTTTCCTTTTCTGACTTCAGAAACACTGATACTTAAAATGCCTTGTGGTACAAACGGGGGAATTTGGAACCCGAGGAATTGCTTTAAAACTTTCTGTGTCCTTTTAAAGAATTTTATAAGGTGATTCTGGTCAGCAAATGTGTGGGTGAGTAGCACACCTACTGTTAAAGAGTATTTGATCATTACCTTCCTCAGAAAGCAGGAATAAAGAGTCAGAATTTTTCTCAATTGTCCTGAAACTTAATATTTTTCAAGACCTGGCTCATTTAATCTAAATTTGTCTTTGGTGCTGTGCCAGCCCCTCTTTTACAAGCCTTGGGAAGGTAGGCTTAGTTTGTTTCTGTGCAGAACATGGGGTTAAATTTGCTGTATTTGAATCCACAAATTTGTTTCCTATTTTTAAATTAAAAATTTCTTGCATTTTGTTTAGAATGGGTGCAAAATTTCTTCATGATAACATTAAAATGATGTAAGTTGTTGCAGTATTTACTTAAACATTATTGTTATATGAAGGAGATAATTTTTGCAGCTATTTATTTAGAAAAAAACCCATGATATTGGAAATGTTCCTAAATTATTATAATTAGGGATTTATTTACCAATAAATATTGCCAGTTTTATCTACTATTCAAAGAGTAACCTTCTAAATTGCTTACAGCCATTAAATTGTATGAAGAACACCAACTGCAGGGTCTAAATGGAAAGAGCTCTTGTTTTGTAAAAGACACATATATCTTAGAAGTGTAAAAGAAATAGAATGTAAATAGGACGTGTGGGCCAAGCATGCCATCCCTGATCAATAATGCAAAAGGTTTAGCAGGTTTATTTGTAAACCTAAGAGCACAGATTTAGTCAGAATGGGGCCTTGTACAGTACATGCAGGTATTTAAAGGTTAGGAACAAGAAATTTCATTAATCTGGCAAATCCTCTGCTGTCATTCCCCAATCTCTTTGAATTATTTCCAAATGTATTCTCACTTCTTTTTTTTCTTTTTTTTTTTTTTTTTTTTACTAATGGCTGTGTTACTAATACAGAGCTTTATTGCTAATTTAACTCCACCACAAACTGGCACAAGGAGCAAAGATTTTCAAAGTGCCTTGATTCCCAGTAATGACATTATAGCAACTATCTTTATGTTAATGTAGTTATAGCTGGTATAAAAAGGTTACAGAATCCAGCCTGCTAGCCTGCAACATTTTATCTGTGTTTCCAGTTTGCTTAAAAAAAAAGGAAAACATGATGTCTAATAGACTGAGGCATAGATCTGGTATTTTACAGCATCCACTGCAACCTGCAAGCAGCACTGAGGGACCTAAAATTTGGTGAACCACTTTTACTGCATCTTTGTGCTAAAATAAAAACCCAAACAAAAAACCCCAACACCTTTAGCAGCAGAACGTGGTCCCTTCCCTCTCCTTCCTCTCTGCCTTCCCTTTACATCATCACAGTGAAAGAAGGAAATCTTAAGCTTTATTAAGGGTTAAGGAATAACATATTAATAGAGCAAAAATCCAGACATTCTCCTATTTGAAATGTACTATTGTTTTCTTCATTTGTCTAGAGGTCTTACCTAAAATATAGACTATCCAAGAAGAGGTTTCTAGGGATAAAATAGCTCTCATTGTCACATACTCCTCTAAAGTTATTTTTGAAAATGATAGAAAATATTTTGCCTCTCATTTATTCTGTTCTTTTTCAATAAATCGAATGTGAGAGCTTCGCTGAAGGCTGTTCAGGGGAGCTCTTGTATCCTTTTTCTGACAGCTATGTTGTGACTGGGTAGTTATGTACATTTCTGTGGTGTAGAAACATGCAGGGATCTTTTTTTTTTTTTTTTACAGGGACTAAATGTTTAAAAGAATGGAGATATTTGAATTTTTATATGAATGTCAAAAAAAGAATATTTGCGGTTTTAATAATTCATTGTTTTCGTGTACTTTTTAGTTTTAGGTTGTAAAACAGAAGTTTGTTTGCAGATTGCAGAGTTTCTACAAATGCTTTTCAAGTGATCTGAGGTTGTCATCTCTCTGACAAAGACATTTTGTTTGAGATATTCATCATTTTGTGACGTTTGTGTTTTGTTTACACTGCTTCAGTAATTCACTTCTGGGACTAAAACTTGCTTTTGAGGTTTAGGAACACTGCAGGATGCCAAAAAAGCATCAGATTCTTCTGTATTTGAAAGCTTTTGGGCCATCAAGAGATCAAAAGCTGCCAGAATCAAACCTGAGATCTGCCATTATAAATAAGGCACTGACAATTCTTATTGTGAGAGGTCGTCCCAGGGGTGAAAGAAGCAAAGAGAAATGAATTGCCCTGACTTTTTCCTAAGAAAAATCTGGCAATGCAATGGTATTTTTTCTTTGGGAAACTTATGTGTATATTAGAAAATGGAGTCTGCCATAATATGTTCTGGTGCTGAAATAACCATTTTAGCTCACTTAAAAATCTATTAAGTTTAAAATAAATTTTAAAATCCTTTTGTGGACAGCAATACCAGATTCTGGGGACCAGAGCTGCCCTGGTTTCAAACTATAATTTACTCTGCTAACCTTGTATTTATATACAGAAATCTATAAAGTGCAAAGAAAACATTTTTATAAACATCAAAACAGATTTTTTCAATTTACCAGACAATTTCCCTGGTTTACATTTCATTCCTATATAAAGGGTCATAATTCTTTGCCAATTCTATTCTATAACACAGGTCTCAGCAGAAGTAACTAACTAGAGTAATTCAACATGTTTTCCAGGGGTTGTGTTTGTAATGAAACCCTTTCTTTTCCCAGCTGTGTTTTAGCAAATTTTTTAATAATAAACATGCTGTTAATGTGATTAAACCCTTGAAGCTATTTACAAGAGACTCCATATATGTTTATATCCGAGTGTCTTTCCATTCTTCTGTTTGTTTGCTATTGGTAGGGACATAATGCAGAACTTCTGTAGTTATCACATTGAAACTTAGCAATAAGATCATCCAAGCAAACGTCTAGAAAAATGTTATTTCAAAGCAATCTATAGGAATTGTTCAATAAAGAAAATGTTCCTTATATGTATAATTCAGCTTTATCTTTATTGATTTGTTCATATTTTTAATAGGTTTTAGAATTGTCACTGTTCTAGTAAAATATCCTGTAATCTGGTTTATTGTTAGGGTAATAGAATTACAAACTTGGACAAAATTTTAATCTATCCTGCAAGGAAGTCGTTTTCTTTTTCCTATAGGCACGCTTTTAAAAGTCAATTCCTTGAGGAACAAAAAGGCTCAAAGTATGTGCTGTGAGGAACAATTCAAGAGGAATTGTTCCTTCCAAAACAGGGAACCTGCCTGCCACTCGCTTTTGGAAGATTGGTATTTTTTAACACGGGGAAATCATCACGGTCATATTTTTACGTCAGCACTTGATAGGAGCTGGCATGGTACAGACAAATAAACAACACTGTTTATTAGAGCTGCCTTTAGAGCCAGGGAAAGCAGCAGGGCTGCTGGATGGGAGAGGTTTGTCTCCTGGCTCTGGGGCCGTGGTGTGATGGGTTAGCAGGGCAGTGCTGTCACTGGCACCGGGGCAGGGAGGTCCCAGCTCGGGCAGCCTTTGGTGGCAAAGTTTGCGGTCGGTGCTGCCACAGAGCGTGGATGACTCAGCTCTCCCACCCTGGGGATCTCAGCAGCTGGGGTGAGGCTGTACTATTTAGATTTCTTTGATTTATGCCGAGGAAATCCCTAATGATCGAGAACTAGGGCAGTGCCAAGCCGTGTATTTCACCCTCTTGAGATGCGCAGTGTGCTGCTCTCGCAGCTGACATCCCAAATCTGAATCACCATTTTATTTCTCACAGTCACATTTGCATCTTCAATCTTTATTCCTGGCATATCCAAAATTCCTGTTGAATCCGGTGTCAAGCGCATAAAGACCACAGAAAAACATTCTCCCATGCAATGGGAATTTGTGTTTTGGTGACAGAGCACTGTTTCAATTTTGTGGGAAACTCCTCATTATTTTTAAGGTCATATTAGCATTTTTTATCTATTGAAATTCTCCTGCTCCTGCCACTGCATGCACTTTTTTTGTTTGTATTTTCCTGCCTCCCTAGTGATAAGTGGGCTCCTTCCCCTCCTCAGACTTGGCCACCAGAATGGTGTTTGCAGACTTTTGCCTCTGTGATACACGGTTATAGGCTGGCTGTCAGAGCAGTGTTCATGAGGTGATGTAACTATAGATATGAGCAAAATCAAGGGAAAGCTTATCATATGCATTGCAGTAAAAATAAGTGTAAACTGCTTCAGTGTTCTGGAAAGCTCAGGGCTTAAATGATACTCTGGGAAATGAGAGATGATCAGCTGTGATTACTTCGTAAGGGAACTGAGGAAGGTCTTGGATCTTTGATTGCAAATGGTTTTTTTTTTGCTAATAATTTGTATCTTCTGCAGTTACAATTTTTAAATTCTAGGAAATCTGAAAGGAGTTATATTTACATATGGTTTCCAAAAAAACTCTTGAGTCTTTTCCAAAATGAAAAAATTGAACAACATAAAGTGTGAAAGATCTTTTTGCAGCATTACGGTTAATATTGAGATGTTGTATTAAAATACTGAGTTATGAGAAGCAATGTTATCAATTTTCACATTTCCCCAGAAGGGTTTTCGGCAACTTTGAATATTCCATCAACCTGGCATATTAAAGAGTGCAGAATTTACCTGTTAAAATGCACAGAGCATTCATAGTAGCCTCATAGCCGCCTGCTGTTACTGTTGCTTTGCAGAAGAATAAGCAACCATTTAGAGATGATGTTTTCTCTACCAGGGGGGCACTTCACAGCAGATTTCTACTCTACCTTTTGGAAGTGATCTGAAGGAAAATCAAATCTGTACCATATTGAAAGGGGCTTTGGCCACATATGATACAATTTTTTTAGAAAGATGTTCAGCACCGTACCATATTTAGATCTTTTCGGAGTCTTGTTTTTGATGGAAAATAACCAGAATTTGTGCTGAGACTTGCTTAGTATCTGAGCAATATTTCTTATAACTCAATATTATAGTTTCAGCAAAACAACAAATACTCAGTGCTTCAAAGCCAATGAAGATGAGCAATCCATTTCCAAATTCCTTTTATTCATACAGCAGATTGATTTACATAAACTAACAAAACAATATTACACTTAAAGTTGATCTGTAACAGTAATAAAAATGTTGCTGCATCCCAAAGCTGCAGAAATGCCACTTCCAATCTACAGTGATCATTTACTAAGGATAAATGGTGCCTATGGGATTTTTGGCAAACCCAGCATCTTTCTCCCATAATTATAGGCTGTCTTAAATCCTGAATCAGAAATCCACCCATATTCAGCAAGAAAGTGTGAATGTTTGCTTAACTTTAAGCCTCTAGGAACACTTTAGGTGGAGCTAAATATTTATATGTTTGAGAGCTTTTCTGAACACAGATTTTTTTTTATGCACATTTTAAGTTCAGGCAGTGAAAAATGAAGTTTTACCTCTGGCATTTGAAAGCAAAATGACCTGACTGACTGGACTGCAGTTATACTGCTCACCCCAGAAATGAGAAATTGCCATTTCTGGGCTTTTTTCCCCCTCTTTGCAGTGACAGGGAGGAATGCCAGAGGGGAATGACACCTGTGTTACACAAATACAGCACAGGGCACCTTGCTTTAAGACACTTAACTTTCTTATTGAAATCCTCCCTATTCCTTTGTTTATCTGTTCTGTCCATGACATTGCCAAAACATGTTTATTCCACATGCTGGGAATCACCTTTGCAAACAGACAGAGATCAGCATTTGAATCTAACATTCAGCATTTCAGCTTCAGAATGGGATTTTCAAAGCTTTGAGTACAATTCATATATTCCCTTACTATTAGGGCTGGTTAAGGCAGTTCTGAGGTCTTATTCTGTGTCAAATAGGTGCACAAGAAATAGCAGGAATTACATCAGATTTCCTTCTACTTACCCTTGGGTTTTGTTTTGAAGCACAAAACTTTGAATAGTCTGTTAGTACACGAGTTAGACTCTTTGAGTAGAATTCTAAGCAGTGAAAATTGAAAATACAGTAAATAGTGCTGAAGAACTGTAGAAATCATGAGCATCTCTTTTCAAATCAATACTGCAAGCTTCTGGTTGTCAATGCCAAGATTCCAATGTACACTAACACATCGATTACGTTTTCTTATAGAAATCGGGGAATTGTGTGAATGTTGCAGCATGGCAAAAGGATTCAGCTAGAAAGAGCAGAAAAACCCCCAGTATTTTGACCCTGCTATATAGAAATAGAAGGGATTATTAATTTTGCAAAGGAAAACTAGAGGGTATGTGCTCTAACAATATCCCTTATTTTCATGAAATTGATAGCATATAGTTTATATTTTCCCTCAAAAAAAAAACGACCCAGGGTTTTTTGTCAGCACTGCAGCTACTCCAGTAAGGATCCAATTCAAATTCTGTCTAAATATAAAGGAGCTGTACAATATGGGAAACCTTTATTTATTACTATTCAGAGCCATGCATGGAAGAACATAGAAGGTTCAAAGGTTTCATTGTAATAGCTACTAAAATGCTTGAATTAAAGAAAATAAAGGGAAAACCAAGGACCTCCGTGAATAACCTGGACACAAAGCCCATCTGTGCTTAGTTACTGGAGAAGTAAATAGAGAGGGTTTACATTTGCAAGGCTGTGATCCCAGCAACATGACCAAGACCACTGGCAGTAATAACCAGGGGTTGTACACATCAAAATGTCATTATTTTGTGACCCATCAGAAAATACTGAGGCAAATACATTGGTGCTGGTTTTTTGAGCTCTCCCATGTATCCTGTCTTACCTTGTATGTGTTATCATCTCCTTCTTTTCCCCCACAGAATTTTCCCACAAGCTCTAGACAAACATTAGCTTTTAACACTGAAAAATGCCAGCTGCAAAAATACAAAGTAAACAATTGCTGGAAAAGCTTCATCCAAATCTCTCCCTTAACAGGGCTTTTTTTATCTTCCTCACAAGGGCCTACACTTGAAAAGGCTTTTTCATTCTCATCTTCCAGCCTGGGTATCAGATGGATTTCTGCCTTTCTGTTTGCATGCTATTTAAATCGTGATTGTTACCTTCTGTGTGCTTAGGGGTTGAGCAAAATCATGATCCATACAAATATCAGTGCCACTCTGTCATTGTTAGTGCCACTGTCACCTGCTGCCTTGCAGTATTTTGGGTGAGAGTGTTCAGCACTCCACCTGCGTGCTTGAAGCTCTGCATCACTTTGGTGTCCATCACCAGGGTCTGATTTGTTGCTAAGTGTATCCCTTGTTGGTAAGGGAGGCTTTGATGCTGGATCATGGACTGATTTGGACTTTTTGAGTGGCCCAGAAAATCAGTCTGTGCAGAGGGTGTAGAATGCTCCCATATGAACTTGGTGCCACTTCATGCTCTGCTCCTCAGGACACACTTTATGCCAGTGCTCATAAACATGGGCTCTTGGTTCTTACCATAGTTCCTATATGTGGTGACTTTTTCTGGCCCTTTCCCTTTTCCAAACTGACCTCATTGTTTTGAAGCCTCCTGTGGGCTCTGCTCCATGAAGGGGATTTGGACTTGAGAACATTTCAATGACAGCCTTATCTCTTTGTATCACCACAAAGATGTTATTACTAGAACTATTTCAAATCCTACAAAACTTTGTAGCGTTTCTTCTCACTGGCTAAATAATTTCTATTAGGAAAAGGAAAATGTAAGTCTTTTCAGCTGCTTCCTCTTGAGGGATGTAAGATATCCGCAAATTTTGCTAACACGTTCCAGAACAGCCAGCTGTTACTATCCACCTGCAGCCATAATATTGATTGAAAAGAATATAGAACCTAAACATGGATAGCTTCTGTAATTATGCAGAATGAGTTTAATACATGATGCTACTTCAAATGTCATCTGGCAGTGGCTGCAATGTGGCATGGAATGTATTAGGAAATAATTTAGCTGGTTGAGAAAGTCTCAGAGAAAGGCTATGCACTGTTTTCTCATATTCCTGAAAATATTCATGGATATGGAAAAAGGCAATGACAAGACCAACAGGGCTTAGGCACCTGTCAGTTATCAAGTAAAAAGTTGCTCACACGTCCCTGTAGCTCTGCAATTTCTCAGCAATGGAACTTGAGGAGGCTCCTTTGCCAAAGCCTGCATATATATTAAGAGATAGGAAATATTAGAAGTACTGTTTTTTTTTCCCCCCCCAATCTGATTAAATAAAGATGCCTTTGTTATTTTTGCAAAAATTTTGACCTTTTGCTGCAAAGAATGGAAAAAAAAAATGACAAGAAGGTTTCAGCTTCAAATCTGTTTTAAATAACTCTGTAGCCTGATTATATGCCCTGTCAGGACTTGTGCAATTTTCTTTTTGATGAATCAACACAATCCAATATATATCCTTTGACACATTTGCAATTCTATTGGAGATTTTGGCCCAAGGGAGCAGGGAACAGGAGTCAGTCTAATTACACAACTGCTGGCTTTCCAAATGGACATTTCTGAGTTTTCAATTGAAAGTGTCATATTATTGATGTTCAGATGAAAAGCTGAAACAGAAAGCTGACTTATGATTGCAGGAGAACAATATTGTTATTCTGTTCATTGAAAAAGTTTTGCAGTTTTCCCCAAAAAGAGTTGAGTTGGGAGAACTTGGAGTGACTCTTTCATAATTTTTAAGTCCAACAGGTCTCAGAGGAAAGCCAGGTTAGTGGTCAGTCCATAGCATGGCATGAAACAGGGAGTAGCAATTCCTCTGTAAATCCTTTTGGAAGCTTTCTGCTGGAAGAGGTTCTACTCTCTCTGCCATAGAACTTAGCGAGGTAAAAGTGAAATCCCAGATGGGGAAGGAACCCTGGCTTGCACAGGTCTTACACCTTCTGTGGGTTTGTGCCTAAGCACATTTGAGGGCAAAGAAAGAACTGCCAGAAGGGACAGATAACTGGGCAAATGCCTAAACTAGTAATTATTTGTAAAAGTATTTTTTTGACACTGACACACAGTTAAACCCCATTACCTGAAAAACACTCATGCAGCTTAAGGGTGCTGGGCTAGCATCAAACCCAGGGATATCTCCCACACACAGACAAATACCACAAGAGAGGCTAAACTAATTTAATGGTTAGCAAAGCACCATATCAAAGGTCTTGCTGTATTAAAAGCCTTTGGGTCTCATTTTAATGTTGCTCTTTGCAACATCCCAGACTTCAGCATTCCGTGCTTTCAAGTAACTAAGTGAGGATCTCTACCAAGGGGAAAACACTAATAATTCACAATCTGTGTGTGAAAATACATTTGCTGCATCACTTTCCTAAAATTTTGTTGTGTTTGTAAAGGCTCAACAGTTTCCAGTTAACAAGACACAGGTGCAGCTGATGAGCGAGGCAGGTGGAGCTCTCAGTGGTCCCCAGCATCCTCCCCTCTCTGAAAGTGAGAATTTATGTTCCCCTCCTAAGCATCAGCAGGTTTTGAAAGCTCCTTAGCTGAAGAGAAAAAGGCTAAATGCTGTCAATATTAAAAACTTTTCCATTTGAAAGGACGAGTGTTCCTACAAAGGGAAAAGAAAAGCATGGGTTATTTTAAAATGTTAGCAGTAATGAATGATTTAAATTTGAAAAGGTCAGAAAAACGCTATTTGTAAGTTCTCATTGGGGATTTTGCACAGACCTGACTGTTATATTACTTGTTTTCTTCAGCATTGATAACAGTTGCAGGTGACACTTTTTTCTTTCCATCTGGAAGTCCCTCCAGTGTAATTTATTTTTGTACAGCTTTGTTTAATGTGCTTTGTCAGAAAAGATCCTAAAGACCTTCTGACTCAAATACCAAAATGCAGCACGTTTTTTGGTGAGCAGGCAGCAATCCCATGTTGCCACTTTCTCACATCCATAAATGGTGTCTCAGAATCTCACAAGTCGTGGGGTTGGTTCATTTTTCTTTCTTTGTGTTTTTTTTTCCCCCCCTTTCTCTTCTTCTGAAGTAGATCTGCCCTTTAAAGGGATGAAAACTTACATCTTTATGGAAGGGAAGGAGGAATGAAGGGAGGGAGGGAGGGAGGGATAACCAAAACTCCTGCTGTGGCAAGAAACCAACTCAAAAAAAGATGCGGTTTTCATGAATTCACAACACTGAATATCTAAAGACTCTACAGGAGAGGAGAGCAAAATATCAAGCAGCATAAGCAAGGCAGAGCCCCATGGTATCCACCACATTTGAATCTTTAATGTTCATTTAAATCACAAAAGTTCAGACTTAATTTCAGCTGAAAGGTCTTATAGTAATACTTAGTGCCCGGTTCTCTTATTTTGGCTGGTTAAATGAAGAAATTGTTCATGACGGTCTTCAAACAATTGGTCCCCAGGTACTTTGATAGCTCATACTGGTAGCATTCAGCATTGTCCACTGAACTGAAATTATTATGCTATTAATATTAAATATATTATATAATTTAAAATATTTAATATATGGATGCTACATCAATATTAAGAAGGCCTGACACTTCCTACTGCAAACCCTATTTTCAGTTAGTTAAAACTTCTCATACTTGTAATGATTTGACACAAAATTTTCCGTGCCAGGTGTCTGCCTCAGGCAGAATTTTGTGGTGTTCTATCGTGTGTTTGTTTTTTTTTTCCCCTTTTAATGTCAGCCAGAGCTGCGCAGTTATTTCTGTGAGCAGCCGGCCAGGGAAAACCATGCAAAATAAACCTGGGAGCCTTTTAGAAGGGACCAAGTGTGTCCTCCTCCTGGGGGAAGGCACTTAACCTTTGTCAAAGGTGTGACTTTCTTTTGGAAACCTGCTCCAGTTGGAAATCCTGCTGGCAGCTGGGTGAACCCTGTGTTCCCACCAGCCTGTTGGAATCTGATGGATACAGCCATCCGCTCTCGGTGCCTTCAGCTCCCAGCCAAAACCACTCTGCCCTGTGCTTTCCCCCCAGGCAGACAGCAGCTCCTTCCAGCTCCAGTCAGGAAAACTGCTAGCAATAAGAAAAAAAAAAGTGACATATTTCAACCACCTTTTCTCCTTTTCTTCATGGTTCATCTTTACCTTGCTCATGTTAAACACACTGAGCATCCCTTAATACCTGCTTGTGCTTTTAAATTCTGAAGTAGGTCTGCAAAGGACTATAAGGAAATCTTGACACAATCAGTAAGTTTTAAGGCTAAAGTACTGAGATTTTTCTTTGTTTTCTGTCCAAATGGTTTTATCAGCAAGATACCTTCAAATTCAAACTTACTGCCCATGTTACAGGAAGAGGTCCTCCTCCTTCTTCTCTCAGTGGGCAGAACTTGCCTGCCTTGTCTCATGCTCTCCAACATCTGTCTCAGATTTGGCAGCCCCAGCACAGAGCCTGAGACTGCAGCAGTGCTCTTCCCTCATGCTGTGAAGCCTCAGCACATCCTGGTGCATCCCCAGGAGCATGGTGCTGTCCTGGGAGGCTTTTCCACACCCTGCCTCTTCCACCTACCCAGAAATTGCAGATCAGTTTGTCAAAATAATGCAATAGGTGTAAGGTTTTATCCTAAATCTGAAGTGGAAGCACAGAATTACGATTTCTGGTATAGCATTCATTTGAATATTGCTTCTTTTAGTGGTATTCATACACTCCCAAATACCCAAAAAGTATTTTTATTGTAAAAGTTTCTGACATTTTTCTATGTATCGATGCTCTGGAGACCAAAGCAATTTCTAGGGGATTTTAAGTACATTTAATCTAGTTTTATTTTCTTGGCATTTCTTAAATTCTTGAATACTCATTTTGGAGTATCTCAATTACATTGCTTATAAGATGACAAACATACATCTCCTATAACTCATAGAATTCAGAATAATGATAATTTTCTTGCAAAAAAACCATTTTAATGTGCAGAGCTTGTTTCTAGTCCTTTTGCTCTTTACGCTGCATAACTGGTATGTTAAAGGATATAAGTATAGACAGAAATTAGACTAAAAATTAGATTTGTTCAGCAAAACTTTGATTGCTGTATCACAGCTTTTTATGATAGCATTCAGTTCAAATCTGTTTGCATACCTTATTGAGCAAGCTGCATATTTTTCCAGCATGTGTATCCAGTGTGTATCCTGTAGTCATTACATTTTTGCACACTTCACTGCCTGAGCTGCATGGACTATTTTAACTATCACCAGGAATACTTGACGGAGTTCAGCTGCTCATTTGAGTGCTTCAGTTTGTGTGCTTTATTGCTTCAGTGGCGTGTGTTGATAAAGTTCTGCTCTGTGCTGTTGAATTTTTGGTTCTGCCAGCCCAGCTCGGTGCCATGCTGGGGGAATTGTGCGCGCTGCAAACCGCTCGCTCCGCGGCGAACGGGAGCGCTCGAAACGCTATCATCTGCAGTGTTTTGTTAAATGAGCTGCATATTTTTGTTTTTATATACATTGCTTACCCAGTTGTGTACATTTGCCCAACTCATTATACAAAATAAGCTTGATTGGAATAAGAACATTCTCTACCAGCTGTCTGCTCTGAGTCAGTATGTAACAAAATTAGCAACTTTCCCTTTCCAACAGTGGCATGATTGCATCCAAAGTTTAAGGCAATTGGTTTGGAGATCTTGTTTGTTTCATTCACTCCATGCAAACATCAAGATTAACAAACCAATTTGTTGCAACTTAATTTGTTTTCAAAAATATGAACAGAGTTAAGTAACAGAGGGAAATCTGAGCATTCTAATAGGGGAAAATGCTTCCATGTAGGGCATAAAGCCTGCAGAGACCTAAATAACATTCTCTAACTTGAAGCCGTCCATTGTGAATGTAAGAAGATGAAAAATAACTAGAGACGTCCCAAGGTGGATATTTAATCAGATAAGCAATATCCTAAATACTTAAAATGACAAACATAGCATTCTGTAAAGTAAGTGCATTATTTCTTCGAGAGTTATAAAAATAAGTTCATCTCATGACCATTAGAAAATCTCAAAATGCATGAAAACTCTTGTGCTGGGATATGTAGTTTCCTCACTACCTTTGGTGCAAAATTCAATTACCACCTTCAAGAAAGTGGTTTTCTCAACTTGCTAGTTTTTCATGTCAGTTCTAGTCAAACCTACAGGTTATTTTTAGGTTTTGCTTTTACTGATCTGCAGAATTTGCAACGTAGATGTATGTGCTCCCATTCACAAAATCTTCAGCACTACCTTACCTCAAAAAAACTTGCTTAATTTTTCTTGAGTCCAGAGCTACTTAGGGCTATGCTGTTCACCTGGCATCCTACCTGCCTCATAAGAAAGGATAAATATGCCTGGTTCCTGTTTGTGTCCCACTGCTGGTCCCTTTCACCTCATCACTCCCTGTTGCCTGAGCAGACTGCCTGGAAGGTCCAGATGTGTTTTTGCAAAGTTTTACATATAAAAGCTTAATTGATCTTACTGTTTCACCCAAAATTTGTTTGATTTTAAAGAGTGACCAATCACTTCTTAGGCTTCTCATAGACCATTATGAAGGGTGCCAGCATTTAAATAGCTTGTTCTAAAAGAAAAGTGTGAATATAATTGTTAGTGGTTTGTCTTCACAAAAAGTCTCCACCTTTAAAAAACAAATGTAAAGAGAGACGTAGAAATTGAAAATATCACTATATTGTGGACTGTTTTATAAAAACTAATTTAGACTTCATATTTTGTTTTGTTGGAGTACATCAGTGCTGGGTATCAAGAGTACAACAAATGAGGGATACTGCATTTAACATTTGAAAAGTCAGTGTACTCCATGAGATGAGCTAGATCAAATTTAGACTTTCTTAACAGAGACAGAATAAGTAATTTTGTATGAAATGATTTGAAGCAGACAGATGGTAAAGAAAAAGTTTTTGTCTGTTTTCTCTTGTTGTCCCTCTGCATTAATTTGCTTTTAGTATCAGTCCATTACCCTTTAAGATCCAAACTTTGCTCTTCCTTGACCTGTTAACCAGTTTTCCCAAAGTTTTAGTTTAAACTAAGATCAGGTTTAGAATATTTTCTTCTTATCTATCATATTCAAACAACAGATGGCTATGTGTAATCTCTGTGTAGGTATCCTGTACACTTTTTGCAAAGGAAAATTCTTCCTTTTTCCAGGGGAAAGGAAGAGAAATATTCCTGTCTTTGGGGGGGGGGGGTGGGGGGAACATCAGGAACCTTTTTTTTTTGCTGCTGTTGCTGCGTGAAGGCTCAGAAGGGTGGGGAATTACCCTTGGTCAGTTTGCAGGTGACACCAGCTTGGATGGGAGTGTTGACCTGCTGGGAGGCAGGAAGGCTCTGCACAGGGATATGGACAGGCTGGGTTGGTGCCATAACAAGCAATAGGATAAGAGGTTTTACCAGAGGAGGTTTTAGATTGTACATTAGGAAAAAATTCTTTGCAGAAAGGGTTGTTAAGGATTGGAACTGTCTGCTGAGGGAAGAAGTTGCCTCCTCCAGAGGGATGTAGATGTGATGCTCAGGGATATGGTTTACCCATAGATTTGGAAGTGCTGGATTAATGGTTGGACTTGATCTTGGAAGTCTTTTCTAACTTCAGCAATTCTGTGTTTCTATCCTATGATTCTATGAAGCAGATGGAAGGTTTTCACAAGGAATGCTACCCCATGTCCCAGCTTTCCAACCACCTCTGTAATGTTCACATTATCACATCAATGCAGCACATTGGACTTGCTCTGCTTATTTTTTCATCTGGCTAGCATTCCTACTGAAAAATCAGCATGCTAAATTAAAAACATATATTTCATATGTATCAATGCAGTATAAAACAACATGGACATTTTAAATTCTTAGAACAGACAGGATATCCATTATCTGAGGCCTATGGAGAATAACAATAATACATAAGGTACACATCTATTTCATATATTATCTGTGTATATTTTTATGCATCTGGTATAGACAACACACATGGAAACTTTCAGAATTTATACCTGATCTCTTTTTCTTTTTTTTTCCCCTCCAGAGAGTAATTTTCAATATTGTCAACTTCAGTAAAACAAAAAGCCTCTACAGAGATGGGATGGCTCCAATGGTGAAATCCACAAGCCGTCCAAAATGGTGAGTTATTCTCTCAAAGAATTAATGAGATGTTAATGTTTTACTTGGCACTTGTACCAAAGACCCTGTGGTTGAGGAACACTTTTACCTGAGAGTATGAGAACCTTGATACAGCAGTGTTGTGAGGAGAGGTTCTCTTTGGAGCACATGGACAATGTGAATTCTGGACCTTTTTTCAAGAGGCATGACTGAAGTGGTGTCCATTTGAGAAAACTGAGCAGTCAGGGCTTGGGGTGAATTGTTTTCCAGTGACTGTCCTGCATTAGCCTCCTGAAAAACCCCTGCAAATACTGTGGGAGATGGACTGGGGTTGGTCTGGTTCTGAAAAGCTGCTTGGAATTGTTCAGCCTATTTTGGGGTGGCTGGAATTTGGTAAAGTGGGCTCTGCCACGTCAGTTGACCTCATGTGAATGAGCAGTGCCTGGTCTAAGACAGAGGGAGGCCAAACAACCTCATCATCAGCTGCATAAAATGTGCAAAACGGGAAGTCATGTGCATATTAAACATGTGAATACCCATATAGATTGTACATTTTCTCAAAGCAAATGTAATGAAACATCTACTGTGAATAATAATATGCAAATCTAGTGAGTCTGAATGCATGCAAGACTCCCAAGAATTATATGATTTGCCTTTGCCAGGAGACTTGTTTGAATATGGATAGTGAGGTCAGGCCAGAGGTGTACAGTAAGTTATTCTTGTCAGCCTTCACAGCTGCTATTTTTTATTGGTTAATTAGTAATACATTTGATCAAGGTGGACATTATCTGGGCTTTATAAATATATCTTTCTTAAATGATTCAACTGTCACAAATTTTCCACTCAGGAGATGGAAATGGTCATAAGTTTGTTCTCATAGTGTGGCTTCCTCTTCATGTGACCAACAGAATGGATATTTGGCCTTTTGTCTAGATGTTAAGGTCATATGGACTGTCTCACAGTCATTGGAACTGAGTCAATTCCAGTTCAGTAGGAACAGGTAATAACATTGAAAATTAATTTAAAAAATCCATTGCATTTAGTGTTTTTGTAGCAAAAGTCATGTTAATTGTGTTTACTATTTAACTTCAGAAAAATCTTTTGGGGCATTTCAGGGCCACATTTATCAAACATATTTTAATCATCTTTCAAAACCTTTTCCTTCTCTCCCTGGGGTCTGGCATCTGCAGCTAAGCGTATTGTGTTTTAAGTTTATCTATAAATCAGATATTGCTTTCATACAAATTTTATGCCTTACTTCGGTTTCAAATTAAAGTGTAAATCTTACAAAACAATGCAAAATTGACTTATTTTTTTAGAACATAGAGGCTCCTTCACTATTTTTAAAACAGATTTCTCTTCCACTTCCCCGGAGACCTATTTATTTTTGTGTTTTATATTTTTAGAGGATGTATTTTGCTCCCATGAAAGTGAGGAATGAATAACATTGCCTGAAGCCAGGCACAGTGTAGGCAGCAGGTGCTGAGCAGCTTCCTTTTACAGGGCTACTACCACACTTTAATCCTGTTTCAAAAATTCAAGATGCAATTTTTTTTTTCTTTAAAAAGATGATTATTCTATTAAGATATTTTTATTTTTTTCTAATAGTCTGCATATGAAAACATCTTGCTCTGCTTTGAAGGTGCACATTAATTCATACTGTTATCAGGGACCTTAGTGATATTGGGGTCTACTCAGTATAATTTTCTGTCTTGATGTTAATAGGATTTATGCATGTGTTTTCCAAGTGGGAAAACATATATATTATTTTTGGATATATGAGCTCTATCAGGGATGTCTTCCATTTAGATTATGCCTGTCACAGTTACCTCTGTATCTGTTTCCATGGCATTCTGCTGCAACCTGTAAACAAAATTTTCTCTTTCTCTGTTTGCTGAAATAGGATTTGCCAGTCCTTGCAGCTGCTGTTGCAGCACACAGGTGGTTGTGGTCCTTCAACAGGAGCAGGGCAATATCCAGCTGCATTGATTGGATGCTGTTTGATGTTTTGTGAGCATTAGTCCTGTGAGCAATATTGCATCATTCAATGCTGCAAAAGTGCTGAGCTTTACATGAGGGGAGGAAGGCGTGGAAGGAAAATATTAAAACTCTCCACATCCTGTTAGGGTTTATGTCAGCATAGCAGTTTAGTGGACACAATGTAATTAAATTAGAAAATTATATATTAATTACGAAAAGCTGAAGAAACACCAAAGTTTCTAAAATCCAGTTGAAAGGAAGATTACCAGCAGCCATGGGCTACAAAAACTCTGTAGCTCACGCTTCATCCCTGAACTCCTCTGTATGAAATATTTGAGGAGTTAATCATTATTGTGCCTGCCTGTGGAGCCATTTGTTCCATGCCAAAATTCACCCAGCTTCCTCTGGCCACACTGATAGGCACAACTCTGTCACACGTAACTATTCCTCCCCCTTTTTTTAGATAATCAATTTTGAGTTTTAGATTATAAATTGCCCGTTTTCCTTTTTTGCATTTGAGAGATATATGTACATTATCCCTCTTTATAACAGATGTTCAAGCCTGAGTTATGGCTTTTTGATTTAAATGAGAAACTTCCTACTGTATTCAGGCTAGAATTTGACCGTATTGCTCACAAACCCTTGCATATCAAAAGTAGATTGGCCTCCAGAGACTGTGAATTTTAATATTTGTTTTGAATGTGGTTATGCAAACATGGCTCCAAGCTTTGCAACACTTTGTGAGTTTGATTCTTGACTCTGGAACAAATTGCTGCCAAGTGCTCTTGAAGTAGAGAGTGTGTCAAACAGAGATCAACGTTTTTGACCTGTATTCTCTTGCCCTGTGGGGTAAGATCTTTAAATGCAGACAGCATCAAGGTTCAGCTCAGTGTTACTGATGCAAATGGAGTATATCACTGTCATCAAAGCACTCTATGTGGACACAGATGTTCTGGTGTTGACATATTCTTCTCTTTTGAAGTAAGGCCAAACATTTCCAGTAATGAGCTACTGGAAAAGAGGAAGCAGTAGAGATATCCTTGAGGGATAAGCAAAAATATAGGTTTCACTGTAAAGAAAAAGATTTCTTTTAAAAAAACTTAAAAGCCTGAAAAAAATTCTGATTAAAGTGATATATATATGCTTTCCCACACGTGGTCATGGGCACTAAATAATAAGGGATTGTATTGGTTGTATCAAATTTCACTGCATCGAAGCACAGCTCACATATAGAAATACAGCAATGTGTCACACCTTGTGACATCAATTGCTTTCCACAGCAGACTGGACAAGATAAAACTAAAGGTTTTATTACAAACCAAGGAAATGGACCATGTCACTTTTACATTTTGCTTAAAATTAACTCTTTTTTCAGCTATATTGCACCAAGATTTTAGAGAATTGGAGGACATTTTAAAATCAAAAATTACTATTTATAATTTTTTAATATAAAACCTTAGTATCATAAAGACCTGTTCTGATTTGCCTGTGTCTGTTTTTCCTGTTTAGTGGAGGTGAAGAATTTGAAGGGAGATGGATTTGAGGAAATTGAATTTTGGCTGTGTTTATGGACTTTATACTGTAATCCTATTTTTCTTTGCTGCTTGATTTAAGTACAATATTATTTTTTTGCAGTTTCTTAATCATGATTTCACACTAAGAGCTCTGTCTTTGGAAGTAAAGGCAGTAAAGCCTGCCATGTGGGCGTAGCAGTGGAAGACCATCTAAGTACATATACTGTACTATTATATTGATTGCACAAAGTTTTACAAGTTTCTCAAAGTTAAATAGAAGAGTGAGTTGTTCGAGAGGCAGCAGATTTTCCAAATGATGAAGTGAGCAAATATTCCCTTTGGGCAGAGAACAGCTATAACTCTTGATTATTCAGTGTGAGCATTGCCTCATTGGGGACATTAGTTTTTCAAATTGTGCTAATCTTTTAAAAGTAACAACTGGCCACTCATCACCTTAGGTATTTCAGCAAGATCATGTGCAAAACTCTAATTAGTATTTATAGAACAGCAACTCCTCCCAGTAGAATAGCAGCGGTAGCTGGCAAATATCTGGTTGACACCTGTTAAGTCTTTAGACATCCATTGTATTTTATTCTGCATTTCAAATGAGCAGAGAGCAGTAGGTGAAGTCCCCATAATTAAGGGATAAAGGATAATAAATAACATGGCTCTTGAGTGGATGAACACGAGGTTAAAGGGTGTTCTGCAGTTTTGATGCTGTATTTCAGGAACTGTTTGTTTGGAAGTTATAATGCTAGCTAAAATATTATTGAGCCTTCAGCATACGGAGGATTTATGTCTAGATCTAAATGTGTTTTGTTTATAATGTCAGATTTCAAACTGCTTCTTGGCAAAGCAGTTGCTTTCTTCCCTGTCTTTTATCTCACTCGGCACTGATGGCTTTTAACCGGGTAGCTCCTTTCCCCAGCAAGCACTCTGCTACCTCTGCTGCTGTAACATCTACTGCTAAATGCTCACAACACATTGCTTCTGAAGTGTTTTTCTATTCCAGCAAACCTGGAAGAACATAAAAACTTCTGGGTAATTAATTCAAATTTGAATCTGTATGTATCTTGGTAAATATTGTCATGATGAGGAATTTTGGTAGACATCAAGAAAAGCAATGTAAGTTTTATGAACAATACTCCCATATGTTCCATTCATCAGAAGGGGACAAGTCTGAGAAAATCTGAATTTTGAGTAGCTAAAATGTGTTGCTTCTTGCCAAGTTTCTTTAACATTTGTGTCTACAATGCAGTGTTACAATCACTACCATGTCTACCAGGCTGCATTATACATTCTGAGACTTTCAGCAGCATTTTTAGTATGTATTTATATATCTTTAGCCATAAGATAAGCTGTTTGTGAAATGAGCTGTCATTTGTGGTGAAACAGTTTGAGAATAAAGCACTAAATATATATATAGCTTGCTAATCTGAAAGACTAAAATTGCTTACTATAAAATATATAGCAGGCTGGGGCTGGTGATAACATCACCTGAATTTAGGTAAAGAAGATGAACAAGCTGTTATCATTTACCTGATTCCTTGCTTGGCCTATTTCACAACTTTGGCTACTCTTGGAGGTTTGTTCTTTTGCCAGCTTTATAATGTCATGTGTGCTTGCTCCTGCTCTCCTGAGGGATGTGGTGAGGATGCTTTTGGAGGTTCAGGAATACGTCCCGTGGCACAGGTGGGTGTTGAGGCAGCCCTTGCCAGGAGCAGCTCCAGCTCCTCAGAGCTGTCCCCTCCCTCATCCTGGTACAGCTCTGCACAGGAACATCAGGCTGGGAGTGGGCCCTGGGCAAAACCAACCTGTCAAGGAAGAGAAAGAGGACTTGGTTTGGGTCATCACGGAGATCCAGAATCAGCTGAATAGCTCCAACCACAGGAGAAGGAAGGGAGTTGGGAATAAGTGGCAGGGACAAGGGAATGGGGGTAGCAGCTCCCACAAAAATGCCTTGAGAATTGTCTGTGGAACCACAGCCTTCATTTCAATAACTTGTAGCATTTTATTTGGAGTAAATAGGGAGAAAGGCATTTCAGTATCGATTTTTTGAAATCCCATGTTGTGTGAAAAGCAGAAGTTTTGTCTTGGTCTTAGTGCAGCTCTTTGGAAGAAAATAAGATCTTTTTAGACAGGTTTCAGGTTGGCATGTATATTAAAGTGAAATAACCACCAATCCCTGGGTAAATTAATGTTTGTGTGAAATCTTGTGAAATAACAAAAGAAACAGTTTTAACCACTCTACAAACCTATAAAAGAAACATTCTCTTCCTCTTTCCCAACTCAGCAGAGGTGGTTATTCCTGGAAGTAGAGGAGGTTCCATACCATTGTCATTAACAACAGCTTTTGTGGAAATAGAGAGATTATATTCTGCTTAAACAATGTATGAGTGAGATCCCAAAATTAATGTGTTTATTGTGTAGATTAAATGGGATTTGTTTGTGTCAAGAAAGTAAGTTATATTTTATTGGAGGGATACTTCACTGGAAATTTAAGATGGAATTATGTTGGAGAAAACTAATAACAAGGAAATTAAATTAATATGAAAGAATGTAAATTTTTAGGATTCAAACAGAAAATGATGAAGATATTCCAAAGGCTGCTATGACATCATGAAAAACCCTGGTTGTTTTATATGTATGTGTGTGTTTCCTCATCATTTATCTAACTGATCTTCTATAAATCAATTTATTTAGATTACAGCAGAGTCAAAAGTCCCCAGCCAGGATCAAGACTTATTGTGTTTAGTGCTGTGGAAACACGTAAACAGACAAAGTCCTTTTCTAAAGTTGTGAAAATTTTATGATTGATTTCAGTAAGAGCAAAGTTAGGCCAATACTGAGCACTTCTGAAAATTCCATCCTTAAAGATTTATTCCAAGCAGTAACTGTTTAAAAAATGACATACTGCTTACATAAGAGTCTAAATATTTGATGGTTATAGTATTTACATCTAAAACACCAGAGGCTATGTGCTTTAATACCTCAATCTGCTTCCCATATACTCTGTCAACATGAGTTCCCCGCATTGATTGAGGGCACTCTGTGATCCCTAAGGTTGTATTCATGAAAGGTTACCCCTGGTACTACTTTATTCATGAAAGGTTTGAAGCACACAGGAAACAAATGGGTTTGTTCCTGTTAGGTGCATTTTTGTCATCTATAAATACTTAATTACTGGGGTTCTGATGAGAAATTCAAAAATCTTAATAGCGTACAGTTGCGTGAAAATAGCTCCCCCATCGCTTGTGCAAACCACAATGAAATTTGCAGCTGGGAGATTTTGTGGCAGTTTAAAACAACTGAATTGTAGGCTTTTCCCACTACAGTCCATGGTATTGAGTTTAATAGCTGCAAAATATGACCAGAGCTGTGCATTATATCCCATCCTGAAACAGGTCATTCTCTCTCCTCAGGTGATGGGCATTTGGTGGAACTGATTGCATGAAAAGCGTTCACAGAACTGGGTCCCTAACCTTGGCAGGTTTAACAAAAAGTACATAAAATTGAAGCTTTTTTCCCCCCAAAATGAGTCTGTAAGTTAGATAAATATGGGCAGCACTGAGCTCAAAGTAGAGTCAAACTACCAAGAGGACATTGCAGCTTTCCATTGCAATTTTATACTTTGGACTAATGGAGTGAAGCAGAATGAAAATCACCTCTGTTAAGAATGGCATTTATCAGCTGTAAGTACTTAGTAGTAAGAGCTCTACACAGACAAAGCTGAGTGTCACCAAGAAATGTACTTGAAAATCAGACTGTTAACACAAGACTACACAAATAAGAGCCAAAAACTGTAATCAGAAAATGTAACATCTCTTTAAGAATCTTTTAATGGTCTGAAGAGTGCTAGACAAGTTGAATTTAACAAGATGTAATAACCTATGACATAATATAAGTGAGAATGCACCAGGACGCAGCACAGTCAGGTTAAATTTTGGCTTTCCTTCACTTAGCCTTGCAACTTTAAAGATCTTTCAACAGAGGGTTTTAAAAATACATATTACTGTTTAAATTTACATATGACGTAAAAGCATAGAATGTGCAATACATCTGAAATACAATTCCTAGCAATGTTATGGCTGAAACACCCAGCCTAATATTTTTTAATGTTCGTTTGAATCATTAACAACAAAGTTTTTATTCATTTGCTGTGAAGAAACAATGTTTAGTGGAGAGGAAAAGGTGCGAACTTCTGATAAAAGTGAGACCATTATCAGGCGCTTGGCTTATATTCGAAGTGCCATGGTAAAAGCCAAAGCAATGAGTTCAATTTCTCTTTTAATAGAACATAAAATAGAAGACAAAAACATTTTGCTGTACTGTGGAAATTGAGAACTGTAGAGAAAATAAGCAGTAAATAAGTATGGTAAGTGATAATGCAGGAACAGAACATTAAAATAATAGGTGCTGTATATTGAACTTGGACTCATGGGATTCAACAGTTGTACACAAACCCAAAAGATAAAAATCTGATTTTTATGCTGAGATTACTAGGGATAAGTTATGAATTAACTTCTGTATGATATGGCACAGATTTGAGAGAATTAAAATTTAATGATAATGCAATGGGGATAAAATCTTTCCTGTATCTCTAGATGCTGAGGCAGTGGTTAAAGTTTGTTTTTAAAACTGCTTCAAGTAGGATTATTGAATTCCAGCTTGAAAGTGAAACTTTGCCTTCCTGCTTCACGATATTAAGCATCTCTGAGATTGAAAACCTAGCAAGAGCTCTCCTAGCGTGATTAGAAAGTATCCAATATTTTTTGGCAGCAAATACTAATTCCAATCATTCTGTCTAGTACTGCTCAGGCAGCACGAGGATAACTGGCTGTCAAATGCTTTGGGTAATGGAAAGGTGAGGCTCCAGGCTCTCAGTGGAAAGCTGGCAGCTTTGCTGTCAGTTCCCTGCCTCTGGAAAATCAGAGTGCTGCTGAGGAGGGGATGGGCTGGGTGAGTCTGGGCAGCGCTGGCTCTCGGCTGGAACAGCATCCCTTCGGAAACCACGGGTCTTTAGTGGAGGTTTGAAGGACACAGTGCCTTCATAGGCACCCCCAGACACTCGTGCAGGTTTCCCTGCCTTGTGCCGAGCAGGGCTGGGTGGGATGCAGGGCTGGTTTATCTTTATGGGCTCCTGGGGTATTGGGCAGCCGGTCTGGGGTGGCATTCCCAGGCTGGACATGCCCACAGCACGGCCCTGAAGGTGGGTGCAGGAGAGCAGTGCAGGTGGGTGCAGTAGAGCCCTGCAGGTGTGTGAGCAGCACAGGTGGGTGCAGTAGAGCCCTGCAGGTGTGTGAGCAGCACAGGTGGGTGCAGTAGAGCCCTGCAGGTGCCCACCCTCAGGGCTGTACCTGCTGCAGGTGGATCGAAGCAGCCCCTCGGGGCGGCCCCTGTGCCCCACAGCCGGCGGGGGCTCTGGGGCAGGGGGGATTCCACAGTTCCTACACCGCAGCGGCAAGTGAGCCCTCACCTGATTTTATCTTTTAACGGTGATGGGTGTGCTGGAACTGTTAAAAATACTGGCAAAGAAGCCATAAAATGTTTATTTGAGCTGGACTTTATTTGTTTGAAAGAAAGTGTCCTGCCTGTGCCCGAGCTGAGGGACCCCTCCTGTGTTGGGGCTGTGCCCTGCCCTGGGGGCACCTCCCCTCAAGGGTTGCCTTGTGCCCTTTTCTGGACTTATCCTCTGGTTTGTTTGGGGTTTTTTTCCCATTCTGTGCTCTTGTACAGTCACCACCAAGCCCCATGAGAGGTTGACATCCACGGGAGAGGATATGGGACTTGCTGGCACACCCTGTCCCTTCAGAGGTACCTGTAGGTGTGTGAGCAAGGTGTGCGCGCTCGCTCCGCTGCCATCTGCCCTAAAATGTGTGGCCAAAGGAACGGTGCCATGAGAAGCACAGAAATGAGTAGATAGTGTCCTCCCAACAGCTCAAGGATTAGATTTTTATTAAGTAATTTATTAGGGACTTGCACTGGGTAACTGGACTTGTAGTAAAATGAAATGAAATGGTAAAATTAGTAGCTTTCCTAATAGGGAGTTGCTATTGAGATTGCTTAAGAAAATGATGTTTTTGTTTGCCTTTTGTTTGAGGATGTCACTGTTTTTTAGCCTTTCTGAGGTGCTGCTGTAACAAAATATCTGAATTCATTCTGTGGAGAATTCTTTTGGCATTGTTTATTGGAAATATGTGATACCATTTAGAAAATTTAAAGGCAGGGACATTTCAGCTTAAGATAAAGAGATTCAACTTAAAAGGATAGATTTACCATAGAAAGGAATTGAGGAATATCCAAATTAAAGTAACTTATTGTGCCTTTTAGTATTTGATAAAATCCTCTCCTGATATTTTTTTTAGTGGAGTTAAAAAAACACCAGTACCTCATGGCTTCGCAACTAGAAATTATATAATAATTTAGCTTTGATAAGACAAAGAACTTTTTCCCCATCTACTATGGTACTGGATACTTTAATGTTATGGTTGTTTTTTAAATGTCATTCAGTCAATGAAGGGGAGTCATGTAGAATGTGTATTTTTCTGTGTAGATTTTTTTTTTTAATTAAACATAATTCTCTGGGCTCTCCTGAGGGACTGTCTCTATCCTGGGGGTACTGGTGGAAAGGATTGTGATGCAAATCCTGCCCAGGAAGTGTTTGGCTTGTTTCAACTCTGTGAACTTGAGGAATGACTCAGCCAGGGGAAAAGTGCTGCTGCATGTGCAGTCAGAAGGGCTTTGCCTTCCAGAGCAGCTTCTGTAGCTAAAAGCAAAGTAAGTCAAGATAAGTAGGGAAGGAATCACATTCAGATTCACTGACTGTTAACCCCTGCAGGGAAAAAGCTGATTCTTGCTTTGAAAGGGGGAAAAAAATGAGAAGTACTGTGTGTGTACCTGGTGAAATGAAGGGGAATTGATTTAGGTGGGGATGATGGCTATAAATACAGTTTTCTGTATAAGTTAAAAGACAAACAAACAGCAAACCCTGTGCTTTATGTCATGCTCTTCCAGAGTACATGCTCATGTTAACTGTTACATTCCTGCCTGAAATCTGGGGTTTTTAAAACCAGAAGACTATTTGCAATCGGAAAATGTCACTTGGAGGAAATTTCCACAAGAGTGGAAATTTCCCAGCTGATGTGAGGTACCTGTAAATCAGAAGTCAGCATCTGTGATCTGTGTGGCTGCAGTCTTTGAGGAGAGTCTCAGAGTACAGAAAAGCGAACAGAGCATTCCGGATTTGTCATTTCTAATACTCATCAACTTGTTTCTGTGTGCTGTGAAAGTACAGAAACCAATAACCTGAATGAATCATAAATGTCTGGGGTGGGTGTGTTGGTATTTTCATACGTGGGCTGCTCCTTCAATTTGTTTCCCTTTCTTTATCTTTTGGCAAAGAATTCCAAGTTTGCACTAAGGAACTGGGCTTTACAAACATATCTGAGTAGAGGAAGTGAAGGAGTGGATACAAATGGCAAGAAAATAGTAGCCTGGAGTGAAATGTGTGGCTGTGCCTGGGGCCTCTGGATGCTAAAATTAAAGAAGGAAATAAGTTCCATGTTGACTGCTTGTTCTTCTAGATAGAAAGGAAACGGCCAACTTAACCATAACCAAGGATGGAAAACTGTATTTTAGTTCT
This sequence comes from Pseudopodoces humilis, assembly GCF_049639895.1. NCBI lineage: Eukaryota > Metazoa > Chordata > Aves > Passeriformes > Paridae > Pseudopodoces > Pseudopodoces humilis. The sequence continues at coordinate 25,093,442 of NC_142209.1, read as the reverse complement.
TAGCAGCTGCTGCACAACAGAGCAGAGTGTTTGCATTCACAGTACTGCCACTGTGTGGCTTCCCCTGAAATTCTGCAGGTAAGGAAAGATCTTTAGCAAATCATCAGGACACTCAAGGCAGCACATAGATGTGGCAAGAAGAGTGATGGCAGTGAAAATGGCATGGTGCATTTCCAAAGGTTTGCTTTTTTAGTTTTGGTGTTGATTTCAGTTTGCCTTCCTTGAAGGAGGGGTTTCATGCTTGAAAAGTTTCTGCCCTCCAAATATAGCTTTTCAGCACAACCTGACATTTTGATACCTTAATATTTACACTTGAAACTGAAGGTTCCTTCTGTTCTTTGTTTCAAGGGTTGGTACACAATTTTAGGTCCAAATCAAACTTGTTATTAGAGTTTCTTTTAAAGGTTTGTGTTTTTGGAAAGTAGAGTGCAATGAAATAAAGATATCCACTGACAGAATCTTGTGCTAATATAAATAAAGGCTGTTTGTAGCTTTAATTTAACATGTAATTAATAAAAGATATCTCTCTTGAAGCCACCAAAAATGTGGATTAATGTTTGGAAAACCTTCTGGTAAGTGAAGCTGAGATTCTTTGTAGCAGATGCACCACATTTACAAGTATCACTAATATGATCTGCCTGACAGCATGAGCCACATGCCTGAGAGCTTAATGGTCACTAATGCCTCAATAAAAGCTATTTATTGGAGTATATTTTTTAAAAATACACCTTTAAGTGCAGATACTTGATATTATGAGTTCCAATTTCAAAATGTAGCTTCTGTACTCATTTCTCATGTTGGTTTCCTACAATTTTTGCATTGGGAGGGGATTATAAACAATTTAAATACAGAAAAACCATTCTGACCCTAAGTGATACAATACAGATATTGTAGTCAAGCCTGAAAAAATATATGATTTCGGTCAATTTCATTAAAATATACATACATAAAAATATATCTTGTTATTATTCTAATGGTAAATGAGACTTGAACGTGGAGAATTTTTGAACAGTAACCATTTTTTACCTTCCCTTTGCGCAAGATTCTGCTGGATATCTTCCATCTTAGTTTCAAATGAAACAGTTCTAGTTTTGAAATGCTGGTCAACTACTCTTTTTTCCCAACTGTAAGGCATAGTAAACATAGTAAAATATCTCTTAATTTTTCCTTTTATATTTAAATGTGACTATACATGCCAGAGTCAGAAAATCTGGAAGCTAATAATGAACTGCAGTGTCTCTGACATTGTTTGACTTCTCCTCTCCTCTTCCTGTTTAATACTGGATTTCCTTGAATGTGAGATGTGAACTTCAGAAAGCTGTGCCTTGGAAACAAGTTTGTTACAGCTGTGAAAATTCAGTAGTGTTCAGGAGCTGGTCACAGATTCAGTTACATTTAGTAAAAGTTACATTTTATTGCATAGAAGCAATAAAATAATTGTGAAGCTTTTTTTGCTGTTGTTGTTGTTTTGCAAAGGAGGAAATCTTTTATTCAGGAATGATGACATCTGTAAGAAACAGAGAATGGGGGAAAAAAATGTTTCTTTAAATGATGGCACCAGACATGGATTGCACAGCAGAGCTGAACCTGCTCTCCAGTCCGGTAGCTCAGAGCTGCCTTGGATGTGGGTAGAGATGAAAAAAATTTACTTGGGTGGGTGAAATGAAAGTCAGCTGAGGTGGAATGAGAACTTTCAATGTAACTCACAGTGACTTGATAGGTTTTGAAGAGTTAGGGTGATTCTGGTTTTTGAGGTTATAGAGTGTGAGGCTGACTTTGGAAATTCAGCCAGAAAAGCAAAGTGTTTGTAATGTTTTGCTGTTTTCTGCTCAGAGTCCCATCCCAGGATAGAAGATCTAACTAGTATTTATTATCACATTTTACAGGAGGAGAGATAAAGGCAAAAGATAATACATTTATTTTCAAGGTCATTGTAAGGAGCAGCTTAGTCACAACCTCAGAATTTTTTCATTTTATTTGTTCCTCAGTTCAGTGATCTGAGAGCAGTAAAAATCGAGTACCAAATTTACTACATTAAACTGTTACATTATTACCTCAAAATTTCATGCCATACATAGGTGGCTGTAAGCAGGTCTAACTTGGGCTCTAGGGCTTATTTATTTTGATTTGTTTTTCTGGAGATCTATTTATTTAAACTCCCAGGAAAGCTTAAAAGTTTCCAGGATTTCAGACTTCAGAAAGTGATTTGCTCTTTTTTCAGAAGCATACTACTGGTCCTAGCAGATTTATCATACCTTATTAGTGATAAAGGAATACTTATACTCGTTTATTATAACCTGAGAGCTAGAATTTTCCTCTCACAATATTTACATAAAAGTTATCTCTTGCTAGATTACTGAAAAAGAAATCACCCTTCATCACCTCAGAATACTTGCATTTTATTTTTTTTTTCATGCTTTAAAGCTGTCTAAAAATACATCCAGACACTCGAACAGAAAGGCTTCCCATAAGTTCCAGAACAATTAAACTCAGTGCTCCCTTCTAAATAAACCATGTGCTGGGTCAGGAGAGGCAGCCTCTTTAGCCCCACTGTTTGCACAATGTTCTGCTGGAGCCCTGCACAGGTTTGAAGTTTTTCTCAGGTCTAACTGCCAAAAAAACCCACCTGAACATGGTTTTAAATTTAGCTTTCAGAAGTTTTTCCAACTAAGTTTGAACCACTGAAATGAAGGTTTGTAACACAAAGGTTGTTGTACCCTTTGTGGGCACAAATGGTGCCCTTATAATGTGGTGTATTAAATATTTAGCGTAGTTTGCAGCAGATAAAAAGCAATTTTGTTTAATTTTTCCTAAATATTAATGCTATCAGGCACCTTAATCCTTTCATTATAACAAAAATTTGTTCAAGCTCATTCTTATTAAACATTTTCTAACTTATAATGATATGGATGTTTTTCTTCTGATCCTAATAATTAAGGCCAAAATGTGGTTGTAAAGAAAAAAATGTGATAGCTGGGAGGGGGAGTCTTCACTGGTATATTGGGAAGAATTACAGGCCAGAAAAATAGCTTTATTTTACCCAAGGATACTGAAGACAAGGCCTATCTCTCAAGTAATCCAGCTCAAAGTTTTGAGTCAGTTGCCAAGGAATGAAATGGAATACCTGCAAAACACTCAGTGAAATGACCTGGAAAATAATGTATAAAGAGGTTGCCAGTCACTTCTGAGGGAGGACCATTCTTCCATCTCTATCTCTGAACTGCAGAAAAAGAAAATAAAATTCCTGAATTAGAATTAGCTTCAAATCAACTTTTCTCTGCATCCCAGAACAAAAATGTAGTCAGCAATTATTTATAATGCTAATTAAAGACCTGTTCTAACAGGGTTACTGGAGGCTGAAAGCCCTTGATATGACAGCAAATGTTTTCCATAACCACCCATTGGCATTCAAAGACAGTATAAAGGGAGGGAAAGGGTAAGAACAATGAGAAAAAAAAAAACAATTGTATGGAAATATTGTTTAGAAATTGATCAATCCAGGTGATGTTATACTTATGCCAAGCAGGCTTCACTAATTGCAGTAAAACTACAGCTGACAAAAAAGGGGACTGTGGCCCATTTTTGTGGTGGGTCTGATATCTCTGGGTTGCTTTAAAAAAAAAATTATGTTTATTCTTATTTTTCTTATTTCTCCCATGTAATTCTCATTTATGCACTCTCACGAAAGGACATTCACATATTTGCCTTAAAACTATATTTTTATTATAACGCAGCTTTTCTCTTCTCGTGGAATGACTGATTTTCAATGTCCACAGCTTTTCAGTTGAACTGAAGAAATATTACTAATTTGCTTGTATGCAAAGAACTTTATTGCTTTTTTTGTAGATGCACTTTTTTTAAAAAAAAAAAGTTTATTTTAAATTGTAAGCTGCTTAAAACAGTCTTTGCATAATTCTTGGGACTGCTAAATCCCATGTTAGTTGATTTTCTGAGCCAGTATTACTCATGCATAGAATAATTATAGAGATATTTCTGTTGAGAAAGTAAAGAATGAACTTACAAGATAAAGAACTGAGTGTGGTGGCTGTGGGGCTTGTGAATACAATAGGTCAGTATTTATTTTCACATCAGGGAAAATCTGGAGAAACCTCTGGATTTAGCTGGAGTCATTTTTAGATTTAAATCAGTGCAAGGCAGGCTCCTTTCCTCCATTATATTGTAGGATTTTGTGGTCTCAGGTGAAGCATTTGTTTTATTTTGAGAATTTGATTGAAGTCGAAGTTGAGCACATTTTTAAGTGCCTTGATGGATGTAGACTTGTCCCAAATGCCAGAAATGCACAGGTGGCTATCAAACATAATATTAATAATAGTAATAATAGTAATAATAGTAATAATAATAATAATAATAATAATAATAATAATAATGTTGTAATGATAAATCTATTCCTAAGGACTGTGTCCCAAACATCTTTTGCCTGGGTGGGATCAGCACCCATGTGTGAAGAGCAGCTGGCTGAGGTCAGTCTAGAGGCAGAGATGGGATTGTAGCGAAAGTCAAACTTTCCAAGGATGGGAAAGCTCTTTTATTTTAGAGAATGGTTCTGGATTATGTTCTTCCTGTGGAAAATTGTGGTAGCATATAAAAATCCCCCTCAATTCACTTCCCTCAGTGGACAGCTGGAACACTGTTCTCTTCTACACTTGCATTGCTGCCAAGATAAGTTGTGAATACACCTGCAGCTCCTCTTCAGCTGCAGCAGCCACTGAAGATTGTGTTGTGCTGCCTTCCTGGTGTCCTCAGGAAACACTGGGAATTCCAGGTGTAGTCTCTCAGGCTGAACAGCCCTGATACTTGTCTTGGAAGCTGGGGTGTATCTTGGCCTAGGAGAACAAGCAGAGACAGGCTTGGTGATGAGTAGTGAAGCTCAAGGTGAAAGAAGGCAGCTCCTCAGCAGGGTTTGCATTTTGATATTTTACCAGAACAGACTGGAAGAGTGGGGAGTCTTACTGTCCTCCAGAAAGGAATGGAAAACTTCCATCAGCAACTGTGGTGAAAAACAGTTATAAACAGGAGGAGAGAAAGAGCAGAAAGTAAAAAGAGATTTGTAATAGTGGGAGAAGCTCTAAGAGAAGGAAGGAAATATCCGAATGAATGACCAGTCCTAAGAGAAGCATGATGCAAACCAGAAAAGTTTTGCCTGTGCAAAACTGCATCTGTATTGTACAGGATCTAAACCATGTTCTGTGCAGTCACAGCAGAGACAGACAAATGAACAGACATTCATATTTTCTTCAAGGAAAGTGAAGATTTAAGTCCAAAGGTGAAAAAATGATTTTTTTGTTGTTGTTTTAATGGCCTAACTAAATAATTATAATTTTAAATAATCTTTTTTGGGGGACTAATAGACGGGCCTCTGTACAACAGGTTGGATCTGGTAAATCTCAGTGGCTTCCAGCTGTCTGAATGTACCTGGCAAGTTTAGAGGAGAAAAATTATAGTAAAGGGGAAGGAATAAGTTGACATTAATGCTACATGCCCACATACTAACTTGGCTTAAAGTAGATATGGAAATTGAGGTCTGAAATATCTCTCAATATCGTTAGAGGAGACAGATTTTTAATGTTTTTCAAATAAAAAAGGTTCTCTCAGTTCATGAAGATCTATAAAAGTGTAACTGTACTCCTCATGTAATTGAAACGTTAATTTCACCAGCCTTTCCATGGAGTGCTTGAATGTCTCTCATATGCATGTCTCTCCTCACAAATACCAAGTTTAAAGGAATTTTTCTTGAACCCGTGAAGATTACTTGAGTTGCAGAAAAACAGGTTGTTACGAAACCCACAGCTCTGTACATGAAAAATATTGAAGTTCTATTTTAAGTATTACTTGGCATATCAAAAACTTTACACTGGTAATTGCATTGTCAATCACGTAGTGTCCCATTGCTAAACAAATAGGTTCAAATCCATCCATTCTTTATTTTCCAGTGGCTAAAAGAATGAGTTTTATAATGAGGAAATAATACAAATTATTCCCTTCAAGAATTACACAGTGTACGCTGCACAACAAAATTATCATGAGCAACAGTTGGGTCATGAATTATGCTTGAAATATCTGCATTTTCCAGCTTCCTACAGTCTTTTTTAAAAACACTTTGAGCTACGCTAGTGCCCACTGCGTATTGCTTGAAACCTGCAGAAGGTTTCTAGCCGGCACAAGCTGATGTGCTGTTGATCTCTGTTTGCAAGCTGTTTAATGTTAAAAGTTCTGCTGGAACCGTCAGTAGAAAGATGATGAATAATTTCAAAGGCCCTCCCAGGCTTATCTGTTCTCTTGCTTCCAGCATGCTGCTTTTAGTAATGGAACTATAGGTGCTGCCTGGCTGCTGGAAAAGTGACTTTGAAGCAGTTTCACCACAGCTGTGTAAGACTGAGATGGTGCCTGGGCTGCTGGATCTATTACCACTCATTCCTTATTGCACCAGACACTGGTGGAAAAAATATTCAGTGCATATGGATGGATGCAGTGTGGCCCTTGGATCGTTGATGAGATCCAACCTTTCTTCTACAGGACTTGTAGGGTTGCTGCTTCCTGCAGGGTGTGTTTGCATGTGCTTCTGTGTGTGGTGTATATGGGTGCTGCTTCAAAAAGTCTGATTCTCTTTGGAGTGTGTAAAAGCCATTATTTGTGTGAAATTTTGAAATACTGGTTGATCTCATAAGATATTTGCCAGTATCTTGGAAAGTCCTTATGCTTTTGATAATCTGGTCTCATCTAAGCTTGAAATAGATGACAGATTTGTTCTGTTGTTGGTGAGAGTCTAGCAAGAAACAGGAGTGTGGTAATTAGGAGTCTGTATTTCCCATAACTACCCATTACATATCTGGTATTCAAATGTGTGAGGAGTTTTTATTTTGTCATTTTGGTTGGTGGTTTCTGTTTGTGGTTTGGGTTTTTTTCCCTTTTTTTTGTTTGTTTCTTTTGAGGGTGGGATTTTTTGCATTTATTTGGGTATTTTTTATTCTTTTTTTTTTCTCTCTGAAATCACTTTGTTGGGAATTGCCTTACTCAATGGAAGACTTCAAATAAAAATAAAAAGTTTAAACCGTGCAGGACAAATATTTTGGAAAGTTCTTGGGGGTTTTAGGTAATAGCTCAATTAAAAAAAAAAAAAAAGAAGAAAGAAAGAAAGTATTGAGGTGGACAGCTTCCTTTTCAGAGAGAGGGTGGTGCAGTAAAAGGTGATCTAGTGTTGTAGAGTCTCCAGTTCTCTCACTTATTATGGTACCATGGTAACATCAGAATTAGACACGGAAAATGGGGTAAGCAGCCTGGTAGAACATAATCAAGAGCACACAAACAGTGTGTTGCAGAAATTATTGACAAATATTGTAGGGTTCTGGGAATGAACATTGTAGAGCTCCTCAGGGAACAGCTCGAGTAGGGGATCTGTCTGTGGGGAAATGTGGAAGCTGTTGAAAGAACACATTTTCTGGGCTGGTGAGAGGAGTGGGGAGCATGGCACTGCTGCTACAGAGGGGTGGTGGCATTCTAGGTTGGGAAGAAGTAGAGACCAGTTCGCTTTTGGAATCTGTGAAAGGTGTGATTTCTTCTAGACATAAGGAAGGAATAATACACTACTGCTCTGCCTGTGTGCTCAACCAGCAGGGTCATAATTAGGTCCTCCCAGTGATTTTTGTGTCTGTCTGAAAGCAGAGTGTAGACTTGCTGTGTTTTAAGTGTTGCTCAGGGTAATCAGCTGTCCAGACTGACTTCAGTCCCCGCAGAAGACAGAGACATTGCTGGCAGGGTGGGAAGGCACAGCTAGTGTGGCTTTGGCAGACTGTAATGGTGAGGGATAAAACTACTGCCCAGGGTGGACGTACAGATGATCCCAAATCAAAAACATCTGATGATCCTGGTGTCTCTGGTCAATATTCCTGTCTGAGAATTCAGCAGTCCTAGATAGACCTGGGATCATGGGAAATGAAATTAAGGCAAAATCACAGGCATGACTGCATGTGAGACATTAAGCCGTGTAGATCACAGCAGACTGTTGTATTTTCATTTTTGACTGCTTTTGTTTCTCACAGGAGGTGTTTATGCACATTGTTTCAAAGGGTTTGTGTACACATTGTGAATTTACTACAACAATGTTTTGATTTTTGTTCCCCAGCTGCTATGGGTAACATGGGTATCTTTGTACCACCTGTGCAGCGGGAGGTCCTTCCTTCCTTCAGCTGATTGCAGATTACAGGTTTGGATGTTATCAAATTAACCTTACGAACTGCTCTGGTTATTCTCAAATCAACCTTTTGACCCGCGTGTCAGAATTGTTGCAGCTGAACGTGTATGAGCATGTGAGGATTAAGGTGTTGGAAACGCCATCCTACCATTTAATATCAAAGCCAGCCTGGAAGACATTGCTTATGAAATTGATTAATCTTTCTGTTGTGAGGAAATGATAAGGTTGTGAGACACAGACAGCATAAAAGATGTTTTGTGCAGAGCAAATACCTTAAGTGTGGTGCCCACTCTTACACTGGTTATTGCATGGCTGGTGTGACAGATCGAGGGACAGGTCTGCAGGAGCTCCATCCCTCCAGGGGGAAGACGGGAAGCATCCAAGGTGCTCAGTGGGCTGGTGATGTCCTCTGCCACTATTGCCTTGGAAGAGAAGTGGAAACATGGAGAGCTTCTTGTTGACTGGGGAAAGACAAATATCCCCATCTTCAAAGAGGCCAAGAGGTCGGCTTGGGGATGATGAACTCACTTTGGGCCCTCAATGGACCAGGTTCTCTTGGAAGATATCTCTGGGCTGTGAAGAGGGAGGAATTTGGTTGCTTAATCAACCTGATTGCCTTCTATGATAAGATAACTGGATTTGTGGATGATGGGAAAGTTGTTATTTACCACAACTCTAACAAGGGTTTTGATACGGTCCTTGAGGATCTTTTTGTAAGTTGCGTTGGTCTGAGTGCACGGGCAATTAAACAGTCTTTAGGCATCAACTCAGGTATCTAAATGTGAAAAGAGACTCCCAAAATATCTAAGGGAACTCAGTTAGCAGTCTTCAGAGAATGATTCAAAATTATTCAGAATGTTTTCAAGTGATAAAGTCAACTACTGTTTGCAAGGCTGCAAAACATAAACAGTACTTGAATATTATTTATTAGGAAGGCCAAAAAATTTATTTTTTTACACATAGAACACAAGCCAACAGAAGATAAGGAAAAGTACTCATTAAAACTGCAGTAATTGTGTTTGTTTAATGGTAATATTGTAACATTAAAATTCCTACTGTGAACTGGGTGGGCTAGAGAGGAAGGAACGTGTGCTGTCTTCCGCAAGGAAGTGGGCAGTGGCCACTGGGAAGGTGACAGGCACTGATGATCTGGGCAGGTTTCTTCCCTTCCTGAACAGCAGCTCAGCAAACATGCAAAAATTCACTTTCTGCACCACGTTTCTGACACATCAGTCTGCTGCAACCAAATGCTTCAGGTAAACTGTGCAGCACAGGGATGAGGATCAAGCCAAACACCAAAACAACTTCTTTGTCACTTTTTCCTGGCGTTGTGGGTGCAGTTCATCATTAAATGGAGTTAACAGCACACTAAAGCTGCCATTCCAGCACATTTACAGCAAGGATCTACAGCACAGATAGGTTTGGCAAAGGCTTAGAAGAGGTTATGAGTTTGGGATGTGGGAATTTATAATACTGTGTTTACTTTTTCCTTCTGTTTTTTTTCTCATGGGAGAGCTGGTGATAAGAGAAACTTGGGATGGGTTTACTGTGTGAAACAGTGATGTATTTGTGCTTTGCAAGTCATTGCACTGGTGTAATAGGAGATGTAATAGTAAGCAGAATGTGGCCTGTCTTAAGACAATACTTCCTGGAGAACAGCACTAAAAGCAGTTTCATTTAAATGAAGACACATGTGGATCCAGTTAAGAAGTAACTGGTAACTGATTAAGCCTTATTAGATGAATAAAATAGCACCTGGTTTGCTGGACTTAAAAAAAAAAAAAAAAAGGATTGGTGAATATTATAATATTTTTCCTTAAAAAGCAAAAGCAAGGGGATACAATGGTGAAAAGAGCAGGCAGTGATTAAAAGGATTAAAATCTTTAGGAGATGACACTGAACCGTTCTGGAATGTGTGTGCATGTGCTGAGTCACTGGCAGAGGAGCTGATGAACACTCCTGCCCACTCCAGGGGCTGCTCCAGCCACTGCCAGAGCTGTCCCCAGCCCTGGGGCTGTCACTCATCCCAGCCACCAAAGCCTGCCCTGCTCACTCTGTGCTGGTGGTTCACAGCTGCTCAGAGCAGAGTGTGGAATCAGTACCTGACAAGTGCAAACATCCATGCTCAGATGGCAGGGCCTAGGGATATTGTGGGAGATTGTATCCTCATTATGTAAACTGTTTTCTCTTCTTGCACATACCCAGGGTTGTTTCTTAGCTTCCTGTCAGTTGGGTTGTTTTTTTTTTTGATTAAAAGTTTAAGTTTGGGTGTATTTTAAGATGTTTCGGCATGAAAGATCTGGCATAAATACAGAAATTAAAATGAAAAGCTGCATGAATATAAGCTATTACAATACTATAAATGATTTATCTTGAATTAGACCCAGAAAAAAATGTGATATAGCCAAAGCATATAATATCAATGAAAAGGCAACCCCTACCTCTGCACCTCTCTTAGCTGTTGCAATTTAATTTTTCTCTTTTTCCTTTAAATTGCATTAGCAATTCGAGATAGACACTCAGTCTCCGAAAGAAAGGCCCTTGACATTAAGTGTACTGAAAGGTCATTGAACAGTCATAGCTTTCTTTTAATTTTAAATGCATTTATCCAAGAAAACACAGCACTGGTACAACATCTGCTTTTCAAAGGGACTTTGTCTTTTAGCTGAGCTGACTGAGGCTTACAGAGGTCAATTGAAATGCCTAAGGTCACTCAGAGTGTCAGAGTAAGGGATGAGTATCTGGAAAACACACTGAAACAGCAACCTACTGTATTTTTTATTTTTTTTTTCCTCCAGAAATTACAGGATTCTCCTTTAAACTTCTGGGTAAACAGCAGTATGGTTCTGAAAAAAAAGATAGGAATGTTAAAGATGGTGACTCCTGCTGTGTTGATTACTATTGATACTGTGAGTTATTTGTAGAGGATTCTAAAAATTCCTGTCTAGAAAAATGATCAAGTTACATATTGCAAAAGCAACAAATACTGTGAAGGCAGAAGGCTGTGAGAGGGTTTACTGCATTGTTGCCACATACACTCTGCTTTTTCAAACTTGTTTTTTAATAATTTTTCTGTGATTGACTTCAATTAGATGGCACTGTCTAAACTGGCTGATGAGCACACTTATAAGATCAGAGCTATTTTGGGAATGAAAGATCCTTTCCCCCCGTCATTGAGCAGTGAAGTAGGATGCAGTGATGACTGTGATTAGCAGAATACATGCATTCACACGAGGGAAAAGCGCTACGCTGAGGATGAAGTACAATTTTAGCTTTGGAAATCTGCACAAAAGTGTCTGCAGTGCTGTAGTGATATCTTTCACTTTCATGGCTTTTAACCCTCTGACTGTAGAAATTTTGTAAAGTTTCACCCAATTTAGTAAATGCTGCCATAACTAAAGGGAAGAAAATACAAGTGATTTGTTTTAGATGGATGCTTTGCAGAAGTAAATTCTGTTGAGGAAATGCGTAGCTTGTCAACACATTTGTGTAAAGAACTCTGAAGGACTGCTATGAATTAAAAGTAATTTATGGATAGTGACTGTAATTCTGCCTTCTGTATATGCTTCAATTTCCCATGGACTCACATTACCAAGGATGTTTGAGATGTACAAGGAATGCAAGTTATAAAACTTAGTGTCAAAAAGAAAAGCAGCTGTGGGACAAGTGATAGGAAGCTATCCTAACAATTAACAAATTTATTTAAAGATTGCTAAGGGCAAAAACAAGGAACAATCTTCCAAGTGGTACAGCTGAAAGATAGCATGAGTGTCTTCACCTTCATTGCTGACAAAAAGAGCATTACTATACTCTGATGGCAAAACATGAATTCATAGAGCCTATCGTTGTGAGGTCAGATGGGAAGGGAGAACACGAAGAGGAATACATGGGAACTACTATGAAGAAGCTATGCTTCTATTATTACAGCATACTGAAGAATGATCAAAAGAAATGTGACCTTTTCTGAAGGTGGCTGATACATTCATTGCTGGCTTTAACTTTTTCTGCCAATATTCTGATGTTTCATTTGCCATTTGATCCCCCAAAGGCTTATTTTTCCCAGAAAATAGAGTGGATGTTAAAAATCTTGTTTGGGGTTCATCACCCACCCCACCCTCCCAACCACTTGGGAAGCAACCTGGGTACTGGGGAAGAAAAGCCCAAATCATTATTTCTCAGAAGAATTCTAATGTTATTTGGTGGGACATTTTGTAATCTTGTTGAATATTGCAGTTCTCTGTATTGACTTTACACTGCCCAGTAAAAGCTCTGGCTGGAATATTTTTCTTCTGCTTCCAAACTGCATGTACCATGCCTGAAAAATGATTTTGCTGAAGTAAAATACAAACTGATCAATCACACGAACAAGACAAAACTCCCACAGAGCACATGGGAAAAAGAACAAAGATTATTTTTGTCTGTCTAGTTAGAATTTTGCATATGCTTGAATGTATCTGACAGGTTGTTTGTGCCTTTTAGAAGATTAAAAAAATATAAATAAATATATATGGAGAGAGTTCTGATAAGTACGATAGCAGTGTTGTTTTTCATACATTTGGGGTGCTGAAACAATGCACAAGGGGAAAAGCAGACCAAGTTGTCTTATGTAGTTCCCTGCAAATGAAGATAAATGCCTTGTTCTTTATCACTCTGGGTTGCATTCTTCAGAGAAGGACTTTTAAAATAGATTTTTAACTTTCTATTCCTTTTTTCCTTAGTTATATATGTGTTTAAATTATAAAGGAAGTATTTGAGGATTGCTGTTAAAACTGGGCTGCTTCTATGTTAGACCCTGAAATATTGTGGCTATCCTGAAAAAGACAAAAAAGAGACAAAATTATGCTAATCCTAGAATATGTAGATCTATTGGGACTATAAAATTTCAGAATGTGATTGTAGCATGTTTATTGGAGCAAAAACCATAAAAAGACTTATCCTTTTTTTACTGTAGTTAAGAATTGTATGAAAATAGAAAATAAGTTTCAGTACCTTATTCTCCATATGGAACTGCCCTGCTGGTTTTCTCTCCACTGACATGATATCTCCTTAACACAGCTGAAGTAGTGAACCTCCTTCCTTGTGTTTGATTCCTGGGTTTTCTTACAAACAATTCAAGACATCTATGTCTTTTCTTGAAGTGGTGTCCATTAAAAGCAATGGCAAGTCCAAATTTTAAGCAAGTCCAAAAAACTATTGAGTGGGGCTCTAGGGACGGCTAAAATGCATGAATCTGCCTGAGTAGCTATGAAAATCCATCCTGAATGATTATGCAAAGTTCAAACTGTCTCTATAAAAAATCCCAACCAAACAACCAACCTTAACAACTATCTAGACAAGGTTCTGCTCCTTTGCCCTTCCCCCTCTGCCTGGACCTGTGAAACACTTTGCACTGCATTTAAACCCTTGAAGTAAATATAGTTTAAAGAAGAGCCCTGATGGTGGAAAGTAGGACTGAGGTGAGAGATGTGTCCTGTCCATTGAGATGTGTCCGTGGTGTGGACTCTGAGTGAGGCTTCGCTATGGGAATTTATCCAGACAGCTCCAAACCAGAAGCTTGGCTGGGTGGTCTTTGGAGAAGCTAGAGCAGATCCACTCAGCTTACAGAGAGGATCTAAAGTGGGATGGAAAAGATGTCAGGCCCTGGTCTCAGATATGGCAGGATGGAAAGAAGAGAGCTGAGTGAAAGCACAAAAGTGCTTTGTGGTGGAGGGCATTTATGAGACAACTTGCATGTGTGCTTGAACTCTTGTGGGTGTTAACTCCAAACTTCAAATGTGTTCAGGAATGCCTAATGAAATGAGTTTTGGATTCAAAAAAAATGCTCAGACTTGTTAATATTTGATGGTAGAAATTCATCTGTGTCTCCATTCATGTGTGACCCACTTTGTATCCTTTTGGGAAATACATATGGGAAGGCCAAGAAATTGTACATGGTTCTTCTCATTAGTGTATGCACTGAAAATCTGCAGCTTGGGAAAATATATTTTTTTTTTTCTTCCCTGTAGACCCCAGGGACATAGCCTTTAAAACTTTCTGCTTCTCTGAGATTTGTGTAGATCCAAACATCCCACAAGGTCAGTGTCAGTAAGTGTCCCTGTGCCCTCGTTGTAACTGCAAAAGTTCTGCCTCTCCCTGCCCCAGGGGACACTTGAGGCACCAGGTGCTTCCAGCTAGTCTGTGTCTCCTGGGTGCTCTTCAGAGGATTTGCCAGTGAAGATAAAAAAGCAAATACTACTTGTAGAAGTAGTAGGATTCCAGCTCTGGCTGGAGGAGGAAATATTTGGCAGCCTACCTGTCCTGTGCCCATGGACAAACTCCTCCCAGCTGCACATCTCCAGCCCTGCAGAGAACCTTCTGCAGAGCCCAGCTGGCTGAGCCACAGGGCAGCTCCCTTCTGTTCCTGAGCAGAGATGGAGAGGCCTGGGTGCAGAGGCTTCTGCAGATCACTGTGATTTACAGCCAGCACAGCAAAGAAGTGTCACTCTATACAATAACCTTTGGTTTTGTAGAGCTGGCTAAAACACAGTCAATTGAATGTGAAAGAAGCTAATTAAGAAATGGTAGACCAAAGTAGTCATCACTGTAATTTCTTTGGCTTCAGTGAGCTTATTGCATGGATGAGTTTTATTGGAGACGTTATTACTAAGACAGAAAGTATGTGCAAAGTTAGGAGTTATGAAGTCAAAGCTTTAATTCACCTGGGAATACTGTTCTTGATTTTCAAAGAAGGCTGAAAAGAGTTAAACATAAAACTTCTTTATTTCTCTTGCATTTGGGCACTTAATCTTCTTGAACTTTTAAAAATATCCTACCTAGTGAGCCAGTTGCTTGGCTTCTGTGAAGAGGAGTTCCCAGAGTGCTAGGTGATATGCCAAGGAAGCTTTGCATTAGTGTTTCTCTGAATGTAAGTAGTCTGAATTTTTAGCATACTTGCTCAGTCAGAAAAGGATAGAAGAAGCTGCTTTGTGCAACTGTTTCTATTCCTGCACTTTCCATTTAAGTGGTACTGGAGATTTTGTATCCTTTCACACTGAGAAGGCAGAATTCTTCTTTCCAGGCTAACTGGTTTGCCTCTCTTTTGGTTTTCTATCTAAATAAATTCATTTTTGGTATTCCAAAAATGTATATTCTGGGTGCTTCAGAAACAGGGCATTGAACTCTGCCCAGGAGCTTCTGTTCTGTGCTGTGAGCCTGAAGGGCATGTTGGCTTCTCAGAGTTTTTCCTAATTGAGAGGAGCCTCAAGTGCTCTGAGGTGATGCATCCCTGCCATAATTAGTGAATTTGGTGAATTACCAATTCACCAAAATTAGTCTCCTTTAACAACATATACCAGGATAGGAAGAGTAGCCTTGGTGTTCACAGCTTTGGCTCAGATCAGACCTGGAAATTTTAATGAGGGTTTAGATCTGCTTAGGTTTGGAAACTGAAACGACTTTGAAATCTTTGTAAATTTGGTGTCTAATAACCTCTTGGGGTTCTGGGACTGAGTGATTTACTTAAGGTCATAAAAGGAGTAGAAACAGAAACTGTGCAGAGAATTCCCAAATCCCAGTCCTTTGCCATTTATCCTTGACTAATCTGGTATCTTGTGGTCTAGGTTTCGCTTCGGCCAGCTGCCTTCATCAAGTTGTTGGTGTCATCCTACCCTGGGACAGCTGGCCAGAGTTTAATGCAGGAGGAAGTGTCATCTGCATATTCTTGTTTATAGCCCTGGCATTATGGGATGCCCACTGGCAGCTCGGCACAAACACGGATTACAAAATGGGAAAGAACCGTGTCTGTGGATCTCGGAGGAAAACAGAAAGTTTCTGATCTGAGATTTCACAGTCTGAAACACAGAATCTGCCAGAATTAAGTGCTGTTTGTTTAGATAATAAATGTAGGAGATGTGAAGTTTAATTTCACACACACAAAAAAAATCTGCATTTCAGTGGTATATATACAATAGAGATATCTAGGAGAATGAATTAAGGATTCATTCTTAACAATAAATCCACAGATTTCTGTACCATTCCTCACTTTTTTTTTTTCTGCTTGGCTAGGGAAGACTTGAAATGATTCACAAAGAAATACTTTTTAAGAAATATTATAAGTAATGAAATGTAAAAAAAAGGTATTGAAAGGATGACTTTTAAGTACTTAAAATCCAACTCTGATATTTGAAAAGAAAATGCTAAGTAATAAAGGGGATGAATTTCAACACAGCATATTGCACAGGAAATTTGCACATGCAACCTTTTATTTGTTTAATGGATTTTCTGTGAACATCTCCCATTAAATGTTTGTAAAACTTCAGACCAAGAAATTTAGCTATGGAAGTGAAAGCATTTATATTCATTAAATGAGCACAGACTTTTTGCTCATGATTTGGGTGGAATTTAAAATGATTAATGCAGCTTAAAGTAGTTAGGTGATAGGAATTTTCTAAAACATTTTATCTGTATCTAATAAGCCCTCTTGGGGATACAAGAGCTTATGATGCATATAAGGAAATTTAGAATCAGTTTATTAAAAACACATTTCCACTTACTTTATTGCTGTTCTTCCATTGTATCTAAAGGCTTCCAGGTATTTTACTGTCTAGTGAAGCCAGTCCATGGAGAATAGAATCGTATAAACACCTATACCTGAGAGACCCAGCCTTTTATTGTAGACATGGGAGTCACAGATGACAAAGGGTGAAATGAATCCAGGAATATGTTATAGCTGAAGTTCAGAAAATCCTTCACAGAAACTGAAAATATCTTAAAGTGAATTTGTCTAGCGAGTAGCTCTTAAGCAGTATTCTGTAAAATTTTAAATGTAAATAAAGGCATTCCAGTCAGACTGTAGTCTCAGATTAAGCCTTTAAAGTGGTTTTTTGATAAGTTAACTAAAAATACTAAATGTAGCTGTTTATTCAAAATTTCCAGAGAAGGGAAATTCAGATTTGCCTAAAATTCAATTAAAGTTAAAATATTCAGTTCAATTTCCCAAGTTTTTGACTGACTTTGTAGCAATAAAGAAATCAGTGTGGATGACAGTAATAAATGATTTACTGCATTCACAGTGCAAATTAGAAGCGGTGCGCTTGGTGTAAATCAGCCCTGCTGATTTACCCCCTAGGTAAATCAGCCTCTGCAAAGTCACCATGGGCAGCATTCAAAGCCAAGGCCCTGTTGGATGGAAAATCAGTGCAGTGGTGTGTCAATTACCCAGGGGCAGGCTCTGCAGGTGATGGATGGGAGGCAGGCTGCAGGTACCGAGACACTCAGTCCTGCTCGGGATGAGTCAGTCTGGCGCTGCTGTGAGCAGTGATGATCCCAGCTCTGCTGATGGCTGGGGAGCTCTGATTCAGCATTGTCACTGACCTCTCTGAGCACCATTTTTTCCTGCTGTGTCCTTCTGCAGCCTGATTTACAGGGGGAAGAGGGACTGTAGGCAGTAAGGTGGCAAGTTAAGCATTTGTTAATCCAGTTTGTTGAATATCTGTCTTGTCTGTTGTGCATTTCTGACCTGCCAGGTATAATTTCCCTGAATTTCTTTGAAGAATTGATTTTACTGAGTTAGAGAAGCCAAAATTCTAGAGTTGGAGGGTGAAAAGCATGAATGAAATGAATAACTGTTCCACAGAAGTTGAAACATGTATCAGTCTCTGGTTTCATGTAGGAGGTCTGTGCCTATGGTAGAAATTCTTTCCCAGGATAACATTACGATGGAGCTGCTGGACTTTATGCTGCTCAGTAGATTTAGATCATGAGTGAACTCTTCCACTAGCAGGGATTTAACTGGTACTTATGCACAGCCATGGCAGTGAGGCTGGCAGAAATCTGCAGCCTTGACATGGCCTGAAACTCTGCTCACCTCAGTTCTTCCAGCCAGTCTCCTTCTCCTCACAAGGACTCACTTTAATGCCGCCATAAATTTTTTAAAGGAACGTTCTGAACTGAATGCCACAGCAAATAAACCATTGTGATAGCACACAGCAATGCTTCGATTCTCAAGGAATGATGAAAAAAAATAGAATAACTTGTTTGTTAATATGTGCTCTATGCTCAAAACAGGGAAAACAACTGATACATTTAGCTCTTCAGTTTTACTGCTGGGTACATTTGGGAAGAATTGGCAAGGTGGCAGGATTCCCATTGTTGATCCTCCTTGTTTCAGGCCTCACTGACTCAGGGAAGCAGCAACGTGCTGTTTGAGGTGGTGTTCAGCCTCTGCTGTGTTGGCTGCCCAGGTGGCAGAGCAGGGTGTTTGCAGAGTCAGTTATGCATTATGGGATGTGACAGTGAAGTCTCAGATTCTTCTAGACCTGTCATGACATGTTTATGATGGATGTTTAGAGATAGAATAAACAGAAAATTTAAACTCCTGGGGGCAGGGCAGGGCAGGAGACACACGTTCTGAGCACTTGGGGAAGCACACTTCTGATTATTCAGTCAAAACACAGAAATAACAAATTTCAGGTAATTTCTTCTTAGTTGTGATCTGTTTGTTGTTCAGTGGCCTACTTTAGGCATAGCATATGTTTAACAGATAATCCCTATGCAGAACAGAATTTTTCTACACTTAAATTCAAGGTCATGGGGGTGTTTGTTTCTAAAGATTTATTGAAAGGCCAGCATCCACTCTTTGGGCAGAGAAATTTCTACCCCCTTTTCTGCTGTCAAGCTGTGTGATTCTAAATGTCTCCTTGAAATACACACTGCCTATTTCTTTGTAGGTACAGATACTTTTAAAAGCTGTCTTAAAATAGGTGCAGATTGAAGAAATTGTCTGCCATCAGATGAGTAAGACTTGGCGGGGCTTCTCTCTTCCTTTCATCTACATATGCACACCTCTACAGTGATAAAAATATCCTTTTCCAAACCTGTAAGGATCTACTGCTACTCTTAAAAATGCCTGGCTGTTGTGGGGCAGTTGTGACTCCTCATAGCAGTGTAGGGTATAATGTGTGTAGTTCTGCTTCTGGTGGGAATGTCTCCGCAGGCAGACTAAAGAGTGAAGGCTGAACCAAAATTAATCCATGTTAATCTCCTGCCATGCTGGACACAGGGACATTGTTGAGGTTTGATTGATGAGTTCTGGTCCTTGCTTATGAAGTTACAGGAAATAGAATATGCTGGCTTGAAGAAGAGTGATGAATCCATAGGAGTAGAAACAATATGCCCCATACTAGACTCATATTCCCAACTCCAAATGCTCCTTTTCTCTGCATTCCAACATCCCAGATGGCAGATCTCCTTAGCACAGTTTAAATTTTTCAGTTTACTGAAACTGGTGTTTTTTTTTTTTTTTTGTCTTCTTTTCACCATCTTGTCACTTAAGACCCCTTCATTTAAGGAGTATCTCCAGGGTCACATCAGGGAATGAGCTGACAGGATGAATGACAGTGTACATGGACAGGGTGAGAGATTCCACTTCGGTTTTCAACCTTGTTGGCACACAGTCCACAGCATCTCTAATAAAAAGGAGTCATAGATCTCCAGATTTTTCAATTATTGTTTTTTCTTTGCTCTGTTTGCTACTTCATCACAGCACGGGATGTTACTCTGATTATCTTTATTGTAGCATTTTAATAATAAAAAACCAGTGCCCTAAATTCTACTCTGTAGAACAGTTAAAACAGCCAAAGGGAGAAAGTTTACCCATCATGACTTTACCTGGTCATCTGGATTCAAACAGAACAAGCAGGTGGTCATTTCAGGTGTTCTAATACCCACCAATCTATGACTATTTTCTTCAGATAAAAGGGTTATAATTTTTTAGTCTAGAGACATCATTAGTGATTTCATCAAATCTAATGAAAAGCAGGCATTTATTTTAACTGAGTAGTGATTTAGCTGAACCCTACAAACACAGACATAGCTGCTGCAATTTACTTTCAGGAACACTTGAGGCAGAGGTCAATGGTGTCCTGCATTATTTCTTGGAAAGTCAGCAATGTGTGTGTGCAACCTCTTTTTGCTAAAATGCCTCAAGGTTCTTTTCACACAAGTAAGAATTATTTAGTCTTAGTATTCTAATTATATTCTTCCAAAAATTTCCCTCAAAGTTCCAATTAATTATCATCTTCACTTCTTCTTCTGATGAGCTGTCACGTCATGTTGTTTCTGTGAAATGCCTGATAGCCACTTCAGATGCAAGACTCTGTATTTTGCTTAGGAGCGAAGCCTTGCTGTGGATAAAGGGTCAGATCCACCACCAGCATGTGTCAGTGTGATGTGCTGATTATAGGGAAGGTATTTTAAATATAGCAATGATGAAACTGAGTCTAAATATTCATGCTTAGGATATGAAACGAGGTGTGAGTTTTCCTTTCTTTCACCATATTATCTGTGGTATTCTGCACTCTGAAAGCTCTGTTCTTATACCTTACTCGTTGTGCCCAGTGTCTTTCCTCACAAACAGGAGGGAAAAGCAGGGAAAAACCTTCTGTGGTAAGGCAATGGTAGCAGCACATATATTGCTTACAAAATTTACAAAAAGGGGGTTGGATATACCAGTAAAATGCATATCTGCAATTCAGCTATACTGATGTTGCCAAGATCCCTGTTGTTGGCTGCTGTTGAAATGGAAATTTCTAAAAAGTCAATAAGAGTGCTTTCATTCTTCTTTAGAGAAATGGGTAAAACATTTCTGTTAAAAAAAAATAAATAAGTTTGATGTTCTAGCTATTTAAAAATCCTTCGAAAGGGGGCTATGTAAGGGAAATTAGATAGTTTTTAAGGAATATTACAAATGTTTTCCTTGCCATTTGGTTTATAACCATAGCTTCTTCCAAAGGATTACAAAATAGGAGTGGCGGAGATGATCAAAATACCTGGATGCTGGAAACTCTGTGTAGCTTTAGGAAATTCCTTCACAGAATCAATATTGCATTGTGTTGAAAATGTGCTGGAAAGTGAGTCACCATCTTGAATTTCAAATGTAGGAAGAGTAAATTATAAAATCAGGGTATATTATAGATGTATCATTTTTTTTTCCCCACAAACCACAACTTGAGGTGCACATCCTTTCAAGATGCTGATATATTTTAAATAGGTATCATTTCTTTTCATATTAGTGCTTTCCTGAGCAGTACTTTGTGACATGAGAATACATTCAGTTGAAGGGAAGAGTGGAGAAGAGAGGTTGTAGTGAGAGATATGCTTTTCTCTGTCTTTCACCTGCATATTGATAAGCTGGCTTTGAGGTATGTTTCCTGTTTGTTTGCAATTGCAAATTCTTACTAAATTGCAGTAGAACATCTTGTCTGCATTTTATAAATTCACAGCCACTCTACTTAAATACAGTTCTCACCCACACAGAGTTTCATTTGCACAAAAGTCATAGCAGCAGAATATCAGCAATTCCCACGGAAATGACAGCCTAAGCCTTTAGTTCATAATATTGAAAAATTTCCCTAACTTGCAACGTTTCCTGAGGGAATGTCAGAGTTGGCATACATTTCTGCTGCTTTTCTCTAATTTTTAACCTCTTATTACAAATGAAAGCTTGTAGGGCTTTTTAACAGGTGGTTTTTGCCTGGGAGTACATGACAGAAGTAGAAAGCCAGAGAACTGTGATAAAAATTAAACTCAGCAAATCTAACTAGTTCTAGTGAGAATGCAGTAGGGAGTTACAAATCCTCAGTGAAAAGAGCTAAAGATTGCTTAATTAAACAGGGTTGCAGAATTAGATTTAACTTTAAACTTGAAATTTAAATGAATTTCTTTGGTGAGGAAACAGTGACTTCTTGAATGTCTTCCTAGAATTTAAATCAAAGTAGTTGCTTATTTCACACAGAAGATTTAGAAATCCTGGAGAATAGGCTTTTATCACTATATTTATAAATTGTCTATAAAGAAATATTAAGTGATGAATAGAGACTATAACCCAGGATAAAAACCCAAAAGAAAAGGAATTAACATCTTTGTGGGCTGTGAGTACTCAGTCACTGCACTGATTTGAACAGGAAATATTTAAAATACATCAGGTTTTCAAAACCTTGTGTAACAGCAGATTTCACAGACGATCTTCAAGGCCCTTGGAATCTGTGACCAAGGATTTATAAACACCAGTTAAAAGCAGTGGAAATACTATTAAGAAAGCAGGTAAAGATAAATTAGTCTTGATGAAAGGTTTTGGGCAAGTATCTGAAAATAAATTTGGTGTCACTTGTCCAAAGGGTTGCATTTATCATTTGTTGTTTCCTTTGCAATTCAGAAGGTGTAGATTCCCCTACAAATGATATTTTTACCTGATGCCTTTTAGCTTATCTGTTAGACTTCTGAAATGGGTCAAATGACATTAATTGAATTTCGAGGAATAACCCATTGACTTTATGGTTAACACTCAGAAGTTGTACTGTGGGTACAATGTAAGCAGGACTAATTCAGCTTTGAGTATCTTGCCACTGTCACCTGAGTATCTTTGACAATTTTCACCTGTCCAGATTTTTATTAATGTAAATTTCTCTCTCATTTTCATCAAAGATTTTGACAAAAAGTTTTAAGGCATTGGGCTTCACGGTTTCAGAGGTCCTTGGCATAGATCTTCCAGCAACGGGCCCTGAGGCACTTTATCTGAAAATGCAAAAGTGATGCTGACTGGGGATGTGGCAAGGCCAAGGTGCCTTAGGGAAATGATGGTTCAGTGCTTCAGCAGGACAGCTTCCCTTGGATGATGCCAATTAAGCTGTAGCTGTCATTTAAAGTTGCTGTCTTCTGGATCGCACCTCCTGTGCACAAGCAGGAATCAATCAGTCTCTGGTGCTGTGTCATAAATAAAAATGAAGGTTGGTGGTTTTGTAAACGTAAAAAAAAAAGTCCCCAAAATGACATGTACCCAAATATTGCTCGTTTCCAATAGTGCCAATTATTTCTGGGGCTATTTCAGGAGGTATTGAAGTCTGTCATCTCAGAAGTTTCATGTACCAGATGAATTAAACTAAAGCCACCACCTAAACACCTTTATAAGGCTGTGAATTATTTTTAAATTCAAGCAGCGTTATATCAATAAACAAGCATCTAAAAAGCTATAGTGTAATCAGGTTTATTGTTTCATAATAGGTTTATACAAATTATGAATACCAGAGTTTTATTAATTGGACTTTTAATTATCTACTATAGTGAAGAGTGATGTAAAATTACTAATAGCTCTGCTAATTAATATGGGGATTCAATGGTTGTTAATTAAGGGCAAATGGGACAGGGCTAACACAATCCCCTTTTGACTATGATGAATAAAAAGTCAAATCAATAGCTTATTTCCAAATTAACATGATTGATAAAAAGTCAGCTCTGAGCACAAGTCATTCATCCTAAGGGAGCTGCAATTTTAATGTTTAGATGCTAAAAAAAAAAAAAGAGAACGTCTATATGCCTTGAAATAAAGGGAAAAGCTGCAAATAGCTTCAAAGGGCTAAACCACAGATTTGTAAACTTGCTTTTAAATATGTAACTTTGTGCACAGTGAGGCTTTTCAGATCACTTTCATTCCTCACAGATTTAAATAAAGCTGACACATGAATGACTAGCCATCTGTAATATATTCCAGGAAAATTATCATTATTTTACTTTCTTTTCTGTTTATCAGATATTCTGAAGAGCGCTTTACACATTTAAAAAAAAAAAAAGGAGGTGGTGTTGAGGAGAGAAGCACCTTGCCAGCAGCTGGTTTATCAGCCTGTCTCTGTGATCATTGCAGTCTATCCCCTTCTGATTGCTGTCTGCTCATTACTTGCTTTCCTGCGTGTGGCTAAACATTTGAAACTTGTGTTTAAAATATTCATGAAGTCAAATCTGAGTGTGTGTGTCTAGAAAAACCTCCAAGACAGAATCCAGAGTGTTTGGTGATGTGCTTATGTGACACAGATACTGTGGGAGGTATTGGGAGTTTTCATGTAGTGTGTGAGGCCTCGAGTTTGATTTCCCGTTTGCTGAAGGAGGTTAAAACTTGCATTTCCCATGATGAATGACTACCAAGGTAAACACTGCTCTGTTTTGGGATTGTTTCTGCTTCTTCTGCTACAGAAATGTTGTGTAACAGGAGCAGTAAGTACCTAGGACAAGAAGTCAGATGTATAAATGTGGTTTCATGAGCAAATATTTAAGGCAAGTTTGAGCCTATTAGGAAAAACAAAAATTCAAAACATTGAAAGCTATAATTGAAACATGCTGAAACTAGGGGAAAAACAGGAAAACATTTTGATCTTTATGAGACAGAGATGTATGTATGCTGTTTGACATAGAGTGAGTGTAATTTGCATAGTTGAATATGAATTTAAGAACTTGGGATTGGAAGGAATCTCCTGAAACCATATTGCTTGGTCCTCTTCTATCACAGGCAATTATTTCACATAAAATTTTCACAATCTATCACATTCCAAATTAAAAGCAGCATTTTTTCTGCCTTTGGATGCGGAGTCTGTGCTTTGGTTCTCTGATGGTTAGAAGCCTCCTAATCCCTAGGCTAAATTTATTCATGACTGGTTTATTCTGATTTTGTTCATGACCATTTGTTTCTGTTCCAGCTCTGTTTTTTAGCTTGATTTTCTCCCTTGAACAAATATTTCTATCTACAGGCTTTTTTGACTTTCCAAATGAGGCAATTCATATTGGGCTCCTTTTATTTGATAGTATGGCCCTTCCTAATTCCTGTATTATGCTTCTCTGTATTTTTTCCAGCTCCCTTCTGTACACAGGCACCCAGGTAGGGCCTTGCCAGTGCTTTAAGCTGTCCTGGGAGTATTTTTTTAATCTCTTTGGGAAATGAACTGATTGATGTATCCTATCTGTGATCATATTTGCCATTTTTTTTAAAAGTCTATACATATCATCCTGTATGTCTTTTTCTTCCTCCCCTTTTCAGTGTCCTGCAGGTCAGGTTCATAATTTTTAGTCTCCAGTTACATTCACTGCACTGAATTTCATCCTACCTCTATTACTTTACTCTTCAAGGTTTTTCTTTTTATGTGATATCCCAGTCTTTTATGTTGACATTGTCTCCTTGTTGTTTAATAGGAAATTTCATTTTATTCTTACCTTTTTTGAGCAATATTATTATTATGAAAATATGGATTGTTCTACTAAATTTCATTTTGATATGGGTAGAGCATATTTTTTTTTTAATTAAAGAATTTGTTAAAAATATCTGTGGGGAGTGGTCTTCCCCATGCTTTGTATTTCAGTAGTATCATAATAAGTTACATTTCTTAAGTCAACATGTGCTGTGTTGTTGTGAAAAGGTATTTCTCATGATACAGGGCAGGAACTATGTCATGTGCAGTTTGGTTTTTTGAATGTTTAGCTTTTACTAAACATTACTGCCGATACATAACAGTACATATATGAAAAGCTATATTAGCAATAACATTTTCTTTAATTAATTTTTCCATGAATGAATTCCTATTAGAAATTCATTCTTACTACACTGTATTATGTTGTGATGCACTTTGGTGAAATTAACTCAAAGAGCTGCTCTTTGCAATTTTAATATTCCGCTGGGTTTTCCATTCTAGAAAACTCATTATTATACATGTACAAAGCTGAAAAGAAACAAGAGAGAGGCATATTGTGTGAATAACAGTCAGGGAAAAGAGACAGCTGGCATGATAATTTTCTAATAAAGCTTAGAAAAGGCTGCTGTGTCTTGAAAAAAATGAGAGTTTTAATTTGAGTATTCCTTTTGTTTGGATTTGCTTTGTACTAAAAAGTACTGAATCCTATTCACACCTTTTATGAATATTAACTGAAAAACAAATATATCTTGTCGAGCCCTTCTACTTGGTAGGTGCAAAAGAATCAGTGGTGTGTATCCAGCGGGGGATGGTATTTCTTGTTCTCCTTATCCACTTATTCTCCCCCAACCAGACTGTGCAGTTTGGATCTTGATAAATAGAGATTTTTCTGAATCATGGACAACTTATTAACACATGGAGCCTTTAACTATCTGTGTGCCAAGCTGCAGCCTCTAAGAAATATTTGTACCTTTCTTAATTCCTATTGCATTTAAGATCCTGACCTTTGAAGGCTGTGCTTAAAAGCCCACTAGTGGGAGGCTAGGAAGATTCGAAACTACAGTCATAGAAATTAAACATTTCACTTCTGACCTTTGAAGTCACTCAAACCTTGTTATTTGTAAGTAAAGCTTTAATTTTTTTCAGATCTGACATTTTTAAAGACTACGTGCTACTTTCTTACAGAATTTAAACCAGATTATTTTTAAAAATGTACTAAGTATTTACATTTAATTAGAAAACTCAAACACACAGCTTAGAGAAGCAAATTAAGGTGAAATTTAAATTAGTATGAGGGAGAAAAGTTAATCCCTTAAAGTGAAAATTGAAACACCAAATTCTGTGCTTGCTGCTACATTTCAGCAGAGGGTGGCCGAGACATCAGGTAGCCTTCCCTAATCTGCATTTCTGGCTGGTTCCTTGCATTTTGTAAGGCTTTTAAAAATGTAGCAAATGCAGTTTTGAATACACTACTATAGAGGTGTTTTAAAAATGTATTAGTCCTGTAAAATATTTTCTGTTATTCCTTGGCTTGATGTATTGTTCTAATGTGTTGCCCTGATATTAGATTATCCTAACTCGTCTCTATTTTCATCCATTCATCCTTTTTATACAATATAATGCTATTTGCATTAATGAAGTTACTGCTAATTTATGTCACAGTGAGAAAGGAATCAGGCTTGTTATATCTGGTATCACAGTTCATGAGAGAATCAGTTAATTGCATTCCATTAGTAATTAACATAGAGGAATATGAAATACTAATGTTTTGTAAACTGCACATGTAATAGCCCTTATTCTCAGTACCCACAGGGCTGCAGGTGGCAGAGAAACAAAGGTCTCCACCTATAGGTGGGACCTTTCCTGCCCTTAAATGAAAACCACTGACAATAGTTTTCTGAAACCACAGAATATAATCACGGACCATGTGCCACTGCTACCAAACTGGAGACATTTATCTGACATTTGGTTTAATTATTAAACAAATTATTAATTGGTCCCTTTTTTTTTTTTTTTCTATGTAGGTCGAGGCTGGTTAATTTAATTTCTTTAAATTTTTGTCAGCTTTTTCAGCACTTGAAACATTTTAACTCATTTATTTGTTCAGCCTTATCTTGTGAACTGTGTGTATCACAGTGGGCTGCTGTCACTGGGTGCAGGTTCTCAGAACCCTTCCTATACCCAGGGTTTTTTCAGCAGGTTCAATGCTACAGGTGGGAGAATACAGCAAAAAGGTCAATTTTAACCATGCTCTTGATCCACTGGAGGCAGAGATTGAGTGACCCAGCAGGAAGAAATCCCTATGATAAAGTCAAGGGAGTTCAGGTTAAGAAGTCTTTCAATTTAAATTACAGTGTGGGCTCTGTTCTGTTAGGAGTGTTTGGAAGCTTCCTGCTAAGAGCCAAAAACCACAGGTACATGAGCTAAACAAACACTGGGGCTTCTTTCCCACTTCTTGGTCTGTAGAATTGGTGCTTAACAGCTTCCCCATGTAAACAAGGAACTTTTCTTTACATTTCTAAATGCCATTCTCATGTATTTTAAATTTGTTTATCCACATCTGTTCCTTCATTTCATTTCATTCAGTCTGCTGGAACAAAGGTTTTAATTGGGCCGTGATGATACCAGGTTGTATGGCTTGAGTTTGACGTGGAGGAACACTGGGGATTTGAGCACAAATCTGCTACTGGGGTGGCTTTGCTGTTTAGAAAGCCATGCCTAGATGTCTTCAAGAGACATTTTTATTTGCATGCTCATTGTTTCAGTAGTGTTTATCTGTGAACCTGCTTTTTGGCTGGTCTTGGACAGGTATTTCTTCCATTCATTAGGTGCTGAGATGTCTCTCTCAGCCCTAGATCCATTCCCATATCTATCCCTTTTCTTGGTCTTTTATTCTCAGCCATTTCCTCATTGCTGCACAAAACAATTCCCCAGACATTTTGTGTGCATTGCAAACTGATTCACTTAATAGATCATACTGTTTTAAAATACAGTGTATACAGTCTAGCTGTGAAATGGGAAGTGTTTTGCAAAATCAGTGAGCAATTAAATTTTAGTTCTTTCTAGTGGGGACTATGTAGAAATCCTTTGAATGTCAGAACACATCAAAAAAATTTCAGCAGCTGCTAAAAGAATCCAGTCCACTCGATCAAGAGGTAACAAATTAACCCATTAGTCTGTTTCATTTCCTGCTGCTGTAACTGGCATTGTGTCATCTCCCATTGATAGATCTGATGAACTCCTTACATGGGAAGGCTGAAACCACAGAAGGTATCAAATGTTTGCTGCCAGAGCTGGTTCTGGAATCATTTGAGTTTTACTCTTGTTTTCATGACCAGATCAGTGAGGGATCTTGGCTATTGCATACTCGAAATATAGGGGACCCAGAGCTTTCCCCTTCAGGATTTCTCATCTGGGAAACATCTTTATGTAAAATAAGTGCAAGCTCTAATCCCGTGTCCTCCTTCAGTGACAGTGGGTGAGGCTGGGCCAAAAATGAGAAGTCCTGGCTGGGTATTGAACTGTGCTTAACACATCAGAGAAAGCACTTGTAGCTGCAGGAATAGTGCACCCAGTGTATTTCCTCACCACTTCATGGCTTCACTGTTTGCTGCTACTGTAAAATCCGGGTGTGAAGTGTGTATTTAAACAGTGTTTCTTTATTTTCTCCAACTAATTTTAGTCTTTGACTTTGAATGACAGTTTATTTGTAAATTAGGAATAAGTGTGAGTAGGAAGGAATGGATAGCCCAGGTGATAGGTAACAGATAGAGAGCCTTTCATTTGTAGCTTGCCAGTTCAAATTTGGCTCGGGTCTGTATTGACAGAAATTCATTATCATCTGATGGTTGTTTTGGAGTCTGTGTGAAAGGAACTGATGGTATTCACATTCAGAAAAAAAGCAACAACAAAAAACAAAACCTGTCACAATTACATTCTTTTTGGCAGCTTCTGTGAGCATGAGGATGAACTTCCCTCTGACATCTTAAAGCAGTCTTTCCAGATAAGGCTTCAGACGAATTGGCAGGACGATGTGGAAATTTGCAGACTCTGTCCAAGTTTTATCTATCCTTTGTCTAATCAAGGATCCTAAGCCTGTAAATGATGAGAAACAAAAGTGGCTTCTATGTGGCCCCTATCTTTTGCTCTTTCAGGTGCTCAATATGCAATTGTTGCCCTCTGATTACCAGAGAATACCAAGCATCCCCAGCAGCTGAAAAGAGATAATTTGGATGAGCCACTCTAGCTTTAAAAATATTCATCTGAGAGATTTGCCCTTGGGCAAATGTAATTCTGCCAGACAGTCAGAAACATAATGGAGTCATTTTTGTCCCTTAGCCTTGTCTGCAGTTTGGCAAAATTAACTGCTAAATGCCAACAAACTGCCAAAATCTTGCAGCAAAGGTAGAGACCAAATCTCTCAGCAGAGCATTTTCTGAGTGTGGTGATATTTAACTTAATTGGGAAAGTGCAGTATGTCAATATGAACTTTTCCCACCCCCCTATCTGTCTCGCTCTGAGGCAGTCATACCATTTCATTTTAGCAGTACAGAAACCTTCAACCACCAAAGGATGTGCCAGCCAAAAAACATCACTGCCAACAATTATATGCTAGATGTGTGTGGGCAATAACATATGCACTTAAAAGGACTGAAAAAGAAGGTATGCATGGTTCTTAGCATTTTATCTTATCTCGACTTTCGGTGTCTCCCTAAAATTAGAATTAATTTCAAACAGCAAAAATCTCTGGAAACAGAACATGTAGGAGCCCTGTGATGAGACAGGAGATTTTCAGACCAGAGTTTTCTCACTTTTACATGGGAAAGCATAAGCAGAACTGTCTTCATTACTCTTTTAAATAGTTAATGCTTTCAGTATATTTCAGTATTGATTATCTGACCAGTTGTTAATGGACAAAGCTAGAGTACCTTACAGTATTTTTTTTAATTTCTACTTGAAATCTCTAATAACCCAAGCATATGTTGATACCCACGTAGGTACAAGAAGTAGGATTTTAGTGGTGACTGGAGTGTGACATGACTCATCTCCAACATATAAAAAATAGGCAAGATGTATTATAAAGGCAGACTTAATGCAAAAAACAAAAAATAGCAAGTGTGCAGGATACTTTTATGCATGTAAAGGAATGAAAGTGAGGAGATTCAAAATGTCCTTGATCAACAGGGGCATTTTCTATTGCATTTCTAAATATATTTCACTGTTTGTCCAGCATTAACTGGATTCCCTTCTGTCCGTTCAAAGTCAAATTCAGGCCAATTTATATTTTTAGTCATTCAAGATCTAGTT
The DNA here is from genome assembly GCF_049639895.1 of Pseudopodoces humilis. Classification (NCBI taxonomy): domain Eukaryota; kingdom Metazoa; phylum Chordata; class Aves; order Passeriformes; family Paridae; genus Pseudopodoces; species Pseudopodoces humilis. Next base: position 25,062,941 of record NC_142209.1, on the reverse strand, counting down.
AAAATATATCTTTAATTCCTCCCACTTCAGCCTTAGATGATTAGACAGTCACCCTTTAAATTAGTACTGGGGCCAGGATAGGACGAATGAAATAACATTGGCCCAGTTTTTTCTTTATGCAAAAAAAGAGAATTTTTCTTATCTACACCTGTACACTTCTTAGTGTGGCTTTTGTGGATCAGATGACTGTCTCATTTTATGGGACTATTTGGTACTATACCCAATGAAGAAGATGGATTGATGGCTTGGAATTACTCATACAAAGAATGTAAATTTGTCCATGTGTGCCTTGTCTTTCTCTTCTGAGTACTCAAAACATCATTCTCTGGGCTGAGCTGGGGTATACTATATATTTATTAAAGCCAAAGGATACTCTGTGGAGTACTGGTATGATTTTACTATCTATTTTCATAAAAAGTGACTACCCTTGGCACAGGTACAGAGAAGGTCAGGGAAGAAAAGAGCAATCACACAGAAGAGCTTTTTTGTTTATTTCAGTAAAGTGAAGTTAGGGAAAGGGTAAAATTTACCACAGTAATAAAATTTAGGATCTATATCCAAGAGGAAAAGTTGGCATTAGGCTAAAACCACCTGGGTAACACTGTAAATGAATAAATTTAGACTGGAAATTAGAAGAAGATTTCTGAACATTGGAGGAGAGAGGTTTTGAAACAGCTGTCCAATAACAGGAGAACTAATTCTACCTCATATTTTGAGGCTGTTATGAAACGACATAAGTAACCTTTATTCATTATAAAGGTTAAGTAAAGTATAAGAAACTTAATGAACCAAAAGCTATTTCTGGTCTAGGCCCAAGACAGGAGAAGCAGAAATTCTTAGTCCTGAATTCTTACCCCTATCTTCTGGATGAACAGCCTAATCAACAGGTGGATATTTTTTTTTCTTGTATGGGTCTTTCACAGTAGAATAAGAATTATCCAGGAAAAATGTTTTGAGTTCTTCTCACAAGAAAGGTTCGTGACAGCCTCAGTTCTGTGGGCAGAGACAGCATTTTCTATCTTGTTCTGGCTGTGCCTGTGCTTGAGTTCCTCAGCTGCAGAGCTTGGGAGCAGGTTTCCTTCAGGAGCACCACGGGTTCTGGCACCTGAACATCACGAGTCCTGGAGGAGCTAGTGGCCACTTGTTTGTTGTGTGAGAGGTGTAGGCATGGCCATTCTGTCTGTATTTCCTTCTCCCTCTGGTATTGTAATCAAACATAGATATTCTGTAAAAATAACACACTGTTTGCCTGGGTTTAGCTCTGGTTTTAATGCCAGAGTAATTTTTAGCTACAAGCATAGTACAGAATCCAAATTAATAATCAGCGTTCAAATGCTCTGTAATTATCTATCATGTTTAAAGGTTTAGCTTGTGCTGTCGATGGTTTTACAGTTTTAAATGTGCTGTTTTTTGTGCTTGGTTATTTCTGCCTCCCCAATTTATTTTTTTTTTCTTGGATGCTGGTTGTATATACAAAATGGAGATTTTACATTTTACATTTGCTTTTATTCTATAGTTGATTCATGCTTTCAAAAGTAAATTCTACCTTTCTAACTTATAGAACTATGACAGAGATTCATAAATTTCATATAGTGCTTACTATTACCCCTATAATTAAAGCTAAATTATATTCAGGTTGTGTCTATGTATTGTGCTTTGAGAGAATCACTATGCCAAAGACTTTACAAATTATGCAGTTTATTCTGTTACTAGTAAAACTGCAGCTCCAAATATGTTCCTTGAGCATTTGACTTTTAATCCTAGTCTATTAAGAGGTTTGTTAGCCTCATGCCTGAGTAACACTGAGCATCAGTCACATAACTGAGAGTTATTGATAAATGTCTAAACCTGTAAATAAAATGTGCCTGCTCTTCTACTCTGCTGGCTTTGATTGGAGATGCAACATTTCCCCAGATGTTTCACTCACTCACAAGCTCACCAGTATTCTTTTGTGGTGAACAAACAATAAATAATGCCAGTGCTATCACAGTCATGGTATTCATCAGAAAACTAATGTTTACATGTATGCCACTTTATGCAAAACTAATTTTTAAACTATGGATCTGATCAGTGATATTTTTATTACCTAGATCTTCATCAGCAGGGTTGCATATGGTGCTTAACTGGAGAACATCAAGTTCTGGTTCCTGATCAACACAAGCCCTGCCACAAGTGCTGGTGATGTAGACATCTCTCAGCCCTCTTGTCCCTGAGAAACAGAGCTCTGCCAGCCCAGCAGGGCAGGGTTTGCCCAGTGCCCAGCCCTGTGAGGGGTGAGGGACAGCCATGGCAGGCTGTGCTAAAGCTTTTCTTCCCTCCTGGGACCTTGCCCAGGTGACACATCCCCAGCTGCAAGCGGAGAGCCCTGGGCCTCCCTCTGTGGCTTTCTTTGCTGCCAAAGGTGAGCAATTGTCCCAGTGCCAGTGCAGATGGCTGAGGAATCAGCTTAGCTTGATGAAGTTGTGGAATTCTTGTATTGGAATGTAGTTAGCAAAAAGTATTGAATTCATTTGGTTTAGTTTTTACTGACCATGAGGTCACGGACAGCAAGACAGCTACATTAGCTAGGTTGATTCCTCCCAGTCGTGGCCAAATGTGTTAGAATTCTGTAGTTAAACAAATCTGAGTAGAGTGAAAGGGAAGATCATTTCTTCACTTCCATTCCACGGGGACCCTTTAGTCCTTTGTCCTGCTGGTTTCTATTTTGAAAATAAATTGGAAAAATCTTTTACAGGAAAGACTTTAGAATATAAAGCCTTTGGGACTTTCCAGTTTGAGAGAGAAGCGTAGCTTTATTTGCCTTTAAATAATAAGGTTTATTTTTTTCTGTTTAAGTATTTATAACAAGTGAGACTGAGGTTTACAGTATGCAGTGAGGAATTCCGTTTTCCAGAATGCCCTATTACTTTTTAATTGCTTTATGTTTTTAAAAAGTGATAATATAAAATGCTTAATCATTCAGATTAATGAAACAATCTATGTAGAACAGGCAACTACTTTCTATGAAGTTTGGTTTATATGCTATATATTTGAGTAGCAGCTGTGCATCCCATGGCCAACCTTTTATACTGAAAACTGAAGAGGAAAATAAAATCTGTTTTATCTCAAATAATGCCCTATATACTTGACATGATTTTTTACAATGGTCCTTTCTTCCTTGTTTGTTAATGTTTCTGAATTCTTCAGTATCAAAAACACTTTTTCATTGACTGTATTTTTTTGTATTAATCTGGCACTCTCAAAGCAATTCATTAACTTTAATTAAATTTTTATATTACCTAAAAAGTGACTTTTGAAAAATGGTATTGGGGGAATACAGGAAGCAAGAGGTCATTTCACAAGATTATTACTACCCTGAAGTGTTGCTGAGATTTAGCTTTTGGTTCCTCTACCTTTGGTTTAAATTTAACAGATGAAAAGAACCCATTTGAAATGTCAGAAATCAAAATATGTCACTAGAACTAACAGAGTTCAGAAATACAATAATATATTTGCAATCTTAAAGAGCATTGCAGCGATTTGATTTTTAAAGGAGTATCATACTGAAATGCCCAAAACAATTAAGATTTTTCAGATGAGTGCCTGAAGTTGCTTTGCTTATAAACAGATGTGTAAATCTGTTTGGCCGGTGGGCAGTCATTGATAAAAAATAAGCCCCAAAATATTGGAAATAAGGAGTGAATTGTGGGCTTAAGTGATTTCCTCACATAATAGTGGTGCATATTCACTGGAAAAGAAAAAAAAAAAAATTGGAGAGAGGTTGCACAGAATGAACAGCATTCTGGATACAGAGGACTTCAGCCTTTTTTGTCAGTCTTTGGCTCAGACTCCTTTCCTGATCTGTGTGTTGTTTCTCTAGTAGTGAAGCTGGAATCACAGCTCCAGTTCCTCCCTAAAGCCAGTGTCTGTGCAGCAAGCACGAAGTCTGGATGATCACAGAGTATTGCTCATGACTCATCAGCGTTTTAATGCAAAGGTGATTATTGATGAGGTCTTAGTGCTCTTGGCTAGTAATTTCCTTAAAGCTTACGTGTTATGCACATCCCCATCTTTGTGACTAGACCCCAAAAATATTTTTGCTGACAGCTTAAGCCTCTGATTTACTATGACAGTAGTGTGTGTGTGGGGGTGGGGGGGTTAAGTTTTAAAACCATATCTCTGACGGATGATACGCAGGAAACCAAATCAATGTCGGTATGAATGTTGATTTAACCCACTGATCTCCACCCTGGACTCCAGAGCAAGTTGATGGGCACTGCCTTTCTGAGCTAAGAAATAATTTTGTGACCATTTTAATGCAGATTTTCCGTTTTTAAAGGGAAGGGGGGGGGGGGGGGTGGATGCCCACCTATACTGCTTTTCTCTTTTCTGCCGTGAGAAAGTGAGGTGTGCCAGGAGGTGTGGGGTTGCCCATCACAGGCGTGTGATGATCGGCATCTGTTTCGCTCCTTGCTCTTGCTGAACTCGGCTTTTGGTGGCAGTCGCAAGGTGGGCACTGCTAACCCCTGTAACCCCTGTGTGCTGCATGTCCCCGCTGCTGATCAGTGTCTGACACGGCTGCGAGGGGCTGCTCAGCCTCCCCTAAACCCCAAACCCCGCTGCGCTTTTCACACCGAGCATCTCGGGCGCTCCCAAAGCTCAGCCCGCAGGTCGCGAATCAAAGGGCTGTCCCGAAGTCCTCGTTTCGTTAATGCTTGTCCTTTATATAGAAAGGGAAAAAAAATAAAAAAATAAAAAAAAAGAAGAATGGTGCCTTGATTAGCACTGAGTTCCGAGGGGAGCAGGGAGCAGGGTGATTGAGCCGGCACAGAGCAGGAGCGGCGTGGGGAGGCTTTCGCAGCGCCTGCCTGCAGCAGGGAGAGGAGCCTCGCTGCAGAGAGAACAGATGCATTTCACAGTCGCCCGCCAAAGGGAGTATATTATGCTCCCTTTTTAAACTTTCCCAAACACACACCATCTGTTTCACACTAGATACTTACAGGGTTTGATCAAATTAGAAGTCATACTGAAAGGAAAAACTAAGGTTAGCATGGACAGCTTTCTTAAAGCTGCAGAAGTCACAGTTCTGTTCCACTAAAGCCCGAGTATTAACCTCTGTAAGCTGGATGAAGCACTGCTGATTAGTGGCGCTGCCAGTTGCTTTTGTTCACTTATCTAGTCTCAATCAGAATAATATTTGCAAAAGCAAGATTGTGAAAATATCCTATAAAGTGACAGCAGGAGAAAACAAGAATGGTGGACAAGGAGTGGCAGATGAAATTGAGTTAAAAGTACTGAAACAGATGTGGCTGTTTCAGAATAGCTACCATTAGCTATGCCTGACTGCAGAAACAACCTCTGCAAACACTGGAGTTCACAAATCTTCTGGCACAGGATGGAAGGATCCAGTCCCTAAATCTGGGCTAGAGAAGTCACCTAGTAATTGTGTGACAATGGTACAAATGAAACTGAGACAAGTGGAGGAACCAACATGTTGTGATAGGATGAGGATAGTTTTAAGGAAACAAAGGTTAAAAAAAAAAAAGGATGGAGGCTTGTAGATCTCACGTGTTTTGTCCCTGTTTCAGTTCTGAGGTTGTGACTTGCAAAGGTATTTAGTTCTTGTTTCAGCATGGCAAAAGGTGGCTTGCATAGCTGAGGCACTGAGGCTCCAGAAAAATCTATCACTTCTGAGCACAAAGCTCAGGCTATTTGGGGTGTGTCTCTTTTTAATAGCTGTGCTTCAGGTTTGCTTTAAGATCTCGGAGCTAAGTGGCTTGAGCCAAATCCAAGAGAATTTTCCTGCCTGTCCTTAACCCCTGCTCTGTGCTCCCTGGCAGGGCTGGGTGCCAGTTTTACCTCTACTGCAGTTTTTATACACAAACTGCTGTGATGCCATAGACAGTGGATAAAGCAGGTGGGCCCTGCCCAGATCCTGGGCCTCAGCTGCTGGTAGTGAAATTTTGTACTTGTCCTGAGACAAAACAGTGGGAAACCTGAGATATGAATGTGGAGAAATCCTTATCAAAAAACTTTGTTTTAGCTGTGTCAAAATTGTTGTAGTTAAATCTGAGACATAGACACAAAGAACATATGTCACAAATTATCTCGTTTTGTTAAACATTGTTTGGCTTATTTGAGACAATTCTAAAATAGAACTATAGACATATAAAACACTTCTAAAATAATGCCAGAATGCCATGGAAGAAGCTCTATTGAAGACATTTCTAAGACATCTTGCAGCATGCAGTAGAGGAATTTTTTTTTTTACCATCCAAGATCCAGTTATTTCAAAGATGTTCATCTTGCTTCAAAGTAAAATCTTTTTATGATGGTGCTGTAGTTAATTTCCAGATGTGGATAATTATTTAAGCCAAACATCTAAACTCTGTAAAGTTCATTGGTAACTTCTCATTGCAACCATTAATTTAATGTCTATTTTAGTAAAAGGAGCCCTAGTTTAAGATGTGTTTTTAAGTCATTAATGTTTGTAAAGGCCCCTTGGGCACGAGTGGGACAGATTTGGTGGGAACATTTGAAATAATATTTTGATTTGTTAGCCTGTTAGGATATTACCTACTTCTTTCTCTTTCCTCCCAAAATAGGCAGGCACAAGACATCTTACTAGTTTGGGGTTTTCTTTTGATATATGTAGAATTCAACATAAAACCGACAGATACAAAGGAGATTGTTCTGATCGCTACCCTTCTGAAACCAGGAGGCACTGCAATTTCCCATGTGACATCTTGATTACATTCCTTTGGAAGATAGCATTTTTCTAAAAATTAATTTGCTTTTTAAAGATCATTTCACAAGCCTACACTGACATTCCACATGAGCGGAATGTGATACTGCCAAACCAGATAATCTATACCGCAAAGCCTTGACAATATCTGCTCCGAGGACTTTGAAAGCAGAGCTGCGGGGGTTACTCCTGGCCTGTGGGCTAAGGGAATTTAGACTAGCAATGTTGCCAGGATACTCTTTGCTGATTAAGAATTAATTTCAGATCTTTGCTCCCATGATAAATTTTGTACACTTCCACATAGGTATGATCTAGAATATATAAATACTACAGTGACACCACGGCAAAAGGGATTGGAGAAAGAGGCGCGCACATCTGTCAAATTTTTATCTTTACCTTGAATTATTTTTGAATTAACCTTTCTTTTAATCTACAAGCTTCTTGCTTGAGGCAAAACAGTCTTTACTCCACAAAACCATCTGCCTGGTTTCAAGACTTTCATGTCAATGGACAGACCTAGAATAAGGCACCATGTAGCAGTAGGCAATTTGACAGGAGCTTTGACAAATTGGAGATAAATTACATGAACATAAAGAATGTACCATTGAGCGCTGAGTGATATACTAATTATATTTTTGTGCTTTATGAGTGAGAGACAGCTAAAACTGAAAGCAAAGTCACCAGTCCCACTAGTTGGGAGGTGCATTGAGAACATTGCATACTTCATCAGACAATCTGGAAGTTTGAGTTTAAGGCTTTCAGAAAGAGAAACAGGCATTTATCAAGGTAGAACTTTCTCTTCAATTTTTTTGCATATCTCAAACAAAGGAAATGAATTGAGAGTAAAGTAGGTTCTCTATCAGGCTGTGGTATCTGCATAACAAATAGTCTACTCCCATTTTTGTCACTGTTGCCACTATTTTAATACCATTAAAACTAAAATCTCCTTGCCTGTGCAGCAGTGAAGCCCACCCTTACATGTAGTGCAAAACATGTCAATTATTCTTATGCTTTTCATAGAATCATAGAATATCCTGAGTTGGAAAGAACCCACAAGGATCGCTGAAGTCCATCTCCTGGCGCTGCACATGTCAGCCCTGAGAAGCCCACCTTGTGTCTGAGAGTGCTGTCCAAACACTGAATGTCCCAGGAAGGTGTGCTCTAGAATTTCTGGAAGTTAGGGAAGAAAACACAATGTTTGCAATGTTTATGGATTTTATCAGAGCTAAATAGCAGACAGAACCTCCTACTTTTTTTTCCAGAACAGGTGTGGCATTAGTGAGATCAAACCCAGTGTGAGATGTCATGGTAGCACTTGGGAATTCAGTGGGATGTCAGAAGCAACTGGTAATGGACAGGAAGTGTCTGAACTGAAAAATAAAGGTTGCAGTACAACTGTAAACAGAGCATATTTATAATATTCACATCATGCATCCTTTCCAGCTGGGCAAGTTTTTGTTATATTTGTACTGTGCCTTGCACAGTGAGGCCTTAGTCTGTAATAGGAGCTTCTAAGTACACATAAATAACTGTGTTTCTGTTGCTCACTGAGCAAATTTAACTAAGAATGCTTTCTTCAGAAATGCAATATGGGGTGAACAGACCATGAAAACTGTCACTGGGCTTTTTTCTATAATCTATCAGTTTTTATGTGCTGTTCCTGTAGTACTGGGTTTAGCTGTAATGTCTCACAGGGGCACTTTTCAAAGATACACCCTGTTTTTATTTGCAATTAGAGCTGTTATCACTCTCCTTAAATAATGCATTTCATAATTTAAAGCAGACAGGGAAAGCTACACAAACATGAACTTAAGTGTATCTCTACAACACTCCTGCAAGGAAGTTTAAAATTATGATATTGTTGTTACTTTCATTGCTAAATCAATGTACCAAATACAGTAATCAAATTTTAGACAGAGGTTACTAAAGGAGTTTTCACTGAAAATTGCTTGCAGTGTTTGGCATTATGAGTTTGTTTATAATCTTCTAAGCAGTTGGCAAACATTAAAGATACACCTGTTTTTATGGTGTCTTCCAAGCAGAATATTTCTACCAGATCTTTAAATTTCTCAAGCCACTGCTATTAATTTATGAGAAAAGATAACAATGGAGTAAAATGAAAAGAAAATGAAGACTGAGTAGACCTGATACTCAGTATACCTAAGTATACCTTCAGTAAATGTGGTATACAGCTCCTTTTCAGAAGGTTGCTAGGGACAAGGAGGATTCTTTCGCTGTTTTCACAGAGATTTGGACTTTATCCACTGAGAAAAGTTAGAAACTCTGTGTTTAGAAATGTTGCAAGGTCCTGCAAAAGATCAAAGGAGAAAAGAATTAGTTGGAATCCTATCTTGTCTCCTGGACACAATGAGGACCTTCAAAAAAATCATTATATTCAAATGCCAAAAACTTCTGAGGAAGTGCAAATCTGGATTCAAATAGTTTGAAGTGGTTCTTACCTATCTTGATGACAATTGCAGGTATAACCTTCACTTAGAGAGGAGAGAAAACAAACAGCAGAATTATTAAAATATGAATAAAATATCAAAGGCTAGACTCTTCATCTGCTCACAAGTGTCTTATCTTTGTTTAAAATAATTTAAATTTATTTAAATATATATTTTATAATACAGTGATTCAGGGTCAAATTTTGTAATGCTTGCCTGAACCTCATTTCCACACACAATGTTTAGTAACATTAAGCAGGGGTTATTTATTTGTTTCTTTCCTTACTTAAAAAAATATTTGGTGTTTTTCTTGGAACTTTCTTCCTAAGATTGTGTGAAATATATTGAACTGGTCGGTGTTCCCTTAAGGCAATATTTCAAATACTATTTTAGAAAACATCCATAGCAGCAGACAGACCACACACATTTCAGTTCACATAATTTATTGGTGTCCTTCCTTAGTAATTGCCCCTTGGATCTTACAGCCTCAGTGTAAAATCCTAAGGCCCTCTAATAGAGGTCACACAGTGATTTCCATAGGCTTCAGCTGAGAGAGCTTAAGCTATATTTACCTATTTTGCAAACAAATTATATACTGCTCAGTGCATATTTATCTGGACTTACAGAAATGGATCAATTAATAGAATAAGACCTCCCATAATTCCTGTTTCTCAGGAAAATGTATCCTGACTTGCTGAGACATTCCTGGATTCTCAGCAACCAAAGCAGTTTAATGAGGCAAATGAACAAGACTCCCTTCAAGAGTAGGACAAAAGGAGTTGAAATAGAATTTGTGAAAAATTCATACTGAAGTCAGTGAACTTTATTTTAGGAGCTGCTAAGTAACAAGGGTGCGGGAAAAGACGCATAGGAGTCAATTCCTTATGTGACAGAAAAAATTGTGTTTAATTATCATATTCAAATATTGCATTGCTATCAAACCTAGATTGCAGTGTATGGGAGTGCTAAACACCTGTCTGGTATTTAAGCTGTTTTAAATTACTTCCCTTTCACTCTTTTAAAGTTAGTGTGATCATCGTGTTCTTATTTGCTGTGGCAGCAGCATTGCCATGTAGATCTGCCTTTTGCTGCTGTGGGCTGTGGTGGGGAATGAGTCTCTCTCCACTTCCCTCCCTCCTGTCACAGAGCTGGGAGCTGCTGTGGCCCCTCATTAGGCAAACCTGGCATCTGCTGGCCCCAGATGCTGATCACTGGATGGACTTTTTTCTCAAGGTAACATATGGACTTCAGCATCCTTGTGTGCTTTACTTGCTCCTTTCTGTGTCTCTACTTCTCCACAAGAAGCTGAGGGAGTGTTAATGTTATTTTCAGAGTGACTTCTCGTCCTGTTTTGTCTCATTTTTTATGTACCAGTCCACATTTTGTTTACGTTGCTATTTATGAATATATGGAGAGTTCTCCAGTAGTTGGAAATGTTCTAGCAAAAATGTACAGGATCTTTCTAGTAAACCACAGCAGATAAAACATGTTACTCCTCCCTTTCAGCATCCTGGGATATTGAATATGGCAAAGTAGAGCCCTCTCTTCTCTTTGTCATAGCACTGCATCACTTTATGCTGGATGTGAACATGCCCTAGAGAAAGCAGGCACGAGCAACAGCTAAGAGCTAGGTGGGCATACAAGCAAATCACAAAGAATTGATGTAAAGATTACTCATCTAAGAATTGTCCATCTACTATGCTGCTACATTTGTGGAGCCAAGAGTATGGGACATATGTGGAAAGGTATCATTGATTTACCCTGGAATAGGTTAGAGGGAAATTTTTCTAGAATAATTTGTTTGTTGGAAAGTTTTGCTGGGTGCAGACTGATTCCTTTGGAACTGCCATCACTGCCACTACAGTGCTGTATTTTAACAATTCTCACTTTTGTTACAGCTGTGAACCTTTCATAGTTTCTTTGTCCTTAGGATTGTCAGACATGAAAGGGAGGCAGTGTCATGCTGTTCATGAATTCTAGGTGCCTTGATCCTTGATCACTTTGTTAAATCATTAGAGGGAGGTCCCTCTGGGAATTATCAAAAGTCTCTGAAGAGTCACTTATGAAAATGAATGTACCTCTCACATAACATATATCACTTCCAATCCTGTCTCAAGTCTGGCTTTTCTCTGAAATGTTTCTCAATGTTAATCAGTAATCAGGGCACAGATTGGCACATGCTGCTGGGCTTTGAAGCTATTCCTATCGTATGATTTGTCACATTCTTAGTAGTACTTTGCATGATTTCCATACATATCCTATTAGACTTTCTTGCTTAAGGACTATAGATTTCAGCAAAATACTTGACAGCACCCAACTGTTGGACATTCTTGAGAGTTTCACATTAGCCAAGTACAAGGTGCCACTTGACAGCTCCAATTGACTAGAGGATTGAGAAGTGGGTTATATTGCTCGTCTCTGTTGTAACATCACTGCTGGATCGCTTTTCCAAATGTCAGGGCATATCTGTGCTTCCCAGGCTGGATGCTGTGAGATTGCACCCCAGCTATTCTTCCCATCTCCTTGACAGGAGACATCCCAACATTATTTGCTGTGTAGAGTTCAGCACAGCTGCTCCCCTCGGGGTGGGCAACTAGTTTTATTATGATGCAAATTTTCTTCTCTCAAAGAAAGGGTGTAAATCACAGGAATGGTTTATTGTTAGTTGATGTTTCTGTGCAAGCACTGCTTGGCAATAGCTAAAACATACCTGTGCTATCAAAACTGTTTTCAGCAAAACCCAAAATATAACATCATACCGGCTTCTACAGAAAAACCTACTCTGCCACAGTCAAAACCAGCACAGTATATTTAAAACTCCTTAAGGAAATGTTTAAATACCTTTAAAATTAGAAAAAATCCCTTTCTCTGGTCTAGCCATTGTCATTCATCCTGGGCAGAATCTCTGCAAGTGATTTTCCTTTTTTTGGTTTGGCTGGGGTTTGGTTGTTTGTTTTTTTTTGTTTGTTTTTTTTGTGGTGATTTTTTTTTATTTTATTTGTGGGTGATTTTTTTGTGTGTGTTTGTTTTTGGAGTTTTTTTGTTGGTTGGGTTTTATTTGTGTGTGTGGTTTTTTTGTTTGTTTTTTTTTTGGGGGGGGGATTGGGTTTTTTTGTGATTTCTTGTTTTGGTTTTTGTAGGTTTGGACTGGACAGTAGGGGTTCAGAGGGCAGGCTCTGAGCAACCTGGTTTAGTGCAAGATGTCACTACCCATGGCAGGGGGTTTGGAACCAGATGATCTTTAAGGTCCTTTCCAACATAAACCATTCTATGGTGTAAGAAATAAGCTGCAATTCTGACATAATTAAGGAAGGAAAAAATTTCTTGTCCTATTTTCAGCAGTGTACTTTTGAAATTTCAATTTTAATTTTCACATTTCTTTTAGACTTTTATACCCATCTTTAATCACATACAAGTGAAGGAACAGTTGAGACTACCAGCTGTAGATTAGTGTTTGTGATGATTCTAACATAACTGAGAAATCAAATTAGTTTTTAGCAAAGTCTAAATTTTAGCAGTTTTTCATTATGTTTACATCAACTATTTACTCTCACTTCCTGTGTGTATGTATGCATGGGGTTTCAAAATATTTCTAAAAGAGAAACTGAACTTTTTGTTATTAATAAGACTGCCTGAAGGGAATTAAAAATATCTTTATGAAGGGGAAAACATTACATGTTGATTAGATAGTGTTTGATTCTTTATAAGATTGGGATGGCAGGGGGAAGAGTCAAAATGTGAAAATTATTTTGTATTAATTGCTGTATCTCTTCTAATATCAATCATGTGTCACTCGTTTATGGCTACTGTCAAAACACCTGGAGGATTTCTTAGCATTTTAAATCAGTTTTTGTTGTGATCTACATTTACTGAGCACTAGACAGATCAGACCTAGCATGTCCTACATTATTCTGCTCCTTTTGCTGGGAAAGCCCTCTGGTAGGGCTCTCTAGTCATTCCCTGCAGGAATGTGAACAAATAATACAGGAAGAGGAAATACAGAAACACTTGCAGTGGGGTTAGCTGAGCTCTCACTGAGGAGCACAGTTGCTTTATTTTTGTGCTGGGCTAGCCAGAAGCAGAAAAGGGAATGTGTGGTACCATTTCCTACCACAGTTGGATAAGGAGAATGCCTTCCACATTGGTTGGGTAAGAGGCATTTACTGAAGAAATTATTCTGTAAGGAAATAACTAATGGGAAACAGACCTGCAGTGGACATAAGAAATATCTAAAGACACTCTTGGGAGGAACTTTCAGCTATGCAATGTTAGCAGATACAATTATAGAGGATTGTGAAACCACATCTGCCAACTGAAATAACTGGCAGGGAACAAAAGATGATGAGTGAAAGAAAATAACCATTGGCATGGTTGTGAAATGCATTATCTAGTCATTTCCAGCATCTGTAACAGAAAGCACATTCCTATTTTATTTGTGGAAGCACGAGGAAGGTTCAAATCTGATGGTACAGCAGTGAAAGAATTTGTAAAATTCAATATTGTAACTTTACAATATTGTAAGACATTTTAAAATCAGATGTATTTGTGTAGTGTCTAGAGTTGCAAAGAAAAATTTGTATAGTCTGGAACAGGTTTTCATTTCTCTTTCATTTCCTGGAGTACATATTGAAGAATGATGACTGGTGCATAATTTTATGTCATTGACTAAGTCTGTCCTGACCCTGTCAAACCCTCAGGGTCATTTTCTCTACTTGAAGAACCAGATTCCTCACAAATAAATAAAAACACACGAGCCTTCCAATAAGACCTTACCTTTGAGCACAGTAGTTTTCTTTCTGTCATAAATGACATACAGTAGTCTGAGATGAACGGGGAGCACTGGTAATACAGGTCTTCCAGAAGTATTTATGGAGAGAGAGACCATGCAGAGGTGTGAATGATGGCAAAGCCAACTTAATTTGCTTGCAAATGCAGTGACCTCCATGGGCAGTTGTACTGGAGCAGCCCATGTGAAACAAAAAGAACTGAGGAAGGTCAAATTAGTTCGTCAGCCAGGCAGTATGTCCAAGACTGGGACCACTTCCCTGAGTGTTCTACCTGCAAATGAGCTGTCTTCTGTGAACTACTTGCTACCAACAGGCTGGCTAAGTCAGGATTTAAACATAATTTATGACATCAGAAGCAAATATGTGCTAGGAAAAACAGGTTCTCTGCCAGGGTAGAGCTTAATCTCATGAGCGTGTCTCTTTCACAGAGAAGTGAAACACATGAGCAAGCTTTCCTAAATTACACACTAATCTACTTTTCAGTGACTTTAAAATTTATTACTGAAAGTACAAATAGCTGTCAGCTTGGAACTAATTAAAATGTTAGGATTAACCTAAGGTGAACTGTTGCCCAGGCTTTCAGCAAATGAGAAAGGCATAGAAAAAAATAAATGGATGTTTAAATGGTACTGTCATAGAATAGAGTTCTCAATGTAAGTGGAATATCTGATGACTTCAGTGAAGGAATGGATTTCTTAGCAACAATTAGAAGTTTGCAGAAGTTAGGTACACCATGTAATGTACCACATTACCTGGAGTAATGATGTTTTTAAGAGTTGGGCTGGGAATCCGATTCTTCTGATTTATAAAAGCAAATGTAATTTATAATGTGCCATTTCTTACCAGCTGTGGTAGCTGAGGATCCCTTCACCCCTACCTGATAGATATGGAATAATTATTTCATCTAATGGACTATATATAAAACTATAACTACAGACCAATCTATAAAAGCAGAGGAATTATTATGCCAGCCCTCCGTGTACACACTGAGGGGTGTGGGTGTTGTACAGCCTTGATTTGCACACCCTGTCACACACAGGCAAAACACCAGAGCTTGTGTTTGTGTCTGGCTCGTGGGCACTTCCAGCTGGCTGCAGCACGGTGCTCCTGGGGCAGGGATTGTGATCACCTCCCCTGGGACAAGGGTGTGCAGGGGCTGAAACTGCAAAGCCATTCTGGTCTCTGGCTGCAAACCCAGCTCTGATATTTCCAGTGGGGTGGATAAGCCATTAGGAAAAAATCCCAACTTCAAACTCTTTCTTGGCCACTTGGTCTGTTTTTCTTTTTCCTTCTTTCCTTTAATTCCTTTGGTCTAGATCTTCTATTTTCAAAAGGCTTTCTCCTCCACAGAACTTCATCATGGGGATGACAGAAATCAGGAGCATGAGAGGAAAACCTTCTGGCTTATTTTCCAGATCAGCAACTGAACCTAAGAGGAGAACAGGATGACTACAAATCAGAACACAAATCTTGGGAGAGTTTAGTTGAGATTTTACAAACTTGTACAGAGAGGAGAAAATTGTGAGGATATGAGAGTTTTTATCTGGACAGAGTTCATACAACAGTCAAAGGAACATCTAAGTCCAAACATTCAGTGTGGGAAGCTTTGGCTTTAATCATGAGCTTCATCATAATTTCAACAAATGAAGACCATTCTTAGTGAGTTATGATTCAGAAAGCTTGAAAAGAAGAAGCTGTCAATCATATATTTAATTCAGCTAGTTTTGCAGCTAGGGGAAAACTAGCACAGTACCTTTTAAATCAATTATTGCTTTCATTTGATGATTTGGCCCCATTGGCAGCTCATTCCTTTTACCTCTGCAGTATGTAGCTTGCAAAATGTGATCATTTTGATTATGTTTAACCTCTATTTTTATATTTTAATTTTGAAAACATTAAATGTTTATTCTCTGTTTCTGCCTTGAAGTTATCATGCTTCATTGGTGACATAATTTCTATGGAGAAAAATGAGTAAAATGTAATGGTTTCAGATGAAGACAAAAACAGAGGAACAAATGAAATGCCTAAAATCAAAGGACTTGCAGAAAATTTACCCAAGGAAACAGAAAAATCTGGGGTTTATATAGAGAAACATTTTAACTAAAAGCTTTCTCAAAGTTTTCCATTAAGTGTGAGTCTTAAATTTCATGTACTAACTGCCTGGATGCATGTGGCAAAAAAGTAATTGGGTAATAACTTATGAGCATCTGCAATGCATTTGAGAAAACAAGTCAGTCCTTGTTGGTCTGAGGGGCACTGTGAACAAAGTGAAAGTTCTACATTTTGTCTGGAAAGATGGGCAGTTGAACTTCACTTTCTGCTATTGTATTATTACCACAATGGAGCTATCATTCAGCCAGCCAGACACATTAACCAAGCAAGCCATAAATTCCACAAGATCTTGCAATTGTACTTCTCAGCTTTTTACTTCTTTTAGCATTCCTAAAAGTTATTTCTCTTTCCCTGGCATCTTCCCACATATATAAAGGTTCTGTCAGCTTTGACCTTCACCATGGACTTTTTCTGGGTGCTTTCTGTCACTTTCTGAAGTTGCTCTGCAAATGCACTGTGGGGCCATCATCAGTCAAATTTTGTCACCCTTCACCATTCTCATCTACTGCCTGGTGTCATCCTGGAACTGAAGGTTTCAAAAAAGACATATTTGGCTCCTACTGACCTGAGTTTTAAATCCATACTTAGAAAAAGCCCCGGTATAAATGAGCCGTTGTGATAGCTGGCATCTCTGTGATAGACTGTGAAGGACTTTGTCAGCCCCAGCCACTCCCTGTTCTCTGCTTTCTGGAAGTGATGAGCCTCTGGACCAAATGGATCCTACAGCCTGGTGGGGAAACAGCCTGTGCTCAGTGCTTCATCATGTTCCCACATTTGCTGCCTTGTCACTTCTGTGAAATCTGTCACATGGCTGGGGAAGGAGGGTTGTTGTGGGCCCTCAGTAAATGTGAAACAATCGATTCCCTTTACTGTGTTACATGAGTACGACTTCTAAGCATTTTCCTGAAAGAGCAACATAAGAAATATTAATATTAAAGCAGGCAAATGTGCTGTGCCCTCATTGCCAGTCCTGGTGTGCCTGGGCCAGGAGTCAGTCCATCAAGGAAAATCACAATAATGACTGAAAAGTCAAGAGACTGAAAAACTAATAATTCTATGAATAAAAGGCTTGCTCTTAGGGGAAAGTGGGAATATGGAGACCCTCAAAGGGAGACACAAATTCCAGAAGGACAGGGTGCCATCACCACTGTGCCTTCCCATTAGAACCCAAACACACAAGTTCTTCTGTGTGTCTCTTCTCAAAATCCCATTATCTCCCCTTTTTACTTCCTTACTCTTTGCAAAGTGAGGGCAATGGGTAATTGAAATTCAGCTGAAGTGCTTAGTACCTGCCTCAGTGCCCTGGGAGTGTGTCCTTTCATTGTAACCCTGCAATGAGAAGCTGTGCTGAATTTGGGTTCTGAATACCTCTGTTTCCACCCCCAAAACTCCTGCTGTCCTTCCTTCTGCACAGCTGTTATGCAGCCATGTAGTGTTAGAGCCTTTCTCAAGTGTGGGAGACCTGACTTCAGCTCCCTGTTCCTTATGTGAACAAAATCAGGGTCTCACTCCCTAACTCGGTCTCTGATCTAGAGGGTGCTTTGGAGGGAAGGGGGAATAATGTCCCCATCAGAGCTTCTCACACAGACTGAATGTCTGATGCTAACCTTGTTGCTCTGTGCTGTCACAGAGCAGCAGAAGAGCCTGGTTTCCAATGATTTTGTTCTAATTTAATCACACTCCAGTGTGGAAAGTAAACTGCTTTTTGGTAGCATACAGGGGGATGAAGACTCCCACCACAAGTGAGTGTTTTATGAGGATTGGTGCTGACAAACATTGGTTCTCTTTCCTTTCCTCCCTCTAGCAGCCAAATCAACAGAGAGAACTGAAAGCCTCTTCTCCCAGTTCTGTTACCCTTTAGCATGAGTGGCTAAAGTGCTTTGAGGCCTTTGCAGCTGAAGTGAACAACTTGTGCACCTGTGTTCTGCACTCATCTGAGCCCTTCTGGAGCAGAGTGTGGCTTTGGAACACATGCATAAGCAATAATGCATTAGCAATTGCTTAATAACTTATTAGAGTCTGGCTTCTGTTGAGACACCAGGGAAAAGCTACAGCCAATTAGTTGTAAGAGGGCGGTGGAACGAAGTTAAACTTTAAATTATTGCTGGAAAGGTGAGCTGATAAAGTTTAGACTAAACTAGTGTATCAGCACTACAATGGAATGATCAGCTTTGTATAAAACATTAGTATGACAAATTAGTGCTATGATTGTGCTAGATATAACCATATTCATTTGTTTAATTAAACAATCTAG
This sequence comes from Pseudopodoces humilis, assembly GCF_049639895.1. Lineage (NCBI taxonomy): Eukaryota > Metazoa > Chordata > Aves > Passeriformes > Paridae > Pseudopodoces > Pseudopodoces humilis. Next base: position 25,044,617 of record NC_142209.1, on the reverse strand, counting down.
GCTTCTCTTGGTATGGGTCATTTTAAAAAAAATGTTAAAAATAAAATTAAACACATAATTAAGCTGACAAGAGATAAAGACCCTTGTGCAGCAAGTTGAAGGCAGTTAATTTATAAGGAGCCTGGTCCCTAAAGGCTGTGTAGTTTATTAAAGTTACTGAGGCAGAGATGTGATAAAATATTTTATGTAGTGCTTTAAAGGCTAAATTGCTCTGACACTTTTAAAGTCCATGGGATATAGTCAATTAGGATGTCTTGTTATCGTGTTTTTTCCTCATAAAATAATCTAAACAAAATCCATCGTTGTACTAATAATTTCTTAAAGTTCCCAGATTAACTTTTTCTCAGATGCTTCCTTGTGGTGCATGTAATGGCCCTCACTGGTCACTCTGGTCATAATGAAACTCATCTGAAACATTGTGTCTCTCCCAAAAAACCGAGTAGAGATTGCCAGGGACTTAGGTTGGGAACTTGGTCAAAATAAATAAATAAAAAAACCCACCTGGTCCTGCAGGTTTCCAGGTACAAGGTCTGTAAAGTCGCTGTATGAGGGGAAAATATCGGTCTTGCCTTAGGTGTCTGGCCCTGGAAGAATTCTGGTTAGGTATTTTCCAATACTTTCATCTGGATATGAAAATAAAGCACAATAAAGGTCTGTGACAAAATGTACATTAGACAACGGAATGAGCACTGGCGTTTACAAACTGCTCTCTTGAAACGTTAGAAATATGTTTGAAAAGGTGGTTGCAGGACTCAAATTGTTGTTTTCCATGTTTGGGAGTATGCAAATGTGTCAGCTTTATCTCTGATATTTCTGAGGGCCGAAGGGGTTATTTCTCCTGTATTTTCTAATGGGATAGTTCCGATTTTTTTTTGCTACTGCCTTTTAGCAGTTTTAAGTCAAGTCTATCCTTGATCTTTATCAAGGTCGCAAGGGCAGCTACTGAATTTCTGTTGGACTTCAAAGAGTTTTTTATGTAACCCTCAGGCTTCTAAAACAAACAGGAAGAGGGGGAAAAAAACAAAGGATAACAAGCCCTATTCAGGAGAAAGCTAAGGAAAGGCACAATAGGATGAAGAAAAAGGAACTTAACCCAAAACTTATAAAATCTCCTTGTTTTAAATGGACAAAGATTTTGAAAAGGATATGTTACTTTATAAAAGAGACAGGGTGAGGTCAGTCCCTGGCTTTCATACTCCTGGTCATCTCTCCTCCTCCAAATATTTTTTTCGTCTGACGAAGTTTCTCTGAGCTCTGTATTTGTCAAGCAGCATAGTGTGATGGAGCTGGAATCTGGTCCCCACTTAAAATTTACTGAAGCATGGGACATGCTTACTTTTACCTGTGTTCACAGATGGCTAAAAAACCCCCACAAGTATATTTTTAATCACCTTAATGGAAAATAGCTGATCAAATAGATATTTATAGATATTTTTTCACTGGATATTGCACTGTCTGTGTTTCAGAAGCACGATTTAAATTGAAGTTGTAAATTTCTGGGGGTTTAAAGAGTTGTCTGTAGCACTGAGGTTTGCAGCTGTCAAAGCCACGTTGAAGAGCTGCAGCCAAATCCTCCCTTAGAAAATCTCCTTGTCCAGAGAGAGGGAGTGACAGGAGTTGGCTGCTCAGAGATGGGTGACTGTTTATTCTGCAAGCAATCTATAGCTTTGCATCTTTCTTTTTTCTTTTTTTTTTTTTCCTGAAACTTTCCATCCTTCATATTTTAAAATTAATACCGAGGCAGCTGTGCCTAAAATTTCACTACTACACAGAGTTTCAAGATTTGCTTCTTACACATGTTTTAGGGCAGGCCTATCCAACACTGAAAAGAGAATGGGAGACACAAATTCTGTGCTAATCTTTTAAGGGAAAAAAGATGACATGTGAATGCACTGACAATATTAATGTAGATCTCCTGCCAGGCCTTATAGCCTGTCTGCTTCAAGATTTTGGAGATCTGCATTGCAGATCTGAGGGCCAGCCTCAGATCATAGAAAAATAGCTAGCAATAAGTGATTCCCAAATGAATTTTTGCTGTGTCTGCACATTGTTCCGCTTTCTAAACTTCTATTACTTTTGACTGTGGGTCAGTTTTGATTTATCATTTCAAGTATAGTTACTAGGTGAATATAAAAAGAATAAGAAATTTTCCTCTTTGTTATTTCAGTGTGATCAAAAAAAAGCTCCTTTTAACTGAAACTTTTTCACAAGTTAATTATATTCAAATATTCTGTGAGGTTGTATCTGCTAACCCATAAACACAATATTTGAGAAGAAAGATTATTATACCATGGTTTAAAATTTTGTATGCAGGATGAAAAAATTATTATAAGTAAATTTTCTTTTGTTTAGCACAGAGATTTTGGAAGCATTGGAAGTTCATGCTTGAATGCTTTTGTGTTTTTTCATAAAAATTACTTTTGCAGATGAAACTAAATATTCAGTGTCTGAAAGTAAAGGGAGAAATTTGGTTCACTGTGGGATAATGAAAACTGAAAAACAATTATGTTGCTGCAATCAAGATCTCAGCTACAAATAACTAATTTCAGTTCTCTTCCACTGCTCCAAAATATACTGCTTATTGTTCTTAAAATATTTATATGTCTTTGAATTATTTACTGAGCAAAGGACGCTTGCACTCTTTTAACATAGAAGGAGATGAAAGATTATTTCGTGTCAACATAACAGAAGACAATAATAAATCCATAATGTAAATAATATGCCTGGAAAAAGAGCTGTGTATTATTTGCATGCGTGTGACTAGATTGCAACTGGGCTTTACTTATGGAAATACTTCTTCTAGCAGTGTGGAAACACTTGGTTTGAGTGAACAAAGTAATCAGGAAAAACTCTTCTGCAGTTGGCTTCTTTCAGAAAGCTACTTGCATAGTCACCTTGTACTAGTTTTAGATTTGATTGCTCAGAAGACTTGAGGATATGGAAACCAGCAAACAATGAATTAATTTCAATTTGTTTCCCATTTCTGTAGAGGTGGATTTGCAATATTAATGTGAGCAGTGTGAATTCTGACCTTTTCTGTTGTTGTGTTTAGGAATGAGGTATGAGGGAGAAGTTCTTTGCTGTGAGAGCAGAGAGACATTGACACAGGTTTCCCAGAGAAGCTGTGGCTGCCCCATCCCTGGAAGTGTTCCAGGCCAGGTTGGATGGGGCTCTGAGTGACCTGGGGGTACTGGGTTGTATCCCTGGGCTTGGGAATAGATGGTGTTTAAGGTATCTTCCAACCCAAGCAGTTCCAGGAGTAGTGTCTTAGCTTTTCTGTTCCTGTCTGACCATGGCCGTTGTCTTCTTGTTCTTAATTTCTCCACTAAATTCCTCCATGAATTCTCACTAATAATATCTGCTTTATTTCAAGCATACTGAAAAAACAACCCCACCTAACCAACAGTAAAAAACACCCCTATAGGAAAAAAAATAGATGGAAGCAAGATATTTTTATGGTTTTTACTTGGTTTACTATGGTTTTTACTTCCATGTTTTTCCTTCCCTTGTTTCCTTTATGAAGATCTGACCCAGTTAATCCAAGACTTTTCATATTCAGGCTCATGCACAAAAAAAATTAGCTATATTTTTAATGCAAAGCACAAGTATAGTTCTGTACATCTTTCCAAAAAATGGACAATATCCAACATAGAATTTGACACTGTGGAACAGAGCAGGAGTCTTGCCAGCCAGCAGACTCTGAGAGCTGACAGTTTAAAATAATTCAAAGGTGCCCAAGAAATACATTTCCCACATGGCAGTTTCTTTCTAGCCCCAGCAATTATGTCTGACTATTAAAATTTTGAAATGTGGGGCAAGAGGAAGACAAAGGATAAATGAGAAAAGAGGGAGGGGATAATGGTCACAAATGTTCTCCTTGTGTTTCCTCCACAAAGGCACATGAATGGAGCCTCAGAACGTTTCCTGCTGCCATTGAAACCAATTAGATTTTTTGCATTAACTTCAGTAAGAGCAAATGCAGGCCCCTGGAGATAAATATTTCTGTCAATATAGCAAGAAACCTGTTTCATTTCAGGTCATAATGTAGACAGAGATATGATTTTGTCTTCTAATCTGGTGTAGGATTTATATAATTGAAGGAGAAAGGTACTTTAATCCTTGGGTTAAAATGATTACATTTTGTCTTCTAAAAAAAAAAAAAAATCACTTGGGAATTGTTCTGTTACAAAACTATTGAGATTCTTTCCTGTGCTAAAAGAGCAATCATCTGATCTTTGCAATTACTGATTTATGTTGTCAAAGAGTTGCTGTAGCGAATTTTGTTGTTTCTATTTTAGGAAGAACAGATACTTACATGATGCTGCCAAAAATTTTTCACTTTTTTTGGGGGATCTAAAGTCTGAAATGCAATAGATCTCTACTGCAACACTTCATCATTCAAGTTGCCCTTTTAAATCAGTGAGAGTAAAGATCATCTCCAAGAATTAGAGTACAAGGCATAGATCTGTGAGAAAAGGTCTCTGTAAGAATTGGGAAGTTTAGTAGTTTGGGGGTTTCTGCTCTGAAAACATGTTTTGAATTTCCAACATAGCTGAAGCTTTTTCATCAGTAAATGCTACTTGGTTTTAAAATGAAAATCTGTTGTAGAAATAGTTACATTTGTGATTACTTTTGTTTCATTTTTCTGCCACCCCCCTGCATGGGAATCTAAACCATGCTTGAATTGTTGATTTATTTATTTTTAATGATAAGCCATCCAACAGCTGATTATTCAAGTGTAAAAGTTTTCACATGGCAATGAAAGAATTCACTAGGGAATTGGAAGTTGTATATGGCTAGTAATTTTTTTCCTCTGGAGAAACAGTTACCAGTATGAACATATGAATAAGTTATTTCCCTGATGAAATGAATCTGAAGTCTTAATTCTGTCTATTGATAATTTAATACATTTGATTTTAGATATCCTCCTAATTATGTGATTTATTAAATAATGTACATCTTTAACATCTGTGAAATTCTTTAAAAAAACAATCTGAAGATGGCAGAATTCTAACCAAATGTATTCTTTTTGTTACTTTCAATGGACAAATTCTGCTTGGTCTAGGTTTTGAAAAAATTATTTGTGAAAAAGTTCTTCTCGAAGTGGATGCAAAATCAGAAAATATGAAACAAGACCCAGCCCACAGTATAATTATGAAAATATTTATTTTGTAAAAATCCTGCATTGTTTTCTTTATCAAAGACAATCCAGATTTTTTCCAAGGGGAAATAGATAAAATGAAGCAAAGCCTTGGAAATTCCTCGTAACTGTGGGCAGAAATTAACACAATTCCCATTGATTGTGTTTGCCCACTAATAAATAACACCAGGGAAATTGATCAGCCTATTAAAAAAATTCCTTAAATTATAATCAAAGCTGGAAACATTTGGCAGCTTTTTTGTTCAGTTGCCAGAGTTTCCAAGGCCCAAAGAGGCTGCCACAGGACCTCTGTCTGGGAACTGGCTCCAGGGAGACTGGAAGCTGGGAGGTCTAGGGAATTCCACAGTCCTGCTGACCTGGGAGCAACCAGCACTAGGAGCTTAAAACCAGACTGGGATTTGTGCTGGGAGGCACAGGCAAGAGTCCAGGATTGTGCCCGAGTTTTGCTGAATGTTTAGAAATAGAACTATTTCTGCAAAGTGCCTTTATTTCAGTATACTGCTAAAAACATGCCTGAGATTTTCTGTGCAGCTTTGTGTAGATGTATTCAGAGGTCTAAGAAGTGGGGATGTAGCACAGTGGACCCTCCATGAAGATATTATTTTTATGAAGTAAGATGGAAGAAATCCATGCTGTGACCTCCTTGGACAGATGGGGCAAATACCTTAACAAATGCAGGAGCAATTTCTATCATTCAAAGCTGATGGGACAAACAGCCCACTCTAAAAATATGTCTAGGGGTTGCTGATGTACACACAGATAATCAGCCTTGTTTTGCTTGACAAATGAAAAACAGATAGTGTGAGTGTCTGCAGAATAAAATAGCAGATAAATTCAGTGTAGGTAAATGTCAGGTGATGCACATGAGGAAAAAATATTCCTTACTGCCTAGATCTATAATGATGTCTTGTGATCTTATCCTCTGTACTCTGGGGTAAGATATTCCAGTGACAGTAGGTAAGTCCCTGAGGGTGTAAAATCAGTGCTCAGTAATGGTTAGAACACAAATCAAATGTTAGAAATCATTGTAAAATAAAAAAAAAAAATAAAAAATTGAGAATATCATTATTGTATTGTATGAAAATCCATGATCTGCTTCCAATTAGACACTGAGAAGTTTTTGCCACCCCTGCAGAGCTCCCTCCTCCCCCAGTCTCCAGAAGGCTGCAATAGAACTGAAGAGGGCTCCATGAAGGGTCTAAAAGATAAGCATGGAAGAGCTTGTGTATTAGGAATGATTAAATAAATGAGGATCTTTCAGTCTGGAAAAGAGAGGGCTGATGGAGACTGTGATAGCAGTCTATGAAATCATAAAGTGCAGATAAGGCTCAGTTGTTCACATTCTCTTCACAGTATCTTATCCAAGAGCCAGGGGAAATCAAATGAAGGTAGCAGGAGCCAGATCTAAAAGAAATAAAAAGACACAGATCTCGTGGAGAGGGTAGGTGATCTTGCCAAAAAATTGATGGGTGCTAAAATTCTCTGTTGGTCTGAGGGGAGAACAGTCAATTTCATGGAGGAGAAATTCACTGAGGTGTAGCTGAACACATAGATATCATGTTTCAGGGAGTCTCTAAGTTGAGAAAAAGTGGAACCTGGGTAAATATTAGGGGAAATAATGATTTATACTTTTCCTGTTATTATACTTTTCCCTACTTATCCACTTACGGCCATTGTTGGAGACAGAGTACTCTGCTAGAGGGATTTCTGGTCTCAGTATGGCTGCTCTTATGTTCTCAACTGCTTTACAAATTTACCTGAATTTGAGGAATTGTGCAGTCTGTGTGTGTTAAAAAAAACCAAAACAGGTCAGACTTGGAATCTGAAGTTTGAGTCTAAAATGCAACTTCTGACCTTGACATGAACTTTTAAATCTGTAGGGGAACAGAAATTCCCCAGTGATAAATATATCATTATAATTAAATAAACACTGTGCCTGAAGGTGCAAAATACAGGAATATAACCCCAAACAATTCAACACTGATTTCCCTTTGCCAGTTCCTGCTTGTTTGCAATGATTTTTCAAGAACTCCATACAGAATGAAGTAAAGGGACAAGCACTTAGTTCAGAATTATCGTGCAAAGAAGTAAGAAAAATGCACTGTGGGTTAATGAGCATATATTCAGCAATTTATGCCAATAATCTGTCAAGTCCTCACCAATAGGTACATGCAAGCAAACAAATTTCACCATATCTGATGGGCCAGGTGCCTGTACGGGAATTTGAGTGAAACTTTTGAATGGGGCACTCCTCCCTTTAACTTTACTGCTTCTTGCTCTTTATTGGCACGTTTATTTTCATTTTTCTATTAAAAAGGTTTAGGAAAAATGCATTCAGAAATGCATAACAAAAGTAAATCCAGAACTCGATGTTATTCTCATGATTTGACACAAGCAAAAAGTCTGCAGGAGCGGAAATGTTGGTAATAATCTTTGTGGCATGTTTTATGAACTGGTTATGCTTGTTTTGTAATTGCATTGTATGAAGTTCAGAAATGATTCTTATAACTATTTGAGAACTTGAAAATTACAGTGAAGACTGTGTGAATGTTAAGCAATATATGTAACTGTGAACAGGAAAGTGAAATTCCAAATAAATCTTTCCCAAGAGCTTTCCCGAAGCTGCTTTATTATTGAAACTGGACGTGGAAGGCACAGCATTTCTCTCTCCTTGTCATCATGTGCAGTGCATTAGTGACACCCTGGATGTAACCAGTGTTAGAGAGCAGAGCTGCTGTGGAACTCCTGCTGAGCTCTTCCAGGAGTCTGCCCATCTGGAGATCCCTGCTGTGATTCTCAGCAGAAGCTGCAAGTGATGTGTAGGGAGCTGCTCGTGGCCCTTCTCTATCTGCCCCTCTCTTCTGGTCACTAAATGCTCTTAAAGCACAGTTTTAAAAATGAGTGCAGGGAGAGAGTTGTTTTTCTCTGAAAGTGAGTGCAGCATGTTCTGCAAGAATGATACGGTCTACAATGAGGAGAAAGAGAAAATATGTGTGATCATGAATGGACCTGGCTGTGAAACAACCTCTCTTAGCAACAAAACTTCCCTTTTCTTAAGGCACCAGGCTCCAGTTCATGGAACAACCGCTGGTACTTAGCAGAACATCAGGGGCAGATACCACACAGGCTGTCTGCTCCTGCCTGGCCACTCGGGTGAGCCCAGGCTCTCTGACAAGACAGACCTGTGTGGGAGCCTTCATACTAAATCTGGGAGTGTTTTGTGGAGGAAAAGGTGGCACAGTCTAGAGTTCATGTTGCAGGTTTCGTAGAAATTGCTGTGCCAGGAATAAAACTATAAATATTACCAGCATCTTTAATCCATAGCCTGCTACTTATTTCTCTATTATCCTATGATGCTGGATGATCATAAGGTAAAGAATCACTATATAATCCTATTATATCCACATTCTCTTTCAACATTCACTGCTTTAGACAATTGTGTAATTGCTTTTCATTCATTCCCACCACTTATTATGGAAACCTTTCCTTTCTACATCCTTGAAGCGTTGCATCCCATAGGTATGATGGGATATCTTGTGCTAAGAATAATTTTCCCCTGTAAAGCTTTTGAAGCATTATAGAATCTCATTTTTTCTAATCAGCACTCTAGTTTCTTGTGGGCTAAAATTAGGCTTCCTGTCTCTGGCATGCGAGGCGTCAGCGTGTGTGACCTTCAAGCTGCCATCCGGCCTTGAAGTGCAATTTTTGCATCGGGAAATCTAGAGGCAGCAGCTTTACCCTTTTTTGCAGCAGCAGCAAGATCATCAGAAACAGTCAACTGAGCAGCAAGTGCAGGGATATCACTCCCGGGAAGCCATGTTACGGTGATGCACAGAGAGCTCTCTCCAGAGCTCAGGCGCCGACGGAAAGCAGGGCTGGATCCTCCAGCGCTCTGTGCCTTCCCGCAAGGTGACCAGCCCGGAGGGTGTGCATGAATATTAATGGCTAAGCTATAGAATGATGAAGAATCAATACTTTAATCTGCATAAGGATAATGTGCATTCCTTATGCATTGTAAAGCTGCTGCACTACAGTGTCTGAATTTCACCCGTACGCTAAACTCATCTGCAGGCTCTCTCTGCTTCTGAATTATGCATACGTTCCATAGCCTGTTGCCTACAACAGATTTATGACAATCTCATTGCACCTATGTAAATCTTTTTTGGTTTTAAGCATCAAGCAGTTAATGTCTTTACTGAGGGGGAAAAAAATCATTGTGCAGGAATGGATGCAAAAAGGTTTTATTGCTCACAATGTGTGCTGCTCTTCCTAACTTTCGTATTAGTTCCACATTGTGTCTGGTCAGTTAATGACCATTTTTGCCATGCTCTCAGCACTTTGTTCACTGCAGCTACAGCACAGTATTCTTTGTCCTCTTTTTCTCTCATGTACCCAGCACAGCAGCTGATAATAACAGAACTGAAGTTACAGCTTGGAAATCACCGTTTTAGGTGATTTTAATTATGATGGATGAAGGAGAAAAATGGCAAAAACATGATTTCAGTAGTACTGAGCAAATATGACATGGAACTGATACACAGAGCTTATATTACAGATCTGTCAAATTACCCAAGGATGATTTGGGTAGCTGGCGGATTCCCAGCTCATCAGTTCAGTAGCGCAGGCAACACATGCTGGTTAGTTTTGCTTGGGCTTGACATATAAATTTCTGACCATCACCAGAGCAGCTTTAATTGATAATGGACATCTAATTCTAAAATAGGTGTGTTCCCCTTTAAATGGTAGCTGTCACATCACATCACGTCACATCACATATGTCACGTCATGTCCCATTAAATCACATTATATGCTGGCATGATGCAAGAGAGCATGATGAGGGGCTAATGGAACGTGACAGCTAATACCTGCTAACAATTTGAGTGGTGGGTATCAGGTCTGAATGGGTGCCAGACTTCAGCTGGGTGTTTGTGAGACAGAGCACAGTCTTTGCCCAAAGATAGAGATTTTCCTCAAAGGGTAGCTTCAGCAGCTGCCCAGCTCCGAATTTAAAACCAATAGTGGTGTATTTTATTTTTTTACAGAGTGACTTATGGCACCTTAAGGGACATGCTAAGGGGGAGATTAAAGTCTGTCAGAAAACATGCAGAAATTTGACATACATGGCTTTCATTTCTCAGCTGCTGGCTGATTTTAGGTGCCAAAGAGCTGTGGGGATTTGCCTAATATGAAAAATTAATTTATGAATGGGACGAAGCCCTGCTTAACGCAAGAAAGTTCAGCCGAGTGATCTACTGGAAAACGCTCAATAATCTGCAAAATCTGTGATGCTGTTTTAATGATTGGGTTAAGTTTCCACACGGTGTTTGTACAGCCCCCTCTGGGATCTCCACAGGTTAAATTACAGTATATGCAAGAGTGAGTTATGACTTGAGTAAAGGCAACAGGGAAAGCACAGTATGTGCAGCTTCCATTTTTCATTGCTTGCACTACATTTGCAGCAATGTCAGTAACACAGACCTTGGGGAATCAGAGTCATTGCCAAATCACAGGGGAAATTTCTCATGTAGCTCTTCCCAAATATTGATTGTTAGGCAATCTTTGAAACCTGCTATGTAAAGAATTTTTTTGCTTGTAGACTGCAGGGATGCAAAGGTTTCTAAGCTAAACATAAAGCAAGATAAAAAGTCTCCTAATTGGTGAGGTTTTGCCTCAGGATTTTTGTTGTTGCTTTCTGCACTAAGTCTCATTAAAACCCTGAATAATTCCTGTGTCCTGTGTTATCTATTTAAAGAACTGATTGAGTTGTAGGATGTATTTTCTCCCCAGTAAATTCTCTTTGAATCCTAATTGAATGGTAAAAGAAGACCATTCCTTTTCTGGAATTGCTGTGGCATAATCATTTACACTATAATTTTAAAATCTGGAAAAGTCTGCATCAGTCATTCATGTCTATACATAGTAACAGCTGGGATAACTGTTTCAGGATGCTTAATTATTATGAAACATTAGGACTGTGTGTCTGTTTGTAACCCTTCTGATAGCATTTTATTCCCTGCACCATGTCTGTCATATCCTCCACTTCATGGAGTGCATCAGTCTCTCAACAGGTAAGTCCTTCCAAATGCTCTTAAATCCTGGTGTCCTCGGGTACTTTAGGAACAGTTAGAGTGGTCATTATACTGAGAATAACCATTTTTCAACTAATTAAATTGATTCTGATAACTCTCAAAATGTCAAGACTTCAGCTTTCTGGAATCGCTCATGGGAGATGCTAAATTGACAGTGATCATTAATTATAGATTTTCACCTCTTGCTGGGGTTTACTGTAATGGGATCTGTTTAAGATTACCTTTGGAGAGTTACTTGGATCTGCAGCATGTGCAGGGAGCAGCAGGACCAGCTTCCTGCTGTAGGGTAGATGTGTTTCAGTCTTGAGTAAACTCTGTGTGAAATTTCAGAGACACTATTTGTGTGCTCTTTTGCTTGTAGGCTGTGCAGGATTAGGCTCAAAAATTGCTGATTTTAGAGTTGCTGAATTCTAATCTTGCTTAAGATCAATATGACTTGAAGGGATAGTGGGAGGAGGGGTAATTCAGGTGTTGCCTGGGCACAGGATGAGAATGGCATTGATGTTTTAGTACATTGGTGTGTCAGAAGCAAAGGCTTCCTTCCTACATCATTGAAAAATGGGCATCAGTGCAGGGGCAACCTCACTGCTATATTCAGATGGGATAAATTCCACTTCAGCTCTGGATCTTGTGTTTCCATTTGACTCATCCTCCTTGGCAGCTGGAGCCAGTGAAGATACAATTCCAGGTGCAGTGGCTGGGATGGAGTTTGGGCTCCCTGCAGAGAGCACCAGATGTAGGTGCCTGAGATGGCTGAGTATTTTTGGTAAAACCTGCACATCTCTCACCTTTTGGTGACCTGCCGAGGTCTGTGCACTGTACAAAGTACCTGCTTTGGACTGGACACTTTATCAGTGGTTCTTTACTTCAGAGGTTTTTCTTCTATTGAGTGTGGCTTCTACAATTTGTTAATTTAATCCAGTTATTTATTTATTTTAATTTTTAATTTGTTGTGTTCCTAGAGATTGTGGTTTGTGGATGCATCAGATAACTGAAAATATGTTACCACAGCTGTTGTGTTACAGCATAAACAAAGAATGAGAGAACAGTGACTTGTTATTTTTAATATATAATAATTTTTAATATATTGGATTTTAAATATTTGATTAACATAAATAATGATAAATTCTTTCCAGGCTGTAATGCAGATGTGGAGGCTGTATAATATTTGAGTTTACCAGTAGAAATACTGACATACTATTCTGGTTTATATCACCAGCTGTATTTTATCTGTCCAGTCCATGGTACCTATTTTTTCTTAGTCACCACAACCCTATGAAAGCTTGCCATCCCTCATCTCCACTCTTATCTGCTACTGTACAACTAAATCCTGCTCCTAGCTGTGAATCAGATTTGTCTGTCCCATCACCCTTCGCTGCAGACACTGAAACACCTGGTTTGGGATTGTCACTTCAGTTCTGGCTTTTATGTGTTTCCTATTTGAATGGACTTCTCCCATCTATTTGAATGGATCTCCCATAGATCAATACATTCTAATTATAATATTAAAATAGGAGGAGCCATCTGAATTTGTTTTATTCTTTCAATCCTTACCAGCCCCTCCATTCCTAGGAATTCATTCCTAGTTTTTCTTATTCTACAAATGAGTTTACATTGAATATAGATAAAGGCATAAGATATACAATAATATATGGAACTTAACCACTGAATGAGTAATTTTTAGAGAGATATTTCTATTGTATGGTGATTTAAAGACTTGTAAGTGATTTACCAGGCAAATCCTCCTGCCCTTGACACTCATGCAAAATAATAATGCAAAATAATTCTCTTAATTTCAGTGGCATTACAGTACTCTGTGGGTAAGGAGAGCTGAAGCTGGCCTGCTGAATCATTTTAATAGAATTGTTTTAAAGATGGTTTTGTCTGCCTCAAAGTCAGCTGTCTGTGAGAGGCCCCATCTCCCCTCTTACCTGGCTTCCCTGTGGCATCTGGTTTGCTATTTTTTCTTACCTGTCTCCCTACAGCAGCTTGGGATCCAGTTCAAAAAGTTAGGTTTTTTTTTGTCAGTCTCCATGTTGAGATAAGTACTTGGAAAGCGAGGATTTGGGGCTAAATGGCCTTTTTCTGTTCTGATGCAAATTCATGTTCTTCATCTAAATTACCGCGGGTCCTATGGAGATAACGGTGTGCGGAGGAGCGCAGAAGCAGTGGGATGGTGATGAATGCCAATGGCTGCCAGTAGTAAAAGCCCCAGGTGATGGGGATTTGTGCAGCATGCAAGGGTTTTGTTCCTACATTGGTGCCAGTGATCACCAGGAACTCAGGTGCTTTTGCTATGACTGGCTGCCACGCCAAAATTATTAGCAAAAGAGTGCGACACGCAGGCCGTGTAATCATTTTAACTACTTTTGTGCTTCAGTTTTAAACCACAAAATATTGGTGTTTTCTTTAATGGTTTGCTACACTGTGGTTTGTGATGGGTTTTTTTCCTACTTCAGACGTATAAGGTCATAAATGAGTTACAAAACTGTTGCTCCAAAATTGAAGGGATTGATGTGCCTGTTCAGCAGCTTAGGGGGTTCTGTTCCAGCAGCATCAGTGTGATATCAGGTTTTATCGTGAGGTGTATCATTTCATCATAAAGGACCTAATTCCTAAGTGTGAAACAGCTTCCACTACTGGTTTCAATTTACTCTACAAAAGCATTTTCAGTGTTGGCTGAAGGCTCAGTAAGAGGGGGGAAATAACCCCAAAATGATGCATCAGATTACAAAATAATTAACTGGAAAAGGATTTATGAGCTTTATATTTTATATATCTTTTTTTTCCCTTAAAACAAGGTTTTTATTTGAACACCATTAAATGCTGTTAAATTAAATTAATTTAATTAATTACATTAATTAAATGTAAGTGATCTATGAGTGTCCTACTACATCAGGTGTTTGTGGTGTAAATTTCCCGCAGAATGCATAAGGATTCATATTTTGCCATCTTGACAGCAAGAACCCTAGGATCAATTATTTATTTTTCTTCGAAAAACTGGTGGTTTTGCATTTTCTACATGTTCCAGACAGTGTCACTGACTTGCTTGTCTCCTGTCCCTGGGGGAATGTTTGCCATGGCTGCACTGGGATCAAGGAGTGTCCTCCACCCCTCTGGCTGGGTGTGACAAAGGACAAAGAACCAATGCTGGTTCTATCAAAGGGCTAACTGGGAGCTGGGGCTCCTCCTGCTCTGGAGCTGTGGATTCATGGATCACCCAGCTCTCCCCACGTAACCCAAGGTAAAGTTGTACTTCTCCAGGCAGGAGGAACATCTCTGTTTTACCTCTGCTTCTCCTCACAGAATGCAGTAAAACTGCTCTGAATATGCCACTGGAAAAGTATGGGAGCAGGGGAATACAGCCCAAATGACTGCTTGTGATGAACCCATGCACTAATTTGCTGATTGCCCCTTCTGCAGAGTGTGCAGTAAGTCAGGAGGCCACGTGTTGGGCGCTAAAGAGAAAGCATAGAACAGCTGCACGTCAATAACTGTGTCGTGCCTTTTGTTTCCTCAATGTTCCTGAATTCCATGGAAAATACAAGCAATGAAAATTTCACTATGCAATGAAAAATTCATTATTTTGCATATGCAGAAAGGGTATAGGTCGAGATTTAAAAATGCATCTATTTAATTTTGCAGAACTTGCTGCTATTTTGATATGCCCTTTATTTTTCTACCCATTGTGCTTGTCCATGCTTTCCCATGTGCTGTGTATGGTACAAGTGCTGACCAGAATGGTACTGGGCATCTGTGCAAAGCTGCAGACACTTAAACACAGCTGCTGGAGTTTTTCCAACTTCTATTATTGGTAGCATGCAGAGAATGACAGTAGGAGGCAAAGCACCTCATGCAATCTTGTGTTGATTCACACATTTGTGCATTAAAAAATTGTCTTAAAATGCTGAGGTTTTGTTGACTGGAACAGAAACGTCCTCCTAGAATTATGTATCTGTAGTCACAAACAAGAACATCCTGAAAATTAGTGTTTTATTCCTGTGCTCCTTTTTATGTTTCAGCTGTAACGCTCTGGCTATGATGCTAATGCTTGTACATGTGTCACGGAGCAACATGAAATTGCTGTAAGATGTTCTGCCAGTTTAAGTTGTTTAAATTAGCTGGTAGTAGTGACTGCATAGTCAGCTGATCCCAGAAAAACTGAAAGTATAAACACAGTCAAGTTTAAGAACATTTCTTACGTTGCCTACTTGGCAATACAGTGCAGTATATATATATGAACATGTGTTCTTACATGCACGAAACTTGTAAGAAGAAGTGATTAAAAATCCAAGTTCATAATGAGAGTTGAGAACTGTTCCTCTATGGGGAATGTCAAGGAAATGGTCTGCTTCTAAAATGAAGCACACAAAATGTCTAGAGAGGAATACTTGACAATTCTGCTGCCACCTCTTGATCGTATCCTGTAGTTACAAGTAGTGGTTGAAAATTTCATCCAAAATACCAAAGCTGAAAAAAAGTGTGTATACATCTATAGTGGAATAATTATTTAATGTATTGCTGCTATAATTTTAGCTGAGGAGTAGGTGGTCATCTTGGGCTCTGCAGTTGATGTACGGTTTTATTAAGCAGTTTTGTTCAAACTGTATAATAACTTATACATTTAAAATGAGAGAACTGATAAAAATGATAAATAACTAATGAAGTGCAGCTATTTTCTATTCATTTTCTAAGCTTATCAGGTCTTTACTGCAATGCATTTTTATTAAATGTAGCTTAAATCAGGGCTGCTGACCTTCTCTGTCATCAAACTGACCTGGCTCTCTTGCTCTCTGCTGTTCCTTTCCAAAGGGTTGCTTGGAGGTTCCTCAAATGTCTGCAAGTCATCTCTTGGGACTGAAATTTCAGCTTCCCCTCTCATGGGAATGTCATATGAATATCTCCTATATCAAGGTTGCATGTGTGTGTCAGATTGTGTGATGGGGCTCCTTTTTGGATGAACACACCTCTTGGTAGGGGAGTAATGTCTCATTTCTAAGCAGATGTCGTGCACTTCCAAGCACATGATAGTGTGTGGTACTCATGTGCTGTGCTAAAGCTTTAGATAGCTCACCCACACCAGAAATTTCAGCAGTGGCCTGCTTGGTTTGTGAGAGCATCCTGTGAGGGTGCACATAGTGCCCACTGGAATGTGGGTTGGTTTTTTAGGTGTTTAAATAACAGATTCTGGACTTGAACTGGGGTGGAACGTATGATTGCCAAGGTCTTGTGCTCATTCCTTGGTTAATCTTTAGTATTTTCCTAAATTTCCAATCCATAAAGCATAGCCTGGTGTACTAGAAACATATTTTAGAATTAGTTCTTAAGGGACCAAATAGTCTAATGCTATGCTGTGGCAGCCACATAAATAGCTATAATAAAAAAAAAATATTTAAAAATATTGGTTCTAAGAATAACCTGAATACTTAGTTCTGTTGCCAGTAGGGAGATATTAAATTATTATACTATGAAGATAATTTTGTAACAAATGAACAATCTTCTTCACAGTGAATTTTTTTATTATGAGAATATGAATCTATGCTTCAGTGAATCACAGGCCAAACCTGCTGCTGCCATGGGAGAGTGTTATCCTGGCAATGCAGATGTTTAAACTTTCTGGAGAACAATTATATCTTTTTCAAATTTGCAGTTATGTAGGATTGACTCAGTGAAGGGGTTAACTTTGAGATGGATTATTTCCTTGGGCTTAGATTAGTGTTTAGAGGCGAGGGTGGCTCAGAGCCACAGTTGGCTCAGAGCAGTGTGGTTAAGGGAAATGTTTGAGGGGGCTGGAAGGGGGACAGTGTTTGGGTCAATGACCCACATTTGGGATGTTTGTTGGCATGTCAACAGGCAGAAATGTGTATTTTCCAATTCCTGCTAAGAATGGGAAGAACCTTGGAGGGCTGGAAGTTATTGGTCAAGGGAGACTAGCAAGAGCCACGACTTCATGGGAAAATCATTTGAGAGGGAAGATCTGGTCCCTCTAGGAGGCAGGCCAGCTGTGGAACACTGCAGCAACAGGGATACTGGAGTGGCTGTGCAGAGCCCAGAACTCCTCCCTGTGGTCAGCATTATGGATAAGGAGTTTTGTTATTAACAAACATTAAACTCTTGTCAAAGCCAAGGACTGAAAGCAGGGGTGAAATGCAGGGAGGGAGTTCTAGAACAAGCTGGAGTAATCTGAGAACAAGAGCTGGAATCTGGTTTAGATGACCTTTTGTTTTCAGGGCAACTTTTACCACAGTACATGAGAAATCAGGTTTGCAATTTTCAATAATGGCTGATGCACCTGACTGGTAGTAGTCCAAGAAAAAACATAATGCACAGAAGTGCTCAATTATTTCATAAGACTGCCTTGTGAACAGATTTTGCTCATTTGCAGCTGAGTTGTTTGTGCTTCTGTTTATCTCAGATACCCATTACACTTCCATTTATAGTGTGACAGTGTTTGGCTATATCTGATTCTCACCAACTCAAGGCAATTAAAACTGCTGGCCCAGTGTCACTTGTCTCAAAACATGCTCAAGCATAGTATGATTACTACAGCTTTCCTCTACGACTGAAATATGTGTATTTAACAGCTTCAGCAACAGCATGGAATAGGCTGATTAATGAAAGTGTTGGGCAAGTGGGATTGTTGGAAAGAGGATGAAAAATTAACTGTGGTGTTATCACCTTTGTGTGATGATACCTGCATGGAGGTGAAACAATACAGATCTCATTATGGAAGAGTGTTGACCCAAGTGATGTATGTGCACCAATTTCATCACAACAGATTCACCCCCTGGTAGCTGTCCCCTATAAGAGACCAAAAACCTTAAAAGACAGCAAGGTGAACTGCTAAAATTCATAGCTACCAGCTACTAGTCTGTAAATACACAGAGATTTTGTTTATCACAGAGCCAAGGCAAGTTAGAATGTGAGAGATGAAGCTGAGACACAAATGTATAGAGCTTGGATTTTTAATTTTTTTTAATATATTTTTATTGAAGAATAGTGTGTCTCTCTATGAAAATGAGCAACACAGCCCAGAAATGTTGGCTGCTTCAAGGTGATGTAGGAGAAACCCTAATCATGAGCAAATCTGTCAACTCTGGGGAGGCCCCTTTTACCACATCCTTCTGTTCTTTTTTTAAAATGTCTTATGTCCTTCTGTCCATTTCCTGTTATTTACCCTTTTCTCACACACTAATTTCGTTGTGCAGGTCTGAAGGGCTCAAACCAGTTGTGAGGGGGAGATGGAACAGGCTCCCCAAGAAGTTTCAAACACTGAAGTGTTCAAAAAATGAGCAGATGTGGCACTTTGCAATATGGCTTAGTGGGCACAGTGGTATTTTCTTGAAGCCTGGACTTGATAATCTTGGAGTTCTTTTGCATCCTTAGTGCTTCCATGGTCCTATCACAGTGTGCCTGGGCCCTGTGATAGAGCATAACTGTGAGAGCAGCAGGGTGATGGTATCCCCCAAAGCTTGTCTGCAGCAGTTGAATTGTGATCTGTAATCTCCAGAAGTACATGCAAACGAAGGTTTGTCTTTTCTGCTTCAAAATGACAGCTGCCTTCACACAAGAAATGAATATTGTTATTCGTTAAGTGTGGTAGTGGTGAACCTTGCTGGTATCTGGTGCCAAATATATTTTGCTTTTTAACTGATTATTATTGGTGCTGGCCCAATTTGGCACCTACTCCAAGTGCTTTGCTATTGCTAGGAAACGTAAAAGTCAATAACTTAATATAGCAAGAGCTGGAAGGGTGACATAAGTGTTGACATCTCCTAATTTTATAGCCACAACTATGATTAAATTGGACTTTTCAGAATATTTCCTTGAAGCACCTGTTCAGCAAAACCTGTAGGAATACGGTTAACCTTATCAATTTCCATGTGATTTAGGTGTTTGTGTGTTCTGTTGTGCAGAGTTGGATTGCCATGGGTTGTGTCTTTTGTTACGGAGGCTCAATGTGTGAGCACCCACATGTGGCAAAGAGCAGGTGCCCTGCCTGTGCTGCACTTCTCTAACAGCTGCCCAAAATTAATGATTTGGGATATTCCAGCCTCTAGCCTTCGATGCAAATTTCAGATACCACTGAGACCAGACTGGACTAATGACAAAACAGCCTGGCCTAAAATTGTCTAGCTATAATGGAACAATCAGAACTCTTACTTACGGCAAAGGTTCTGGCTTTGTCCAGTGGCTAAAAATGTGTCCAGTAAAATATCTCATTATGGTAGTTCTCCATTGCAACCTTTCATTCTTTCAATATATAAAGATGAACTAGACAGGGGGATAAATTCCCTGCCTGAAAAAAAATTTTACTGTCTTTGGAACTTTATTTCCTCAAGATCTGTATTTAATACCAAAATCTTATTTCATGTTATTTGATATTATTGCATATAATTTGTTGGGTTTTTTTTCGACAGCCAATTTTTTGCCCCACCTGTCTTTATGGACTAACATTAGGCATGTTTCTCCCACATGTTCATTAATGAAAGGTCTCAGAGCCTTCACATTCAAATAATTTAATACAGTAGAAGATGACTCAGATATATAAACAGCTTGTTTCTTTTCTTGCAGTTACCCAGCTGCCAGGCCATAATAGGATTATTCTCTTGGATGTTTCATCTGAGCTTACACCCCACTCTGGCAAAATAGTCATATCATTTACACTATGCTTAATTTCTGAGAATGCAGTTGCTACATGAGTCATTATAAACCAAAACTCTTGCTTTAGGACATCTATTACTGTTGCCACATCTTTTTTTGGGGATGTGAGTGTGTGTGTGATCCAGTGAGGCAACATGTCAGCTGCTTCAGATGATGAAACCACCTCAAGGTTAAGGCTGAGCTTTTGATTCCTCTTTTCAGCATGGAATTTCTTTTTATTATGAAGCATTAGCAAAGGCTCAGAGTAAAAGTCTCTTCTGACTGCATTGTTGTTGAGAGGAGGGCAGCACAGCCTGGGTCACATCCGCTGTTCCCAATCTCATCTGTCACACTTGTCATTAGTCACCTCCGCCAGCTCCTTCTTAGAAGTAATAATGAAGTCACTGCAATCTTGGTAGCAGAGACATCTTACTCTACTCAGAAAAGAGTGGAAAGGAGCCTCTCTCTCCACTTTGTCACCCTCTTTAAGAAACTTCTCCAAATTCGGCCCTGCTCTGTCTGCCTGCTCCATTACCAGGCAAGCGGGAAGTCTCAGCTGGATTCTGGAAATTGCATGCTTATTCCCAAGGGCCCAGTGTTCTCTCACAGAGCTTCATTTCCAAGTGCCAAAGACAAAAGTAGGTATTCTGAGGCAACTGTGCCCCAAAGCCCACTGGCTAATTAGGCAGTGGCAGACACTTGTAATGGAAGCTGCCTCTCCAATATCCCTGAGCAGAGTAATATGATTCTGCTGAAGCTTTGAGTTGTTGCTTTTTCCAGAGGAGATCAGATATTCCTGCTGGATGAGATGTGATCAAAATATTTTGTTTCTCTTATTCTAGTAATCTAATTCTTGAAATGTAACGTGATCCCTTTTTTGTGGAGCATCACATCCAAATTGGCGTAATCTGTCTGAATAGAAACTGCCAGTTATTCCACAAAAAGCACAAAGACCTCATGACTCCAGTTTCATTGATTAGAGAGATAAATATCTACTTTAACATGTTCTTGGAAACTTTTTTTGAATTATATGCTTGGCAAGCTAGCATTGTGTTTTTACCATGTTAAACTACTCATTAACCCATAGAGAAATGCAGAGGTATTTGGACATTATTCTGAAATGTTCTTGCAAATTTTCACATGTAATAAAGGCCAGAGATCTGTGATTTGCAAATCTATGTGGTTTATCTGATCATTGTATATGAAAAAATTAAGATAAATGGTGAACTCCTGGTTTCTTAATTTTCTGTTTTAGGTTACATGAAGAATATATTTAAATAAAGAACTATAAGGGGAAAGGATGAGATATTTTAATACTTTGTTATCCCCCTCCCAGACTCAGTGAGCAGCAGTGAAGTGTCCCCTGGTTTAGGAAGAGCAGAATGCCAGTGCAGGGAACACCCCCCACAGGAGGCTGGGCCTTACAAAGCCTGGCTCAGTACAGTAAGATGGGATTTTTCTGGGGATGACTTGAGGTGATCTATTGTGGTTTCAGAGTGCTGAACTGGAAAAGGAGCATATCTTCAGCTTAACACAAAGAATTAGCACTGGCCATAGGTGATGAAGAACATATCAGTGTCTAAAAGGAGGTAACTGGAACCTGATGTATCCCAGATTTATTACACATGATTTTGGTATTGTGGTATTAACAGGTGAATTATCGTTGCTGTGTTGATAGAAGTGTGTGAGCAGTCATCATTGATGAGCTGCATTTTCAGGACACAAATCCATGCTTTAAATAAAAATTGGCACCCACAGAGTCGGACACTGAAATTATATTGGGCTCCAGCATCATCCTTGGATTTGTAGTTTGCTCACAGCAAGCAGTGGAGAAAACCAGGACTACCTGAATCTTGGCAAAAGATGAAATCCCGACCAGCTGTATCTCCGTTTGCAGGGGTGGCTTCTGAATAAGGAATGTTTGGGGAAATCAGCAGCTTGTGGGGCTGGACTCATGGCTGAAACAACAGTGGGAATGCACTGGAGAAGTCTGTGTGGATGGGTCGCTCAGGTGTGAGAACACATTCTCGAGCTGTTAGCACACTCTCAAGGTGCACCATATGCTTTCTGTAGGTGCTTAGCCAAGAGTGCTGGCACAGCTCTGAGAAGAACATGGATTCACGGGGAAGGGTTCATGTGTAGGTTGTAGAGGGAACCACATCCAGCAGCTCCTGTGGCATCCTGCTGCTCATGTGCATGTCAGGCGTGTGCAGAGCCACTGGAGTGGAGATGTACCCCAGTAAGGAGATGTGGATGCCTCTGTGCAACAAATTAGTTTGACCTCACCCTTGCTGTTTGCTCACCAGCTCCAATGAAGGGGTTTGAGCACTGATCAGACATCCTGGGTGGAGTTCCTTCCCTATTTTCTGGTCATTTTATGTTTTCTTAAAA
This sequence comes from Pseudopodoces humilis, assembly GCF_049639895.1. Taxonomy (NCBI): domain Eukaryota; kingdom Metazoa; phylum Chordata; class Aves; order Passeriformes; family Paridae; genus Pseudopodoces; species Pseudopodoces humilis. Next base: position 25,022,333 of record NC_142209.1, on the reverse strand, counting down.
CAAAACCTTAAAGCACCAACTCCTGCCCCTTCTGAAGCAGTAAAAGTATGCCTTGCAAGGAAGTGTGTTGTAAAAGGAACTCAGTATTTCTTCCCCATAAAGGTCACAACTAAGAACCATCCAGCTGCTTGTCCATATTCCCCAGTGGGATGGGGAAGAGAATTGGAAAGTAAGAAAACTTTTGGGTTGAAAAAAGAACAGTTTAATCGTTTAAATAATATTAATAATAATAATACCATTGATATACCAAAAATAAAATACAAAAAGCAGAGAAGCTTAAAAGTCCTTGACAAATATAAATACTGCTCAGCAGCAAATGAAACATCAGTGTTAGCAATATTCTAAATCCAAACCACAGCACTATTGCAGCTACTGGGAGTGAAATTAACTCTATCCCACCCAAACACAGCACAAACACTAATGACTGTTGCTGTAATTAAGAAATGGTATAGACTGTTGTTGTACAATAGCAATCTCCTGCTGCTGCTGCATAAGTGTTGAAGAATTTATTTTCCAAGCAGGAGACATTGATCCTGTGGCAATGTTCTGTTGCCTTAACATGGTTTACATAAAAAAGGAAAAATGATGGATGTAATCATTTAATTTATGGTGCTAAAAATGTCAGTTGCTCACTCCACCAGTATTGATCCAAGGTGTTCTGACTGGCTTATGCATCAGGCCTTTCAAAGTTTCACATAATTGGAGACCAAAGTAAAAGTACAGTTTGATAAGCATGATGTTTCCCAATTACTGTTGTGCCATTGATTGCACTTTCCCATAAAATGGCATGACCAGTGAGTGAGTACTTGTTATGAAATTACAGTTTTTAAGAAGCATCACAAGGTGTGAGAATGCAGCTTTTAAAAAAATAATAATAAAATATATATATATACATAATAAAATACTGGGGTGTTTGAGTACAATTCTTACTGACAGTATTTTTAAATTGGTTGTGCTTGCTTTCACTTTAGTTTGCAAATATCCACCTGGGAAGATTAATTTTCAGAAACAGGATCTTAGGGCAACAAAGCTGGGGAAGGGGGTCTGGAGCACAAGCTCTGTGAGGAGCAGCTGAAGGAGCTGGGGATGTTTATCCTGGAGTAAAGGAGGCTCAGGAGGGACCTTATCACTCTCCACAACTCCCCCAAAAGGAGGTTGTAGTGAGCTGAGGCTTGGTCTCCTCTCCCAGTTAAAAAAATGACAGGACGAGAGGAAATGGCCTCAAGTTGCACCAGGGGAAGTGTAGATTAGACATTAGGGAAAAAAAAAAATCTCAGAAAGGGCTGCCAAGCATTAGAACAGGTTACCCAGAAAAAAGGTGGAGCTGCAATCCCTGGAAGTGTTCTAAAAATGTGTGGATATGGAACTTGAGGACATGGTTTAATGGTGAACATGGTGACTGCTGGACTTGATGATCTTAAAGGCCTTTTCCAACCTTAACAATTCTATTATTCTATGAGTGTGTTAATTTCCTTTTTAGTTTTTACCTTTTAGTCCATATATATGTGTTTTTGTAAATGTAATCAAGGTCTTTTCTTGAGGCTGTTTGAATATCCATAATGTATCAAGAAGGAAAAATAATTAACATTAAAAGAATATGCAATATTATAATAAGCAAGAGTTTTAAAACACGAAAAAGAAAGTGTAAACCTTTTTAAGGGTTTCAAAGGAGTAGCCTTTAGTATTTGTAAATTTAAATTAGTGGGATCTAAAATTTGTGAAAACACCATTCAGATAAAGTTTGTGCTTGAATGCAGATGTGTGGGAGCATTAACCTTCACAAAGTTTTAAATATATTTGAAAAGAAAGCCCACCAAACCTAATTATAGACCATTTTACTTCCCACCAGTTTCCCTGAAGAATGAAGAAATTGCCCTCTTTAGGTCCTTTTCTACAGTTTATACCATTAAAAATAGATCTTTCTTCTGCACAACAGGAAACACTGAAAGCCTGGTTTAAATTTTCAGGAAACTCCTTTTATTTTTGATCCTTTGAAATTGTAATGTTAATACATTTTCAATTAAATAGGAACAACTCTCCGTGCATCTCAGCATGAAACACAAAGGGATTTTGGGACCCTTCCAATTACTAGGGCTTGAAGATTTTTCTTAATTATTTAACTTTTACAGCATTTCTTTTTATTTAAAATAGAAGTTGTGCTGTGGGGCTCCTTCTAACATGGAAAGGAATATGACAGCATTCTGTTTGCCCTTTCAAGTAATTTGTTATATAAAGTCTGAATTTTAAGACAGATCTTTTTCTGTAATGTTCTTTTGCTTTTACCATCTGCATTGCTGTCCAAGATGAAAGCTTTTGTTTGTTCCTGCAGAAAAGATGAGGACTGAATCAAAACTACGATAAATCTATGTTCAGTTATTTCATCTGTGAATAAATATGTTCATTTGATTGCCACGAAATGGCTTTGACATCTCACCAACCGATTTGGGTAGTCAGCGTCCTTTGTGCAATATCCTCTCTCTGACACTGTAATACAAAGTGTTGATGAGTGAGAAAAAGGTGTTTTGCGTGTTACCATGTCTAAATATGCCTTCAGGTGACAAAAGTTCAGAGATAACCTCGGGCTGACAGACATGGGCTGAGTGTTCCCTGGCTGTGAATAGCAGAGCACGGGGAGAGCAGCTAACGCTTAAATGCAGGTGACAGCATCAGTAACAAATCGTTATATTTGACTGATACCATTTAGCAGTTCCTGCTTTCCATCACTCTCATGGAGGACACAGTGCACTAATAACACCCGGTATGGACTTTTCACTTGGTGCTCTTAAAATGCTGTTTCATTAAAAAGCTGCCACCTACTCAGCTGAGTAAAGCTGGAGGTTCAGGGTGCTGAACCCACCTGAGTCCTCAGGTTGTGGCAGGAGTCACAAAGCGGTGGATTGTGCATTTTCCTTCCTCACATTTTTTGAATTCTTTTCCTACAAATGGGAAAACAAAATGTTTTTACTCTCCTTGTTTTGTTCCCTCGTCTTAAATGTATTCTGTTGTGTTATAGAGATAACGAGAATTCAGTTCTTGTCATCTTGGTGACAAGTGTGTCCCTGTCTCTGGAAATGGTATCTGTTGCTGCAACCTCAAACAAGACAGCATGCAAATTAGTTTTATGTCTCGTAAAAAAATGTCTGAGAGGTTTTATTTATCATCTCCTCATATGTTAATTTTTAAAAATCCCCAAACCTGAAGAAAACCAGAGGCATAAAGCAGGGATATCCACTGTTGCTCACAGTAGCGTTCATCCCCACTTTGTCTTACATAGCAATATGTCCCAGGGGCTCCTGGGACTGTGTCATCTTCTTAACCACTCCTTAATTAAGAATATAGGTGAATTGTTTCCAAACTTGGGTTTCCAAACTGTTACCTTAAATCTACATGTACAGCCAGTAGCGAGGAGTTTGATTTTCAATCATAAAGCTGCACTACCTGCAGCGAAATCAGTATTCAAAAATCTGTAGGTGCTCTATATTGGATTTATCCTTCTGGCCGTAGACAACTCGGAGTGAAAATCACGACAGTCATTTGGAGCTTTGACATTTTTCAGGCTGTGTAATTGATATTGGTGCTTTTAGGGATCCTCAATATGGAAGTTAATGTTTATCACATTTAGTAATAAAGCTTATCATGGTGTATATCCCATTCTTCACTCAGAGCAAGGAAAATACCATAGATACACTTCACCAAGACAAATGTTCCTGATATTTTAAAACAGCCCTACTATTTTCATTGAATGAAAAATGCTGGCAAAATTTGGAATTCAGGGCCTTTTTTTTTTTTCCTGTGTTTAGCAACATGTCCCACATATTCTTTTAATGAAAAGAAAGTGGCAGTATCTGAATTATGAGGTGGCAGATTGTGGAGTGTGTGGATTTTGCGGTCAGATATTCTATCTTGACCAGATCTGTATCCTGCTCCCATCATTGAGCATTTCAGGTTCCAGCCAAGTATAAAAGCCTGTTAAGTATGTTGAGCAGCTCAAGTAAAATTTTTCACACCAGTTTCCATCCTCTGTTTCAATTTGTGGGAATAAAAATCAGTTTCTTCCTTTCTTTCCCAGAGGTGGTATTGTGTTAAGCAGGATTGGATGCCTTCATTCCTTACTCAAATGTGGCATTCATACATCATTTGTACAACGTGGTTTTCTTGTCCTCACAGAAATACCTGAAAAGATACAAGTGTCTGGGCACTGCACTAATTATATGGAAATACAATCTGTGGTATTTTATAGTTGTTTTTATGTTCAACTCAACAACAATAATTTGTTTTTCTAAAAGTTTTTATTATTTTGTGGTTTGGTTTTTTTTTTTTGGCCAATGAAGATGTAATTTTTCAAGCTGAACTTCAAATAAGAAAAATTGAGGTCATTTGGAATAGAATAAAATAGAATAGAAGAAAATAATTGTTAAATACAAATGTCCTGTGAAGACTTTGGTCTTTAATAAAAATTTCTACCCTAAACAGTTTTTTAAAAGATGGGTTACTGTACTTTAATAGATCATATGTACTGAATATCCTTGAGTTACTCTTGAGAGCTTTCACCGATGACAGTTTGGTTTAATTTAGCTACTACTACAAAGAGATTAGGTTGTCAAGATGATACTATTGGAGGTTTAGGGATTGCTGAAATCCTTCTGAAATGAAAAGTAATATACACTGTAACTTTCTTTGATAGTTCTTTCATGAAGAAACTGGATGAAAATCAACCACAAGGGAACTTTTTTATTTTCTGGACAAAAGAGAGAAAAAAAAAAATCTTCTCATGTTTAGCAGTTAATGGAAACTAAAAAAAAAAGTAGACCCCCAAATCCCCCAACCTTAAAGAAAAAAGGCACTTTTATTTATTTCTTTCACTATAATAGGCCGTCTAAACTTCTGTCACTGTATGTAGACTGATAGTTGAAGGTATCCTCCTAGCTAAATATCATTTTGCTTTTTGTTCTGTCTACACATATGGGATTCCTCAGGTCTTTGTTCAGTTAATTTCAATGCAGTCACAGATATAAAGTCAAGCCTGAACCACAGAAGCATATTTTTTACGAAAAAAGTGTTTGCAAATGGACCACTCAATTTAGTTCCAATAATTCCACTTTAATGGAAATATACCAGAAAAGCCTGTTGGATTTAAAACTTTATCTAATTTTACATTATTAGTGCTATGGAGCTCTGTTTAAAGCTTTCACAGAATCACTGGGTTGGAAGAGACCTTCAAGATCATTGGGTCCAACCCAGCCCTAACGCCTCAACTAAACCATGGCACTGAGTGCCACATCCAGTGTGTTTCTGAACACATCCAGGGGTGGTGACTCCAGCACTTTCCTGGGCAGACCATTCCAGTGCTTTATCACTCTGTCCATAAAAGACTTTTCCCAATATCCAACCTCTATTTCTCTTGGCGCAGCTTGAGGCTGTGTCCTCGCGTTCTGTGAGCTGCTGCCTGGAGAAAGAGACCGACCCCACCTGACCACAAACACCTCTCAGGAGGTTGTAGAAGGTGATGAGCTCACCTCTGAGTCTCCTTTTCTCCAGGATAAACAACCCCAGCTCCCTCAGTCGCCCCTCACAGGGCTCGTGCTCCAAGCCCCTCACCAGCCTTGGTTCCCTCCTCTGGATGCACCCAAGCATTCATAACTATAAAATCACTTTAAAAACAATAATGTCATATTTCTGAGGCAAAATGGTTTATTTTTGCTGTTTCTAGGCAAAATAATAGTAAATAATGAGTATGGCTGAATTTTACCTTTTATTTTTTCTGCTTAAATTTGTGTGAAGAAATGAGTCATTGTCCCAGTGCTAAAATAAGCATAATCCTTGATCTCCCATAAGGAGACTTTGATTCAGAGTAATCTATTATACTTTGCAATTAACTAATCCTCCACAAAATAGTTTATTCTGTTCTTCTACTTCAAATGACATTTTATTGTGCTGGATATGAATTCAGATTAGCTGCAGTTTTCCAATATACAAACCTTTACAAGCGACAGTTGTAATTAATTTGACCTCCCAGGTTGGCCTTGCACTCGGACTGTCTTTGGAAGTTACAAATATGGAAACCGAGCTTATTGCCCATGTAAATAGAATTTATTTTCTTTTAATGCAATTGTAGAAAGACACTGCCAAGTTGGAGGGTTACTGAAAGCATGAACTTGCAATTTCTGACAATTTTTTATAGCCTCTAGTGTTTTATCTGTTTTGGGCAGTGTTTTGAAAGCTATTTCATAGAAAATTGTTTACAGCACTTTGTCTCTTTTCCCCTGAATAGCTGTGAATCTTTAGCTGTGTGTGCTGTTAGCCATCTTGTGCAGTGAGTTGCATTACCTTGTAAACATTTTGCTTTATCCTGTGAATTTTGGCAGATTGGTCTCAAACAGCTATAATTCAGTTGGCATAGTTTCAAGCAAACTGAATCATAAATGGCTGCAGAGAGTTTTCATTTTATGTAAGAATGTGTGGAATTTTTCCACATAATCCCCAATAACCTAATCTCCTCATGCCATGATTTTCCTGCTCCCTTGTCTCAAATGGAGCTGATAAAAGGCAACAAAAATGGACAGTAGTTCTAGGTAATCATGGTAGAGGGGAAGTTCTCTGTGTCTTTCAGTTTCACAATTATTTTCCTGTGATTAATCTGGAGATTATTGTGTTTTGGTCATATTCAGAAACTAGTTAGAAAACTGGAAACTTTAGATTGGGGTTTTATTTATGCTCTCCAGAGTAAGAAATTCTGGATTTCCAGTTTGTGCCCAGCATTATCCTCCAGGTAAGAAACTGCACTTCATGTGAGTTTACAGACCAAAGACAAACATCAAAATGTTGGTTAATTTAAAAGTAGCATCATCATCATCATGAAGCCTGAAAAAATAAACTCCACCCGTCACAGAGCTACATTTCTGGTTTTCTCACTGGCTATTTACTGGATAAAATGGAGGAGTCTGTAAGTTTCCTAACCTGTAAAATGGCATGGGGTACTTTAAGCCTGTGTTTTCTATCACAATACTTGACCTTGATCTGCTCAGTCTGAGCAGCAGCATTTGAAGCCTTTGTAAGTTGCAGTTCGGGGACTGAGGAAGCATTGCAGAATTCAGTGGCTGATGAGAGAGCTGTCTCTGATTTAAACCCCTAAATGACACAGGAGATGCTTGAGAAATTCTTTATTGTAACTGGAACATAAAATGAGCTTTCTTTCTACATTGGGCAAATCCCAAATCTCTCTGGAACTGTAATTGACTCAGAATGTGATTAATGTAACTTAATTGTCTTGACTGTACATACATCAGGCACATCACCACCATCTGAGTCCAGGGTGCATTGAATCGCTGTCTAATTTCCAAAGGCACTTTAAAGGATGTCATCCTCTTTGTCTAGACACTGACACCTTTTAAGATGAGGAATACCATGTTCTGAAGTCCGTGTTGCACCTTGTTTATACCAAAGATCTGATTGCTGCCTACAATACATTAGGCACATCAGAATGGCATTTTCATTCATCAGCTCCTATCTGAACTGCCACTTGCAGAAAAATTGAGGAGACTGACAAAACCTTCTTCCTTTTCAACCTGAAATGAAAAAATATATTAAAAATATTGTCTGTTAATGGACAGCAGCACATGACAATAAATTGCAAAGCTGCTCTCTGATACAATCTCAAAGAATAAGGCAGAAGTGCAGTCGATTCATTTAGTATTTCTGTGTGTAAGCTCAGCCAGAAAGTTTGAAACTAAAAAGCCATTTTTATATAACTGGTGATTTAGCTGCCTGTCCCTCCCTCTTCCAGGTCATTAAGTAGGTGGTGCTGTGTTTTTGTTTGGTTTTAATATTTGTGTGCAATAAAAATATAATAGATTTCAATTTTTTTATCCATTTGCTCCTGAAATGGAGTATAAATGAATTGCACCGTGAGGTGCAGAACAGTATAGGGATTCAAAGAGGTGACAATATCAGCATACGAATTCAAATGTATACACAGGTATATATTTAAAAAGGACATCTCAATTTTGACAGAAAGCATTAAAGACATGAAATTCATGGCTACAAGTGAAGTGTACCATATGTCCTCCAGCACTTAGACACAAAGAGCACATTAGCAGAGTAATTAAAGGGCACCCTGTTGTGGCTAGGTGGTGGAAGACATATGGTGTAGCATGAGGAACCATGAATTTTTAAGTTCATATTGTTTTTGCTCATAACTTTGTTCTTTGTATTTAATATACTGTAATTTCTATGCATTACTGTATGTTTCACCTGTGTTGGAGGTCTCTGTTTTGGCACAGAGGTCTAAATCTGCCAGCCTAACTAATGCATGTTTTCTTTTGTGAATTTCTTATTTTAATATAAAATGCCTTAAAATGTTGAAGTCACAGAACACTGAGTTCATGATAAAGGGGGCAGCATATGTGTTCATAGCCTTTTTCTGTTTCACACTTGCACTTCCTTCTCACCAGCACAAAAGACCTCATGAGACATGGAGACACTTGGAAATCATAGATTGTTGCAACCAGATTCTGCAGATCCCACCTCCTCTTGAGAACAGAGCAGTTATTTTACCTCTTCCTCTTTGTCACTCATAGCAAATATGATGCTGCCAAAATTCAGCAGAGAGCTTTTGCTGATGATGTGCAAAGTAAGATAGGATCCACTTTGCATGGCTTCAGGTGAAAGACATCCAGCTGGAACAGAGCAAACCCATTGATTTATCTGTAAATGTGTTATTCAGGGACCCAGAGCTGTGTAAATCACTTTATTTACATAGATGAATTTCTAAACATAGCCATCCTCTGGAAATGCAAGTATCTGGTAGGGATATAAAATCAGAGTATAAATAAGCCTTTTGTCTTTAAGCAAACAAAACATCTCTGCAAGTTTTGTTCTAAGACAGCGAAATTAAATAGCTGCCTCAGCGTGAGCTGTTAGTTGAAACCAGGCTTTGGCCTTGTTTTTTTCACTGGGATGTAGCTGATCAATGTGAAACTTGAGGCTGACCTTGGGGAAACAGCAGTGAGGCGATGAGAGAGTACCTGTCTGGATTTGGGTCTACCAAGATGCAAATCTAAGGATGCTCTTTGCAGCTGAGATCCTTGAAACTCCGAGCTGTGGTGGGGGCACTAATCCAGTTCAGTACCGACATTCCTTGGCAACCTAAGTTGTTGATGTATGTGCATGAGCACTGAGCCAGATCTGTGCCAATTGCACATCAAATTTGGCAGATATCCTCAAACCACTTCTAGCATTATTTTTCTCCCTCTTATTCTCAGGAATTAAAGCTTTCACTTGGAATGCAGGGTCCTTCACAGACCTTTGAAGTCCAAGAAAGTAATATACTTTTAAAACAGTTCAACTTTTCATCAAATACTTAAAGATTCATAGTACCATTTACATCAGGTGACCTAAAATATTTCTTTTTATCCAGTGAAGATCTCTTGTAAGATACATGTATATTGGAGGCAGTGGAGCGTGGAAGCTCACTTAGAGTCATCAGGCTGGAGGCAGGGATTTAGTCATTCTCCCAGGACATGGAAAATACAAATTTGGTTCCATCAGCCTGTTCAGAGATTTGAATCCACTGCCTCCTACTCCCAGTGTGAGTAATCCAGCCATCACGCTGCTACAAAAAAGTGAGGCATCAGCACCAAAGAGTATAGTCCTGACCAAATTTGACCATTCAAGTGCCTCTGGGAGCCTTTAGAGAGGTTGTTGTATGCTAAAATCAGATTGTGGAGGCTCTGCTCAGGAAATTAAGGCCTAATTCCAGAGCTTTTGAGTTCGTACAAAGTTTTTGTGTCTTCAAGGTTAGATTGCCCAAGAAAATCAGTGGGTTGCTGGGCTTCAGGTGCATCAATGGACCAGGTGCAAGTTTCGTGGCCCAATTTCTTCCTGCTCTTTAGCATTCATTGCAGGAGGGAATGAGAGCAGCTCACCCATAAAAAAGACAGCCTGCACCTTGAGAGGTGGAAAATTTTACTGGGCAAAGGAACTCATTGAACAAATGTTTGGCGCTCCACAGTAGTGCTCAGCCCTACGCTACAGTGAAGGAGGAACTTTGTTCTTAGCTTTAATTTCATTTCTGTCTTGACTATCATTGTGTTAGGTGCCCAATTCCAGACTGTGCCTAACCAGCGCTGCATTAATTGTTCAGAAACAAAAGAGGAGAGATAGAGAGAGATTTCCTGCATTTCTCAGACAATAAACCAATTTTCTCTATGCAACATCCTCCTGTATGTAGCAGAGCTGTGAGCTTCACACTGTGTATCATAATGGAACTTGAATTAGGAAAAGTTTTCTGTTACATTGCTATTCATTCAGTTACCCATTCTGATTTATTTTTTTTTTCTTTTCTTTTGAGTGGGTGTTTAGATCACTATCTCAAATAGATAAATGTTTAATTTAACTGTCAGGTATTTTTTGCTAGAAATTAAACACTCACATGGTCCTAGAACAATTATAGTCTGTAATGTCTGGGTACTGCAACGTAGCCAACTGTAACCTTTAATTAGGTTTGCCTTCAGAACATTGCCAAGTGAGATCTGAATTCAGACACATGTCCAGATCTCCTTCTTGGCATCTACTTTTAATATCTGTGAGAGCTTATTTTTAGCTTGTTATGCTGTTAGCCCTACACGCTCCATTACTGTTAGAAGAAGTTGTACAGGAAGAGTTCCATTTCTAAAACGTTGTTTCTGGAATCAGAATTTCCTCTGCTGTCAATTTCTATTCATTTAATCTTCAATGCTAATATAAAGAAATATGCACATTAACAACAACAAAAAAAATAATTTAACTTTCTAAATGAGAAGAGATTTTTCTTGTTTTTTTTTGTCACATTCTTCTCGGATTCTCAGATACAAAAATTTAAATGTAAGCTGTTTTGGTCTAGGAATCTTATTTCTCTGTGTGCAGCACTTCATTGTGTGTGTCTCTGGTCAGAACATGTCTGGAAGGGAAAAGAACCATCATGAAGTGTTTTAACTAAATGAAATGTCTGAAAAATTGAAAATAATGGACTTTGTTTTTCTTTTCTTTTTAACAAATATTTCTTCAGGTTTCATGGGCTCACAATTTCCTAGGTTCAGGTTGGAGTTTCCAAAGAAGTCATTGAAATGTGTAAGACACTGGCTCAGGTACTATTTTGGCTTTGCCCCAGCTAAAACCTTGAAGCAGAGCCTGTTCTACCACATGCAGGGGCACCCATGGCCAGGCTCTTGGCTCCTATGAGAATTCCCTGTGCTCACTTCCTGGACTGGATGTGTTTAAATAAGTATTCATTTGGTGGAAGTCTCTTCTCTTCGTGATCTTCTCTTGTGTGTTAGTTGATTACCCTACCACACCTTTATTTTCTGTAAAAAGCAGATTTGCAATATTTTGACCCATGCATAGGTGTAATGGAAAGTGCAGCAGTTCAAGTCAAAGAAACAGTTTCTCATAATTCATCATAGGAAACAACCTCTTAAGATGTTTGTCTTTATGTCAAACTACCTGCCCTTTACTCCTTAGTGATTCATAGCTCTCCCTAGCAGTGAATTTTCTTTTTCCTACTATTTTTGAATTACATTGAGCTTGACTTGTGGACAGGAATATATTTTTGATAATCAGTATTCTTCTGATCCATGAATTGCATGGGATATATCTCTGTTTTGTACCTTGCATCATAGGCTGCTCTTGAACGGAAACACTCTGGCTTTAGGCATTGTCCTGTTCTCTTGCTTCTTCTGGTTTTTTGCTCCCCATCTCCTGCTTACTCAAGACTGTACAGAGTTTTTTGAAAGGTCTTTTTGCTGATTTTCTTTTCTTATTGTCTTTTTTTTTTTTTCTTTTGGAATGTTAGTCACTGCAAACCATCAGTTTGTAAATAATTTGTGTCTAAACACATAAAAATAGAAAAGCTAAAATATATAACTCCAGGGATAATGCTATGTAAAAGCCAGGTCCCTGTTGAATGTGTAAGGCAGTGGTCAAGGTTATGTTAGTTGCATATTTTGCTGATCCCGTGGTATAGCCAGGCAGAAATAAAGCACAAGGATATCTTCAGGATGTCCCTTTGGTTTAATGAAGAAATATGCTGATGCTCTGCAATGTTTCATCTTTAATATTTAATCAAGGACATGAAATCTGAAAAACGAGAAATGTTTTGTTCAGGGAAGTTTATTTTAGAAGCTCAGTTTTTGCTTTAAAAAGCCCATTTTTCTCCTTCTACTTTATTTTTTGTTGAAAATGATTGTGGGGGTGAGTCAGAATCTTATGGGAAAAATAATCATGCTGAAATGACAACAAAGCCTACTTTGTCTTGTAGTGGTGGCAAATTTCAGCACTGCTGAATTCCAATGCTGACTTTACCATTTTCCTGATCTCCATTTAAAGAAGCATAAAAGACTACTTTCATTTAGTAATGAGATGTGATTGAAAAACCTATCCTTGTTAGATTATCATCACTAGGATATACCAAAAAATAAAAAAAAAAGAAAAAAAATTAGTGCAAGTATTCACATCTTCCATTTCTTTCGATGCAGTTATTCAACTGCAGTATTCAACCTACTTGCAAATGTGAGGAAATTTATGTCAGAAGATTCAAACCTTTCACACACAGGTTCATTTTCCTCCACTGCTGTTTGATTTAAATCAATGCCTGAAAGGTACTTTTAAGTCCTTTGTATCCTTTGGAGTAATGATGTAAGCTGTCAGGGAGCCACCAACATTAAAGAAGCAAAATAACTCCTGCTTTAAACAGAATCCTAGAAATCCAACAGGAACTTTACAATTGGCATTAAGGATTCAAATGCAATTGTTTAATGAAGATGTTAGCAGGTGATTTTTTTTAAGCAATGTGTCACTTGAACGTTCTTAGGGCAGCTGCTTTTACAAAAAAAAAGGGGATGAAAAGAGCTTTGTGAATCAGACTGTTTGGTCTATGGGAATTGAGGACACACAGGTCCAAAGTTTGCAGCTCAGGTGCCCCAGCTGTCTCTTAGGGCTGTATTCCTTTAAAAGGATGGATCTATTCCCAAAAATACAAATGTTGCATCAGGAGTGCTCTGGAAGGTGTCCAGTCTCATCTGCTGTCCAGTGCCCACCATATTTTCCTTCTTTTTTTGCAGTTCAGGGAGCTCCCAGAGAGGAAGAATAACTGAACACAGCTATAATTTTATTTAGACTTCTGATTTTTTCTGCCTTTTTGAAAGTGCGAGGGGGAGTTTTAATTATCCTGTAGAACAGAGCTGTGGTCTCGCAATGTGTATTTCATATGTTTGTATTTAATTTTTATAGATACCAAAAGGTTTGTGTGCCCCCATCATCTACCTCAGATGTTTTGTCTCAGCAAATGAAGCTCAAACGCAGGATATGTTATCAATACAATTCTGATAAGATTTGCAGATGTACGGAGAAAGGACTTGGAAATGTTTTTTATTGAGTATTGAAGACCTGGGCAGCATTTAAGAAAGCTCTGACTGGGTCCAGGCTGTGTTCAACTTTAATTTCAGTCTAAGATTGAAATTCTTGTCCCCCAAGTCAGCTCTAAATACCAATTTCCTTACATGTATTTAGGAAGCAAGTCAGATACTGCAAGTGAGCAGTAACGGTAAAATATTGGAACAACAGCAACATACTATGTTTTTTTTTTAAACATCTATTTATAGCATGCTTTCTGCTCTAAGGATTAGGGGAATAGAAGCTGGGATTTTTCTGCTCCTTGATGAGTGTTAGTGAAGCATATTTGCTAACACAGTTTGACATACAATATATTTCAGTGCTTACGGTACCTTATGGTATGGTACTCCTGGTACAGTACCTTATGGCATTTTATTTAATGTTTGTGATGTTTTCTGATTGCTTCCCAGATAATTTATTTTTATTGGCAGCTAGCTTTGTGCCCTTCTATGGAAATAAAGCTGAAGCAGGGTGGTTTTTAACATCAACAGAATTTCTGAAGCGTTTTAAAATAATAGTACCTTGTTTAACTGTTTTGGCTAAAAGATTTGTCTCTAATCACTTGAAGTGTAGGGAAAGTCTTACCATGAATACTTATCTGCTATGAAATTAAGATAAAACCAATCAGATACCATAGAAATTTTCTTAGCTTGGAATTTTAAGAATCTAATGCTCCCACAGTAATTTTCAGTCTGTCTGCATGGATCCAAAAGAACATTTTTTTCTCTTTAAGCCATGAAGGATTGATTCATCTCTCAGCTCAAGTTATAAACGTTCCTTCTTGGTGAGCATTGATAAAATGTTTCATAGTTATCTTCCTGCCTTTTGTTTATATGCTGTATCATACACTTCTCCCCTATAGTTCCCATTCGTCTACTGCCAAGTATAATTGCAAGTCCCAGAGACTTCAGCAGCCCTGGCTTGCTTTGTGGCACCCTATTTTAATCATGGTTAAAATCTAACATGAAAGAACATCCATATTGTATTTTATTTATGTAGCATTATGTCTTACTTGATGATGAAAGAGATGGCTTCTCAGATAAAGACAATATGGAAGGTCCTTTCCCACATAAAAGTACTCCACAGTTATCCCTATTTTAGTTTAGAAAATACTTGCAGCATCACAAATAGGACTATTAAGATTTTCCTCTAACTGAAAACATACTATAAATTTGTAAAGCCAAATAAAGAGCTTTTCTTCAGCAGATGTTTTGCTGTTTCATCACTGAGTTTAATTAAAAAGCATGTGCCTACTATTGTGCTGTCTGTGGTCCAGTCACGTGTCCAGGTCACTTTTTAAACTCCTTCATGCCTGAGGAGCAGATGGTTTGAAAAGCAAGCCTTAGTGCAACAAAATCCAACATCTCCCTGCTTTGTTCAGAGCCCTGCTCTTGTTGTGCTGTGCTCCCTACTGCTCCTCCAGACAACTTTTAATTTGCTCAAATGGGCTCATTTCTTCTGCTTGTCTTGGAGAAGCCATCTCAGAAACCATATCAAACCAGCTTAGCTCTGCTCTAAAATATTGCTTCATTTTTATTATTATTTTTCCCTGTTTTTATTTTGCTACACACACAAAGCAAAAAATTCTCTAATGATTCTCAGTTTTACTCACTGCATCCCATATTATTGGCCAGATTCATAATGAGTCTGAAGAGAGATTGAAGTAGGCAAATGCAGGTGAGCAGGCAGGAAAAACAAAAAAGAGGAAAATAAAATGATCAATCCCCAAAGTAATAAAATGTGTATCTTGGAGACAACAGGTTAAATGTTGGAACAAGAAGAGGTATCTTATGTTTCCCTCATTCTAAATATACTTTAAATGCCAAAATAATCTTCTGTTCTATCCTTACAAATTGATTCCAATTTGTTAGTCAAAGACTGTAATGAAATGACTCAAACCATAGTCTTGTTCCACTAAGCAGTTTGCTACAGCTTTTTTTTTATTAATTATATTCAGACTGCAAGAACTGTAAGAATGTTAAAATTCCTGAGGATAGTTTGCCAACATCTATCACTAGATTAGAAACAGCTCTGCAAAACCTTCAACAAAGCAAATAATATTCCATCATAAAATCAATACAACTAAGCATTGTCAGCACAGTGCTGACAGTTCCAGCTAAAACAATTTATAATTTTTTTGAAGAAGATATGTTGTAAATAAAAGCTAAGAGGTCTGTGAAAGATGTGGCCAGTAAACAGAACCCAGATGTAAACATTTTACTGCTGCTACGTGTGTGTCAGCTTCTGCTTGGCCTCTCTCTTTACCCAAATTATCCCTACCACAACTTCTGAGTTGCATGGATGGAGTTTATTTTTCATGAAAGCACAGCACCCTGTACTCTTCACCTTGCTGATTCCATTGGCTATGCACTAGAAAGGGTCCAAGGGCCTATTTCCTCTCCTTTGCTGGAATACCTGCTTCTAGGAACACTGAAAAAGCCCAGGGGAATAAACCAATATCTGCACTCATAAGAATGCAGAGAGCACTGCTCTCCTGGCTGCTAAGAACATCATGTACCACCGTGGTCATCTGGTACTGCCTCTCAGAGAGAACAGATTTTAGAGTAATACTCATAAATTCTGCAGTGAGCTCAAAATGCTGGTCTGAGTTACAGTGTATCTCCCAGAAAATCTTCCAGTCTTGATTTATGGATGTCAGGTAATGGAACACAATTAACAGAATATTTTCAGATTTATTTTAATTTTTTTTTTCTTTTTGACGGTCAATAATCCTCATGTTTGAAAATGCAGACGCTTTTCTTAGTTTGAATTTCTTTATTTTCAGCTTTCAGTCTCGGGCCTTCGCTGGCCCTTATTCGGCTGAGGTTACAAATGTTTCTGCCTTCTAAATGTCACCCACAAACCTGGGCAGCTTTTTGGGTGTTCCAGCTGCCCGAGCATGACTGTGCCATGTCCCAGCCTGCACTGCCCATCTGAGTGTGACTACACTCTGCAGCATCAGCAGAGACTGCGCTGCAGACATGCCCTTTCAGTGAGCCACAGATGAAATATGATTCTCTTCCAAACTTTTCCATTATTACAACTTTTTTTTCTTTTCTGGAAGTGTTGCTATCAAAGCTTTCTTCTGCCTGATGGTGCAGACCTGAACTCATTGTGTGTACGGGATCTGTGTTTGCTTTTGCTGTTCCATGTTCGTCCATTGAATGCCTAATTACCACGGTGTTTCATCCCACCCAGTGTCTCCTTATTCTGAAGTAAAACAGCTGCTGAGTGATTTGATGCTTCTTTTTAGGTTGTGTCCTGCAGAACTTGTATTTGCCAAATGCAGAGACAGTTTTGAGTTAGATGGACCACTGACCTAACCCAATATGACATTTTTTATATTAAATTATGAATACCACAGTGACTTCTCCATGTCATTGTTCTCAAAATGTATTCTGCATATGTTACCCAGCATATCACCGTGTTTTCTTTCAGTCCAGTTTTCTTTTTTCTTCATAAAGCTGCCAGAGAAGGGTAAATTTATAAGGGGCCCACACTAGAAATATTTCATGGAGTGATTCCTCATGTTCAGAAGCCTTTCTGGCTCCATCAGTGTAGTCAATTTAATTAAAGAAAATGGAGGTTCATGACATTTGGATAGTGCTGTTTTCATTCCAAATATTATGAGAGAGGAAGCCAAATACTTTGTGAAGCCTGAAGCAGGGGATGTTGACAGAGTGCTGGTTGCTGCCCTGCAGAGGAGAGATCCTCACCCCAGGGTGTACCCAGCTTGCCACAGAAGTGAGAACAATACAGTTGCTTCCATGTGATCCTCTCCCTCACCTCTAGCCTTCCTGAGAAGTGGGAAATATTCTGCTGGAGGTGTCAGTACTGTGATAAAGCACATTTCCAGTACCCAAGTTAGGATCTCTGTAGCCTTAATGTTTCCTCAGCAATCTCTTAGATGGGATAACTTTGTTTGGTGTAGCTGCCCTGTTGTCTTTATGAAACTGTAACCTTCTTTCTTTGAAATTACTTATGCTCTGCAAATCCTATTGTTTGTTAGTAATTATCATCTGTTTTTCTTCCTTCCTGATTTTTGCATATCTCTACATTTGTCTGTGGGTTGTACATGAGATGAAAAGGTCATATTTTGAATCTTTTTGCACTCTAACTCTTTTCATAGTACCTGCATTGCTGTTGTTATATTTAACCTCAGAAGCTATTTGTGTTCATTATTCATCATTGGACATCAATTTGGATGAATCTTTGATCTGTCCTGATGCAGCAGTTTTTGCACAAACACACCTACTCTGTGTATTTTTTATACCTCTGGTAATTCATGGCATTGGGCATGAGTCCTCTTCTGGAAGACTAAATATTTGAAAAGGTGTTACACCTTGAAGGTTCATCCAGATTCTGGAAAGAAGTGTAATGAGTCCCTCAGTGAGGAACCCTCAGTGAGGAATCATTTGGATTTGGAGCATAACTGTGTGCAGTTGTAATAATTTTCTTCTGAAACTTAAAGGCTTGTTTTTCAAAGTGTCTTTGAACAAACAGTTGGGAGCAATGATTTGCCAAACTGTAATTAAAAGGAAATAGACTAATTCTCAGAAGTGTAAACAATGTGCTGAAGATAACAAAAATAGGGTCCTTAAACTGATCAATCGTGAGCCCGGAACAGGACTTGAGTTTGAGAAGGATTTAATTGCTGGGGTGAGACCCAGCATCTTGCAGGACTATGCATTTAGTGTCCTGCAGTAACATGTGCAGTTTCTATGGGTTTGCCAACAAATTCATGGAATTTTTTGTCCTCAGCTGCATCAGCTCCCTGTTGCTCGTTAACATACTTTGCCAGGAAATTCATGGCATTTTTAGGTCTTCAGCTGTGCATTAATCAACTCCCTGTTGCTAGCTAACATACCTTCTTTTTCCTCTCTGTGATAACAGTTTTTTGCTTTACAAATAAAATCTGAAAGTAAAAGCTTGACCTACCTAAAACTAATGTCAAAACATCCTTTTTCTTAGAAGCAAAGCATGTGGATTTCTTACAGCACTGTTCTCAGAACAACTCTGCTTTATATAGAAGCAGTTATATTGAATCTGAGAACTGTGGGGCCATATTTTCATACGGAACCCTCATCTCATTTTTTTAGCTGTTGCCTTTGATCTTAATTTTTTTTGTTAACAGCTTCCAGTAGTTCAATGTATTTTCATTAACCTAAGGAAGCCCATAAGATGCCAGAAGTGGAAGCGGGGAAGAACTATTGGAAGAATGAAGGAGAGGATCCTCCTTTTCCCTTCAGCACTGATGGGACACATCTGGGATGCTGTGCCCACTTTTGGGCTCCCCAGTAGCAGACAGACATGGAGAGCTCAATCTCAGATGGGAAGATGCTGACACAGCTCACTTTTCAGCATGGAGGAGAGAAGGCTCAGGGGGAATATTATCAATGTGCACAAATACCTGATATCCCAGACAAGGCAAGGCCAGTTCTGCTCCTGCTGGTGCCCAGTGACAGGATGAGGCAAAGGACACAAATGGAAATGTAGGAAATTCCATTTAAGTGTGGGAAAAACTTTTTTTAACGATAAGGGTGGTCAAACACTGAAACAGGCTGCCCAGAGAGGTTGTAGAGTGTCATGGTGTTATTTATGCCTCACTGAAAACACTCCTGAAGATCCTGCAGTAGCTGACCCTGCTCCAAGGCAGGGCTTGGACTAAACAATCTCCAGAGGTCCCTTCCAACCTCAACCATTCTG
Organism: Pseudopodoces humilis; assembly: GCF_049639895.1. Taxonomy (NCBI): domain Eukaryota; kingdom Metazoa; phylum Chordata; class Aves; order Passeriformes; family Paridae; genus Pseudopodoces; species Pseudopodoces humilis. The sequence continues at coordinate 25,003,202 of NC_142209.1, read as the reverse complement.
TGTTTCTTTAAAGTCTGTGAAGAAAAATGAATGAGAAGCAGAAGAATTTCTTGGTTAGACTAACAGCTTGCTATTTAACTTAAAATATGTACAGTCACTTTTGTCTGAATCACTTTATAATTATTTTGATATATTTTGTCATGTATTATCATTTTGAAATATTGGCTCATTCAGAGACAATTTTTTTTTTTGTTTCAAAAATGTGTCTTTTTGTTATATTTCTAGGATGTGAAATGAAAACATGAAAGAGAAAATTTGTCTGTGTAGTTTCTAAATATCTTTTATATTTCTTTACACTATGAAAGAAATCTAATTATCTTATAAAGAAGTACCTATCAATAAGTTATTTTTTTCTGAGTAAAACTGTCAGATACCTATAAAATGTTCCTCTCATAATTTATCTCAGTGTTTAATTATTTTTTTTATACATTTGTTAAACATGAATGCTGGGCTTTACAGGATTTTAAAAAATTCAAATGCATTAATATAGTAATATAAAAAATTGAGATATTTTTCTAGGCACACTTTTGGCATGAAAGTAGTAGGGCTTTATAATAAGACAGTTCCTGCAGATTATTCCAAAATCTGTACACTTTTGCCTGAAAACATAATTTTTGTGGTCAGTTGCTGGGTGGGCACAGGTATAGTTTGACACTGGATTTGTCTGTAGGTTAAAGCTATTTGTGAGAGGTTCTTTTAGCCATTTCCCATCTTCCCATTTCCTTTCTGCTCTATTTCTGCATCTGTTTTACAGCTGAAGTTATAAACTGACAAGTGAGGTGGTTTAAAGGCTGTGGGGTATTTTTAAGTGGTTTTTTTTGGTTTTTTTTTGGCTTTAGATCACTTGACTGGTTAGTTTAGAGTCCAGTCCTACAAACCCAAGGAGTAAAGATGTCCTTGGAACACCTCCATTTGATCATGACCATTGACACAGGCTGATAACTTAAGTCATGGATCACACTTTTATGTTAATTTTTTCCATTTTCCTGTAAACTGTGTGGCTCTGTGCACATGTGAGCATGTATAGATCTCTCAGTAACCTGATCTGAAGAAGAAAAAAATGTATTCCAATTTTTCATTTTTTATTAATGTGCAGAAACCCATCATTCATATTCAAGTCTGCAATTTGTTACCCATGTTGAGTCAAAGTGACCATGAAAGTGCTAGGACATGGTCAAGCCTCATTAAAGGGAGGAAGTTTAGCACCCTTTATTCAGTGAATGGCTTTTCCCATTTATTTTTATATTCTTGTTTCTGTCTGTCAGTGGTAAGTAAAACTACTTGAAATTCCTACTGTAGCACAGTTCTTTTTCGCTTTAGTAAAAACTGGATATATTTTCTGCAGTCAAAATGAAGAATTTGCACACTTGCTGACTGGGAAACGTAAGACAAGGTATGCTTACACTTTGGTATCCAGTCAAGATAAAATTTTCTTTTTCTGCATCACCATATTTTGAGAGAACATACCACTTGTTTTACTTTTGACACTTCTGACTTAGAATTTGTGTGGGCCTTTTTATTTCATCTTAATCTGAAATTTTGTTTCAACTTCTTTCTATGAAAGAAGCGAAATCCAAGTCAAGATATTAACCTTTTTAGTTAATAATGATGTTCTCACAGAGTTATTACTGACTGTATAATCAAAACAGTGTCAAAACCTGACAAGAAAAATGATCTGACCAACAAAGAGTTCCCCTTGTGCTCCCCTTGTAAAGCCTTTTGTCTCGTGAAGAAGAAAGGCCATTCAGGGCATTTTTTTCTCCTTTTGTGTTCATCCATTTAGAAATTCTAAATGTCACTGCTTGCAGGCCAGCTGTAGGATTTGGTGGATTTGATTTTTAAACCTCGGTGTATCAAGATTTGCAGTACTTTGGTGGTGGGGGGAGGAAATGCATGTTTGGCAAGACTGATGACAACAATTTACCAATTGTAGTGTTATAGAAATCACAGGTTTTAAGTTTCTTTTGCTTATTATGCAGTAATTGCTAAACTTGCTCTGAAGCTCTGTGTGCCATATGTGTCTGCAGTACACAAAACTGTACCAGGGAAGAAATCCTTGGAGAGGGAGAGATCCAGCTAGAGGCAGGACTTGTTCTCTGCCTTAGACTGTGTAGTATTTTGTTCTGCAACAGGAACAGTATTGGTGTGAAGATGGTATTTCTGAAAGTTTTGGCTAGACTAAGTTTCATCATCTTAATTCAGGCCTTTGGAAATGCATAAAGTAACAAATATTACACCTTTGATATCCTAACTCCTTGGAATTACATTCTCCTCCAGGCTGAGCACAACCATGAGGTCCATAATCTCCATTTCCAGGGAAATACTGACAAAAGAAAGAGAAATGACAACATCTACCATTATTTCTGATTATTGTTATTCACACCTGCAAATCTTCTGGGGTTGTGAAGGTGACCTAAGGGGGACTGTAGTAATTTTTGGAGCATAATAATGGGGAGTATTGCTATCTCTATTCTTTTTCCAGGTCACTGTCTAAGCCATTCCCAAATACCTTCAGAATGTCTGGATTTGCCTACTAATTAGTCTGAATCAAATATTCATCACATCCGTGTTGATGGGATTGGTTGGAGATCTGATTAACCTTCAAGTGGCTCAGTGACTAAACACAGGTTCTTGTCTAGCTGATGGGATAATTTCCCTGCTACATATATTTCTTGTTCCTTCAACATGAAATTATTGCAAAGAGATGCCCAACCTGAGCCTTCTTTGACCTTAGTTAGGCACAATATAAAAACCTAAAAGAGAGCAAAGCTATCATTTTATTAATAGAAGAAAGAATAAGCCCTATTATTAAATGAAAGGAAGACTTCTTTTGAGGGAAAAGATGAGGCTATGAAAATGCTGGAGGTGTTTTCATGTCTTATTCTTATAAACCCATTACTATGGTTCACCAAGATTCATCTTTGAAGGTTATGATCAGGTAATAATAGAAAGAAAGCTGTGTGGAAATAAAAGTGAGTTTGCAGGTGGTGTGTGGGGGGAGCAGGTTGTTCCCATTAACCATTCTGAGACCATCCTGAGACACTCACTGCACTGCAGTCGGGCCTTTCCCTAAAATCCATTACCAAAATCACTGCAGAGTTCTCTTCAAATATCCAGAAAAACACCCAGTGTAAAGTTGTGTGCAAAATCTCTTGTATATTCTTGAGCAAATACTAATTCTATAAAGCTTAGCAAAACCCAAGCAGCAATGCACAGTCTGCTCAATAAAATCATTGCAAATATTGTAGTAGCGTAGCAGCAACATGCACTTATCAAGAAGATGTTCCTAAAACAATAAGTTACTTTCAATAAACGAGTCTTTAATATCTCTAAGCATTAGAATGTTTAATTTCAATTTTGGTGTCGTGATGGGGAAGGTAAATTAACTTGTGAAATTAATAATTTTATTTTTAATGAAAAAATATAAATACAGAAGCAATTTTCTGTCTATAATATGACTTGAGGGGATGATGATTTATATTTAAAATACTATTCTCCTGGAATTTCTGCTACTACTCGAGATAATTTAATTTGTGTCATTTGCATTTGAAAATATGCATTGAACTAGCAGCAAAATAACCTTTACACAATTCTATAATAGCATAAAATACAGTACATTACACTTTCAGTTATTAAGAATAAAAATACTCCATCCAATTTTGCAAAGAAAATACTTCACATACTTAAAAACCCACACAGAACTTGTATCAGATCTTTGCAATTTGTCTTGCTTTGTTATCAGCCAAAGATCTGAATTAGCTAAAGGTATTTCCACATATTTTATCTTGTTTTTTCTTTTTAATTAGCTTCCTGAGGCAGAGATGCAGCCTGTATTTTGCAAGCTTCTCAGTAAGGTCATGGCAGTAGCTCACAGAGCCTGCCAGGGATGAGCAGGACAGAGGGGCTTGAACCTGTGTGTAATGCTCCTGCTACCTTCTATTATCCTCCCACTGAATGGGCATCTTCTCCAACAGCAGTTCTTCCCTGCCACAGGAATATCTGGCTCAGTAAATCAGCAGTAAGCATTCCTCATTAATGCTTGGTCTATTGCTAACACTGAAGACTCTCTTCAGTAGCTGATGAGTGACATTAGCTGCATGAGGGCTGGGCTCTGTTTCTTTCCCAGCTTGATTTTGTCTCTACTAGAGGTACATCCAGTGGGGTAGATGGATTCAGAGCAGTAAGATTTCCCCTGGAATGGGCCAGGATGAGGAGATTATCAAAAATATATATTGGTGAAAATACTGAGGAATATCCTTTCCTTCCTGACCCTTGTATGATTAGGGAATGTTGTGTAGATTTCTAAATACCATTAAGAATTGTTCCATGACTTCTCCCAAATTCAGTCCTACTTAAATGTATTACTTAATGTGTGAGGGTTTTTAAATTTACTCCAGTCTGCCCTTTCATTTCTAGTGGGTTAAGCAAACAATCCCAGGTCACCTGAAGTACACATTCACATTCTGTCCAAAGCACCATTTTTCCTCTCTTTTCATCTATTACTATTTTAAGTTATTTCTGCATTTTGATTTCCAGCTTCTCTAATCATTCCTTATCATACTTCTTGTTTTCTCTAGTTGCTGCCCTGATGGCTGGATCTTCCCCCTTCATCCCCAGAAAGCAGCTGCAGGTTTCTGACTCCCCTCAGCAGTCTGCCACGCAGCCCTTCCCCATCATATTCATTAAAAACACCCACTTTCCAAAGAGCTGGCACACTCCACCTGTGTTTACAGAAATTTTCCCTGAGCATTTGGCCTACATTTTAATTGGCTTCTGGAAGGTTATTTTTTTAATACATCTTTCTGAGGTACTCTAGCAGCATCTCTTCCTTAGTGACAGCAGGGAAATTTTGGTGAAGGCCAAGAAGCAGCAGTGTGAGACGAGGAATTACTTCCTGCTCCCCTGGCTCTGAGTGGGACAGTCTCCAGATATGCAGCCCAATGTAGCAGAGGAGAATTTCCTCCTTATTTAACCCCACTGCCTGTGGGGGCTGGCACGGGGTGAGGTTTGGCTGCTGTTATTTCCTGAGATGGGAAGCTGTGAGTTCCTGTGGAAAGCCAGAGCTAGCCCTTGAGCCCTGCCCAGGCTCCTTGCAGCAACTTTTTTATTCTATTTAAATACACCAGAAATAATGTTTTTCCTTTAAAGTTTTCTTTCTCCCCTCTATTCTCTTTATAATCCTCAACTGGCTTCATTCCTCTTTTTGAACCTTGCTCTGGAGGTGCTGAGGGTTCACTTGCAATATTTGTGATCTCTGATGGTGCCAAACTGGGTCTTCTCAGAGGGCCACTGGTCTTTCGTGTCCTCCAAGGCTGCCCAGTGCAATGTTTGGAAATAGAGCTTTGTGCATAATTTCCTTCATGCTGCTTACTTTTAAAATTCTTATGTTTTCTTTTTAGGTACCTATATCTTTTGCAAATTAACTCTTGATACATTTCAAAATGAGTTTGGGTTTTTTTTTTAGGACCTTTTATTCTGAGTAAGTCAAAACAAATTGTTTCTTCTGTGATAAGTGGGGCTTTTTGGTTGTTGTTTTTTTTTTTTCCTTCTGGATGAAATGTGTTTTTAATAGTTTCAGTCATTTTGAAGTTGCACTTTTACATATGCACTCTTGCACTCCAACTGTAAATAAGAATTGCAAGATTCTAGTTGAGTGCCTCATAACTGTTAATAAACACACCTGTTCTCTCTATTCTATAAGTTCTTCTACACAGTAAAATGGAGAATAACATTCAAGAAGGAAGCAGCATAGACTCAAGAGTTTATTTAAAAGAGTAATCTTGAAAGACTGAAAAGACATGCAGATCAGTATAATTACAATAAAAAGTACTACTTTTTTCCCCACTATCAAGGTAAAATGCAGAAGGATATACTAACTCTATTCTGATGTTGATTTTATCTTACAGAAGTGTTTAATTTTATGGCAAGGGCAGTTGAGCTCTGCAAAGAGAAATGGATCAAGCAACCTTATTCTTTCTTAGCTTTGGACGAAAATCCCACTGGAGCAAAAGGTCTATTAAAAGACTAATTAGCTTGATTTTCCCCTCTATTATGGAAATAAATACACACATCTCAAAAAGTGTATTATCTCTTTAAAAATTCTTTTTCAAAGGGATGTTAGACTTTCAAAAATAGAAGTTTAAATATGATCTTCTATACATTATAGAAAGAGCTAGTAGTTCCCTACACAAGTAATGCAGGTCTGTGTGGGATCTGTGCTATCACTGTAGATAGTAAAGGAAATCTTATAATATAAAATAAAGATTTTTCTACAGAAAAAAAAATTGTCTTTAATGGATCAGCAATCCCATAGCAACTGAGATTCCCCTTCTGAGTGACTTGTATCAATTTGACAGGTTAATCATGGGTGAGGTCAGGAAATTCCCATTGAATTGAAGACAAAAACCTCTTTCCATCTTTATGTAGTGTGCCTTTAGTAAAACCTGAACTAGCTTGAATAGTTTAGAAATCTGAAAAGCCTGACAAGAAGAATGAGTAGTTTTACAACCAGTCACAAATTTGCCACCTCTTGAGAAAACTCTCAGAGCCAGCTGTCCCTTGTATCCCTGTCATCTCGTGGTTTTAGACAGGTTCTGGGTCAAAGACTTTTTTTACACCCTGGGCAGGTGGCCTTTACAGGGCCCATGATGTGCACAAGCCTCTAAAGAGATTAGAAATCAAAATGATTTGTTTTTCTCTGAGTTGTCCCACTTTGATGTTCATTGCCTTATGGGCCAGGACTGTAATAATAGATTTATTGGTCAGAGTGTACAAAACTGTGTGTGATTGCCAAATCCAACACCCGAGAGTTCTCTTTTTTTATCAAAAAAGCTTACCTGTTCTTTCTTCTTCATGCCTCAGGTAGAAAATTTCCTTCTCATCTAAGTCTTATGGATTGCTGTAAGATATGTGTTTTGTTTTAATACTTATTGTGAGTCTCTTCTGTGCATTGATCTTTATATCTTTAAGTGTATGGTTTGGAATTATTGTGACTAGCAGATTTCCTGAGGACAAAAACTGAAATCCAGGTTTATGTACCAGCATCATAGTCTTGGCCTCTGGAGTGTAAGAACTCTTTTATCTGAACTGCATCAGGGCCCAGGGATCTCACTGTAATGCAACTTTCTGAAAGATCCTACACAGTCAGATGAAGGACTGGGCCCTTTTTGATAAATGTACAAAAAACCTCATGTGGCTTCTTCAGTGAGAATGTCAGCAAACTGAGGCTTTTTGTTTTTCACTCATTTCCTTCAAGAAAAGCATCAGGCAGAAGGATTCAACAAGGTTGCCAATAGTTCTGGAATAATTTCCACCTGTGGAAATTCCATCCTTAGTGGCCAGATGTTGATGGCCAGAGCAGCGTGGTGGGGAATACGGAACGTTCACTGTGTTTTGTGTGACAGTGGAGCTGTTGGAGAAGAGATGACAAAACATAACTGGCATATGCTGAAAGACTTGCATCAGACAGATACTTTCAGTGCCACATATCTGGCATTTACTGGAATACCTATTCTAATGGATGTCACTCACCAGCCAGTGCATGTGTCACCAAGCAGCTCTTGATGCCAGCTCTGTTCCAAAAGCTACTGCCTGCTGCTCTATTCTGGGTGATGGTAGGAAAGAGAACATTTTGATGCTACTGAAAAGTACAATTATTTTTTTTATGGGATGGTATTTATTGCTATAGAAATTCCAGGTAGATCAAATCCTTCAAACTCCTGGTGGCAGGCCAAATCTGTTGCTCGTTTACTGTTCAAATACAGATTATGTAGGAACTTTATGCTCCCTGAGGAATGGGTCACCAAGCTATCCTTTCTTTTCTCATGAGCACTGGTGGGATGAGCAGGCCAGGTGGAGGTATCATGGTGAGTTAGTTTAGCAAACAGCTGGGACTCAAAGAGGAGAAATTGAGAGTGTGAGCATCCTTCCTCACAGACACAGGATGATATTGCTTGAATTTTCTGCATGAAAATGTTACACGTGCTCCTGATCAGCGCACAGATCAGAAGATAAAAGGAGTTTTTCCCTCCAGTGGAGGTTCCTGCATTTATTGTTTGAGGCTCTTGAGGCGAGTCACCAAAGCAGGAGCTCCAGCCCTGCCCACGTCCCCGCTGGCAATGCCACCTTTGTGCAGCCTTAGTCCTTCCAGCCAAAGAAATGAATCTGGCCATCTGTATTTACACTCATTGTCTCACCAGCTCCCAGAAAGCGCCTTTATTGCTTATGTATACAGTACTTTAATGATATGGAAATTCACTAGTCACAACTTTAATGAACAACTTTTCTTGTATTCAAATGAATAAGATGCTGATGGCTGTTTCTTTGTACACAGCAAATGGTACTTCTATAAAAGCCACAGTAAATCAACAGCATAAGCTGATTTAATTACTAATTTGTTGCAGTGCCTATTCCCATACCTAGCATAACACTGTGTATTCAATTATCTTTCACCCTAATGCAGGTATGCTTTTGGGTTACATCTCTAAATAGGAAACAGTTTTTGAATTTTTCTGTTTGTTTTTTTTTTTTCTTTGTTGTTTCTGTTGTTTGTGAGGGGCTGTAGTTCTTTTCCTTTCCTTTTTTTCTTTGCAGCTGGTAAAACTAGCAGCAACTAGCATGTGTCTAGTGATTAAGACTTTTTCTCTTTGTAATTGTCAGATTGATTGGGACAATTGAATGATAATGAAAAACAGCTTGTTCCCTCATTTCCAGAGGTGACACTTTCTGCATAATACTGCAAAATATAACAAAAGGGTTTTCTTGGACGCTGCTTAAAGTTAATTGACAGCATCTGTTGTTTGGAACAACGGAGAGAAATAGCATTCCCTTGGCTCTCGGTCACGTTACTCAGGATTAGGCACTGTCACGCCAGCTGATATCTGAATACACTGTATCTATCCACAGGGTCTTAGCTGGGCTTTCTGGTACATCAAGGTTCTCCTTTGTATACAGCTGAGTTAAAAAAAAAATAGTCATAGCTCATTAAATTAATGATAAATTTCCTGGAAAGTCTGTGGTCTTCATTCAAAAAGAAAAAAAAAAAAAAAAAGAGCCAGATTACAATAAACAGTGGGATATGAAAATAATGGAATAGTTGTGAACTTCTAATGTTTTTTTAAAAGCATCTTTTACTTTAAAAATCTAACAGCTTTCCACTGCTATTTAATATCTTCTAGGGGTCTCGATATCTGTAACAGGAGTAAATACTGCAGGCACAGGGATCATTTCTTTTGGCAGATAAAATTCTAAATGGTTTTGAGAGCATGTGAAAGAAATTTTGATTCTACAATTCTCACACACACACAAAGAGAGATATAGCTTAATTTTGCTCTTAGAGTGGCTGTCTGTGTTCTGAGAGCCTGACTGCCATTAAATATGCACATCCTTTTATCTTTTGGCAAACTTTTGCTTTCATTGCTGCTCTTTAGTCAGATGTGCATTTTTCTTTATGAGATTTAATATTTCTCTTTTAGAACATTGATCAGTGTCCAAACTCACTTAAGACCAGCAGAAAAATCAATAGTGAGTGTGGATTGGCTGACTTGGAGCTGCTGCTGCAGCTGATCACCAAGAAAGCAGGGATTTGATTTGATTTTGCATTTTCAAGTCATTCCCTTTCTCTGTACTGTCTGTCAGTAAACTTCGAAACTGCTGATTTGAAAATAAATGAACACATGTTACTGTTTGAATCCATTTATTTTACCTTTTTTTTTTTGGTCCTTAACACAAAATGGCAAACACAAATATTAGCATTATTGTTGCTTACATGGCTGCAGGTGTGTGGCGAACTCCAAGCTGAACTCAAGGTCAGATACTTTATGATGTAAACTCTTGAAGTTAAGATTTGTATTTACATGGAGGGTTCATCAAGCAACATATGTTAATGAGCCATGTTATTCTGGCAAGTAATTTGACATTTTGCTTTAATACTCTTATATTGAGCTCGGTATCATTGACAGTCAGATACTGAACTGATTGTAATCAGGACCAGGAAAATATTTCATATTCTGTGCTGCAATATAAAATATATTATAATGTAATATTTTCTCTATAGTGTAAAATGTTACAAAATGCCTTATTTCTTATTCTGAACTCTTTAGATATTGGTACAATTACTGAATTGAAACAGAACTAGATTTTTTGCTGGAGTTTATTCTTCTCTTTAAGTTTGATAATGCACTGTATTATGTTGTTTGTTTTTACAAATAATGCTTTGGTGAGGAAAGGCACTGAAATGCTCCATTTTATAATAAAATACAGAATAGTCATAGTGTGTTAAATTAGCTGTTTTAAAATTATATTTATGTCTTTAAAATATTTCTGGGTTTATATATTTATATATATGTATATGTGGCTATTGCTGCATAGTACCTATAATTTAAAATATTTATAATTAACAAGCTTATATTAGTGCTTATTTCATATTTATTACTAAGAGTAGCTATACCAAACCTGTGTTGTGCTCTGTTTCAGAGCTATGCAAAGGGACACATGCAAGGATCATGTTCTTTTTAATATTAACTGAGTTTTAGCACTTGTCATAATATAGCTGATGCAATATCCACTTTTCTGTGCTCACACCTCAGCAACAGATCTAAATTATGTTTTAAAGAGAAACTGTAAAGATTTCAAATAGTCATACTATGCTGGTGACGCTAGCACAATACTGAGAAACCTAGATTCAGAATTATATATTTTGAAAGTCCTTAATGTAATTGAAAAATAGCTTAATGCCATAAATACCGATATGAAAGTTCAGGAAATGTGTTTCTCTCCTACTTTCTCCTCTCTTTTGGACTGGTTAGGGCTGATCTCAGCAGTGTCAGTAATTATTATTCTGATGACTTGCCCCTGAAAGGCACTCGCTTGTACCTGTGGGGACAGAGAATCCATTTGCCTGGCGCCGGGGAGTCGGAGGCACAGGCTGGCGCCAGCCAAGAGAAGGGAAAGATGATTAATATGTCTTATAGATTCACTGTCTCTTCACTTGTCCTAGACCTGCCAGTAATTCCACTCCCCTGTGGTTCCACCTTGATCACAGATAATGGAGGCAGATTGAAAGTTTGAAGACACAAGCCTTTCTCTCCTCCTGATCTGACATTACTCACCCAGGCTAAATGAGCTGTACAACCACCGGCACCTGCCTATGGGAAGGCATCTCAGTGCACTTAGCAGTAATGCTGCAATAAAGCAGCAACTGTACTCTAATTAACCAGGTTCCCTTTCTTCCCTTTTTTCCTTTCTTCCTTTTTTTTTCTTTTTCTTTTTACCCGCGCAGCAGGTTGCCATTAGCAAAGCTATGATATTGCAATGGAAACAGTAACATAAGTATTCCTTCACCTCTGAAATATTTTATAACTTACCTTTCCCTTTTTATTTCTTTGCAGAAATAGTATAACACGGGGTTATTTTGTACCAGCAAGGTAGCTGTTGCATTCTAAGTGGAATTATGAATGGAAAAATAACCCTGGGAGGAACATCTGTTAAAAATTTCCTTACATGGGTGTATCTTTTTAAAGTTAAACCCCTGTTATTTACTAATTTTTTTTTTTCCAGGCTAAACTGGACTTTGTAGTACAAATGTCAAAGGATAATCTCACAACACCATCTTTGCAAAACTTCTAGTAGAATATGTACATGTGTATTGGTAAGAATATTTATTTCAGAGACATTGTGGCAAAAGCAGAAAACAGTCACTTTCGAGGGGTGTTTTAGGTGATGTCACAGCATTCAGTAAATGACAACAGGAATCTGCATATGGCCAGTCTGCTCCTTTCTTTTAGATAAAATGTCTTATTCTGAATCGTCCTTTTTCCTTTCCAAAATCAGACTGAGCAGAACATATAAGGTTTTACAGTGGGAAAAGGCAATGTCTTATACAGTCTCCAGGAAGATAAGTCATAACAAGAACCTGTGAACATTTTCTGTGTGCCCATGAAGTCTTTTGCTCTGTAGTTGTCTGTGAGTTACTGAGCATTTAAAAAAGGATATCTGGTATTTTTATCTTTTATTTCTTGGGAAAAAGCCTAACAGTCCTAGGTGGACACAGTAAGTTTTATATACCTGTGGTTTGTTTTGATTTTGAAGGTTTGTAAAAGCAGATCCATATTGTTTGGGCAGTGCATAACTCTTTAAATTAATTTTAAATTTTGAATTAAGTTAAGCCTTGTGTTGTATATAATTGCACTTCTAATAGAGATAGTCCAAGAATGCATACATAGTGAAATGTATTCTGGTTAAAATAACAGATCTGTATCTTCTGAATATTAAAGAAGACTAGGTCTAGCTAGAGAGCTAAATTCCAGAAATTGGCAGACAGCCCACTTTCATATAGGCAAAGTGATACCATTTTTAGGTATCTAGGGTATTATTATGAGTAAGGAAGAAAAGAGTAATAAATAAACAGACTAGCCCAAAATATTTTCAAATGCAATATAACCAGGAGTATAAATCTTAAGAGTCATGTTCCTTTAGCAGAAAAACTCTAGTTACTGTATAAAATAGGAAATGTTTACATGCTACGAGGTCATAGGGAGTAATTTTGTCAGCAGCAAAGGATGCAAGATCTGTTAAAAAATAAAAAGAGAAATTCTCTGTGTCATTGCTCACCTCATGTTGCCACTGGGGAAGTATCAGTTTGGGAGTGACCTTTGAACTTTCAATTCCTGGTCCTGCTAGCTGGCTTCTTGAAGGGATTAGCTAATGCAGCACCAGGGGCAACCATATTAACAAGGAGAGAGAATTGGGGTTATTGTGAGAAAAAAACATGATTCATTCAAATGGAAATTCTGGGCTCAGAAGTTGTAAAGGTCTCCGAGCTGGTTATGGGTAAAGGCTGATTTATCATAGCAAATAATGGGGGAAAGTTTTAATGATCTTTCAAGGGAAAAAATCCTAATTTTAGAGTAAAGAAAAAAAAGCCATAGTATATTAGAATTTCATAATTCAGTCCATGATCCATTAAAACCTTCATACTCATGATCTGTCAGGAACTGTCAGGCAGGTATAAGACAACTTTCACTGGTTTCCTAGGTACAAGGACTTTATGTCCCACACTAGAGTGTACAATAAATTACAGAACCTGTGAAAAAAGCTGATATCTTAAAAAACAAACAAACAAAAAACAAACAAAAAACCCAGAAAAAAAAAGAAAATGGTACCTAAATGTTTCAGAATTTTTTGGTGTTTTTTGTTTGCTTTTGCTTTGGGGTTTTTGTTGTTGTTTTTTATTAAATGAAGTTACTTCTAAAATGTCATAAAGCAGCACATGAGTAGATCTGAAGGCTGGAGCAGGTCTTCTACAGTCCATTCCATGAGCTCACCTGTGGAAGTGCCCTGTGTTTTCAGCAGGATCAGCTGGTGACAGTGCTCACAGGGCAGTCACTGATCTGCAAGAGTCCCCCTGCAAACACTTGTGGGCTTTTAAAAAAACAACTTGTCCTGTTGGGTTTAGAGCCTTGTGTGAAGACATTTTCTTTTTGACAAAGCATTGTAGGCCCTAGAAAGCATGTAGAAGAGTAAGCTACGTGTCTGCACACTATTTAAAAATCACTTACTAGTGGTCAAAAGAATCTGCAGGATGAAAGAATAAACTATGCAGCGCAGATAATTTATTTCTTAGAGCACTGGAGTAACAGACTTTGACTTCCTCATTGAATCTGTATAGATCATCTGTAAAAAAAAAAAAAAGAAAAGCTAAATATGTTTTCAGCATCTATGTAATTTTTCACAGTATACTTTGGCATCTTATTACTGATATAGCTAGAAAAAAAAAAACATAGTATGGCATTTGTTGGGCTGGCAGCTATAAACTCTTACTTGTGGGCATAATGCTTACTGCCATGAGTAGTCTCTCTGATTTACTATTTACCACTCTGATTTAGAGCAGTGCTGCTAATCACAGCAAGCATTACACCTGCTGGTAAATGATTTCAGATTTGGCATTTCTAATACTAGATGTTGGAAGACTAGATGTTGAGTTTAGATATATAATTTTGTACACAGTGCCACCTGGAGAATTTGGGAATAAGGTTTTGAATATTGCATTTTTTTTTTCCTTTGGTTTTGCTTCATAATTTTTTTAGCTCTGTACGACTATTAATGAGCTTTCTTGAATTCTGCTGAGTTTTGGTACTGTTACCATTTTGTATTGTAACATTCTGCCAGTTGTCTGGTCTAGAAGATGGATCTTCACAAGATCTTGGTTAGAATTGAGCCTGATTCCAGTTACTGAAAGCCAAGTATAGACGTGAAGTTGCTGAAGTCCCTTCAGAGGTGCTCTCTAGCTCTGTAAGCTCACAAATATTTTTGGTCTCTAAGTTCCTACGTTTTGAGTTCTAAATTTCTCAGATGCTGAAAGACCTATCTCTGGATGCATCTATATATTTGTCAGTCATAATAGTGTCAGGAGTCAAGTCCTAATCTTTGGCATCTTCCAAGACTTGTAAATTGGGGATTCTTCAGCCTGTTCTGGGCCTGATCTGATGGGTGGGATCAGGCCACAGAGAACTTTCCAGGTTTTGCAAAAAACAAGTATATATAAGGTAGGTTGAGAAAGTATCTTTGCTGGGCTGCTGAAAGTTTTCTTATCCAACACATCTCCAAATTCCCCTCATGTAAAATGGACCATGTATGTAAGAGCAGAGGCGTTTCCTGTCCAAGCCAAGAGTGGTCAGTCCCTGCCCTGAGGGGACAAAAGAGTCATGGCAGGTGTCCTTCAGGCTGGGCAGGTGTCCTGAGTGCTCTTAAGTGCTGGTAGAGTGTCTAACAAATGACACTGCCACTGTCACCAGGGTCTGCAGGGCCTGACTGGATAAACCTCTGGAAAAACCTGGTCTGATCTCATAGCTGACTCTGACTTGAGAAGGAAGGTGGATTTGATGACCTCTTGAGATCCCTTCCAACCTGAATTATGCTGTGATCATAGAACAGGTGAAATTGCCCAGGAGCTCCTGGGCATTTCCTGCTCTTCACATTCAGAGGTGTCTGACTCTTCGCTTGTATTGGACAGGCAGCACTTACACTTTATTTAGACTTGAGAATCTGCTGAAGATTTAGCTCTAAACTACCAGCCAGTGTTCTAAGGAAGAATCTCCCCTCCAAAGACCCTTTGGTCCTTCAGCTGCAGAAAGTACAGTGGAAGATGAAGCAATTGGAAGTTTTCCTGCCTCATTTCAACTCTTATGGAAGCTTTCAAGTAAATCTGTCCCTGCACTGAGCAAACACAGGTCTAGATGTTAGGGAAGTCTTGTTCAGTTTACGGTTTACCAAGGTCATAAGAAATTTTTAGGCTATGCATATTTTCATAGTGAATCATCATGTTCATGGTTTTGAACAAGTGTTGTTTTAAGAGCTTGACTTTATAGTTTTACAAATGCTTTGTAGTGGTGAGAGTCTCAGGATAAAAATCTCTAATTTTGGAAGAATATCATGGTAAACATAAAACCGCAATAAACAAATACAAAGCAGTATGAAAAATTAATGGGTTTAGTATTTTCGATCATTTTCACCCCTAATTTAAAATACAATTTTCAGAGGTTCTGCAGGAGATTGACTCTCACTCTGTAAACAAGGTACTCAAATAGAGAATTTTCATATTCTTAGCATGTATCATCTTGATATTCAACTTTGTCCAAAGATCTTATCATCCCTCAAGAGCACTCTACAATCGAGCTAAGTTGGTGAAGCTTTTATAACACAGTACTATCATCAGATGATCCTATTTTTAAACACAATTGAAATCAAAGAGCTGGTAGATGACCTGGTGTTTAAAAAACATGAATCTTAGTCAGTATAATGCACACTTTCAAAGATGAGCAAATGCACCAAAAGCTATTATCGTTCATCACTGGAGCAAGTTTGGGCATTTTTTTGGGCCTCTAGAATCCCAGCACAATAGGATTCCATAACCATTGATCAGAGAAAGAAAGAAAATGGAAGTAGGTCTCAAAATAATTATGTGGGAATTAAATTATCTCTTTGTGAATTTTCATGTCTAGCAGAAATGTCAAGGTGGTATGAGGGTTTTGAAATTGCTTTTTTTTTTTTTTTAATGTTTTTCTCTCCAAAGAAATAAAAGGTTTAATTCTTTTATAGGTTTTCCAAGGTGTAGTAAGAGACAGAGATTCTTGTCCAGAGTTCCTCCAGTCCTACTATCCCTTCCGATCTGTCTCTTCACAGAGGAACTGGACTGAGAAGCACTGCTCAGTAAAAGGGCTCAGCTGTTACCTCAGAAATGAGCTTCCTTCATCTTCCAGTGTTGCCAACTTCTATTGTGCTGACATAATTTCTCTTGGAAGAGCATTCTGCTAATACTTGTAGGATCCTCTCATGAAGAGGTTTGTTATTGTCATTTCTGTGATGTGTGGCAGGAAGAGGAACTGAGAAGAGAGGCCAGAAATTAGCATTCCCTCTTTCTCACCCTGCAGTTGGCTTATGGGGCCAGGTAGAATTTACCTGCATTTATAATCACTGTGTGGTTCTAGGACTCATTCGTTTCTGACCATGATTTTTTTTTTTTATGCAGAAGGAGAACATATGGTCCTAACTCCCTCCCTTGTTCCGAGGAGAATGGCAAAGCAGAAAATCTAAACTGCTTCAAGTCAAAGCCTTTCATAAATTAAGGCTTTTATATTCTACCTTTTCTCTGAATGGCTCCACATTTCCCTTTCTGTGTGATGTTTTGGTGTGTTTAGTGGCTACATGTGAGCGTGGTGACATTTATGTGAAGTGAATCTATTAAATTCTTTATAATGAATAGCATGTAACTGTAAAACATATACAGTTTTCTCATTTTGCCCTCCTCTGGGAGACTACGACAACATTTTGGCAAGTAGGAGTAAACAGCTTTGTGTTGGCATGCAGTAAATTAAACTGAGTAATTAAAATCAATAGCAAAACACTAGCTAGGCAGAAAGGTCATATAACACAACAGAAAACTGTTGGGTAGCATATTGCAGGAAATCAAAATAAATTTCTGAACTTTTCATTATTCTTTACATGCCTGAAACTGGTCTTAAAAGGCTGGTGAGACACAGTGAGGTATTGATAGAGACAGGATCATACTCTGAGATGGAATAAAATGTTTTAATACTAATATATGAGATTTTGAAGGGTAAAAGGCTGCCAGACACAGTGGAAAATAGAAGACTGGACTTAAATTTAACTACTATAGTGTAAACTTTTGTTTGTTTTGATTGGCTTAATGTATTACATAGTAATGCCTTCAAGAGCTGAATTCAGGTATTCCAGTCACTCATCTCTGTCAGAGCAGGTGTCATTTTTAAGTTTGAATTTAATACTGGTTAACTTCAATGTGGCCTAGCAATTTAGGGGATAATCCAGGTTTTAAACTCCATGTAAGGTCTTTACTCAGGTTATCAGGTTTGACTGACAGATAACAATTCTGATTTTTGCATACTGCTGTAAATCATTGTTCTTTTATGACCATGGCTTCCCAAAGGAAGTCTGTGGTGGGGTTTTGCATTTTTTTGCTGATGAAATGTGTTACGGTGGCGGAAGGAGGTGGGAGGAAATCATGAGACACAGTTCCAGGAAAAGTGGAGATGTAAGATGAGTCACTTAGAGTGTTTGCTTGGCAGAGACCAAAAAGGAATCAAAGGCACAACTAACCTGTAACAAGTGTGCTCAGTCATGAAGTGCATACGAGTTAAAGGTAAAATATTTTATGGAATGAACTGGCTGAGTTGAGAAAAGCAGAAAGCTTTAAGGCCCATCAGCTCTTCTGGCTGGATGTGTTTGCTTTTCCCAGTTCAATCTGTTGTTCTAATAGGCAATGCTACTGTGCCTTTCTTATCTCTCTTGAATTTGCCAGCTCCATTAGCTCTCTCAGGCAACTGTCAGAGAGATCGTGTCATCATTCAGGAGGTATGAAATGTTGCATTTGCAAGCCTTTCTTTAGCTCTTCATTTTTGGATTTGCAGCATTTCTCCTGCACAATTCTGAAGAGCTTTTCCTTACTGTGCAAATCCTAGGACACTGTGTGGCTGTAACAGCTATGGGCTGATCAGGGGGTTTGGGGGGTAAATGATGAGTTAGAGCATGTTTATCCATCAGATCAGGGGCTTCAGCCAGTCAGGCCCTGGAGAGACAGTTTTGAAACAAAAGCACTGGGTTATGGTCGGTGTGTGCTGCTCCTATTTATTCCTGAGGTCATTTAATTTCCCTTCTGATGTTCGTAATTTCAATTTAAGACAATACTATTTTTTTTTTCTAATGCTTCCATTTATATTGTCTGTTTTGAATTTAATAGTAGCAATTTTAAAATAATAACAGTGATAGGCAGTTTTTGTGCTGGCTGTCTGCAATAGCTGTGTCTTGTCACTTAAAGCCACACTGCATCCTAACAATCAAGTGCTAGGAACTGGCTGAGAGCAGCAACTGTGCAAACTGATCTGTCATTGAGAGCTGGGGTCAGATTTGGTTTTCTTGAGTTATGAAAATGCCTTGGCCTTTTAGCCCATTCCCCTGAGAGTATGATGTGTCCACAGGCTGCAGCAGCGTGGGCCAAACACAAACCAGGCATCTCCTGCTGGGAAACTCCAGATCTGTGCAGCAGGAACCCTGCAGGCTCACATTATCTGCATTAGCATTGCTGTGTGGGACATGGATTATGTCTGGTGTGAGTGCTTTAACCAGCCAGGCCCTCCTGGTTAATGGACATCAAGTTTAATGATTCTGAGACAGAGATTCATAAAGGAATATGAGCGTGATCACATCCAGTTGAAAACGCTATCAGCCATAATATCCTTTTCCCCCCAGTTCTAATCCAAGTAAATAAAGCTAAAGAACTTTTAGGGGTTTTATATTTTTATTTTTAGTGCTGTGGGACTTAAAATAATACATACCTATTTTTTTATATATACAAATAGTGTATGAAACTACACAGAAATAGTTTTTGTTCTTCTGTTTTCGTGTTCTGATATAGTATCTGGACTTCATTTTTTAAAGTCAGCTGTTAACTTTTAAGACCTTTCAGCATATATTTTTCCTGTGCTTGAATTTTTATAGTCAATTAATGGAATAGGAAATGGCATCAACCTTCCTGCCTCTAAACACTAATTTATGAATCCTACTTAAAACTGTGGTTCACATTCAGCAGGACTTTGTATCTCCTTAAAGCTAAGCTAATGTACAACTGTGAAAAAAAGAGACTGATGCAAAGTCTTCTACAAAGATTTCAAACCACTGGGCTAAATAATAGCTATATTAAAAAAATTATTATAAATTTTATTTATTTTATTTATTATAAACAAAGAATAGATTTTTTTTTTTTTTAAAAATTGATTTTTCCCCACTATTTCAGTGAGAATACTGTACATTTTATCTTCAGTATTACGTGGCTAAATTTCCTAAGATGCTGGCCATAATAGTTAACACACACCTGTGTTTGGATATGTAACACCTCTGTGAATTCTGGTCCCATTTAAAGACCAGAGGGAAAATGTTTAATATGTGGTATTGCCTGGAAAAGCAACAGATAAGAAATTGTCTCTCCTGCTTGAAAGCCTTTAAATATTTAAGGTTATTACAAGCTAAATTCTCACCATTTGTGTGTTTAAACTGATAGCTGTGTATATTATTTTTCAAGTACACTTGCAAAAATTTCCTACAAGTATTTTGACAAATGTCCTGTCATTCTCCTGGAAATCCACAATACATGGAGCATTTTGAAGATGATTTGCTTATAAAAAGTTTTTGTATCCCATATGTTGCTTTTTCTTATTTTCTCTTATTTAAGTATAAATATTATTGCTTCTTGACATTGTTTGGAAGATTTTTAGATGCTTTATTTCAACACCTCAGCTTTATTGCAGTAAAAACTGCTGATTTTAACAAAAGTGCCAGTCCTAGAAAGCTTTTCTTGTCCAAAATGGAAGTTAGTATTTGGACCAAACCTTTAGAAAGGTGAAATAGATGAGTTCCTGGGTGAAATGTAAAATAATCCCCAGGAAACCTTACAACAAATATAAATAAGATGCAGTGATAGTCCCACTGGTTTTCTGTAGGTGCTAATGTTTTGTATGCGGGGTTGTCTAACATGGTGAAGGTAATAGCAGGGTAAAAACCTGAATAAACTGAGGAGCATTACTCCTACCTCCTAATTTCATTTGGAAAATATAAAGACAAAGCTGATGGAATTGATTGTATTTTGCTTTACATAAAGTTTTTACATCCTTCCATGTATGACTTCATGGTTAAATTTTATTTTACAGCTGTTGGTGCTATTCAGTTCAGGGAATACTGTGAAACCCATCATCTTGGGTTCTTTTCTGTTTTCCTTTTTTAAATTTTATCATTGGAATCTGTGACCTAAGACTTTCTTTTAGGGTTTTCTCTGTCCACTTTTTCCTCATCTGAAATCTAAAAACACCAAATATATTTCACAGTACTCAGAATATGTGGTGATTGGCCTGGACTAACAACTAGTGCAGCACCTGCTTAGGTTATCCCATTGATTAGGCCCTGGAAGTGCAAACATTTGAACATTGATTTTAGGAGTAACCTCTCTGGAGCCTTACAGTGTGTGCCTAGAAATCACTGGAGGCATAGTTTTTACAGGGACATATCTGTCACTTGGACCTCAAACTGCCTGTTATAAACCCCCACACCTCTTCCCAGAGCTTCCTGAAGATTTAACTCAGAGAATCTTCAAGGGGTGAAGAGGGAGGAGGGTCTCCTCTAGTTTGATTGCATTTCCTGAGAGCACAGAAAAAAATGCTTTTTGTTGACCAGATATCAAGTTCTGCACTGCATTGTGGTGACCACTGGCTTGTAGACAACCATCTTATATCCAGCTCATACCATCCTCTCTCAGGGTACCAGCCTCTGTGCTGACCTGGGAGCAGTGTTCCCTCCCTGTGTTTTATAACAGTCTAAAGAGGAAGGAAAGTGTCTAGAACTTTGTCAGCTGCAGGAGAATGTGAGGAGTCTTTCAAGGCTAAATAAAACTTGGAGTAATTTAAAAAAGTGTATCCTACATTTCCCTTCCCCTCACCATCATGTCTAGTTATATTGCAGAAGAGGGTAAAGGAGGTAATGCTCCTGTAGTCTAAACAAACTCAGCACGGTGAAATGGGGCAGTACTTTTAAATATGCATAAGGATTGCAGTTGCTCCATTTTGTGACACTGACTGTTCAGGTAGAGGGAAAAAAAAAGCAAAACAACAAACCACAGAGTTTTCCCAAAATGAATACTTTTTAAAGGGCTATCAAGAAAAATGATGCTGTAACTATTATTGTGAAAAATTGGAGTGGCCTGGGTGATATCACGCATACAGTTTGGAAAAACAAGATTAGTGTAACACACCATTTTTCAATTTCTCATGTCTTCAACAGCTCCAACCACTGCAGCATCTCATTTTTTTAACTTTGTGTCTGGGATGAGAAATCCCATGTGTGCATGATGGTTTCTGAATGCCCAGTCCTCCTGCTCCCAGCTTTTTTCCCCTCTGCTCACACGTTCCCACGTGTGCTGTAAGTAAGGAGTGACCAAGAGAGCAGGACACTTAGTCTCCTCCTAAATCAATACAACTCTGGGGGTCAGCAGCTAGGAATGTTTGAAAAGAGGGAAGGAGGGAATTGTCTTTTATTTCCCCTGCAGTCTGAAGTTAGCACCTTTGCATTGGGTTCATCTCTGTTACCTGGGGAAAAAAGCCTGCTTAGGTTATTTCTGAACCAGAATCAGCCAGCAAAAAAACCCAATATGAATAAGACGGCAAAGAATTCAGGTAGCAAGAAAATCTTGGAAATTTTTTCCCCCCTCACTAAAATAAGGATTTTATTCTCTAGGTGGCCATCTAGGTGATGTTTTTTCCTAGAGCTGGGCTCAGTGGGGAGAGGGATCAAGGTCAGCATGTGTTGGAGTAGGGAGGCCCATGGTGTTTGCAAAGCAGCAGCTCTTGGCCTGAGAACCTCTGAACTGTGAGCCAGAGTATTGAAGTCCTGTTTCGTTCACTTTTGTCTTTCAAGAAAAAGGGCTTGACATGTTTGTTGTTTCCTTCTGACTGGGAAAGCCGAGGCTTTTCCTTCCCTTTTGTTTTTTCCTCTGCCGTGTGTTTAATGCAATGGCTCGGAATGGTGTTTCCAGAAGGGATAACTGAAGGACACAAAAGGCAGGGCTGCCCAGCACGTTGTATGCTTAGCCCAGAAAATGCAGTTTTGCCATTGCTAACAGGCCACATGCTGGTACAGGAGATAAATGTGAGACTTACAGCCTCTCCTTGTAGCAGAGAAATGCAAGCACCCTTGGAGATGGGTACTCTGCAACACTCTCGAGAGCAGGAGGATGTTATAAAGTAGTTTTTCAATGGAGGGAGGTGAAAGGAGGGAATTTGAAGGAGTTTATGGAGGAGCATGGAGAATAAAATTTGTGTACATGCAAGATGTGTAGCCTGGGGAAGAAATAAAAACTTTGCGATGCTGAATTTAAATTATTTTGCTCTCAAATTGTCACGTCTTGTACATGTTTTAAAATTATGTGTTTTCACGCAAAGAAATCAGGTGGTTCTGCAGCATAAATCAGTCTTTATAGCAAACAAGGAGGTACCTGCTCTTTTCTGGGAATAAAGATGAGGCACTATCAGAGATTGAGAAGATGGTGCAAATTGATTAATTAAAAAGTAGTAAATCATCAGTCCCACATGATTTATGTATAAAAGAATTCTGAGGAAGATTAGGAATGAATTAGCTGAACTCCTAACAAAGATATGCACTCTCATTAAAACCAAGCTCTTTTCCAGAGGGTTGGCAAGTATCTGGGGTTTATCCTATATTTAGACCAGTAAGCATTACATCTGCACATTGCAAATGGTCAAAACAGGAATTTAAAAGGGAATAATAAAACACCTGGAAGATCATGATGTGAGAGACTAATGAGAAGAGGTTCAGCAAAGGAAAACCATGTCTCACTACATTGCTTAGAACTCTGTGAATGTGTCCATAAAAAGGAATTAGAATGATCATCCTGGATCAGACCAAAATTCCCTCTAGTCCAGCATCCTGCTTCTGTCAGTGTCCTGTCACAGCCACACAGGAAAGAGAGAGGAATAAAAAGAATTAGATAACCCTTTTCCCCTGGACTTGATTGACAGCAACAAAGGCCATGTCTGTATTTAAGGGGGTCATCTGCTGGCACGCTGACATCATCCCTTTCCCAGAAACCAGTCCTGAACTCACTGGTGCTCAGAATTTCCCCCACTCACAGAAAGGAATTGGGTGGTACAATAAACAATATTTTCCTGAAAGGGACCAAAGAGAGCTCTGACAGGTTGGGTGTTCAGAGTAGCAATAACCTGTTCCTGAGGTATAACTGTACCAGTAGCATTTTTGTCTAGTGAGGCCACTGGGTTATTTTGTTAGCTGCTCTTCACTCCCCCAGCCAAACATTTCCTTGCAGGCCACACTTAGCGCTTGTGCTGGCCACAGCTCTGGGTGCTCTGCAGTCCATGGTGCTCCCACTCACTCTTCCATCAGCTCCCACCCCTCTGCTGACTCGTTTTGTAGTTTCAACCCTTGGAAAAGCAAGCACTGTGCTGAGAACCAGGCACAGGCTCTCAGTTCTTAAGAGAGGCTTAAACAGCTTTTGGATCTGGCATGTCTTGCAGAAGGCTTTAAGCCAAATCTCCTTTCCCTCCCCCCCCTTTTTTTTTCTTTTTTTTTTGTTTGTTTGTTTTGTTTTTGTTTTATTTGAGGTGTAACCTTTGTATTTTGTTCCTATATACTCTTCCTGGATTGACTCACATGGACAGTGGGTTGACGTGGGTTTTTCCACGTTTTCTCCTTGTGATGAAGTAACTCCCTTTGTAGCAGAAAAAATATAATTTTACTTAGATGTAGAGTCACAATGTGTGCCAAAGAAAGGTGTTGCTGGCTTTCTTACCAACCTTGCCAGTTTGTCTCCCTTCAATTGCATTGGATGCCAAGGTGCACTTTCCCCCTGGGAATTCCTGGGAATGTTTCCTCACCTTTGGGTTTCAGCTCCCAGGCTTAAGAGACGAGCTGCCTGACATAATGTATTTTGACTTTTTAAAAGCATGTGACAAAGTCTGTCACAAGACACTGCTGCAAAGGCTAAGTAGTCACATATGGTGACAGGGCAAGCATCCCCATAGATCAAACCCGACAAGGAAACAAAAAGGCAGAGGGCTAAGTGGTCAGTTTTCATCCCAGTAAAAGGCCAGCAGCTGTGTTTCTTAAAGTTAGCGATCAGGTCACATGATAAATATCTTTATTAATCATCTTGGGAAAGAGAGGTGAAGGATTAGGTGGTAACATTTACAAATGACGTGTAATTACTTAAGTAATTTAAGCCTGTAGCACACTGTTGCAAACTTCTGGGTGATCTAGCAACAAGGTTCATTCCTGATAAATGGGAAGCTAGTCTGTGGAGGAAACCACACAAAAAACGTTATCCTCTGACTAAAGGGAAAACCCTGAACATTGCTGTTGGCAGTTCCACAGCAGAAGTCTTTTGAGATGCTGTTATGGTAGAAAAAGTGAACAAGGTGCTAGAAGGCGTAAGAAATGGGGCATTAAAAATGGATTACTGAACTCGGTCGTCATTGTGTGTAGACAGATGAGAGGATAAAGCAAAATATTATGGGGAAGTTTCCCCAGCTAACAAAGTCTGATCCACAATGACAATTTCCTGTTTTCTTTTGTCTTTATCCTGCTCATACATCATCTACTACCAGAGATGCACTGATCTTTATCAGGAATAATATACTTTGGGAAGGCAAAGGCTTCCAGAGGGCTTGAGATCTTGCTAAGGACAGTTCAGTATCAACCAAGCTAAAAAATCTCTTTCCTATCTGTTCTCCTTCCTTTGGTAGTTACTTAAAATTCACATCTAAATGACATAAATTAAAAATCTCAACTTTGTATTTACACTATTGAAATCATCAACATTTTAAACATGGGTTCAGAATTCATATGTTAGTGAAAAGAAGCTTCTTCAAGTTGGGGCTCTTATGAGACTTATAAATTATTCTTGCATAGAGAAGTCACCTGAGACTAACCTAAATGAAGTTAACATAGATTTTAAAAATTATTCTTGCAGAAGAACAGGGAGTGGTGGGAATAGATGAACAGATGGGAAAGGGAGAAGAGGAGACTGAAGAAAAGGCTAATTAGGTAATTGAGGCTAAGAGGCTATTAGAGCTGACCCAGTGGTCTACTGGTGGTGCAGTTCAGGGACTTGAATTTGGGATTGAGGTTGGTCCCTCAATCCCAGGCCAACACGTGCTGCAGACATCATAAGGGCTCAGTTTCACAGCCTGCATCACCCTGTAAGTATATGTTTTCCAGTCAACATAATCTGGAGGGATTGTATGTCAGATTATAGTGGAGACAGGAAATAATTATAGAGTAAAATGCTGAATTTGGTCATGAAGATGTTACATTATTATGCTAATTGATAAATTGTTTGGTGAAATTCTTTGGAATTCATTTGAATCTTCTGTTGAAAAAAAAAAATAATTGAAATAAATATATTTTGAAGAGACTCTTAATAAGAATTAACTATTTCTCACCAAGCAGCCTTTCCTAAAATTTGTCCAGGTCATGATTCTCTCAGGCATGATTCTTCTTTCCAGAGATAGTAGACAAAGCAAAGGCCTGAAATGGCATTTATTTTAAGTCATTCCATTACTTTGTTCCTGGCCAATTTGTAGCTGGTGTGGTCGTGTTGTGCCAGTCTTGTTCCCTTCTCTCTGTCTCCTGACCTACCTTCTATTCCAATGCAGTCAGTGACACACATTCTTCTGAATTTTATCTGCTTATTTCCTCCCTGATGTCAGAATATTCAAAGAGTCTTCTGAAGTTGTCAGGAGAGTTGCTCTTTTATGGCCAGACTCTGGTATGGGTCAAAGCCAGGACAGGCATTGTGCTGAATGTGGAACATTTCTTGTCCTCACCTTCTTCTGCTACAACATTATTTATGCTGACTTTATTCTTTTAAATTTTCCCACTTATTTACAGCATTTGTGGCTACTCTTCCTCAGTTTCTTCAAAATCCTTTTGTTTTTCTTTTCTACACTGCAAACTTTGGGACTGCAGTGGTGTGTCACTCCTTAACTTCCCTCGTTCCTTACCTTTTACTCAGTGATTCTCATGACAAATTCTTGTGTGCCAATTAAAGTATTCTTAAATTTTATTTTTAATCTGTATTTGTTTTTTTCTCCTGGTAGCTGCATTTCAGGACATTAATTCTGGCCCCTGCATCCTTCTCTTGTACTCATGATATCTTCAGAGGATCACAACACATGTATGGCCTAACTAGTATTTTTGGGGAAAGTTGGCTTTTCTCCTCCTCTTTATTTTTTGTCATTTACAAACACTGCATAGAGACATTTCTATTGAAACAATCCATGGCTGGAATACCTGTGGTCAGTAGGCAAATCACATTTTGACAGAAGAAAAAAATCAGCACCATTCATTATCCCTGCAGTTTAAAAGAGAGTTTCTGTGGAATAATTGCAGTATTGGAACTGCTGCTTCAGGGGAAAGTCCCTGCAGTTTAAGATTTAACAACTGGACAGAATAAACAAAAGATGGAGGGGGTAGTATAGCTTTGGCTCTGAGGGTAGGCAGGAGGGAGGAAGAAGGGGGATTGGCTGCTTGTCCACTGGAAATCCCACTTGTACCTGCTGCTGGCAGAAGATTTTGGATTTTGCTATCAGCTGACAGTGGCTCTCAGACATATTAAAGTGTTTTGTCAGAAGAGTGACAAATTTTGACCTTTGTAGACAAATTTCATGTTTAGGGGAGATAGACAAGTGAGAAGTATTAGAAGGCATTGAATGAAACCTCCCTCACAAAAACAAATTGATGTTTGAAGAAGCTGAAACAACACTTTTCTCCATTTGAGGGATTGAGTGTTTCCCTATCTCATATGAAGTTCCTTAAAATTCGTTTAGTCATTTAAAAAATTATTTCTTGCCAGTTTATACTTTATAAGCTCGCCCTTTCATTCTCCTAATTCTGGCAAACTGAAGGATGGTGACTTCATTTCTGCCATCAGAACCTGGGGACAGGTTTTCAGCATTGCTTCATATCTTGTAATCATGACCCTTCCCTGCTTCTTCCCCGTGCTTCCCACATGGTGCAGCCTTTCCTCACCATTTCTTGTCACTCTTAAGAATAATGACTTCCACTGATTCCTTTCATTTTTAGGTAGAAAAGGTTTATTTGTGTTTTTGTTATTGTAGGAACCACAAGGCTGGCCTGCTGGGCCTCATTTGTGTAAGGTTTTCTGCAAACAGAGGACCAAGGATATTTCCCACTACAATGTTTTTGTTTATTGTTTCTCTTCACCACAGAGTTTTCCTTGTCAGAGCACTGCACTGTGTTGAAGACACAGTTTGGATAAAAACCTTTCTTAGCAAGTTCCTCCTGAATGCATCCAAAGTATAAAATCTGGGAAATCATTCTCATGGAATCTGCTCACAACAATCTGATTCAAGGTTTAGGCTTCCAAGTAGTAAAAAAGGAGTATTCAGGATATTCTGTTATCTTAGCAGCAGCTAATGAGACTGATTCATATGATGTGCTGGTCTCATAAAAATAAAAAATCTTGACTAGCACTGATACAGGTACCCAACACCATTTTTATTATAAACATTTAACATGCTAGCTCCCTCTCTCAAAGAAAAAAAAAAAAGCCTCAATGGATTAATGGAATTTTTGAGGAAAAAAAAAGGTTTAAAATGCAGTGTTTTCTCCTTGAAGTTGTAAAGAATGAAAAGACTTTACAAGCAATCTTTGTACAGTTCATTATTATTTGAATTCCATAAGAGTTTTGATAGAGATTGCTTAATTGTTTCAATTAAAAAATGAAAGCTGCAAGCTTAATGTGTAGGGTTTCTGATTTTTATGAAATTGAATCACATAATATTTTGATTTTTATGCTTAAGAAGAAGAAATCAGGTACTGTTAGAAGTAGAAAACCTTGAGGTCTTAAGTTATGAAAATATTTGGGGAACATTGTAATACACAGGAGAAAGAATAAAAGCAGGACTTGTTTTGCAATTTCTGAAACTGAGTTATCTGTGCCAAAACCCATTCAGCTGTCTGCAGAAAATATTTAACACCATCTGACATATTCACTGTCACTCCATGCTCTGTGAATCAAATATAAAATTATGTGCAAGAAAAAAAACCCTACAAACTTATTTTGTCACAAGTAAGCTAAGAATTTTGAAGATGGTCAGCTCCACTTGTCAACAAGAATAAGCAAGAAGAAAAATAATGGCTTAGACTAAGAGAGAAAGAAGTCAGGAAGGCCTTCAGTTGGAAAGGGCTGCCTCCCAGAAGAGGAGTTTGCAGCACATGATTTACATCCTCAGATTTTGTCCAGAGTTGGTTGGATTTCTTGCAGTTAATAACTGGGGACATCCAGCTTTAGGAGTAAAATTTGAGCACTCAGAAGGAGCCAAATCTAGTATTTAGGACATCAGTAAATACCTGGAGGTTATTTTTCAAAGTTGAATCAGAATCAGGGTTTGGGTCAGTGTAATTTTGTTTGAGATTGTGACTCAGGCCCACCCCTTTGAGTTCTATAGGCAGGTTTGGAAATTTGGAAATTTGTTAACTAGTATCCCTAGCTGTGCAAATGGATGGCAATTAAAAATGATCACCACAGTATGTCACCACAGCTAACACTGCACCACAACTTGAGCATTTCTCTACAAGTCAGATCCCGTAATTTTTCTTTTGGCCATCGATTTTTTTACAGCACCTGCAGCTTTTTGTTTTTCCTCCAAAGATCATCATTTTACTTTGAAGTCTGCTGACTGTGATATGTCTAACTCGATCCTGTGGAGGCAAGGAACTGAATAATTACTTTATGAGTGCCATATTAAAAGCAGTCCAAAGACTATTTATGCTGCTCATTAAAGTCATTGGGAATTTGGCTGGGCCAGAGCTCCCTGCTTTGGTCATGCAATAGGGAGAGGAAAGCGTTCCAAAAATTGTTATTTTGTAATTACTTCTGCTGTGGTGCCACAAGAGGGTTTGATCAGCACCCTCCTATATTTGAAACTTAGATGCCACAAAGCAGTACCACCAATACCCCCAGTGTTTGTCCTCCAAAGCATTGATTAACCCGAAATTTTCAAATGGAAATAAGCAGAAAGTAGCACAAAAATAAAAAAAAAAAAAGAAAAAATAAAGGAAAAAAAATTATAGATAATAAAGTTTGATTTTAAGTCAAATTTCTTAGAGTTGAAGTTAAAATAATGTTCAAATTAGAAGTATAGTTAGGATAAAGGTTTTGAAGTTCTGAATTATACCCCTTACTGCTTCTTGTAGTACAAAGGACGAAAATCTTGGGGACTCTAAAGTCATGAGGTTTTTGCTACCGGATAAAGACTAGAATTTTAATTTTTATTTTTTGTACACTTACAAATTTGGTCCTATTGCACACTACCAAAACAGAACAAATGTCCTGACTCCAGACTGCACTGCAGCAAACAGACAGGAACTGGTGAGCACATTGGAGCACTGATCCACTGGGTTGGGAGTGCTGCCTTGTCAGATCGGAGCAAAAGACACTCAAAGGCTCAAGATTTTGGCAGTGGACTACTAGCATCAAAATAGAGAGAAACTCTCCATTTCTGTGTTCCTTCTTCCTTGGACAGAAAGAGTTTTGTGTTTAAGACTAGGCATTCTGAATTTGTGTCAAACTGATGTATAATATCAAGCTTCATTTCTTTAAAAACATCTAGAAAACAGAGTGGAAATTAGTTGTTTCGCGTTATTCTCTGTGGCTGTATTTGGAATGGAGGTGGCTCTCCTTTAAATAACCATTCAGGAGCTCAGAGGTCTGGGCAGGTGTGTATCAATTAGCAGGATGCATTGCTGAGTGTGAGCTGCCTGGAAATGCAAAGGGGCAAATCAGAGCATTGAGGTTTCCACCATCATTTTGCCTTCCTGCCTCTCACTACAAATCAGCTTCATCGTGACTCACAGCGTAAGAAGTTGGTGCATTTCTGCAGATGCATGATAAGATATTTTTCTTTAGTAAGAAATGCAGTTAGACTCTGCATTCTGAATCTGTTCCTGCCAGGCCCTAGATGCATTAGTATTCCACTGGCAGCTGCCTGTAGGTAGGAATATTGTTTTTGTCCATAACCAGAGGGAACAATCAGACTAAGCCGTTCCCCAGCTATAAACCAGCCAAAGTAATTGGGTTTAATTTTAATTTTTGTAATAGCTTTAAATTAATAGGAGCAGCTGCTGCCACAGTGTGTGGGTGTCCTTTTCCAGAAGGCATAGAACAAAAAAGGGAAAGAGTAAACAATAGTGTGTCTAGGACACAAAGGTTAATTCAAGAACTGAGCAATGTCTTTTCGTTATCAAAAACTCAGTTGGTGATATCTAGCACTTTGTCTCTTTTCTTTCCTTTTCTTTCCCTTTTTTCTTTTCTTCTTTAATTCCCTGATAAGATCTCAATCTGATTAAGCTCCTGTGTGTAAAGATGTGTTGTTGGTATCTAAACGCTAACTCTCTTTCTCTATATGACTCACAAATAGATTAGCAGTGACAAAGTGCTAGGAGAGATAAAAATAGATTAGCAGTGACAGGAGTACTATTATAATTATTTTTGGAAGATATGGTTTGAATTAAGAGTTTGGGCACTTTTTGCCCTGAGAGGGTGAATTTAAACCTAGGAACCGAGGATGGTTTCTGCTGTTGTGTCAGACACCAGATAGTGAAATGTCAATACCAGATGTCCTAGACATCAAGATTAGCCATAATAGCCAAATGCAGCCATAAAGTGATGTGTCAAAGTGGATAATAAAACAGATGCTTAGCTTTTATAATGAAGGGGAAAGGGAATGAAATATCAAAAGTGCCTTTAATACATTAACAAAGTTGTCTTCAACTTGCTTAAAAGTAGAAAGTTATTGAACCAAGGAGAACTATGTGTCATTTAAACATTAGCTCTCAGCAGATGAATTTCAATTAGCATTAGCCTTTCTAAAATCCTGAATTTCCTCCTATTGGTCTCATTTTACATGAAATTTTTATAGCACAAAGTGAGGCTTGTCCTTTATTATTTTTCCCATGCTAATTTGGAAACAAATAAAGTTCAACAACTCAGCAACATACTGTTTAAACTTGCATTACGGTTTGAGGACTGGGAGCTGGAATACATTTACCCACTGCCATATCATCTGCTTGATTTGAGATCAAATGAGGGATGTCCTATAGCACTCCAGAGTAAGGGCAAATGATAGAAATATGTTAAGATACTGAAGAAAACTATTAGGTAAGAGTGCTGCATGCAGATGGCTGGTGGCATTTTATCCCTACTGATACTTTTTTAAAAGAAATAAAAGCTTTGTTTTTCTGTCTTTTATATTCGTGTGTTAAATATGATTTCCAGATCTTTGCCATGAGCAAGTGTCTTATTTAACAACAAAAAAAATCATCAAACCATAGATTTCATTGGTTTGGAAAATATCTTTTAATATCTTTGAGTCCAACTGTTATTCTTTAAATACCTTCAGGAATGGTGACTCCACCACATGGCTGGACAGCCTCTTCCAACACTTGTCAGCCCTTTCACTGAAGAAATACTTCTTAAACCAGCCTAAATTCGAGGTGTGGCCTCAGAAGGCAGACACAGACGGGCACTCACTGCCCTGCTCCTGCTGCCACGCTCTGGCTGCCACAAGCCAGGTGCCATCGGCCTTCCTGCCCACCTGGGCACAGCTGCCTCCTGCTCAGCCACAAAGGTGAAGGAAGTTATTGAGGCCCTGAATGCTCAAGAAGCAGGGCATTAAAGAGGGCAGATAAATTCTTTTTCTGAGTGTAATTAAAAGAATCATTGGTTCTTTATTTTACTTCCTCAAGAAGATCTCAATTCCTGTCCGTTTCTCTTTGTAGATCCTGAGTCTTGCTCAGGTCAGACTTGTTAACTGCTGCTAATTGGCAAATATGTACCTGTGTATAATGAAAGGGTTTTGTCCTCTAATTCATATTAACAGTGAGAGGCCAAAACTGAGGCTCTGCAGTTGACCAGCTTCTTGGAATGATTGCATTGAGGCACATTACTGGTGCTATGTCTGTAAATCTTGTTATGTTCTTCCCTCACCATGATCCCAGTTTAGCTGAGATCTGCTTTAATCATTAGATGAGACCTGTTTATAAGGTTGTGTAATTGAATCAGGTAGAGTCTGCAGGACCATAGCATTTTGTTGCCAAACATGACTGGTAGGTTACTTATATCAAATTACAAGTGCATGGCATGATTGGAGACTATTACTGTCTGAATGAAGAAATTCCACCTAAGAAATTAACAAAGCATACAAAACAGAAATAGTGAACATCTCTCATCCACAGAATAAGTTTTTTCTCCTCTGAAATATTACTTATTTCTCTTGAAAAGTAACAAAATGGAGTTGTGTAAGAGATTGCAGATATTTGTTATTCCTCAAAGAGATACCACCTTGATAACAATGACATAAATGTCTTTATTATAATTATTTACCATCATGTATATTCATTTCTATCTTGTCAGATAAACCAGAAATGTTGAGGAGGGCAGCAGTCCAATTTGAAATGGGAACAAATACTCTTTTCTCCTTTGCCTTCTATTTTAAGACCTGGTTATTTTCCATACCTGAAGTTTTTTGTATGATTTTTAGATTGACTCTTTGTTTGTTTTTTAACCTCAAGAATTTATCTTTTGTTCCATTCATTGGCTAGATGTTGATATGTATCCTGACTATTTTGGATAAATATATCTATATCTATCTGTATCTATATGTATATATCTATTAAGATGTTCTGAATTTCACTAACAGATTTTTCAGTGTTGCCTTATACTGACATTCCTTCATTAGTTGTGCCTCCTCTCTGTGCTGGTGAATTGAACCTGTAGGAAAGGCTGCAGGTTTGTCTGGGGCTGGTGTTTGAGTTATGAGTGGTGTGAGGTTGCAGCAGCCTGATAATGAGGCAGAGGATATTTGGACACCTTTTGTGTGTGGTGTTTCACTTTGTGGGATAGTTTTCCCTGGTTGTATGATGCTCTCCCTGCTGTGGTGACACTGCCAGCTTGGGCACCCAGGCAGGGCTGCAGTCCCTGTGGTGACAGTGGCTGTCACAAGTGCTCCCAAAACCAGGATCTCCTCACCAGCTCCCGAGCTGTTCCTGAGCTGTTCCACTCATTTACTTGGGAGGAAATCTGACTCCCACAGGGCCCTTTCAGTTGATTTCCTGTGTCTGTGTAGGTACACATCAATTAATCCATCTCCATGCATGTGTTTGTTTCTCAGGCAAAGAATCCCCTCCAAAAACGTGTATTACTACCGCTGCCCAGACCACAGGAAGAACTACGTCATGTCCTTCGCTTTTTGCTTCGACCGAGAGGACGACACTTACCAGTTTGCCTACTGCTACCCCTACACCTACACTCGCCTGCAGCACTACCTGGACAACCTCCAGAGGAGGAACATGGACTATTTCTGCAGGGAACTGCTGGGGCTCAGCGTGGTAAGTACCAGGCACGCGTGCCAGCCAGCAGGCTTCATTATGGATGTCTACCTTTCAATGTTTCCAGAGTATCAGTCATCATCCTCGCTAAAATACCCACAAACACGTATTTGTTTTCTTGCTATCAGTGACACAGGAGGAAGTGTACCTGCATGGTGAAATAAAGACAAATGCTGATTTAATTTCACATTAAATATTTCCTTTGCGATAGTCAAGGCAATGCTAGATTCCTATGTAGGATCAGTTCACCTCTAAACACATTACAAGATGAAACTGAAGCAGCTTTATTGAAGAAATGTGATTTTTGGAGTACTCTGACCATTTGTCTTTCTGGAAGAGCTTTTCTGTTCAGAAAGAAATATGGGGTTTTTGACCCAGAAGATAACTTTTCTTGATAAGATAATGCAAACCATACACAAACCAACTATTTTATTTTCTCTTAAAAATTCATGCTTTGGTGATTTGCAATTAGAAGGGATTTTGTGGTCTCTGTATAGATCCTAATGGCCACATAAAATGAAGTGTCACAGTTCTTCTGGAGCAGGAAGGAGGGTTAATGGTAAGGGTGAACTTCTGCTCACTTTGCTATAATCTTCTTCTGAAATGTTGCCTGTCCAGAGGATTTGGCAAGCATGACTCAGCCACTCCCATGACAACTCAGAAATCTTCAGATTAAAAAATAATAGCTCAAATATCTTTTTCTTTTCTTTTTTTTTTTATTTTTTTTTTTAAACTTTTGCTTTTTCAGGCTTTATAATGCACTTGTACCGCACTCTTAATCTTTTCTCAGAGATTTGATTTGGTCTAAACTTGTAGTGTGTGTTTTAGAATCAGAAAGCTGTGGAGGTTGCTGATCCCAGCAGTAGGGGCTTTGAAAAGAAACCCAGCATATATTGTGAAAATCAAAATTAAATCATAAGTATACCCTGCATTGAAACAAATAAAAAGGCTTCCATCATTAAAGCAGGCCATTGAGATTCCTATGGTGGCATAAAACTTGGAGAAAAAAATTAACTTACAGACAAGAGTAAAAACTGAATCAACAAAAGAAGTCATTTTTTAACCCCTTTTTGTAGGTTAAATACAGTTCTTGTTCTAAAGATGACTATTGCATATCCATGAACTGGCATTAATTATTAATCATTCCAATTAGGGGGACAAACAATTATAAGGGAAAGGGGTATTAAAAAATAGAAAAGTAAAATCTGCAGAGGCTGGCTGGAAAGAGCACTATCATCTTAATGTGTGTAGGGCTTTAATTATTAATCTTAGAGGACAGAGCTGTCATTAATTCTATAATGAAACTGAATTTGTTTCCTTTCACTCTGAAACTAGTGTATAAACAGTCACATTTGCATATTCATCAAACCTCTGATCTGACTGATTAAAACACAGAGATAGAAGGATTTGTCTTTTATCTGCATTTTGACAGACAGAGCTATACTCTTAAATCTTGTTAACATTGTGTTACCAGTAGTTGCTAAATATTATTTTTCATATTTCAGCACACTAAACAAACAGATGCCACTCAAAATGTGGCAGGAAATGTGCTGTGTATAAGTCCTGCTTTTATATCTATATGTACACACACAGTATGTTTTGCAGAAATGGATATGGTAACATTTTGCAGCTCACCAAGCTGTATAGAAAAGCTTCTGAATCAGGCTCATGCTGTAATCTTTGTGAGCAACATTACAATCTCAGAGCATTTCTGGCTTTTCTCCACACACAACTGTCCTAGAACAGCTTGGTAATTTAATGTCTTTGCTGAGCTTGAATAGACAATTTCCATAAGTTCTCTGCGAGTTAAATATTTTAACATAGAGCTTTGTTGCTATCATACATCTTTAAATGGTGAAAAACAGGATCCTTCATTCTTCACTGCACAGTGCTTCATAAAAGCAGAAGCTGGCTGTACTTTGGAGAATTGCGTGCCATATAGGATAGATTTAGAGCTAAGAAAGTGAGCTCTGTCCCTGCCCTGGCCCCTTATGTAAGATAAGAGGAATCAGATTGGCATAAAGAGGCCCTTAGAAGCTCTATTCCTGGCCAAGGGACGATACCCCTGGTAGCACATGGTGAAAGGTACTTGAAAGATGCCGTCTGAGGACAAACTCTGGAGTCCTCATGCTGAGCACAGGGATGAGG
The DNA here is from genome assembly GCF_049639895.1 of Pseudopodoces humilis. Lineage (NCBI taxonomy): Eukaryota > Metazoa > Chordata > Aves > Passeriformes > Paridae > Pseudopodoces > Pseudopodoces humilis. The sequence goes on along the minus strand of NC_142209.1, from coordinate 24,967,535 downwards.
AGGGATAACCTGGGGGGGGGAAGGCTGCAGCACATCTGTCCAGCTGCCATCTGGGTGCTGGTCCCCTCGGGTTCGTTCCAGGGGGATTTTACAGCCCCCTGCTGCAGCCTGTGATTGTGAGGATGGGAAGTGTTGGAAACAATTTCACTTCTCCTGGATTATGTGGTTTTGAGCTGTGTCTCTTGGAGATGGCAGAATCTCACCACAGATCTTTGGAGGTGTTTTGTTTTTTTGTTTTTTTCCTTTGTTGTGGAAAAGTAAAACTCAAGTCACAAGTAGCCATGCCTAGAGGATTGCTCCTGGAGGCTCTCTGAGTGCACATTTTGCTGCATATAATGTTTTCAAGGCAATCTAATTTCTAATCTAATTTCATATCTTCGCTAAAGAAAGTACTCTGCCTCTGTTAACTCCTGAAATACTATCACTAATTCTATGAAAACTGAAAGTGAAATATCAGTATGGGACATGTAATTGTCATTAGGATGCAGAATGACAAAATGGTTCAGAGCCAAATGGCAAAGTTTCCCATTCCCATTTAAATGGATAACTTAGCTGTACTACTATTTATGACCTTTTAATGTTTATATTCTTTACTTCAGAGAGCTATCCCACATCCTAGATGTGCCAAATGTTCTTGAAAATAGGCTCTCCTGCAAGTGAGCTGAGATGGTCACCCAGGTACCATTTAAACTGCTATTTTCATTCTGCTGTTATTGGCCTTGGGTAACTTCAGATTTTCTTTGGTTTTCCCCAACAGATCAGAAGTTCAAAACCTGTGAGCACTTTCTTAAATTTTGGAATTACTTTTTTGCATATTATCGATGTGTTTCTCCTCTCAGCAAATACTATGCAGTATTTGACTGCACAACATAATTAAAAATAATTTTTATATTTCTGTGAAAATATAAGCACAGGCACATTTTACATTTACAGTACCTATTTTATGATACTTATTCAGTCTCATGTGCAATAGCTATGTGTGTAGCATACCGATTTTTCAGACTTGGCAAAATTTTGGAATGTGTTGTCATTTGAAGTTGGTAGTTCAAATTGCCTGTGTGTGCTTGAAGTGTGGGGACAATTGATGAGACCTGTACCTCCACCAGTATTCCACAGCCACACATAATAAATTAAATGAGTTTTGGACAGCCTGGCTCAACTCCTACAGCCCACTTTACAAATTGACACTGGCTGGGCATTATTTTCATTACTCACTCCAAAGGGAACCAGGATTCCTTTCACTCCATTAGGCAATGGTGCTTCCAAATTACACTTGAGGAGAATTGTGACTGCACACACAAACCACGAGCCTCAAAGGGACTTGCACAGTACACAGGGACTGGAATATGGAATTCTGTTAAATTAAATATTAAACACACATATTTTAAAACAAGAGGGCAATATGTCTAATGTAGGGCTATGTAAACGAGCCGATCTCTTAAGTCAGGTATGGAACACTGAAAGACACAGACTGGGACACAGAGTGCTTCCTCCTGACTCCACACCACTCTGAGGTGTGCTTTTAATTTACATGAGTTACTCCTGGTTCCTGCTGGTACCAGAGAGAGCAGAATGATGCCCTAAGACTGTGAAACTGCACACCAGATGTCACATTGCCGGTTCATTGATCAAATTTCCTTTATTTACTGACTAAATGACTTTGCACCCCTGTAAAAATACTTGATCTGTTCTACTGTTTTCTACTGGTCCATTTTTAACTACTCAGTTATGAACGTTTTAAAGCATGAAGCAAAGAAAATAGGCAGTTTTTCTAAGGTTAAATTTCCCATTTCTGCATTCAACTCTAGGTTATGTAATAACAGCTCAGTAAAAGAAAAGTATACTCTAGGTCTTTGAAAAAAAATAGAAGTTACAGGCTTCTGTGTGATGTAACATACCTTTAAAATCCTGTTGGTGTCAGATACTGTATTTTCCAATGGATTTGACTGTAAGTAGGTTGAAATGTCATGTAAATGTAATTTGTGGCAATTTACTTGGCCTGAAAAAGGCCACGGAAATAGTGCTTAGGAAAAGTAAATCCCCTTTCTCATTTCTCAGTAGTGTAAAAGTGCAGCTGTGTATATGTTCAGGGCACGTTCTCTTTAGTCACTGCTGTATTTTTTACTCCTATAGTACGGCTGTTCCCAAAACATTCGTAATACGGATGTCATCCCAACACTCTATGTGAGATTTTAAATGTTCCTACAGCTATTTTGTTAGCCGGATTGGATATCAACAGAAGTAGAGTTAGACCTAAAAATAACACCACCAGCAGTTCTTTCCAAAATAAAATATGATTTATAGCATATAATAGCACAGTGTGCTGCCAGGGAAATTATATAAATAACATGAAAAATTACAGGGAACTATTCTATAGCATCAGTTTTAAGGAAAATTTCTTTGTTACAATTAAAAGGAGGTTCTGGAAGATAACCTGGCCTGTGGGAATCACAGAGTAGGAAGGATGGGTGAAATGATGTTACTGTTGAATGTTGCCATCTGTCTGTAGAATATGCACAAGGGTTCATGGTAAAACCAAGAAATACTTTGGTTTAAGTTGGCAGCAATATATAGTTTTTGAAAAAAACAAACTTAGTAAAATCATAATTTGCAGTTAATATAATGTAATATGACTAAATGCATAAGCTGGTTATTTCTTAAATTACAGAAAGAACACTGCTCAATAAAGTAAAATAATTTCTAGAAGGATTTGCATTAACTGCTCTTTATCTAACTATGAGTAAAAAATCTTAACTTGTGAAGAAGGATTCAAATCTTAAGTCCACTTTGCAGCTCACATTTTATAACTACCATTCTCATTTAAAAAAAAAACTCTTAGAAAAAGCATTTCACCAAAAAAGAACCTTTGAGCACAAAAAGTCCATTGAGGTAAGAAATGATCTGAAGAGAAAAAAAAAAATAGTGATGATCCATTTTGTTAAGAAAAACTTCCTGAAAGAAATGACAGTAAATGAATTATGTGTGGCAAAGTTAGTCTATGCAAACTGTTTCCATGCACAGGTCCCAGGCTTCACCCTTTCATCTTGTAGCCACTCAGGAAAACCTTTGGAAAGTCAGTGACCTTTCTGAAGTTTTCACTGGACTTTTTGTAGCTGTTCAGGTTGGCCTTTTGCTTCATGGCTCTTCCCATTTCCAAGTCAGAGTCTTCATCTCACCTTTACTCCACACTTGTCCTTCATCTGGCTTGCCCTTTCTTTGCCTCAAATCTAACCTTCCCTTTTCTTTCCATTTAGTTTATACTCTCCTAAGCTAGCTAGAAGAAAGAAGCTGTGGTATTTGTTTTCTGCTCTTATGTTACTTATCCTGCTTTGTTCTTTCCTATTCATTCTCCTTATCTCTTTGAGTTGTGAAGGGCAAATCCAAAATAGCTGTGAGGTCTTTTAAATACCAGGACTGCACAGGGTAGTTATGTTCTCCTCTATGAGCTCAATATCTTCATCTCGGTGCCATTTCATGTAACTTCATATCCTGGTCTAGGATAGAAATATCCTTGTCTTCCTTGTCCTTCTGTCTTTTGTGTTCCCTATTTGCTCCATCTCTCAATACATTTCCAGAAATGCTGGAGTAATACTTTGCTTGTCCAGCCTTCAGCCTGGAAAGGGAACACTAATGATCTTGTCAGATGTTCTGAAATGGCTGAGCTCACACCCAGGTGCAGGAAGGCATTTCAGGGTCTGACCCTTTTTCTAATGGCAATGGCAAATTTCAAGTAAAAGGCAGGTTTTACTAATTCCTGTCCTCAGCACTTTCTCCTACTTGGTTGAGTGCCACAAAGGCCCACGGGGGAACTTTAATCCCAGTGGGAAACCCACTGGTTTCATCCACACAGAGAGTTCAACCTCAGATCTAGGCAGTTGCCTTTAGTTGCTGCACCCTAAGCTTCTGGGGACATGAAGAACATATTTTTCCTTTCCATGTTCAGTGCTGACTAGAATCCCTGTTTTTCAGCTGGTGCTAGAGAAACAACACGCCACAGACAATTAATATAATCGTATAAAAAACCCTAAATCTGAGGTCCTGTTGTGTACACCAATGTAAAACTTTTTCATGGTTTTAATGTTTATGTAGTTGCCCTGCAGTCCATGAGTGTATTTAGAGGGTATGTAGGGCCCTTAGAATCTTGAGAAAACCCTAGAATGCCTTCAGTCTTCTCACACTTCCATTTCCAGAAATTTGTTTTCCCTGCTTTGTAGCACAGCATTAAGCAATAATTACCATGTTGATAGTGATGCTGAATGTACTCGCACGGAGGGGAAATCATGCTATGTGGAGCTATTAACTACATTTGCCCCGTAGCACTTCACTGCACTGACTCTGCTGGGATTTTGGCTATGTTTGAGTTGGTTGCTGTTTAGATCTCCTGAGTGGTGACTGTGTAATGCATCCGTGGGGCTGGAGCAGTATTTTAATCTTTATTCTTTGACTGTAGACCCAGAAGATGGTTAGCCTGGCTCACATTACCTGTAGGGCTGAAACCTTGGGATTGAAGGCTTATTTAACAATTTCAAAGTCTGCTCAGTCCAAAGGATTTGGATTCATGCCTTTTAATTTAACCAAAGAAAGAACTATTTATTGATTTAATTTTATACCAGCTCTAGAATGTAAGTATAATATATTAAAATCTCTAAATACCTCGGGCAAAATCTTGTTCACATAATTTATGTAAACTGAGCATTGTGGCTCCAATCCAGCAAAACACTTAAGCGTAGATTTAAACTTAAGCATGTTAAATAGACATGCTGAAGTCAGTGGCACAGTTTATGACATCAAGTTTAATGTCTGTAAAGATGTCCTTAAGCTCCAAGGTCAAAACAATCAGAACTTAGGCCTGGTGCCCTAATGTTTTGTTGTGAACTTGTACTACAACTATAACAACATGACTATAGGCAAAAAATAATAATAAAACCTCGCTTTTTGCACTTCTCTATAAATATGCTAAATGCCTGTGAGTAAAGAGAGTCCCACCATTGCTCAGCAATCTTTTTTGGTTTTAGCAGTGCATGAGTAAGGTGTGCATTTGAGGCCTTCTGCATGAGATTTGTTCTAATCCCGGAGTTCTTTGTCCTTGCCATGCACATGTTCAGTAAGACTTTATCTCTTTTGTCCTTAAGCCTTGAAAGCTAAAAGCTGGCTCTAAGAAGACTTCTGCCTGTATGTCAGAAGGGATTTGGGGAGATACCATATAGAAATGAGAAAATAAAGACATAAGAAGATGTTTTGATGCAGATTATAAGATAGTAGAGACCGAGGCAGTGCAGCTCACATGGCCCCAGCTGGCTGAGTGCATCCTTACCCAAGTATTTGAAGATACATACTTGAAGAGAGGAAATAAGGCTCGTGAAAATATAATACATGTAAGGAAACACAGCTGAGAGATATTATGTGTAGCCTGTGATCTGTTCTTGATTTCAGTGTGGTTTTAATGACCCTTACTTTTCTGCACTGTTAGCAAAGTACTTTTGAATCAAAGAATAGTGCAATGATGAAGCACATCAAACTTACATGTAAGGGAGACTAGTGCCATCCTTATTTTAAGACATCATGTTGCATTCAAACATATTTTATTTTAGAAGATTATGATATTCCTGGAAAAGACAAAAAAAAAAAAAAAGAGTGTTTCCATAGAAAAAGCCTGCTGCTGTTGAAGTGCTGCTATTATCCACAAATACTGAAAGCAATATTTATCTTTGTTTTGAAGACAAAATGACATACAAATAACATGAGGAGACAGGAGCTTTTTAATGTAAAGCAGTAGGTACTTAATTGAAAACTGGTTTTCTTCACTTCTTAGGAAATATAAGATACAGCTTAAAGCCTTTTTAATACTCTTTAAAAGAGATCTTACATGGCAACCAGTCATATTGGTACATGAAAAGAACTGCAGTCTCTGATAAAGATCCTCTTTTTCATGTTTTCAAACAGCAGCTGAGCACCATACTGTGGCAGCAGAGAACAATCTGAGAAAATGAACACGGATTGAAAAGGCCCCAGTTACATGACATTTCCAGTGGGAAAAAAAAAAAAAGCCAGCCTTAGGCCCACAGTCAAATATTTTCACTCAGAATTCCCTAGAATTGTGGAGATACCTTTCTACAGAAAGTGTTTTTCTGAACCAGCTTTACTGATGTTCTAATAAATGTGTAGCATGGAGGAAGACAAAGAGATACCATCCATTTCAGGAGTTTTCATGAGTATGCATGAAAGAAAAATCTGTTTTAGAAATAATTTTCCTCCCATTTATTTTTAATTTCTCATTAATAGCATCCAATTTTGCACTAAGTTCTAATTAGTTAAAATTTAAGACAACTATTACTTTCTCAAAATCTGACAACTTCAGGATTTTATAATACATGCCTTTTTTCCTCCATCTAGATTTTCTGCATTATGGTGGTTTATAATAATGCGTTAATATCTATCATTCTATTTTTAATCAGCTTCTTAATTCATTAGTAACAGCTGCATATTGTTAAATGTTGTTTGTTTTTCCTCCCCCCCTACCCTTCTTAAAAATCTATGTTGCTTAGAATTAAAATATTAACTAGTCTTTCCATATTTATGAATGCTACACTGTTCTCAGCATGGAATAAGGGAAAATCTCATGACTGTCTTTTTTTTTTTTAACTGAACTTCTGCTGTGACAACCCCCAAAATATTGCATAAATATCATCAAGTTAACATTCATAACATTTTTCTGACTGCAGTGTCGTTTTATGGGAAAGAAGACTACTGCAGAAACCTGGACTGCTTGGAAGTAGCCTGTGGGAAAGCCTTTGGTGTTCATTTTCTGGGGTCAGCCATAGCAACCAGTTAATTTTATGGAGTTCAGCTCAGGATCGAGGTTCCAATCCTTGTCAGGACCCTGGACAGCGCATCCGATCGGGCTTTCCGAGGCTCTCTCAGCACCCTTTCACATTCACTTCCACAAATGCTGAAAATACAAACTTCTCTTTTCAGAGCTCCTAATAAGAAAAACTGAACCTCAGCTTCTGGCACTCACACCTCAAAAAATGATTTTAGTGTTTCGGAAACAAGGCCCTATTTGTAGCTGCTGAGCTCCTCAAATTATGGCCATGGTTTTCAGGAAAAGAAGCTGCTTCTTTGCACAGTTTATGTGATTCAAGACCTCAAGTCTGTTTTTCTTATTTGCCTTCTGAGAATGAAAAATAGCCTGTAATGTGTTATGTCTGATGGGAAATTTATAGGAATGTCAGAGATGACTGATTAAGGGCACTTTATAGATTAACAGATGACGACTAAAACAGAGGTTGATGGTACTGTGGTGAAAAAAGAGGAGATATTTTGGCAATACAGTGAGATACATCAAGTCTTGTCTGAGACCTAGACATAGATATTAATCCAAACAATGAATATTTCAAAATCTGAAAGGTACTGTGTAGAACAAGAATAGTGTTGCTGTGCACAACAGGGTGCTCAGCAGCATTGCATCTTCTTTGTCTCCTGTGAGTGGATATAATATACTCTCCTTGTTGCCTTAGTCTGTCTTCCTCTCTAAAGCTTAAGGAAATGGTCCAAATCTTTGGCATGGTCTAGGTAATCAAGTTATCACCATAAATTACTTTGCTATCTTCTGTGTGGGAACCATCTGTCTCTTACAGGAATTAATGATATAGGGGCTCCTAGAGAATTTATAAAAGGTTTTGGGGTGGGTTGTTTCTTGTTTTGTTTTTTTTTCTTTAAATTGTAGTGGCTTTTTTATGGAGAGTCCAGACAATTTATATCCTTGCTCTCAAGAGAACAAACTGCTCAGAATGTGAATTCAGGAAAACAGAATATGTATTCCAAGGATGGACTTTTCTGCTGTTGTAATCATCCTTAGAAGATACTGTGGCAGCCCCAGATTTGCCTTCAGCTCCAGCTGATTTTGAAATCCTTCAGAGCTTTAGGAATAAAACTGCACATATCCTCTAGATTTCTTTTATAGAAATAGATAAGGTTTTGTAACAGCAAATAACACTGCAGAGCTGAACAAAATTGTCCTTCTATAAGTGAGACTTGGATGCACTCAGACCAAATAAGATTGTAGACTCATACTACACAGACTCATAGGAAAACAGAGGAAAAGGTATTATATTCCCCATGGTCAAACAGAATTCTTGTCCATCTTGGCTGAAACTCCCATTAGCCATGGCAACCAAGGAGGGAAATACACAGCAACAGATAACATCTAATTTAATGCTGACAAAGAGGTGGGATGCATTGATCTGTTTGGAAGAAAACGTCATTCTTTTTCATTCCTATAATTCAGATTTTCTCATTACTGGACACAGATGGCAAAATATAATTTTATTAACTATGACCATTTGTTTTGTGGTTCATCAATTAAATTGCAGAGATTACAGAGACTGGTTCATGCCAGCCATTAACAGAAACAAGTTAGTAGCTAGAGCTATACTGCAAATGGCTATAGATGTTGCATACAGTGCTTCAAGATCATTTGTTGCTATGACAATAATGGAGCAGAATGACTGTGGTCTCTGAAATCTCAGATTTTTCATCTTCCCAGAGAAATACTGACAAATACAAACTCTTCTTTTAGAAATCTGGACTTCCTTTAGAACCACAATGAATTTATGTGTGTTACAATACAATGGATTTATGTATGCCATTCTCTCTCTGCTAATTAAAAAGTTAAATCAGAAAAAAAAAAAAAAGGAAAATCAATGTATTGCAAAGCTCCTGGACAACAACCACTTCCCCTTGTGTGTACTGCAAAGTCAGTATGAGCCATCAGGTAGTACCAAGAAAAGCAAACTGATGGTTCCTGTAGCAGCCATTTCTGGAATCTGCTGTAACAACCAAGTGAATTTTTGGTAGAAGTGAATGAGAACTGCATGTCAAAACCTTTCCCATTCTCAGCTGTCTTCCCTTATTTGATAAGAACTGCACCTGTGTTCACTTTTTTAAAAATTTGATTCTAGAAATTATTTCCACCCCAGTTTCATGTATTTACATGTAATGACACAAATTTCCTCACACACTCAATCTGAAAACTTACTTGTAAAGAAAGAAGTGCTCTCCTGCAACTGGGGACCACAGAGTAATTTCTTCATAATCCCTTTTAAAAAATAACCTAGGGGAGTCACCCTTTTTCATGTCTATGTATTTTTTGAAATGCAGATAAGCTCTCTTTTCTTTCATACAGTCACAAATTATTAACTTTACATGCAATAGTGCTGAATCACAACAAGAGGTTTAGAAAGACCTTGGACTGATGATGATTAACATCCCTAAAATACTAATTCGCAAAAGATACCTTCTTTGATTAGCTTCAGAAGTTGCTCCATGTGCTAGAAAGTAGAATAGCCTGAGCTCTGGCAGTAGCACACTCTATATGATTTATTGGAAAATGTCAACAGAAGATGTGTCTTTAACACAACAGGGAACCCATGTGCACAGGCAGTTCAGAATATTGGGCTTTTCTGGGAATTTTACTGCACAGAAATTCACTAGAAATCACAAAGGTGTTTCAACATATTCTTTCTTTGATTCTAAAACCCCCATAATGATGATAAGGCAAGGATCACAGCCAACTGCATAGCAATGATGTGTCGTGATAGTAAACCTCTGGAGCTGATCACACGTCAGCAGATCTCCCTGGCTGCACTTCACACTGGTGGCAGATGCATTTCAGCAATGATCATGGATAGAATTCCTTACAGCAGCTCCATCCCACATTCTGTGTGCTGGGAATACCCATCTGCACCCCTGGCTCCAGCCAACACGAGCACAAAATTTTAGTGTTTGTTCCAGGGACAGTTCACATTTAATCTCTGTGGGAGGTACCTTCACCCTATCAGAGTTGTGTAAACTGATTGTTACTCAAATGATCCCAAATTCTGAAAGCCTGGAACAATTCTCTTGTTAATGGCTAACATATAACCAAGATTGCTTTTTTTCAGAAGTCCATTGCATCCCAAAGCATTACTTGTGGATATATCCTGATTTCAACAGGTCGTATTCATTACAAGTTGAAACATCACAACAATAAACTGGAATCTATTTGAATGGCATTCATTTCTATAAGGAAACATATGTGATAATTCTCACATTTCCTGTCTTCCAATCAATACCATTTGAAATATTTAACATTTTAATGTTGCTAATTTTGACATCTCCTTTTCATTTTCATTTTTTCTTCCCTTTTCATTTTTAATCAACAGAGCATCTGAAAGTGCCACAGTCAAGCAGAGTATTTCATAATGCTGCATTCAGTTTCTATAGAATTGGTTAAAGGGCTATTTTTTTTAGTGTTATTAAAACCACTTCCATTGTTCCTCTCATTTTTCACCACACCTGCACTGGAGCATTGGTCCCAACCTCCTTACCCTCCCCCTGTCCAAGCTGCCTTCCTTAGGAGGACAATGTCAGTGCCAGAGGCAGCAGGACAAGATCTGGTGCCTGACTTCTCCTCAGTTGTGATTATTACAATAAAGGCTCTCCTAGATTACATCTAGATGTTTTTTGTTTTTGTTTCTGAATTAACCAAATTATTACCTCTGTCTTTTCCTAAGCTTCCTGTTAGTTTTGAGGCTATAATTAATTTCTAAGATTCCAGGAAATCTTAAGAGATCTACTTTCACACAACTAAATTATTCAGGAATGGCCTTGATTCATTGGCTGTTTAGGTGGTTTTAACACAGGTCTCCACTCAAGAAAATGAAAGAAGCCACAGAAGAAACACAGAAATGAAATTATTCAGTAGCACCTTGAAAAGAAACACAGAAATTAAGTTATTCAGTAGTACCTTGTAGATACATTCTGATTGTTGGGTAAATCAGTGAGGGACTTGTTGGAGTATTTAACATCCTTCATGTGGTGAGGATTGTCTTGTGGTTTGGATTTCTTTGCATAGAACTCCACCACAAGTTTTGACCTAGTTTCCTCTTCAGCAGAGCAAGGATTAATTTGTTTAATTTACAGTTTGGGAGTTTCTCACTGAGCCAACCATGCATTAAAAATATTCAAGTTACATACAAAGAAACATCTTTTTCCTGTAAAATCACCTTGCACCTTCCTGCACCATGTGTTTATATAATTTAAGATGGCAGAGAAGACAGGAGCTCCAGAGCCATGGGCAGCAGTGAAAGCAGGGGAAAACGAGACAATTCTTTGAGAAAAACAGATGAGATCATGTGGTTACCAGGAGATGCATGTGGATGTTTTCTCAGTGGCTGTTTGTCTTTCAGTGTCACAGCTGAGCCTGTGGTGACACACAGCCCCTGTGCTTGCTTAACATTCAGAAGACACTTATGACAAATAGGGTCATGTAATGATGATGCCTTACCAGATTTGGGAATATGTATTGCTGCCATTACTTCAGAGGTCAGTTTTAGCTTTTTATCCAATTAGGGTGCAGTCATCTTCAATCACACTGTAAATTTCGGAAAAATGTTTGTGATGAAATTTGGGAAATGTCTGTGAAAAATATGCAGAACCAATTGCTGGGTTTTTTTTTCCCATATGTTGGTAGTGTTTGAGGTAAGGTTGTTTCTTTTCTGCATGTATTATAAATGAATGTGAAATACAAGAGCCTTAGAGCAACTGTGCAAGTCAAAGAACTTGGATGTGTCCATGTTTGTGTTAAACAGGATAGAAATGCACAACACTTTCCTTGGTTCTGAGAATAGATGTTAATGTGGGTCATGGCAATAGTTTCAAAGGCAATTTTTAATATTTTAGTGTCCATAATCCTCTTCAACTGAGCCAAGAAATGCACTCAGGAGTGTCTTCATTCTGCTTGAAGTAATCCTCAAGTTCCTACCACACTCAGCGAGCTTTCACAAGAAAGGTGGTTCTTCAGAAATTATAAAATTTATATATAGTGTTGCATTTTCAGTATGGATATCCAGCCCCTCCTAATCTGCACTCTATTAATACAAGGCATCCATTTTAATAAATCCCAAATTAGGATTATTTCCCCTCATCTGTTTTGGAGACCTGTGAGCATTTCTTGGAAGAAATGAAATGGTAAAGAGGAGCTGTTGGAATTCAGGGATGCTAGAAAGGGGAAATATAGTCACATAATCCAAGTATCTAAAAAGAACTTGCTTAAATCTATCTGCTATTGTTAAAATTCTGTGTTCCTTGGAAGTGCCTACTTGTTCAGGAAAGAGAAGTGTGTGCATTTGGTTTTGTCCATCAGAGAGCTCAGAGACAGAATAATGTTCAATCGTGATGTTAATCCCAGCAAAACAGTTTCTACCGAAGTGACTCTGTAGAGGATTTATTCTCCCATCTATGCAGGTGAACAAAGAATTCTTTTAATGGGTGGTGTGTATGCTGTTGTAGAAGAATAGACCCCTTTGTATTAAAATTACATGCCTGGGATTTTAACATAAAAACTGAAAAATCCCACTGTGTAAAACTGACTTAAACTCAATTTCCCTCTCCTTCTTTTACAATGTCAAGATGCCTGAGTGCTCAAGTGACTGAATAAGTACTAAATATTTAATGCATGGAGGTTACATTAACTGAGTCTTTGATCTGAAACTTCTTAAAAACATCTTAAAAGCCCTTCAAAAACCGGTTAGTATTTCATTACAGTCACTTAAAATAGATTTATTTTATCAAAACATCCTGTCAGAAACCCCAAAGCTGTGATTAATAACCTGCAGCATTTTGTCTAAAGCATCTCCTAATACTGGTTTCACAGTGTATCAACAGATTGCCTGTTGTGGGTAAGAAATCACCAGCCCATTGCCTCTGTCAGGCACTTGCAGGTGTTCAGAGTGTGTCTGCTGAGAGTTTGAGCAGGTATGCACAGTGGAATCCACGCTGGGATTCTGCATGCTTGCTGCTACTCAAACAGAATGTCTCTCATGTAATTCTGAGATTAAATTAACTTTTTTTTTTTCTTCGCGGAATAAATTTATTAGGGCAGTTTCATACAGATGCTTTTGTATAGTAACATTTACAAGCATTTGGGCAACATGAGAAATGGGATAGATCAATAATTTATATCATCCTGGGAAACTCCTGCATGTTTTTAATCTGTGCAGCATAATTTGAGAGCATCTCTGGCTGTGTCAAGGCTTTGCCCTTTACGTTGTTTTTGTTGTTCAAGGGTAACAGACTGCAGTGTGAGACTGTGTGAGTATCTGCTGGCTCTGTAGAAGATGGAAGCATGCACAGTGGCAGGTTTCTATATAATTAATTTCTACTGCATCCAGCAGACCTTCTGTGCAAGAGCTTGTCCTGCCCAAATCTATCCTTACCCTTTGTTGTAGATTTCCTTCTCACTGGCTTTGTGCACCTCCAGATCCCACTCTGAAATTCCCACTGTTGTTTTTGTAACACAAGATGTTGTGTCCTAACACAACATGAACACGAAACTTGGGATCTTAAATGATTAATCACTAACCACCTGGTCACTCTGGTGCTGAATTTTGAAATTTGCTTCTGGTTCAGGAGGTTTTTGCTCATGCCCATCATTTCTACTTCTTATACCTGCTTAACCAGTGGAAAGAAACTGAAACAATCAATTTGGTAATTGTTCTGTTTCCTTCTCTTCAGTAATCAGTAGATTAAGGCAAGCCATTAAGTGTATTCCAGGATAATAAAGGAAATTAAACACTAGGTTCTGAGCTCACTGTATGTGCTCATGGAGTCACTTGCTATTATTTTCTCAAAACAAGAGTTAAGTCAAGTCTTCTTGAGTCTCCCACAATATTAGCAAAAGACACATGGCTGAACCCTCATGAACCACTTTGAAAACACATTCCTTGTTTCTTCAGGGAAATGTGCTCTTGTCAGTGTATACCTTGTGCAGAAGATGTTTTGCATATGAAAACCACGTGGAGATTGAATCCTGTTATATAAAGCAAAGCTGGCTTTCTGTGGAGTTCTTTGTAGTACCAACATTAAAAGGGTTGTTATAAATAAGAGTGGAATATAATTATAAATGCCCTTCTGAGGAAAAAAAAAAAAAAATCCTTGATTACCTTTGAATTCTTTTGCCCTTTAAAAAGGTTATATTTAACTGGTTCAGTTTCTTACTTGATGTTTCAGTTTCCCAAGGGAAATCAACCTCCAGTAAGAACTGTTTCAATTGGGTTACATGACTTTACTTTGTGTCTTGCATTTGTTAACAGACAGGTTATATAACACTGCAGGCTAAATATACATTGCTCTGTTTTCAGCTACCTCTGGTACTCCTGTGTTCAGAGGGATGGCCAGAGAGCTGGGAAGTGGCTTTCAAAAGTTCTGCTGGAATTAACCCCTCCTGCTCATAGCATAAACTGCTTGGAAGTAGAGACTTCATGAGCAGTGCAAGGCTATAAATCTTAAACAATAAAATTATATTTAATATTTTGATGTGCTACCTATCATCCTTGAGGTTTTTTTATGGCTAAAAAGAAGTGGGTCAAATTCTGCCCTTATTCCCAATAGCATATAATCTGTGGAAGCACTATTGACCGGAGCAGAATTTCCTTGAGTTACTGATGTTGTAACTTAGAAAGTAATTGGAGTGCATGTGTGCTGCTTCACTGAAAAACAGGAGGCTCAGTTCTAGGGGGATCTTTCCCATTTCTAGGTAGTTTGGTGTTGCACAGCTTTAGATTCATTATTCTTGTATTTCCATCAAGTAATGCTTTCCTGGTAGAGGAGGAGATGAAAGGACCTTTTAAAAAAATATCAATAACAAAAAAAGAAAGGCAAGAAAAAGGGGTTTCATCCTGGCTTTTTTTCTTCAGTCACTGATCAATAGCAGCACGAGAGAGCCATATTTAGAGAAGAAAGGCAAGCAGGCAAGAATCTTAACTAGCTAGCAGGAAGTTGATTGTAGCATGCTGGTGTTCAGGCAACTGATACGAGAGGAGGAAACATTTATGCTGAGAATCAGCAAAAACAGTAACATGTTTTACCACATGCCTATTTCATTTCACAAGTCCAACATGATGCACATAAGCTTTGGAGATAAATTTAGAGTGGTTTTTGTTAATTGCATGGCATTAAATTTGGAATGGGATGAACAATGAGCTATGGAAATTGATATTTTGATTCGCAGTACAAGAGTGCTTGTATTTGAGATTTATGGCAGAAGCAAGGGTCAATATAGATTGGCACCAATCCCTCTGTCCCTTCTGTAGGATGGCACACTGGGGCTATCCCCCAGTCCCTGTCCTGGCAGCCAATTCCTTGCAATAGGAATGATGCCATCATTTTTTCCCACGGAATTCAGAGAGCTAAGTTAAATCTCCCTGTTTCATTATTGTGCTGTCTGTGCCTGACTGAAAAAGGAGCTGGGCTAAGACAATGCTTGAATTTTAGAGCTGGAAAAACTTTATGGCCTTATTTTTCTGTGATGAATTGATTTTTTTTCCCTTTTGGTGGTATTTATTAAAAATGTATATTCTACCCAGAATGATTCCTAGAGATTTTTGGAGCACTGCTGAGTAAGTCAAACTAAATATATATTTCTTTAGAGGCATCAGTGCTCCTGGCAGACACCATTATTTTTGCAGTCACTCACTGATTGGATTTTTTAAATAAAGCTTTTTTTCTCCTTTTAGTGTTAGGTTAAAACATATTAAAACAATTACTTTGAATTTCAATATGTAATAAAAGGACATAATTTTAAAAAAAATCTTTATGAAACAGTTTTTTTCTGTCCTTCCCTCTCCAAGTTTATTCCTTTTATTCACTGTGAGCTTGTCTAGCCTTGCCTTAAGTTTATTTAAAGTTGTTTAAGAGGCAGAAATAAATCCACCTCTACTTTCTCCACTCTGGTTTCCCCTGTGCCTGAATTTATTCTATGTTCAGTGAAGTCAGACTTCTAAGAGAGTTGGGAATTTTGAATTATATTTGCAGTTCTGGAGTGGTTTTATGTATTTTTAGCAAAATGCTGGCATGCTTTGTAGGATTTTTCTTTTCCTGTGGTTCTGTTAATATTTGAACAGGAAGTTTGAATTAGAATGATGAAATATTCACTCTGATGCATAATGATTTGATCCCCTTCACTGCCACATTCTTCACAGCTGGGTTTTTTTGCTCACGCTATTTTGCATATGAACATTTATCATGCAATAAATTGATTTTCCTGTCTACTATTCTCATCTCCTTAGACCTGCACATTCCTGCAGAGTCGATTCTGCTGTTCCTTACTTGTCCTATGCCTAATTTCTTAGTCATGACTAACTTTAGTTATGACACATTTTGTAATTCTTACACAATTATTGTAACATTTTAAAATGTGCTTGCTCAATGCCCCTTCTTCAGATAAGCTGTTGATTACTTTTTATCCTTGGGAAGTTATTTTAGCTCTTTAGGTTCTGAGCAATTTATTTTTTTATTCAACAAACTGTTGTAACAACTGTGGTTTTGCCCAAGAAACGCTTCAGTACTTAAAAGACCGACCTGTAATCTTTTATACAGGAAAAAGATTTTCTAAGCTATGGGAAGGCTATTACCACAAAACCTTAGCTGGCAATTATTTTTTTTGCATGTGCCATCTCTGTGTGGTGATGTTCTGGACTGCATTTGATCCTGTTTCCTTCTCAGCAGCCGAGGGGTGAGTGGGAACCTGCCTTGACAAAATTTTTCCCCGGCCTCGCTTTTTGCATAGCTGTTGTTAGAATCAATATCAGAGCAGTAAAATCTCAGTGTGATTGAGGCTTTCTCTCCCTGCATCAGCCTCTGAAGGCAATGGCTTTAAGTTCAGTAGGTGCCCTGAAGGTCTGCAGCAGCACTGTCCTTATTGCCTTTAGCTTCTCCCCCAGCTCTTCCTGCTGTGTCATTTACAACTTCCCCTCTCCACTATTCAGCATCACCCAAAATCAATCTTGGCCTCCTCTTCCCCACTTTGATTTGCTGTCTTAGCACACCGTGTACCCTGGTATGTAAATTGCTTCTTTAGTTTTCATCAGGCTTTTTTGGTGTTTGGAAGCAAAATTCTGTAATTTATTAAGGGAGTAACCAGTAAGATTTGCTTTTGTTTGACTTTGCCTAAACTTATTGGATGTCACAAATAATTCAGGGTAATAACTTGGGAGCAGGAGGTTTTAGCCATCTTTGTTCTTCATCATCATTAATATTGCTCTAACATTCAACCTGCAGCCAGAGCAATAGCATGTATACCCGGTGGTTTTAGTGCACTTTGCATCAATGTTTTCTGTGTGTGTGTGCAAAAGAGATCCCCTAAACCTCCTAATGCAAAATAATTCTATTTGTGGGCATATGGGAGTTAAACTTTCTTTCCCTTACAATTTTCATTAGACAGAGGCTTACTGGTACCATGGCAGAATGCTCAAATAAGCATTTTAATGTTGAATAAAGGTCAACACACTGGAATTTGAAACCATTAATCCTTTTGCTCTTAAAGCAGGCAGAACTTTTACAGACTAAATAAGGCATTAAATAGTAGACTCTAAGTTCTGAAAAGGAGAAATGTATCTTCAAATTACCCAGTTAGATTTCTAGAACTTTTCATTTTCTGTTGTTTGAGCAAAATATGTTTTGAGGGTTTGGGGGGGAATGTATTTTTTAAATATAATTATTTTCATTTCCAAACTTTGTGTTGGGAAAGGATATTTCTGAGTTCATAGAGCTATGGAGAAGAACCCCAGTGTATGAAAATACCATATCACAGTGGAGACAATGGCATTTCAGGTTGCTCTACCAGGCTCTGGGTGTAGGGACCCTCCTGTTCAGATGAAAAGAAGTTCAGGCTCACTTTAAATTAATTCCTGGACTTTGAACAATTGTGGGATCCCCCTAGGACACCACAGAGTGTTAAATTAAACCTGTATTGCCTTGGGTTGAACCTTTAACCTATGTATGACTGAAGTCTGTCTTTTGGGAAAGCATCCAGACTTGATTTCAAGGCATCAGGAAGCAGAGTATCTACTGTTTCCTTTGGCAATTTGTTCCAGTGTCTGATTACTTTCACTGTTAAAAACATAAATCTAATTTTTGAGTTGAATTAATCTTCAATTATATAATATTTTTTTTTTGTCTGGTAGCTAATTTTTTATTACAAGATTAAGAAATCATTTGCTTCCGTGGGGGGAGAGAGATGGGAAGTTAATGGTAATGGTAATGCAACACATTGTAGTATCTGAGTCTCATTTCAAGATATTATATTTGGAATTTAAGTATTTTCTGTGGTTTCTTGCTGTGTCTGTTTCAGTTTCTCAACATCTTTTTTAAAAATACAGGTCCTAAAATTTCGATCATTTTGTTCCACTTTATAAAATACTTTGTTTGGAGAAATACAGATATTTAATTCTGCTCACTGCTCCCAAACATCCTGTGCAAGGATCTCATTTCTGGGACATTTCAGCAGGGCTCATGGAATCACACGAGTGGGAAGGACCTTTGGGTAATCTGGATCACCCTTTTAGTGTGGCAAGATCCACATTTATTTTGGACAGATTTCTGTGTTATTTCTGACAGCTTTTTCCAGGAGTATTCCAGAACTTCTACAGGCAATCTGTCTTCTCTACTGTTTATTGCTTCTTACTGCTTGACAGTTTTTTTTTCCTAAAATCCAGCCTCAGTCTCCCTGGCTGCTCTTTAAGTCATTTATGTCTTGCCCTATCTAACATCAGCACAAAGAGCAGTTTACCAGTTTTGTGGTTTGGGGCTTTTTCCCTTTCTTTTTATTTTCCCCCCCCTCTATATTTTCGTTTGTTTGTTTTTATTTTTTATTTTTTTTTTTATGTTTTTAGCAGCATTTTACTGTACTTTTTTCTCTTTTTAAACAGCCTCAGTTCTTACTCGTGTTTTCTAAATCATAAATTTCTTCTGGGTTATCACAAGCTGGTGCTCACTTTTTGGAGGTGCATTTCTTCAGACTGGATCAAATAATGCAGCTGCAGCTTTCCTGGTACTGAGTAGAAAGATTCTTCTGTGTCAAGCAAAGTAGAACTAATTTATCCATTTCAGTAGGACATTCATCTTTACTGGAGCAGCATGATATTGTTGATGGATTATCCAGCTTGTGATCCACAGTAAGTTTTAATTTTCTACAGAATGGTTACCAATGTCAGTGGTTCTCCATCCCAGGTAGTTAATTTTCTTGGCTCAGTGAGGTACTTTGCATTTATCCCTACTGAACAAGCCCTGTGGCTTCCAAATCAGATCTTTAAATTCATCAAGTTTTCTCTGAATTCTGGTCATTATAAATCCAGTGCATTTATAATGCCTCTGAGAAGGATATTGTCACAGCAAGTATGTCTGTGATGCTATTTTCCAGGTCATTAATCAAAATCTTAAATGTTACCAGACTTAGGAGGCCCTCATCCAAATTGTCACTTGAAGTAAATTTTCATGTCAATAGGAACATTTCTAATCACACCCCAAGTGTGATTTCTGAATCAGTGTTGCAGCCACTTTGTAGTGTTTTCATCTGAATCATGCTTCCATGGTTTGCTTAGAAGATTGATACGTGGAAGAGGATCAAAGAGTCCAAAGTACAAATGGCATCTGATGCTTTTCCTCTGTCCACAAGGCCTGTTACCTTATCAGGGAAGAAAATTAGATTGCTCTGACATGATTGTTCTTGACAAATCCATGTTGGATGTTATACATGTTCTCATTAACTTCCAGGAGCTTATAAAGAGTTGGGATATTTGTTTCAGTATTTTTCCATGAATTGAACATAAACTGATTGGCTTACAATTGTCAGGCTTGCCTTTTTCTCCAAAATACTTTTTAAAGGTAGACATTACAGTGGCCCTTTTCTAGGACTTCCAGTTTATTCACTGTCCTTTTTAAGCTCTCAAAGATAAGCCCTGATGACTTTGAGATTCCCATTTAGCTCTATAAGTACTGGTAGATGAAGTTCATTAGACTCAGCCTGTTTAAAAACATCCACCTTATCTAAGTACTCTGAATATTGTACCTTCCTTATTTGAGGCTCAAGTCTGGCCCTTTGTCAGTGATATTAATTGTGATAGATACATGATTGCAATTGACCTTAAAGTAAAGACTGAGGTGAAAAAGAAAGATATCCATTAGCCTTTTGGCATCATCCATCATGTTCCACTTCTTCCTTAAGGAGTAGGGAAGCCTTTCCCTTGATATCTCTCTTACTGGAGTATGTATAAAGTGTTCATTTTTACCCTTTATAACTCTTCATGCCTCATCTACACATTTATTTGGACATTTTAGTTTTATCCCTACCAGATGGGTAGTTCTTTTCCATTGCCATGCCAATCCTTGTTCTGTAGGTATTTTTATTCATAAATGTGTACTCCCATATTTCCTTCCATCTTCACCACAGGGTTTGAAGTGGTCCAAATAACACAGTGATCAGTTTTCTGTGATTAACCAGCTCCTCATCATCTGTCACCTCTCCAGATGTTGACCACAGATGACAGCTGTAGTACATCCACCTTTTCTTTTAGATCCTCAGTTCAGAGATTAGACAGTGTTAGGCAATACCTATTTTTTTGGGATTTCCATCTGCATTACATGTTAATTCTTTAATTACTACTTCCATGGAATTTTCTTCAATTAGTACTTCATTAGTACTGGATATATACTTTATTGAATTCATGGAATTATCCATTTGTAAATCCTAGTGACAGTTGGAAGTAAGTCAAGAGCTTCATGAAATTATTGTTGCAGACATCAGCTACATTTCTTGTCTGAACTGAGATTTTTAATTTTATAGAAATGAGAATCACTTTTCTGGAAGCAGAAGTTGGGAAAAAGAAAGGGAGGATGGAGAGAGCGGATTAGGATGAGTAAATGGCTAATACAGAGATACACAAAACGTCCTTTTCATCCATAACAAACAGATTACAGAACCTTATTTGTGGCACAGGGGAAACCCAAAGACAGGACAAGAAAATACCCATCTCTGTGCAGCTTCCTTCCAGCAATAAGTCCTTAATGTCTGCTCTGCTGGTTTTCCTACTCCTCTAAGCTGCTCTGATGCGGGGCTGCAAAGTTCCGCCAAATTAATATTGCTGCACTCACAATGACAGTTTGCCACAGGGAAACCCCTGGGCTTGTTCCTGCCCTTGGATCTGCTCAGTGCTTGGGAAAGAGGCTCCATTGTTTCGGTGATCACACTTTATAATGCAGTGCTATTGCTTCTGACGTTTATATTGACTGAAGGGCAGCCTCACCCAGGTCTGGGATTGCTCACAGATCAAAGACAGATTTGCCAGCTGTCACCAGCCCTGCCCAATGTAATGAGATGCATTGACAATTATGATGCTAAATGCACTGTGATTCTTTGTAGATCATTTTTTGATTTAACCAATTGAAGAAGCTATAATATCACTGTGCTACAACAAATATAAAGAGGGAATAAAAGATTTGATTAATATTGTGAACTAATGAGATAGGCTATTTGCTCACAAGGAAACCTGAAGGTTAGTCGTTCATACTCCAACAAAAAACCAGACTTTGTGAGATCCTATTATCTTTAATTGAAGAAGGCAAATTCTAAGGATGATGCCGTGTGTAGCCTTGTTTATTATATGAGTGGAGCTAATTTGGCAGTTTGGATTTCCTTGTGTAGAAATGTATTTCTCTCCATATTGGGAGGATGGCAGTGAATGTGGCTGTGTCACATTTCATTACTTTAGACTTTACTCTGTTTCATTTCAGTCTGCAGCAGAACTGCTTCTGAAATGGGATTATTGACCCCTACCATTGATCACGCTGCCCCGGTGTACGCGTGTGTGTGTGCACAGTTAGCACTACTATCAAAATATGTACATCTGAAGGCAAAAATAATACATGATCTGCAGGGTAAACAATATCTGTGGACCTTCCCATTCTCCTTCTTTTTTACTCCCTCCCCCCCCTTTTTTTTTTTTCTGAGGCTAGCTTAGTCCATCAGTAGGATGAAAGAAAAAATTGCTGCACTTGTGTTAAATTTCCCCTGGGAAAGTAAATTATGGACAAGCCTCCAAGGACAACCCAGAAAGAAAGGGATAAGATATTGATGCACACTGTACCTCTCACTCTTCCTTGTCCCACAATTGAGCACTCCTTCAATGAAAAGTTACGAGTTCCTTGTTAAATTGAATTTCTCTTCTCCTTGTCTCACAATTTATTGTGACGCTGAAAATTTTATAACTTGGTGAAAACTGGCAGCAGCCCCATTTGTCCCCACAAAAGGCTATCCAGATCCAGGTTTGAATAGGTTTTGAAACAGAGCTATGAATGCTCGTACTTAAAGACAGATAGTCATGCCAGTTCCCAGCTTATTATAGGAATATTTTAGTTACTGTATTTTTTCATCCAGTTTAAGGGTTATATTTTTGGGGGTGTGCAGGGAAAGGAGGGAGGGGGATGGATGCCATCCATATCAGCATGGAAGAGGAAAATTTGAAATGGTGAGTGGATATCCTTGTGCCAGCATCACTGCAAGCATCACCTGCTGATTTCTTTAAAGAGGTACTGATAAACCTTGTCTCCTAAATTTCATGCTGAAACAATTTGGTGGTCACCAAAACCTCAGGGGTCAGTTTTAAAGTAAGACTTCAAAGATTAATTTCTAAGTCTGTTCATGGATGCTTTGGGTTTGATTCCTAGGTTGATAAGAATTCTGCTTTTTTTTACTCTACCAGGTAAACTCTGTGTCTTTGTGTCAATATGTATTTTAATAGAGGACAGGAAATAGGATACTTTAGATTTAAACTTTGCTGGATTTGATCATGATGTTTCTTTTTCTGGAGACACAACGTATGGCACCTCTTGTATCAAGTCTAAATGTTGAAAAGAAATTGCCTTTTTCCCCAGTAGCTTTCTCTGCAGTCATGCAGGGTGCTTAATTCTGGTTTAAGGGGAAGCAGGAAGACTGACATGCTACATGACATTCCAGTTATGGAAGAAAAAAAAAAGTTAGCAGATTGACAGGCCAATAAAAATACACAGAAGGTTTTTCTCCTTTCCAAGGATGCATGTGTGGGAATGTGAGAGAGGAAAAGTCTGGGGAGGGTGAAATATAATTACATATAGGCACACACATATAAGCCTATATGCACAGGCAAACATTAATTCAACAGGTAATGATGTATGTTCAAAACACCTTTTGTCTTAATGTTGGCCAAAATGGTGCAATTTTCAGTGCTCATCATCATGCTGAGCCTGCCATTTGTGTGACAAACTGGGAGGAACTTCTCCTGTGTGAGCTGCTGCAAAGCAGTTAAATGATAGAATATTTACCCTGTATTTCAGGTTTGATGTGTTGGTTTGAGCTTATCATATGAAAAAGACAGAGGTGGTTTGGATGAGCTGACCTTCCTAAGGATGACTGCTAGTCTGAAGGTGCAGAGATTTAAGAGAATTGTGCCAGTCTCAGGTTAAGATGTGGCTTCCTTTCACATGGGAGAAGATTAAGGATTGGGTTATATTTTTTCCCACGAATGTATTTACCTCATTTGCAAAATCCCGAAGGCCCATTTGATATTTTTCTAAGAACACCATGTAGTCTGGCCTGTAACAAACTGCATGTACTGTTTGCACATACAAATCAGCCAGTTTAGGTATTTCTGACAACACTTTTTAGTGACTTTTCTTAAGCAGGTGGTTTTCTAAGCAGAAGAAAAGAACAAGGAGGAATCCCATAAACTCTGACACCCTTTGGCATAAATGGCAGGAGAAGGTAGCTCTGCCTTTGGTTTGTGGCATCATTTACAGCTTTACCATAAATCAGTCATTTGCACAGGGTCCCTTGTGACATGTAATACATGGAATGGAGGCACCAAGGGAAATGTCACCCTGTATATCCCTGTATATCCCCTCTGTATATCCCCTCTGTATATCCCCTCCCTTCCAGTCACTCTTTTACAGCCTCCTCTCCTCAGGAAGGTATTTTGTTGCCTGTTTTCATGGTTTAACCCCCAACCAGTAGATAAGCACCCCATGTTTACTCTCTACCTTCCTCATGGTAGGATGGGGAAAGACAATAGAAAGAGTAAGAAAATAAATACAGTTTGTTAGATGAAGGAAAAACCACACACACAAGAAAAGCAAAAGGAGTTACTCCCCAGTTCCCTCAGGCAGTTCAGCCACCCACAGGGAAGCAGGGCTCCATCACATCTCATGGTTACTGGGCAAAACAAACCCTATCACTCTGAAAATTCCCCCCTTCCTCCTTCTTTGCCCAGCTTTATATGCTGAGCACAATGCCATATAATCTGGAATATCCTGGTGTCCCTTCCTAACTCCTTGTGCACTCCCAGCCCACTCACTGGTGGTGGGTGCTGAGCAGCAAAAAGGCCTTGGCTCTGTGTGAGCTCTGTCCAGCAACAGGTAAAACCTCTCTGTAGTATTGGCAGTGTTTCCAGCACAAATCCTAAACATAGCCCCAAAACAGCTACTATGAAGAGAATTAGCTCTGCCTCAGCCCAAGCCAGCACACCTGTAATCCTGTGAGTAATGTGATATTTACCTGTAGACAATGGTCAGAAATGGAGGAAGGGTGAAGTGCAGAGTGCTGCTCCTGGTATTTGGCAGAGGCATTTTTGAGACTAGTAAAAGTGGAGTGGGTGATGGGATGAGGACTGGAAGAACCAGGTTTAAGAGAGGTTGTAAAATTGGGTACATGTGTGCATTGTGAGAGAGAAAAGGCACAACTGTTAGATAGGAGAATTTTGAGAACAACACTCTATGTTATTAGAAATAACACTTCTGCTTGGAGTCTGGAAATAATGCCAGGACAATCTTTAAAATTGCTGAATGCACTGAAATATTCCTTCCAAGCATGCTTGGAAATGTTGGACTGCCAATAACAAATAGTAAATAGCTCTATTGATGCATTCCTTATGATTGCTTCTTCCAGTTAAAGAGTACATTCACTTTTACATGAAGAAGATGAAAGTTTTTTGCTATTACAGTATACCACTATTTATTGCATATTTGATACATTAGACACTGACATTTGTAGCTTGTATGTCTATATAGGTATTTTACTGTGTATGAAGGGAAAAGACGTTTTTGAATTCTACCATATGTTTAGGGCTTGTCCCTGGGTTTTGTTTTGTTGGTTTTTTGCGGGGTTTTTTATTTATTTTTTTTGTTTGTTTTATTGTTCAGTTTACAATACTGTAGTTCATTCTTTTACTACAACAGTTTTGTTGAAATGTTGGTAGTTTATCAAGGAGCTCTTTGAAGATGGTGTGTTTTATGTTCATGTGTACTTGTATGCATGCAACCAAAAACTTGGGAATGAACTGTTCCTTCCCTGCTCAGAACCTGCCAAAGTCCCCATGACCAGGTGGAGCAAGGATCACCTGAGTCTGCTGCCACCTCAGTTTCTTACCTGGATTTAGAAGAACTTCTCTTTACTCCCTCCATTTTGCGACTTTTGGGAGAGCAATTCCTCCTGGCTTTATTCAGCTAGTGTGGTTAGTCAAGGAGTGACATTTAGTCTATATTAGTGTTTAACATTCCCCTCACTGTGAGGGATCTATGTGCAAAAGCTTAAAGGAGAAAGAAATATAACACTTCTTGCACAAATTGTGCTGTTCCTAGCGGCCTTTTCAGCCCTTTTTCCAGTGCCTCTCCCACAGAACGCTTGATGGATTCACAGGGAGGAGAAGATGATGCTGAACCATGTCCAATTTTCCTTTATGGTGATAGGACTTGCTTATTTTGAGGTATTTCTGTGCCTTGTCAGAGATCTCAGTGGCTGCTTTTCAGGTTTTGACTGTGTGCACACTTCCAGAATTGTGTCTATCTGAATGCTACAACTCAGAGAGAAACAGTTAAAGAACATTTTTGTGTGTGCTCTCTTGCACTGTTAAAGTGAAGAAATTTTGTCATTGATTTCAAAAGCATTTCCAAGTATCAGCTTCCAGACTTGCCTATGGATGATGACCATGTGATTTATTTTTCTTTACAGATACTGCTCTGTGACAAAGTTCTAAGGAAATACCAAATTTGTTTTCTTTTCCATATTATTCTGTTGGCATCAAGTATAAAATTCCTGTGAGAGTTTGTCAAATTGTCAGGCATTCTCAGTTCTACTGGACAGGAACTTCACAGGAACTGCAGGCATTTAGCACCACCAGACCTGGAGACAATTGTCACCAGTGAGCTCCTGAAAGACGAAAAAGGAGTGACAACCTTTGAGCAATTTGTGATGACAGTTTTGGTCTAGCTTTCTAAGTTCCTATATCTGAAAAAAAATATCTGTGGCAAAGCACAACAAGCACAAAGTTAGATTTTGTGCACTGCAGCAGTGTGTTCCATAGAGTGGCTGGAGATCCATCATGGTACAGATGGAATGTCATCCAGGGCTACTTTAGCAGAAGAGTTAATGTGCTGTACCATTGTGTGCATAGAAAAATCAAGGTCTTAAATGCAATGGTCATGCCATTCTGTACCTCTGCTAATAATTATAAGTACTCTATTTCAGCAAATTGAAAAAATGCATTTAATTCTCAAAAAAACTATTTTCTTTGTCATCAGCAATGCCAAGTCTCCTTTTGCCTGACTGGGTTAAGAGCCAAACTGCTCAGCTCTGTCAAAACTCAGGCAATTCTGAGTGGGTGCCAAAGCAGAACTTGCTAGTCTCTAGTCAGCTTTACAGCCACAAAATGCTGAATGAATGGGATACAAGTGGCAGCTGAGGTTCACAACTCAGGATCACAGCTCTGGGTTTCTCTACCAAAATTCCTCCTGATTTCAATTTTATGCCTTCAAGTAATTTTTTTAGACACAGTCCCAAGCGATACAGCTGACATTCCTGTCAGAATATAAGCTCTATCGAGGCAAGATTGTTTCTTTCCTCACTTAAAATGGCATACACATATATGACTGAAAAGCCTGAACAGATTATTTCTGTGAGGGCATTCTTGAGGGCCAATATGATCATTCATCTTTTAAACAATAACAGTGTGAATATTTATTCTCAAAGGATTTCTTCACTGTACAGCAATCACACAGTTCTGGTTTTTGATCAAATCTGAAGTAGATATGCAATAGACTTCAATAATGTCATTTACATTCAGTATCCAGCTGTGATCTTAGAGCCAACTTCTGAGCATCTCTGTGCTTCACTGTCCCATGGCACATACTCTCTGTGTCAAATCCTTTGTTGGCTTGCAGTCTCTTAGGCTACACAATTTGGCAGCCCGGGTATCCAGGGTAGGAGAGGAATATCTAGGTGACTTACCTGGCTTGTCTCTGCATTCCCTGCTGCACAGTGTAGCTATACACTAAATATTCTCAATGCAGTGGCTTGAGAGTCTGCCAGGAGCTAAGGCAGACCCATGGTGAGTCCCAGGAATGTTTTTCTAAGAGAACAGAGAACCCAGAAGGTGCTGTCTGCTTCTGTCATTGCCAGGTGAACTGTATGTGCCACGATATGGCTCTAGAAAATATCCATTTACATCTGAGTTGCCGAATCAAGTGGATGTCGCTGTAATCAGCTCTGTGTTTACCCTAAACAATGAGTGTCCTTATTAGGGCCTTTTCAGTCCCCTCAGACATGCTGATATTGATTGAACAAACACGGACTAAAATCTCGATTAGCAATAAGCCGCGACACGCACACATCCCGTAACCTTGCTGCTACTGTCAAAAATGCTGCAAGGTTCCATTTGCATTCACTGCTTGGCTATAAACCTCACAGGGTGCTTCTCCCAGTCTATGTGTTCCTTGTGTGCTGTGTGTGTTCTGATCTGGCTCCTCAGGGCTGGAGTCAGGGACCTGTCCTTTGTATTTCTGTTGAGCTTTTCACAAAAGTACCTCAAAGTGGCGTTATCACAAACATTAACCAAGGCAGCAGCCATGTAGCCACACACAGCTTCCTGGTCAGGGCACAACAGACTGAGCTCTACATCCAAATGAGATTGCAGGAGCAAGTTGAGACAGGGAGAAAGTACCAAACTGGGAATTTGGCTGGGACACATTCCATGAAAACTGGATTACTTAATTGCAAGAATGGTCAGGACAGTGATTCTTGCACTGCAGATGAAAGATCAAGTCTTGTACTTTCTAACACCATTTCACAGGCTTAGTTCTGACTCACCTAGTGACTGGAAAATCATGACCTGGTGAGTCATAAATGTCTTAAAAGAAAGGTTTGTTTACTTGTATTTTCAGTTCCATGATGTTCAGATTACTCTAGCAGTGGGCAGTGTGTGAACAAATAAGAAGATTTCAGGTTTGGCCAAAATATGTTGGAAACAGCTCAAAGTGCTTCCATACTTGTTTTTTCCTCCATTTTTATTTTTTTTTTTCTTCTGGAATAGCACACAAAATATTCATCCATTAAATTCTGAACTGAGCATGTGAGCTCTGTTCACTTCTTCCTCTTGTGGGAAGCACTCCCATCCATAAATGACCAGTTAGATGGCTAAGACAGAATGACAGAGCAAACATGATCTGTTTTCTTTTACTTCATTGTTTTCTATCTGCCTGCCTTTCATGCTTTCTTCATGCAAGCAAAAATATTTTGTGAAGCATAAAGCCCTGTGGCAAATGCTAATCTAACCAACAATCAAGAGAATAATTGTTTTGCAGGGAATATTCTCATTCTGTAATAGAGAACAAAAGCCTTGCAATTAAGACAACAGAGCATTAATAACACACATTTATCATTCTATATGAGCTTATTATTTTCAGTCCTTTGCAAATAGTTCTAATTTATATACCATTCCTTGCAAAGCTGTATGTTAATGTGATCTGCATTGCCGTGTTAGTATCTAGAAATATTTTTAGCTTCTTGCACTATAAACTCCTCTGGATTCTTTGAAGGAGAGTGCACAACCTTGAAATCCATGAAACATACCCCTAAGTTAACCTTTCTAGCCTAATACTCTCTACTGCCCCTCTTCCTTGAGGTCTAAGAGCTGGATTATAGTTTCCTTCTAAACCAAAGCAAATCCCTTCATTTTCAACTCGGTGTTATCTGGCTTCTTCCTCCTACCCAGCTCATTTTTCCCTTCATTCCCAGACATTTCTTGCTCTCAGCTGGCTGTTTATGCTTAGCTGTTCTGGCAGTCCCATGCTCCTACAGGAGAATCTGTGCCTTTTCCTACACCACCCCATATGTCTGGGCTATTTTTCCTTTCTTGGTCAATCCAGATAAGTTTCCATAGTTGGTTCTCATGAATAATTCCAATGTTACATTCTCCTTTGCTCCCTGAGACAGATGAATTTACTGGGAATGAAGCCATGGCTTTGTACTGGTGTCTGTTGGTTAAAGAACCACTGGCTGAATTCAGGGGGGAGAATAACTTGCATATGTTAAAGGGCCATCACTGTTGGTCTGCAGATGTGAGTACTTAATACAGAATTCTTACCAAAAAGGTGGCTTTGTTCCATTTTAGCCACAGTCCATATGCTTTCCATATGCACCATTCCCCAATATATATTTTGATTGTAGAAAGCTGAGTGGAGTCAAAGGGTTCAAATACTAGTGGAATTTACTCTTAATAAACTCTTTAGCAATATATAATTTTTGTTTTGTAAATACTGAGTACTTGAGTGTCAAAAGAGTATTTAAAAATATTGCAAAATCATATATATGAATGTGGCTTGCTTATAGAAATTTTTTTTGTGTCTTTCTGTGGCTGTTGCAGTCTAATGCAATTCTCTGCTAAGATTAAGGGAGTGAGCAAGTGAATAAATTAGGGGTATTTAAACAGAGGTGTTAATTTGCAATGCGTGAGCTGCTCCATAGTAGCTGCTTATATGTGTGCACTGACCTGATGATAAATGGAAGATGCTGTCAGCTTTAAAGTTAGTCCAAAGAGAACAGCACTTCTCCAGAATGACTTGTCTTTTCCCCTTAGAGTGTATTTTTAGAGAGCTGATCATGAAGGAGTGCTGCTACAGAGAATGTAAAAGATAATCAAAGCTGGAAAATGGAGTCAGAAGTGTGAGAAAAATATTTGCTTATTGGATCTAGAATAATGTTCATCCTAAATTTAATGAGATAGTTTTCCCAGCATGGTTACTGGTTTTGCAGAGTGGAAAGTGTGTAACATCTTTGAGATCAAGCCCTTTTATTTGATCTTCTTTCCACTTGTTGTTGTCACTGTTTGAGGTAAGATTCAGTTGTCCAGAAATCTTTCTAGGATTGCTTTAGATACCCTTGAGTAGCTGAGGCATTTGCAGTGGGATAGCAAACAGGGCAGAGAACCCCAGGAGACCAACACCATTCCAAAATGGCAGAGGAAGGCTCTTGAAGTTACACTAAGTCATGTATGAAATATATGAACTTGTATCGGAAATTTCTGATGGAAAATGGAAATTTTTCATTGCTCAGTTGTTCATTTTGTTCAGGTACTGGTATATCAGAAGAATTCACTACTTTTCTTAACCAATATTTGTCAGCCATCTGTGGACTGAGGATACGGGCAACATTCTATTAGAAAGAGTTATTAAAGTAAAAAAGGACTTTTTAGCAATCACTGATAACTAAGTTTTAAATATTTAGTGTTCTAACTTGGATTCCCAGACCAGCTTTATCTAACTTCAGCCCCTGTGTAAACCCCTTTGTCTTTACCAGGGTGCAGGGTGAATTACAGGTGGGTCATTAGACTTTCCTTCACAATTAGAATTATTTATGCAGCTGTCCTGTCCTGGTTTTCATCACTTATCACTAACTATGCACATATTCATTATTTCCTACATTCCTATGGTTAAAGAATGTGGAGGTTAGATATGGTCCCACAATTGAAATTGCAAAGAATGAAGATATGCAAGGGAAAGTCAAAGACTTCAGAGCATGGTATTAAAGTTTTATCAATATAACCACTTGGAGGAAAAAAAATTAACTCAAAGAATAAAGGGTTGTGCCTCTAGAGACAAAAGTTCTGTATCAATATAGAGAATGAAGGAGAAGGACAGAAGCAAGGGATATATATGTTTTTGTTTCATTTCTTGGGAGTTTTTTGTACCTTGGAAAATTGAGTTCAAATTTGGGTTTGACTGAGATAAATATAGCAAATATATTTTTGACTTTTCCTTTCCCAAACCGAAACAAATGCTTTGCTCCAGGGTATTTTTGGAATGTACAATAAATCAGTAGAAAAAGGGAAAAAAAAAATTAAACAGTACCAAAGTGTTCTTAAACATCCATTGCCAGAGAATAATGATATTCTAATACTGCCACATAATGTAAAAGGAAAATAGGACACTTAGGGAAAGTAGCTTTTGAGATAAATTTGATATATTTATTTTGGAGGGAAGAGAGAGGATCATATGAGATTGTTTTATTTTATTGATTTGAATTTATGAGAGCTAATAATTTCTGTGTCATTATAGGAATGTGACATGACATAGTTATATTTTTGTGCCCCTTGGAAGCAGATGTTGAAACTTGGGTGGAGACAGATCCTTCCTCCATTGAACCAGTGGCAGGGGGTTGCAAATGAGATTTTTTGGTTGGTTGGTGGGTTTTTTGTTTAAAACAGCTCCAAGGACTCATTAGACAGCTGTGTGTCCTCTTGTTTGGCCCCATGATAGTCTAACCAAAATGTGTGATAAAGGTTGTGTTGGAATGTGTATTTCTCCAATCATCTTTTATCTGAGAGGGTGACATTTTCCTTGCATTGCAGGCACATTGCTGATTTGGTCTGTTGTTAAAACCATCACATTTCTGGTTAAAGGGAACAGAGCAGGCTTCAGTAGGAGCTCTCCTACTGTTGGGATCTGGAATCATTGCAAATTAAATGCTGTTATGTAAGTTTGCCCTTCAGAAATTTGCTTTGGGAATTTCTAAATCCAAATAAAAAAGTCCTTTGTTGCCAGTTAATGGAAAAGTTGCCACCAAATGATATAAAGTACATGCTGTTAGGTATTAGTGCACAGGCTCCACAATGTTACTAGGGGGCTAGAAAAGCTGGATTAGCTATCTTTTGGGAATTAATTTGTTTATATCACTAAGTACGTGGTCAGCCGTATACCAGTGTGATTAGCTGCCATGGATTTCTGTTGGCACAGATCACATTTACTCTGTCATGTAATTATTGTATTTTAGACAGGTTAGCAAAGGAGAATTCTTAGCCTGTAGTTACTTACTCTCCACTATCTTTTAGGGAAGAAAAAAAAGAAGTAATGCCTCTTTCCACTTTTATAATCTCCCATTACAGCAAGTGTTCTCTATCTCAGAAAATATATAAAGACCAGATTTTTGCCCCCTGGACGCCTGCAACTTAGTGGTCAATCTGTAAAGCTCCTGTTAAGTAACAGTGACTTCTCTGTATTTTTTTGTCCTTCATCTCTGTTCCATTTTAAGGATAAGGATCTAAGTATCTGAGCAGAAGCAAAATGAACTACAAAATGAGCCATAGCTGATACTTTTGTTCTCTGAAGCCTGGATTAGTATAACTTTGTTTGGTTTTCTCACGTATTATGGGCTATTTGTCAAGTAGATAGCATTAATAGAATTGTAGTTTTAAAACACTTCTGATCACAATCTATTTGTCTGCAATAGGAATGTGAAAAAAGTTGCAAATTGGTTATTACCCTGAGTGCAATTTCAATATAAAAAAAAAAAACCAACTCCTCTTAAAGTGAGACAGAAAAATGAGAACTTAAATCAATGAGAAGGTGTGCTCTGACTGCTACAAACATAAGGTCTTGTTGGTTTCTGTGTTATTTTCTGTGGAGGATAAGAAGGATCACAGCCCATTCTCCTGCTGAATAATAGGTCCTGAATTAGTGAGCCTGCTCTGTCCCAGCGTATGAACTGCCTGCAGCAGCCTGGGGCTTGGTTCCTGCAGTGGGAGGAGGGACAGCAAGGACAAAATTGTCATTGATGATTGGCCAAACTCTCATCCCTAACAACAGTGTCAGGGGCACCATGTTGGAGTCTAAAGCTTTATATACGTCTAATTTGACCTTGCCATGTGCTGTGCACAAAACCGGGTCCTCTCGGGTGTGAATCGTAATCCTCTTTAAAAGGACAAGGTGACGCCTGAAGAACAAAGATATGGATGTTAATGTAGGACCTAGACATGGAATCATTTGTTTATTACAAATGCACAGTGGAGTATCCTGGATATATGGTGTCCAGGGCTGCCTGAATTCTATAGCATATTGTGTGTACAGTATTCTGCACAGCCTGGCAAATGTTAGTGAATTCAGTAGCACTTCTGTGGCAGTAATGACATGTAACCATCTGTGATTTCGCACCTGCAGAAGCCAGTGTCAGCTGTTGAAGTTCAGCAGCCCTGGCTTTGCATGAATTTATTGCCAAAAAACTCGCTCATTTACTAGCCATGGAATTCAGATAACCCTTTCAGTGAACTTAAAGCTCTTTTGCCACACATTATGTGGCAAAACAACAGTTCAGAGAGAAAATCTCTACCAGGGTGCCCTTCTCAGTAAATACTGTTTGCACAATGCAGTGCTTTTTTAGAGTAAATAAGAAGTTTACATAGAACTGGTATCACTGCTGGTCCTGGGACAGTGCTTAATGCTCCCTCTGGTACTGTGGCCTTTTCATGCAGGCACTGGATGAATGCACCCAGGGAGAAAAGCTCCCCTCTGAAATATAGAAAGGGGAAAGGTAAACAGAGGCACAGAATGGGAGCTGGCATTACAGGCTGTACTGCGGCACCATGGGGAATTCAAGATTAAAATCTCTCTCTCCATTTTCCCACCAGTGCCTTAAACACCACTTTATGCCATCTGTCATGAAAATGAACAGGATTGGCTGCTTTCTTCAGATTCTGCTAGCTTCAGATTCTGCTACATGAAATGATTTTATATAACTAACTGCAGAATAAATAAAAACTTTGTTTATTCTACTAGCAAGAGTAGTTCTATTAAATGGGAACAGATATCAGCTGTTTCTTACCAGAATGTGTGCTGAGCTTGGTATTTCTCACATGACTACCCAGATTCATCACAGATGTCATTGTATTACTTTCTATATACTTTTACAAAAGATTTTTGTGAAGATATGCAGACTTTATGGCTGGCAAAAAACACCATCATCCTTTTCACTTGAGTCCTACTGCAGAGGCAAAATATGCAATGAGGGGATGAAAAGGACTGTGGGGTGATGGAACATGGCAGATCATTCAGTCCCTATGCCATAATCATGGGGCAAGTGCTTTAGATGTTAAGGTGGATAAAAAAAGGAAAAGTATTTTAATGTCTTGCTAACATTTCCCATCTTCAAAACCTGTTTGCTTTGTCTAGAAAAGTTTTAGCTATGAGAAACGTGAGGAGGTTATTTGAAATGAAAATTTTCTCAAATTTCAAGTTTTTCCAACATGCTAATAAGGTCACATCAGATACAGTCCAAAATATTCTTCTTTTCAGTGGGACAATTAAAAAGGTTCAAAGACAATTATGATTTTTGAGTAGTGAATGAATCAAAAAATATTAGTTGCAAAAATTGGCCTAACATAATGGCAGTTTCCTACATGATGACAAATGTAATAGCTCTGCCCAACTTACTGACATCAGATAAATGATCACTTTTCCTAATCCTGCTATTATGTGATTTAAAGAAGAAACATAGATTTCCAAGAACACACAAAATGAATGAATGATTTTGTTTATCATGGAGACTGGGGGGAAATCAATTTGTTTAATAATAATTGGGTAAAAAATGGTAATGGTTTAAATGATGTTAGTCACAGCCTTTGAAGCTGTGCAATTTCAGCTGCAGAACAGGAAATTATCTATGGCCTTTGGAGGAGCAGACAGTGTAGAAGGGAAGAGCCAAGAGGAAGCCACATCACGCTGGGAAAACTCCAGGAGAACTCACGTAAAGTTAATTATAAAGAATCCACACCAACTTATTTAAATCTATATCTGTTCCTTTAGCCCTAATTAGGTTGTTTGCAGTGCAAGATCTTACATGTAGAACTATTAAAAATATGAAGAGTTTTGTAAACCTGTCAAAAGGGGAACAGCCCCTTAGCTTTTAGAATTAGGAAAATAAGTCTCCTGTCTTGTGTGCTAGAGTATCAATGCAGATAGAGTATGCTAATAGACCATGAGCTTGGAGGCTTAATTAGTAGCTAACTCTGTTGA
Organism: Pseudopodoces humilis; assembly: GCF_049639895.1. NCBI lineage: Eukaryota > Metazoa > Chordata > Aves > Passeriformes > Paridae > Pseudopodoces > Pseudopodoces humilis. Next base: position 24,932,576 of record NC_142209.1, on the reverse strand, counting down.
TGAAAAGACTCATTACTAACACCTAAGAACTGGATCCTATTGACAATTTGTTTCTAGTACCATAAGTTATAACCAAAACTTTTTTCTGTAGTTATTACAGATCTTCTTCTTCACTTCTCGAGGTAAAGATGCTAATGCATGTAATGAGTATTTATAGCTTAAACAATAAGAGTGTATAACCTCTAGAATTGATGTAATTAAGGGAAGTCAATAATGATAGCAAAATCTCAATGTGTCAGCATTTAACCAGGAGTTGGTAGGACCAGCCCCATGCAACTCATCTTCAAATTGAATTTTTTCTGTGCTTGTGGTGTGGTGGCCATTGTTTTGCAAGTGGCTGTAAGGTAAAATGAAAACCATGCTATGGTACTGGGAAGGTACTTATTTGGTAGAAATAACATTATGACTTTCCATACTGAATTTATTGTATTAAAACTGTGCAAGAGCTGAAGATCTCTGCTGAGGGAAGTCAAAGGTCTATGTAGCTTGCATTCTGAACACAACTTTCTCATAATAATTGATCTTTTTAAGGAAGTCTGGAACAATATGGTTTTAAATACTTCAGCAATCTTACTGTTTGCTGCTACTTTTTCCTCTGTATGTGATGGTGAACAGTTTATTATTGATCTAGTTCTACTGTTACTTAATTTAGATAATGTTCCTGAAGGGAATTTTTTGGACCTGCTTGCTGCATCTCACTTTGTGTCCTGGCCTTTTTTGTTCCTTCCCATTCTCTAAAGTCTACTTCTTAAATTTTGTAATGCATAATTTTTGTGTTCTGTGCCATTTCTTGCTGCGTTTTAGGTCACTGAGGAGCTTGGGATTTCCCCAAGTTTCTCTTGTTAAAACTCACACTTCTTGCACCCTGCCATAAATTGCACTTGTGTCACGAATGGTTTTACACTTGCTACCTGTGCTATCTAACCCTGCAGCTCACTGAAGTTTTTGGTCTTGAAAGCAGGCCTTTGTCTTTATTTTACCCTTCTCTGCCTTTCCCTTCCCAAAAGACATCATCTGATCAATGCCTCCTTTTGCTGCCCTCTTTCTTTCTGTAGGTTTTAATCAGACCACATACAACTTTCCATGCATAATTTCTCCAAGTCTTGCTGCTTAAAAAAGCTGTGTTGAGGTTTTTATTACTTGTTTTAACACTTCCTATTCCTCCTGCTTATTTCCTACAAGCCTTGCATTAGCATATACATTCATCTCACACCGACTGTTGTTTTTTGGCATGGACATAATGAGATTCCTGGAAAGAAAACCATCATCTGAGTGCCCAACTCCTTTCTGGTAGTTCCTAGAATTTCATGTCAATCTACATGATTACACAATTGGAAAAGGCCAGGCCAAAAGGATAGATTTGGAAGTTATTATTTTTCATGACTAATATACACAATAATTGAAGTAACCTAACTGAGATGGATAAAAAAGAAATTACATGGTGCTATTATTTTTAGAGGCAGGAAAAAAACGTTTGCTGCTGATGCCTGTGTAGGCATTGACTTTTAGAAGCAACTAAGTAGCAATGTCATCCCTCCTTCCTCTTGTGTCTTCTACAATGGCTTTTGTGTAACAAGATCAAGGGTTAAATTGAATCAATTATCACCCACTTTTTGTCCTTTCCTTAAATACTTCTTAGTCATTTGCTCTGAAAAGGAAGTCAAGAGGCAAACAGCTGAATTTATTCCGAGGTGCCACATAACAATTGGAGGGTAAATCCTTTCCTCGTATTTTAAGCTTTCCCCAGCCCTTTAGCAGAAGAGAGCATTGTGATTGTTCTCTAGTTATAGTTATTTGAAATGAATAGTGCTCAAACAGGATGTAAAAATAACACTCTGAGAGATAATGAGGTAATAGGAAAAAAGTTAATGCAATGCAGTTGAAACAAGAGATCCAAAAAAATCGGACAAAATAGTTTCTTGATATGACTCGTGTAACTCATCAGGCTGCTAAATATCCAGGTTTTCTTTTATACATCTTCAGTGTTTATAGAAATAAAATTAATACACTTTTAACTAACACATAAGCATCATTAATATAAAACAGTTGCAGAGCAGAATCACAAACTACCTTGTATTTATTACCTACACAGGTATTTAACATATCTGCTAAGTAAGATTATCTCAAGATTTCAACAAGAAGGCTCAGTAAGAGATACAACCCAGAAAAAGACTTTCTTCATAATGCTGTCAACATGCACTCCAAATGAACACCAAAATAAATAGTTTCATGAAACCTTTCAATTTTTTAATAAGTCAAAATACACTTTTCTGACAGTATAATTGCTTTTCATACTGGGCCTTAAATCTCCACTACTATAAAAGAATAATGCTACAGTAGATCATTTGTGAAAACTTAATGAAAACTGAGTTAGTGAACCTTGGAGTCAGTAGACCTTGAAATTCACTTTCAAAAACTAATTTGCAGTAAATGTATGAGAAACATATTTAGACATGATAAACTTTCAGTCCTCTGTTAGCTAGGTGTAGAAGTTTATCTTGATTAACTATTTTTTCTTTTAATTAATCTTTCATGGAGGTAACCAAAACCTTGTGGGTTACATGTCCACTAGAGACACTGATCCAACAAGAGCAAATTTATATATTTTTTCTTAGCTTGCATAAATGATGTAATATACCAAATTGTGGTGTTTCAGTAGCCTTTGATTTCTGTATCTTATTCATCACTGAAGATCCTTAGGGTATCTTGATTATAATTTATACAAGTCAAAAAACATAAGCTGTGCTGGAAAACAATAAGAATTTAGAAGCTTTAAGCACAAATTTTTATGTGAACATAAGTGCCTCACACTGCCATCAGTCTGTGAAATTGTAACAAACACAGTCAAGAGATCTTTCACATTCTTGCTTCAACATTCTGCTTCCTCTGAGGCGCTTGTGGTGGAGGGAAATGAGAAGGGAGTTACACTGGTTACCATGGGAGATCCATTGATGGAGGGTAGCACATGATTGCATGACACCAATCTCTTTTCCATTAAACAAGAACAGGTTAGCTCAGAAATGTTTGTGCTCATGAGTTCCGCAGTAAGGTCCTACCTCTGAAAGTAAACTGCACTTTATTAAAAAAAAAAAAAATAAATTATGAAATGTGCAATTTCAACTCTTATCTCAATTTTCTACTGCTCAGGCTGAAATAACTCTAGCCTGGAGATGTCTGACTCTCTGACTGGCAACTGGGCACAAGATTTCGGTGTTTTTTTCTTACTGCTAATTCTTCAGCTCCTTCCAGACTTGCCTCAGCTGCTCCTGCAAATTGCAAAGCATGGAGTGAAGGCTTTGCTGGTGTCAGAGGGATTTATCTCTGGTTCACTGGGAATGGGTTGCAGATGGGTTATACGGGGTTTAACATGATAAAGTTCCTGTTCTTGGAATAAAAATGATGCTTAGAAGATGCCACTGTGATTAACTACTTATTTCAGCTTTCAAAATCTCTTTGTTATATATGAGAAAAATTTAAGGTCAAAAGACCCTGGAACTCCAGGTTTATAGTCCAGTAGGTTTCCATGGCAAACTTTCTGTGCATTTGCTTTCTCAATAGCTTTTCTAAGTGTGGGAGGGTGCAGTCATTGGATTAGCAGAGGAAGAGAAGGAAAGCACAGATATGTTAGTTTTGTTACAAGAAAATCATGTTCTGTTTAGTTTGGCTCACCAACAAACAGAAATGGTTGGATTTTATCATCTGATCCATTGCAAAGCTTTCAGTTCTGATAATAATAAATAATGGTGAACAGTTACACAGCCACTGCCATCAATAACTTAGCCCTGCCTAAAGATGAATAATATATATTTAGCCCAATTTTAAAGATGGAGTAAACAAGATGAATGCTTTTCCCATGCTCACAAAGGAAGATAGCATAAAGAGAAAGTTGTTTCTCAAGGCCATTCCTCATCCACAAAGTCTTCATTAGTTTCTTCATTAGTTAAAGCTGAAATATGCTCTAAGGTGCTTTGGCATATCCAGGTGCAATAGGTGATTTCTTGTTCTGCTGTAACTCCTGGCATCAGTATCAGTTAACTTGAAATCCACTGATAATACCTAAATTTTTATAACCATCTACTTAGTACTGTGGCTTGAATTTCTACTGAGAAATTTCTTTTTGAATGATAACTGGCAGCTCTTCCACTAATCAGTGCAGGAACACACTGATCCATGAGACATTTGTGTCCCTGTTTCATTACAGTGCTGGGGTGGGGTGGTTTGTAGCCCAGTGCTCCACTCCTGCTCCCATTTGAAATCAGTGACAAAATTCCATTGTACTGAGAGGCAGCAAGACCTGACCCCTGGGTCCAGGCCAAAAAATATATGTGAATATGTTTACCTTTAATGTAAAGTTCCTCCTCCTTATCCCTACATGCCTTTAAGGAGGTGAATAGAAGTTGTTTTAGTGAAATGAAGCTGAACCATCCCTGAGTAAAGGGCTTAATATTTACAACAATAAAGCATTGTGTGTCCAAGCTGTTGCTTTGTAATAACAAAGAAAAAAAAAACCTGCACACAGATGCATTACTTGCCAAATCATCCAAGACTGGAGTGTTCCTTTCTCTTTCTTAATTGGATAGATAATGTCCTAATCTGTTTGGTATTGTTTCACTTGTATCTATCAGTTGCTTAAAAATACTGAAACAAGGTTATCACAAAACTCCAGATTTCCACAGCTTTGTCGTCCAAAAGGAAATAATTTACCGAGAGCGCTTTTCCAATCACTGTTCTTTAATTGGCTCAAGTGGAAATAAATGACACAGATCAGTTGCAGTTTTTGTAAAACTTTCCAATGTGAGGTATGCCATGGTGATAAAGTGGGTACGATTGAGTAGGATGTGTTTTAAGTGAGGTATCAGCGGGATGCTATGGTGGCCTCCCTTCTGAGGCTGCCATGGAACTCTCCTGTCAGCCTTTGCCCACTGCAAATTTTTGTAACCAAAATTTGTCCTGTGAACTTCTTTGGGTGAACATTGGAGTTTTCTTATTTTTTAGTGGCTTGTAAAAATATATGTAAAAGAGGTATGCTTTCTTTACTTTTGAAAAGTCTGATAACGGAAGAAGAACAACTTCTTTCTCACCAACCAGAGTTAAGTTCATGAAAAGAGAAAAAATGCAGCTAAACTCCTTATAGAAGACTGATTTTACTAAAAATACATTATAAAAAGATTTCCATATTAAAAGTGTTTCTCAAGTAAAAAAAAAAACAAAAAGGGGAGTTAGTCTGTCATTAATGTTCTTTAATCTAGTGATATTGAGGCATCATAAATTTATGTATCAATCAATCAAATTTCTAGAACCATTTGAGTTTGATAAAGTTGAAGACATTCCAGTGGCTTTTTATTTCCCATCACTTGCACTTGGGTGGTTGCTGCTGCACTCAGCAGGAATCCTGTGTCTCAACCCAAGCAAAGAACCAGGCTTTGACCTCATTGTTGCTGGTTTCTGGAAGCATGTGGAAGAGAGACCTTCTCAGCATGCACAAAGTAAAACAAATTAAAACCACAATGGGATTAAAGTAATGCCTCCTATTGATTTCACCTATTTAAGTACAGATCCAAAATAAAAAATAGAAATAGTTGAATTATTTGGTCAGCAATCCATTACAGCAAAGAAATGGGATTATATGCTTAATCATAGAGATATTTGCTGTCAAGAATAGATGTAAACTGCTAAAGGTGAGGTGAAGAATGAGGGCTTTTTTATGATGAATATTGGTTGGCACATTCCTTGGTGGCACAGGAGAGGCATAATGCAATATATATTGCTTTTTAATCTTTTCATTTCTAAAAGAGCAACAATCCTGGCATTTGTACAGCACTATTAAATTGCATTTTCAGAGCTTATCAAACAGTTGAATATGCAAAGCATCATTTTATGGTTACCTGCTTCTCCTGCTCTCAGGTTTAGAGTTATTGACAAGCCTCCTGACATCCAGGGCATTTCTCCTCGGTTCTTTGACACATATAATACTGACACATCCTGGAAATCCTTCCGGACAGCATCAGCCATGACATGCAAAGCTGGCCTTTCGCTGGTTTCTCTTGCTATTTGACCTGGGATTTAAAGCCTTTAGACATGGCATATCTCAGATTTAGAATAAGAGACCAGGGTAGGACTCAAGGTGACTGGCAGTAGGGAGGGAAGCAGTGCCTGAACTCAGATTCAAACTGTGTCAGTGTGATTCTGGATGCAAAAAGAACTTTCAGTCCTAACTTAAGCTGTCTGAATCATCCTTCCAGATCCAGGAGCATAGTTTGCAGGTGTGGAAATTAGGCAGCTTGGTTCTTAAAATAAGATGTGTGAATATGGCCTAAGTGCCTTAAAGGCAACTCATTTTTGTTCATCACTGCTAATTGCTAAGTGAATTTCAAGGTTCTTCATTGTGCTAATTACAGGATAGCAAGAAATCCCGGAATGAATCTCTGTGAATTCAGAGAGCAGCGCTGTCACTGTATGCCTCAGTCTTTAATTATGATAAAATTACAATGGGATTGCCTAATTTTGAAGGTTTGGATTTTAAGGGAGAAGAAATTAGACCCAGTTCCCGTCCCTTATGTAGCAGTAAGGAAAACTAGTGTTGTGTGCCAGCCTTGTACCAGGCTGACTCATCCTTCAGATGATCAGCTTCATTACAGATGAGGACAGATGAATCCAGGGTGGAGGTGGTGTTTGGCTCACATAAGAGTTCCACACCTCTGCAAATCTTCTTCTCTCTGTGGCCTACATCCACTGATGTACATAAATAGAAGGGTAACTCTTATTCCAGGATTAGTTCTACTGAAGTTGGAAAACACAAAGCATTGGGTTTTCTCTGCTGTAAGAAGGACATGCTGAAGAACAGTTTTGGAAAACAACCTGCTTTGCATTAGAATGAAGGGAATCATAAATTTTGATTGCTGTGGAGAAGACATTTCCAAGAATTCAAAGGAATGATCTATGGCCATCAGTTCCTGCAAGCACATGTACAAACACAATTGAGTAGGGTAAATAAAATACTGACCACAGATATTACTGACATTGCAAATTATTTTCTTCCAATTTGTTCAGGGACCTTTTATTTATAGGAACTCTCAGCTACATTTGTAAGTCAGTAGCCTGTGGGTCAATTAAAATTATGCCATTGGGTTAATGTGGCAAAGAGAAAGAATCACTGCAAAAATAAAGTAGATTCTAACATATTCTGTGATAATAATGAGGCCTGGTCTATATTCCCTGTTTTGAGCAGCTGAGTAATAAACCTTGTTGAGGCTTTGCTTGATTGATAGATGGCTTCTATCCAGTGACTCCAGATAAGACAGTAGGGAAAAAGCAGCACAAAAACAAAAGGGAAAAAAAAAAAAAATGAAACTGATCTCAGGCTGTTATGGTCTGATGGCTCAACGTGCTACTGGTGTCTGCCAGCATATTGATTCTTCACATTTGATAGCACTAAACTGGCACTTTTACCAGCTGAAAGGATGGGATCAGGAATGACAGAGCAGAGGGAGTCAGCGCCTACTTTCTGTAGCTTCAGGGCAAACAAATTGCATGGCAACGATTTACTTTTGATAGAGGTAAAGGAGCCCAGTGAGGTTGACCATTGGTTACTAACCTCGTGTTTTACAGGAAAACCTTTGAGTGGTTTTCTGCTTGTTGTTGTTACTCAGTTTTACAGAGATATTATAATTCAGAATGAACTCACAGGGTTCTGTGCTGAGTGTTATCAGCAAGTTTACCAGATGTGTGTGTTCATGTGGTATTGCTTGGGCAGAGTGTTGTAAATCAGTATTTTCATATAGAAACTAAACACAATCAGCAGTATGTTCTATACAAAGTACTGGCTGTGTTTGAAAGAACTGTACAACAAAAATGGTCAATGGTTTACCAAGCAGACCTCACACATAATTCGCAGGATAAATTTTGTTCAAGTTTCTCCAGGATTAATTTGGATTCTATCTCCCTATACATATAAACTCCTCTTCATAGCATTGGGTGTCCTATGCATGCAGACAGAACAGAATATTACTGAGTGTATCTGCTGTGTAAATGGCACATTGCTTTATTTTCATGAATGAAACTCTTGAATCACATTAATTTGTATTTTTTTTTTTAAATTGGGTGAATGTTGCTTGGAAAAAGTTGTTTAGATATCTTATATTAGAAACCGTACTGTATTATTTACAAGAGGTCATTCCTGTTCTCGGATTTTAAAGGAAAATACCTTTGTCTTCCAATTATACATCATTATTAGCATTCATACTGAAGATCATTGAATTTTTCCCAGCTTTCCCCATGAATAGTTTAGTTTGCTGCTTAAGAATGTATTACACTCTTGGATGTATGGTTGAGGAAGATGTAATCAGGTCAGAGATACATATATATATCTGATAAAAAGCCATTCAGATGACATTCCTCAGATGTTGCAAATAGTCAGATTTTACTATAAATGAGCAGTATCTAGCAGTGTGCAGGGAGTAATGTGGGAATGTTACAGAAGGCTGTATTTCCTGTGTGTGGGTTAAAGATTTAATCCTTTATGTAAGATGAAAGGCACGGTAGGTTTCTGAAAGGGTATATGCATTCACTGAGCCAGAGAATAATTATAGCACAGTGAGTTATAAAATTGATGTTTCTATGTTCAGTTTCATTGTCTTGTTGTAGCCTGTGTCTTAATGGAATAATTATCCCTCCATTAGTTTGTTTACTCTGGGAGGTGTAGTAGTACCTGCTTTCATTTATCTGACTTGTTTTTTAACTCTTATGAAACTTGCTTTTTATGAAATAATTTTATTTTGAGACTTCCATTTCCTAGATGAATAAAATGTGAGAGGAAGAAGGAAAAGGTACCTCAGATTAGATTTGCATCTAGTTTTTATAGGATCTATTCAGGATTCAGATTTTGATAGTGTTGCCAATGTGTGTATTTAAAGGTAAAATTGTAATTATAACAGGGTAATTATATATTTAAACTGGTCTACGTTTTGTTATAAACACTAGCTTTTTTGTCTTGCCACATCCATTCTCTCACTGATTTAGTCACCTAATGTTCCTTGACCAGGTGCTGGGATTTGTGGTGTCAATCTCAGCAATTGGTATCTGATGTTTCAGTCTGTTTCTGCCTTGGAAACCTTTGAGAGCTTTGGACCTTGTTGAGATGATTGCTCTCTCCTCTTTGTCCATCCTTCCAGGAGAAATGCCATCAGAGGGAGATTGTCAAAACAGCTGCCTGAGTATTGATCCAAGGAATACAGGCAAGGCTTTAAATGAGCTGTAAGAACAGCAGATCTGAAAGGCTGGAGCATTGGTCTGCTTATCCAGCAGCACCAGCTCCACTCCTTTTTCTGTGTAAAAAGATGCAAAGAATTCTAACCTCATTCCAGCTTCTTACAGATTTCTTCCATTTCTTTGTACCTGCTCTTTCTGTTCCTTATTTCTGGCTGCTGGTTATATTTAGTTTTGGTGTCACAGCCAGTCTGTGAATCCTACAGGAATGAAAATTTCCTTTCCTACATGGAATGAAATACTCACAATAAGCTAGTGCTGTACCAGTTGCTCTAAAACCAACTCCAGGTTTTTTGCACACAGTTATAACACACTGCACTGACAACTTTATTAATATTGACATTAATTTTGCAGATTTCAGTTGTGTGCTAAGATGAGGGGTTCGATGTGAGACTAGATCATGTAAGGGAAGATTACACAAGGGGAAACATTGATTGCTTTTACAAGCATTCATTTCTGCCATAGAGTGAGTCTTTGGTACCTGCTATACATCAGAAGCAGCATTCCTTGCCCTGTCCATAGAAAATGTCCACGGTGTGGTTTGCTGTGGGACTGGAAGAGCATAGATGAGTGATGCCTCTCACACTTTTCAGGGCACTCTTTGGAGGAGTACACAGGTGAGCTGGGCTCCCTCCTGGGACTTTTCCCTTTGCAAATCCACCATTTCCCAGATACAAGAGTGCACAGTGTGAAGGAGGCTTAAATACAGTATTTGATTTAATTATATATGATTATACCTCCTTTAAATTAGGCAGGGAGTTGATAAAGAAAGAAGCATACATTCCATTATTTCTTTAAATAACAAGAATGAACTCTTCAGCAGAAGTGAAAGCAGACCATATGCCTTCCCTTTGGGTATCCCTTGGCACTGAGGTTCTGGCATCACAGTCCTTCATGTAGAAGCCAGCAAAAGATGTTTAATGGCTTTCAGACTCCGAAATGAGTTCTGCGGCCATGTGTGTCCCTCTCCAGTTGTCTGAGGAGATGAGCTTGAATTACAGCTCAGCCACTGCTGCCAAGTACTTTCCATTATTCCAGCAGACCAGGTTGCCAAGCAGGATTTATGGTCCTTTTAACTCAATATCAGGCGATGGAGCAGCATTGTGTGATACAGGCTGTATACCAGATATTCTTATCAATGGAACAGGACTCTCTAGAATCAGGGAGATAATCAAGTCTGTAACTCTCACATTGGTAATTGGCACCACTCAGAACACAGCTAAATATAAAAATACAAACTAGGAGCGCAGAAGAAATGACTTTGTTTTTGCTGTTGATTAAGTTACTATGCAGATCATACAAATTGCTTTCGCATTAAGATTTTCTAACCTCCTTCCTTGCCCTCTGTCCATGAAGTTTTGAATATGCCTGCAATACAGTTGCTCTTTTGATTGGGTACAATTTTGATAATTGCAATTGAATATTATTTTTAATCAGTTGTGATCTGAAACAAAGCTGGTTTTTGTGTTGCTAATAGCAATGAAACTCTGAATATATTAAGTGTTATTTTTCATTCCTATGAACAAAGAGATAGTTATGATATAGAAGTAAACATTTACATTCAGATGTAAAAGAAACATTTTTTTTCTGTGATATTCATAGTTTAAGACACAGTTTGATCACGAACCAGAAACCTATCTTTCCAGTTATTTATAGCCAGGAAAAAAAAAAAAAGGCAAATCATTTTAGAGTGGTCTACATATATTTGCAGAAAAGATAAGCTATATAACTGCCTGTGCTGTTGTATCTCTACTAATTTGAATATAATGAGCAAACTCTCACCTCACAAAAATTGGGTCCTGGGGGTTAACATATTAACTTTTTATCTCCAGTGCTATAAAAAATATCATTGCCTTGCAGCTAATTATATTAAATAGTTACAGATATAAAATACATTGGAGTAGTAGTTTAATAAGCAGACAAAAATAAATGGCATTGCAGCTATAGTTTTCTTGATTCTGTTTTTCCCAAATATTACAGATTTATAAGATGTTTCGAATGTCCTTGACAGGGATACAAGTAGCCCTGCTGACATTTAGTGTAAGCTGGAAAACAACAGCTGTAAACCACAGGTAAATTAGAACATGGCTTATGTCAGTGTGATTGCAGTACCTTTGTATAGCCAAATAAAAATAAGAAAGAATAAAACAAAGAGCAACATTTGCTCTTTACTGTTCACCATGAAGTATTCAAGTATTGGAGCAAATTATTCTTGTGTGATTAATAACTGCTGGTGGATTTTACTGGGTGTTGGACTTGGCTTCCAAAAACAGTTTATGCAGTAAATCCCTTAAAAATCTATTTCTTTTCCCTTGTCTGTGCTAGACACAAGCTTCAGTATCCTTTATGCTATATATGAACCTTCTCAGATTCCAAAAAATCCCTTTAATGGCATATCTGGTTCTCACTATCATGAATACATGTATGTTTTTCCTCTTCTATTTCATCTTATTGCTTGAGAAGAAAGGCATTGCATTTATGTTATGAGGCAATCTAACTAATGGCTAAATTAGTGGTATTCAGAGGATACCAACTAAAGCTAAATTTGTATTGATGTTTACAGTTTCCAATAGATTTCTGGATGACTAAAGAAACCAATTATTAAGTTGGTGTAATGAGACCTGATATCCTTATGTTATTCTACTATCTCAGACTGTGCTGAGAGAAGCCATCTCAAGTTCTGAAAAACAAAGAAAAAATTCCACAGAAAATACACTCCCAGCTGTACTAAACTCTTAGATAAATAAAACATGACTTGAGCGAACCTGTACTGGAACTCAACTGCTTTCTCACAGCAGTGTCAGTCTTCATAGTGTTCATGGGTTGCTACTAACTCCACTTTCCAATCTGTTCCTTTGGTGAGCTTTTGCTGGGTTTAAAATTAAAGAAACCCTAAAATAACCCACAAAGAAAGATTATTTCTTCTTCACTTTGTTAGGAAGGACCCCAGAGCTGCTGCTTTCTCTTTGCCCCTCTCTCTGCACCAGTGGCGAGCTGCATCTGTAAGGTTCCATGAGATGTTGGCCACTGTGGCTGTGGGGAGTGAATGCCTCATTTTCTGTGTTGTCTTTGTCTGTCCTAAATTGCATCTGTTTGACTTACTTGGCTGGCATTTTTATTTGAAGCAGTAGAAAAAACTGCTAGAAAAATGGTTCTGGTAATGAACACTGGGGCTGAAAAGGAGAGTTTTCAGTGAGGAAGTATTTTGGGGATTTTCCTATTTGGAGGAATTAGGATTTGTTTCTCTATGGCAGCAGTCCTCAGAAACGTAGGACTTCATTTCTCAGTTCCATGGAGCCATTTTGGTCTTTTATGTCAGCTTCAATTTCCTTTCAAGAGAAGTTTTAGTGGTTAAAGGATGTGCTATCAAAGGTGATCAGGTGGAGGTTATATGACCTGCCAGTAGATTTTGGAAAGTGTTATGAATTTCTCCCTGGTGGTTTTCTTCTTTTCCCTCCTCTGCCTTCCAGCACATGGATTGCAACTTCCTGGAGCACCTGTGAGTGCCTGGAGAACAGGCATTCAGTGTTGGGCACTGCAGGGATGGGATCATCTCCATCCTGGTGCCCATCCACAGGCAGAGATCCCTATGTGGACAGATCCCATCCCCGCCATGGGCAGGTCTGTGGGAACACTGGGCCTCTGGAGATCTCTCGCTTTGTGCACCCTATTCATTGTGCTCCTTTGACACAAGGGCTGCTTTGGTTTGTGTAATTTTACAAGCTACTGAACCAGGACCTATTGATATTTAAAAAATAATTAAAGCGGTCAGAGTATTGAGTATAAAAACGCCGCCTTTATGCAGTATCTACTTTTTATATTACAGCATAAGATTTTCACTCTACTTTTGCTATTATGAATCCATTACATGTAAATGAATGAATACTATTGTTAATAACCATTTACAGCATACAGTGTTAAAGCTCCAAAGGAGCTATTAGAGTTTACTGTATGCTGTGAATATATATGAAGAACAATACACAGACCTCAGCTAAACCATAATGAGTGCATTGACACAACATCAGCTCTGAAAAGAATCTAGCACTCCATGGCATGTGAATGGCAAAACAAAGAAATTCGGGATCCAGAGTCTTCTTGTTGGAATCACCCAGCTCCAGTGCTGTGTGGTGGGTTTCATTGCTGGTAGCAGTTGTGCAGTGCTGCTGGTAATGGGGTGTGCCATCATTGCCTCTTGTGGTGTCTGGTTCACTGTGCCACCTCCTGGGGGGCTGGGATGGCCCCCACTTTTGGGATATCCTGCATGTCAGCATGCACAGTGCACAGGGACATTCAGAGCTTGCCTGGTTTGGAATATTTTAGGTGGAACACAGCCTAGGTGCATTTTTGTCACAAGAGAGTGATGTGTCTGTGTAGCACAGTTAGAGATCTGGTAACGCTTTCAGTGCAGATGCAGATCTAAATAAGTCCGAACACACAATAGGTTTACTTCAAACCACTGCAATTCCTTCCTGCTTCTAAGACAAATCTGCAGACAATTTTTTCAGAGGTGAGATACCTTTTGACTCTTTATAGGTTTGTTCTAACACTCCAGTGACATACTTTATGGTACTGTCTCATTATCAGAGTGGTAGGGAACAGCTCAGAGGGAGCAACAAGAGCTCACAAATTACCTCAGTTCTTACATCCATTAGCCTGACCAAGGACTTCCAGTTCCTACTTTTTCAATTATATTTTTGTGTTTTAGTTTATTGCTTTTGATTGCAGCATTAATCTGTTCTGGGGGAAATGTGCTGAAATTCTTTGTGTTCATTGACCACACTTAGGAATTACTGGAAATGGAAACTTAAATGGCTGTCCAAATTTGGTGCTAATTTCAATACCCTTGGCTTTTTACATTCATTCTAGAAACTTTTCTCCTTGGTGATGTTTTACTGACTTCCCAAAATATGAACCAGATTATTGCTAGCTGACACAGACTTTCATGATGAAGGTCACTAAGGTCATCCTTTAATTTTAGATTCTTCTGAGCCAGTTGAAGCTTCTCAAAGTTTCCCAAGAGCCAGGAGCACTATCTAACAAGCAATCCTTGTGAAGTTAGAATTCTTGCTTTTCTGAAATGCAGGTGGAAGGCAAGCAGAAAGCAAAGTTTTGATCTTTGGAATCCAGACACAATTCTCAAAACATAGACTGATCCAGAGGGTAATGTTGCCTGGAATTTTCTGATTGTCCATGGCTGTGTCCTGCAGAACTCAGTGCTGAGCTCCAGTGACTTGGTAAATGGTGACATTAAATTCGAAGTTTTAAGAACTGATTTTCTATCACATGGAAAAAGTTAAATTCTTCCTCTTCCTCTCATGATGCCAGAATATGAATTAAGCTGGTTAAGCCAAAAAAGGATAATAAAATACCCATATGAATTAAAAAAAAAAAAAAAAAGAAAAAGGAACATCTCTCTGATGTCAGGTATAAACTTCTTCAGGCCAGAACATGAATGAAATGGAGGGGCCCTGCAGCAAAGCTACTTTTCTGTTTGAACATTAGTTGAGATAAAAAGGTAACAAATATGCAGACAGAGACTTGCCATATTGGCCATTTATTTTTAATCAATGAAACATCTAAATTCATGGTAAGTCTGTTCCGTGCATTTTTCCCTCAGCTGTATTGAAGGTGATCAATTAAAACTTCTCCTCTCTGTAGTGAATATTTCTGGTGGAGCTCAGTCCTCCATGAAGAGTTTGCAAAGTGAACTTTTCTGACACACACAGAGCCATCGAGGGCACTGTTAGAGACCAGCAGCATCACCAGCCTGGTGCTGTGCTGGCACCCACAGAGTTCTAACAAGTTCCCTGCCTGACAACCTCAAAAAATAACCACCCTAAAACTCGTATAAAACTCATAAAACTCATACTCTCTCTTCATAGTTCGTCTCTAGTCCAAAAGTAGTCATCTATCTTTTTGGTATCTGTTTTCTAAGCACGTCTCCTTTAATTAGGTCCTGTGCTCTTCTCAGATTTGTTTCTTTGCCAATATTAAACAGTTTTCTGTATAGCAAGCAGATTCTAAGGCAGATGTCCAATCTTTCTGGATTTTGCTCACTGATTGTAATAAATTTATTACTTCCATGTAAAGAGAGAGCAAAATTCTTTTGTTGAGCAACAGACCTACACTGAGTGTTTGTAAAACCACATCAACACAGCAGGAGCTCGGAAGCATTAGTGGTAATAACTTCCACTGTGGCATTTCCATGTATTTTATTTCAGGTTTATTTCAGGTTTACTTCAGGGTTTTTTCTGTCTTCCATTTCTTTGGCCAAGGATTTGGCTTAAGCTTAAACTTTGTGTTACATGCACTCCATTCAAAAATGTTTGAGGAAACATTCAGGAGACTCCTCCAGAAACTCAGTACCCAAGGCACTCACAGTTTAGAGTGTAAATGAAATATATATCAATAAAAAGTTAGAACTAGCAAAGGGCAGACTTAAGTCTGGTTTATTGGAGAGTAGTCTTTTAACAGATTTACTATTGGATAGACACAGAACCAGATTTTGTTTGTTTCAGATACCAAAATATTCAAACATGCTTAGGGAAAGACCAGAATGAGGTTAGGCGGGAAGGATCAGGCTCTTGAGTGTTATTTGGCTCTCTTTAGGAACTTCAAAAAGGAATAAGCAGAGAATAAATGCCTGATTCTGTTTGAAGCTGGTGTCATCTGAAGAGGTGGATTCCCAGAGGTGCAGGCTGCACATCTGTACCTTGAAGGAGTCTCTGCAGACCCATCAGCCAATGCTGTACCTGTCAGCTCTCTGTATTGTACCTGGTTTTTACATATTATAAGGTCACATTCTATGTTCTTTATAAAAGACATGTGAGTAAAAAAATCCTGAACTATTATTGGAGGAATCTCTTTTTCTAAATAGAACCATTGTGAAAATCAGCTTCGATTTATGCCTTAATTATGCATCATAAGTCCTTTCTTATGCAACATGAATCTGTGCCAGGTCTGTCATACCTACCCCATACATGGGGTCATTCCCAATGGATGTGCAGTGGTTGGACTGGCTTTGTTTCCAGGCTGAAGAGGCTTTGGAGCACTACCATTCCCAGGGCCACCACTCTCCTTAGCTCTGACCACGCTCAAAGGGTCCATTGTGCAAACCCACAAATTCAATGAGCCTGCCTGAATGGATGGATGAAGTTACACATGGGGCGAGCGTTCAGGACCCAACTGAGCTCAACCAGGTTGTGCTGCTGTCAGGCAATTAACTTGCCAAAAGAAAGAAAATTGAAACGTGTCATTTAGGCCATTCTATACACTGTACACACTGGAAAGGAGAACAAAGTACATGCTCTTAACAGCTAACAGGAAGAGTATTTGTTTGTTTTCCTTTTTGTCCCTGTTAAGGCACTCTCAACATGCCAGAGCTGAGAACCTTTAATTTATCACCTTCCTGTGCTTTGGGGCTTTATTGCACTCAATGCTTAAGCTAATGCAGGTGGTCGTGCCCTGCTTTGCAGCTGCTTTTGCTGTTCTTGATGGTTGCAGTTCAGGTTTTTTTGGCCTGCTCCTGTTTCTTAGACATAGAAATTGATGCTTCAGTTTATTCCATTTACATTAATCAGTCTTTTATCATTTTATTGCCACTTCTCTGCTGTGACTCTAAAGGAAGAGCAATGTTTATTCCCTCTGCCCAGCAAGGTTTAACACTGATTCTCTGTGCTAAAATTGTTCTTTATTTCTTTATAATGCGGCTTCATCTATTGTTTACAGTGTATTTAGGAGCAGCAGAGACTTGATTCCTTTTAAACAAAATGTCTTCCTTCTTTCTAAAAGTCTCCTTGTATTTTTGTGAGGCACTAAGTAACCTGGTGGTGTTCAAAAAGGGTCATGATTATGAGCCCAGCAGAGAGGAGGAAAACGGTCAGTCTAAAAATGGTTCCTCTTACTCTGCAAATCCCCTCTCTCTGGATTCTGAGCTGTTGGATGGTAGTGACACAGAAAGCTTCTGGTAATCTTTATTGCACCTGTTCACATTGAAAAGTCAATATAACTCTGAGGGCTTAAGCTGGATTGCACTTTGATCACACATGTCGGTATCTATAGCTCCAATCTGGAAAGGAACCGCTGTGTGTATAGTACAATATTAATTATCAATTAAGTAATCTAGGGACTCAGTTCTATTTTTACACACTGTTTAGGTACTTCAGAAATCTTTTGGAATTTTCACAGGAGTGGGATTTTACAGGGATTTTTTTTGAAGGTAGTGATTGCAGTCATGGGGTGAAAGCATTTTGTTTACAAATAACTTACACAGGATTGGGGCTGGGTACCCCCATAACAGAAATTGTGTAGTGGAACACTTAACAGGAAGGACTATGATTGTATTTGTGTTAAATTACACTACAGAAAGTAATACCAAATTCCAGCCATTCCCATGCAAGTAGATGAAGGGTGAAATTAAAATTTTGCTGAAAATAATATGCTAATATGGAAATTAAGGTCATTAAATGAAAAGGAGTATGAAGAAACAAAACAATCAACTTGATAATAATTTTTTTAATACTAAAAGTTACAGCTTGAACACTCAAAGGGCTTTTCAGACATGGAATGTGAGCTGCTTGCATTTTCATGAGGCCAACTTTAAAATAATGTCCTTCCTGATTAGCACAGTGAGCATCATTGCATTTAATTGGGTAATGACCTCTGCTTAGTGAATGTTATAAACTAGAGTGAAATTTGAAAAGAGGTACAATAGCAAGCTGCAGTAATCATGTTTCTATTGGTATTGCCAATTGAAGATCATGAATGATAAACATTAAACCACAACATGTAAACAGTTTTTTCCCTGCAGAATTTAGGCTCAGACTGATCACTTGTCTCTCTTAATATGATTTGTCCTGGCTATTGAATACAAGGACTCCTCCCTCCCCCGATATCTCTTCTAATGTAATTAGCATCTAGTCAATAATGTTCAGCATTTCATTTTACCGCTTTAATTAACAAATTCAATTTGTTCAAACCGCTGTGAAAACAAATTAAAAGCCCAGTGAATAAAAACCTTAGTGCCAGAGATGTGTCTAAGGTGTTCACCAACCCTTCCTATGCTAAAAGATCATCTTTTGTGGTTTCTTTCCCTGTGTGAAGATGATGGGGATTTTCAAAACTTGTTCTGACTTTTTTCCACTGGAGCAAGCCCAGATTCATTGTGGTGGGGTTTGTCTGGATTTTCAATTGTGGCAGAGACGGTTTCACACCAAATGCCAAGCCCAAGGAACACAGCAAGGCTGTCTGGTCATGGTGCAGACACTGTAGATGTTGAACATTTAAGCATTTCCAAAGGTTCATCACCTTGGCTCTTGCTGTGCCTCTCCCTGCACTGTCGAGTACAAGACAGATTTTTGGTGCAAATGCTGCCTCCACAGCAGCCTGTGTGGGGCCAGGACAGAGCTGCTGCTTTCTGCTTCAGCTTTGAGGAAGTGGAGTCTCCTGAAGCTGCAGCACTGCCTACCCACGTTGGTCTCAGCCTCTCCTGTCACCACCTGGGAAGCCACCAAGGCTGTGACAGCCTCTCTGTCCCATATCATTGCGCTTGCCTTTCGGTTTTTTCCCCCAGTTTCCTTCGGAGATGACAGCATTTATTGTACAAACATTGTTGGAGCTCCAGAAAGGTTGAAACAATACAGATTGAGTTTAATAACTACTGTAAATGTCCCTCAAACTTGGTCAACAGAGCGGCGTGTATTTATATGCACAATAAACACAAACACACGCAACCCCCATACGGCTGTTTGGAGGTCGGCCTTCCCTTCCCAAAGAAGGTCACTGGCAACTGTGGGCTTTCTGCCAACATGAAGCATTTAGCTTTGCAATATTCATGCTATGGCTTTTTAATATTTACAGCTTTAGATTTGACACAGCTCTCCTTACGTATTTTGATTGCTTTGGCTTTTTCCAAGACCTTCCCGAGGTGGCTGTTTGAGAAACACATTTAAAAGAGTAAATGTTAGCTACTGAGCAGTGCTGGGGTTGGAGATTGAGGCTGCTGAGGTAAGTGTGGCACCTCCACCAGCCAGAGGGGCTCAGGAACATTTGTTGGTTGGGATTTATTTTGCAGATCAACATGGAAGCAGCGGACGGTGCACGGAGGCTCCCTCTGGGGCTGCTTTGTGTGGCAGCTGTGCTGTGTAACACACCATGAAGTTTAGGCAGTGAGTTTTCCCTCAGTTGGAGTGTCTCTCCTTTATTTACCCCTGTATAACCTAACTGCAATATCACAGAATCAAAGTCACAGAGTGGTTTGGGTTGGAAGGGATCTTAGAGATCTCTTCGTCCCACACCCTGCCATGGGCAGGCGCACCTTCCACTAGAGCAGCTTTCTCAAAGCCCCATCCAGCCGGGTCTTGGACATTTCCAGGGATGCAGCATCCCCAGCTTCACTGGGCAACCCATTCCTGTGCCTAAACCACTGAATATCCATGTATCAATCAGATGTCTTTGAGAGATTTAGTGAAAATTGGCTAGTGGGTGCAGCGATGGTAGAGAAGACTGACAGATCAATAGAGATTCTTACATAAACTTAATTCTTCAGGAAGCCAGGTTGAAAACACCTTCAGTTTGCTTTGTTTCCCTTTGCAGTGCCCTGTAGATGATTCATTATTTCTCAGTTTGGGAATGTATAGCATTTACTACTCTGTTGAGCTCATCTCCACTTTCATGTGCTCTGAAGTTCACTACACTGCAATTGACCACCATATTTTAAATTGTTTTAGTATGGCCACTCCTAAAATCGATCTAGTATTAGCTAGAACTTTACCTGTTCCTTGCTGTACAAGAAAAATGGTAGTATTTGCTGCAAGCTGAAGTCTGGAGGAAGTGAACCACTGAAACTTGATACCTTGTGGTGAGCAAGAATATGAAGTGAAAAGCATGATTATGTATTAATGTAACAAATGGATGCAAAAGCTTTCTCACATCTTCAGATGGGGGTGTTTAGAAAATAAATGTTCATATTGTCCATTCTAATTTCTCCTCAGCAGAGTCACCAATCCCTATCTTTCACTTAAAATTGCCATTATAATATTTAGCGACACATACTCGTGGTGTTGCCTGGGCAAATCTGAGTCTAGTGATTGCCTCTCTGCTCAGTTATGTATAGCTCCTGCCTCTCTATCTCTCTCTGTTTCCTTTATTTTCTCTTCTCTTTTTTTTCAAATGTAACCTCATGCCAAATGGTATAAATTATCCAACCATCTGTCCCCCTTCTTCAAAACCCTGAGGGAAAATAGATCTGAAGTGTAGCTCATTTTCGCCAAAAATGCCAGTTGTAATAGATCCTGACTTTTGTGTCCACTCATTTTGTAACTGGTGGGAAATCCCATAGCCTTGAATTTTTTGGTAGCTATGTCAGACCCTTTAATTAGCAGGTGGCCAGTATTGCCCCAGCTCAGCAATGGAAGCAGCTCCTGGACCTTCTGGGTTTAATCTCACCTGTGACCAGTAGAGGAGCTCCCCCTGCCTGTTACTTCTACAGCATTTTAAAGTGGATGAACCATTCACATTTTCCAGACATTTTCTTTGAGGTTTAAATAATTTCATCTAGTTATAGATCTGGGCCCACCTTAATTTTCTGTCTTGTAAAGTAACAATAATAAGGAAACTGATTTTGCTGTATGAGCCAATTTGCAAATCAAGCAGCCTTTACGTTATTTCCCTGTCTGCTGAGTTTCTGTGCCACGTTTTGCTGTCTCGCGCTCAGCTTTCCCCTACTCTGTCTTTCTGACTTGTCAGATGAAGCTGAAATGCTAATTGAAATCGAATGGGCCTGTCAACTGTGCTGCTCTCCCCCGGTGTGCTGAGCTGGTCTGTTCACTAACTGGGAGGATCCAAAGCTCAGGGAAGATGCTCTTCTTCCCCACGGCATCACATCGTGCAATGAGCCAAACCTGTGGTCCTGTGTAAACTTCCTGCTCTGGAGACATCCTCCAGAGCCGTGTCCATGAAACAATCTTCCACCTAACTGCTCCCAAAATGAGTGTGAGTGAAGGCAGCTGACCTTGGGACAGTTCTGAAGTCCTGGAAATTTCTTCTTTTTAGCCTGAGTTGTTGTTAAATGAGGAACTCATCAGCTATGCTTCCACCTTGCTCTCTAATATATTGCCTTGTCTTCTGATTGAAGAGATAAAGAGAATCAGATCTGAGATTAGGAGAGCTTCAAATGTAGAGATCCTTCAAAGATACCTAGCCCTGGTGGCATGGTGATTTATATATTATCACTAGAGCTCTGCAGCTGAGGTGAACTGAGCTACGTGGTCTTCCATACCTCATACATAAAAACCTTTTATCTTTCAAAGGGATCCATAGGGCTCTTACACCAGTCTTCAAAATCTATACAAGGTGTAAAAGAGCCCATGGTACATTGGGGAACTTGAAGGAAGAGGTAAAGCACACAATTTATTTCTCCTCATTAATAATGGCCCTCGTATTAGGTGAGAGCTTTATTACTGGGATCGTAGCCAATATTCCCTCACCACTGTTAATTGTATGTAGTGCTACATGAATAATACACCATCAACAGTACACTCCCAGAGTTTGCTGTGGTCAGTAAGATCTGTCCTGGCTGAACCCAAGGGTCTTAACAATAAACCACGTAATTCTGGTGGAATCCTGGTTCCCAGGATATGCATCTCAAAACCAGTTTTCATCAGTTTGAACCTCACCTATTGTCATTGCTGTGCCAGTACATTTGTGCCTTCAGTCAACCAGTGAAATATTATTGCAGTTTTGCAATACTTACAAAACACTTAGATTTTCTTTGACTTTCACTTCTGTTAAGCTGGCAGTGTGATAGGTGCCCAGTCATGACAAACACAAGTATATTAGCAAGCACAGAGAAATTCATAAGCGTTTTGGAATGTGAACCTCTGGTATCCTTTGAAAATATTTCCTTTGACTCTGTAGAAAGTAGGTTAGCTGGAATTGTTTACCTTGCTACCGAAAGAATTTCCAGATAGCAATTTTTAGTAAAACAAAATTTTAGTCCTTGAGCTTATCTGAGTGTGACAGCTCTTCCATTTCAGACAGATTAAGATCTTTTCCAAAGTACTCTGGATTGGTGGCTATCCAAGCATATGTCATTAGGCAAAAATGATGGATAGATATTGAAAGATGTGCTTTAGCACTCAGGTGTTTGATATTTATTTATTTTTTTCCTAAAGGGACTGGTTTCTGAAATAAATTTTATGCTTTAACTATGCACACATAGATACTCTTTTAGCAGAACTGTTTAACCCTGGTATCCCACAGATCTGTTTACTGTGTCCCCTAGCCCCAACTTCTGTGTCCCATAACCCCACTTCTTCCCCTTTTCACAAGAGGTTTTCCAGGAGATCCTCTGGGTGGAAGAAAAAAAAAAAAACAACCATGGCTTGTCTTGAGTTTTATGTTCATGTTGGCTATCAGGTATTGTTGCCAAATAAAAGGTCTGGAAAATGTAGACCTTGATGCCAGAGGGACACTATGTTGGATCATTGCCTTTGCTCGCCTCCAGACTTCAGGAGGAAATTGCCAGTTATTGAGACTTCAGTTCTTTCAAATGTCACTGACCATCAGGTTCAAAAGCAATTTTGTATGATCTGGATTATAACAACAGACAAACTGATAATTCTGCCTTGCTTCCACAGAAGGCCAGCATTTCCTGCAAAGACTTCATTTAATGCTTGCTCCAAGAGTTAATCTAGCAAGATGTGTAGAATCTGTTCGCCTTTAGTTTAATATCTGTAAAACAAAGATAATGGTGCACCTCAAAGGTGAATTGTCAAGATTAATCCATTAATTTTTATAAAGTTACTTTCAGCTTCTGAGATAGAAGGCTCTAAAACAATGCAAAGTATTATTCACACTATTATTATTTTATGAGTCATAACAAGACATTTCTTCCTCTTAGTAAGAATTCCAATAAGATCTCCTTTCTTTGTCAAACTGAGATGATGTTTTAAGTTCTCCTATTTCCTCAGAAACAAACTACAGTTGCTGGAGTTACCAATATATTTTTAAGAAAATGGCTCAATGTCCAATTCCTTTTTTACTCTTAACTGTGTTGATTTATAACCCTAATCTGACAGACACCCAAAGATTGATACCTTCCAATTAGCTGTGGTTTTGTAATGTCAGTTTAATACTGTTGCAATTTCTACAAGCTCAGGTTGATAGCCACCGTGCTGAAGCTGGATAATTTGTTTATTTTTTGGTCTTGCAGCTTTTGAGAGATCCATAATAGTGCATTAAAAAAAAAAAAAAAGAGAACTAATTATGTCTAATTGATGTTTTATGAAGGTATCTGTTCTAATAGCTTCAACCTGGGTAGGAAACAACATAAGTGTGTTAAATACATTAAAAAGTACAGATGCAAAGTTCCACGTGCAAGATGATCATTCCAAATCAAATGCATTAGCATAAATGCAGAAATCTTAGCTTGCTGCTTGCCTAACCAGTGCCAGATTGGAGTGACTTATAGCTATCACTCAGAAGCAGAGGAAGGTGTTAAGAACATGTTTAAATGAGAAGATGATGGCAGCTCTACAAATTTTGACAGTCAGTTTATCTGAGGCACAAGTTCCTTGCTCTTTGTTCTTCACCAGTTCCCAAGGGGCTTGATTTTGAGAAGTGCTGAGCACTTGCAGCTTCTATTGACTTCAAGTGGAGTTTTAAGTGTTCTGCACTTGTGAAAATCATGCCCAACTGGATTAACACAAAGAGGTTTTTCTTTCAGCATCGGCCAGAAATCTCTTTTCTTCCTACCTGACGTTTTCAGCAAAACACAGTTACCATTTCCTAGCAGGCAAAATTGTGTTATTCCATTATGTATTTCAGTTCCTCAGTGTCTCAGTGAATATGTGTTAGACTTTATTATGCATTTGTACCATTTCTCACAGAGTCAAAGAAATAAGAGATGGAAAAGACCTGCTAGGTCATCTGCTCTTGGTCTGCAGCAGTACAGCATTGTTCCTTTCAATAAGTTTTCTTGTGTTTTGTCTTTTCTAAATACAGGACACATCTTTGGTTTTTTTTTACAGTGACAAAGGCTGCACAAGAGTTTATTTTTCCTTCAAAAAAAATACCTATATTTGTAAAGAAAAGAAAGAAGAGTATTTTAATCTTCCCTGCAAATTGAGAAAGGGATTTCTTTTGATTTGACAGGCAGAGGCAGTTGCTGTCATTAAAAAGAGGGGTGTAAATGCATGATGGGATGCCTTGCAGGTTATATTTTGATTAAAAAAACCCAAACCTATGACTGCAGAACAGGGGAGATCTTTGTCTTTCTTAATTTCTGCTCTTTTGCTGTTTCATGGCCTCTGTCTGTCATGATTTCTGGATGTTTCTCCACTCTGGCTTGTGACCAGGGAGGCAAAATACCCCAAAGAATATATTCAACAGTGTGTTTTAGTTCCACATTCAAATATAAATCATGGGGCCACCCTCTTCCGGAAAAGTCACTGCAATAGACATAATGGGCCATAATTCTGCCATTAAATCCTGCCTGATGATAGGAAGAAGTGTAGTCATTCCAGTAATAAAACTGACTGCCCACTACAATATGGGCTTTCTCCCTCCCCATCTGCATTAAATATAATTATTGGAAGAACAATCTCTGGATGCATTTCAATAAAATACTTTCTCATAGTACTGTTTTCTAGGGCAAAATAATTTGTTGTCTGTGCTAAATGCCCTTATGAGACAAACTGTCATGTGAAATATTTATTTAGAGAATGAATCTCTGAAGTTTTCTGATATAATGTTCATGTTCTTTAAATTTTCATTGTTATATCTATTAAGATATAGTACCTGAAGATTTCTGCTTTTATTATTATTATTATTATTTAAATGACTGACTAAAAACTGAAGGAGGAAGATAACCTTTAATTTCTACTCCTTCTCAAGAAGAGGTCTTTTTATAGTTGCATTCAGGTCATTTTTTTTTTTTTTCCTTTGTATCATCTATACTATTAAATGGGGTTTTATTCCAATTCAGGAGACACTTCATCTTTAAACCTGTACTTACATTAACTTTTGTACATGGTTGCCCAGGCAACAATGTAATTGCATGAAACAATGGCATTCTCCTATGTACCATTTATGGCAAGTTTGCATTTGAAAAAACTTCTTCTCTTATCATCAAAGCAGAATTTGTAACCTTCTGACAGCTGAAGGGATGTTCAGGGGCCTTGATTCATATTCATTTTCCCTTGTAATTTTAATGGGTACCATCACCTTTCGTTTTCAGGGTGTTTCTTTGTTCCCCCCTATGATAGTCAGTGTTTTAAATGAAAATTCTAGAGCAAGCAAAAGAGGCTGGTTAAAAAATAGCTCCCAGAAAAGGCTGCAGGTACCATTCTTCCAGCTTGTAGCCTGTGAAATTGCCGCTGTTTAATTGATCTTCTATAAGCTTATCTTTCCAGTGAGATGTACCATCATTGTGCATTAATCAGCGCCTCCAGACATTATCACTGAGGTAACCAAGAGCTAATCAAGCAGGAATGGAGCTGGCAGACGCCAGGATGTCACGGGTGCCTTGCTGTGTACGAAGTCTGTCAGAGTTGCAGCTTCCAGAGGAACCTGTTTTCACAGAGCTGCAGACTTTGTGTAACCTTGTCATAGCAATGCAAGAAGGGGCAAAGCATCCTGAATATCAAAGAGTTGGGCCATGCAGGGAGACAGAGCTCCTGGAATCCTCTGGATGGTGAAAAACAAAGTTACTCTCCACTAATAACAACAACAACAACAGTGATGCTATTTAAGAACAAGCAAAATGTTGACAAGTTGATTAATTTTTAAATAGTTTTCTAGGGAAGAGAATCAAGCCAAGTGGATTTATGGTGGAAAAATATTCAAAATATATTAATCAGTCATTGCCAAGTGCCACTAGAAATTGCATTCCTGCTTTTTAATTGATTTTATTTTATACTTGCTCATCTAGAATAAAAGACCCAAAACAACCACAAGCCACTGAATTTTCCTGATCGTAATTCCTGACAGCTAAATACCATATTATGAAAAAAATGGAAGAGACAAACTATGTAGAGGTGTACCAGATTCATTTAATCAATTTACCTAAAACTGTGCTCATTCTTGCTGAAATATCTGTGCAATGCTTTTTTGTCAGCTGACAAAATCTGCGATTCGGGATAGAATGGAGCCTAAATTGCATAGGGAAGCAGCTGAAGCTTTGTGGCACAGGTTCTGTCATGTGAGATAATTTCCAACTGATGGCATGTCAGCGCTGCTTCTTTCTTGCTGGCACATCGATGCCTCTGTGGCATCCTTCAAAAATTTCCTCCTTTCTTCTTGCTGGGGGTAGTAGAGAAACCACTCCAGAGCTGGCATCAGCACTGGATGCAGGGCTGAGATTCATTTATGGGATTTACCCCAAAGATATCCAAGTGCACCATGATCTTATCCCTTCCTAGATTCGCTAGAAACCAGAAAATAGAGTGAGAAAAGGCTTTTCCCTTAAACAGAGGGTAAAAAACAGAGCCTGTGGTTGGATGCCCAGAACTTCCTTGGTGTTTCTGATCCCCAGCCTGATGCAGCAGCCAGGTTTACTCCCCACACATTTGTAACTCACTGATTTTCATGAGACTTCCAGTTGCACTGGAGGAAGAGAACTATTTTTGGCAGACATAGCAAAGTCACTGCCATGCAGTTTGATT
Source organism: Pseudopodoces humilis (assembly GCF_049639895.1). Classification (NCBI taxonomy): domain Eukaryota; kingdom Metazoa; phylum Chordata; class Aves; order Passeriformes; family Paridae; genus Pseudopodoces; species Pseudopodoces humilis. The sequence goes on along the minus strand of NC_142209.1, from coordinate 24,905,649 downwards.
TCTGCAGCTTTTTTCCTTCAGATTTTGATAAGTCACTATATTTTGCATGCTCTATTTTCTCCCCAGTTTCCAAGAAATTGTAAATTAAAGAAATACAGAGTGAAAACATTAATAAGCAGATTTTGCATAGTTTTCACTTTGTAATTCCACTGACTTTTGTTGATGTGTTCCAAATATAAACAGGTAACAGATCAAAATTTTCCCACTGAATACATATACAGTAAAAGTAAAACACTGAACCAAATTGCCTGCTGGCGTACATCCATTGACAAAAAGGAGTTTTGCCAGAAGGTAGTTTGGCTCATTACAGCTAGTAATTTGAGTATTAATAAGTGGAAAAATATTACTAATGGTTGCTAAGCTGTATTGATGACATTCTCAAAATTCTATTACTTCCCTAAGGTGAACCTGCCAGTGCTACCTTCCACCTCTCTTGGATTTCAGTGAGGATTGTACATTGTTGATGGTTTGCAAGGCCAAGGTCATTTCTGTTGGGTGGGAGGGAAGGATTGGTTTTGTTTAATTAAAAAAAACCCATGAAATAGAAATTCTGCAGAGGGATAAATGTTTCCCTTTCTGAATATAAACATCTTGGCATCACCTCACTGTTTATTTTCAAAAACTGCCTAAGTTTTGCTTCCATATTTATCTAACAGCAGGGGATCATTATCCTGTGACAAAGTTCTATTCCACTGACATTATCTCTTAATTAGAATTCATCCTTTTCTAGTTCTACATAGTCAGCCTGTAGTTCCCACAAGTCCCATAAAGCAATGCACATTTTTGGAGGCAGAGGGAAGAGGGAAGGTCCTACGGACCATTAAGAGCTGTTTAATAAGCAGCCTGGTGTGGAGAAGGCTGCTTTTATTCTACATGGGCACAACTATGCAGAATTTCTGATGAGGGCCAGTCTCTGCCTGCCCTTACATCATGCCAAGTGACTTGGAGTGATGTGCCAGGCCAGGAAGGAGGGCACTGCTACAGAGGAGAAAATGAATTGCTTGTCTTCCTTAGGAGAGCAGGAGAGGAATCGGCTCAGGGCTGTAATCACACCGCTCTTGGAAGGTTGTGGTGCTGAAGGAGGTAAAGAGCAGCTCTGTAAGGTGCTCTGCAGGGCATTGGGAATGTGCTCTGGGATTGCAGTCGTGAATGGCGTCATTCCTATTGCCAGGGAAGGTCACCCTGCTGTCCCATGACTCCTTTAGGAGAGACGAAGGCACTTGCAGCTCCCAAGGCATCTTTCCCTTCTCTCAGGAAGCCTGAGCAGCATTTTTCTGTGAGTCCCTTCACAACAGCAGATAAGCAACCTGACACCAGAACTATGTGTTTGGGTGTGTCAAACAAACAAAAAAAAACCCCGAAAATATTAATGTAGAGATGTTAAGGCCCTTGCTTCTGCATTGTGACTTGTGGTGATCTATTGCAGTTACTTACAGCATCACTAAAAATCATGGTCATGTTTGAGCAGAAAGCACTGAGTGAGAACACTAAAGCAGAAATCACAAATAGAAATTCACAGCTCTATTTCCATGTCCTCTGTTTCGGTGGGTAGAGATGTGAGTAGTCCTTCCTACTGGTGTGTGGACACACTGCATCTCCTGAACTAATTAGCATCTCATATCCTGGGTGTGCCTGGATGAACGAGAGCTGCAAAGCTTGGCAAAGGTGATGGAACACTCAGCAGCTGCTATATTGTGTCTTCACATAGTGTATTGCAACAAAAATCACAGCAAACAGACAAAAATCTATGAAAAACAATGGTTTTCCACAGGGTGGTAAGAACAGTGCCTGCTACTGTGTACTGTGAAAAAATCCACTGGTAGGCACCAGGTGTAACAGAGAGACCAAAAATATAGAAACATTCCCCTAAGATCAGCTCCTTGGATGCTTGTAAAGGAAAGCTGGAGTTCTAATTGCCTAACAAGTTTCCCATAATATTAAAGCATATGCTTCAGCATTAAATTATTTCATTTTAGCGATTGAGAGGAGACCAAAGGGAGTAACCTTACAGCTGTTTGCAGCAAGGCAGTGGGGCTTTTTCACATTTTCTTCCAAAATACAAGCTATTAGACATTGTTAAGGAAAGAACAATGGGGAAGATTGGTCCATGAGATGCATTAATTGTGGCAATTCCTAAGCTGGCATGATTTTATGAAATGGTTTCCTGATAATGTTTTGCTATGAAGTAGCTCAGGAGGATAAAAGAAATTTCCCTTAAGAGTCCCTGGTCTGTAAATTAGCCCATGTACAATTTCACTTAATGTTTTAAAGTGATTTTCCCAATTCTGCTTTTCACATAATTGTCATCTTCACTTAGACCCTGTAAACTTGCTCAGATGTTCAAACTCCCTCTCTGTCCAGAGAAATGCAAAAAAGAAAAACCACAAAAGAGACAAAAGCAAACTCCCCCCAAGTTTATTACATCCAGGACGTGGTGTCTAATTGAAAAGTTTGCTAAATTTATTTAATGATGTGGTGCTACTGAGAGCTGTTACAACTTCATTGCATTGAATTTTGCAATACGATACTCCATTGTCAAATATTTCCTTTATCCTCATTAAGGCTATGATTCATGATAACATTACATCATTTAGACAAGTTCCTGAAGCAGTGTTTTATTATTATTTTTAATTTATGAAGCATAGTTTCACTGCATCATCATACTTTATAACAATAAGGAAGGATAGAATATTAAACAACAAAATGCATCATATACTAAGGGATAAGTCCGTTCTTAGGAGACAGCATGTGTGAGGAGACAAAGGAGATGGATTACACACAGCTCAGGAACATCTGACAGCTTCCCTAAATGGAGTCTCTCCTTTTACAGGGGCTCACATTCCTTTCAGCTCTTTGTCAGTGTGTTGCTAGGTATTTAATGTGAGGATTCACATTTCTTGCGGAATCCTTTGATTCTGCAAACTTCAAGGAATCTTCAAGGAATCCTGTCTCTTTTCTGTGGCTCAGAGAATCACAGAATAATGGAATGGTTTGGGTAGGAAAAGCCCTTATAGCTCAGCTGGTCCCAAGCCCTCTGCCATGGGCAGGGCTGGCACTCACTGGATCAGGTTTTTAGGCTCTGCTCCAGCCTGGCCTTGAAGCCTGGTTTTGACTTCTGCTGTCCAGAGGATCTCTGCTGGACCATCCAAATTAACCCAGTTGTGGATTAATTACACATGGATGTGGCCAGGGCATTTCTCAGTTTGCAGAACAGAGACACAGCAGTGCAGGGTGGGCCTGGACCCTCTTTGACAGGGTGAAAATGTTGGATGGGGAGAGAAAGAACAGGGAGATTTGTGGCAGAGGAATGTGCTGCTCCTCCTCCAGTGTGGCAAGGCCCTCCAAGTTCCTGCTGGAGACACTCTTGGGGAGCCTAAAGCCAAATCTTTGTTTTGTGAACAAGGAAGAAATTTGGAGTGCAAAATTATTTCCCTTTAGTGAAAATTTGGTGCCTTTCCTGTGATTCCTGAAGAAAGGTATGAATTTCCTGACTGCAAATAGAGAGGAAGTCACTTGCCCTCCTCTGCATGTGTCTTTATTTTCTTACTGAATTTAAATCAAGATATATTTTTTGAAGAAACATAATTACAGAACTATGTGCAATTTGGTCAGTTTTTCTTTTCTTAATAAAAATTAAAATCTTAAAAATAGAAGGAACCAGTTGATTTGAACCCAAACACCTCAGTGTCATAGAAATCTTCATACTAAATTCACAAATTGAAAATATTTATTCAAATAATATACAAAATAGTACAAAAATCATATAGAAACTTTCACATATAGAAACTTAATGGATGTTCCAAGAAAAGAGCTGTACTAGCTTTGATCATGTATGATGAATTTTGCTTTTATTTAGGGGAGGGAACTCTAAGTTTCTCAGCAAGTATCGAGGTCTGTGACTGTGTATTCATCACACAATGCCAAACATCAAAGCACTTACAAAAAGTACAGCACTGAACATAGTGATATTTGTCTCCTTTCAAACACTGGCTGCTCCTAAATTTTTCCAATTCCATTTGTTATGAAAGGGAAGTATTAAAAGAGCAGATTTGGTGGGGTTTTTTTCTGTTTTGAAGTTCTCCATTAATGGTCATTATTTTCCTGCTTTTGTCCTTTTTTTTCCCCCTTGCAATTTTGCTGTGAGTGATTCTCTCTGTCATCTTGCCGTAAATTGATTAATACTGCCCACTGATGCAGTGCACCACATGGCTAATATATCAGTTAAATGGAAACAGCAAACACCACCTGCTCCTTCAGGCAAATGGCACTTTGGAAAATGGAATGTGTAATCAATAGAATTAAACCTTAAGCAAAGCACTGCAAACAAATCCAGGGGCAAGGTCTTCGTAACTGTGGTATGAAAGGTTTCTCCTTTTTTTTTCTTTTTTTTTAAATTATCTCTTTGGCTTCCTTTCAGTTTATCAATTATTCTCCATGTATTATGTAGTATTATCACTGTAACTTTTGTCATACAGTTTGATACTGCTTGGATCAAAGGCGATTTTTCTTACATGAGAAGTTTTAGATGGGTCTGCTTCCCATTGTCTGTTGGAGATACACATTCTTGTCAATGGCAGTGATAGGTAATAGGATAAATCCTTCCCATTGATGGTGAGATAAATGCTGCTTGAATTTAACTTTCAAATCTGCTAGAGACTGCTTAGCATTAAGGCATTTTCCTCGTTGTGAGCACTTTAAAGATTAAGGATTTGAAGACCAGACACAAAAGACACACAGAAACTTTCAGCTGATGTTAGAATGATCTCCCCCTAATAAATATTTTTTAGAAACAGCAGCACTGCTCAGCTTTACTTCCCCAATGGAAGAGTGAAATTTTAAGATGGGTTTTTACAGGGAAGGGCAATAAATACAGAGGACGAAATAAGAACTTGTGCAATTTGCACACAAGGAGAGAAAAGGATAATCTGTGCCTGAGATCATTTGAAAGTAACATTCAGCTCCTTTGGGAGGGCGAATCATCACTTGGGAGACTTTAGGCTGCCTAACAGTGTCTAATAACTGCTTTAGTTCAGCAAAGAAATAAGGAAAATGAACTCTGCCCTTCTAGGGAGCCTCCCACGGATCAGAGCAGGCTCCCAGCACACCTTCCACGTCCAAGCAGTGCCAATGGCTGCAGACACTTCACAGATCTGTAGGTGAGAGCTCACGCAAAGCTCCTCTCATGCCATATTCCACACCTGTAAATTGCTGCCCTTGACGGAGCTGTGTTTGTTTAGAGATGCGTTTTGTCTCAGATAGAGCCTGTCAAAAACGCGAACCAGGCCAATCATCGGGGCGCGCATCGCCCGACGGACACGGAGCCAGCTCCAGCCGCACCAAAATAGCCCAGGTCTATCTCACTCCTGCTTCTAACAACTCACAGCAGACTCCATTCTCTGTTTGTGGTGCAGCAGTAATTACGTTCTCGCTGGCAGCGTGTCGGGTTTGGTTGCCAGGGCCCAAGCACCGTGTAGCAAGTGTTTTGGTAATGAATAAAGACGGCAATCAGCAGCAACCTGAGAGCTCGCTGAATGAGACAATCTGGCGGGCACTGAGGGGGTCCTGCTGGCCTGCTCAGATGGGCAGCAGGCAGGGATGAGATAATTGATAGGAAAGGGTAATGAAAGGAAAGGAAGTGGGGGGCGGGGGGGAGAGGAGAGAGCAGATTTAGAAAATAGACAAAGACTTTGACCTTAAAGCTAATGGGCTACTTAGGATATTATTTTATAAAGACCAGGATAAAATGAGCTGGCAGATGAATGTCAGCATAAAATAATCCTTTGTGTGTGTGTGTGCACAGGCACATGTGGTGGGTGGGGAGGCAGGAAATCCCCATGTGCAGATCTCAGATGATTTCTAGGAAGTGATGGAAGCGACAGGAATGGTTATCCATAGGATCCATAGGATTGCAATGTCCTCTTACCTACACAGCCCTGCCGGGATGTTTTGAAGTCAGGGAAAAATTCAAGGCTTATACTATTATACTTTATACTATAAAAAATACTTAGGGAGGGATACGACCTAGAGAAATGCATGTAAATATGGAAGGGTTTCATATTTCAGAAAATCGAGTCCTCATTTGAGACATATTGCATTCAATAAAAGGATTTCACAGATTTTTTAAGACCTCGAACTATCCTTGCTTTGAAAAACTGTGTGAATATTTGTCTTGCCATCATCAAAATTATGAAAACCCAATAAAAAAACCCAGCACATTTTCAATTATATGACCTGGAAAAGGAGATACTTTAACAAATGAAGTTGTATATACCTTTCTTTGCAAAGAAATATTTTTTTAGGGTGAACTCTTGCAATATAATTATTCATTTAGCCTTCACAGGCCCAGAAAAAAAATAATAATACCCAGAAAAAATCCATAGTCACAGAAATCAAACTCCTCCCAATACACAAGAGACAGATTTGTTTCTTGAGAGCTCTTTCCCTGTAATTTTGCATCCTTCTGACATTAGGCATACTTCCTCACAGCCTTGTGGGCATAGGAAAAAAACCACGTTTTTATATTGTTGTTTTACTGAAGGTAGATAGATAGGTAGGTAGATAGATAGATAGATGATAGATAGGTAGATAGATAGATAGATAGATAGATAGATAGATAGATAGATAGATAGATAGATATTTTAAGGATGGGCACAGGGTTCAAGGAAGACAAGGTAATAAGATGGCCACTGAACCAAGTGGGAATATTTTATTCATGGTAATACTTTGTTTTCATCCTCTTCTTACTTCAGGCATATATTTTTGGTTAATATTGACAAGCCTGTCAGAGCCAGGCCCTTGAAGATTTCCTCTTCACCAATTATCTGTTTCTTTGTTTGGTTTTTTTTTGTATTGTTTAAACGCATCATGATTTTTAAAACACGCCATCTTTTCTAGGTACTCAGGTAAGATTCCAGGAAGATTTTTGGTGGTTTACTGACTGTTAAATAACACAGGAGTGTGGGATTTGCTGTGTCACATGGACTGGAATCTCTTCAGTTCTGCTAATTCAGATCATCTTGATCCGAGGTAATGCTTTTGATAGGAAACCTTGGCATTGGACGTGGATTTCAAAGGGCATATTCCTGGTGATTCAGTAACTAATGCTGCTCTTCTGAACTCACTCTAAAAAAGTTGTTACAAAGTGCACAGCTGTGCTGGATGTTCTTGGCTTTGGACAGAAGGAAGCAGCACTTCAGGATGTTTGCTATTGAAAATGTACTGTGCTGGGGAGAACTTACCCCCAAACACAGCTTTTCCCTGCCCAAATTTCAAACAGAAATGGTATTCTGCACTTTCTGGGATTCTGAAAAATTTCATGCTGTGCTGCTGTGTAGAGTTCATCGGTGCACTGCTTTCTCAGAAATATGGGAACATGTTAGTGATAAAAGAAATTACTTCATGTAGGGTTTTACAAAGTGCTCTGGGATCCTTTTGATAAAAGATATTATATCAGACATTATGATAGGTAGTACTTATTAATACCTGTCATATTGTGACTTTCTCAATCACTTTTATTCTGCTTGGAGCAGTCAGTCTCAGGAAACTGTGTTTTACCCAATTTACCATAATTGTGATGTGACCCATATTGTACCCGTCTCCTTCCCTAGACCTTTGGAAATATATTATAGATGCTCTCCATGACCTTTCCTAAAAGCTTTTTAATTGAAATGTTGTCATGAAGCTTCCATATTTAAGGTAATTTTGTATTTTGATGGCCTTCAAGCACAAGCTGAAGGACTATTGCAAAGAGGGAGGAGGTAATGAAGTTGGTTTTTATGTTGGCCCCATTTAGGGCTTTGCTGATCCTGCCAGAATGCTGCATGGTCTAAGACACATGTCAGATTCATCTCCAGCTTTTGGTTTTACCAAATAAATGCAAAAGTGCAAAGACTTCCTACAAACCCAAATTACACACAGAGACTTCTTGCAATAATGTATCATAAAGTGTATTTGGTTTTGCTGTTCCATTTTTTGCTCTCTGGAGTGTAGGAGAGGTTGTGACAAGGCTTCTGTATTATTATTTTTGTAACTCTCACCTTGGTTGGCATTTGTGAAGTGCTTAGCATAAAAAGTCCTGTTTTCTTTTTAGGACATTATGGTACTATAAATTATTATTGTTAAAAACTGCAATATTTGTGGCTTGGAAAAATGAGTTTTGATTAAAATTATTGTCCAAATATTTATGTTTGAATGCTTGGGTGGAGGCTTTTGATCTCTACAAACTCTTATGTTACAATCTTGTAATCTGTGAGGTACTTCAAATATATTTTCTTAGGATTGTGGATCCAGAAATATTGGCCAGGGCTCTAGATTGGGTAAGTCATATTTAAACAAGAGAAGAGAAAGCTACACATTTAGCAGTGGCTTCATTTCAAAATAAACATTCAAGTCTATTTCCTTTTGTACATAACACAGAGGACTATAAAAATCAGCACAATAAGTAGGCAAAAGAACAGGAAAAGGTGCCTTTTCTATAGGCAGGAATTTTTTAGATAGTAAATTTTGATATTGTTCTATCACAAGAAAAGTCAGACCATCACAAAATTCAGAAAAGAAGGTTATTTATTCTAACAGGGAAAAATGGTGGTTTACAGTCCAGAACTGAATTTATTCATGGTACAGCTTCTGTATTGGGGTTTCCAGCAGTTTCATCTTATGACCTTCCACAGGTGAAGAACCACAGAATACGCAGAAAAGATCAGTCACTGCAGATAAAAAAAATTCTGCAGTGTTGCTTGGACAAAAGAATTATTCATTGGGCCAGATTCTCTGTTGTGTAATTTTCCTCAGCTGTATTGAGATCATTGATTGATTTTTATTGACCTTATTTCTTTGACTTCATCGTGGGTATTCTGATTTACATCAGCTCAGGATCTGGCTCTTGGTACTTAATTTGCACAGTAAATTTCAGAAAGTCTTTTGAAATGGAATCTGCAGTGTAGTTAATGGGAGCTGATGCTTAACTCTGGATCCTTTCCCAATAGCCTGATATGTGGCACTAAACATTATGGGCCAAGTTCTGATTTCACACTTTTCGCCAAATTCCTATTGACCCCAACAGGAGTTTCATGGGAGAAATGATAGCAGGATATATCCTATTATCTCCTGAGAAGGTCAGTGTTCTGATAAAAGTGGATGAAGCTGTCTTTTTCATAGCTGTCAAGCAACTTGGCTTAATGCAGTGATGAAATCTCACCATGATAATAGAGAGCTGGCATGCCTGCCTTGGTGCACCACATTGTAGCTGACCATGAGTCCTTGTCCTTGCTTTATGGGATGGCTGAAATTCAGACCTTCTGAATGAGATATTAGTTACTGGAACTGTGAGCAGCTCCAGTCAGAGGAAAATGTATGCCTCTCACACCAACATTTGTTAACCATTTATATTTATAGTTGTATCAATTCTTTGCTGAGTTTTTACTCCCGTGTTTCCTGTTCTGTGCATGATGAAGGAGGCCCTTGAGTAGATTTTTGGATCTCAAGTAATAGTAGCATAATAATTACAATTCAGACACTGAACAGCATTAGGTGACAGAGTAAAATCAATCCATTGCTGGTCACTCAACATTTGTTGTACCTCTGGCAAAGAATAAAGAAAATATCCTCTGCATTTGCTATAGCTGTTATTTATCTTAGTGCAGTTCTGTGTTCCTCCAGTTTGAGTCTGTGAGTTTTGTCTGTCTCTTGATCTCCCAATTTGCTCTGTGTGTGCTTGGCTAATGCTGTTTTGACTGTTTTGTGTTACCATGCAAGGAGACCTCTTGTCCACATAAACCACCAGAGGAGGGTGGAAGAGTATGAAGTCAGAGCCACTAAAAGTCCTGGTCCCTTGGCTCAGTAAAGGCTCAGGCACGTTTGTCCCCATTTGGTGCTTTTCTGGCCCAGTCTTTATTGTGACTCTGTATAAAAACCTGGTTGTTTTGCCAAACCACTTCTTCAAGCCACTTTTCCAAGGACTTTGATGCACTTCATTTGCTCCTTCTAAAGGGCAGAAGATTCAGATGTTTTTGTCCTGATGGTTCTTGGTGTCCTTTAGTTTGTATTTCAGCTTCTAAAATTCTGTGTCAACAGAACCCTTCACATGAGCTCTTAAAAGAGTGACGCATATGTGGGGGAAAGGCTGTGGGGTGCCTTCTGTGGCATTTAAAATTCTTTCCTTTCCTTAGCAAAACTCAAAAGGAGCTTGCTGCAATGCATGTTGTTACCCAGAAAAACAGGAAAGGTCAGTAGCTATTATTTAAGTTGTTTTTTTTTGAAGTATGTATTTTGGGATGCTACATATCATTTTAGAGCAAAAGCATCATCAATCTTGGTACCTTAGTTTAAGAACTGGAGAAATGATGGTCAGTTTTGTATTATTGTCTCCTGAACAGAGTTGGCACTATTTGCTGTTATGTGTGTGAACAGCTGGCACATGCTACGAGCACAACTTCCCTGATATAAGTGATGGATGAGGAGCACCATCCTCATCATCATGGCTTCACCACTTCACCACAGTGAGACCAGAACACTGTACAATAGATTTCCCTATTTGCATATATGAATAGAAATATATATGTGAAATATATATATATATTTATGACTAGAATATATATGAATAGAAATGGTGAAAGGGGAACCTTCCCCTTGTGCCATGGGGAATGGAGAAAGGCAGGTGAGTTTAGGTCAGTTTTGTCCCTCATTTTCACTGATGATCCAAAGCCCTTCACATGTTTTGAATTTCTTTACAGAACAAGGATTTTTCTTTAGAGAACATTGGTGTAAATGGAAGTAGATATTGTTAGTGAGCTGCGATAGCTACTGGCTGTCTGGTTTGGATTAAGGTATTGGCCTGCCTCTGCAGATGTCTACAGCCCTAACTGATCCTTTTTTTAGCATTTTGCTGAGATTTTCTCTAAGCTAGGAGCTTGATCTGGGGTTTTCTTGGTAATCAGTGAAGAAAAAGGCACTTCCATAGTGAATTTGATCTTAGGTTGGCTCAAACGCTTTCTGGAGGTGTGTGTCTCTCTCACTTAGCTGTTTAGGTTGCTTAGGGTGACTTAACTCCTAAATAAGGTGTATCAATTCAGTTACAAAGGAGTGTGACCTCCTTAACCTAATCCAGGGATGAATGGATCTAAAGCAGTGTAAAGGAGAGGGCACCAGGTTTTCTTTCCTGGAAAGGAGCCCTGATTTTGGGAAGTACTTCTGAAGTACTCTGGAATTTTTTATTTTTCCCCTTTGAGATGTGTGCTCTAAGGCTGTAGTGTGTCCCCAGGCTTTCTTAGGAGGAGGGGAATGGCAGGGGTGTTTGAGGAGTGGTGATGTTTAGGTAAGACCTGATTTCTGACAGGCCTTGTATAGCTTTATTATTTCAAAAGAGGGCTGGTGAAGTGAATAGCACAGAGGCTTCTGTCTAGGCTTCCTTTTTGGGAAACAATGATCCCATCAGATTGCCAGTATGACTCATGTGGGGGTTTGAATCATTTTTATTGCACTGCTGATGACGGCTTGGAAAAGTCAAGCTTTGGTCATCAATTCATTCTACATCTTTTATATTGACTGACTCTTGTATATCAGAAACATGGTCAGTTAGACACTTTTATGAGTGCAAGGAAAGATGTTCTGTGTAAATAACGTATAGTCAAGAATAAAAAGCCAAATGTGCACATAGGACCTGATAATAGGAAAGTATGAAGGCTTTAAAGCTGTGTTTTGTTTGTAGTATACTAAATCAGAGAACTGGATAAAGAGACTCTTCAGCTGAAAGAAATAAACACTATGTTAAAGCATTGAAAAGTTTGAATATTACACAGAGCCACCTAGTTTCTGAAACAACTGAGAACAGTCCATTTCATGGGAAAAAAATATTTAAAAGCTCACCAAAAACCCCAAACCCAAGTACTAAACCTCTCCTTTCCCTTTCTTTGTTTCTTTTCTGTCCTGAATTGTTTTCCAAATATTTCCATTGTGGTTGTACAGAAGGTTGGGGTGGAGAGGTAGGAAATCAATTGTATTATTTTAAAGTAGGTTTTTAATAGCCTGGCACTGGTTATACTGCTTAGGCAGCAGCATAGGTTTGCTGTAGTTTTCCCCAGGATTTATTTTTCACTTTATAGCTCTTTCTTTGCCCATACTGCAACTATTTAACACCTCTCTCTACAAGTCTCCCACCTGATTTCTTTTATAAGTCTCAGCTACCCTTTACAACTTCCATTTGCTTTACCTTGAAGCCTTGACTGGGAAGATTTGAGAATATCAGGCAAATATGGGTTTGGGAGCTGAGAGAAAACAAAAAGATTGATTTCTCCCTACAAGTTCTGCAGATGCTGTGTGACCTGTCAGGGATACAGGGCAAAGGGATCTCCATGTGGGATGAGAACCAGAAGAACTCATGGGGGAGCTGATTTAGTGCCCTTTTCCCCATCACCACTCTGATTTACATCTAATTCTGTTTAGAAGCAGAAAGTAGTTAAATTTGTGGGTTTAGACCTGAAAAATCACATGGCTTCTTTTGCAAAAGGATGCTAAAATTTATTCTATTTAAACACCTCAAATGCCTATATATAAATACTATATTTGAGGCTTTTTATCTCAACATAAGCTAAATATCAGAATGCTTGTACTTTCCAATGAAGATTTTTTTCCCACTTTGGCAGTACTTTAACCACTCCATTAGACTGTGTTTTAAAATCTCAGTAACAAGCCTTAAGAAATGCTCCAGGAAAACCCTGCAGCAGAGTCTGAGTGTGTTTATCTCATTTCACATTAGTTAAGGGTAAGGCTTGATGCAGTCCCATTATAATCAGTGGGACTGCTCCCATTAGTATGGCAAGCAGGATTTGGCCCTTTGTTTGTGATTACACATTCTCTGCCTGGTCTGTTAGACTGAAGGGTATAATAAAATTAAACTATTGGATTAGAATGGTAATTTCAAAACACAAATCAGGAAGGGAACATGATTACATTTGGTTTTGGAGGATAAAGGGAAACATTCCTATTCTTGGTGTATCTAGGCTGCTTAATGGAAGTAATTGTGTGTATCCAGAACAAGAATGTGAAAAACTGCAGAAATATGGAGAGAGAAATGTGCTCCTAAAAAGAAGCAGAAAAAACCCCATGAATTCTTCTGATTCTTCTTGATGTGTAGATCAGCAAACATTTCTAAAAGTTACCAAAATCATTAAGAGCTGTTCCTTCATAGTTTTTATCCATACAGGACTAAGAATAATTTTTCAGTTTAAATAGCCCTCTTTATCAAAAAAAAAAAAGAAGTCACCTTCTTGTTTTCTTAATAATCTAGGATGGTGACTACAACATGATGTGCTCTGGAAGGGGAAATTAATTCCAGTTTAATTTGGTATCAGGATCTTAAAAGTTCATCCATCCCTGTTTTCCTCCAGAAGATGATGAGAGCATGGTTTGCAAAGCAAATGCCCTCATTGAGCAGTTTTCTGTTAAACCTGGTGTGCAGTGCTAGGAGCTGGCTTCCACAGGGCATCTTGGAAATTATTGAAAATTGCCTTATTGAATTATGCACATTTTGGATCCATCTCCAAGCAATTTGCATTTCAGCTTCTACAAAATTCTTTGAAACATAACAAATTAAGCTTCTGTGTTTTCTGTCAGGATAAATAGCATAAACCTCATTTAGCAGACAAGCAGAACTAAGGCCACAAATGATTCATGCTCTCCCATCTGCACTTGGGTATCCACCACCCTTTCAGCCCTAAGAAAACCATTTTCCCATTGTATTTTTGGTTTCCATTCCTCTCTCCACTGGTCCCTGACACTTCAGATATTTTTGCACTATAATAGACTCCAGTATCCTTTCTCTGCAACCCCCTAAAAACATGTCATAATACATTTTTTGCTCAACTTATCTCCTTTTATTTTTAAACCTACCACATAAAGGTGCAATCTGCACATCTTTCAGAGAACATTCACTTTTGCAGAGCAATATAGAAACATCAGAAAGGCCCTGCTGAGGCAGGCAGGGGTCTGTCTAACTCAGGGCACTGCTTCCCACAGTGGCAGCAAGAGATGCTCAATAAGGAGGGTGGATCAGGCTGGCCACTGCTTGCAGTCCCTTCTCTTCTCAACCTCTCAGCATCCACCAGCACTGGATTAGGGATATTAAAAAAATACATCCTCACCTATTCACTTTGGGATCTGTTTGTGGACCTAATGTCCTTAGAGTTCTTTTTGAACTTACCAGTGCTATCTGTCTCCATGGCCTCCTATGGCTACAAATTCCAGAAGTTTAGTACTTGCTATTTAAACACTATAATTTTGTCTGGGTTAACCCTGTGCTTCACCAGTTTTAGTAAGAATAATGGCACCTGGTTTTAAATTGGGAGATTTGGTGAGCAACAATTCTGTTTTCTGATTCCATATCATCTGCAAGCTCCAGGATTTTGTAACCCTCCATCCCATCTTACAGACTTCTCTAAAAGCTGGAAAAAAATCAGCATTTTCAAAATCTCCTCATTAGGCAGCTTCTTCATCATTTTACTCATTTGTAACCCTTCTCTGTACCCTCTCTCCTTCTGCTATGTCATAAATTCATAGAAATGTAGAATCACAGAATGATTTGGGTTGGGAGGGACCTTTAAAGACCATCCAGCCCAAACCCCCACAATAAACAGGGAGATCTTCAACTCAGTCAGGCTGTTTAGAGCCCTGTCCAACCTCACCAACTGTTTCCAGGGACGGGGCATCCATGACCTCTGTGGGCAACTTGTGTTTTTCCACCCCCACTGTAAAAAATGTCATCCTTATATCTAGTTTGAATTGATTCTTTTTTTAGTTACAATCTTTTCCTATTTGGTTTCCCCCTTGTCCTGCTGTTACAAGCCCTGCTGAAAAGTCTGTCCCCATCTTTCTTACAGGCCCCCAGTAAATACTGAAAGCACAAGAGCTTTCACTTCTCCAGGCTGGCCAACACCAAGACTCTCAGATCCATCCTCCTGATCATCTTTGTGTTCCTCTCAGACTGATCCACATCCTCCTTCTGTCCCAGAGCTGGATGCAGTACTCCACATGTCCTTCCTAGAGTGCAGGAACCAAACACAGGATTCAAAACATTCATGTTCACAAGGGTGTGTATAGCAGTAAAATCATTCTGGCTTGTATGCAACAGCTTTCCTGGTGGTTCCCAACATCCTGTCAGGGATTTTTTGGCTGCCATTGTAGCAAATACAAGAGGGCAGTGAATATTTGACATGTTTTTTCTTAACACAGAGGGGGAGGAATGGAAAGAAGTAGTTTACTTAAGCTTTAAATTTTTCAGGATGGAGTCTTTAAATAATCATTTGAACACAAGCTACAAACTGAGCCATTTGACATTTTTCTAGTTTTTTTACAGGTCAGGGATTTTCTATGCTCACAGTTTAAAAAAGCAACAGAAATGCAGTTCCAATGGTGATTAGGATGGTTTATGGTTAATGCCAGAGGTTTATGGGTAGGAATGTCCAATAGAGTAGGTTATCTTTAGTCTGCCTAAAGCAGCTTCTGTGTGGTTTATTCTTGTTGTTTTTCAAATTAAGTGGTACTGAAATGGGACCAAGATTTGAGAAAGTGAACAGAGAACAGGTAGAAAATGTCTACTCCATTAAAATGATACTCAAATATATTAAAGGCTCTGTCATTCTAGTGGCCTATGGAAGACATTTCAAACTCTTTGCAAGCCAAATAAAATGATAAATATCTTCCCTTTCCCTGATCTGCTTGCAGCTGTTGCAGCCTTTTGGTGTGATTTACTTACAACACTTACAGCATTTTGTTAAATCAGAGAGACAGAGTAAGGACTCCAGGGGTGGAGTAAAGGGGATCCTGCACCAACCCTTCCCCAGACCCAGGATTTGCCCCTGGGACTTGCCTGGAGAGGCAAGAAGAGATCTGAGCTCTTTGCAGAGAGCTGGCCTTCCCACAGTGAGTGAAAATCATGTTTTGCTTCACCCTACTGGGAGCCCTGAATAATTTGCTCATGGTTCTTGCCTGACCTAAGCAAGCGGGACTAGGTGCAGAACACAAAAAGACAGAGTGTTGTCTCTCAGTGTTTTTTCAGGGCATGTTAAAAGGGATGACCATATTTTTCAGCCTCTCAGATGGCTAAAATCAGAATTGCCCAGAGGTCCACATTCTACCCTAATGGAGCTGTACATATACTAAGGAGGACAGGGAGCTGGGTAGAAAAGAATATTCCAATCTCTGTTCAAAATTGAGTAAAGCAAATTTTATGGCAATTTTTTAATATAAAGAATGCTGAAACTGTATTTTGATAATCTAGTATGTTGCTGAGAAAATAAAAGAGGACTATACAAAAATATATTTATTCTCATGGTAACCCCTTTGAGATTGTCAAGTGTCCTCAGGTGAAGCTGTATAACAAAGACATAAAATTGTCTCCCCTACTTGCTTACAACTCCCAGTGATATCCATCCTTCAATTTCTTTGTCACCAAGAGAAGTAGCTAGTTAGCAATTAAACACATTGAAAAAAAGAAAATGGACTGAAAATATTAATTAAGGATTAGGTACAGCTTGCTTAACTGAACACGTGCAAATACTGTGGGAAGGAAACACGGAGTTGCTATACAGAAAATGACCTACAGAGTTTGCTCTGCTAAAGACTCCAAAGGAATCAAGGAAATGAACACAGCCTGTAGAAACTGCTGGGGCTTGTTCCCATTAGGTCTCTGGAATTTATAGTAATATCTTTTTAAACACAGAATGGTGAAACATTTCCATGCCCTGTGTTAGGCTGGAAAGATATATCATTATTTTCAGAAAATGGAAGAGAGAGCTTGAAAGTCTTTTAAACTGGGACAACATTTTAGTGTTGTATGAAACAGTAATCCAAGCAAAGGCAACAGATTCAAACAAAATGTAAACCAATCTTACCTTGCTATAACCCACAGCGTTCCTAAAGTCATTCTGGAAAAAGAGCCAATAGTAAAGGAAATCATTTTCCTTTTACGGTACCTGATATAGACAAATTCAGAAAGCTCACAGTAAAAGCCTATCTGCAAAAGCCTCAAGTTTCATGAAGTTTCAAGGAAGGCAATGCCCTCTGAGCCAGGAGTGGGTGCTTAGTGGTAGGATAAAGCACTACCTTATGCTCATCTACAAAAAAAAACCAATAATTGCTCAGCTCTGTCTGGAAAACAGACCTGAACATGAAAACTGCCACAATACTTGGGTCCAGCAAGGCACCAGTGGAGTTAATGCATTTCAGCTGCATAAACTGCAAATATATATAACATGGCATGTATAGAAAGGCCACTGAATCTTTAAAGGGAAACAGGCAGAGCTAATAGGTTTCTTTGAATATAAACATCAGTATATATTTTCGTGACTCAACTCAGCATATTCTATATGGGTTGTAATTTTAAAATTAGTGGTTGAAGGGAAAGATAAGCACCATCAATAAATTAAACTGTAACCCAGCGGTTTAGTCATGAAAGGTTAAAATAAACTTGCTTGATTGATTATGAATTTTAAACAGTTTTTCTTCAATGTAATCAGTGCTCTACCAATGTCATTGCTCATTAAAGAAAAGATTTTCATTCCAACATTTGATTGAGGATGTTTTTTCTCATTTGCATTTTGCTTTCTACCGAGTAAGCATCTTGCCTTCAGAATTATTAGATTTTTTCCCCCCTTGTCTGTCCATAAAAGCCGTAAAGTGGGATGGAGCAGTGATTTAGAGGGATACTACATAAAGATTGAATGAAGATATTGACTACAGGCCCTAATGCAAACAGGACTGTCTGATGGACTGCCTTTGACAGGATGATGGAAGGGAGCCTTGTGGCCTACTTAGCTGCCCTTCTAATTGGCCTTTATGAATATTTAATGAAATCAAGATGAAATTCAATCAGAGCTTTTACCTGCTGAATCTTAGGGAAAAAAGCGGGATATTATTAGATTTTCCTAGCCCTTGTATACAATAAAACTGTACTGAAATGTCTGTGTGTTAGGCAGGTGGCTGAGATATGCTTTTTATCCAGGGACTTGGTTTCTTCCAAAGGAATTAACCTTTTTACCACAAAAAGCAGCACGATTTTCCATTTGCATGCATCACTGGTATTTTATTACTGGCATAGTATAATGTTTAAGCCATGAACAAGCAACAGCTATTCCCTTTGAAAACATACCCTTAGCAAATTCTTAGTCTATGCCAATTTGAAGCCTTTTAGGGAACTTTGAGGTCATATAATAGTTTCAGAACTACATAATGCTGTAGCCTAATATTTTGTGCCACATCAGTTGATTTATGAGAGAGAATTTGCACAATCTCATTTCTCAAACATAATCTAGGTTGCATCAATAACATTAAATTATAGCAATGAGGTATAAAACAGTCTGACAAGCTCCTGCTGTAGTACACTCTTACATTCATTTAAATGTAGATTTTGTTTTTCTGAGTAGAATGCCAGAAAAGCTTTTCATAGAAGCACAATGGACAGATTAATCTATAAATGGTAAATTCAGCACTGAAGGAGGTTTTCCCCATTTTCAGTTTTGTGAATTTTATCTTTCTCCCCCAAGATAAGCTGTTTATTCACAGTATGCTGCTTTTTATGCATTTTCAGTATCATTTTTTTTGGACAGAAAGGAGTTTGGTACTTAGAGATAAACACAGCATGTTAATACTATGCAATGCATGAGTAAAACCTTACAGATGTGACTAAATAAGAACATTTCAGTATCGTTCTTCCTTTCTCTAAATAAATAAATTTTGTTTTGTGGGCACCAGGAATGCTCCCTTGGGTCACTAATGCTGATGTCACCAGGTATAGAACACACCCTTGGAAAACAGTTGCAGGTGCATGGATGAATGGATACCTGGCTTCCCTCAGTTTGTAGGTATCTGTAACTCTCCCTGAACACATACACAAGTGGTGAAGTTTTTAGGATTATTTTTACAGGGCTGTGCATGAGGCCAGCCTGGCAAGCTCACAGTTCTAAGGTGAGAAGCTTCTAGCATGGTGCTTTCGCATCCATGTGCCTGGGAAAATATCAGGAATAATAGAAAATGATGAAACAGCATTCATTCTGGGGGAGAGCACAGCCTGTGCATTCCAGCTGCTTGCTCCAGCAGTGCCCTGTGGCCAACATTCAGGGGAAAGCTGCCAGAGTTACCCTGATCCTCCTGCATTTCCACAGGTGATCACTGTTCCAGCGTGCCCCAGGGGACAAGGCTTCCTGAGGACCCTCACAGGGACTCTGTGGGATGCTGTAGGAGCTATAAACAGCCAGAACATTAAAAAGGAAACTAGGAAAAAAGGGTGATAAGCGTTCCAAGGAAACTGAACAGAGGGGCAGCACTGATGTTTCTGTTGGTATCTCCCTGAGCTGCCTGGATGTGCAAACACCTGGCTGGATTTACTCTGATGGCCTGGGCTGACACCAAACGTGCCTGGCCACAAGGAAGCAGCTACAAAAACATGAGATTAACAGAGATGTGCCAGCACTTTCCTGTTCAGCTCTCACACTGATACATCCTCTTCAGTGGTGTATGAGCTATGAATCTTGGGAGCTAGGAATTCATAAGCAGGATCGGAATTCACAGGGAAAAAGCAGTTCTCCCCAAAGCCCCATTCCTTCAGGTAGCTCTTTACCCAGGGGATAGTCATCTAGTGTAAACAGCAGCCTACACCCTGATGACTAAAACCATCTCAGAAGCAAACTAAATGAAGTTATATCAGCATATTTTGCTTTCTGAGTCTTCTGAGTGTATACAAAAAATTGAAGGATGGATAAGAGGGTGGATGCTTATGCATATATCTGCATGCATGAATGCTGAGCTAAGGAAAATAAACTTGACAGTCTTTCAGAGGCTAAAGACTTTGTATAAAGGCAAGTATGGAACGGGCAATCAGAGTATAAGGCTCTCCAGATCAGCCTTAATTTGGATTTATGTCAACTGTACACATGGATGAGATATTCCAGCCCACTGGTAAGAGTAGTGTGTTCTTTGCATCTGATTGTCCAAAGTCTTTTTTTTTTAATCTCTCCATATAGAAGGTGCAGGCAGCAGTTATCTTTTGAAACATCTGAGAAGAGAGAATTCACCAGACACAGTACCTTCTGCAGTGTTTCTCAGTAACCACTCAAATTATTTTGCAAAGCTTTGTTTAAATGGACTGTGAATATTCATGTCACCGATTTGCTTTCAGTAGATTGAACACATCAGTTTGTCTTCAGATCAAACAGATATGCGGTGGATTTCCACACAGAGATTGGATTGCTTATTTAAACACAAGTTTTAGTGGTGATAATTAAAGAGAAAATAAGGTTTTGCATAAAGATGGTCAAAACAAAGTAAATTTTGATGCATACACAGAGCAGTGCTTAGAAAGAGAAGTCTACTTGCTTTCTCAGAAACAAGGCACCAGTATCCTTTGAACCATGAAAGCCATGACAATGAGTGATAATTTTTTGAAAATTTTAGGGCTGCCTCTGTTAAATTCAAAATGCACATGCCTTTGTAACATTTCACTGGTCTGCACTTGATGTCTTGGACTTTCATCCAACTTTCACTCTTTTTTGATCCCCTGGAAGTGACCTCAGCAGGACTAAGGCAAGATATAATTTACCAAGTGAATTATGTGGTCTGAGGCTGATAATTAGGTTTATGTTCAAGTCAAATTTATCTCTTTGCATTCCTTTCTGATGCTGATCAGAAATGAAACCAGATGCTTTAGGGGAGGATTTCTGGCAGAAGTGACATGTAGGTGCTAAAGTACATCAGTACATCCCAAAAAGTCTGAGTGAAGTGGGTCCTGCTTTAGGCTTAACAGAGATCAAATAGAAAATTAATTTGTGACATATCTCTATGTATTTTTTTTCTCATTACTTCCTGGCAGAAACTTCAGTTACTTAAGAAACCACTGGTATCTACAAATGGTGGATTTGATCTGAATATTTTCACCCAGGGTAGAAGTTTGAATTGCTAATTATTTTGTGGCTATTTACCAGTGTGTGAACAGGCAACAGAAATCAGAAGGCTCATTAATTGTTGTTGTAGAAAAAATATTATTTGCTAACACTTCTGAAATCCTACAGATTTAAAAAGAAATTGGCATTACTTGCTACTTCAGCTATAGGTTTAGAGACTGAGTAGCATTGGGGAGTCACTCTTGAGGCCTTGGCAAGGCTAGGACTGGAGCTGGGGCAAGAAGCAGGGGCTTGGAACTACAGCATCATTTATGGCCCCTTCCAACCCAAACCATCCCGTGGCTGTCCTCTTTCTCTCTGCCCATCATGGATTTGGGGAAAGATGTTTTAGGGGTCAAGTGAGGTGCAGGTGGAGTCACCAGACAGCCAAGGGCACTGCATTTCCCAGGACAGGAAGGAGCAACAGCAGTGCAGAGGTTGCAGAAGGCACATTTCAGTGTGAAACCAGATGTGCTTTTTTTACACCTTGTTTTACTGAATGAGCCTAAACCAATTCCAGCACTGCTCCATCTGCAAAATGATTAGAATATTACTTTGTCTCAGTGTTTAAAATATGATATATTTAGGTACTATATGTGCATACAGATAATAAATGCCTCATCCTTCCAAAGTTAATGTGCCCTTTTTCTCTGTTGAAAAGGTCTTTGTTCCTTTATTTACAAAACTGAAAAGTGAGTAGTGTCAGCTTCTTACTGGAGCTGAGATACAGCCTCCTGGGATCAGTTGTGTCACTGATTCTCTCAGTCACCTCAGGTAAATCACTATTATCTCACCCCAACCATTTGCAAAAGAGTAACCACACCAAATCAGATTGAAGAGCAACTTCATCCTGTAATGAGCTGTAACAAACACGTCATTGAGAGTTCCTAAAATGGGCAGCCATGGAATTACATATTATGGCCTGATTTCTTCTTAAAATACCAGAAAATTGTTAAAATCTTACTCTAAGCAAAGAGCTAATTCCTTTACTTCTTTCTACCCAAAAGTACCCCTGAATATTCTCATTAGATGTACAGAAATCAATTCTTAAATCATACTGAATCTTTCTTTACTGGTTTGTGCTGGAGTGTTTCAGAGATTAGCTATGCATATTGTAAGAACTGTTCATATAATGTTTCAAATGTTCAGCCCTTCTGTTTCATTGAACTGTCCTTGTCTCCTACTGCTTAATAGTGGTAAATGTCAGTCAGATTAATTCTTTTACACCTTTACTTACTGTCTGTGTCCTTTTTTCCCTCTAAATGAGGAGTCCCCCAGCCTTTGCTGTATGCTCTGAGCTCTATGCCCACAAACACTTATTTCATGTTTCAAAGAGTTAACACTCTCTGAGACAGAGTGACCAGAATTTAATGCAGCAGGTACAGAAATATTTTTAAGGTCTGGAGTACTAATGCTGCCCGATAATCAACTCCAATCTTTATGCTTTACTGAACTGCTGTGCAGTTCACTCCATGTAATACATTTTCAGATCATTTGAGGATAGATGCTACCCAGAAGCAAAGGACTGTGAGAGCATTATCTGGTGCTTTGTATGTCCAAGGAGCAAATTCCATTTCCTGGATCAGACAGAAATGTAACCAATATCCAAGCCACTGTATTATCTATATACAAATTCAGAATGCTCTGATCTCTCACCCTAAGAACATGACACAAGATCTTTCCTTAACTGTTGTGGTATTAAGTTGATTAAAGATATTTTATCGAAGACTATCTCTGGACTCCAAAGCTCAGCAGTTAGAGCTTTTGCCCAATTTCATTTACTTTAATCCTGCTGTTCCAATAGAACTTCGGCAGAGGGTCTTCTCTTTCTCACATTTTGTGGAAAATAGAGCTGAGCTGTAAAACAGCATTTTATCCCAGCAATTCAACCCCAGTACAATTTGTTTGATTCCAGTCAGAATTGAACTGATCAGTGATCAGCAAACACTTCTAAAAACCAAGCAGTAAGCAGCAAATGCAGCATGAAGGCAATAAAGAGGATGTTTTCCCTGTGCATTGGATCAGAGATTTTTACAGAATTTAACTTTGTGGGTAGGTTCTTCACCTACACCCTCCTTCACATCCACCTTTCTTCAGCAAACAAGGAGTGAAAGAAAGGGTATGACAACTGCACAAATGGAGCTGGTCAAGTTGAAGAATTATCACAACAGTCTGAGAAGTGAAGTGAAACACAGTTTGAAATGAGATATGAGACCTTCAGCTGATATAAATCAGCTAATGCTATAACACCTGAAGAGTTGGCCAAACATCCTTGGACTAGAACAGGATAAAAAATTTTGTGCAGAATTTCCAGCAAACTGTATTTCTTCACAGAAGCTGTTATTATGAAAAGAAAAAGGACAATTAAAGGGGAGGAGTGGCATGTTAATATTAATAATGAATATAATACAATAAATATAAATTAATCCCAGAATATAGGCTATAAATGTTTCATTGCCATGAATCTTAGAAGTAGGTTGCATTACAACTAGAATGCATAGGAAAAACAATTACCCAGTTACATGTATGTTATTGCATTGCAAGGAAGTAAATGAAAACCTTAAATTGTTACTAAATAGCTACAATTCTTTTCCCCTCCCTTTTTTTTTTTTGTTTTGTCAGGAATAATGACTGTGTTTATGTCCCAAAGGAAGGCAAATATGTATTAGTCAGATGCTGGTTCAGGACTGAAGCTTGTGACAGTATTTTTAATAAAATACAGGGTATTTAATATCCGCTTTTTTGTGTCTGCACAACTTACAATTATTGCCAGCAGGCAAAAAAAAAGGAACTGTAGTGGAAAAGAAAACAGTAAAAAAAATCTTTCCTGGTTGATAAAAAATGGTATGAAAAGATAGGCAGGACATATTAGAGACAGGGCTTGCATGTAAGTGGCTGGAGTGCATTGCACATGTGCTGTGGGACAGCTAAACCTTGAAAAAGTCTTAACAAAACCAGCATTACCTCACAGGAGATGGAGCATTTGTAAGATCTAAATCCAAAACCAGTTTCAGCCTGCAGGCCCCTTTGGAGCCTGGACTGTGCAATTACAGGTACTGCAGATGGTGGAAAGCTGAAGGCACTATTTATTTTTTGGTGGCAGACCAAAAGTACTCACATGGATTTAAAAAAAAGAAAAAAAAAAGCTCCTCTATTTGATTTGGTCTCTGTGTTCCCTCCACAGCACATTCTGTGGTTGCTTGGAAATGGACAGGTTTTCAGAAAACTGACTCCAAGTTCAAGGGCCAAATTCTCTGTTGGCACAACTCCACCAACACTAATGGTGTTAAGCCAGCAGAAAATTCGGCTCCAAGTGCTGTCTGATCAACTGGTCTGTCCATAGACTCCAAGAAGCCCAAAAATTTTCAGCACAGTTTAACTCAGGGTAGCCAGGATGGAGTATGGGCTGTGGTTTCCATCGTATAATCAAGATTAGAGATGCTGCAGGGTATGGAGTAGAAACGCATTTATCTCTGTTACTAACCATTCCCTGTTGGAGAACTTGGCTCAAATTTGTAGGAGCTATGGAGTCAGGAGTTTAGTAGCCAAATGCTATTTCTATTCCCTTAAAACAGACCCCAGAAAATCCCAGTCCCAGGAGCTGCTTATTGCACTGTGGAAATCTCTTCCCATGACATTCCCAGTCAGTCAGAACCAAGGCACACGGAGCTCTGTGGGAGGGTGAGCAATGTGCAGGGGAGCCCTTTCCATCTCAGGTTCTATTGCCAGACTCATTCATTTCAGAAATACTGCTTCACTTTTTCCAGGGTTTTTAAGGAAAATGCTTGTTGGCTCTCAATACTGATAGATGATTCAACAATTGTTATTTGTCACTTCAGTCTGCATTTTGTTTCCTTTCAGATAGGTTTAATGAGATGGGTTAGCTTCTGTTTTAATTTGATGATCATAAAATGTACTTCTTACATAATTAAAATAAGAATTGACAAATATATTGAAAAATGGCCATTTACAGATTTATAGACAGGAACTGGAACCAGTTTAATTGGCTGGCAGTGCCTGTTTTAGTTTACTGGATACAAATGGATGTGAACCTCCTTAATGTGAAGTAAACAAGTCCTCCAATATAAATGATATTGGATATTTACTTGGAGAGACATTCTGATTTCAAAATTATTCTCAACAAATACAGTTGTTTCCAGATAATTGAGACTGCAAGTTGCCACCCATACTGTTTATTTTGTTCTGCCTACAAGTTCCTCATTAAAGAATGTTGCCTATCTAGATTGATAACCTTGTCCCAGACCTTTTAGAGAAATAGTGTTTCCTTTCCTTCAGTGCTGTCCAGCTTTTCAGTTCTATCTACCATTTCTATGAAATCTGTGAGCTCAGGTTTCATAGCAGCAGAATAAAGATTTTTTTTTTTTGGTGGTTGAGGGTTTGGGGTTTTTTGTTTGTTTTGGGGTTTTTTTTGGGGTTTTTTTTTTAGTTTTTGGATTTTTTTTACTGCTACAGTCACAGGCTTATAACATAATTTATGGCAGCATTGGTAACACTCTCTCCAAATAAAAGCAGGCACTGCTTCCCTCACAGTGTTCATACCGATGTGGGCATAAACTCCAAAGGCCTCTTTACTAGAAGGACTGATGTGAGAAAAGAAAACTCAGTGGTTTTCACAAGCAAGCCAGAGCTGGCATGCTCCCAAAAAATGCTTTCACTGGCACTGGTGCCCCATAAACACTGAATTCGTTTTCTTATACCAGGCTATTTATGATTCTCATGTGAGGCATGACAGCCATTCATCTTTCTCACAGGACAAGCAAACAGGGCAGGACCAGCACTAACACTGAGCATGTTGTTACCATTACTCAGAAGTAGATTTATTGGCATTGTATCTTTCAAAGTAACAGGAGGTAGCTCAAAGCCTTCCTGTACGGCAGCTGTTTAATAAAACCACTCTGCTCCAGTTGCTTTCATATTTTAATCCCAAATCAACCACAGTAGGGTGAAAGAGGAGAGACAGCACTACAGGGAATACAGAGTTGCATGGACAGCAATGAGATGGAGAGCTGATTTTGTACCTTTCAGCTACAGCCAATTTTGTTGACACTCTGTCTAGCGCTATAGGGATCCAATTCTGCATTCCCTCCCTCAGCCAAGGCTGCTCTTTATTTCTGAAACATATCTGTGACTCCAGGAGAACATGCTAATGTGTTGTCTTACTGGGGAGAATTATTCTTGTCTGACCTTATCAGTTAGAGTTGAATTTCTTTGGGAATAGATGAGGACAAAAAAACCCCCCACATCTACAGGGCACTGTACTCCATCCTGAGCTTGTTTTTTGCAATAGATGAGACTAAAAATCCTTTGGAGGGGCCTGTTTCTCTTATTTTAAGAAAATCCCAGTTGATCAGTCCAGCTTTGATGCATGTCCTGTAAAGATAAGTGAGATGGATCCCACATAGTGTGACTTGACAGACTGCCATTTTCAAAACATGTCTATACAGAAAAGTTCTTCTGCAAACATAGTGTTTGTGAGAATAGAGGTGATCCAGAAATATGGAAATCCTACTGACTTTAGGAGAGCACAAATCCTCAAGTTGTATGGTTTCCCTTCAGGTGTTTATCTACCTTCGCTTCCAGCTCAATTAGTTTGTGCTAGCATTTGTATTTTACTGATATCTAGGATCTCTGAGCTTATTTTCCTAATATTTCTTCTTTTTAGTATAATAAACCAGCAGAAGTTAATATCAGTTTCTGTACTCAAACTCCATGCTGGAGATACAGAACTTTTGGGTGAAAATGAGAGAATGCTTTTGCCTGAAATTAGCTGAAAATCCTGTTCAGTACAGCAAAGTCACTTCATCCCTGGATTTCTTGCAAGGGCTTAATTTGCAAAGAAGCCTCCCCACCCCAGACATCGTATGGAAAAAAATTAACATCGTGCCTGTCATTGCTCAGGAGCTGCTTCCAATCCAGTTGTTTTCTTCACACACAAGTACAAGCATAACTAATATCAGGCACACCTAATTCTACCAGCTGAGCCATGGCCTGGTTTTTATAATTTTCTGGAAGCTGGATATAGACCTGTGTGTATGTATTTGTTTGGATTTATGGTGCACCTCTCTCCTGGGTCACTCCTGGCTGTTCAGTGTGATGGAGCTCTTTTCTTTCACCTTCTTTGCACTTGTGAAAGCAGAGCAACATGTGAGGCTCACGTTGAGCATGGATGGACCTGGTGGCTGGAAGGTTATAGCTCATCCTCTCTGAGTTTGCTCCTCTCTCTTGTTCTCCACTGTCACTGTTTTCCCCTCAAAGCTGCGGAAGCATCGTGACAGATCCACCTTCACACATCTTTGTCAAAAGTTTTCCTAGTTACTGAGCTTACAAACTTTTGCTGTGTTTGTAGCACACCTATATTCCAGAACAGTAGCTTGGGTTTTTCCTTTCTTTTGGGGGGAGATTTTTTTCCCCCTTTTTGTAAATCACTAACAAATTATTTGTGCAAGATCTGCTTATGCACCTCAACTTTTCTTCTTGCCTGTGCATCCAAGGAGCACAAATGAGCCCCTAACCCCAATGCTGAGCAGATGCCACGCAGCAATTGTTAGATGCTGGTGCTAATGAATACAGGTATCTGGCACAGGCAGCAGTGCTGGATTTCAAGCTGCTGGAGGTGATGACTTTAGAGACACAGAAAGAAGATCAGAAATTACAAAAATACCTCCATTCCAGACTGTTGGGAAGGGCTCTTGTTTCTTTCATGCCTAATTCAAAGAATTTACCCTGTTGGATGTGTGGCAATGTTTGTATCAAGAGTTCTTCCTGTTCCTTCAGGAGTCTCAATGCCTTACATTTTGTCAGATGTGTTCTTCAAGCTTTGTCTTCTCAAATACCTGAAGTTAATTGGATTTCAGAGAATAAACAGAAGAAAATGTTCAACCCTTAACCTCTTTTCGTTTTGTTATCTCTCACAGAAGTTATGTCCATTAATGCTAACTGGCTTTCTGATTCAGAAAATCAGCCTTCTAGAATGGTATTATTTACAAGGTTATATTTAGTACCATTTGAAATTCATCTGACTTGTTTTGCTTATTAGTTCTGCTTATGTAATGTAGTTTAAATATTTCAAAACTCCTTTCCCTATTTTTAGTTTTTTTTATTCTATAACGCCTCTTGCTAAAGGGACTTCAACTAGGAATGGAAGTTTCTGCCTCCTTTCTTTACTACTGTATTGAGAATCTTCCTACAAAGATTAAGTTTAAAATACCTAATCCAGAAAGAAGCATCAGCAGCTGGATGGCTCAGAAAAGTAGCTGTCCTCATGTGCCTTCCAAGCTTTACAAACTTTAGGGTGAAATTAATTTCATCAGATAACAAACTTAGTTAAGACCTGGTTTGAACTGACAATTTGGGCTTTTTCTAAATTGCTGGTGTGTGCAAGGAAGCCCTAAGAGATGATTCACTCTCCCCTAAGACATTTATCCAAGAGAAGTTAAGAGATTCATCCTATAGAAGGGATTTTGTCCATCCATTGATATTAAAGAGACACAAGATAACTAAATTACATTAGATGATCAGTTTCTAAATATCCAAGGCTGTGAACTTCACTCAGTCCTATGGCACATGGAACATTCACATACAGTATTACAAAACTTGCTCACAATGCAAATGTGTGCACCACTATGCAAATCAGTGCACCAAGTTGTTTCTGAGCAAGAAATATAGCTAAGCTTCACTTGGGCTGCCTCAATAATACCGACTTTTCTGTGGCTTTGGCATGGCAGCAGCTTTTGAGGGAGAAGTTCAAGATGTACCCTTATCCCAGTCTCAGGAGCTTTGGTTTCTAGTGGACATTTATCACTTGCTGAGTATAGTTTTCCACACGTGTAGAATTCACTGTAAAAACGAACAGGAAAAAAAAAAAAATACTGATTTCTGAACAATGCTGAAAAACCTTGGCACTTCTGTGTCAAGCCTGGCTGTCGTGCTGAGGCACCTGGAGAGGCTGGTCACCTCAGGATGGCTGCAAGTGCTGAGGGTGGCCCAGAGCAGGGGCCTCACGTGTGCTCTGAACTGCCCCTGGATTGTTTTACTTTGCACTACTGAAAATGGAGTTAAAAGCGAGCCCCAAAAGCCAGATGCTGCCAGTGCAGCAGTACAGATGGACTCCAGTGATCCAACAGCCACCAGATTCATCATTTCGTGTTTCTGTTCTGAAATTGCTTGTAGTTTGCAATCTAAGGGTACAAATTTTGAAACTTCTTGCTCTTCTAGACACTTTCTGAAGATGCAGGTCTGGGACCATTTTCATCAAGTGAGTATATCTCCTGTAGTCTTTAAAGAAATACAAGGACAATTTAGAAAATGTTTATTAAAAGCAGGTGCTTTTTTTTTTCCTTTCCTTTTCATGCCCAAGAAAATTCTTATTGTTCAATCTCTCTGAGTACGTATTTTAAAAATAGCTTGGTTGTAATATATTCTATGTGTGCTTGGGATCAAATGCAATTTCTTCTTGGAGATTTATATGTAATTATTTTATCCAGTCTCTTTCCCCCGTTAGCAATCTTAACGGTGCCCAGGGTTACTTTAGACCAACACTGATAAAATTCATTCTCTGATTAAAAAATAGTCTGATTTCAAAACTCTATGTACACTGTAGACTTCCATTGTTATAGAGTCCTTATTGTCTTGGGTTCAGAGGCTGCAGTCTTTGGAATATTGTATTACTATACAGCTTTCTGTGCTCTCTTTCCCTCTCTGCATTTTAAAGAGTGCTCACAAACCATCATGTTATTGATGCCATTTGAATGCTAAAAATTTACAAATTCTTCTAAAAGCAGAGGATACCAGGAATAGAGCTATTGCTCAAAGACTTCCTTTAAGGTCCCCTGGTTGATAGCAAAGAAGAAAAACAAAAAAGCCACAAACAAACCAAAAAACCCACTAAAACAAAAAACAAACAAAAAAAACCCTAATATTTTAGAATTGTCTCTCCTTTTAAAACACTTAAAATATCCTCCTATCTGTTCTTGCCATATTTATTAAGGAAACCATATAATGTCTAGATCAGGTAAAGCACAGTGTGAGGTTAATTCCTTTAGATGGTGAACTAGTAACTTGCTGAATATTACACAAGAGGTTTATGGCAAACCCAGTAACAGAAAACTGATATTTTAGACATGGTATCATCTATTGCTGATACAATGAGCCCAAAGTGTCCTGTGAGAGAAGAAGGGTATTGTTCTAGAGTGAGAAGAAAGAAAAAGAAAGGACTGTTTCTGTAATTTTCTGTCACTAAATCGAGATTCTATTCAAGCTGCATTGTTATTAAATTTGAGTGAAACTAATTATTAAAAACTGCAAGTTTTTTTTTTTTTGGAATTTAATGAATCATCACTTAACCAGCCCAATCCACAAAAGAGCAACCACTGTTTTAGCAACGTTGGGAAGGAAGCAGTCAAATGATATTACAGATTTAAAGTAAAGGATTGAAATTGCAGGTCTGGAATTTTAGCAGACTTCAGCACCACTAATACATTTACTGGGATTTAATGTGCGAGCACACTGGAGACAGAATGCACAAAAGAATAATTCAGTCCCAGAGAAAAGGACCAAACAAAAATTATCCAGAAGTTGTTGGATTTCTTAAATGGCCAGTGTGTGCTGAGCTCCCTGTTGGATGGATGAAGTAGGTCATAAAAAATTCCTTACAACAGTGCTCATACCCAGGGAACTGAAAACTTGCGTCAAAGTGGATTTTTGCCACTGAACAGATCCACGGAGGAGGAATTAAATGTTGAATGCACTGAGAAGGGGACTGGATGCTCCCACAGCAGCGCAATGCTGCCAGCTGGGCCAGTCACAGCATCCCTGGTTGTGCAATAGGGTCTTCCCAAACCCTTGGGACCAAAGCTCTTTCTAGGAAATGAGGAGGATGGCAGGAGGAAGGGAGTGCTGGAAAAACAATGAAAACAATTTCTAGCAGGCAGAAGGGCTGAGGAAAGCAAGCAGCTATTGTTAGAGAAAGGAGCAGCGACAGTCAGCAGGAGGCTGAGCAGCACTAATCACTGCTAAATCACTGGAAGATGTCCCCACTAAGCAGAATTGCCACCCCTGCTAACCAGCAGCCATTGACATTAAATATTGTGGAGCTGAGCTCGGCTCTCTCAGAGGCATGCTGATTAAAAATGCCCTGATGAAATGGTGTGTACAGTAAGAAGTGGTACTTAGTATTTTGTCTTCATAATGCTTTAAATTGCTCTGTATCCCCACAAGGTATTTTGCCATTCTCCATTAAAAATGGGCAAGTGAGTTTCAGAAGCACAGAGCTACTGCAGGACTCCACCGACTTAATTTTGGATTTGAGGACCTCAGATAATTTTTGAAAGGCCCTGAATTTACACTGTTTGATAGGCAATATTGAATTATTTTTCTTTATCCTACCTGTTTTCAAACTCTGACAGTGCCTCTAAGTTATTCTTAATACTTCTTGCTTAATATAGATTAGAAGTTATATAAAGGACCAGAAATCAGAAGTTATATAAAG
Source organism: Pseudopodoces humilis (assembly GCF_049639895.1). Classification (NCBI taxonomy): domain Eukaryota; kingdom Metazoa; phylum Chordata; class Aves; order Passeriformes; family Paridae; genus Pseudopodoces; species Pseudopodoces humilis. The sequence goes on along the minus strand of NC_142209.1, from coordinate 24,874,218 downwards.
GACCAGTTCCTCCCACATCAGTGCAAAATATTATGGTTCATTGTTTTGCCCATGCTGATTTATGATTTCACAGCAGTAGCTCCATAAAGCTCTAGAATGGATTTTCACATCATAAAAGCACACTGTTTTGAAACTCTTTGTATTTTAGGACAGTTTAATGAAGTAGTTAAAAATTATTCCAGATTGAAAATGTTTTCTGCAATCAAGAAAAAAAAAAATCTGGTACAATATAGGAAAGCAATTAAAAAAAAATAAGTCAAAACAGCTCACTTCTGATTATAGAATGATGTTTCTGAAAAAGAGGAGCTCAGTGGGAGAGTTTTCCTTTTTATTTCCTACTCTCCCAAATGTTTGTGATGGGTCTTGCAGTAATGCCACTTTCTTTATAGATTGGGGAACTTTAAGGGGAAATTGGAAAATAAATAAATAATGTTCTTTTTATTACTGAAGAAGGTCCCATTTTGATTTTGCCTGGCAAATATTTTGAAATACCATGGGCCAGGGACAGTCCTGTATCCCAGATATTTCAGGGCTTTTATCTAACATTGCAGTATCCGGAAATCTTCCATGTGAAGTGAATGTCTGCAGCAATAACCATAACTTATTTGAGAGAAATGGAAATTTTCCCTTTTAAGCAACAAGAAATCTGCCTGGGCTAAGATGCTGGGGAATGGGCTTGTTTGTTTGTTCCTTTTATTGCTATTAATGTCTCAGGTCTGGAGAAGCTTGTGGAGGCCACATGGTGAAGGGTACAAAACTTCTCCTTTGAATGGTCCAAGAAAAACTGCTCAGACCCAAAGCAGTATTGGCAGTCCTAGGGAGGAGCTGTCTCTCTTCAAAAGCCACATGTGCTTTGTTACCCTTGAATCTGTAGAGAACTCCCTGAGGCTTCAGAAGAGAGACAGGGTAGGGGAAAACATCCCTCATCCTCCCCACCACTTGACTCCTCACAATGTTATAGAGAAGCTGCCTCGGGAGGAGCGGTGCTGGAAATCAATATTTGATCAGATCTGCTTGTGTTTATTGGCATAAAAGAATATTTCATAGAAACATTGAGGTTGGAAGGGACCTTGGGAGATCATCTAATGGTTGCTTAATGTCAGTAAGTGTTTTCTAATCTGATTGGTCCTTCTCCATGTCCAGGAAGGGTAACTGTGGCTGCAGGCAAAGACAGGAGCCTGTGACAGGTGATCCCAGTGGGGATGGGAGAGAAGCACTGGTTGGCAAGCTCAGCACCCTCTCTGCCCCTGGAATAACTGGCTTTAGAGCTCATTTTCCTGGATTTTACATGATATTCACGTGAGGCACACAGGAAATCCTTCTGCCCCAATACTGGGGTTTGTCATAATGGCTGGCAATGCAGAGAGAAATTCCACATAATGAATCGAGGTGAAACACAACATGGAAGCCACAATGAGTGAAATCTTGGTAAAATGGGAACTAATCTTCAAGGTGGTTATTATCACATTATCTTTCCAGCCCTGGAATTCTTGTGCAGCTGTTGTCAAATTTCACAGCTTTCAAGCACCCAGTTCAGCACCTGGACGTTTCAAAAAACAGATTTTATTCTTGCAGAAAACCCTCCTTTCATTATTTATTTCTTATTACTAACTGGAGATCCTGTTCCAAGAAAGAGATGCATATGCCCACCCCCCCAGCAGGATTTTGCTATTTTGGGAGCTTGTTGGTGTGCAGTTTGCAGGTGGCTCCGAAGGTGACTCATGTAGAGTGTTTTCTTCCATCTCTAGAAAAGGCCAGTGGCTTCTAACCAGGTTTTGGCTGCATCCCTCTCACAGCTGCTCAACCCCATTGCTGCTGCAGTATGACCTGAATTCCAGAGTAACCTTTTATTTTATTTATTTATATTCGTGCAAACCCAGTCATTACTATTGTGCTTCTACTTGGAGTAATGCTCTGTATTTTGAGACAATATTTGAGACCATTTTTAAGCAGTGAAGATACATAATTAGATTATTTTTTTTTTTATTTTTAGGGATTCATAGTGTTTCTTGTGACTGTGTTTATATTTGCTTATAAGTAATAATTATAGCAGATTGTAATAGTGCTCCTGTAGTACTTAGTCATATTGTAGGTCTATTTCTATAAGTACATTACACATTATTGTCTGAATATATCTTCTCTGCAGTCAAAGCTGCATTGCCAACTTGGGTAGAAATATCCAGCCTGGCTTCAAACTTCCTTGAGTACACTGGGGGAGTAGCTGGAGCAGAATGGATCTCAGAATGGGCTGGAAAACTCGCTAATATCAGGATAGCATTTCCTCCAGCAGGTTACAAATTATACTGTTCTGGTGCTGTTGAGAATGGGGAATAATTCATCTCTCAGAGCTATCACTGCATATTTGTTATCATGTATTGCTATAGATAGGTGATTTCCATAACCCTATTCATACCCCATGGAGTGGAAACGAGTTTATCAAGGCATCTGTAATGAATATGTGAATGCTGTGGGGAGGGGAGAGACAGGACAGTGCTGAAAACAAAGGAAAAAAAGACAAATACTCTAAGCTTTGGATGGTAAAATGCCAAATGATAACAGAATATTACATGTTTTGTTACCAGAGGTTTTCTATGAGTTGCTTAATATTGGGGAAGGGAATAGATAAGCACATGTGAGGGAGCTAGGATGAAGAGCAATAAAGCAGAAAATAAAAAAGAAAAGGTTTGAAGAAGCAGAAAGTTGCTTGAAAACTGATTTTATAAAATATGTATAGACACCTTAAGAGATCAAAATGGCTGTTGAAAGCGAAGCTGCAAACAGGAACCTTTCAGGGAGGCTTTTCTACATGCCCAGATTTTGGTGGCTGCTTTCTCATTCCGGTGCCACTGCTCAGGAAAAGGCTGCTGGGTGTCAGGACACTCAGACAGGGCTGCTGTGCCTGCACAGTAAATCCAAAATGTCTGACGTGCACTGCTGCGACTGCAGGGAAATAACTGTACATTACAGCCTGCTTTGGAGGATGGCATTGCTTTTTTTTCCAATTCATTGAACAAATGTGTTAAAAGAACTAAAATGTGATGCTTTTGTGTTTTACCAAAACTGCAGGGAAATCACTTTTTTTTTTTTTTCCCTTTCTTGTCATCAACATATTTTCTTTATTCATGTAACAGTAGGTGTCATTTTTCTTTAATTATGCCCAGCTATCATATGTTGCTTTTATTTGTTGAGGATGTTAGTTTCAGGGAAAATAATTTAGACAGTTCCATTTTTCAGGCAACAATACACTAAATCCTGTGCTTACAAATTGCAATTAGATAAGAATTCTTCTTTCCACAATCAAATGTGGCAGTTTCTTACTGGAAAGTAATGATGAATCAAACTTATAGCATAAAATGGGAAGATCAAAGCATTCAACGAAAATGTAATGAAGAAAATACACTTTTATGGCTTGGCATTTTAAATGTCCTCTGTTATATATCACCGTGGCAGCATACAATGGTATAAGTCTTTCTTTAGGAATGAATACAGATTAACACAGCCCCATTTTCTCTGCCAGAATTTCCTTCCTCTCATGATGATATTTCTCTTGCCCCCACTTCCCCCCACATACATACCCCTCTCTTCCCACCCTCAGACCTAAAAGTATTTTAAACATGTTTAGCCTCTCAACAAGCCTTTGCTAGAGGTTTTTGTAGCCTTTGGTAATGACTTCTAATTTACTAATTATCCCAGGATAAGAGAGACGAGCTGCTTTAGGATAAGGCTAATCTGCATGTCTGCTGGAAGCTGGAATGGTGCATTTTATAAAGATACAAAACTCAGCAACTCAGTGAAATTAAGGTTGTGACAAAAGGCAGGCAAATTCAAAATGAAGGCAAGCACTTCTCTCCCTGAGCTGCTGCAGTTGGGTGTAAGAGGGGCACTGATGGCATGCAATGACAGCAAACATCACTCCAGATTCTGGAGGTTATTCAGGTCCAAACTGAAGCCTGGACAGATTTTGCCTATGCTGTTTGTACAGATATATTTTCATACAGAATTGCATCATCATTTGCCTGTCTTCACCATCCACCTTTTTGCATTTGTTCTTTATTTTATTCTTCATTTGCATTTATTCTTTAAATCCTCGTGGTTATCCATCTACGCCCACCTCGCTCCGGTTCGTACCACAGGATAACCAGGCAGTGAGGCGTGTAATTGTGTATATAAATACAGCAAAGCACAAAAAAACTTAGTCTAACACCTCAACACTGCATGATGTTCTCCCAGATAGGGCAAACTTGTGCTGGTAAAAGAGGGAAAGAACAAAAGAAGGGAAATGCAGCAGCCTTTTTGCTGAGCTGAGCAGCTCGGTTTTCCGAAGAGCTCTTGAATTTAGAGCTTGACTTTCACAACACTATGTAGAGTGAAGCATAAGTGCTTTAGGTAGTTTAGTCTCATTTTCAGAAGTGATTTGAGGTGTCAGACTCCTCAGGATGTTTTTAGAAGCCAGTTGCAGGCAGGTCCAGCGCTGCTCTAGGGCAGGGGGCCTGTGTTCAGACCTGCTCTGTGCATTTTGGAGCTCTCAGCTGCTCCTGCCCAGCCTCACATTTCACAGCCATGGGCAGTTCTCACCTGCCAGGGCAGAGATGGGCAATGCTCAATTGTCTTGGATCATGTGGCCATGCCCTTCCATCTCAACTGGCCACTGGTTGAGATCCTTGGCCCTTCTTAGTCCAGGGTGTTAGAAAAGGCCACAATTCCAGGATGTGCAAAATGCAAAAAATACCACTTGTATTTAGGAGTGTACCCAAAATGCTGCCTTGCTTGCTGAAATTGCTTTTGGAAACATGATGTCTAACTCTTTTAGGAGCCTACAATGCAGTGCTTAAGACATCCAGAGCTAAGTTGCCCAGAGCAGGGAGGATGACAGATTACTCAATTCCCTTTTCAATTACTTAGCCACAGGATCATCATTCTACTTCACTCAAATTGTGGTATATTGATTTCTGTTGTGACTCAAAAGATTTTAATTTTTAATAAAAAGTTAGCATGATATTCTCTTTATGTGTATAAATCCAGAATAATCTGCCTTTTGCAGACAGAGTATTTAAATTGAAAGACCCCATAATATCTGTCATGTTTATAAGGAGCTCTCCCTGCGTTCATACAACCAGCACCCTCTTGCTCAATTCCCCACAGGACAGCAGTAACACAAAAGCCTTTGAGGCCTAGATGAGACAATTATAACATAATGAACTTTTAAATTTCAATAACCCTTACTAAAAGTTGCTAAAAAGCTCCCAGTGTAAGAAGCAGGAGTTTCAGAATATCAGGTGATGCAAATTACAGAGAAGCAAAAGAAAAAAGTCCTCCAAAGCCTTCCCTATCTTTAATTTTATATGTATGTGTGTATATATATATATATATATGCCTATAAGGCCAAATTCATATTAATGGGTCTGGGGTTTTAGTACAATACTAAGGAAATTGCCTGAAATTGCCTGTAGTTTGTGCATACTGACCCCAAACTCCATTTTACTGAGGAATGTGGTAACAACTCAGGTGAACAGATTTTCCTTCCTTGGACATGCCAGCCCCCAGGTAATTCAGGTGTAGCACCTTGCCAGAGCAGCCCTCACTCAGGGCAGGGTCCCTTCCCAAGCCATCAGCAGCTCTTAGCATCCCTGTGTCCAGGTAAAAACTTTCTGTACCAGCAATCCCAACAGTGATAAAAAATTTCTAGATGTTTTTCCGTTTGACAGCTTCCGTGGAAAAGCTGCACAGTGAAACTTGGCCTGGGGAAATTTCTTGGGGACCTTCTGTACTTTCTGGCACGCTTCCCAGGAAGGGACTAATCAGAAAAAGCCATTTTTCACACTTGTTCTTTGGCCTGTCCTCTGTGACCTATTTTCTTGACTAATCCTGTGATATTTATCCCAGCCAATGCCAAATTGCTTTTGTTTCTGCCTGCTCCTGGCCAGTCCTACAGCTCTTTGCTCCCAGCAAGGTTTTGCTCCCAGCAAAATGTGGATTTTTGAGTGGTTCCTCTTGCTCCAAGTGCTCTTCAGAATCAAGGGACAGTATAAGTAACTCCAAAATTCAAGAGCAGCAGCATTTTTTTGTATTGCTAAATGAAGACTTTTGGGCAGCTGAGGTCTTCCCTAGAAGATAAAATACAATCAGGCCAGGCCATGTGTGATGTGAGGTTTGTGCTCCTGAAAGCAAAGAACCCCTTGTGAAAAGCTTTTCATGCTGATCTGCAAAGCTTTTATTTTGTTGCCAAAAGAGGGAGCCCTCACTGAATTCTCTCTGCTTCAGCCATAGTTTTGCTTTTGGGATCTGCTCTTTAAAAAAGCTCTGAATTTTGTTTTTCTTACGAAATTTGAGGCCTTTTAGATTTAGAGTAAGTTTATGGCACAGATAATGTGAGCTGTGAGTTTTTCCCTCTTAGGTTTCAATGACCTCAGGGTACAAAGAGAGAAAATAAGCTTTTCGTTTTCAGAATTATTCAGCTGGCTATCATTGAGTACACAATGCAGCTTCATTAAATACCATATTTTAGCATTCCAGTGCTAGAAATAATAACTGTGCTAAGCTGGACAATGCTTGCTAAGCACAGAACTTGTTTTAAATGGTACATGGTTTTGTGCAGTTTGGGTTCCACATTGCCTTCTGTTTATGTGAGCTAGAATTGTCAAAACTGGTACCTGATTCACCTCTTGGCCACCCCAAAATGATATTTTTATTCTGAAATACTGAATTGATTCTGAAATTCTGAATGTTTGAGACAGGTGAGTAGGATCTCTCCAGTTTGTCTGAAGATATAAAGGGTAAATTAGTGCTGGGGTTATTTGTAATCATTTGTAGAACCTAATCCAATAAATTTTGGAGAGGTTTTAAGAATTATGTGACTTGATTCTGATTTTTACCCATGGATTAGGTTTAAAGCAGGAGAAAATACAAGCACATTTATTAGTTTTTATCTGCAGAGGGAAAGTCTTTGTCTTGAGTTCTGCAAGAGACTGCAACAACAAATAATAAGTTTACCAGAGAGACTTAGTGAGTGTTGATTCATTGTTCACCCTTACCACTTTCTGAGCTTAAACTGGTTAAAGGAAACTATGGCATGAGAAATTGCAAGTATTTTAGCTGCTCTCTGCCATCTTTTCTGAACCTGTACTGTTCCCTAGACTAGTTCCCATTTGAAGAATTTATTTTCAATGTAGTGATTCCTCTGGCTCTGTGGCTCCAATGCCCCATTTGGTATTTTCTCTTTTTTGCACAGCAGCTCTCTCTTCCTTTGGGATGTAGTATGAGTGGATATGACAGCCCTTCCTTTCTTATCTCCCCCAAATTAAAGCCAAACTTGTAAAGCAAAGCAAATAGTTGGTCAGTGGGATTTAAAAAAATACTTTCATTTGGTGATTTGAGATGATTTGCCTTGCTAATTTTTTTAATGCAAAATTAGAGGCTCAAATCAGACCTGTTTTAGTGAGATTTTGCTTAGAATCATTCTCAAAAATACATTATTGCCTAAAAATTATCTGGGTGTCTAATTCACTCTGAGGTCAGTTGCTGAAAAATGTCACATCCTTTCTCTTGTCAAGACCTGGAGCATGATATAGCAGGGTTGTTAAATCAGAGCAAAATCTCATTTTAAATGCATTTTTCTGATTTGTTGTTATTATTGTGTTAGTGTTGCTGTGGGATTATTGTATCTTAATGGTAGTGAGATTCCAAATAAGTGCAAGGAATAGATTGGCTGAGATAGGAAGGATCACATTTAGATGATCACTTCTTTTTCTCCTTTCCTTTATGTCCTTCTTGTTGTTTTGAACACTATCAACATTCCCAGTGTTCAGAAACACAGGGGAGACTAGGGCAGGAGATCAGTTGATTGCAATCAAATTACATGATAAAACAGAAAAATAAACCCAGAAATAATTTTTAGGCATTTTATTTAAAAACAAACAAACAACAAAAAAGCAACAAACAAAAAAGAAAAAAAACATTGAGAGTTAAGATTGAAATGGCCAAAATGGGTGTTTCTGGCATTTTATGGATGTTCTGCATAGGTAGTGTGCCTCCAAATATTGGATGCTCTGATACACCATATGTGCTGCAATTCCTAAGCAATACAGCAGATGTTTTAGGTGATCAATTCAGAACTCACTGGCTTTGTTTAGCTCTCCTCATTCCCAATTTTATATGATGTGAATGTGCCTGTCATCATAAGTGGAGGAACAGTTCCATATTTAAAAATCCGTGCATAATTCAAAGTTGACACAGTAGCAATACTAAAACACTCTCCAACCTAGAAAACCTTCCTCAGAGTCCAAAACACCTAGTTAGGGAAAGCCATGGCCAGCAAAAATTAGCTTTGTGTGGTTTGAATCAAAACTTAACTATTCTTTTGAGTTTTGGTTTATTGTACGAGGCAGATGAAAGCTGACAGTTCTGATTTCTTTGCTGATCAGAGGGCTGGGGGAGCTGGTTTGTTTGCTTATTTGGTTTTAAGAAACATTTCATCTTATTTCTATGTAATCTGCTCCAAAGCCATCTTCCTAATGGCACCCTTTTATCTTCAGTTCTCTTAACACTTTCTTCTCTGCTGCCCCTTGCTTTGCCAGTTCCTTGTATGCAAAGTGCCTTTTCTGCCCTAAGATCAGTTGCTCTTTCTTTGTCTTTTTTTTCTTTTTTCTTTTTTTTTTTTCTTTTTTTATTCCAAGGAGCTTTTTAATAGTAATCCCCAATGATTTTACTTAGTTTTCTGCTCATGTGGGCTGGAAATCTATTCAGGCTTCATTAAAAAGCTCATTTGAAAATAGTGATTCTATTGTATTGTCTGAACAATTTAGTTTATTTATTTGGGGATATAAAAGACGTGAACTCTCAATTTTTTTTCTGGTTATAAATTAGCACAGAATATATTTCTGGTGGCTGAAATAGCAGAGAGACTTTCTTCTGGAGTGGTCTGTGGGGAAAAAGCTTTTCTCTAGAGAGGCTGGGACTGGAGAGGGCAAAGCTGAGCTGGGCTCCTGCATCTCTTCTGTAACCCAAACCCACAGGACCGTGGCGAGGGGAGCCACATTTCAGAAGGAAAAATGTTCTCTGTCTTCGGTGCCCAAAAGAAAAAATTAAGCTCACTGAAAACAAGAATGAATCTGACACCTAATTTTGCCACTATAAATTGGAACATTTACATTTGTGTTGGTCTTTCAAAAAAAAAAAATTAAAAAAAGCCACCCTGAAATATTGCTGTCTGACACAGTGGAGTTCAGGCAAAGAACAAGGATAAATTTTCCTGGCGTTTTCACCTGTGGAAACTTTGTTCACCTTTCCTGCAACTGTGAAATTGATTTGAAATGATGGACTGATGCTTTCTCTTGAGTTATTCTTGACTTACCACAGCTTTTTTGCTAACTGAAAAATAGATACTCTTTGGGGAAGCAAATTGCTTTTCCTAACACATTGTGTAAAAGTTGTTGTAAGCATCTAGATAATTAATTTTTAAGGTTAATGCTCAGTGGATGTTTGGAAAACACTTGGATTTCTCTAAAAAATTAAGAATGTAAATAGGGGCAATGGTAATAATTAAAATACAGAGCTATCTATTCCTAAAAAGAAATGGAAACTTCAGAGTGGCTCACAAATCATAGCTAAACATCCACATTTCCAATCACCCAGAGAAACATATTTTTCTGTGCAGCCCAAAGGACAACTGCTTTGCAGTATCTCATGACAGAGTTACCACACCCTTGGTTAAATGTTGGTTACACGTGGGCAAATCTCAGCTTCTGTTGAGGTCTGGCTCTGATCTGCCCTCAGCGTCTGTCTCACCAAGGGGAGCTGGGGAAACTCAGCCTTTGGCTGGACTGAACCCTTGTGATGCAAAAAATGAGCAGTTTCAGGTAAAAATTGGTTAATAGGGAATTCGGTTCCCTTCTCTCTTCCACTAGGTCCTCATGGTCAAAGCAGTCCCCAGTCTGCCAGTCACCAGGTTTTTCAAGTGTGAGCTCTGGGATTTTTAGCCACCATTAGATATACATCAGGTGGCAGGTCCCCAGTGAATTGCTGATAGAACAACTGTAAAAGAGAGATAATTTGAACCAGTCAGCAATGAGGCTAATGAAATGAGGGTTTCAGACCTCTTATCTCTGTTCAGCTGACAGGAAAAATGTTGTCCCCTATTTTGTTAGTCAGAATAACCTGACATGGACTGAGGAGAGGAGCAAACTTGTAAAATCTGGATGGCCTCATCTCCTTACACAGGTCTCCATTCGAGGCTGCTCTCAGGCAAACTAACTCAGCTTGGTGATTTTGATGAACCAAACTTTTATTTTCTCCTTTAATATAACATATTATTTACAACATATATAACTCTCTTCAACTGCTGCGAATAAAAATTCCCCTGGAATGGTTTTCACAGTTTAAAGCACTTGGGTGAAGGATTTGGGTTTAAAACGCCAAATTTAAAAACTGAGATAAAACTGTCTCAATTGAGATGTACAGAGTGAAATGCTGCTTTGGCTCCAGTAGCCTCCATTTGACTTTTTTATTAACAGTTCTAGAGACACCACCCATTGATGAAACATGAATTGCTCTAGACGGCGTACAAAGGCAGAGTGACGCTGGGAGTGGCTGCAGGGAGTCCCAAAGCTGCCCTGGTAGTCCTTAGGAATTTCGATAGCAGCTGCAGCCTGAATGTACCTTGTTCCACAAGTTCAGAGGCTCCAGACACTCAGCTGCAGGAATCAGAGATTATTTTAGCACATTTCATAGGAAAGCACAACGACATTACTTCAGAAACAAAGGAGAAAGTGATGGGTCTGTTTGGAAAGTCAGATTGTTCCTTTTACCTTCGGAAGAGCCCACGTTCATTTGTGCCATTTGACTTCTCCAGACAGTGCTGTCAGGGGCTGTAATTAAATAGGCAGGATTTGGGAGAATAAAGATTGGGATGCTCTGAATCATTTGGTGAAGTGAATATGACAAGCAGCGGTCTGGTTTGGAAAAAGAAATGTAATTTTGAGCATTAGAAAAACAAACTCACTGCCATGGATTGTGAAAGGAAACAGACTCAAACTGAAATTAGATGAAAAGCTTGAAATTAGATGAGACCAAAATAGTTGAACATACAAATTTATATATTTGTCCATACATAGTAGATTCTAATTTAACTTTTTGCTACAATTTTTATCATGTTTCCTTGACTTATATACAGAAATTAAGAGACATTACACAATATGTGGGGGTTGGGGAGGGATTTTTAACAATCCTCCTAGTTTTTAAATGTGAAAACACAGAGTTATTCCCCCTTCCCTCCTGTCTGTCCCTATTGCAGAAAAGTTTTTGGTTGTAGTGGTGCTGTGACAGCCTGGGAAGAGCCTGGAGCGCTGGAGTCAGTGACTCTTTCAGTGAAAAATTTTCATGTTTCAGAAATTTTCCCAACATCTTCAGAATCCTAGGTGGTTTTTTCCCCCTCTTCTCCTAAAATTCCAATTTTTTTTCCAAATTTTTTGAACCCAAGCTGGTCTCTCCCACCAGTGTCTTGGCTATTCTGTCATGACAGTTTATTAAACTTAGTGTTAGTTGACATGAAGAAAATAGAAAACTGCTACTAAACTGCTACTAACTGGTAGCTAAGCTAGGTCAGACTTGAGTTTTGGAACTTAAGTCCCAATTTGAATAAATATGTATTTAGGTATAGACAGCAAAAGAATGCTTGGGAGAAATGATCTGTGTGTTCAGAGCTCATTTTCAAGATCCAGATGGGCCAGAGCAGGGACATGGACTCCTGAATTTTTGTCTCCCTTATGATGTAATCACAGGCTCCTATAATTGCATGTTTAGTTTAAAAATTGCCTATGTTGGGGGTTAATCTTTCCTGTCTGTTATCTAACCAGCCCACAAACAATGGCTGTCAGTCAATAGCCCATTACTGGTATGGGTAGATATGCTTTGTTTCTAATTAAACATTCATTGAACACTGTTGTTTCTCTCCCCACGCCCCCCAACAAATGGTGAACTTTCAAAGTTCATAATTGCTTTCAAAAATGCTGCCCCTTTCCTTAGTAAAACTTAATGTAAGACAGGAATCACAGCTAAAGAATGGCAAGGCAGTGCCTTGGGATCTGTGTCATGGATAGATTTTGGCTGTTAATGGCATTGTGTGGGGTCTGTACAGTTTTTCCTGCCCTTGTTTACTCTATTTTTCAAAATAAATAAATTTTAAATAGAAGAGTTTATTAGCTCCTGCTGCTTGCTATGTATTTTAAAACATAATCTGTTGTTTGTGGCATTACAATAATCTCTATAGGCATTAAGTAATTGATGTCACAAGCATGGGATTATAACCACAGTTCTGCAATTTACATAGTAATACAAGAAACTATGAAAAACCTGCATGGCAGTGTTTCACCAAAACAAACCCCTTAGAGTGCTGAGATAAACTGTGGAATGAGTAGATCCTGAACCCTTGCTATTTAAGTACATTTAAATCATGCACAAGGCACTTTTATTTTTAGTGCAGCTAAAAAAGGGCTTGATCCCAGTCTGGATGTGGGGCCAGACCATGGAGAAATGGGCTTCTTCTCTTCCTTCATTTCTTGCAGGCGCAGAGCTGTTGGGAAAGAGCAGAACAAAGGTATTGGCTATATCATCCTTTCATTTGCCTCAGCCAAGAGGCCTTCTGCTGTCATAACTTTTATTGGCAAAGTTAAGGACCAGCTCATTCCAGAGCAGTTCTTCCCTCCTGCCTTACTTTCCAGAGATGAGATAGCCTTAACAACTTTTTGTGGTGATTGTGAATATTGCAGTGAACAGAGAGGTGCCTTTTTTTGTATTCCTAGTGGCTCACTATGAATCTGGTTACTACTTTATATCCTCTGCATATGTAAATAAGGCAAGCTATAGATGGAGCACCAGATGTCACTCAAGAATATGTGGAAGAGACCATGAATTTGTGGGGCCCATAAAGCTGAGAGTGCCCATGGTCAGTGGTCTCACTGTGCAGCCACTGGGGGAGCTCAGCCTCCCGTGGCTTGGGCAATAATCTAGTCATAGATTGAGTTCCTACCAAAGCTTGGGCAATAATCTAGTCATAGATTGAGTTCCTACCAAAGCTTGGGCAATAATCTAGTCATAGATTGAGTTCCTACCAAAGCTTTGGTAGGCACCTGCTCACCAAGGGGCTGCAACCTGCTACTACTGCCAGAGATTACACTGACTGGGCTAAAAAAATGGCTTTTCCACCTCTTCTTAACCTTTGTTGTATTAATCTTCATTCTATACAGCTTTAGAGCACAGCAGGGCTGTAAGAACATTGTGTGTGGATCTTCTGTTCCTGAGACAAATACTTCAAGGGGGAAGAAGGAGAAGTCTCAGCTACTTGTTTGGCAGTGCTTTGGGAATGTAGGAAGGTATCACTGGTTTTGGGAAAGAGGCAAGTGTCAGATATTAAGCAGGAGAGTATGTGCAGTGGAAGAATGAGTAAAGTAGCTTAAAGGTTTGGCACTGTATTTCATTGTTTGGACTTGGTTTTGATTCTAAACCAGAACCAAGTTACCAGATATTGCAGCGATCAAATATCTGCAAAGGCCACTGTCAAAATGGTTTAAAATGCTCATTATAGTTCTTAACATGAGTGATAACATATCCCAAACCACTTTATAAATGTTCTTCCACACCTATATTATCAATAATTGATTCCACAGGGTAGGCTACAGCAGATGCAATTTGCTAAAATCCCAGTCAAGTGTCAACAAGCTGATTGGTTCATTTTATCATTATACCAGGAAACTTCAGCAGCTAATCATAAAGGAAGTACAAAATGTGAGATCTTGTTTCATTATGTGAACAAAAGCCTGTGATTTCAGGATGGAAAGAAAAGATTATTGCTCACTATCATGTGAAGAAAAAAAAACAACCAGCTTTAAATCATCAAATTACCCATTTTACAGGATTTGAATTAGTAGGTTTTTGGTATAATTACTTAAATCGAGAGTTTCTCTTTGGAGGTAACTCTTGCACTCTGAAGGGAAGGAGGTACAAGCAGTGAAACTTGCATTTGAGGAACTAGGCAGATATGATTGCTCACTTTTTTCTCAACACCTTCCTTCACTGAAGCCATCCTTAGAAAATTTATCCAGATGTTGATCAGCCCTGAATATTTCTTGACCTGTCCAACAACAGGTGGCAACAAGGAAGGATGGGATACAGCCTTTAGCCTCCCCCTCCTGCACATCTTCCCTCCCATGCAAACCATGGTGGTGCCTGTGGGCAGCCAGGTTGTACCACCCAACTGTGCCAAGTTGCACACTTGGGGTCTCTTTGATCCTTTTCTGAGCTCCTGGGTTCTTTCATGCTGCAATGTGAAAGGACAGGTTTCCAAAGCGTTGATGTTTCAGAGTGTGGCAATCATAAAGGGCACAGAAATGTGAAATGCACCCTTCAGTACATCCTCAGCTGTATTTGTGATGAGATACACTGGTTTATATTACTCTTGTGTCAACACTGTTTACAGAAAAGAAACACTAGATTTGAAGTCAAAAAGAAAAGAAAAGGTGTTATTAGTGACAACTTGCGGCAAAGTTTCCAGGAAAAAAATTTTATCGTGCTCTTCATTTTAATCTTAAACCCGCTGCACAGTAAATTGAAGGTGGTGGGGGACAGACACATGTTCCAAACACACTCAAATTAGGGGGAAGAAATCAACAGCAGAGACCAGGCTGGGTAAAATACATTTTGGAAGACAAAGTCCTTGTGAGATCCTAGAGAGTCAATTCCAGTTTCCTGTAAGGAGCTGTTGGTGAGTGGGCAGCCTGGTTTTGGGTTCACAGCTGCAGCAAAATCTGCCCAGAGTGAAGGCAGTGAAAGGCACAAACCCAACAGGAGCTTTCTAGAGCTGAAGCTGATCTCAGCTCCGGGCTTAGGAATTTTATATGGAGACTCAGAGCAAGGCAGGAATAGATGGCCTTGCTGTTTAGAAAAACCTCTGCTGGTTCCTGGGATGTGGATGGCTGGGAAGCTGAAGGAGCTTCCAGCATCATGTGTGGAGCAGATCCCTGAGTGGCTGCTGCCAACTCCATCCCCACTTACCTGCACTGCTGGGTGTTGGGGCCTGGGATATGATGTGCTTGGACAGAAGCAGGGATAAGGATATTTTTTAGATGGTGGCTGGAGGAGGAGTAGGAAGATGACTTTATAATTGCTTTTTTATCACTCTTTCTGACTATATTGACTTAATACTCGACTCAGCTTTGGCTGGCAAGTAAGGCCCAGATACATTCAGAATTAGATATGACGAGGCTCATTCTTACATGAGAAGAAAATCATCGGTTGCTACAGAAACAGCTCCATATCAGTCTCGTGGGGCATCTTTGCATCTGGCTTTCTTTCCCTTCTCTTTTGCTAATCTGTAGATAAGAGTCAAAGCAAGTGCAGCACATCCCACATCTATATAAAAGGTTGGAGGAACTCTGCAGAGAGCAAAGTGTGAAAGAACATCTCATAGATAAGCTGAACTTAAATGAATGAGTTAATTTACACTCCCCCTGCATTTTTTTTTCCTAGTTTTGCAACTCTTGCTAAGTTAATTGAGGTGAAAATTAAGTGACACCAGTCAGCAAATATTTTAAAGACCTCCAAAACCAAGGAAAAGAAAGGAGGTACTTAGAAAAAAAGGTACTTAGGAAAGGAGTTACTAAGAAACAGGAAAAAGTCTGAGGGGTGAGTTAGAATCTGTGTCGAGAAAATTGCATCTTGCAATGGAATAATAATCCAGACTCACTTTCATTCAAGTTGTTTAACTTGATAAATTCAGGAATTAGTTAAAAGTAAATGCATATTATGGGTGAACAGGGACCATTCTGCACACTGCAGACCAGCTCACCAGCGACATTCTTCAACTGGTTTCCTAAAATGCAATGAATACTTGATGCTTAGTAGATTAATATTTATTGAGTGAATCAATGCTTAATTTATTAAAAAATTGCCTTCCTTGTATTTTAATATGATTTATTACTCATCAGTGCTTATTACATTAATTAAAGATTGTGTTAATTTTGTGGAAGTGAACACGATCTGCTGCAGGTTTGCTCCGAGCCCTGGTGCAGTGTGGGGACTGCGCCTCTGGGTAGTGCCAGCGATGGAAACTGCTCCAGGTGGGAAGCAGAATGAATCACCAGTGGCCTCCTCCTGCCCTTGGGATCTCCAACAGCCAGCAGAGTGGAAAAGAGGATGCTGCCCCTTAAGGGCAGGACAGGATTACAGCAGCAGCAGAGATACTGTGATGATGCAGGGAATATTTCTGTTTGCCTCTTATAAATGATGGCTGAGGCTGTGGGGATCATTTCTGTGTGTCTCATGGAATGCCCTTTTGTCAACGTGGGTGAAATCCAGCCTTAGAGACATGGGAAGCTGTCACCACTTTCCCAACCAGGGATGACACTCATTGCATTTCAGTGCCCAGATTGTAGGAAATTCTTTGGATGGTAGGTTGCCTGAAGATTGGGATGGTCCCAAGCATCTCAGCAGGGGCAGGTGTCTGAGAAGTGGAAAATTCCTAAAGGCAGAACAAAAAAAAGCCAGACATCTTGTGAGCTGAGCCTTTCAAGAAATCTGTCAAAACAGGGAGAGGGTGATCATGCTGGAGGGGGGGCCACAGCTGCAATTTGCATCTTTCAGCACTGAAGAAAGAAGCAAATATATAAAGCCCCACAGCCACAATTCTTCCGATGAAATTATTTTATTAATGGGTGTGACATTTGTAATGTCTCTCTCTTTAAATTCAAATACTGCTGTTTTTATAGCTACTCATAAGTGAGTCTGTGTGGTTTTTTAGGGTTTTTTTAAATCCATCTAGTTACTAGGCTGCTTGCATCCAGCTGAGCCCTGGAAACGGCAGAGCTAGTCCTGAGATCTGAGAGCAGGCAGGAATTTCCAGAGAGTGTCCATAATTAGGGCATTTTTGCATGTTTAAATGCACAATTCTGTTTGCTTCTCTCCAGGGCTGGGGTGAATGTACACAAACTTCCCTTGACCAGTTAAATCAGAGAAACCTCTTCAAGGTCCAGTGAAGGTCAGAGCTGGGAATTTTTTCCTCCCTCTGTCACCAGGCAGGCAGGAGCCACCGAGCTCCAGCCTGGAGCACTTGGGTGGAGCCAGTGCCAAGAACCTGGTGGCATTTCAAATCCCTTGCAGCAGTTAGGTGTTAGATGCAAAAGATCAGAGCTGCTCTCCTTGAAGTCAGAGAAATAACTCAGCTTAAAGTTCAACATACACACAAAGATTTCCTGGATCTGGAGTTAATTTGTTTTTTCCAAGGTCAGCTTGAAGGCAGTATTCAAACAGGAAAAAAAGTTACAAACTGAACATTTGACTTGTAATAATTTCATTTTATTTCCCATTTGTTTGACCTGTCCTATATGCTTTTGTTTTCTTGACGTATCAAGCTAAGCTATTTTGGTTTCTTATTTAATGTTTATTTTTACCCCATTTAGCAGACTCAAGTCAGGACTGGGGGCCAGTGGGGCTGCATGACTTTCTCTCTGTTCCATATCTTTACATTTTCCAACTTTCTTTGATGCAGGATATTTATATTCCACCTTTTTTCCTAGTAGAGAGGCTTTCACGGAGTATAGGCTTAGAATATATATTTTCTGCTCTAGCTGTTCATTAGATATACAGCATTTGGAGTTCCAGTTGTGCTGAGAAATGTAAGCAAAGCTTTTGGCCCAGTGGGGGCTAAGCTCTGGCATTTCACGGCTTTGTACATATGAATCAGGATTAAGGTGCAGGATCTATATAAAATTTAGCTCATTAGGAGATGTTTTGTCTCACGGCTCCCACTGGGAAGGTGGGTGCTGTGCTCACACACAGGATTTCTTACCCTGCTTTGCTGCTCCCAAGAAAGGAGGAGGGTGAGCAGGTGACAGGGGCAGCAGCAGGGTATCCTGCTCCCTTTTACCCTGGAACACCTGGGAAAAGGTTTGGCATACACTGGCCCCAGTATTTTCAACTAGTGCAAATGTGCTCGAGCACATGGGTAAGGTCATGCTCCAAACGACTTAGCAAGAGAACAAGGAATACCTCTGGAAAAAGACAGATAGGAATTTCCTCTCAAATATATTTGTGCCAGAGGTAAGGAACTTAAGGCTAGGAAGGTTTCAGAAATGTGTTTTTTCTAGCCTGACACCCCACTTGGCTCCCCAGCAAGCCAAATTTGCTGTTGTGCCCAGCACAGCTCAAGTGTGTTCAGTGGATGACCAACGGTGTCCATGAACTTCAGCCAGTGAAGCTTTTCCAGAGAGAAATGATGGGCTTGGAAAGGAGTTTCATCAGTCATGATTTCCAAGGAACAACAGTCAGGGTAGGGAATACCAAGTCAAGGTTTCCTCTTCAAGGACTTTCAGCTGTCACATAGGGAATACAGTGAGTGCAGTGATGAGAATTAGATTGGAAGATCAATAGGCCTGACAATAAATGAAAGTAACACAGACATTATTGAGCAAATTAGGAGAGAGAAATTAAACTGGACAGTATAATCTTCAATACCTGCTAGACACACTGATGTTGGGCAAAGTTAGGAAGAAGACAGTAAGTTGGAAAGTGCTACGATGAAGGGGCAGCAACAGTCTGTCCATGAGATGGGGAAAGCCCTGCTTGTGATGGAAAGCTCTCAGCCTACAGAAAAGTGGAAAAAGATGCTAATGGTCCAGGAGCACCTGGATTTAAGTGGCAAGGTACAGAGAGACAATGGTGGAGAAATCACCTAACACTGGGAACATGGAGTAGAAAACAGTGCTGGCTACACGTTGTGGGAAAAGGGAACCTCAGGTGCACCCCACCATCATAAAGGCTTTGGTGGGATAGATTGTTCCAGGCCAAAAATCTTCTTAACTTTCTCATAGTATGGGTTTGCTTACCCTGTGAAGTTTTGCAGCCATTCCAGAAACCAGTCCTCTGATTATCCTAAACTTGATTATTTGCCGTAATAACTGTCTGTATTTTGCTATCTGTACACAGATCCAGTGATGATCAAATCTGGAAAGCTTTTAGGGTGATGGATA
The DNA here is from genome assembly GCF_049639895.1 of Pseudopodoces humilis. NCBI lineage: Eukaryota > Metazoa > Chordata > Aves > Passeriformes > Paridae > Pseudopodoces > Pseudopodoces humilis. The sequence continues at coordinate 24,855,205 of NC_142209.1, read as the reverse complement.
TCCGGTGGAAACAAGATCCATGGGCTGACTGTGCTCAGCATGCGAAGAAGTTTTCTTTTTATCAGTCTTGAGTTTGTCTAGATCCTCTTACATGTCTTTGAAAGGTTCACCCCAAGGCAATATAATTGTGTTTGATCACATACAGGCATTGAGTCAGTGATTGATATGAATAAAGAACTTAGACTTGCTTGTCCTGGTTCCATGTCTTCTTCCCTGTGGAATCAGAAATCACTTTTATAAATATATTGGTCCATCTGTGCTTCCAGCTATCCATTTCAAGTATATGTTCCAAAAAAGAAATAGTAACACTTTATAAGCGCAAATAAAAACACATGAAAAGGACTGAGGAAGGGATTTTTTCCTCCCTCATAAAGTACACGTGGATCCCTTCCAAAAGAGTTACTGTGAGCCATGTAGCTTGTAATTAATCCTGCTGTAAATGTCAGAACACTTACTTTCCAGGTCTAAGCTGACCCACTAAAATTAGTCCCCTCTTAACAATTCCTTTTATAATTTGTTTTTCAGCAGAAACGGCGGCTTGACCTCCTGACAATAACCAGCCCCGGTAAGTGAGCTCTGCCGCGCCGTTCTCTTCTCTTCTCTTTTCTTAAAGAGATGGCTGTCTAAATGTGTTTTTCCCCCCGTCTCTGACATGCAAAATGAAAAACACTGTTCCCCAGAAAATCTTTCACCTAATAACAAGTGACAGCTATATTGTGCTTGGCAAAGCCCCGGGCAGTTATCCGTTCACAGAGCTGCCTCTTCAGACCTTTACTCTATGAATTGGAGTGCTGATATTTCTTTAAGCCTCCTGGGGTTACAGTTAGTGGTATATCTGCAGGGCAGATGCCCTCAAATTCACAAAGTGTGTTCAGGTATCACAGAAATGCAAGCTTGACTGTCCTTGGTGGCAATCGTGAGCAGTCTGGGGAGTTGGGAGATGGTGACACTCTGCACGTGTGGAAGGAGACAAAGTCCAGGCTCAGGGCTGAGAACCCCCAGGTGGGTCAGAAAATATTTAGGTAGAATTAAAATGCTTTAAACTATCTGCATCATGATGGCTTTTGTCATTTGCCTGTTGGGGAGATCGACCAAAATTTGTTTGTATGGGAAAAGTGTGGGGCTCCGGCCAGAGTGAGTGTTGAAGGTCTCAGCACTGTGGTGGAAATGCAGGTTGGTTCAGTTGTGCTCCTCTGTGATCTCAGCCCTTAAGGCTGGGTGGCTTTTAATTTATTCCTATTTGTCTGGCTCACTTTCTTTCCACTAGCTGCTACAGAAGTTTGCTGCCCACCAGCTTCAGATGAAGCCCTGCTCAAATGATGCCACATTTTGGTTAACTTTGTTCATTTTTCAGATGTGTGTATGAATTAAGCTTTCAGGTGGGCTTTGACTGGGACTAATGAATTCTGGCCTTAACTGGTAATAATGTGTTAGCAGAGTGAACAGGTGTTATGAGAAGTGAACAAAATGTGACACACATTTGCTTGGATAACAATTTTGCATCAATAATTGTTCTGACACTCTGAATGTAGATATAATCTGTGACATGGTTTCTCCTTCACTAACCTTGTTAAAATAATAAGAATTAAAATAAGGAGGAGGAACACTTTGTTGGGACAGATGTTTGAGGCTATTGGCAATTGCATCACATTTTTGCATGTTCACTTTTCACGCAGTTTGCAATTATGTTAATGTATGCTCAGGGCACTTGCTGATAAAAGCAACAATACAGCGTGATACAGCTATTGTCACTATTCTGACTGTAACTTCAAGGACAAACATGGCACATTTTTCATTTTCCATATCTTCAGCATTCCCTGTTTCTAGAGGAAAAAGAAAAAAAGATCTCTGAAGGTCTTAATCATAGCACACAGTCAGATCTTGGATAAGGGCACCAAAGTCCATGGCACTTTTTCAATAAGAGAAAAAGAGGGTTGGGGACCAGAATGACTTAATATGAGACTTTTCCATAAAGGAAACTTTTGATACCTTTTCCATGATTTCTGATGCAATGTTCACTGTAAAAGGGTTGATTGGGTAGAGTTTACGCATAGATGTGATCAGTAAGTAGCTGTAGCTTCAGATCTCTGTTTAATAAAGCAATCTACTAAATGAACACAGCAATTAGGTAGAAGGATCTTCAATAACTGTGTAGCTAGGCATACTGCACTAAAAGTGTTGGGGGGAAGCTTTCTGTAGCGTGTACCTTTTCTGAAACTCAAGTTTTACCCTTTGATATTTAACCAGAAATCTACCATAACTGGGTACATAAGGAAAAAAATACTACTGTTCATGATTGCATAATGAAATGCCTGTAGTTTTGCCTTCAGTAGCGGCATTTTCAAAAGGTGCTTGGTGCTGGATCAGGCCAAGCTTACCAAAGAGCCTAAAGCTGAGATTTTTCAAAAGGGTTGAAAAACTTAGGCACTCAATTCCTAGTAGGATTGGAAAATGTCAGCTTGTGGATTAAAGGGTCTAGTTTCAGCCCTACAAATACAAAAATAAAATAAAATAAATCATAGCCTTGGGGCGTTTATCTGTCTTTGGAGACTGCTACTTTAAAATATTTAATTCTTTGAGTCCTAGCTCTAAGATCTGACATTGCCAGTCTGTTTTTACAAAGTCGTGATATCGGTTATGATGGCTGAGATCAGCCATAATCACTGTCAACCCTTAATTTACTGATTCAAATGAGGGGCTGAGCTGTTTAGTTGCACCTGCCAATCCTCTGGGACTTGTTTCTGTTCTCCACCTCGCCGCGGGCAGGCAGCCTTTGCTTTCGGCAGAGGTCACACAGCTTCAGTTAGAGTTGTGAGGGTCCTCTGCGTCCCACAAGGGATGTCGGCCACCAAAACCCTATTGCTTAATTGTAAGAATAGACAAAGGGCTTCAAAAGGAAAGGTGACCTCTGAGATTTGCACCTCTGTCACAATGAATATCATCTCTCTTTCTTGTGTGTGTGTGAAGCTCTTTAACCAGTTTTCCTACCTTTAGTCAAGAATTGATGGTGAACCCATGCAGACAGTACAACTCTTCTCCATGTGCTACTAAAACAATTTCCAAAAGCTGATCAGCCAATTAATGAGATTAATTGCAAGGTAAGATTAATTGCCAATAATGTAAGTTAAGTGTTGTTGAGACTCAGGCGCCAAAACATTTAAAGAGAGTTTGTGGAATCACGGGAACCTTGACGTTATCTCATGGCAGTCACAATGCTCCCCTTGGCCATGGCTGTTGCATGTTTCCCCAGGAATCCCCAAAGGGTCAGAATTTGTGCCTGTTTCTTGTTCCCTGAACCTCACCCCTGCCCGTGCTGTGCTGAGCCCACACTGAGGGTGACCCAGCGCTGCCTCTTGCCCTGCGCCACATGGCTTCCAACCCCCAAGCAACGTGTGCTTGGCTTCCTGAAACCTGGCTGAACAGGTTCTGGCCTTAAAATCACATCTGTATGTTCAAGTGAACAGGTATAGACCATTAATCTATACTCTGGACGGAGAGAAGTCTGGGAAAAAGTGAAAAAAATAAAAGGAACGGGAAGAAATACAGATGGCGGGAGCTGCAGCTCCAGCTACATGATTTGTATGCAAAACACAGGGCTCACCTCTTCCAGCACCCTAATAAAGCAGGTATGGAAAGCTCCACACTGCACCCCAAACTGGAGGAAGTCGTTGCTTTGCTGTGGATCTCCAGAAACAGCCAGACACAAAAGATGCATAATCTGGGAGCAAGCCAGACTCCCTCGTGCTCAAATAGATTCCTTTGAAGTAACTGATACCCCTGTAAAATGTGGAGGGGAGTTCACCGCTCTGCCTTGCTGCTGGGTAGCTGGAGAGCTGGAGGAATGTTAAGTTAAATTTATCAATGCTCTCGCCACACTCCTTTCTTCTTGCCCCTTGACATGTGAGGTACAATTAGAGTGCAGCTGTACAGTTCAGGGTGCCCGAGTCAGAGCTGATGTGCGCAGTGGGGTGGGGGAAGGATGTTAAAAATTCATTAGGAGCTGGCAGGGACATGCTGGCAGGGAGTGGGACATAATGAGATTTAAGTTTTGGTAATTTAAATTTTCTTTAAACCCAGCTTTACCTCTGAATTGGATCCAAAACATTTCCTTAACGCTATTCTGGTTGTCTTTGAGGTTTAGGACCAAAGCTTGAGGTAGTTTAATTTGGCTTTGTTGAAAAAAAGGAGATGAGGATCTGCCCTTCGTTTCTCTGTGATCATGTTCTAGTAGCACTTTGAACACGCACATGCAATCACATCACATTTTGTGGTAACCACTCAATAGCTGCAAATAAGATACCCCTGTTTCCATAGCTTTTCCATGGAGACACAGCTTTTTGCATCTCCTGTGTTTATGATAATAATACAGCTTTCCAATTTCTCTTCTCAGTAAGGTAAGTTCCTCTCCCACTGAAGTATTTTTTAATTATTGATACCATAAATGGAAGTGTGTTGGAAACTATTGGCTTTGAAAATAGCTAACATGTGATATTATCCAAGAACCATCAGGAAAATTCTTTTGAAATTCTCTTTGATTCAGCCATCCTCAGGGCTTTATCCTTCTCTACCAGTCTCTCTACTGCCAATTTAAAATAACATTCTCTTGAAATCAGCGCAGTGTCAGGAGAAATTCATCAGCACCGTAGGTGCATGTTTCCCAGATGTATATAAACCTACTACATTTGGCAGCAGTAAATTGATTGCTTTTAAAAAACCTGGGGTAGTTTGAATATTCCGTAGTGTCCAGCTTGGCTACAGCACAGAATATAAAGTAATTTTTTTAAGTTTCTTTCAGCTCTGTTTTAGATGAAAAAAGTAAGTGCTGACTACATAATTCCTGGCTTTTGATTTACTCAGATTTTCCTAATGTGAAAGCCACACCAGAGCTTTACAGGCAGGGAGAGAGTAAAATAATCCTAATCTCCATTGAGATTTCATCAGAAATGTTAATGGTCTGTGCATGCTTCCTCCTAATATTCAAGCTCTTACACTTTTAAACGGGGAAAAAAGCTTGATTTTAAAAGTATTTATCAGTTGGATCTATGCGGTGAAATATTCTCCCCCCTTTAATATCATCAGTGCTGCATGCTCTAAAAATGTCTCCATTTCATTAATTTGTGATATACTGCTACCCTGAATTCTTTTAAGGTGGCTTTGGCTTCTGCCATACATATTTTACTGCTTTAAATTATAGATATAGGACTGTTGCCTAGTTAATTTCCTCTGGTTAGGAAAATATATTTCTGCTCTCCTGGCATTGCATAAAGTGATATGTGGGATTTGCTATATTTTTTAGCTGATTAAGTTTTGCATTTCTACATATTACTGCTTATGAGACCTCAAGTAAAAGTACGTAAAGGAAGGAGAAGTTTTATAGTATATTTCAAAGTTTCATTTGACTATAAATTCCACCACTAAGCCCTGCTACAAGACTTTTCCATTACCTTCCTGGATAGTCTGGCTATCAACTTCTTTCTAATTGAAGCATGAAAATAATATGAACTCAAAGTCATGAAGCTATAAGACAGGTATTAGTAAAAATGATACCAACTAATAAAATGTGACAGAAAGTTGTTTGCTGCTAAAACTTGGGGACTTTTTTTTTTTTTTTTGCAAGTCCTTATTAATTAATAGCACATTGATTTTGGTCTAAGTATGTGTCAAAGGGTGGTATTGCAGATTTTAAACAGCCTAACATAACCACTGCTCATGTCTGCTAGTGAAGCTTCACATGGTCTTTTACTTGCAAAGCTGGTGGAGAAAAGAAATTACTTAGAATTCCAGTAATAATTGAGTCTTTTAATGCTCAGTGAATTATTTCCCATATCACTGGGTATTAATCCACCCACAATAATATGAGATAACTGGGGGAGTCAGAATCTCACTGCTCAGCAAGGCAATAGACGCCAAATGGTTTGTCTGAACCCAGTACAAGAATTTCCCTACCATGAAAATAAAATATAAATGCTAAAATCTCAGTTCAAAGTGAAATTCCCATGTTGTCTGTCTTAGCTGAGCCATAAAGCTACAGGAAGAAGTTTGTTTCAGACTTGATGAAACTTTAGCAAGATGATTGTACTAACAGAGAGCAGAAGGAATATGTGGACTCTTTTCCTTTTTTTGTGCCATTAGGTTGGCTTCAGCTGTCCTGAGGCTAATTAGGAAATTTTACTATATCAAATTTCTCATCTTTACAGTATCTTAAGAGCTGTGAGAATATCCATGTGCTGTGATAAGGTGAAATAATATTGTTGCTTGCAATTACTCATTCATGCAGATCACTACCTTCCTAATTCTCAGTTATACCTCTGCATTTGCCAGAATAATAATTGAAGATATCTCCTGCTCCACTGTCTTTTCCCTTCCCTCACACCATGCCCAAGAGAATAAATCCTACCTGATCTTTCTGCCTGTCCCCTGACCTATCTCCACCTGTGTCCCCAAACATCGCCCACATCCATCCCAAATATCGCAGTTTTGAGTTCTACCGAAATGCCACTTTTCTGATTCAATAATGAAACCAGAACTTTATCCCCATTTGGTTGCAGCATGTTTACTTTTAGTGAGGCTGTTTCATCCCCACCTTTGCATTTAAAAAAGTGACCTTTTTTTGGATACATGTAGAAGAAGTGATATTTGCCAAGTCAAAATAAGACTGCAGAGAAGATATTCTAAAGGCTAATCCATTACTTTTGAAGAAAAATATCAAGCTTTACCACAATCCCTTATTATTATTCTGGGTCACCATGGTGTTTCCATGCACCTTGGCATGTCCCTTTAATTGGATCCGTACATGGGAAGGTCCGGCACAGTTGCATTGAAAGCTGACATTTCTAACTAACTGACCTTTTCAGGCCCAGTGACACTCCTATAATGATTATCCTCTAGCATTGTTTGGACACAATACCACATACTTCACAGCACATAAAGAATATGTTCTTTGAGAACTATTCAAAATGCCCAATCTCAAGTTAGCAAAATGAGAAAATTGGGTGCAAACATTCATCAGAGTGTTATTGTGCAGGTATCGATTTGAATGCCCTTTCATTTCTCTGGGAAAAAGTGTTGTATTATAGAGCTCTAAATTAACTTCTGTTCTGTTTTTTTCCCCCAGTAAGTATAAAAAGGTCAAATTCATTCATAAGGCTGAATAGATTTGCAGGATATAAGCAATAAGATAGCAATCAACCTTCAAATAACCTTTAAAGAGACAGTATCTTTTCTTATGACCAGTAATTGATCTGCTCATTAAGTCACTGGGTACTCTTTGGGGCTCACCTGGGCAAAACTGTGTGAGACCTGTGACAAAGGGATGTCAGCTACAGCAAAACAGGAACAAATTTTCACGTGGAAATCTAAATATTTTACAGGTTTTGAGGGGTGTAAAGTTGACGAGAGGATTGATATTGCAACGTGAATTCCTTGATTTTACTGTAATAAGGGTGAATGGAAAAGATGAAGAAAAGACCTCAAAGTGTGAATTTGGTATTTGTCAGGATGACAACCTCACATGTTCATACCTGCCTGAAACCTGGATAGATCTTCAAGTTGCCTTTTGGATTTAGTGGCTAATGTGGGAGGGTGACCACTGCCTGTGGTCAGTCCATGTGCAGGGATGTGCATGCAGGGGACCCTGTGCTACACATGGGACATGGCCGGGCATCATTCTTCTGTTAAATTCAGTCAGATTGTCAAACAATGGCTTTCTGTGCACCATGAGGGCTTTGGGGACGTCTGGGGGTGTTGATCATCTCTGCCTGCTCAGACATAAAACCCACATCCAGGCTGTTGCAGCACTGACTCCCTGGGTGCTGCCTCCTGTCACCTCCAGTCCCAGGCTGTGGCTCTGCAGCTCCTCTTGTGCAAGCAGGAGCTGCTGAAGGACTGCTGGAAATTTCTTCAAGGGAACAGCATCTAGCCAGAGACCTGCTCAAAGTGCCAGGATTGCCAATTTGAGATAGCAATCAGAAGATTAGTGCTCTGGCCATGTCCATATTTCATTTCTGCATGTAAATCCACGTTATGTTTTTGGTATCATTTTTATGAATTGTACATAGGCTGAGGACTATCTGTGCATAATTGATTACAGTAAGTTGTCTTGGTTCTTATCTTTGATCAGAATTTTCAGAAGCAGCAAGTATCCCAGGTGATGATGTTTTCCATGCTGTAAATATTTGCACATAACACTTTCTGGTTTACTCTACAATTTACAGAATGAGCATCTCACTCATTTAGAGGGACTGAAAATGAGCAAGTCTGTGCACAGGTGTATTGTGCTCCTCTTTTTGTGTAAGCTCAGGGAAAACTTAAAATAGAAACTTTTTTTCTCGTAAACCCCTTATTTCTTCAGTATCAGATGTTTTTAGGAAGGATGGAAAGCGTTCTTCCTTTTTAATGAAATTTTAATTTTCAAGGTCACCTGTCACTCTTCACTTAGGCAGATTTCTTCTTGCTGAGTGACCTCAACAAGACTAAGTAGAAATCAGTGTATTAAATATCTAGAAGGCAGCAGAGGATTATATTGCCACTATGAAGTAGAACAGAGTGCAGAAATGCAGGAGCCAGCAGAGCCCTGAGCAGCAGAGCCTCACCAGTGTGGGGACAGATGCCTCCAAGCCCCATTCCTTGGGTGCTCTGCCAGAGAGATAAGCCCCAAGCCCTTTTTTCACTGGCTTTAGGGTGCTGTCATTCCAGTGCAGCTGAATTGCACCTGGGCCTGAATCTTAGCTTGTGTCCTTTTGTTTTTTTTAACCTAGCCAGGCAAATGCAGCAACTGTGCTTCCTTTCTATTTTAGCAGCATCCATGTACCCCAGTCCACAGGGGTGTCATCCTGCTGGATGCAGCGGCACCAAGCTGCTCCTGAACAGCTGGCAACTTAAACAGACAAAGCTCAGGGCAGTGGATGGGAATATAAGGAAAGAGAACGTCAAAAAATAAAATATTATTTTCATAGAACTGTGTCCCTTTGCTCTGCCTTCCCTCCAATCTCTGATGTAACAGAAAATGGCAAAACCAGTGGTGATTATACAGCAACAACGAGTGGGACTGAGGAAGAGAGGAGCTGGAGCTGCACAAAGGACTTTTCCTAAGCTCATTTGTTTCCAAGGATTGCCAGTGGGCTCATTTCTTTTGTATGCAAAACATTTCTGTTAAAGCAGTCAGCCAAGGTCACAGGGAAACCCACAAGAAAGGATCACCCAGAGCCCTTATTATTATTTTGAGCTTGTAACAAAGGAATTTTTAGTAGAGATTTGAATGGGGAAGGTGTGCTGGTTCTGTGAATTCAGGCTGTAAGTGCAGCATAAGCCATGGTGGAAAGAGACTTGTTCATCACACAGCTCAGTGCAGTTTTGGAGGGAGTCATTTGAGCTGCTGCTAAATGAGATAATGTGAGGACTGTTCGGCAGTAGTAGCACTGCAGTGTCCTTAAGAAGGGGGTTAAAGGAAGGTGAAATACTGTTTTAACACCACAATCTGCTCCTGACGTTGCACAAGACCCTTCACTGGACTGCAAAGATGCTGTGAGTGCCAGGACAGAGAGTGCTGCCAGAGGAGCCAGGCACAGGAGGGGAAGGGGCACAAGGCAGAGAGAATAAGCAGGGAGGCAACATAAACCAGAGTCACATGTCTGGGCCATATGAATCAAAATGAAAATAACTGTTTTCAAAATACCTAGGAGATAGCAGGAGATTGTGTTATTCTTGATGCTTTATTATATTACCTGCCCTGTTGCACAGCTGCATCCCTTGTCCTTATCCTCTGGGGATGACTGGAAGGAAGGAAGGATTATCTGTAGAGACCCTGATTTTCCTGCCCATCCTCCAGGGAGCCTCACAGTGGTGCAAAATCCTGTTGTGCTGCTGCCTATCCCCTGTGCTGAACCCACCTTCCTGCCAGGGACTGTGAGGCTCTAGGGCCTGTGGCTGGATGAAAAAGGAACCCTCACTTTGACCTGCTGCACGTTTGCCTTGGGATGTGACCCAGAGCACTTAAATTGCAGCTGACTTGGACCAAACCCCTAATTCCTGTCAAAGGTTGGACAAACCCAACAGCGAGGGCAACTTCTCGCTGATCCCGAGCGGAGCCCCCTCGCTCCGGGAGATGGGCTCCAGTTTTGTTATCCGAGCACTCAAATATCTCTCTGTCTGCTGGAAACCTTTCCTCAGTGGCCTCGTTTGGGCTCTGGGCTGGACCAGCAGCAGCAGCACAGCCGAGCAGGGCACTCCCACCTCTGGGGGACAGCTCTGCCAGGGCTGGTTTTGGTGGCATCCCAAAAGATGGGGAGAATCCTGGAAGCAGGAGCCGTGGTGTTCTCACCCAGCCTGAGCAGGGCTGGCAGGTGCTGCTGCTCATAAATCCAAACCCTGGCCCTGTCAGGCTGCCCTGGGAGCGAGCTCTCCCTGCTGCCCCTGCTCAGGAATTAACTCTGGGGGCATTACTCTCTTAAGGCTTCGTGTTATAGTTCTGTTTTCTTCACCTTCAACCCCGCAATGGATTATGGCCATACTTTCTCTTATAACTAAATGCTCTTCTGTCCTTTGACAAAACAGATTTGTGTCTTTTCATAGCTTTCTGTAGAGGGCTAATAATACATGGGAAAGCTTTACTGCCCACAGGAGACTTTGCCTGGCCGTAATAATAAGAAATGCTGTTGAAAAGTCATGATCAATGTTAATTCAGTTATTTTTCATTTTCTCTCTTTTTTTTTCTTTTATAATGAAATCTTCTACTTTATGCATTTTATCCAGTGCTACCCTATGAATTGCTTGTTGGAGAGAGGGGTCATTGGTTATAAAAATGAGTTCTTGCTGTTTGTCCTCATATGAAAATAACAGCAATATTTTGAAATGATGAATTTAAGGGAGGGGGAAAAAAAAAAGTGGAATCTTGGATGTATAAAAGATGTAAATATTGTTTTCCAGGTTTTATGGTTCCCAGATGCCTCCTCTAATTGCATAGCTAACCCTGAGTTTATTAAGTTATTTTCCAGAGTCAAACTCATTTGTAAACATGTCAGAATAAAAACTAAATTTAAAAACCAAAACCTTTGGATTAGAATTCTGGAGTGATAAACAAACTAATTTAGAATGTATTTGCATGTAATTTACATGTGCCAAAATAGGATTGCATGTGGTTTGTAAATACAGGTCTTGAATCTATTTAACATTGCAGAATAGCACAGAAGAAATTAATTGTAGCTCAGAAAAAAGAAAGGTTAAAATAATAAAAAGATGGCTTAAAATGGCCCATGTTTGAATGTGATTCAACATGCAGAAACTGGTGAGGAGAGATAAGCACACAGTGAAAACTGTAAATTCTAGCAGCAACATCTGTAGTAGTTAGAATATGATGTTTTATAGCAATTCCTTACCTCCCCCCACGGACATTGCTATGGCACACAGCATATTTATTATTCACTTTCTGCAAGAGATGTTTGCCTAGCACAGTCTCAAAAAAAATCTGTTTCCTTTCTTTTAATGCTCACTTACTCAGAGATGATGTGAGCTTCCCTTTGAAGCCTCTTGGCCAGCTTGACCTGGAGGCTTTGGCTCAAGATAACAATTTGTAATTACCTGGGTTATTGCAATGGTACCAAAGGATCCATCAGCAGGTAAATCCTTTGCTGGGTGCAGTCCCCATCTGGAAAAGACCTGAATTCTTCGTGCTGTTTCCACCTGAAATCTGTCATAGAGTCATAGAATGGCTTGCACTGGAAGGGATGGTGAAAACCATCACGTTCCACCCCCTGCCATGTGCAGGGAGGAAATCTCTCCCTAGATCAGCTTCCTCAGGGCCCCATAGGTGTCAAAAGTCAGGGTGGAGCACACGGTACCACCCCATCTCTGCCTGCTTTTCCCAAAAAGGGAGTGACAGCAGCCTTGAGACTTGGCAGGTCTTGCTTTGTCTCCTTGGCCTCTGCTCCTGTTGTCAGTGCTGAAATGAATTTGTGTTCTGGGCCTTGGGATTAAAGCAGCCGTGTTTGGAGGGAAGAGGAAATGCTCTCTGGATAGAAAGGGATTGAGTAAATGCAAATGTAAGCACTGAGTTTAATTGTGCTGGATTGTATTGCTAGAGTTATGGGGGAAAGAATTCTTTATTTACTGTAAAAATATGTATGTAATGAATGTTTTCAGGCTTGCCTTCAAGTGCCATGGAATATCCCTTCCTATATTGACAGCAAAGCAGCCTGGAGCTTAAAAGGGGCAGCAAAATGGTCCTGCAATCTTTGCTGTAAGAGCATCTGTAAGGCTGGTCAGTGTTCAATCTCACTGTTTTCAGATTTTCCTGAGAATAAATAGAAATGTAAAGATTTTTCCTCTGAATCCTAGGATATTTTTTTTAATTCACTGGATTAATTTCATCTATTTTATTTAATTTTTAGACAAAGGGGAGGAAAAAAAAAAGAGTATGGAAAAGCAGACTTTATGGGATAGGAGGCAGAGTTTTGTGGTGTATTTGTTATTCAGGATTTTATTTGAGCACCATGGAAGAATATTATCAAGGAGAACCAGATGTCAGGAACCTTTCCATACATTTTTCAGGTCATAATACTTCTATTTCAATGTGCAGATAAACATTGCTAAATATTTTCTTATACTTATCTTTCCATCTATGGGACAAATTAATTGTAGCTTGAAGAAAAGAGGTTTATTTCCCACTTGGCTGTGAGCCATTTTGTATATCTGCTTTAAATGTTAATTATTAATTAGGATATAATCTATCTAAATCTATTTATCTGTCCATTTCTTCCAAAGAAGGCAGCTGGATGAAACAAGAAACATGCATCATTATAGAGATGATAAATTAGACTCTTATCCCAGGAGAAGACAGTTCCTCAACACCAAGGTTGAGATTTACCAGGGAGTGGAGGAGCCTCCCAGCCTTGTCCACTTGGTGCTGGATACAGAGAGGGAGGACACCAAGATGGATTTTATAAATCAATTATTGGTAGTAAGGGAACATCATTACTGTGACATTCATTCTAACAGAGTTATTGTTGCTGGGGAATGGACTTGGTGGGAGGATGGATGTTTTTAAGTTGTATTGGAAAGTGAGGGGCTGGAAAAACAATAGCAGGTGATAAAAAAAAATGAAAAACAAAAATTCCGACAAGTAATAAAACTCTTTTTCATGTATCCCAAGTGGGGCAGATCCCTTCCATGAGCATCAGTGAAGCTGCAGTGCTTGTATGTCTTGCAAAATTGGAATGAATTTGTTATTTTGGGAGAGTGAAGTTTGGATATGTGTCTTTATAGACATGAATGGCTTCTTGACAGAAAATATGTCATGGCTACCTTAATCAACTGAGTCCTGAAGATGAAATGTGAGGCTGGCAATTAGCACCAAAGACAAGCTGTGAAAACAGGAGTTTCTCTCATTTCTTTTAATTATGGTTTTTGTTCAAATATTTACATATTTTATCTCCTATTTATTGCAAACTTAATATCAACAGCAAAGGAGACACTTTGGATTAAATTTTGTATATTCGTGTTTTTAGGTCTTGCTTTGCCAAGTTTAATGCAAAACAGAGCCCTTGTTTATAGGAACAGTATCTGTATGGATTTATCTATAGGAACAGTTGAAAAGCTGGGCACTGGATTGCCCAGCTCCTCAGTGCAGCTTCACACCTTTCCCAGCGAACAGCTGAGGGACTTGGGAAATCTGCAGCGTGTTCCTGAAACTTTAAACTGCACCATGGTGTTACCTGAGCCAGCTCCATGGGTCACAGATCAGCTGCTGGGAAAGCCAGAACATTTTCTCCCTTTTTTTTTTAATCTGTATCCATTGTTCATGGCTGATCAGTTCCAGGAAGAAACACCCTGTCCATGCTGGTATTACCTTCAAAAAATTGCCCCAGTGGAGCACGGACGCACAGCCCAGCTCAGATGCAAGTGCAGGTGCTGTGGAGTTGCAAATATGTTTGTGGTACTGAAAATAATATGGCTTTTAACCTTTTTGTTTTAATTATTATTTTATTGTAACTGAAAGTGTCGTGTGCTCTTGTGACACAGAGAAGACAGACACAACTGAACTTTTGTTCTGTCCAGGACTTGGGCAGGCAGCTCAGGCAGATGGTCCTTTTAGGATATTCCTAAAAAGAATATTTTGGCACTGGCATATTCCTGATTTCCTTCAAATGGGGCTGGCAGGAGTAACATTCAGCTGTGCTGGACTTATCTGGGACAACAAAGTCCAGAAAAGCATTCCCTGCTCACAGGTTTGCTTTTCATGACACAGAAAGCTCCTTAAGATAAAATGGATGCTGTGCCCCAAATTTCTGTGTTGTCTTGACCTGAGGAGCTCTCACCCTTCAGGAGTGACATCCCAGAGCCTCTGCAAACATCTGCTCAGAGCACAAGAGCAATCAAAAAACACAGAACGTTTTATATCGGCAAAACTAAAGGATAAATTAGATGTAACAATGCACAGCTCACAAAATAGGTGGCAGAGCCAGCAGAGGTACTCTGAAAGACAATGAGGATGATCAGAAAAATAACTTCCTCTGGAAAGAAATCAAGTAGAACTGTGATTTTTTTTGATTTTTCTTTTTTTCCCTGTAGGGTCTGCCACTAAAGAATGGAGCTTGAGGTTTCTAAAGTTTATGGGTTTCTTTTTCATAGTTAAGGATGCTGCATATTTTGAGCCACATGATAGTGGATAAATACAGCAATAAATACAAGTTACTACTGGCCCAAGGATCATAACAAGTTTATATTCATTAAGAGAGAAGGGAAGGCTGTACTATGGTATGTTTGAGAAGGACTAAATTCCCACAGCTGTAGAAATCTCTTAGCAAATATTTGAACAGAAAATTCTTTTCTGTTCTTTTTCTGTGTGTGGGTTTTTTTTTGTTTGTTTGTTTGTTTTTGAGGTTTTTTTGGTAAGAAAATGTATTAATTGTGTATCTCCAAAGCCACATCCCTGGACACGAAGAAAAACAAATTTAGCTAAAAAATCCATTGTGGTTCAGTGATACAATGAAGAAAGGCTTTAAAATTAATAGCAAATGTTTAGCCTTAAAAGGAATAGGGGACATAAATAGCTTTCAAGTATAAATAAGAGAAGGAGAAGAAAAGAAGTGGGGGAGAAACGAAAATAAAAAACATGAAGGAAAAATCCACGTGAGCAAAACTAAAAGTTCTAGTTTAGTATATTTTCTGGGATCTTTTTAATTCTAAATAAACTAAAGCTCAGGTTTTAGTTCAAAATGATGATGTTCAAAAGGCCGATATGCCTGGTAAGAGTTTATTTTAGTTTCTGTCACCTTGGATCAAATCCAGCAACAACAGAAAGGGATTTTGTGGGGGATAAACACTCTTAAATCAGGAGTACAGGAGTCCTAGAGGAGCTGGGATCACCTCAGATCCCATGCTCTGCTAGATTAATGTGTCTTGGAAATGGGGGGTTGCCATTTTATTGTGCAAATTCTCAGAAAGGCAGCTCATGCGACTCAGATTAGCACAGACTGGTGTTTTGGCAATAACCCCCAGAAAACTAATTAAAAGGCTGATGAAGGTTTAGTTAGCAAAAGTTAAATACTAATGAAAAGCAGTGTTTTGTGAGAAAAAAGGATTTGTCAAACAATTATTTTTGGCCTTTGAATATATCACATACATGGTTGATGAAACTTTTTTAAGGTGTTTGATTTTGCACCTTACAACTTTTTAAAAACACAGAATGCATTAAAAAAGTTAAAGCTTGGTCAACTGACACATCTCACTCATCACTCCTCCTGGGGGAGCCTCACTCGAATGGGGCTCTCTTCAATGGGTTCCTCTCACAGTACTGGGCCCAATGCAACCTCTAATGATGATTTGTTGGTGATTAAAACATCACTGTTGAGTGGTAAAAGAAGATATAGAAAGGTTTGTCACACAGTGCAACCTCCATCCCCTGACTGGCTGGATCCTTCACACAAAATAATGCATTCCAGCATAGAAAACATGCCTTGATTCCTGCTTCTTAAAGCCAGGAAGACAGCCAAAGCCTGTTTGATGGAGCAGTATTGACCAAAAGAATTTGCGATTGTGTTTATCTAGTAATTAAGTTGGATGAAGCCTGAAAAGATATATATTCAAACCATTTTTTTTTTTTTAAATGGAATATACACAGGGACACAGAATGGATCAGAATGTTGAAACTGTATCTCGAAATATTTCATACCTCAACATGCACTGTTCTTCTTCCACTTACAAAGAAAAAGCAGTGAAGTATTGGAATTTGAGAAACCAGTTTAAATTATAAGACTTTAAACTTGGTTTAGGTCATCAAAAGTGAGACAGAGAGATGCTGTAATACACATTTGAAGGGAGGCTCTGAGCCTACTGATATCATGTGTGAATTTGTGTTTTAAAACAGACAATTTCCAAATCACATGTTATTTGCCTTTTGTAGTGCAGCCTTTCGTGCCTGTTTGTGCTACACAAATGGGAGAGCTACAATCCAAAGTTTTAATGGGAATTACGTCCCTGGGCACACACAAAATAAGAGGTCAGTTTACAACAAGAACATATTTACAGCAAAGAACTGTCAAAAGGTATTTTACCTTTACTCTTACAATCAGACCAGGATCCCATGGCAACAGGCAAAGGTCTTTTGTATGGACTGATATGAAATTTAAAGCTGAATATTGACAGTAATATTAACTGCACTGGGTGGGGCATGAGCTGGACTGGTGTTCTCCAAGGCTGCCTGAAATTATATGGACCTGCTGTGGAGAGATTAAATCATTGCTTGCCTGGGTTTAGAGTAAAGTAGGTAAATAATTTACAGCTTTGTTTTGCTCAGAATTTCTCTGTAGGGCTCAGACAGTGTCGAAATGGGCAGAGCATCAAGATGGATTTCTGGGAAGATCTGCCCTTTAGTCAGAGGAGATAAACATATCCAAGTACTACCAGGGTGTGATCACAGAGAAGAGTTATGCCAGTGGAGAGCACTAGAGCTAGAAAAGCTACCAAGGAGAAGTGGTAACAGTCACAGTTTAATAGAATATGTGAAGATTTTAGAATAGAGTCTGTGCAGTTCCAACACAAGAGCAGAGTCAGCTCTCAAACACTCAGTGCATTTTTTCCTGACTGCAAGGTGACCAATTACACCATGTAAACCAATTAAAATATTTGATGCTGTGCTAAGCAAGAAAGATAGAGACAAGAGAACAGGGGAGTAAAGCACAATAATTTGTACTCTGAAGTTGATAGATCTACATGGACAAATGAGGTGATGCATAAACTCTCCCCCCAAAATGACTGGATCAGGCATAGCATTGAGCAGTCTGCCAAAAATGATATTTCTGTTGTACTTCCCTCCTCTTCCACTTTGAGTGTCCAGCGTGATGAAGTACTCCTGGAAATCTTTGGGCTAATTTGCAATGTCCCAGAAAAGCAAAAGCTGTTGGAAGCATGGAGAATAAGAAATGAACAGAGCAGATCTACTTCTGAAAATAAACCCAAATTATTCTTATTTCATATGTGAAACTCTGACAGTCTCACAAAAGTTAAAGATCAAACTGGAAGTGGGGAGCTCACGTTGCTAAAATAATAACAAGGAAGAAAATCACTTGCATGGGGTTGAACATTACTTTTCCACTTACCTTTCTATTTGCGTGGTTGGAAGTTTGTGTTTCCCCTTAACAAGGCAAAAGAATTTAATGGCTTTATATTGTTTGGAGTGGAGTGAGTGCCTGCAGGCTTGCTTGATGAGCAAAGTGACATCCTGAGGAAACGTACAGCAAATTGCAAACAAAATCCTTATTAGTAGTGGCAGTTACCTCCTGGAATAGGATTGATTTGAAATCCCCATAAGGATAGTGCTCTCCTTGCTCAGCCAACTTGACAAATAAGAGCATTTCTTAGGAGTTCATATTCAAGTTGTGGTGGAGGTAATAGAATTTAACTTTCAGATTCAAAACAATTAAAGCAATGTACTGAACATCACTGTGCCTGAGAGATTTATTTTAAAAGTTACACATACAGCCCTTCTCTATTCCAAATGCAGTAAAAAAAAATGTTATTTTTTCTGCACATCCTTAGAGTGGTTTTGAAGAGCAAGTGGAATTCAAAGACTGGGGATGCTCCCAAAGAACAAGAGCATTCACTGTGGAAATCCATGTTTTTTCTCAGCTCAGAAACCCAGAAAATAATTTTGATCTATCCTCTGCCATACTCTGGAACATGACAGGAAGAATGTTGAGATAGTCTGGACTATTTGACAACAGCAATGTGAAGCAGCAGACATGTTATTCTGCAAAGTGTTTTTCAAAAAAAAAAAAAAAAAAGTCATATGTGAACAGTGTAATAACAGCCTTGACAGGAATCAAAACAATCTGCAGTATTTGTTTTATTTTCCATCAGCCACTACTTATGTCACCACAACAAGAAGTGAAAAGTACCAAAATGTTCATTCCTCTTTGCCCCACGCAACTGAAATATCTGAAAACATTTACGATGAGCGTGGAAAAAAAAACTCTGGAGTGGAGACAATTGAGATAAATACTCAGAGTTAATCCCAACTCCTGCTGCTCAAGCTGTGTTTAGATTAGCAAATTGCATGGACTGACAGAAGTGGATTTTTGGAGCAGAACATTTGGCACTGAAGACATGGCCATACCTACTCGGTGTTCCTGAGGTTTTCCCATTGGATCAGCTCTAGTCTGCTCCTGGGGCTGGAATGCCTGTTGGTGATTGGAGCACATCTTCTAATTAAATTTCATCCATGGGGAATCCATTTTGTGTGCTCCAGGATTGCTCTGTGATGTGAACCAAAGCATGAGATGCACAGATATGCTGAAGACAGGCTTCAAAATGTAAAATGCTTAGGATGTAATGTGGAGGAAATAAATGTTTCATTAACTTACTAGTTGTCAAACATGTTTCTCCCAAATTATTTTTAACTCAAGGCACCACCAAACTACACTCGAATTGAATTGGTTTGGGTATTGTTTAATTTAGTGAGAGACAAATCTCTGTTAACAAAGTAAAATAGCAGCTGTTATTGTAATGCATCTTGTGGAAAGGCAAGGAAAGCATCTAAGTATTTTCTGGTTTATGTTTTGAACAATATTTAGTAGTTGTTATCTTTGCTGCTGGAAGGTTGGACTTCTGCATTTGGTAAGCAAAATGATGTTGCCATTGAATGTGAAACCATTCAGAAATGCTAATTAATACTTCTCTTAATGAAATATGTGCTCATGTCATGAATTCTTTCACCTGGAATTCTATTTTACTATTTTACCATTTTAAAAAGGCCAATAATAATCAAAATGGATGAATGACATAAAAATAAAAGTCTCGCTATCCCTCTAAGAGTTTACACATTGCTGCCCTGCAATTTGGCTGCAAGCCTTGAGAGTTGCATGCAATATTTAAGGCTTCAGCCTGCCATGAAATCGGTATGGTGAAAGCCTGTTGTGGGTGGATCCTTGAGCATCCAGAAGCAGTGCCTCCTCTTAAAACTGGCAAAAAAATATTCTAAGTTGTTGGGGATTTTTCATTTTTCTGTTTTGGATTAATATCACACTTTAATATGCTGTATTTGCTATAGCCTAGTATGAAAACCTTGAAGAATTGTCACATTTCATGCACCAGGGCTCGGTACACAGTGCCCCAGCATACTACAACTCTCCATTGCCAAATGCATTTTTCCTCTTGGGAAGGGATTGTCATGGGTTGGTGCTGGAAAGGAGGCAGGAGGTGGAGTCTGTTCCCGAATGCTAATGCTTTGTTTTTGTGGAACTGGCAGTAATCAACCGATCTCACTTCAAGAACGATTTGATAAGTATCCTTGATACTATCTTGGCTTCTTCTCTGGGAATTACTTTTAGAGGTTTCCCTTTAATGAAGCACTTTTTTCTCCTCTCCCCTTAAACTTGTACGAAATCTTACTGAACAGTGGGAAGGTACTTTTTGTTTTGCCTGCAGCGAGGGAAATGGTCAAAAAAATTTGACCAGGGAATAGACTGCATACAATGAAAAGTGGAGGGGTTTTAGCTGTGTTATTCATTCATCTGTTTAGTTTTGATTCTCCAAATGGTCTGCAAGGAGAGCATCTAGTTGACAGAAGCCTGAAGTAAAGCCAAACGAGAGATTGATTTACCCCAGAAATACTGCTCTGTTTAGCAGATTTGTTTGTATGACTTTTCACTTGGTAGCAGTCTATTGCTAGTTGGTATAAACGAGGTCCAACTCCCAGGGTTACTCTGTGTTTGTATAAGGGCTCTAGACTTTTACACACTGGATATCAGCTTTTAGAGCATGAAGACTTCATTCAATGACACACCAAAGTCACCATCTTCTAAAAAAGCTGGTACATTAAAAACCTCTGAGAACATTTCTTCAGTTTCATCACAGCATTGGTCTTTTCTTCTCAGTGGCAGACTTGAAAAATTTGACAGGATAACCTAACACTTCCAGCACGGTGTTAGAAGAAAGATGCTCCTGTGCATAAGAAGTAGAAATAACATTAC
This sequence comes from Pseudopodoces humilis, assembly GCF_049639895.1. NCBI lineage: Eukaryota > Metazoa > Chordata > Aves > Passeriformes > Paridae > Pseudopodoces > Pseudopodoces humilis. Next base: position 24,834,743 of record NC_142209.1, on the reverse strand, counting down.
ATAAACCATACTTCTTATCCATAAATCTTCTGGGGTCTGGGTTATTCTTTGAATTTTAATGGAGAGTATGCTGAATGCTGACACACAATTAAATTATGGCTACCTTCATTTGTGAGATAGGCTCTGTTTGTAAAATAGGCCCTCTAGATCTTGTTATTGAATGGATCTGTAGAAAGGCAGACAGTCCAGACATTTACAGCAGTGGAGTTTGGTGCATTCATGCCCAAAACTGACACTATGAGGCCCTGGCAAGCCAAGCATGTCCCAGTGTGCCTCCACTCCTCCCCTGAAGGAGACAAGCTGCAGGAGGAAGAGGATAACCCAGCCTTGGTGCCCATTCAGCCCCTAGTCTTTCCCCCAAGGCTGTCAGCAAGGGTGTTAGTTAGTGTCAGTTGTGACAGCCAGCAATAGGACCTGTGCCACAAAAGCATTTCCTAAATTACTCTGCCAGCAAACAGCCCACAGATGGACATGACTTCCATTCACCACCAGCCTGAGCTCTGAAGTCATGGCAGACCTGAAAAAGTTGTCTAATTTATTGCAATTCCCCATGGACCCTGCACCCCTCCTATGTCCCTTTGTTTTAGAAGAGGTACAGGAAGGCTGAAGTTCAAATGTTTCATTTTCCAGTCTCAGCCCTTTCCCTCCCTGTGGCAGACTGCTCTGTAAGTGCTTCAGTATGGATGAGGATATTTTCTCAAGGCGTCCGAGGCTTCTCTTTTTCAGGGATCAAAGGAAGGAATAATCTGGATTTTTGCAAATGGATACATGACAACACTGATGTCATATCATCAGTGAATTGCAGAGCTAATGTGCTTCATCTGCTTCAGAGGCTATTCTAATACTAATGTGCTTTTACGCCTTAAAAAAGTCCATGACCTAAATACAAATAGGAAATACAGTATGATTTTGCTATTCTGTTGTTGAGAGATGCAATGTTTCCTGGCCTACCCTGGATTTTCATGTCCTAGTTTAGCTTCACTCTTGTCCATTTTTTAATTTTTTTTCTGTTTTCTGCAATCTCTGGCATTATCATTTCAATCCATTGATTCTTTGGGATGACCAGATACTGAGGTCTCATTTGTACTCCTCTCCACCTGTTTGAATGGCAATCAGAGACCCCAGCTGCCAAGCTCTGCAATATTCTGCTCAGTTGAGGATTGTGGTTGGCATCAATGCAGATTTCATTTAGTTATGCTGGCAGCTTTCACACCACCACTGGGCTTGCTGTAGGTGCAGACACAAGTGTTTTGGTCATTTCTTCCTTTTACATAGTCTAAAAACATGTAAAAAATGTGCCCAGGCAAGTTGTTCCTCCATCCAAATTTCCTTTATTAAAAAGGCATGCCATTTCAAGGTGGAGGCATGCAATCCTGCTCCTCACTTGGCATCACGTCCCCGTGCTGGCGATGTTTGTGCTGCCCTTGGCATTCCTCAGCTCTGTTTTTCTCTATCACTCTTGGGGTGGCTTTGGCAGCTGCACAGGCCAGATGCAAAGCTCTCGCCTCTTTTCCAGCAGAGGCATGTGAGGTCTGTGTAAAAAGCTTTCTGGCAGAGGCTCTGCATTTTGCCTGGCTCTGTTTTTCCTCCCCAAGATTTGCTCCTCATCCTCTCCTCGTGTACCATCTTCTGCTCCACAAACAAGTGTGAGGAATTCAGCTGCACGGGCTGAGGGTTTGGAGAGACAGCAGCTCACGTAAGGCACACAAAGAGCCTTATTAGTGCCCGTGTCTGCTCCGTTTCTGATGTATAAACAGTTACTTTGACATTTAATGAATTTGTCATCTTATATCTTGGAAGCACAGCAGCACCATGCACTCCTTTAGAATAAGCAGTTCTCTTAGCAGAAAGATTAATAATGCCTGTTTGCAAGTACAGGTTTCCTGGTCTTTAATAAGTAGTGAGCTCATAGTACAAATTTTCCCCTGATGAAGACACTTTAATAGTCTCTTTCTCCTTGAATGGTCTGCCTGTTTTCATTAAAAGTGAAGGAACCTCTGATTTTGCAGGCTGCTATCCTTTGTCTAAGTGCTTGAAATTGTTCAACAGGTTCAAGAGTTACTGTAAGCATGCATACTCCAGGCAAAAAAAAAAACAACCAAACCTAATAAGAAATACAGTCTTTTTAATCTGTCAAAATAGGCAGCAAAAATTCAAACAGGAATGCTATTTCTGACCTCTGCCAAGCTGACACTGTCCTGGAGCATTTGTGCTGGCAAAGAGCAACACCCTTCATGATTTCTCTCCAATGATAGTTATTGCTAAATGTTCCTCTTGTTAACAAATAATAAAGTTCCACCTTCAGAAGATTTTGACAAAGTTAGTGGATTTGGCAGCCTGACACTTTATTTTAGGATATTTTACTTAAATAACCATGAAAAGTGCTGTCTTCACTTACTGTACCTGTGAAACTTAATGCTCCCACTAGAATTCAGGACTTACAAGTTCATTTATAAAGCATTTATAAATCCATACTGTAGTGGCAAAGGAGATGTAGCTGGCCAGCAGGTCCCCTATCCTTGTGTGGGGTGAGCATTTGGAAAAGTGGGGAATTTTCTGCAATCTGATGGTTGTTTCTCTTTTGAGCATAAGAAAGACTTGATGGTTGCTCTTTTCTGTCTGTAAAATGACTTCTTGTTTTGACACTTGGGATTTGGGTTGTTGGAAATCTTTTCATGTTTAAGTTGGTTATTCACAAATGCTAATGGTGGTAATATTAGCAGTATAGTTTGTAGCTTGTCACTTCATGATCTCAGGCTTTATGTAAGAATTGGGGATTTTTCATCTCTTATGATTAACTGGCAGAGACACACGACTCCCACGATGTCACTCAGTGTCACACTCAGGAAGTCTGTGGAAATCATGGACTCTGTCCCAGACCTTTACCCAGCAAACTGTGCCACAAGAGTATGTTTCTTTCCACTTCCATTTTTGTAAAGATTTTTGCTCCACCTTATCTGCCGCATTTTTGTAGTTGCAGACATTTATAAGCCCGTCACAGAAGCATTCAAGTGTCACAGCATTAAATGAAAGGCAAAACCTTAACTCTAAATAAATAGTGCAGACTCATCACCATCTGCTTTACAGTTAGAATTGTTGCTCATGCTGAAGTTTTGATGAAAAATTGTTTGGTTTTTATGAAGAAGATTCCTGATGGGATCAAAACTGCTGCCACAGAAAGGTCAGATCACCAAGGATGATGACCAGGAACATGATCTGGGGGACCATTACGTGGAGCAGTGCATCCAGAGTGTCCAGAAAACTTCACCAGTTGCATCAGAAGGCTGCCACTGGGGATGCTGGGCAGTTGGATTGGATGGTGATCAAGAAACATTTCATTTAGAACAGTACTTTTACTACACATAAAGATCGCAGGACAGTCGAGCCATTGTGTTTGACGTTCTGAGGTCGCTGAGTTGCTACATCACCAAGGACTTCATAGTTAATAACCAGCACTTCAGCTTGCACCTGGAGTGAGACTGGCAGCCAGCAGGAGCCCAAGAGCAGGTGCAATATGCTCTTGTCCATTTACTCATCCTCTGTGGCAGGCAGCCACCTCCTGCAGCAGCTGAAGCTGCCAGATGTCCTTGGGGTCAATCCCACATCACACGCATTGCAGCAGTCAAGAGTTTTACTTGCTGCTTGCTTTTGTTGACTGCTCCTGCCAGGGTCACTACCTGAGCCTGTCAGTAAAAAACTCCCAGTATAATTCCATGTGCCTCCTAGGGAATGCCCTCAGGATAAAGGGACTTGTTTTGACGTTGAAGTCTCCTATTGCACGTTAAATTTTTAGTTTTCTCCATCTGATGAGATAGCACGTTAGCTATCATTGATGTCTTTTTAGATTATTATCTTTAGTGAATCAGTTGTTCATCCTGCATTTTAACCATAGGAACAGTAAACTTCCCTTTATCAAGAAGGGAATTTCCCTTAAGTCCCTCCAAAATGATATGTTACATTCTGTAATTATTAACTCCTTCTCTTTGTCTTAACCACCAAGCCCAGCAGTGCTCCCTTCCCAGCTGAACTGGCAGAACTCACAGTGTGACACTCTATTGTCATTCAGCTCAGGTGTTTTCCCTAATGGCAGCAGCAAGCTCAGGTAACATTCCAGCAGGTTATAATTTCCTCAGATGACCTCAGATTGTGGCGTTTGCCCGCTTCAGGAGACGGTGAAGAACATCAAACATGTCTTCATAAACACCATACATTTTTATTTACAATTCTAAATGAGGTACATGTTTAAATGTTTCGTGGGCAGGAAGCAGTATTGATCACTGGTTGACATTTTTAAGAAAAGCTATTACTGCAGGTTGAAATTGGCCACTCTCCTTACACCGAGCAAATTGGGATAATGTCTGTTTATAAGAAACAAAGGAAAGAATAGGGACTATTGAGTGACCAATTTCATATTAATATTTTATGGTGTTTGCAGTATTTTTCATAATAATCCCAAATACCCTGATTTCTAACAATTTTCCTCTTTTATTTTGACTCTTTTTCAAATTGTTGCTGAAAAGGTAGAGTTAAGATTGCCTTGTGTGCTGTGTAATTCTCTACTAGCTCCTAGCCTTAATTTGTGTTTTTCTGGCCTTTTAGTGCTTGATTTTGCAGTGAAGTTTGGTTTTGTTTGTTTCCTTTAATTGTTTGGAGGTTTGTTTTGTTTGTTTTTTTGGGTTTTTTTTTAATAGCTGTGCAAATTGTTGCAGGGTTTGTTTGCCCTCAAACTCTCAAACTCTACTTTTTTTTTTTTTCTTTATGATAATATGAAGTGTTTTCTCTGATGGCAACAATGCCCCTTTTCGTGTAGTCTGAGGTTTAAAGTGTATCAAGCTTGAGTGTATTTGTACTTTAATAATACGCACACCCCTCTGCGCCAATGCTGCTGTTTCCCTGACGGTAACCAAGAGTGCCGTGAATCCTCATTCACCAATCCTTCTCTCCTCTTAAATGTCACAGCTGTCAGCAAAGGAGTGATGTAAAAAAATATTAGAACAACATTTTCTAGATTCTTCTGTGATCTGCTGCTACTTTCTCTCACGCAGCAAGTGATGGGAGTCATTCAGCAGGGACAGCTTAGGAAATGATAGCAGCTGAGTAAATCTGACTCATAGAACAAAATATCATGGATCAAATGGGCTTGTGCCAAACTTTCCCACTGGATTTACTGTAAGACTCTGACCCATGTAGTATTACAAAAGTGGGTCAAATTTTCTGTGCTTGTACAGTAGGTGTTTTGACATTTTGCCAATGCCAGCGTGCACTATCAAAGGTTTTATCATCAGTTGCCAAAGAGATAACTACAAGTTTTGAATTCCAATAGTGTAATTGAATGTCCTGCACCTCAACAAAATAACAGTGGGGGAATGGACCACGGTGCATGTTACACCTCTGTGCTGCCATGAGGAAGTTTGGCACTGAGACTCGGCTGGAATCTGGGTGGAAAAGGTGAAAACATCTGAGACAAGAGAATTTCATCCTTGTGGATTAGGAGACATTTCAGTGCCCTCTCAGACCTCTGTACCACTAGTCTGAGGCTGTGCTCTTATGTCCAGGAGATGCAGGTGGACTGCACCAGAAACATGGGATGGGGTTCAAAAGGGAGCTTTTCTACTCTTCTCTACCCTCAAGTACCTAGTCCTGATCTTGGACATTCACCTCTCACTCTTACTCCTTTAATTTTAACTACAGAGATTTTGTGATCCTTCTGTTTCTTTCCTTTTTGCTGGTTTGTTGCAGTCCCCAGCCCTAAAGATCCAACACCCATTTTTCTCAAAGCAGTAATGGTTCTCTTCTCCTCAGCCCCTCTAGTGAGGCACAGCTGATGAAATTTGTATTGCTTCAGTCTGGCTTTCACCTGACTATGAGCCTGCATCTTTCCATCTTTTCCATCTTTCCCACTCTGCTCTGTCTCAGAGATTCCACAAGTTTGAGAACCTGGAGTTCTCAGCACAGTCACTTTTCCCCCTTCCCACATCAGTGGCATGACAGCTTGTCATCAGAAAAGTATTTATAGCTTTGTCAACTGCTTCACAGCCTCAGGTAGGGGACAGGAAAACCGAGAGCTAAGGATAAACCAGTGCTGGGTGTTCATCATCCACTGCAGGTCTCAGTTCATCCAAGGCAATGGCCAAGGGATGCCAGAGCTATAGGGCCACTTAATGGTGTGACAGCCACTGTTGCAATTGTAGAAGCCTGACTTTTTTCCAAAATGAAACAAAATCGAGTCTTCTAACCTGGCGATAATCCTCCTTATATTACCAGGGTGATAGTGGAGGGATCATTTGTCTGTGGGTGTGCTGTGTAACCTCAGACTGCTTGCATGCTAGCCCCCCTTCCAGTTCTTATAACTCTTAATTCTGGCAGCACAGAAGTTAATAGTTTAGGAAAATTTTGCTTTTTTAATAATTAAGTCTGTAGAAGGTAGAAATCAACAGTACAGTGCGTTTTCCCAGCAGAGACCGTAAATTAATTAGGAGCAATTTGCTGTCAGAAACAATTTCCATAATTTTAAGTAAAAAAGCAGAAAAACCGTTTTTATCCTGAAGTGATTTAACTCTGTGATGATGAATTATGTGAAATTACAATTTACCTGCTCCTGGCTCCTGGTACCCAGAACGAAGTGGGTGAGAAGCAGGTGGTGGTTTCCACTGCTGGGGCAGAATTTCTGAGAGTGATGCCCTCTCTCCCCACCGTTCAGATCTTGACCTTTTCATAACAGAATTGTCTTTGACACTTGCAAATTCCTGTCAGGAGATAATGAACAAATTGCAGTGCTAATCGAACACAGGCCTTTTGTAGGCTTTTGCCTGATAGTCACGCACCAAAGGTCACAGTCTAACTAATGAGGGCTTTGGGTGATACCTACACAATATGTGGGCCTTTCTGAAAGGCCAAAATTTATGGGTGCCACTTGGGGACAATTCAGCTATCACAAGCATCTTAGAAGTACAGGAAAGGATGATCCATCCATCACTAAAACCCCATTATTGGACTTAAATACTCAGCCTGATATGCATAATTGCCAGACCTTGGGCTCCTCAAAAAGGCCCCAGTGTCATTATGATAGATCCTCCTCCCTGTTTACCAGGAAGAATGAACATGAGATGGTCCATTGTGGCATTTAGTATTTCAGGCCATCAGGATTTTAGGGTGATTTGCAGATATAAAGTCACTGGGACACTGATTTAAATGAAGGGAACATTTGCAGAATCATAAATTTGTCCTGTGAAGTCTATTATGTGGATACCTTTCTGCAGCTGATAAGAATTAAAAAATTTACTGCTTCACACTTGCATTTTCTACCTTTTTTTTTTTTTTCTTTTGTGGCCTTCTTGGGTGTGGATACATTTATTAATCCTTTCATTCTTTGCTGTTGCACAACTAAAGCAGTCTGACCTCTAGCTGCCAAAGGTTTCACCAAAATACATCATGGAAACTGCCTTCCAGAGCAATGGAATCTGCTTTATCATTAGTTCTTGCTTTAAAGTGACATGTGCACTTGATTACAACTGCTCCAAAATATAAAGGAATTATAAACTAGAGATGAAAAGGCACTGGAAGATGAATTAGGGTACTATCCTCAAAATCTGTAAGCTACCTACAGAATTTTAAGCCGGCCTGGAGCATGTTAATGCAGCAGTGCTGCTCAGCCCCTTCCCTGGGGTGCTGGCACCATCTCTGAGCCTCAGCAATGTCATTTGGGCTGGTGTCCCTGTGTTCCCATTGCACACAGTGGTGCCATTCCCTGTCACACAAAGGTCTGGGGCATTGCCACGTGCAGCTCCACAGCTGCTGCGTTTCGGCGCTGGGTGAAGCGATCCCCGCGTGGAGTTGATCCCTGTTTGGCTCGCACTCCGGGATTCTGTGGGATGGAAGGTGTGACTGAAATGGATGCTATATAAATATTTTTGAGTTCTAGAAATACAGGCTACAGGAAAAGCTCGGCTCAGAACTGACAGCGTAATCAGAATCTGCATTTCACACCACAGCGACGGCGCCTTGTGCGGTGCCGTCTGCTTAGCACTACCCAGCACCACTGTACCAGATCTTCAAAGGAGCCATGAGATGTGAGGTTTGTTAGTCTGCATATTCCTGATCTTCTGTATTTACTAAAAAAATAACTTTTATTTTTTTTTCCCATTCAATGATTACTTTTAAATTGTTTACCTACTGATTTGAGCTCCCACCATTTCTGGTTCCACACTGTAATTCTTGCTAAATATCTGGGTAGCTCATAGAACTGCTGAAAGGCATTGAAGACACCCTCTCCTGGTCATCCACTGAATGCACTAATTTATTTTCAAATGAGCTTGCAAGTCCTATTTGTGTTGTGTGTGTGTTTATTTAAGGATACGTTTGGAAATTAGTGTTCATTTGAAGTTAGAATCTGAGACAGTGACGTGAGACATCTCTTTCAAATTATCTCAGCACGTGCATCAGATGCCAGGTCCAGGTAAATTGTGCTGGATATGATAAGTTTGGACACATTGGTTCATGCAGTGAGAAACATCTTGTGTAACAGGCTTTGCACATTGCCACCAAGATCAAAAGCTGAATGACTCCAGGGTCCATCTGTCCTTAAAGCTTTGTTTTGGGTTGGGATTTTTTGTCATCCAGTCTGTCAGTGAGTTTTTGTTCTGAGTCACTTTGCAATCTCCCCTCCAAGTAAATCCTGCAGCCACTGCTCGTCCTGCTCACAGTGACAGCACCTGAAAGACCAGATGTGAGATGTGTTGAATGATGGGCATGACAGTCACAGCAGGAGGCATGAGAAAAAATCAGAGATATTTTTTCACTTTGCTTCACATCTTCTACTTTGTGGAACCATGCACTTTTGAGGGAAATTGCCTGCTATGAGATATACAGCCCACTTCAAAACACACAGGCAGCTCTTTCCCACACAATATCCAGCATGAACCCTCAGAATTCCCCTCGTGTGTATAACTTGAGTCAAGGAGAATCAACTGCTGTTTTGGCAAGGTATGCACTGGCCAGAGCATGATCTTGTTTCAAAATAAATATATAAAACCAATGTGCAATCTGGAGGAATCTGTGCATCTGTCACACACAGCATAGGTCCATTAGGCATTACAAAACCTCTCAGAGAATATACACACTATTAAAAATAAATGCACATAGTTTTGGGCACATAATGCATTGATGATTATAGTTTGGACCACTTGGGCATTGTTTAGATATAATCTCTCTATGTCTTGAAAGCATTCAGCTGGTCTGACTCTTATGGCATTCTTTGCTATTGAAAGTCATGAAACAAAGCTTAAGAGGAAAATCTGTCTCTTCTGCATCCACCCTTCCCTTCAAGGTCTTCCTTTCAGTCTTCCAAGTGTATGCTACACCAGAGCTGTTAGATCAACAACTTCTGGGTTTAACCCAAATTTCCAGTTAGAGGTTTCTTTAGGACGAAACTTTAGGGTTAAGCTTCTAAATCAGCAGGTGACTTAGGATAAAAAGTTTGATTTTTGCCAGAATTAGGCCAGGATTTGGAGAGTTCCTTGTGGTTCAGACCTGCCCTCTGCAAATTTCTGTTTTCTCCTCCTTGTCATGCTCCTGGTCCTGGACATAAGATTGGCTGGGCTTCTCTGGGCTGCTCTTCCTTGAGTTGAGTGCAACACATCAGAGCTACACCTCGTCTGCTATCCCCAAATAATTCTCTTACCTCTAAGCATGGACTCCTATATTTACTCCATGTGAGCAATGACTTCGTGGGGGATGTTTTGATGCATCCTAACCTGGATATAGTCTTGACATAATGTTCCTGCAGCCTTTTAGTAAAAAACTGCTGAAGTATTTCAGAAGAAACTTTTAGGAAGTTTGTCAAGGCATAGTCCTGAGCCTACTGATGAACAGCTTGGGGAAATCACTCCTAAAACTCCTCATTGACAAGTCAAGATAATTGTCTTCACAGTTGTTAATTCTCTTTCTGGAATGTGGGAGTTTTGTTGGGGGGTTTTATTTTCTTTGTTACCTTCTTCTGCATAAGTCTTACTTGCTATTAAGCATCTGAAAATATTGTTGCCATGGGATAGGAGACAGCTTCACACATCAGGCCAACAAGAACACACTGATCTCTGATGCAGATGTACAGGAGGAAATGTGTGAACTCCTGCAACATCAGGTGTTAAACCTTATCAAATGGACTCTCCTGAAACATCTTGGAGACCATCATTACAGAAATAATTACATCATTACAGAAATAATTTCCATCTGAATTTTCAAGTGTTGCTCCAATGGTATTTAAGCAGTAGGGCCCTGTGATGGTTCCACCTGAATTTGCCTGGAAACACCAGGTGGGTACTGGTTTCCTATACAGACTGTGCATTTGTCCATAATAATGTTAAATATAATGTGTTCTTAGTCTTGTCATAGAACTAAGGATGGAATTTAGTTAAAATAATTCCCAGACTGGGAAGATCATTGGAACTAGGATTTTGTGGTTGGAAGAGAGACTCAGTGAAGGCAAATCATGAACTTAGCAGTGTCCTATATATTAAACATTTTGTAAAAGATTGGAGCTAGGGGAACAAATAATGCAAGTAAATGAGTAAAATTCCTTGTGTTGCTTGGGAGAGGGGGGTGGGGGAGGAGATATTGTTTGGCTTGGATCCAAGAAAGTGTTTAAAAGCATGTTAAACTTTAATGAGGTAAATAGTCTCATCTCTGTGGTGCAGAACGTTTAGGCTTAATTTTAGGCACATACTTAAATTCTTTGCCAAATTGGGGTCTAAAAAAGAGTTATGCTTTGCATTTGAGAAGCAGGAATGATATCACATGACTTCTATATTTAATCACAACTACTGAAGGCAGCTGGGATTTTGAATACAGAATACTTAAAGCAAACTGTTCTTGATCAATCCATAGAGAAATACTCAGAGGGAGAAAAAATATATACAGTAAATTTGAATAATGAACAGTTTTGAGGAAATTGCAATCTGCTTGCAGACATTTGGAGAGCAGAAAAGAAGCTAAATTTGTTGAGTAAGTTTCGTGCTGTGATCTATTCTCTTGGCTCTAATTAGAGAGAAGTGAGCAGTAAGGGAACCCAGAAAATGAGACTGCTGTGGACTGAAGTGCCCAAAGGAAGAGTTTAAGTTGGAAGGGTTTTTTTAAAGTGGATTATTTTCCCTCAAGTATTCTTTAAATAGGAGGGAAAACTGTATAAACAATCAGCTTTGATGCCTGACAAATATGACAGAAAACATTTGTGTTTTCTTTGGAATTCAAAACTTTAAGTTAACTACAGGAGTTAACTATGTCGGTTAACAGCTGACAACTTTGTAATTTTTTAGTGTTATGGTCCATTATGATATCACCAAAGTATCTTCATTGGCTACTTCAGCTCAGACTTGCTCATTAGCAGCATTTAGGTCACAATGCAGCAAATCATTCTGTCTTTGAAGGCCTTGCATGACGGACGGCTGCTCCGTGAAACACTAAAATATGACAACTGTCACTATTGTTTCTTCCAAACAAAGCTTCCAGACATCAGATGGAAGGTCATATCCAGAAACTTTCAATTCAAACACTTCCCTGATCAGGCTGCCCCTTACTTTGTAGCAGGTCCACAGTGACAGCCTCTGCACACAACAAAACTCACTCTTTGTAGTAATAGGAAAACTCATTTGTGCAGAACTTTCTCAGGCTGGTGGTGAAACAAATCCACAGGAATGCAGGACAATCACATCTCTGTCTGCTCCAAGCTCAGGTCACATTTCTTTAGCCCTAATTTCTTTAGTACAAAATATAGAGTGGCAGTGGCTTTTTATTAAAAAAAAAAAAAACCAAACAACAAAAACCTGAAAAACCCGAACCAATCACTCTGCAAAATAACTGAGGGCGTAAAGGAACGTCTTCTCTCTTATACAAGTACTGTGAGGGTTGGAACTAATGTTCATTAAGGTCCCTTCCACTCTAAGATTCTATGATTAGCAACCTACTGAACCCATGGAAAGTCAGCTTCTGGATCATTTTGTCACATCTGTTGTACAAGGGAGGAGAGTTAGGAGCACCTGCTTTGAAAATGTGCTGTGCTTGTTACATTTCACTTCTTAAAAAGCAGAAAACATTTTTACCATATTTTTAATCTTTCCTGTACACTTTGAGTATACAGTGCTGTTCAACTCTTCCCACATCTGCTTTTAAACATAGATTCCATTCCAAATTTCCATCGTTTGTAGTCTTTCTTTTCATGGTTACTGCATCACCGTTTGGAATTCTCACACAGAAGTTCTTATAAACGATTCTTTTGGAATTGATTGCAGTACATGTGTCTTAATACTTAACAAAAGACAAAAATCCTCTGCCTGGAATTCCCAGAGTTCCTTCAGATTTGTCACCAGCAGAACTGATGGACTTTAGCTCAAGAGTTTTCTGTTAGTCAGCTTCAAGCAGAGGAAGTGGAGTCCACTCTAGATTGAACAGTCTTAGGCAGTGAGTGGCAGCTCCTCATTCCTTCTTATTTTCTCTCTCTACCAATGACATCCTTGTTCATGCCATTCAGATCCATGTTTTTTCACCTTGATTTCATTAATTTTATTGTAGCCTTGCAGGATTGTTGTCAGGGTACAACAGCTTGTTGAAAGGTGTTTATAATAACAATTACACCTACTCCAATCAGTAAAGAGTAATCTTTATCTTAATAAAAGAAAAAAAAGAAAAAAGAAAAAAAAAGGACAGGGGAGGGCAGAAGAAAAAAATATACATCACAAACTACTCCAAAGTTCTGCTTGAGTTATTTTTCAATTACAGCAGGTGAAGCAGAATGAAATTGTTACAGCCATTTATTGATTGTGTTACTATCCATTAAGGTACAACAGAAGAAGTCCATCATATTGTGTAACAACTTAACTATTTAAAATAACAAAGGCTTCCTATTGTTTCCCTTTTTGGCCATTATCCTGACAAATACATTCCACTTCCATGCTGGAAATCAAATTCAGGAATCATAATGAAGAAATTCTACATTCAAGGTGACATTATTTCTTCCCCTAGCTATTGAAATTCTTCAGCTTTTCCATTGAAAAATAACTGAAGCAGAACAAAGGTAATGAAATATATTAATTATATTAATGATGTTTTACTGAAACTGGCTGCTTCCTAAAGAGAGGGCATATATAACTGTAAGGAGAGATTCTATCAATGGGGAGACGATTAACAGGTAATGCTGTCACAGGAACAATTTCAGCTGCTATGAACTATTCAGCCACCTGAATGACAAACCCTTCTGAAGTTTTGTGGTGAAGAGCAAGGTTTATCACCTCTTCTAAGGAGGGTGGCTGCTCTGTGTTTGGGAGGGAGTCAGAGGAGGGGTGCAGTGAGGGGCAGATTTAGTGAGTGATATTGCAGATGTTGGTGAGAGCAGGCTGGATGTGGGCTCTCGATTGGTGTGTCACCGCAGCTTAAAAGCAGTAGCGGATGTCCAGTGTCTGATGAAGAACCATATGGTCTTGAGCTGCTAAAATTTCCCTCTAAAGAGTCTCTGTGTGTGTTTAATAACCTCTGCATCTTATTGGCAGCCCAGTGGGAAAGGTTTTCTGGACCTCTTTGGGACTGTGATAAAAAGGGAGCCGCACAGAGAAGTTACTCATGTGCCAAGGAGAAATCCTGCCCCTGGCAATGCTGACTGGCACTGCTCAGGGAGAGGGATGGGAGAGCAGGGCTGTGCACAGTGTCACTTCTCCTTGCAGGCTCTAGCAGCATGTGCTGCACAGGATCAAACTGCAGACATGTGGGGCGTTCAGTCTGTTTCTTGTTTATTTTCATGAGTTCTTGCTTTCACCCACATACCAGCTTAAATTTCCTGCTCATAAGAGAAACAAAATCTTAGGAAAATGAAGATGACAGATAAGATCCCTATTCTACTTCCACCAATGCTAGCAAAGAAATTACTGAGACAAGAGCCAGAGCTCTTTTCTCCATCGACCATGCCTTAACCTTGTTGTTGCTTCTCTTCCCATTTTCAGTTGTCAGATCACTCTTCCCCACTCTTCTGATAATCTTGTGGTGTTGCAGCAAATGCTAACATGAAATATCCACTGCCTGTTGCTGTAACCACAACTTCTCTCTTTGAACCTACTCACTGCACATAAGCTTCAAGTTTCTTGTAGCTTCCTTCAAGTAAATCAGACTTTCTATCTTGAATGCCCATTCTAAGACAAAGCAAGGCTGGCATTTATGGCTTTCTTGTACCGTTATTTCTATCCTAAAATCCCTAATGACCATTTCTGGGGTATCAAATAATTGTAAAGTTTTGTTGCCAATTCCCGTGTCTTGCCCCGCTGTCACTGCGGGTTTGCGCTCTCGCAGCTCTCGGATGTCTTTTATTTGACTTGTACAGTAAATACCTGTCAGAACCCTGAAGTTGTTTCATCAGACTAAACCCTTGATCTCCATAATTGATGCTGAAATGCTCAATATGAATACCAGTTGTGTCTGTCAGTGTGTTTTAGGATCGGCTTGTGCAGTGTTTTTGTAGGGTAGTGCTCCTGCCCTTGTGCAGTCCGGTCAAGGGTGCACTGAGCAAAAAAGGAGCTGCACATCAGGACTGGGTTAACATTCACTGCCCTCTGTGCTTTCAGATGTCTGGGGTATTTCCCTTCTGAGCATATAAAGAGGTTGAAAATAAATATAACAAACCTTAAAACATTACTTTGCACATATGTTATTTCTTAATATACCTCTAGAGCTGTGAGGGAAAAAGGGCACCTGTACAGCCATCTTTGTGTCTCCCAAAAGTGCAGTGCAAGTATTTCTGAGCTACCTGGTGATGAAGCAATAGGCCATGGATTTCCTGGTGTCACTGAACAAGCAGCTACCACACAACTGTGTCGTGTGGTTGCACGTCAGGGGTTAATTTTGTTCTCTGAGCACATTTGGGAGTGTGTTCAGGCAGCACACAAAGTGAAGGCTGGGAATCAAAGCAAGCAGGCTATCTCCTCCCACAGATCTCGCAGCAGAATTCAGGAGCTGAACGATGCAACATGTGCATAAAAGCTTGATAATGTTTTTAAAACATATCACTTGAAATATGTTAACGCATATGTTCCGTCATTTAGAACTCTTTCATAATACATAATTTGGCCCTTTAGTTTTACACCCAGCTCATTATGGCTCATGTGCAAAGAGAAACATTCTCAAAAATTTCTCCTGGTCTTTCCCCAACACTAGCATGACCTTTCTTTCCCACCTTGTGCAGTCCCTTTTTTCTCTTGGCATCTCACTTTCCAGCTCTTTCTGAGCCATTTCCAGTCTGGTGGCAGTTTATCCCATCACTGCTTCAAGCCTGGCTGGAAGCTGCAGGCTGCCTAAAGGAGGGTTCAGCTCACTCTCATTTCAAAAGTTTAAAGGTTTCCCACTGTTCAAATTTGCCTGATTGCCTGTCTGTGAATAACTGGTTCATTTGAAGCATCAGGTTATCTTTGTGGGTTTTTTAAATTTATTTGTATCAAGATTAGATAAACAGGGTAACAAAACTCCATTGTTATAGGAATTGTTGTGATACAGGCAAATCCCATGTTAGTTTTACAAAAAGGTTTAAATTCAGGTAAGAGTGTACATGCACATGCACTGGACCTATGTGTCATTTTAATTTCTCAGTCCTGGTAAGATAATAAACCAATATGCAGAATGGCATTTTCATTTAAATACTGCAGGAGAATCAGACAAATCATTGCACAGAAGTTCCTTGGATAAGGCAAGGTAATGCTTTCCATACCCTATTTTCAGTTAAATAAAATATGTCCTTCACACAGGGCTGTAAATTGGCCTTGAGCACAGCTCCAGGTGGAATTTCCCCCTCTTCCCAAGGATCACACACTGCAGGCTGCCACGAAGCCCTTTCGTGTGGGCACCCATATTACAATGCTGATTTCTTAAATCAGTTACCCAGATGTACGGTTTCCTCAAATCAGGCTCTTTCCTGACTTCTGACTTTTGTAGAATTTTGCTCTCAGTATTTTCCTTTCAAGGTCAAAAGCAATTTTTGCACTTCTAGGAATGTTCTACTTGCAGGAATTTCCTACAGTTCGTGATTTTTACTAGAAATTCATTTGTCTCAGCAGACAGGGGGTGATCAGATGATGCTGAGCAATGCCCACAGGGAGCTGCCTTCCTGATGTGTCTCGTTTTGTGTAGAGAGGGGTAGAAACTTCTGTTTTAAATACGACTGACTTCCCTCTGCACAAGGGTCCTGAAGCCTCAGTCAGGAGATTTTCAAATACCATTTTAAAATGGATTCTGATTTTAAAATGGGGTGATCACAGGGAGAAGAACTGAGGTGTTCACTTACTGTCTTGAACATCTGAGAGTTGCCTGTTGTTACCTGGTACAGAAATAAGAGAATCCAGAGAAGAAGAAAATGCGATGGTACCCCATGGAATGAACCGGCAGCATTGGAAAGCTGAAAACTGGATTGAAACAGGAAAGAAGCTTCTACATGAAACCTTTATTTTCATGTGGTTGGAAGTCTGTTTTCAGAGTTTGGGCCTTTCTGGGCTTTCCTTCCATTTTGTTTCCAGAACAACAATATTGATGTGTTGGATTTTTTAAAGTTTATTTACATTTCCCTTTCCCCACTTTCCTTTGGTGCTCCCCACCTTTATTTGCTGCATATTCTAAGGGTATGTGAACAGCCAGAATATGCAAATAGAACTCAGAATGGTAAACCTATAATTTTTTAGAAGTTTTATGTTTAAATAGCTCAAAAATCTGCCTCACAGTACCTTCTCTGTTCTCTTTAAAGTAAAACATAGTAAACATCTCAATTCTTGAAGGAAATTAAGTCTGTATTTTGGCAAGCCAGTAAGCACATCAGCTTATTCTTTTTTTTCCCCCCACAACATATGGGGCTTCCTGTTTATTGTCTTTCCCTAATTTTCAGTGTTTTCCTTTGAGCTTTTGTCAGCAAAAGCAGACGCTCCCCTCTGCGGTTTGTACTTCTCCAGAAAAGCAGTAGGTGGATTTGAGTAATTTCCTTTTGCGGGAATGTATTCAGTTTGAGAGTTTAGGTGAATTATATTCTGCTGATTAGCGAGGCAAGTGCTGTGCTCCATCTGCTAGAGAATGGGAATGGGATATTTATAACGTGATGGATGTTACTGTTGGGTGGCTTTGCAGCGCTCCATTCTCCCGGGCTGTGGCTGCTCCCTCCGGCTTCTTTCAAACAGGACCTGCTGACTTGGGGACAGGGGGTGCTGCTGCAGGGCTGGGGCTCTGTGCAAAGCCACTACCCTTTTCAACAAGAAATTCAGGAAAGGAAATGATTTCTCAGTGATATGGGACCAGTCAATGTTAGGTTATTATTTTTTCCCCCTTTCAGGGCAATTAGAGAATGTGCATATGAAATTTCTTCCGTGTTCTTTGTGCACTGCCTAATAGGATGCTTCTATTGTCCTAGTTTTGTCTGAATTGCACATCTAAAATTGTATAAATCCTCTAGATTTTACATCTTTCCCCATCCCAGTAATGGGTAGGTGCCTCAGTGCTGCAGAAATGCTTGGTGCTGTTGTTAGCATTCCTTTATTTCAGTACATGAACACTTGAAAACACTGCTGTTCACTGCTTAACACACTTTCTCTCCCAATATGACCAGAACAACTACATCTTAGCTCCCAGAGATGACATAGTTAAAATAAATTAAGAAGCCTCAAAAAGCCCCCCAAACTCAGAATTGATTACAGTGGAATTGCACAAGGATATCTTGGTACTGAACCATGTTGAAATCTGCTGCTCTTTACAAGTCAAAGGGATGTATCCTGCTCTGAAGTAAGGCACTTGCTTTTCTTAAGGTCATATAAAACAAAGCACATTATTTGAACAAATGTCAGAATAATGTCTGTAATGAAATATGCTATTTACTCACTTTCAGCATTTGAACTGTGACAAATCTGGAAAGGAAATCAACAGTTATTGCTCTTGTTAAATAGTCCTTTTATTATTACAAGTAAGTTTACATTGCTGGGCTCATGTGTACTTTAATGATTCCTGGAAGTATGATGACTTGGCCCAAAGGAAAGCACAAACCTCATACTTTATTTTGTGTGAATTAAATGCAGCTAATTAAAGCGTAGGAAAATTAAAAAGAATTAGACAAAATAAAAGCACTACTGTAAAGCTTTTATTAAACACTTATACAGTGTGTAAAGAATGTGCAGGAAAAAATGAGCCACTGATTCATTTCTGAGAGCTGCTGGCTGCAGCCTCCTGCCGGGGGAGTAAGGCACCACCTTTCATGTCTTACCTATCCCTGGGTCAGAAGTCACTCAGGTTTGGCCCCCTGGGCGTTCAGAAAGGTGTTGTGTATGAAATGATCCAATCTGAAAGTGGGATTCCACTTGCCACACAACAGAACATCCCCCTGCCCTGCTGGAACAAGTATCTACTGACAATGTCATGGATAACACACGTGCTCTGCCACTTTGGCCGAGGCTAAATGAACATTTGCTTTCTTCTCAGTGGAAGTTAAGATCTCATGACCCACACAGAATTCCTCTGAGGTGAGAGGAAACAGGAATAGATGCTACATGGGAATAATAAATAAAGATACACAATGCCAGAGAGCTTCATGGTGATTTAATTTCCAAGCAGAGGAGGTTACACTTCACTCACTCTGAATTTTCAAAACATGTTTGCCTCCATCATTTATTTCTCTGGGCTTATACCAATGTGCTTTCTTGGAAAAGTATTTTTAAGAAGTTATTTGCACAAAGGATGTGTAGGTAGAGTTATGCTCAGATTAAGGGCTGGCAAGGATCTGATGGACAGATGTGCCTGGAAAGACCAAGAAGACAGTGAGCTCCTGGATTAGAGCAGCACATTGCTGGGAGTCAAACATCCCAGTTTGATTTGGATGTCATGAAACTTCATCCAGAAGTTCAGGTGTTACCTAATAACCAGGAGAGGCTTTTTATTTTCATGGAGGTGTGAGACTACAAGCTTGGAGAAGACAATACCTGGGTAAACTCGAGGCAAAGAGCATTGATGTTGAAGGCTTTGTGGCATTTCAGATGGACAGATGATTTCTGAGTAGTTACTGGGAAAGATAGAGAGGAAAATGAAGTAAAAATTTCTACCATCTGTTCTTATGAGAAATAGGAGAAGGAAAAGTGAGAGAGGACACAGCAGAATCTCATGAAGCTGTATAAAAAACAAAGGAAATAAAATAGGGGAAGAGGAGATGAGGCATATGAAGCCAAAGTTGACTTGATAGAAGTTGAGAGACAATATGGAATGATGCTAAGTTTGAATTTATTTTTTTTATGACATAAGACCTAAATATTTCAGTTTTTGAAAACAAAAATCTGGTATTATTGTCTTCAGGACACCTCACTTTTGACTTCTTTAATTTTTTTGTTTCCTCATTTGTTTGCTGCAACTCGGAAATAAAATTCTTGCGATGCCAACGTTTCAAATGGTATGAGAATCCTGGATGGCATCCAGCTTTTGCTGTTTTTATTGTACCCTGGGTCCCACAGAAGGGCTATATTGCTCTTCCAACACAGTATGGGTTTTATGAACAAAATTCCATCTCCTGGCTTTGTTAGTGAGTTGGGAGAGTTTTCCCTACGTGTTTGGCTGTTTTGTGCGCACCCAGCAGAACTCTGGGTTGCTTGTGATGAAGATGACCACTCTGAAGGGGGCTAATGCCAGGGATAACAATGCCCAAGATTTGGTGTTCACAGTGAAATACACACCAAGAAATATCACACACTGCACTAGTTTCATATATTTAGGTTCATTTTCTGTTCTTGCTTATGCCTTCATATCTCTTATTTTCAGGTCATTTAAATAAGAGACATGTGGTGGGACTCTATCATTTAAGCAAAATTGGTATTCTGCCATCCATGAAATTGCATGGACACCTTCAACTTATCCCAAAGTGCAAATTATGTGTATTTCTCTCCCTTAAAAAGTCAGTATGAATAAATGCTCAAAAATATGGGGCACAAAAAAATAAAAACATTAAAAGGGTTCTTTTTTTTCTCCCCCTTCAGAGTTCATCTTGGTTTTTCCAGCTTTTCTCTCCCTCCTTCACAACAAATATACTGAGTTGGATAGTTGTTGACTAAATAAAAGGAATAGTTGACACATCTGACAGCAATTTATTGTTTCAGTCCACATGGTTATATTCCTCCTGTTTGCTCCTGCTGAAGCAGCCTCTCTATGAGGTACACCTGAACTTCCCACGGGAGCAAGCCTGGGATGCGTTTGCAGGCTGTGACTGGTGTGGCTGAGTAGGTTTAGCTGCCCTGCCTGCAGAGGAGCCTGTTTCACTGCCCTTCCCAAAGGTTGTGACAAGACCCTCCCGTGCTGCGGGGTGTGCAGGGCCACATGGCACAGCCATGTGTTTGGGTTTGCTGCAGGCAAAATGCAGGAGCAAACATCTCTCTGTCACACTTTGGGTCTCTCCTGAAACACCAGGTGTCTGGGCTCGGGAATACACAGTGCAATTCTGGAGTTTTGCAAGAAGAGCGTGGCTGAAGTTGTTTCCTTTGGGCTAGCGCCCTTACCTTATCCTAATCAGAGATTGTGCCGTGGAATCTTGGACAGTTGTCCCAGGAGATTCCTGGACTGTCATCTGGCCCAACCCAAGCCAAGGAAACACACCCCATCCTTGGGGGATGTTTCTGTAACCTCGAGGGACAGAGAATCCCCATCCCCATCCCACAGTCTCAGCTCAGAGCAGTCTACTGATGTCTGAACTAAAAATTCCATTGCTTCTACCCCTTCCACAATACAGAATAAATCATTCCTTTTCCACAACAGACTTTCAAATACTTGAAGTTTGCTTTTTTTAAAAGACCAAACAACCTCACTCCTTCCAGCCATTTCCCGTGTGTCACCTCCTGTACAAGTCCTTGCTCTGCCCAGGACTCCTGGCACAATTTCTTCACTGCTCCAGCTAAGGCCATATAAAAGCTGAACAGAGCGGGCAGATCAAATCCCATATTTCATATTTACCTCATTTGTAAAGTCTGCTGCTGTTGACTTGGGTTGAGTTTCTGATTTAAGATATGTCACAGTTTCTTGCAAAATCTCTCTCTCAGGTCGTCTTCTAGCTTGTATTTGTTCAGTTAGGTATTCCTTATGTATAACCTTGTCCTTATTGATCTGTCACCATTTTTTCATCAGACTCTTTCTTCAATTTGTCATCCTCATCTTGGATTTTAATCCCGTCCTACAATATTTTTTTTGCGGTATTTTCAAGTCAATACCAGTGAAACAATCCCTGAAAATGATGAAGGGGGAGGAACAGGACACTCAGTCTGGATAACTTATTTCCTAATTCTGTAATTTATTATGAATTGTTTGGTCTCTATGAAAGGCTGTTAGTAAGCTGATGCCTATACTATCAGTAAGATGTATGTATACCTATTATTTCCTAAGGTACATTGTTTATGAAGTATTGAACTGATATGAAAAATTATAAAACATTGAAGCTGAAGACGGCAAAAGTTGGCAAAATACCAGTATGGATAGACATCCTGGGTTCAGCAGTGTGAGCAATCAGAATAACACTGTCTGTTTGCAAGCCTGCAAAGCAGAGAGAGCAGTTAAAGCTTACAGAAAGGTTAGTCCCCAACTTCAAATTTACATTACTATTTGAAAGATGGCTAACATTTGCATTTTAATCTGGAGTAACAGCAGCTTGGCTCCCCAAGATAAGAAGATAGTGATTCAATTAGTTAATGTGTGTGCCTCCCCATAGAAATACTAGCCTGGCTTTTAATGATGTAACACCTTCCTCCATTTCTTCATGTAAGGTGACTTACAGACTTGTTTCTGCCTGCAGGGTTAAGATGTAAAATGGGATCTTTTAATAATCCCAAAAGGCAGGACCTGCCTGCTCTATGCCATCGAGGAAAGCTTGATTTGCTCTTCTGGGCCTGCTCCATGTCCTGAAGATGGTGCAAGCTGGATTAGATTTTAACAAGGTAGAATAAGATGAATACGTAACAAGACCTGATCCCATCCTTATGTCGATTGAATGTGCTGTAGTTGTTCCAAGCCTCCTTGCTTCACCAGCTTCTCAAACTGCTGTTCACATACTGTTGGCTAAAAATGAACGAGGAAAAATACATTTCCTTACTGCTTGTGCCTGAATTTATGACTACTGAGACTCCAACTTCCAGTTATGATCTGTCTCATATATGTAATAACACATTTTCTGCGGGTGATGAGGTTGCTGTAACTCGTGATGAAGTGCAGGCAGCAGTTTGGTTTATTTTGTAATGCTTCTTTGTGTGTACCTGAAAATGGGTCATTTTTCTCCTGCAAGAATCACAACAGGTATCTCTGCAGGGGGACGGGCAGCAGCTGAACTGCACAGGGAAGGAGCGATGCTGCCGTTGGCTTTACTCCGATTAAACTGTTGCTGCAGATGGAACAAACCTACCCAGATGCAGGCTCCAGGCTCGCCAGGTGGAAATTGTTCCCGGGAATAAATAAAAATGGTGATGATGAAGATTGCCTCTTTAACACACACAGAGGAGGAATGGAAATTTGTCACTTATGGGCTCTGCTTTGGGGATGGCAGAGATTGTTTCCTTGCGTGACCTTTATAACAAGAAGTGTCAGACTTCATCCTGTATGTATCAGACTAGTGTGACATTGGATATTAATCCTGATGGAAAAGGATTAGGTGATTTTCACAGGCACTCAGACAGATTATCTTTTCTGGCCTGGCTGGGAGGTAGCAAGAGTCCATTTCTGCAGATGCTGGCTGGAAGCAGAGTGTTCCCTGGAGAGCAGTACCAGAATAACCAAGCACAGGCGGCAGCTCTGGCTACTGAATTTTCTTTTCACTTTCCATTCATTTCTGTTGTTCAAATGTGGTCCTTTGAGGACTTGCCCCTTTGAGCAGGGGCAGTAGCATGGATGGAAATGGTGCAGACTTTGAAAAGTCTCTCTGTTAACAAGCTCTTTGAAACGCTGAGTGAAAATACTTGAAGGAACTGTTGGAGTAACATCACATTTAGAAAGATGTCCTTTTGTGTCTGGCTGCCCATTCTTGCATTGAAGTTTTGCCCAATATTTTGACAAATAATATTTTGTACTTAGGTTTGGGCACAACTGATAATTTTGATGTTTCACAGTATCAGGTTAAGCCCTGAAATCTCTGCTGGGTTTCACACTAGAAAATAAGAAAGCCAGTTATGTTTTGTCTGGTTTGGTACTCACTTCCCACTGCATCTCTCCCAGGGGCCATGTCCCCACCTTTCACCCCTCCAAGTTACCTCACTGAATTTCCCTGTGTTGTCCCACAGAAAATGTTCCTTCCAGGAAGGGGGATCGAATTTCTGCTCTCGCTTGCAGGAAAAAAAATCGTGTTGCTGCTGCTCTGAGGTATTATGGCACTATTTCTTCTGGGGCTGAGGGGTCCTGCCCAGCTGTGTGAAAGGTGTTGCTGTAGGAGAGCTGCTCCCCAGCCTCTCCAGGGAAAAAGCAGGGATTTGGGGATTGAAGGGTTGGGCCCTGCTCAGCAGCTGCAGCAGGCTGTACTGGAGCAGTGATATGGGACAGAGCTGCACAGGTGGCACTTCAGCCCCTCCCTGGGGTATCAATTTACAGTAGCTGAATTGTCTGAAAAACAAATATATTGGGGTTCGGTTTTTTTGTTTTAAATTACAATAAAAGCTGAGGTTGTACAAAAAGCCTTTTTGGGAAGTGGCTAAAGCCATAGGCTTGCACTGGGACACTGCAGCCTGCGACCACTTGCTGAAGCCTTTATAATTTACATCACTTTCTTTTTCTTCTTTGGTGTTTATAGTCACAAGTATTAAAAAATACGTGAGCAAATTTATATTTTAAGCTCCTCTATATTTGCCTCCTGACTTCTGAGAAATTTCATACAGAGAGTATTTTCCCAGACCTTCCAGAATCATACTCTTAATCTTTCCTTGAAGTAGGTAAGGTCAGTTTCTCCTCAGAAATATACATTTTTCCCTGGTGCCTTGGCAGGAATCTCACAGACTGGACACCTGGCTTTCAAACAAGCCAAGGAAAGAAAAATGAGAAAAAAATCCCTCTCTCTGTGATGTGAAAGCAGAACCATTTGCACGCCGTGTCAGTGGCTTCTGCTCGTTAGACCTGCAAACTTTCCAGTGAAAAATGATCTGAAAATAAATGTGCAGTGAGTAATTTTTTTTCTTCCCTGAGTTATACCTTTAATTAATCTCAATCAGTTTACAAAATCCATTTTTACTCAGATTTAAAAAGCATGCACTCTGACAAATAAATCTTGTATCAAGTGCACAGTGTTTGTGATTGTTCCTGCTCAAGACCTGTCAGCAAATGTATCATTACTAATTACCCAAGTTCCAACAAATCAAAACACTCTAGTTTTATGTTAAGGAAGGAGTTGAGCCCTTAAATTACTGTATCAGCTTTAAACTGCTTTAGTGCATCACATGGGGGCACGTCAGCTTCAATTCAGAAGTAATAATCCAAAGAGTTGGCAATAATTGAGGACAGTATATATAGGCTTATTTATTTTAATCCAGTTAGGCTTGTTCTTTTGATTTGGTTTGGTTTTATTTTTTCCTTTATCCTCAAATCCCTTCTGGACCTAAGAGACCAGTATATAAGCAGCAGGTGAAGGTCATTAAAAAAATTAGTCTATTTACTTCAATGAAATCCAGGCTCAGCTCAGGATATTTCAAGCAAATTACAAAAACAAAAAAAATACAAAAACCTTATGATAGAAATGTGAATCAGATGATGTGTTTTATTGCAAAAAGTGCAACTATTCCACCTCCCTTGTCTCTGCAGGAGGGATTTATATTTCATGATGGACTTGCTGTGAGCACTCCCCATTTGTAGCCTTGTGTTCTGACCTATTTCCAGTCCTGGGTTTGTTCCTGTCATCCCATGTTTATAGAAGTTCATGTTGCTGCAAAGTGAAGAGTAATGACCCTTTAGCTGAAATGTTACAATTATTCTGAGCTACCTTGAGATAGCAATCCCTTCCTCGTTTGGTTTATGCTTTAAAAAGCAAAATAGAAGGCAAGTGTTAATTCCTTCTTTTAAAAGGGACGTGTTTGTGGCTTCAGGTTGTATTTTGAAGTAATTTTAAAATATTCTTCTCTTTGTTGCTTTTTACATCTTTGCCAGACATACTTCTCTTTGGTGTGTCATCCCAAAGTTGCTGTACATAGTCTGTGTAATCCCAAAGACTCCCATCTCTGGAGTGGTAATAGCCTTTTAAAAAATCACTTTGGGAAGTATAAGATTTTCAGAATAATGTCGCCAATATTTACACAGTCTGTGATTGAAGGTATATCTTTAATATCAGCAGGCAGGAATTTATTATGGAAAACTAAGGAAAAGCCAGCCCTGTGTGGTGCCACACTGTTGGGAAGGCTCTCATTCCCACTGGGCATACCAAGAGCCTTAATACAAACCTGAGAATAGTCAGCAGCCCCTTTCTCAGTTACACTGTGCTGTAAAAATAGTCACCCAGACCAGCAACCAGAGATTTGACCTTATAATGCTCTACACTAAAGCTAATCATTGTTACACTAATCTTGCTTTCTTGCTTTATTCTGTCCCTGGGTTCTCGCATGCTAATGGTGATTTTTTTAGGAGGATTTTTATTGCATGTGGGAGGATATGAGCTGGCCAAGACCAGGCACTGCAGCAAGAACTTTCCCTAAATTCAGGCCTTTACTAATACAGGGGCATAGGAGGAGAGAGAATTGCTTTGTTTTGGGTGGGGATGAAAAGAGATTGATTTTAACATTGTGGATGTTTATCAGCAGAAATGATTTTTAACGTGTCTTAGAATTCTTACCTGTCCATGATATAGAATAGACATAAAGTAAATAAAAGGTAATAAATATTCAGGCCATGCTATTGCTGAGTGACAGTTGATGCTTTCAGTGGATTTTATGTATCCATCAGTGATAACCTGCAAATAATTCATTATGGTGTGCCTTCTGAAATGATGAGACTTTGTTAAGCAACATTCAGCTAATGAAATAGCACACCTTAGGCAAAACACCTCCAACATGTGCCACTCATCGCTGCCAAAGACTAAAATCACTCTCTACAAATGAGACAAGTGAAAGGCAGTTACATGTGCCAGGGAACAGCATATTCCTTTCAATTCAAGGGCATTCCATCTCAGGGTGCTCACTACATGAGCTACTTTTATATGGTATTTGTAAGGTTGCTTCATTGCATGACTCACACTACAGACTTTCTTGCCAAATGGCACAAGATCAGGAACCCGACTCTTTCCTCTAATCAGGGAGTTTTATGAGACTTTTTTGTGGACAACACCTTTTGTTTGCTGCCTTTGGAGCAACAGCTACAACCAAAGTGCAATGGATTGCTAAGAATCGCCCCTCCTGCTGCTCACAACTAAGCCTCTTGCTCTTTGAATCCTTTTATTGCTTCCCCATCTTTTCGATATTAGCGCTGAGCCTTCTGTCCCTGCTGGCTAAATCCCACCTAATCCAAATCTTGTCTTTAGTACATCTCTGCTATTATCTCCTGTATCCCTTCTACGTCATGTACCCCTCCCATCTCATCTTCATCATCATTACAACATAAATACCTGATGCCTTCCTGACACAGCTTCCCAATTTTTGTCTTCCTTCTTTAAGCTTATTTCTGAGGGCACCCATTACCTGTTCTTGCCCCTCTTACCTGCGTCATCTCACAGCCAGCCTGCTGTCCTGGACCGATTCTCAAGTCTGAAAGCATCAACCCTCTAAATCTCAGTCTGCAAAAGCATAGTCAGATAGAAAATGTTGTGGTCTGAATACCTTTGTTAGTCATATATGTGAATCAGAGCTTTTTGTCTGGCCATGTGAGTTTCTGGTAGCTTCAGTGGGCTTACTCATGATAGCAAATGCTATATTCAATAGTAGGCATTTGCAGGATCATCCTCTGTGATTGTAATCCCTTTTAGATGGGGAATGTGTCAGCAGTTTATAAAGGGATGTAAAGACGCGTGTGGCCTGTACAAAGTCTCCATAATTAATGTTGCTCCATCAGTTGATTACAGGAATTTACAGGCTGCACTATTATAACACAATAGCCTGTTGGGGTTTAATGTTGATGAAGAAAGGATAGAAGGAAAAAAGGGGGAGATTTGTTCAAATGTTCCTTGATGTGGTAGCTGTTTCTGTGGATATAATGTCTATATATTTGGGGGTGCTGTTAGCAATAGACACTCCCTGTGGAGTTTGTTTTCCCTAGATTCTAGCCTGCATCTCAGCCTTGCATTTTCCCCAGTCTGTGTGTATGATATCTGGGATTTATAAGCTGTTTCTCTGCAAACTTTGTGTGAGCATCACATTGTTGAACTGTTTGACAGATTGAAAGAAACTGAGAATGAAGCTCAAAGGACAATTCTCCCTTACGCAATCTAGAAAACAATTGTCTAAAATATTACATCAGCTGCTGGCAGCTGTAGATTTGCCTGCCTGCTAATTTACTATCACAAGTGTTCCAGAATCCTCTGTAATCCAGCCATTGCTATTTATATTCGTAATGATTTATTTAAGGTCTCTGTATATGTCAGCATAAAGTCATCAAAAAAAGCAAAATGAAGATTAGTTGGCTGGAAGCACACAGAATGGAGAAGAATAACCCAACAATGGAATTGAGATAAAGCTTAGACACAGTAAATAACTAAAAAATATAAAGGGCAATCGCTTTATTTTCAACTCATCATATAGGAGTGAGAGCCTGTGATTTTGGCACTAGGCAGTTCCCATCACAGGCTATTAAGAGCAGGGAAACAGGTGTCTGGTGGCCAGGGAAGGAAATGAGAAGCTGTGACACCTGAATTGAGATCATAGACCTGCTCCTGCCTTTGTGTCTAGGGAAAAGGCATTAACTGCTTGATGGCTCAGTTCCTCAGCAGGCTGTAGTGGCAACCTATTCTCAGCCGTTAAAACTTTTTACTTATTTATGAGATTTTTTTATTTATTTTTTTTTTTCTATAGAGAACTGTAATGATGCAAGGCAACTTTATTATGTTCAGTGGAAAATGCAAAGTTAAGAAAAAACGCTGAAGGATTGTGTAGTGGAGCGCAACACTTTTTAGAGCCGAGTCTCTAGGTCATTCTGAGGCAGGGATTTGAGAAGTGTCCCTTAGGATTTGCTGTTATATATGCTGAAATGATCAATCAAGGATAAAAAATGGACTGTTCTCATCTCATAGATCATTTCACAGTGAAACAGTTAAACTCCTGGCTGCTTTCTGAAAAACAGAGATCTGCATTAATAAGGTGACCTTATCAGAGCCACCCCTGGGGGGAAGGGAGGTAGAAAAAAGGTTGTAGAAAGAAAGTGAATCCTATTGTTAATCTTTTTTTTCAGGGAGACTTGGACACCTGAATGCAAATTACTTTATATTTAAATTGTGTGAAGGCACAAAAGGTTTGTGTCTACAATTGACAGTTATTTCATTAGCTGACTTGTGCAGCCTTGCAAATGGTTTCTGGTGTTAACTTCCCTTGGATTTGTTTTCTTTGTTCTTAGCAGATCTTGCGACGGTGATCATTTTGATTAATGTATTCAGCGCTGTTTTACTCCTGATTCATGTTTTTTGCAGCAGTCAGTGCTCTGGCCTGGGTAAGGTGAGACTGTGAGGTGGCTTTAGTTTTCCAACAGCAGTGCCGATCTGATGGGCTGTTCTCCAGCTGGAGAGGAGCATGGAGGCTGCTGTAATGCATTTTGCATTACAGTGACCCCAAACACGAGTTAATGCAGGTTATAATCATCAGATGTAGGACTGTTGCAGCCACATCCTGCTGTGACAGCAGATGAGTGCTGTGCATGGGCTCTGTGGGGCTGGAATATCATCTTTGTACGTCTGTGAGCCTCTCAGGATTAGGTATGCTGGATTTGGGCCTCTGTTCACACAGGTTTTTGGTTCAGAGTGATTCACTACATCCCAAAATTAAGAGTTTCTGTTCTTGCCTGTTTAAAGAAGCTACCATACAAACTGAGGTATTAATCTGTGGGGGAAGGAGAAGCTGCAGGTCAAAACTCACCCTGTGTTGCTTCAGCCACACCAACACCATGTGTCCAGTCTATCCTACATATTTGTGGAACCAATAATCACTTCAGGAGAGAATGGTCCTTCCTACCCCTACATTGATGGGCGATCTCTCATCTGCAGGTGCTGGCCTTCCACAGATCCAAAAGATGAGCTTCATCAAGCCACTCAAGTTTTTAGTAAAGTTGAGTTTCAGGGTAGATCCTGTCAATCCAACCTCCTGATCTAGACTGAAGAGTATCATCAAGCTTTACACACCAATGTGAAAACCAGTCACAGGAACTGCTCAATTAATTGTCCCCAGCACACATCAATCTGCAGGCAAGTTGCCGGAGGCGTGCAAGCTCTTCCTTTCCCTCCTTTCTTCTTTATTTCTTTTACTCAGACTACATTTCTCTTCTTTTCAGAACTTTTTGGCTTTAGTTGTTGTAATCAATCTCCCATTCCCCGCTGACGCCTCTTATTGCATTGGTTTTTCAAACTCTTTCATCGGCGCCTCAAGCATTACATTGCTCTTCAATCCACGCCAGGCTGTGAGTCCTAAAACACAAACACCTCAGGGACCTGGACCTGAGCTTCCTCACAAGTCACTTGTCTCCATTACCCTCCCTGAGAGTCACAGCTTCAGGAATCATGGCCACATCTCAGGACAAAACACTTGAGATGAAAAGGCAGGGCTTCAGCAGTAAAATCAGAGAACGTTCAGGTCCAGCCACCTCTATAAAACATCACTTTGAAACTGCTCTTCATATGCAGGGGAAGTGAACTCATCAGAACAGTTTTACTTCCCCATGAATATTTTCAAGCCATTTCCCATTTTTACAAGAAATTCAACATA
Source organism: Pseudopodoces humilis (assembly GCF_049639895.1). Lineage (NCBI taxonomy): Eukaryota > Metazoa > Chordata > Aves > Passeriformes > Paridae > Pseudopodoces > Pseudopodoces humilis. The sequence goes on along the minus strand of NC_142209.1, from coordinate 24,804,873 downwards.
CAAAGGGTTTTATGAGAACTGCTTGTGAAAATAGGAAATTGAGGGGTTTTTTTGGGTTCAAAGCCTTGAATTTTTTATCTTGATTTTACATGGTCAACTACAGAAAAAAGAAAGAAAATATTTTTATGGGTCTGTAAGGGAGGCTCTGAGAGAAAGCAGTGGAAAGGTAGATTATTTTTTACTTCACAAGTATTTTCCCTGCTCTCTCTTCTGCTTCACAGCAATAAATATAATAGGATTTTTTCAGCCTTTATTCTCAGACTTCTTAGTAGAAGTTTAATTTAAAAAAGTAAAAGACAAAAGTGGGCATAGATGGGAATGACTATGAGGGAAGAACAGGGACACCTGAAACTCAATGGAAAGGGAAAAAAGAATGACTCAAGTTAGGTCAAGATTTGTTCATTTTCTTTTAAACTGTACTCGGAAGTAAAAATCTTTAGACAAATATTTGTAGATAAAATTCCATCTAACTGCTTTTTCACACAAGATTCTCACAAATCATTAGTCTGGTCCATAAATGGACATCTCTTCCAGCTGATCTGGCAAAAAATATTCTGATCTCTTTGTCCATAATAACACTGAGATCAAATAGGTGCTCAACATGCAAAATATTAGAGAAACAAATACCTTCTTCTGCCTAATTTTGCTTTACATAGTTTTTATGCTAAGTGGTAGACTTTCTGAACACTGTGACAGAGAGCTGTTACTTGTGAACAACAATATCAGTGTTTTGGGTTGAGATTTAGCTTAATGTATGAAACCCACGTCCTTGCTGTCACAAAATCTCCATTTTCCCACTTTTACAATATTGTTGGCATATGTCTCCAGCTGTCTGTTGCTGACATAGAATTGCTTGTGATTATCTGATGCTGAGCTGTTCCTCTCTGTTTTTGTGGTTTTAATCTCTCCAACAATACCTGAACACGCTCTGCAGATCGTGATTATTGGGGCAGAATACAGTCGTCTTTGAAATTTATTGTCCCACACAGAAAATTGGAAATACTTAGGACCTTTATATCTGCATTGAATGTGAACTGCACTTCTTTCTGATTTCATAATTTAACTTTGCAGACTGTTGACTTATTGACTACAGCGTTAGCATTTTCCAGATTGGCAGCCAAATTGCCTTGTAGGAGTGTCTATGCATATTTATACATCATCCAAAGGTTAAACGATAGAATATATTTTAATTGCCTAGAGATAGCTTTGCAAATTATATCGCTGGTACCCAAACTTCTAAACTTAAAAGATGAAAGTTATGCACTGAAACCCATATTTTTTTCCAAGTAAATAAACCACTCAACAGTGCTGATTACTGACAGTCTTCCACTGATGTTAATTAAATAGCATCTCAAAGACACAGCTGCCATTTTAGGCAAAATTTTAAGACAGAGGGAATTCTAGTTTTCTTCTTAGTCTTCCAAAGCATGGCATTTATATTGATCTTGCTATTTGAGAAAGGACCACAATCAAATACATCCCAGAATGCAAAACAATTAAAGCAAGGCATTAATGTATAAACATTTTTTTTTTCACTTCCATTTGCCTTAAAATCTGAAGGTTTCAAAAACTAAATCCCCAAAGAAGCTAAAACATGTCATGCACTGCAAGAGCACCGAATACACTCGCTGAGAATATTTTTCAGAGAAAACATAACCTTGGAGCTATTTGAATATTTAAGAGAGAGTCTAATTGCTATTTAGATTTTTTACTTCCCACTTTAGCAATGCTTTTCTCTCTAGAATACAGACCCCTAAAGAAATTACTGAGGAATAACAGGTGTTCTGCAAATTTGCTGATTTTCAGTGACTGCTCTTATATATGTGCTCTTAAAATAAGGTCCTGCACATGGATTGGGGCAATTCAAGGCACAAACACAGGCTGGGCAGAGAATGGATTAAGAGCAGTCCTGAGGAGAAGGACTTGAGGATGCTGGTTAATGAGAAGCTCAACATGACCTGGCCATGTGTGCCTGCAGCCCCGAAAGCCAAACCTATCAAGAGCAGTGCGGTCAGCAGGTCAAGGGAGGTGGTTTTATATAATCTTTAAGGTCCCTTCCAACCCAACCCATTCTATGATTCTGTGATTCAATTTACCAGTGTATAAATTGAGAGCAGATTGCTCTCAGCGGAGGAAATGCATGACCCTGCAGTACTTGGTTACTTGCTGTGCTTTTACCTTTACAAGTGATCCGTAAGAGCTCATCTGGAGTGTAATGCATTGAGCATGAGACTGGGAGACAGATGTATTCCTCTCCTGGGGGTTTTGACTGGAGGAAGTTACGTGTGTTTAGGTGAAGAAAAGGATTTTACAAGTGGAGGTGCAGAGTGGGAGGGCTGAAGTCCTTCAGGCAGACGGGGGAACCAAAGCCAGACACCTCACTTGCCAGGCAAGAGTCCCAGCAAGCAGTTTATCAATTAAAAATGGGAGACATCACTGTGGTGACCTCCTGGTCTTGTTGACAGATTTTGAAAGAAATCTCCCTTGGCCTAGTTTTGAAAGGAGCTTTGTATCTGCAGCCAGGGGTGAGAATTTCAGGCTGTTAGAGGAGAGAGGTGTCTTTTTTCAGTCTTTGCTCCAGAGCAAGATGGGAGTTAAAACACTCTGTGCTCCATGGTTTCTGTGGATGGGGTTTGGCAGCCTCCACACTGAGCACAGATGGTATTTGAGATCTTGTACTGAGACAGCCCTGCAGGGTAAGCAATAACTCTGTGGGCTTTCTTGGATTGTAAAGCTGCATATAGGTATCTGAGGTCTACCAGAGTCCTTGCTAGGTCCAACCTCTCTTCAAGTTCACTTTGATACATGATGTGAGGGCAAGAATGATTACTATCCTTGTTCTTTTGGTTAACAAAGTAAAAAAAAAAAAAAAACCCAAACCAAACTAAACCCATGAGAACTCTCAGGAGGGATTTTAGTGAGCTTTGGAGAGATCATGAAAATGCCCTTGGGGTGCTGGTGAGAGCAGCTGAGCAGGAGGCAGCTGTGCCCAGGTGGGCAGGAAGGCCGATGGCACCTGGCTTGTGGCAGCCAGAGTGTGGCAGCAGGAGCAGGGCAGTGAGTGCCTGTCTGTGTCTGCCTTCTGAGGCCACACCTCGAGTGCTGTGTCCAGCTCTGGGCCCCTCATGCCAGGGGTGACACTGGGGGCTGCAGCGAGCCCAGGGAAGGGACACGGAGCTGGGGCAGGGTCTGGAGCACAAGTCTGGAGAGGAGCAGCTGAGGGAGCTGGGGGGGCTCAGCCTGGAGAAAAAGAGACTTAACAATTCCTAAAACTACCATAAAGGAAGCTGTAGCCAGGTGGGTGTTGGTCACTTTGCCCTAGTAGCAAGCAATAGGAAAGGACAAAACAGCCTCAAGCTGCACCAGGGAGGGCTTAGATTGGATATTAGGGAAAAATTCTTCCCTGAAAGGGTAGTCAAGCCCTGGAACTGGCTGCCCAAAGGAAGTGGTGGAGTCACCATCCCTGGAGATATTTAAAAGAGGTGTAGATGTGGTGCTCAAGGATGTGGTTTAATGGTGGGCTTGGCAGTGCTGGGTTAATGGCTGGAATTGATGATCTTAAAGGTCTTTTCCAACCTACAAGATTCGAGGTTTCTGTGATTCTAGACAGTGCCTCCAGGTCAGAGGCATGACATATAATGCTGTCTACTGAACTGTCTTTATTTCTTAAGAAATGTGTCAATTCATCACTTCTCATCAGTGAAAATTTACCTAAGCCATTATTAGCTTACATCCCAATCAGTTAACTATTGAAGCAGAATCCCATACTGCACTGGGATGAGTCCTTTTAGTTCTTAAACAAAATTCAGACTTCCTTCGCTTTGTGGTCTTTTCTCTTGCATTTTTGGATAAAAGCTGAAGGTATGCCTTATATTTATGTTCCCTAAATACTGTGATATATTCTCAGTAGTGCCCCCTTTTGCTTCTAATAAAATCCCCACCTATCTTATCTTTTCTATTTTATTACCTCTTATATGTACTGGTAAATAATAAGAGAGGGAATTTGGAGAATATAGGTCTTTTGAAAGAAATTCTGTGTGTATCACATCAGAGAATTTGAAAGATTGTAGAAATATTTACAGCTCCCAAAGAGTCAGTTTTTAGTCCAAGATTTAATAAAGGGATGTACACAAGCCCTGTTTGCTCTCACTGTTCTGGAAGGACTGGTTTTGCAATATTTTCTCTCTTCAGAACAGTAAAACTACTTCTGATGAATTTAGAAAAGTTTGTATGCTGCAGTGCCCCAGACACTTTCTTATTTTCCTTGACATTATTTTTTCATCAGTTTGGACTGTGTAGTATCTGCAGACAGTGCATGTTCCAAATATTGGATTGCTGTGTTTTTGCATACAAATCCTGTAAAGGAAAAGAAATACCAGACTGTGTGTACAAGCATCAAAATCTGATTATATGCAGGATTCTAATCTTAATATCACACCATCCTCACTGAAAAGCATTGCGAGAATATTCCAATTCATATTCTGAATGGTGTGTTTCTCTGCAGTCGTCTTGCAGAATTCTTATTCCTACCAGGAGAAAATCAGTATACTGAACTGAATAAAAATGTATACATTAAATTGCTTATTCAAATGTCCACCTTTGATGTTCGCAGAGAATTCAAGCAAGAAGCAATATAACCCAAGCTTTGTTTTATTGATACAAGAGGCTAATGTGAGTTACAAAACAGAAAAGAATGAGAAGTTGCTTAATACACTGGAAATGTGGAAAAAATGCAGATTTCAGTTATTAGCTTTCACAGCTGTATTTGCATAGAAATATACTAACGGCTGGGTGACATTTCATGCATGAACTTGATAGAGCATCCTTAAAAATATTCATGTTAGAAGAGTACTTAAAGGGAACCTCAAACTTGAACATTCCCATCTTTGTTTAAAAAAACCCCAAACCCTGGTTTCCCTAGGGTATTCCAGTGCAAGGTATTTCTTTAGGAAACAAAGCTTTCTTTGTTATGAGTAATTCTGGGACAGCCTAGGAAGAGCCCTTCCTTCTGATCACACTTTAAAAAAGATCCTGATTCCCCTGAATGTTAAATATTGTTAAACAATAGATGTTGCTCAGGCTTTTGTGGAAAATACCAGCAAAGAAAGAAGACCCTTGAGGTTTCAAACACCTCTTGGATTATCAGTTTCCTAAGCCATTTTCTATTTTGAGGGAGCACCTTCCTTGTAAGTGGGACAAAGATGAATGCCAATCATCTACGTTGTGTGACATAAAAGGAATTACTCTGTTCTAAAAAATAGAACAGTTCTTGGAGGGGCTATCACAGTTACCCTGTTGTATGAATTTTTGGGAGTTGGGTCCAACTCCTTCCAGTTCACATTTGCTTGTTGTGTGCTGGTTTTTTTTAACTTACCTAGGTGAGTTAAAACTGAAGATGCAGCTTCATTTGTAACTCATAAATGGTAAAGATCTCTAGTTTTACTGAAAGTGGAGAGGTTCAGAGAGCAAAGTAAAGGATTTTATATCAGGGAGCACTTTCACTTGCCAACAGTTTCAGTTTTCATTTTCTGTTCTTTTAATTTAAACGTGATTATTATCAATACACAGATGAGGAAGGCACTTTTCTGAAATATTCCAAGGATTATTCCTGCTTTGTTATCTCCCTTTCACCTTCCACAAGAGGATTTTATGTGCTCACATTAGTTGATGTTCTTCAGAAGAGGTGTTGGTCCATCTCTGATTGTGACTTTCATTAGAAGTAGAAAACTCTATGTTCTAAAGTAGGGAGATGTGAGCAGTAAGTCCTGGGAACTTTTTCTAAAAACTCACTTTGTAATGAAATATGACCAGCCTTGAAAGGGATTAGAAGGAATATGACAGGAGTATAAATTAAAAAGCACTGCGTTGTGAAAACATATCTTTAAGCAGTTTTGAATCTGCCTTCACTCAATCCAATTCCTGCAGCTGAACCTTCCAAAACAGCAAGAACCATCTCTGGAACCTGTCCAGACTCTTGCTAAAATCAGATTTCTAAAGGGAAGTGGGAGTATGTGGAGGTACCTTTTTTGGAAAAAACTGTGGTCTTGCATTTTTAGTAGCTGACCTCCTTTCCTTCTGTGTCTATCCCACACTACTTGTGTGAACCTCTCAAGCAGAATAGGTCTCTGCAGAAAAGGGCTGCAGTATCATTTTCCCTGTCAGTATGAGATATAAATGCTCATTCAAGACAGAACAGTGGTGTTCAGACATGTAAATAGAAAACCAAAATGAAAATATTATGAAAAAGGGTCATTAATACCATCTTACTTACAGGATCTGTCTAAACCATAAGATAATCACAGGCAGTGTCTAGCAATGGTATTTTACACTGAAGCCCAGAGGTTACAAAAATACTTTAGTCTTTACCAAAAGAAAGTCACTTTTTCATCTGAAGTACAGAAGGAATCAAATTCTTGTGGTGGTGCAAAATCTATGTACGTTAAGCTACTTTTAGAGTCATATTAGTAAAACACCTGTCAAAAGCCAGGGGAAAGTCTGGTTTTTAACAGGAAAGGGCAAATCTCAAATAAAATTTCCAGTTAGAGTGAAAATATATAGGCTGAAGCCATCAGTGGATGGTAGTAGCAATAAAGATCATTTGGGCTGCAAGAGCAATATCGTCTCCAGAGCAGTTTTTGCAGAAGGTGGCAATGGCACCTGAAGGACGCGTTTTACAGGTGAGTCTGTGCACGAGTCGGCTCACACAGAGCCTTCCCTACTTTCCTCTCAGGAAAGGAGTTTATAGCATGGAAAACAGCATTTTGCCTGGGAGCAGAAGACGGTGTCTAGCAAGATTTGGAATGGTGTACATGAGGGTAGGAGCTGAAAGCCATGACGATTGGGGGGCATTTGCAGCTGCCAGACAAGGCTGGGGGCGGGTGGGGGAATTGCTGCTCTCACCAAGGAGAGATGGTGCCGACTGGCAGCGTCCCCTGGTTCCCGTTGACTTTCTGTGGGCACGTTTAACCTGTAATTTGGAGAAGGAAAATACAGTCTGGCACACGTTCCTGAAGGGTTGCCAATCCCAGATCCATCCATTGCATAGCCTGCCAGAATGGGAAAGATAAGTACCATACAGACCAGTATCCACAGCAACAGACACCAGAATTTTATATTTTAACACATATAAAAACCCAAAGAAAATAATTACTTTTTCATTTTCCAATTTCATAATAGCAATAATGACCTTTAGGTCAGGAATTTTCAGCAGTTAATGACTATCTGGCTTTTTCTTTGGTCCTTGGTTTCTCCAGCCAGTCATTAACAGTGAGAAAGCCTTCTCCCGTGGTCACTTGGGCTTAATCATTACCTTTTCATGATACAGAATGCACCAGCTGGGAAATAAGCGTCTCCTATGTGAATGGACCCCTAAAGTGTTCCTTGGGTTTAATTTCTTTGAAAGAATATTCTGTGAGGGTGTGAGAATTTACTGTAAAAGATGATTGAGTATTATCCAGAGCCCTGAGAAACGTTAGATCACTCTGAGGAATTGGGACCGAGGATGGTTTAAGGCCATAGATTTCAAAAGATTAAATCTTCAGAATTTATCTGTGTAATCTAGGTTCCCTTACTCTTGGTAATGGAGTGCTTCAGAATTATATATGGACATGAATATTTTCTTATCCATCTTCTAGGATAACACAGGAACAGGACCTTTTTATTTTTTGTTTGTATTGTTACATGTAATCACTATGATGCTGAAAGCACAATGTGGTGATAGTGTCTCAAGAGCTAAAATTTATTTTAAAATATAAAAGGGAACAACCCTCTTGAACTCTTAACTGGCTCCATCTGGATAGTGGATTCCCTCCTTCCAACCACGCTCTCTCTCAAAACACCTAGAAGCTGTACATGACTTTGTTCAGAGGAAAATTCATTTATACATAGAAATTACTTTGTCTTGCACTTACTTCATTGTAAGATATAAAATGCAAACCATGGAATGGAGGTATCTCCTGACCACTCTACTGATCATATTCTTCATAAAAATTAGCCAGATTGTGAGTATATTGTATGCCTGAACATACATAAACCTTTGAACAGTCTTCAGTTCTTGTGCACTGTTAGCTGAGTACTTTAACCTGCATGACTTTTACTGCCATTGTCCCAATACAGTGTTACCCAAAAACTCATGAATATGTCTTTCCTTCAAGGTATATTTCAGCTTGAAAACAACTGTGTAAGAAATGTGCTACTTGGAGGACAAATAAATCCACAAGAAAACAATAGTTTTCTAAACCACATATTTGATGTGGGGGGATTCCTTGTAGTAGTCCAATGTATGGTTACTGCTGAAGAGTCAGGTAGTAGTGAAGCACCTCCACTGGAACAGTAAAAGAAAATAGGAATTTCCTCTTTAGCAGATTTAAAGTCAATATGGTGTCCTTTGAGAATTTGGTACTAAATGTCGAATAATGTGAATGATGAGCCTAATTTTAATGTTTTGCTGTGAAAAGAGATTTAGCACCTGCATAACTTTTATCTGAACTATTAGTTTTTCATTTTGTATCTTTAAGTGAAAACACGGAGTGCACATGAAAGTTGTGGACATCTGCTTTTGCTTGAATGCTTTTTTTACTTTTCAAGAAAATTAGCAAAATATAAGTAGTGTTCCAAGAAAGAGCCACTCAGGAGTCCCACAAGGTCTGGGACTGTGCTTTGCAGTGTCTCCACTCTTGGAGTGACAGTATTACTTTCTAAGCCGAGGCTTCATTTGCATTTTGAAAGTACAACAATTTACTTCTCAGCAGGGCTGTGCTGTTTCCAAAAGGCTGGACTGGCTCGAGGATTAAAATCCAGTGAGGTTCCAGTAATTCCCTTAACAATGAGTTTTAAAATCTACACCTTTAAAATAGCTCTGCACCTTTAAACTTCAAGCTCCGCTCCGTGTTAAAGCAGCTGGCTAACCATCAGTAGAAATGGGAAAGGTCCAAAAGACAGGAGTGACAAGTGAGTTGTGTTTCATTCGTTGCTTTAATGGATTTTTCCTCAGCTTCACAGCTAACCAGTGCAGGTTATTTATAGATTTTAAAGCCAGAAATTAACACTGTTCCTTGTAGGCAGAAGAAAAAAAATGCATGGGATCATTATTAATTCTTTAGCATTATATTGCCTTCTGGCTCAACGTGTGTGCAAGGGACCAAGAGTAAACATGCATTTATCATCCCGACCCTTATCTGTTCCCAAAAACGTCCTTCAGTGGAGAACTGTGAAACAGCCTGCCTAAAGGATTTGAGACCTTTTATTTTTTTGCTGCTGATACAAAAATCTTTACAGCCTTTGATGTAATTGAATATTCAAATGTAAAATATTGCAAACACCAGTTTAGAGTGTTCCTTTCCCCCAAAACCCCCAACCAACCAACCAAAAAACCCACTATGGTGCTAGTTGCCTTCAAATAAAGCCTTTTGGTTTTCTTACATTGGGACAAATTGCCCAGGCATCCTTGGTATCCAAAGAGATCTCTCCCCTTCCAACTCAAACCAATTTTTGAGTACTGACCTTCTCTTTGTTTCCTTTTGTTTCCAGTTTTACCATTGCTCTGAGTGCCTTTCCCTGGACAGCAGCCTTACACATCCCTAATAGAATTCAGCTGTGGAGGGAATACAATCCTGGCAGGAGGCTGTCTACCCAATCTCTCACTGGCCACTGAACTTAGTAGTTCAAAATTGTCCTTCACATAATTTTAACAGTGTCCATGGAGTAATTCCAGCAATCAGCCTGTCCTGTCATCTCTCTGCAGCTCCCTGTACCCCACTGTAACATGAGGTAGAGGAGACAGCAGTGCTACAGCAGCTGGTATTGTTTGATCAGCAACACAATCCTTGCTGGAATTTCATTTCCCTTGCAGACTCGCTACTAGAATACATTTGTCATCCATACTTTGTAGCAGACTTATATTTGCCTGTAATTACACACCAGTCTGGCAATACTTTATTGTTAACATAAAGTACTGCCATTTAAATCCCCAATCTTAAACTGGAGTATTTGCAAAACTCTGTAATTGCTAAAATAATAAAGCTGCCATTACTGTATGGGAAGTTTACAGCTTGTTGGTGAAATACTTACATTGGCTTAACTACACCTGTATGGATTCCTTATGTTTTCATGTGCTGTGTAAGTGTCTTGGTTTAGGGAAAATTTGGGAGAAAATTTCTGAATGGGATTTTTCTAGAAAATAAATTTAAGTGGCTCTTTTTTTTTAACTGGTTCAGGAACAAATTTTTTTGGAGAAGAGTGGAAAATACTGTTCATTTAACAGACATTGAATAATGTTAAACAATAAAACTTCTTATTGTTTGAAGAGATGGCAAATCTAGAAAAGTCTTTTTTATGGGACATAGCTCAGCTTGCTCAGTCTCTCATCAGTCCCTCCAGCTCTGGAAAGGGCTGAGGGCCAGGCCCTGGTGGGCCACAGGCGTGAGCTCCCGGGTTTTTTTTGGGTTTTCAGTCCAGAGAACATTTGAACAGATTTAAGAAAAAAGGAAAAAAAAAAAAAAAAACAAACCAGTTCAAGGAACTTCTCAGCCTCAGCTAGCTAAAAACTAACTAAAAGCAAAGGAGAGCTCTGTCCCGCTGTCTGTCCGTGCTGCAGACACCACAGTCCGGAGCAGCCTGCGGGGCAGTGAGCGCCATTCCTGAAAACAAAACTGTGCGCTTCCTCTTTCCCCCTTTTGCTGTCAGAACCAGTGTTAAAGGTGCAGAACTTCATATCCAGCATAAATAGAACAGATGACTGGGGATACAAGCATCGTAACATCACTCCAAGACATTACAACAGAGATTTCTGCTGGGCACAACTAAAAAATTTCTGTCACTGTCACAGAATGGTCGATGTTGGAAGAAGCCTCAGGAGCTCACCTAATCCAGCCCCTACTCAAGGGGTTGCCCAAGACCACATCCAGGTGCTTTTGAGTTACTTCCAATGATGGAAACTCCACAAGCTCGCTGGGAACCTGTGCCAGTGCTCAGTCAAAACTGAACTCCATGTTTTCCAGCTTGTGGTCTGTCCCCATGTAGGAGGAAGTCTATAAAAGATAACCAGGAAAAACGAGTTCAGTGTGGTTTTCCTCAGTGCAACGGGCACAGATAGTACTGGAAATGCCTAGGAATATGAAAACCCGCAAAGACGATATATTTTGGTTTTGCTTTGTGTTGGTGTTTTGCAAACAAAAAACTGGTGATGCCCCTCTCGCACTCATTCTGTGATTCCATTTATTTTTTATTTTTTTTTTTCTATTTTTACATTAAATAGTTCTCCCCATGTGATTGTTCCCAAGTCTGGTTGGGTAAGACAGACCTCAGAAACAGATTAGAAACAGCAGTACGAGTTTGCTCCAAACCATTAGCAATGTTGCCACATTACCCTTTTCGTACATGAAGCTCAAGACTTCCATACTCAGTATCTAAGGGTCTCCAAAAGTTGGGGAACCTGTGCCGTCTCTAACCCTAGTCCTGACACACTTGCACAACATTTCTCAGCTCTCGGTGCTCTTTTGGGGCAGGATGGGGAAGCTTTGTGCTCTTCCAGCAACCCCTCAAGGCATGGAATAATGGAGTGCAGGTGGTTCTGCATTACCAAAAGGACCTTCATGTAAAAGCTGATGCTCGAATGCTGTTGCCAAGTGGCAGATGAGCAGAGGTGTTATCTGGCCAGGAAGGATCCACTCTCCTCCTGCCCCTTTTCCCTGCACTCGCTGGCTCTGCCCCGGCCCTCGGAATAAATCCCATTGTGTGTCACCCCTCTGATCCCCTCCAAAGGTGATCACCACGTTCATCAGTGACGGAGCACCTCTCCAAGGAGGAAAGACTGAGAGAATCGGGATTGTTCAGCCCGGAGAAGGCTTCAGGGTGACCTCATTGTGGCCCTGCAGCACCTGAAAGGAACTTATGATGAAAGATGAGGAGAAACTTATTACAAGAGCACGTAGTGACAGGACAAGGGGCAACCGCTTCAAATTGAAAGAGTGCAGGTTTAAATGGGCTATCAGGAAAAAATTCTTTAGGGTGGCCAGGGTGGTGAGGCCCTGGTACAGGTTGTCCAGGGAAGTCATGGATGCCCCATTCCTGGCAGTGTTCAAGGCCAGGATGGATGGGGCTCGGAGCAGCCTGGTCCAGTGGAAGCTGTCCCTGCCCGTGGCAGCAGGGTTAGAACGAGATGATCTCTATGGTCTCTTCCAACACAAGCCACTCCGCGATCCTCTGGCACAAAGCCTATTTCTGCGGTACACGTGTACGGAGTTTCCAACCTGGGGGCACAAGAGCTCCCCGAGGCCTTTACCGGGGCCGAGCTGGAGCACGAGCGCCCGCCGGGCTCCGGCCACGGCCGAGGGTGGGGATGTGGGAGCCGGGATGCGTGTCCCCGGCGCAGGTGGCGGGGCAGGGCGGGCAGCGTGGCCCGCAGGGTAGCGGCACGCAGGGCGGCGAGGTCGTGGGCCAGCCCGGGGCCGTGCGGGGCGGCGGGCGGGGCGCTGCTGCTGCCGCCGGTGGGCACCGAGCGGGGCCGCGGCCGCTCCCGCTCCCCCCGCCCGGGCCCGCCCCGCTCGCGTCGCTCCGCGCTGGCTTGCTCGCGCCTGGCCGGCGCCGTCTGGGGCCCGGCGGGCGGCGCGGCCAGGCCCGCTCAGCCGAGCGCAGAGGCGGCCGCAGGAACAATACGGCGGCGGGCGCGGAGCCGCGCGGCCGCCCCGCACCATGTACGCGTTCGTGCGGTTCCTGGAGGACAACGTGTGCTACGCGCTGCCCGTGTCCCGCGTGCGGGACTTCAGCCCCACCTCCCAGCAGGACTTCGACAACCAGAAGGTCTACACCGTGTACCGCAACCCCGAGGAGGCGGCGGACGAGGACGACGAGAGCCCCGGCGAGTGGGGCGACCGCCTGCTGCTGCACAAGGCCCAGATCCTGGCGCTGGCAGGTGAGGGCGGGCCGGGCCGCGGGGGCGATGCCGCCCCCTCCCCGCTGAGGGAGGGCGGCAGGGGAGGGGAGGGGGCGGCCCGGGGCGGGCGGGGGGCGCGGGGCCGGGGGTGGGGAGGGGCAGCTCCGAGCGGTCCCGGGCCCGGGGAAGGGGCCCAAGGGTCGGTTTGCAACATACCCGCGACCCCCGTGATCCCCTCCGCGGTACCCGGGGAGGGGGGAACGGTGGAAACTTACAAAAAAAAAAAAAAAAAAAGAAAAGTTTAGGTTTTCGTCCACGGCTTATTTATAGTGCATGGGGTCATTTGTGTACCTTTGCAGTTGTTGCCAGATTTGAGGGGTGCTGTTTTATGTCCGCTTTGTTAGTTTAAGTGACTTCAGAAATTGGAAGGCAATAGTGGAACCAGACCTCCAGGTACTGCCCTTGTTAAGCGTGGGCTTGCTACATTTGGTTTGTTACATGTTTAAATATAACAAATGTCTCCGAGCTAAGAGGACCAATTAAAGGGCATACTAGGAAATAACCCCGTTTCTTGGCCATTTGAAGATGTTGAGCCCGGGTGAGATAGTACTGATGGGACATTGCCCCCAGACAGTCACTCTTTGGCAGTGTCTCCTTGAAGACTTTGTGTAGTTTCCTCGCTACCATAGTCATAGTTGACATGGGAAGGAAGTTTGGTGGTTGTAGCAAATTGCTGGTTAGTGTGGACTTGCCCAATAGGCTTTTATGACCAGTTGAAATGTCAGTCTGGGTGGCAGAGAGGACACTGGGTTCTTATCCTGACTTTTCCACTTTGGGCAAAGTACTGGTTATGTCTGTTTCCCTGAATATGGAATGGGCTTAAAAAACTCTTTTGTTTAGTATTGAGCTCTTAGAAGGCAGTGCTGAGTCTGGTGTCTAAACAGAGTAACTTGGTGTTAAAGTCACCTAAAACTGGTAATTTTCTAATTTTATGTTTGAACATTAACAGTTCCTAAGCCAGTTAACCTGGTGGTGGCCCAGTCTGTCCCTGGCTTGGCCCGTGACTTTAGCCATCATCCTGTTTCTAATATTGGACATGAGCAGATACCTAAAAAGAGCCAGGAATAGCCAAACTTTAATTTGGCCCTGCAGAGCTTTTCCAGTTTCTGAGCATTTGCAACTTCAGAAGTTTAGGGGAACTAGTTAGGTCATCTAGCAGAGGAGTGGATTCTCCTAAGTTTTTGTTGTCCTGTGCCAGCCCATGTTTTGTCTGTCCTGTCTGTGGCAGAGGAGTGTATGTGAAGTGTTTCTTGCAGGTTCCCTGTCAGATCCATGGAAGACAACAATCTCAGTGCCTGGGGTTTGCACGGCCTCTTCCCAATGGCAGCATCTCACTGGACTTCACCTTCCTCTGTCCCAGTGGGGAACTGCAGCAGCAGTGCCCTTTCAGTTCCTCTCTCTGTCTCAAAATAGCTAAAGTGCTCCAGAGAAATACTTAGAAATAGACCTTTTGCTCACACATTTTTGCCCACCTGGTTGCCTCAGTTTTCCAGCAGCAAGTGCTTATTTTTGCCAGTTCCCTTGTTCCAGGCAGAGCCTGTGTCTGCCCAAGAGGTGCTTTCCTGAATTTTTCTGTACAATTTCTCTTTGTTTCATGTCTCTTGAACCAGAACAAACCAATATATGCTGTTTCCTCCAGAGAAGAGGACTTGTTACCTGTGTTAGTGATTTGCACTAATTGCTCTCCAGAGATTCTAATTTCTACAGGAAATTCTCCTGTAGAGCCAGGAACACAAGGAAACACGCAGCTGTCTTTATTACAGCTGTCACATCTCAATATACTTTGACTAGATCTGTGTTTTGCATTCTTGGAAAAAGTCTCACCTGAACACCAAATGAGTCTTTACTTCTGTGCTTCTTTCCACCCTCTGCCATGTAAGAATACCTTGGGTGAATTCAACAGAAGTTGTATACAAAGCATCACTTACTTCTAAAGTTAGTATTAATTTAATTTCTAAAGTTAATTAATATTAATATTCTCCCCAAAATATTAATATTGGTGTTTTATTGTGGTTAAAAATCTTGGAGAGAAAACTTGGTCTTCCATGAAGACATCATAGCACAATTCTTGCTTTATAGTGACCAACGCAGATTATGACAAGTTTGTATGGCAAACATTGCAAGTGTAATGTAATGCAAACTGCTTATTTAGTTAAAAATAATTTTGCAAGTCTGCAATAATGTTTCTCATGCCAGTACAGAACTTTTAATTCTAATGGTTTCCAGCCTATCTTAGTAATAAGGTAAATAATGTGTATAAACCTGCTTTTATATTTAAAATATACATAGTTGATTTTGAATTTTTTTGGAAGGAGCCCCTA
Organism: Pseudopodoces humilis; assembly: GCF_049639895.1. Taxonomy (NCBI): domain Eukaryota; kingdom Metazoa; phylum Chordata; class Aves; order Passeriformes; family Paridae; genus Pseudopodoces; species Pseudopodoces humilis. The sequence continues at coordinate 24,789,621 of NC_142209.1, read as the reverse complement.
ACTGCACAAACCATGCATCATTGACTTCAAAAGTTTACTGCTTTGGTCCAAGAAATCCCCAATAGGAAGAGTTTTCAGGATCAAAGTTATGCTACAGATATTAAATTAAACAAACAACAAAAAAGAATAAGAGGGGAAAATGGGTTTTTTTGAGCCTGCAAAGTGTTCTTTTACAGTTTGAGTGGTGACTAATGTTCTTGCTCATAAAGCTGCTGAAGTAAGCAAAGTTCTACCTTTTCATATATATTTTCATGATCAAACACTGTCCGTGCAGTGGAAATTAATCATAGTTTGAGAAACAGATCCATTTGTTTTTCCTTTCTAGCAATTTGAAAAAAAGGAGAGAAAGAACACAGATACAAGACACATATTATTGTTTTTTTTTTCTTTTGAAATGAGTTTTCCTTTCCTATTATATCTAAAGAAATTTAGATACCTTTCAAACTTCTACCCTTGTAATGTAGGAATTCACACAGGCCTAATGTTTATGCCCATAATGCAAAGCTTTATTGGAGCTTTGGTTGTGTAAAGAGTTCATAAAACAATTGTCCTCTTTTCAGAGAGTCTAGAAGCAATTCTTTGATTCTTTGTGCTGAGTTCAATGGTTGGAAGCCAGTGCAGTTGTGAAAGATATTGTTGCTGCAGAGCAGAGAGCACTGCAGTAAGGGCATCATAAGTTTAAAAAGGAAAAATAAAGAAGGAAGTAAATAAAGAATGGACATGCTCAGAGCATCAGGTAATTGTGAGAGGCTTGGTGTGTTGCTGTTGTCTTTTATTCTGTGGCGAACAGTACGTGACAATGTTAGAGAAGAGCTGTAGATGAACTCGGAGCAGCTGTGGCTTCCTTGTGTCCCTGTGTGCATGGCTGGGTACTGCTGAGACTGCTGGGATGCGTTGGCCTTAGAACCTTCCACTTTTTCAAAAGTTAGCCAAAGACTAGTGCTCAAACCAGAAAGGTTGTCCTGACTCAGTTCTAGACTTTCCAGCCACAGAAGGTGTATTAAAGTGAATGTCCCTTGCCTTAACAAGCTCACTGTTTGGCTACCAGCAGCTGATGCTGTGTACTAATAAAGGAATAATTTTACTTGCCTCTTGAATGGAAAATAGAACTCAGCAGACTGGAGTTTGACTACAGAGCAGTTTCTTGAGGTGACGTTAGCTGGTCTGTCTTGTTGAGAATACAAAAATAGCAGAGAGCTTTTCAGGAAGAGTTTGAGTCTGTCTTCCTGATCATCCACACCCTTCCTTTTTCTTCTTTTCTGTCCTCTCCTCAAAATGCTCCAAAGCTGCTTTTTCTGGTTCCTCTCCTTGACACACATATGCCACTTGCAGCTTTTCCACACTTGTCTAATAGTCACTAGCAGAATGTTATCTATGAGCATATGCACCTTAGAGGAGCATGATCTTTAGATGACTCCATGGGAGCTTTTTATTTCCTTTCTAAGTGATGAATATTAGGTGGAATGAATTGAGTTTCTAAAAGGGGGCTTCTAAAAGTTCTCTACTTCAGGCTATGTTTGTTAACAAGTTAATAATGACTGTTTTCTACTAGGAGGTGTTCATTCCTGACTACAGTAAATAATTGTGTTCTCTAGGTGCTGCCCTCAACATTTGCCACCCACACTCTCATAGCAAACATCTCCATCAGATTCTCACAGCAATTCCTTAGCTGCCACAGCAAATGTGTTAATACCTGGTGCATCCCTATCCTTTCTTGCCTCTTTATAAAATGCCATGCTCCAGTTTTTTATGGATTTTTAAATGTAATTTTTAATGTGATTTTGTGTGATTTTTGGTTTTTAGTTTTAAGAGCCTGTGCAGCTCATGGTGAGATGTTACTGTGTATTTCAGAAGGATGTAAAATCTCTGTTCATAGAAAAAATCTAAATTAAAATGATTCTAGGACTGAGTTTTGAGTAGGGTTGAGAGTGTTTCAACTTCTTGGTGTATATCAAAGCTTCTTTGCTATGGAAAGTTCATGGATGAAAGACCCTTTGTCAAATTCCGGAATATGTGTAAAATTTCCAATATGAGATTTTAGATTTTATGAAGAATATACAAAATTTAGGTCACAAAGTCATCTTGATGTGTAATATTTAAGTCCAAGATTTTATTGGTATTTCTGTAGTCTTGGGCTTCTCCATAGATTTTCCTCTTTGCATCATTCTGACAGCTTGGGGAGCTGGAGTACATAAAGCAGGTCCTGGCTGTGGCCACAGTCCCCATGCTCCATCCCATGTTCCTGCGTGCTCCATATGTCCCATTTCCTTTCCCAGAGCAGTCAGTAGGGTGAATGAACCATTGTGGTAGGAAAAGCTGACTCTTTGTTCCCAGGAATCTCTGGGCCTGTCCCCTGCTGGGATACATTGCTTGGATGACGTGTGACAGAGACCTGGGGAGAAATGGCACCAGGAAAAACGACAAAGCACCTGCAGATGCTCCTCGGGTGATCCCAAGGGTTGTCCTGAGTAAAAAAGTGCCAGGAAGAGATTGTAGGAGACCTCCCAGTGCTGGCAGTGGTTCCTCACAGTCTCTTTAGTTTTTTTTCCTGGGCTGGTTTGGGAGTACTTGGGATGAGCTTTTGTGTTGCTGCCCTGGAGCAGCAAGTCCAGCTGTCCCTAATGGTGGTGTCACCTCCTGTGCAGTCTTACTGTGCCAAGGGCCCACTCCAGTCACTGAAAGGAACTAAGCCAAGCAGTTTAGGTAGTGCTGAAGTAACCTTGCACACAATAACATTTTTATTTTTCAATTATTTTTTTTTTAATTTTTCCTGTGATATTTGACACACATGGCCTTTGTCACCCTTAGTTGACGTGCTACTGCTGTGTTTTTACCTTTTCAGCAGGTAAAAGAGCTGGCTGTATGCAGAGGTTCAGCAAATCATTTTGTATAGCAGTAACTATCTGCTTCACACTCCTAAATATAGTCCTGAACACAAGTATGGCAGTATTCATGAAAAATATTTAAAGCTAAATTTCACACTCATTTTGTATTTGATCCATTTCTGGTTTATTTTTAACTCATGTAAAATGAAGGGTGGAGGATTTTTTCCCCTTCTTCTAAATTCTAGTGTAGGACCATATCTGAGATATGAAGGAGTTCTACAAAGGCACAATTTGTGGGGTCTTTTTGGTGTTGTTTCTGTTTATTCAGTGTTGAAGCTTTATTATGGCACATTGACACAAAGCTAAATGGTAGCAGCAAAAAAAAAAAAAATTGGAACTTTTAAAACTGCAGCTTCTAAGTAGTGGTTTGGAGTAACCCTTATGAGAGTAGTGATGTCATCAGCAGGCTAAAATGCCTGTAAAAATTAATTCAAAACCTGGGATTTATCTGTGCAAGAAGGTTTTACACTTGTCTTTAATTTCTTCCTTTCCTGTATTACCCTGCTTATTCTGAATATACGTTCTTTTGTTTGTTTGTCTTTAACCCTTCTCAATTGACCTGCTTGTTCCTCAGTCACATTTGCTTTTTGCTTCACCTTAATAGCCAGAAATCATCTAATTTTTTTTTTGGTAACATAAGGACATGCAGGTGACCTACACTATTGTTGTTTTTTGTGGGCTTAGTATCTCTGTTGCACCACTTAACACCAGTTATGCTTGTAAATGTTGTATAAGCTCAGCTAGCATACAGTAAAAACATGAAATTCAGGATTTTAATAAAATTGACTTCAAAGATAGTATGGTTATGGTAGCTATGGTAACTAAAACTAATTAAAATATGCTAAAATTTGCAGGGGAGTGGAGAGGGAAAAATGTAACTTAATGTTTTTTGTTCTCATAATTGAACAGTAAAACATTTTTTTCCAGTGTATTGCCTAATTGCCGGTCAGTCAATTATTTGTGTATTTTAAAGAATTCCTTTAAAAATAGTAGAGGCTGAACCACATGTAATTTTTGTATAGAAACTGAAAAAATGTGTAAACCTACCCACTATTTCCATATTGAGCTTATTCCTTGGGTAGAGATGTTGTGGAGGCTTCCTGGAGTGCTCTCTGTTTTACCTGCTGGACGGCTCCTGGACAGCATCTCCATGGCTTTGTGGCCTGTGTGATCATCAAATCATCACAGGGTTTAGTCTTAATATAATTGCACAGTCTAATACAGATGGACTGGTGAGAGCAACCAGATCGATAAATTATAGCTGTCATTGAGATTGATGATCTCTTTAAATGAACTTTTGAACTCCTAAAGAAATACATAGCTTTTTGTTATAAATATTTTTTGGAAAATCTTCACCATGTTCCAGTTTTTGAAAAGTAATGCCCATGGTTGAGTTTCATGTGTTGGTGAAGAGGAAATATTTAAAGGGTGGCATTTTCACATCCTGCTTATTTTCAGGGTTTCTTTTTAATTTAATGGTAATGCTGTATTAGTGTACTTTTTTCAGAAAGGATTAAGAGAGTTGTTCCACAATAGCTGTAATCCTTTGTGTTTGACATGTGCAGAGTATTGTACAAATATTAACAAATCTGTACAGCACTTCAGTGGGCTAGATGGGGACAGTAAGATGAAAAGTTTGAATTATTCAAGCTCAGTATTTAAGTAAATATCGGATTCAGGATTAAAACCATCCTCAGTCTTGTAGAGAGCATGATTTCCTTTATTTCAGCAGTGTCAGTAGTCTTTCTTAAATTGATTGTCCAGTTCCAGGTGTTTGTGCCACAGCCAAGTTCTAGTACCACTAAAAGTTAAATGAAAGGGAGAGTTTTGATGACAAAGAATAAGGACTATTTTTAGTTGTATTAGTTTGAGCTGTGTTGCCTTTGGTTAACTATTTTTGATGAGACTTTGTATTCATTTCTGAACTGAGAAATAGATTTCATAATGGAAATAGATTTTAATAATGGAAATTAAGGAAGAAAATACATGTAAGTTTTTCTTGCAATAGAGGTCTGATGTATCTGGGCTGATACTCAAGACTATAGATCTGAACAATCTGCTGATAACTGAGCACGTGCAAAAGGAGAATGTTACAAAATACATTAATGTCTTCATGTGCATTAGAATTTGACTACAAATAGGTGGCCATATCAAAAACTCACAATCCTACCAGAATTAGGCTGGGTATCTCAGCTGTTCCACTGGAAGAAAAATTTCAGAGACCTTGACATTATTTGCTTCAGTAGCTGGCATGGTAGGTTGTTTTTTTAGTTTTAGTTTGTTTTGGGTTTTGTGAGAACAGCAGCAGGAACCATGCTCTGTGCATTTACTTGTGTTGCTGTATTAAATATTAATGAGCAAAAGCCAGACTTGATCTAGGACTTCAGAGAGGACTTAAGAGGTTTATATAATCTGTGCTCTGCTTCTGTAGGATTTCGGCTCCTTAATCTTTCTCTCCCTTCTTTAGTGCCTTTGTACGAAGCAGGTGTGTCTTTCTCTCCATCATCAGTGAGCAGTCTTGGTTCAGGCTCCTGGCACATCATCCTTCTTACCCATCATCTCTAAACCTGTCAAGCAGTGGTTTAAGACCTTTCTATCTTGCCTTTCCCCAGTTTGATTAAGAATTATTTTCACCCTGTTTCCTATTCTTTAGACTTTATTGAAATTCACTTCACAAGATTTAGCAGCCTTTTGGGCCAGTTCCTCAAGTATATGTCTTCACCTTCCTGTGCTTATCAGCCCTGCCTGTCACAGTGCTGCTTGATGTGTTGTTCTTCCCTGACTTCTTTGCTTACTCTTCTTTGTGCTCTGAAGACAACCTTCCAGTCACTCATTTGTGTGTTGCTGTCATTTTCTCTTTCTGGCAAAGTGCTGCAGAACTACTTAGTTCTTAAAATTTTGGGAGTGATACAAGCCCAGATGATGGCATCTCTCAGCTCTGCCTTTTTATTGCTAGCTTTTCTCACTCACATTTTTTGTCAGCTTCCCTTTCTGACATCCTTAGCAGAAATCTTTTTCAGCTTATGCTTAGGCTGTCCCAACATATTTTCCTACAATTTTTGTCCATTTGCCTTGAATTTAGAGTCAAGAGGAGGAATAATCTTGTTTGTCATTTCCAACCCAAAATCTTCCTGTCTCTCACATACTCCTCATCCACTTTGTTGCTTACACTCAGCTCTACCTTTCTGTCCAACTAAATATACTTCTGAAGCGCTTTCACTGTGCCCAGTGTTTATTTTGGGAATCTTTTTTTCTGTCCTTACAAGAAAGTTCTCATCTAGTCTGAAAAAAAAAAAAAAAAAGAAAAGAGCAAAACAATATAGTAAATTTTACTACCCAAATCCTGAATCCAACTAGGTATGCCAGCAGCTAGTTGGCCCCTCTTTTGCATACTTCTCCCTTTTTTAGCTGCCTTGATTTTGGTGGCACCTGTCCTCTTCAAATAACTTCTGCATTTCTGCTGCTGTCTGTTGGCCTGTGTTTGTTACTGTCATTCTCAGTTTCTCCTTTGGTAGTGGTTGTAATTTAGTGTACTCCTAGCTCAGACATGTTTTATATGAAGCACATTTCTTTTTGCTTTGTATCCTGAATATCTTCTGAGCCTGCAGGATCATTACATTTTCTGAAATCTCATCTCTTCTTCCTGTTCAAGTTCTCCTTTAATGTTTGCATTAAATTAGCTAAGAAAGTAATTTATAGTTCTTTTTTTTCCAGCTTTGAATAACCTAGGTGGCTTTTTTAAAAATTATTATTATCATGCTGTTTTCCTTCCCAGTCACAGCAGTACTGAATATTGTTTATTTGTGTTTTAAGTGGCACTTAGGAATCCATGCCCTGTTGTGCTTGGTGTGTTTGCTTTAAAGCACCACATAACCTTTGGTTATGGGATCTTTGCTTTGGTTCCTAAGCATCTTTTGCTTTTCCTGATCTGTAAGCAGTGCACAGCCTGCCCAGGCAGGTGATCTCACCTTCTCAGTAGAAGCAACCTGGCTGAATCAGTAGCAAACCAGTTCAGTGCAGCAGTGTGGGGAATCTTGTGCAGGTGTTATCCATATGTGCTGGGTACATGCCTGGAAATGGGAAGGCTGATGGTAAGTTTTTTCATCTGTCAGCATATCATTTTTCACAAGGAGTGGAATTTTTTTGAAGGCTTAGGGGAAGGACGAATTCTGTTCAAGGTTCTTTCATTTTATTACTGTAAGATTTATAGCATTGCCAAGCCCCTTCTTTGGACTGATACCAGACCTGCCATCCCTCATCCATTTGAAGTGCAGAACTCCCTTCCTTTATTTTTTCCAGCTTTTATTCCAAAGATGGAAAAAAACCAGCATTTGAACTTCTTTTTGAAGGGATTCGTTTGCTCAGTCCTTATTTCTAAATTAGAAAGTAAGGAATGCTTTAAGGAGGCTTTGAGATTTTTATAGTTTTATTTTACATCCCACAATAGGGTTTTCAGTTTTAGAGCACTAACATATTTCTCCTTGGATTTAACCAACTCCCTTCCCTGTTAAAGTCGCTTTCTCTGCCTCGGTTCTCTTCCCTTCTAGACTTGAAGCTGTTACCTTTTGGATCCACCCATCCTGACTCTGAAATGAGGGCCTCATTGAAGAGAGCATTCCAAGAACAGTTTATCCTTTGCTAGTTGATAGAGGTTTCCTAATGCAGGGTTGCTTTTTTGGCTTTTCTTTGAGCACTGCTGAGGCCAAATGTGTTCCCAGGCACTCTGAAATTCCTCAGCAGTTCACTTTTTTCTGACTGCCCCTTCAGCTTCGGGAGAAGCCTGGATGGGGAGAGACACTGTCACGTGCCCTGGCTCTTGAGCCCTGCACTTCAGTACTGTGAGGAGTTGACTGCCAAGATCTCTCCAAGTCTGACCTTTTCTGGGAATACAATTGTTCCAGCATGCTTTACTCTTTATCTTGAATCACAGAATACTAGGTTCTCTGTGAACAAAAGCAATTTTTCCTAATTTACATATGTCTGTCAGAATTGTCCCTTCCTAAAGAACAGAGGGAATCCATTCTTGTATTGTGCATTCCACCCCACACATTTTGTTATGAGTGCCTAATTAAGTATGTTAAGTGCTAGTTCTCAGTAATTGATATCACTGAACCACTCATTGCATATCTAGGGAAAACAATAGACAAAACTTTATAACAAGCTGATCATAGCCACCTAGGGGAAGGTGTAATTTTTAACTTCTAGCAAGGTTTAAATGACTGGGAACAAAGTCCAGAAAAATGATTTGGGTCCTTACAAAATGAGGCTCTGAGCTGCAATGATTTTAGGCTGCCCTTCTGTCTCTTCTGTAGCCTCAGGCACTGAATTGCAGCTTGTCCATATATTTGGTACCTGTCCTGGTTTTCTTCTGGCTCAAAATCACAGGTGTGTTGTCTTTTGCTGGATTCTTCTTTTGTACCTTTCTCAGAGAATCCTAAGGAGAACTGCTGTAAATGTATGTTCATGTTTCCCCTACCCTTCCCCCAGTCTCCACTCTCTTTCCCACCCCTTCCCAAATTCCAGTAATATTACAGAACAAGAGCCAGAACTCCAGCATTAATCTCAAATTCAGAATGAGATTTTTCTGGCTCTATCTGCAGCTAATGCTGAAGACAACAGAGGTTAGAAATGCACTTTAAAAAAAAGAAAAAGAACAAAAGGCCTTTTCATATTCAACACACTGGATGGATTGTATTAGGTATAAATAAGCTTTCAAAGACCAGAGCATATGTAAAAAAATATTATATGTATTGTTATTGGAAGGCAGAGGAACATTTATTTACTTACTGACAACATTGAAAGTTCCTGAGCTTGAACTTATATAAACTCATTGTTTCTTCAAATTTTGTGTGTGGAGAGAACAGTTCCTTTCTTCATCTTGTTGGCTCATGTACAGATAAGCAGTAAAACCAAAAAGTCAAATGAACAGAAGGAAAACTGTGTTGATAGTTACATGCCAGCAATGTACAAACTAACCATTTGTAAGGAGATATATAAACAAACTTCAAAAGCAGTGAAGTTTTGAAAACATAAATTTCACAGGCAAACTGAAATTGAGTAGAGAGTGAAGAGAATGTAGAATTCAGATAATTTGCATTTGTTTTCTTTGACCTCAAACCAAGTATTTTCTTTAATTTTCATCGTTAAGTGCATAGAAGTGTTATTAACCTTTATGAATTGACTTTAAAAGCCAAAATCAAAGATAAATATTACTGTTCTTCCAAACTGTTTTTGTTTTAATTGTTGGTTTATTCACTGGAAAGTATTTACTGGCTTCTGTAGTCTGCACAGGCACTTACTCCTCTGTGACCCCTGTCCTTCATTGTTTCAAGGGTCACTTTTCCCTGCCATGGGGAGGATGGCTTGTGTCCCTCTCCAGTTGGTGTGGGGTTGTGGCTTCAGGTGACCTCAATGAGCTGTCAGCAGACAAATTTGTTAGCTGTGTCAAGTAATGGATTGTGTCCATCTTGTTGTGAGGACAAGGGTTATTTCAGAGGACAGAAGCTGATCTGAATTCTTTAAATGAAGAAGGAGGTCATCTGCATGTCCTATGGAGGATGATTTGGCAAAGCAGTCTAGAGAAACTGCTCTGCAATATCCATGTGCTGTTCTTCCTCCAAGGAACTGAAAGAATGTATTTTAGCAAAGGATTCCTCAGTCTATCCAGTATCCCAAAATCCATGAACACAGAAAGCGTTGTTGGTTTTCTTTTTTTGCTCTTTTCAATGTGGATTAATCTGTTCTTAAATTCCAAGAAAATACCAATACCCATCAGTCTATCCTTTAGTCTGGAAGTTTGTATTATTTGTTTTCTTGGGAAGGGCTCCCTTATTTTCTTCTCATCTCTCTGGCATTAGAATTGGCTTATCTCACGTTTCTGATGAACCTACATTTTCCAGATATATAAAAACATAGGGCTTTATTTTTCAAAACTGAAACAGTTGGATTGCCTTTTTGTTTTACTGGGATAAGCATCCACAATGCTCTGGGGAATGGAGAATGATCTAAAATAAGCCTAGCTGTTTTTTGTTGTTTATCTGTTTCTTTTTGCATCTGTCTTAGTATTTATTGCTACCATCTGCGTTTCATTTCAGGTTGTCTAATGTCTCATTCTGCATGTTCTTTGCCTATTCTTTTTACATAGCCTTGGGCTGTAATATCACCATTTGCCTACAAGAGATCCATTTCTATCTGTAACAAAATGAATTGCATTCATCTGTGTAATTCATTTCTAATGAATGCCTTGCTCCTCATTAAACAGTGATTTACCTTTGTTTCCCTTTCCTACACTGTCAACACGAACCATTTTGAGGTCCTGTGGAGAGATGCTAATTTGAGAAAGCAAAAGTCGATGTAACTAAGCACTCACGGGGGCCTTCCTCCTTGGCACTTCCAAAAATATTCATGGGACACTTAGCAGAATACAATTTGCAGGTGGATAAGAAGACTCAAAATGTTTTCCTGTTCATAAGCTCTCAGTGTACTGACAGTTTAAATGCATCTCTCCTTGACACTGTCAGGAACAGGTGAATCTTTTCAGACCTTGTCTGCTCTGCAAGAATTTTACTTACCACAGGCACATTTTTGGGAGACTGTACTCTTGGTTCACTGTCTCCTCTCTACCTTTTCAGGAATATTAAAATATTTTGAATGTGTTTTCAGATTAATATTTTTAAATACCTAATTTTGAAATCTGTCAAAATGTGAAAAACTTGAAAATATTTTACTTCAATGTTTTCATGAGATGCAAAAATTCATATAAATATTTAATGGCTTTGCCAAAGGAAAAGGATGAATACCATTAATTAATGAAATAGGGTTGTGTAGTAATTTTGTTACAGATTTGGTTCTTATGCAACTTCTGTGTAATGCACTTTGAAGCTCTCCAAAAACATTCCATTTTCTAGCCCTGCAGAACTTTGCAGAACAGCAGAATCTGCCATGTGTGCAAATAGATCTGTGCTGCTGACAGATGATGGTTAGAGTATGGGATGAATTACCAAGTTTATTTTCACTTTAACCCTAATAAGAATTTGAACTGCAGTGGATTATGAATATGAAAATACCATTGATAAACATAATTTAAAACAATACAGATGATTTTTAGGAAGTTTTATTTACAGCCTCTTCAACTCTTACTTTGGTGATAGTACAAGCCACTCATCAACACTTTTGATCGCTTGAATTTAGCTTGGCATTTTTCAATATTTATTTGTGTGTTGGGCCAGACTGATCCCCAGTTGAAACTTTAGAATTGCCAGTAAGCATCAGTGGATTTACACCACGGGCTAATTTGATCATGGTATTATGAGGGGATTGGAGCATGGGAGGTTGGGTTTTTGTAACTGGTCTTGCCTAAGTTGTGTAGTATTTCAAAGTAAGAACACTGATTAATGTAACAAAACCTTATTTTTAATATACATTTTAGAGGACAAAACTGACCTTGAGAACAGTGTGATGCAGAAGAAAATTAAAATCCCCAAACTCTCTCTCAATCACATAGAAGAAGCTGGGGAGGTTACAGATTATGGGGAAGAAGATGTGGAGCTTAGACACAGTAAGGTACTGAAGTCTTTCTGGTTTTGTTTTTTTCTCTCCTTTTTTTTAATCCTTGCAAGTGCTTGGGGCATATACAAACATCCTAGCTTAAGAATTCCAGGCTTGCTTTTGATCCCCTTAAAATAGTGTGTTTGGTGAAATTGGGTCACATTGTGCGTGGGGGTGGGGTATGGGTTTTCAAAACCTGATTTAAGTGCAATGAAACGTTTTCCTGTGTATACTGTCTGCACAGTGTAACTGCCATCTGAGACTGGTGCAACAATGCTCTTCCACTTTGGCCCAGAATGCTTTAGAAGTCACCAGTACTTAACTGTGCCAGCTGTTTGTGGTGGCACTTGTGACATATTGCTCACTGCTTGTTTGGAATTGGGAGGGGTGCTCTGAGACTGCCCATCTACAGCAGTGACTGAGAAGAAGAATTGACAGGACTGTATCACTCCATTGTAACTGCCTTTTTAGGTTCAAACACCAGAAACCCAATATGGAAATGTATTTATTTTTTGATATGAAATTATTTTTTTAAAAGTCTGCAAGCCTTCAGAATGAGATATTGCTCTGTGGCTTCATGTGTTTTGCAGCTGCAGGAGTGATATTAGTGCATTTCCTTGTGATGGGCCAGCTTTTTTTTTTAATTGTTAAATTATTTTTTAGAACATGAATGGAGCAGGTGTAACATCAAATAATTTTCTTTTCTGCCACATTACTCATGGATATTGTGGTATGGGAATTTGATAGCATCAGCTTCTCACCTCTAATCTGTGAGTTGCATTTGCTTTCCTTGCAGTTGCTTGGAAGTTCAAATGCGTTTTCTTATTTGGCCAGTAAAACTTAGTGACTTTACCTGTACTGTCACATATTAATCCCACTACCCAGGCCCCAGGAAAGTGGTGTGATTTAATTTGTAGGGTTTGTGCAGATGACTGAAGGTAAAATTCCACTGAAAATTCCCAGGCCCTGAAGCCTCTGCAATGCAAAACTAATATAGAAGGAATCAGTTGATAAGGAAGATGAGGCTGGATGATATATTCTGTCTCCAGCTTCAGTGTTTTCAAATCCCTTTCAGTGTTTGCTGATAGTGTTAACTCAGTCACTTGCATCAGGCAGTTGTGTGAACGTGCTGTAGGGATAGTGAGAGAAAGTTTTGTCTCCCAAAGTGTGGGAAGGACAAGCCCTCAGTTCACAGAACAGCTTTGTGCCTATGCTGCTTTCACCTCTGATGTCGTCACAGGTGACAAATGGAGCACACAGTTGATTCTTTCTCCTTCTTATCAGAAAATCAGTTGTTGTCAGAAATCTGAATGTTCAGGGTAAACTTTAAAGAAAAAGAGATCTAGATTCACTTTTTAAAAAAGAAATTAGTGATACGGAATCAAGTGACCTATATACACTGCCTTTGTAAGTGTTGCACAAATGCAGGAAGGACTGTAACTGCCTCAGAAGTTTGTACCTGCATTTAGCTGAGCTACAGTTGCATGTTAGTTATGCTTTATGTTTTATCCATAAGAAACTGTTAGGCAAAATATTTTTGCAGACTGGATTTGTCTTAGTTTTTTTGGAGAACAAGAATATTAGTAGTTCCCAAGACTGTAGAATTTTGATTTTATTATGTCTTACTGCTCTCCTAATTAATTTGTTTTTTATTGTAACGTGCAGAGACAAGATGGGAGGAAACAAAGTGAAGGTACACACAAAAGCATTGAAGCAGTTGTTGCTCGCCTTGAAAAACAGAACGGGATGAGTCTCAGTAATACTTCCAGCCCTGAGGAGGCTTTTATGGAGGCTACAGAAGGCATGAACAATATGGACGATGCCGTAGTTCCTCGGATTCTCTATGAGGAATTGCTGAGGAGTTACCAGCAGCAGCAGGAAGAAATGAGACACATTCAACAGGAGCTTGAGAGAACGCGGAGACAGCTTGTGCAACAGGCAAAGAAGCTAAAGGAGTATGGGGCACTCGTTTCAGAAATGAAAGAGCTCAGAGACTTGAACAGGAGGCTTCAGGATGTACTGCTCCTAAGACTAGGTAGTGGTAAGTGCCGGACTTAAGTGGGACTAGTTTGAATGAGTTTTGCAGTTGTGATCAATAGTAATGGAAATGTATTTGAAGAATAGCAGTGGTTGTTAAACTGGACATTGAATGTTAAAAGGGTTTTCTGCTGTGGCTGTACAACGTGTCAAATTTGTATGCTATGTACGTCTGGGGTTTTCTTTAAAAACTAGAGGTCTTTGTGCTGGTATGGCTGAACCAGAGTTCCATTTTAAGCAGCTGTATTATAAAGAGTCTCTGACCTTCCAATATATGCTGGAAAAGTTAATAAAGCATCATTTGCAAAATATATCAATATGTTCCAGTTAAAAAAAAAAAAAAGAAAAAAAAAGAAAAGAAAAGGTGCTGGAATGAATAGTTGGGCTAAAACTAATTTATCCTTTGCAGTTAGGGATTTTGTTTATTGTTATGTGACTATGTTACCTTCCATTTTCTGACCCCTCTTCCCATTAGCAGCTTATTAGAATGTGATATATTCCTGAAGTTTTAGCAGTGGCTTTAAACAGCCATGCTATTTGAAAAACAATGGATTGTTAAAGCATAATTAAAAAAACTTCATATTAGTGTCCCATTTATCAACACTTGTTGCAAAATGCAGGTTTTTGTAATTTGGATTTCAATTTTAAATATCTTGGGTCAATTGCTCCTTTGTTTGGGTTTATAACAATTATTTAAGCATTATGTTGGAATAAATGGGAAAAAAGACAAAATAAAAAGTTCATCCTTTTCATTGAAGATGATACCCTTGGAATACCTTCAAAAATTTGACTAATTACATTTCTTTGTGATTAGAATGTGGTACTGCTGTGTTGAAGATTTGCTCGGTGACTGAAACTTGTTTGAAATCTATGCATCCAAACTTAGCATGCTGTTCTTACGTCTGCCTTTGTGTATCTGGAAACTTAATTTTTGCATGTCAATTGGATATTGGCTCTTTTCCTGGACTGGAACGAGTGCATGCAATTTGCATGTGGGTCTGAGTTACCCTCACGTACAGAGCTGGACCTGAGAGAGCATGTGCCTGTGCTGTAGCATGTGTTCAGGTGTGCCCACACCCTTGGAGCCAAGTTCTTGGAGTGTCCCACAACCTAAACTGAGTGTCTGATTGTGAATGCTCATCATTGTTACACTGTGCATAATTAAAATGTCGTTACTTACCATCAACATTCTAGTTAACTTTCTAAATAAAACTAAATAGGCAAGGTTGCCACAGCCTGAAAAACATGATGTGGTTGGCAGGAGATTCCACTGAGCTTTCTAAAATTTTCCTTGGATGGAAAGATGTTTCTTCATCTGCAAGTAGTTAGCTGGAATTTATGGGAATGGAGCACGAGCCAGATGTTGGTAGGCAATGGGGCTGAACAGCGTGAAGTACCAATTTAGTTGGTAGACTTGACAGCAGTTGGGAGTGGTGAGACCAGCAGTGAAATGAAGACAGCTACTGAATTCTGTCTCTTTTCTTTCACTTTAAGAAAAAGATGCATTTTTTTGCTTCAGCCAAATAAAGAATTTTCTTAGGATGAAAAAAAAAAAATAAAAGAGGAAAAGAAACTCTGGAAAAAAAATACTGAATCTTCTCTAAATACTGGGCATGAATTTCTATTGTATGTATCAGTCTGACAACTCAAAGCAAATCCAAATTACACTGAAGACAAGCTCTTTAAATTTAATCACATACCTGGAAAAAATAATCAGCTATATGATACTTCCAAAAAAAAAAATCCCTTGTTATTATTACTTGTAAGGAACCTTATATTATGGTAAAGGTAGAATTTGGCCGTGCTGGCTTTGTCCTTCACAGGGTTTGTATTTCCTAAGACTCGGTGTTTTAACTGTTGCTTACTCTGTTGTTTTTCCTTGTAGCCTCATTCACAGCAGAGAAACAACCATGTTCTAGAAAGATCAATACAAAACTTATGAATAATTAGCAAGGGAGACATCTTCAGCATGTTCTAAATTAGAGAGTCTGATGACAGTATGAAAAAGTACTACTTTTAATCAAGAATAGATACGTAAAGACTTTTTTAGTCTTCCTTACTTTTCCAGCTTATAAATGAGGTATGTTTGGGTATGTGAATAATCTCTGAAAATTGTTCTGAAAATAAATTACATCCTGAATTCATCTGCAGTTGCAGTGATCTCTTAAACCTAGAGTTTCAAATTACGTGTAATTTATGTTACACTGCACTTCTAGCAGGCTGGACTTAATGCAAACTAATTGCATTTCTGTTTCACCTTAGAGACTTGTGATTTCTTTGCATGAGGTGACAGCTGGTTTGTGCTGATGAATTGCAGCTGTGGGAAATGCGTGCCTGTTGCCATTTTAAACTTGCAGATCAAATATAGAACAGCCTCTTGAGCTAACATGCAGTCAAGTAGTCAGTCTCCTAATTTCCTATCAACTTGTTCAATTCAGTGAGGAGCTGGAAGTCAATGTATTGTACTTGAGACTCAGGCCTTCAGCTCTGCTACTAAACTGGAGCCACTTCTGTGGCAGGAGTGAGGAGGTTCATCTTCCTCATGGTGACACCAGATTGCTGTTTGTCATGAAGGAACCTTGGAAGCAGCTGTGGCAAGTGACAGTAGTGAAATCAGTACTGATCCATGGAGAAATGCTGAATATCATCTTCTTGATTTTAGTATATTATTTCCCAGCAGATCCCTCCCCGGAGAAGGCAGGCATTTCACCGGGGCTCTAGGGACCAGAGCAGTGGAAAAATGTGATGGCTGTTGTGGAAAAGGTTATGGTGTCCTTCTTGAGCTCCTGGAATACTGTGTGCAGCCTCCTGCCTTGTCCACTTGGGGAATTGGAAGCCTTGCAACCAACTGTAGGCTTTTGCAGTTTTTGTTGCACCTGAAAATGCACCTAATTTGGCCCTTTTTTTTAATCAATAGAGAGCAAGATAATATAAAGAATTAAATAACTGACTCTCCCCTGTAGGGACTTTAAATAGCCCTCAGATTGCAGAAGAAGAATTTCAGTAACTTCTTAAAAGAATAGCTGTATCCCAGGCAAGATCTGTGCAGTTTCCTGTGGCTGGAAATATGGTCAGAACTACCAGAGTTGTATAGGGATAATGCTTGGGTGTTTTTAGCTCCCTGGTTATTTCTTAATTTTCATGTTATTTTGCTGAGAATTAGTGTTGCTCTGAAGTCAGGGAATATACTCATTTTCATTCAGAAACACGGATTCATCAGCACGTGCACACAGACCCCCAAGGTTTTATTTTTAATCCTAGTTTAATTTCAGTGATCCAGTTTACAGTGTCTTGGGACTGACACCAGAGTAGGGAGAATGAAATGGGATTTGTGTCTTACCACATGTCAGGAATTACTGTTTTTCAGCTTTCCTAGATTTGTCTGGCTTTTTGATGTTTTTGATGTTTAAAAACAAAAACAAAAAAAAGGCTCAAGGTTTCTATGAAGTATAGAAAGTACCAATATTACCACTTCTCCAACTTGTCTTGTTTTGTTTCAAATTCTGGTAGACTATGTGAAAAAACTTACTGCTTATAAATGTATGCTGACCACTTTATCAGTCAATTTACTTTTACTTTCTTACTAATTTTAGGAGTAGCATGTAGCCTAAGATACATTTTTGACGAAAAGGGATGGTAAAGGGAAGCCTTCTACCTCTTCACCCTGATTTGAATTTTCTGGCCTCTTGGACATTATAAAAAAATCTGCAGTCAGATTGAGAAAGATTTTACAATAAAACATTTGTTTCCTTCTTGCATTCTGAAAATCGTCTTCTTTTTTTTTTCCCCTGATCCTTATTACATAAATGCTGTCATTCTTAAGCCTCTAGATAGAGGTAAATATTTTTATATGTCCCATTCATCATCTTTAAAATAAGATGCAGAGAGGGGGAACTTGAAGTGTGGTGGAATGGGCACACTGCTCTGTTTTCCGGCAGGCAGGAGTGCAGGTTACATGTGCAATTCACAGCACGCAGGGTGGAAAACACAGAGCTTAGTGGAAGTTGTGGAAGTGGCTGTGGAGACTGCCTGGTTAGAGGCAGGTTTCTGTTTGGGAATCAAAAACCAGAATATAAAAAAGAGATTTTAAAGGCTTCCTTTTGGTGACTTCTAAGCAAGCAGTAAAGCATGAATTGGAGCAGAGGTATTCTGACCTGTGAGAGTTGTGGTTGTGGACTTTAATGAGCTTTTTCCTTGGGGAAGCTCTGGAAACCAAATTCCAGCTGTGTCAATATATGACTAAAAACAGTGAAAGACTTATAAATAGGGACTAGTAAAAGTGTTTAAAGGGAAATAAATGTTTCCTGCTAGGAAGAAGGTGGTTAGACTTAGGTGTCTTCCTCAAAGTGACTTTCAAAGTGTAAGAAAATAGCCCTTTGTTGATGAATGTTTTCTCTAAGTAACAGCTTCAGAGATGACTTCTTAAGGTCCCACTGGCAATTACATCCCTGCATCTGCTTGTTCAGTTGTCCCCATGCTGTGGGCAGGTTTTGGGTGCTTTAACCAGTTCAGGTCTTCCCCCTCAGTCTGGATCAGCTTTAGAGGCTCAATGTAAAGGCTGTAAACTCAGGGTGAGTCAGTTTGTCTTGGCTGTACCATTGTATATTCATGGTACTAGAGGTGCTTACTAAGATCACTATGGAATGAAAATGCAAATGGGATGTTTGTGTGATTTCTCTGTTTGTGCCATGCTTGCACTGGGGCTGGCTCTTAAAACCCTCTTGTTGGTGGCACTGCAGCGTAGGATTGTCTGAGTTGCCAAGACAACTTTTAGTCACTGGCGAGCATGGAGTGGCAGCCAGCTGAGAACATTTAGCTGGCTATGTAGGTGTAGGATAAGCTATAGGATAAATGTCAAATGCTGACAACGGAGGAAGCACTGCTATGGCTGTTTAATAATCTCTAAATGAAACTGCACAAAGTGGGAGGGAAGAATGCTGTGCTTGTTCCAGGCACAGGAACTATTTAAGATGCGTGACTAAGACCTGAGCTGTGGTGCCAGTGTGACTTGCAGAGTTGGATCAGTTCAGGGCTGGGTCTGTGTGCACAAACATGAGCAGGGAGCTGAAGGGTGACATGATGATTGAGTTGTCACCAGCTGAAGATGTCAGGGCTGGGCTGGAGAGTGGTGCAGTGCTCTCAGCAACAGCCTGCTACAATCTAGCACTGACAAGTGGGTGAGTTTATCCTTAGAGTTCTGGACGTGGGGTATTTCCACCGTGTCCAGAGTTTAATCTGGCAGCCTTGCTGTGCTGTGGAGCCACCAGCCCTGCATGGAACTTCAGTGCCTGCTGGAGCTTCTTGGGATCCTAGAGCCACACACCAAGGGACACTGATAGGCTTGGGGCCGTAGCCTAGACTTCTGGTGGAACCCCTGCAATGAATGGAGTCAAGAAATCCAGTTCACAAATTATTCTTAGTTTGTTCTTCTGTCCTTTTAGGAACATTTCATAACTTGGATCTGGAAAAGAAAAGTTGATGATTGACAAAATAATTATCCCCCTTTTAAGTCTCAAACATGTATTTAGTAGTAGTCCATTGTTTAATTTGTGCCTAATTTTTGTTGATTACATTAAAAATAAAAATCAGTGTTGGATGGATTGGACGATCAAAACTCTAACTTATGTGGGGTTTTTTAACCTTTGATATTCTTTCTGTGCATGATATTTCAGTGTAAGGAGCCTGTTTCCTTCATAGCATTTCTGCAGATTCTCACTATTTCTATACACCTCTGTTATATCTAAAAGAGATTTTGGATTTCTATAAAATTTGTAATTGTGTGGATAATTTATGTAATTATCACAGTAAATTATGCAGGTTCCTATGCAACTATATAGCAATTCTTATTTGAAGAATTACTATTGTTGCTCTTGGTTTTTAATTTCAGTGTCATTTTAATATAATTTCCTTAGTGTGCATTGAAGAAATCTTACCCATATCTGTAATTGTCCTTATGCTTTAGGAATAAAATTAAACACTTAAATTAAAATTAAACATTTTAATGTTTATAAATCAGGAATACTTATCCTGCTTTTAGTTTCTGACGTTCAGCAGTAGGATTTTGGTTTAGATTACTTCTAACTTCAAAATGAACATGACTAATATGTTATTTTATGCTAATCATGGGTGATGAAGGGATTGATTTCATGTTCTCTGGGATAGCAGACAGCTCTCTTTTCTTAACTGTCTAGGACCTGCCATTGAGGTTGAAAAAGTAAAACCTGAATCTATTGAGCCCGAACCTGAGGTACAGAAGACCTTCAGTGAGGAAGCAAATACATCAACGTACTACCCTGCCCCTGTTCCAGTAATGGACAAGTATATTCTCGAGAATGGAAAGGTATTTTATATTAAATATAGCATGAGTAATTTTTAAATGTCCATCTGGTGATGTTCTTGTGGAATTTTCATGATTGTGGGGGTTTTGGATGGTAGCAGCTTGTACAAGCTTCCTCAGTTTTCATGAAGGTGTGCTGTTATGCTGAGGAGAATTATGTAGTTACACAGATATGAAGAGCATAGAAAAATATCCTCAGTGGTGAGAACATTGAAGGCTGTGCAACATAAAGAATATAGTTATTAAATATGCATGCGCAGGCAAATTGACATAGTCTTCATTTGGTGACATCCATAAATACACCAAATATTGACCAAAGTCAGTAACCCACATTATAAAGTTACATGAGTCTACTTAACCAAAACACTTCTTCCTGAAAGGTTTTTAATGTTTATAATGTGCTGTAGTCATATTGCAGAGAAGCCCTCATGTTTGGGTTAGAGCGCAGGAGGTAGTTAGGAACTGTGGAAGGAAAATGGACTCCCTTGATGCTGGTAGGAGCATTGCCACTGAATTGAGCTGATGTAGTGCTACTTTCCAGAGACTCTGAAGTTGCTGAAATACCATCTAGCTCTAGTTTTCCGGAACTTAGACTGAGAGCTTTTCAGATTTCTACATTTTTAGCACATTAACTGCACATCTCTCTAAGCTTGGTTTTACAGCTGATTTCATTATCGTTAAATAAATGTGATGTTTCTTAAACAAAACTCTTAAGTCCTTCAGAATTTCCTGTGCAGATCCTGTTTCTTGGTGTATATAGATGCATTTGGTACCCTAATCTGAGAACCCTTAAGGAGGAAACATCCATTCCAGCTCTGCTGTACAGTGGAATTACTGATGGAATATAGCATGAAACTGCATTTTCAGATTTGTGTTAAAAGATTGACTATACAATGTCTGTCCCTCTTGAAGATGAATTCAGTGTAATTATTGAGGACAGAATGTACATAAAAACAGTAGAATCGTGACAGTTTGAGAGGTATTTGGTTCAGATAGCTTTTCTTGCCTAATATATTTAAATATGTAATTTGACTGATTATTTTGTGTGAATTTGTGCAATGAATACTTAGGGTGTATTACTGTACGAGTTTTCTTTACCTCCTTCTCTTCCACTTAAGGTCTGTGGGATAGGGCACATCCTTTAGTATTTGTATGCAGCTTTTCCTGCACCCTTTTTTCATCTGTCAGCTTCTTTGCATTTCTTTTGCTGAAGTTTTCTGTCTTTACAGATATTAGTATCTCTTTAATTATTTTTTGTAGTTTTGGTCCTTGGTTTGTCTATTTACTGGGTCTACAGCCAGCTCAGATGCCAAAAAATGTGAACTAATGATGTATTTGGAGTTGTTGGAGGGTAGTTTTCTTCAGGTTTCTTTATTTATGGCTTTACTTCAGTATTCCTATATTGATATGCACCACTAGAGTATTTGAAATACTTTTTTTTACAAATCTTGCCCTTTGTGGCACCAGATTTGATCTTAGTAGGATTCTTTCAAAGCAGATAAATCTCTTCCCTCCAGAGGGAAAACGGAGTCACTGAAAAAGAGCCTATGCCATTCATTTTAAAAAAAAAGAAAGAAGAAGAAAGAAAAAAAAAAAAAGAGCTCATCTTCTGAGGCACTTTTTAGATCTATTGCAGATGTTAGCACAGCCACGCTGGTGAGCGTTGCTTTGAGTTCGCTGCTGTCTCTGTTGCATTGTGCTTGAAGGTTGATCCTGCAGTCTCTAAAATTGGGAGTAAATTTCCCATTGATTTCATCAAGACAAGAGTCTGGCTCATGGGGCAGCTCTTCCAGCAAGAAGGGAACATCTTCTGAGTGTGGAGTACAGTAAGCTTCCCAGAGCTTTGGGATGGATAGGAAACAGTACCGGGCCTGTTGTAGAGAGGTAAACTGAGACATGGGCAGATTGAATTCCTCACCGTAACGCTGCTAGAAATAGAAAAAGGGAGACGTAAGATTGCCGTGGCTGTGGCTGTCTGTCATGTAGTTGCTGTTTCCATAGGTGTTTCATACCAGCAATTGCTTTTTTAATAAATGAAGCATGTTAAAAGAAGAGATTGTCTGTCTGAAGCATGAATATTAAAAATTTTTCCTGTAACTTGTTCTTTTCTTTTGAGTAACTTCAAGCTAATGAATAATGTGGTATCTTAAGAGGCTAAATAATCTTTGGCAAAGGCAAACCCTAATTTTGGCAGAGAGGAATTGGATTTTTGATCAAGTACAACAGTCCCTACAACTAATATAATACAGACATCCAAAATTTGGTATGTCACAACATTTCTAATCTTAGTTATTTTCTAGGTAAATAGAAAATCGTAGTTATTTTCAAACATTTTCCCTGAGAACTTTTCCAAGATCTAACCAGAAATAACTGAATTTAAACATGCACTAAGATTATTTTCTGAGCACAGACAGCTCACTTCTCATTGAAGTTGCCTTACAAAATATATAGAGAACACCAAAAGAGTGTGCTTTTTAAAAAATTATTTATGGAGAGGCTCAACAACAGAGAAAAATGAAAAAAAAGGAGTGTTGTGTTGTGGTTATTACTAGTTGAATTTCTGTCCAGGAAGACTTGTGAAAAGCATCTTAGAATCCCTTTAGTGGAGAAGATTTTGCAGTACAGGCAGCTTAATGCATGTTTTATTCTTTAAGGAAGGTAGAGTTTTCTTTAATAAATAAATATATATATATATATATATATAAAACATATATAACATGGCTTGTAGCCAAACCAGTCATATTACTCCATTTAAGTTTTTAAACATCTAGTTGCTTTTGAAGGATGCCATTGTAATAAAAAATTTCTTGGGGTTATAGTCCTCATTAATAATTAAAGCAGGTTTCCATTTAAAGAAAAATGGTATTCAGTGGAATACAGGCAGTAAAATGTTTGGTGTATAGAATTTTACAGTAGCTTTGTCCAATTTTCATTGCATTTAATGGGACTTCTGTGATACTGCTCTGATTTGTATGGGTAGCAGCACAGTTTATGTAAAGCCAGATAAAATGAGTAAAACCACAGAAAACTAAGGGCACAGCAGTTAAGGCAGTCTTCTGATGTAGTTTTGCTATGAGATTTTGTTGACAGGATTTTTTTTTTAATCATAAGAAGGGCAAAAGTTTTTTTTAAGTGTTAATGTTACAGAAAGAACCCCTATTGGACCAGGTCTTATCAAAGTTAGATTATGGCTATGCAGCAATCCAATAGTTTGGAATGTTGCACTTGTCCAGATTGTCTGAAGGTAAGTGCAGTGAGCTCTGATCAGCAGCTGGGAGGTGTGGGTCACACCTTAGCTTGTTTTGAGGAGAGCAAGTGTGTGAAGTCCATCACCATGTGAACAAAGCTTGCTGTGTGCAGAGGTAGCTCAGGAGTCTGCACTGTACTCCAGGAACTGGAGCGTGGACATTCAGGGTACAAAGTACTTGTGGTTCCACGCAGTGCCAGCCTGTGTGTCCTGGTTACACTTGTGTCAGACTTGTGCTGGTTACTCGTGGAGTTACCTCCGTGCTGTTGCTTGAAGGTGTCCTGAGTGTCAGGACTACCAGCTCAAATGTGTAGTGGCAGCCTAAGGGATTCCTGTCCTGCATTTGTCCTAAGACTGGAGCACTGGAAATCTTGGGGTAGTGACGTAGGGTGTCCCTGTGAGAGACAGGCAAGCGCAGTCAGTGCTGTGCAAGACTAACAAACAAAACCAGGCTTGAGCATCTTCCTTTTGGAGACTGTCCACTGGCTTCACACTGCATTTTGCAGTACCATATTATCCTGCTTTACTACTTCAGTGAAATACCTCGACTTCCCATTGTTCAGATAATGGAAAGTTTACGATGTTGCTGCAATGGGTCATTGCCTAACCACAAAACAGTATTCATGTGGTGCATTTATGTTGATCGTACGTGACAGACACACTTTGTGTTAGACCTGGAAGTTTTACAAAGCTTCCAAACTCTCCTGGCTTATATTGAAATTGAAGCTCTCAAAATCCTTTCTCCCCTTCCAGTTACTTTAAGCAATCAGCCTGGGTCTTGCCAACAGGTACAAAATACAACTTAGGAAGTAATTTCCTCTCTACTGCCTCTGGAATATGCTTTGGGTAAAGTCTGTTTTAGCTGAAGGGAAGTGTTTCATCTTGCTCCTGAATTAGGCTGGTGCAACTGCTTGGTTTATATGCTGTGCATAATTTTATAATACTGGATGTGTTCACTGTTTCCTTCTTCGATCTGTTCCTGACCACAGCCTTTCAGGAGAGAGGTTATGTGGGGGGGGAAAGTAGAGATTGCTAAAAGGAACTATATTATGTATTGAGGTTGACTTGAACTCCCCAACCCACAAAGTTGGAAAAGTTTCAGAGTTAGGCAAAATGGGTTTGTTCAGCCCTAATTACTGTTATTTTAGTTCCTAATATTAATGTTCCTACAGCACTTGGATACTGTTGTGTGCTACATACCATAGATAAGTTGTTATTATTACTACCTTCTAGGTCCATCTTGGCAGTGGAATTTGGGTAGATGAGGAGAAATGGCACCAGCTGCAAGTAACACAAGGAGATTCAAAGTATACAAAAAATCTAGCGGTTATGATTTGGGGAACAGATGTTCTCAAGAACAGAAGTGTCACAGGAGTTGCAACCAAAAAAAAGAAAGATGCCGTTCCCAAGCCACCTCTCTCACCTCACAAATTAAGCATTGTCAGAGGTAGGTTATTTGAAAACTTTTGCTTCCTGCTTTGGAGTTTAACCATTAATCACTGAGTTGAAAGATGCTTCTTTTCAGCTCATTTAAAATTAACTGATTAAAAACTGTAATTCAGATTGCTATTGCATTGTGAAGTGTATATGTACCCAGGAACAGTGAAACACATTGCAATAGCTGTGCACAGTGCAGGCCTCCACAGCTGAAGAGTTTTACATTGACTTCAGTAAGGTTTGAAAAGATCATCACTTTAGACCACTTGCAGGGCAGGACTCTGAGCCTGGAGAGCAACATGTTGTTCTAGAATTCATTTATAACATGCTGATTTTTTAAAGGGCATATATTCCTTTAAACAAGACTGAGAGTAGCTTTACCACGTTCTTTCATCCAGAACATAACCAGCTCTGGCATGAGGCACAGAAACCATTATAGCTGTGACTATAAAAATACGCATACCTTCAAGGGCAAGAAAGAATAGTTTTACCCTTTTAAGTGAAGAAAATGGAAATAATAAAAATTAATTGTTGGACTTGAATTGGAATTTGGACAGGAAGTGTAAATCACTGACCTCATCTGGTAGGGAAAATTGCAATGATGCTTTCAGTAACTGCAAGCCTGAGTCCATGTGTGTAGTACTTTGAGAGAGAGGAGGCCTTTTCCTTTATTTAAACTGGATGGTGAATTTCAGTCCCTTTGTATCATCATGCCTGTGTTGCATCGTTTCTGTCTCTCTTGGTATTTCAAGCTTCTTTTTGAGTCAGAACTGAGTTGGTTCCTCATGGAATATATACTGAAATTGGATTTTTAGGTTTTGTGTCCATACTAAATTGCGGTAGGGCTGAAATAAACCTCCCCATTTGGTAGAGCTTCATTATTCTACATTTCCTGTTCTTAGTTGCTATGTGCTCTTAACTGTGAACTCATTAAGAGGTGTTGTAATCGGCCATGAAAGTACCATGTTTTGGAGTAAGAAATATGATTCCTCTCTGAGTGTGTGCGTGTGTCTGTGTCTGTGTTGTGTGGGGAAAAGTTGGAAACTTATCTCCGTACTGTCATCTTTCTTAGTTTATAAGAAATGAGTAAAAGACATGGTTTGTTTTTTGTTTTTTTTTTTTTTCACTAATCTGCTTCAAGACTATATGTGGAAGTGGAAGCTGTTCCATGCAGATTTTCTAGTTCTGTCTGGGGTCTTTAGGTTCAATCCTTACACATGTAGCTGAGCAATGATGTACTGGCCACATAAGGAATCCACTCTGTGGCGGTGGCTCCCTGTGTCAGCTACAGATGGGAAGCAGAAGTGGTTGCCCTGGTGTGCATTTACAAGCACACAGCAAAAAGGGGTCATTTTCCACTGGCCCATTGCAATGTGGTTTCCAGTTTCCCTGCTGGAGGCTTTTGCTCCTCAACGCTGCTGGCAAAGTTGCTTCTGAGAATTTCCTCTTCTACTTCTGTCAGGGCCACTCTGTGTTGCTCGAGCCATTTAAATGATAGCTTTCTTCTACCTCCCCTTGTTTTGACTACAGTAGTTTGGGAGTCTGCTCCAACAGGTACATGATGAGAGGCAGATAGAGCCCTTCCCTTTATTCCCTTCCATACCTTTACACTCACCAGCAATTCAACTCTTTCCTATTTCCTTGTTTTTCTATGTTTTCTGTCATACCTCTGCTTCAACCCTCATTTGAATTCTACTATTACATACCCTGGTTTTCCATGTTCCTCTTTTTTAGTGTTTCTTTCACTTTGTCTCTGATTTCCCTTTTGTTAGACTCCAGCCTGTGCAATCTCCTCTTGAACCAATTAAACTGCATGGCCAGTGTTGCAGGTGTCAGGCTGCCTGTGTCAGTGGGACTGGGGAGCTCATAACCATGATTTTCCATGTTGTTGTGTCCTTTGCGTCAGTGTTAGCAAGTCTTGCCCCACCATGGAGAAGAAAGCAAAACAAGAGAAAAAGATGACCAGCAAAGGGACAAATAGATGAAATGTGAGGGAGTTTTCCATAGTCAGTGATTTGGATCAGGCATCACAAAAAGTAGTGAAGCCCCTGGTTAGCCTTTGAGGTCTACTTGAATTTTTGGTATTCAGCAGTACGAAGGGGTGTCTGTGTGCTCCTGTAAAGCCAAAAGACAAGGGAGCAGAACCCCCAAATTACTCTTTGAAACCCTAAACCAGTATCCTTATGCAAGTACTAAACTACTATTTCTGCACCTTCTCACAGAAATGGAAGAGATGGAGAGGAAAAACTGTGATCAAGGATCTGTCTGATTCATACCAACTTTTAAAATTAGCTTTTGAATGAGTTCTGTCAAGTGATTCTTTGCTTGACTTAGTGGCTGAACGACCAACACAGCCTGTCTTTCACTGGGAGTTCACCTTACTGGGTGTATCTGCCTGGGAGTGTTCCTGCCACTGTTGTAGGGCCAGTTTGTGTCCTGCAAACACACTGCCTTTCTTCAGGCTCTCAGCGATGTGCCTCTTCTTAGGTGTTGTATTTCCAATCACAGTTTACAGATGATCAGCATTTCAGCTATCAGGCTGCATGCTGGTTAATTTCATTTATTTTATATTCAGTACGTCTTACAATATAAAATTCACATTGCTTTAGATGTTCTCATCATTCTGTGGACACAGACTAACTTATTTAAAATAGATTTTTGAGCGACAACATTAGTTCTTAATGTGTCTGATATCTCTACAGCTTCTTAAAAATCCCCACTGTGTAGTATGTAATAAAGAAATGATAAAAAGTATGATGGATGTGCGCTGTTATAAACCTTGTTAATGCAAAATAACCTTTTATAAAACTTCTCAGAGGTTTCCAAATGAACTACAAAGCATGCATAGTACTTAATTTTCATAACTTTTTAATATGGTACATTAGAAATGTTGTAAACCACGTTAATTAAGCAATAATCTCTATGTCTTTCTGTATATGAAGCAATAAACAGCTAATGGAATAGATCACTAGGAAAGCAGAAAAGAGTTTGTTTAACCAGTCTGGGAAGCCTACACAACAAAATACATTGATCTTTTTACGAAAATCAAAAAATGCCAAACCTGCCTATCACTAAGGAGTTGTGTGTGTTGCACGGCTTCAGATTTCAGTAACCTCTGCAGGATTCTGGCACCAAACTACCAAATCTGTGAAGAAAAATTGTCTCAACTTTCACTGCCCACATTGCTTTTGCAGTTATTGCTATTGCTTTTTATATTCCAGATAATGTTTATTTCACAAAGTGTATTGTTCAAACATGCAAGGAGATGGTGCTTGTCCTGAATAATCTACCAATAAAAGTGAAATAAGCCCAGGGCCAGGGCAGCTGATAAAGACACAGATGTGAATGTATGTGGAAGAGATGTGAAAAATGAAATATATGAGTTACAGTGTTCTGCTGGTTACTGCTTCTCTTCCTAAGCATTTCCATACCCTCCTGAAGGGGTGAAGGTGGGAGTGACTCACTGTGGATACAGCTCTGGTGGGACACTTCATCTGGGAAGAGACTAAATCTGCTGTGGAGATTCAGATAAATGCAGGAGTCAGGCAGGCAAGACTGACACCGTGAAAGGTTGGGTTTAGCCTTGTTTCTGTAGGGAAAGCCTATTAATGTAGTCACAGCATAACTGGAAGTTGGTCATGCCACTGATTCAAGCCTGGTGACGAATCTTGACTTTAACAAGATAGCTGGTCAATCAAGGAAAGCTTCTCTTGTCTTGCAACAAATATACACAGTATATACTCACTGCTGTCTCTTGAGCAGTTAGCCCAACTCAGGGCTATATTGTTGTCTAAAAATATCCTAATGACTCTTTCTTTTTCTTTTTTCTCCCCAGAATGTTTGTATGATAGAATAGCACAAGAAACTGTGGATGAAACTGAAATTGCACAGAGACTCTCCAAAGTCAACAAGTACATCTGTGAAAAAATCATGGATATCAATAAATCATGTAAAAATGAAGAAAGGAGGGAAATTGCAAAGTACAATTTGCAATAAATTTTGGATTTTTAATAAAGTCTTAGTGTTTTACTTAAGTGTTGGTTTTTGATTTGTGTGGCATTTTTGCTGATGGGAGAAGATGAATTGAAGCGTTGCTCTCTTCCTATAACTGATTCGTTTTTTGAGCGGTTCTGTCATGGTGTAAACTGCTTTTAACTAATGTAAGATATATTGTAAGTTCACTCACAATGAAAACTGAAGTTTCCAAGGTTTCTCCAGCGAGATGCAGTTTGTTACCTGCGGTTGTACATGGGCTGTGGTTCTGCGGACACCGACCCATTTGCCCTACGTTGAGTTTTACTGGAGTTAGTGGATCTCAGCTGCAGTAAAACATCTGCTTAGAGGGAAGAACTGTACAAAATTCACTTTGCTATTGAAAGAGGTTTTATTGTATTTTACAAAGTGTTTTTCCTGAAATGAAGTTTCAATCGTTTGTTTTTATAAATCTTTGTTTTGATCTCTAACAATATATTTGATCAAAAATACACAAAGAATATTTCTCTTTCAAGTATCTTGTAGGTACATCACTATTACCATCACAGTTTAAAAAAACCAAAAACCAAACAATAAACAACAAAGAACCCAAAGCTGTAAGTTGTAAAATCATGACAATTCATTTTAATAAATAAATCTAAAAGCAGTTCTTTTTCAGGCACCAAGACACTTCAGATTTCTGGTTGTGGTATGAAGTTCCTCAGTGTGTCCATACTATTGTTCTTGAATTATTACCTTTTTAGTGTATTTGTACTTTCAAGCAATTTAAAAATTGCCACACTATGGCAAGAGTATGTACAATAGAAAATTTAGTACCATTTTGTTTGGGTCCATAATTTAACAATGGACACTTTTAGCACAAATTTTAATTACAAATAAAAATAATTTTCTACCTTGAAGTTAGACTTGCGATGCAAAGTTTTTAGAAATAATTTGTCATCTGAACTGTATGTTACTGTCTGTAAGTGAAACAAAATAACCTGAAGTCTTTCCATGAAGGGTTTAGAGATAACTTGAGGTCTGGATTGATGAATTTTGAGGGTTTGTTATATTAGTGATCTCGATTAACCTATTTATTTTAGGCTCAGAGATGTGATTTTCTGCCTTTTGGTCTGCCTGTTCCCGAGTGTCAGGATTTGTTTCTTTTCTACCACTGCAGTTCAGTTTCCTGTAGTTTTGAAAAACTTCCCATTTCTTATCACCTCTCTGTAGCACCGGTCCACCCTGACATGAAGCCTTTTTCAGTGTCCTGTAAATGTAGATAACTTGGGAAGGAACAGGCTGCTAGGGTGGGCTCTCCATGCCTGGAAGTATTTAAATGATAAAAGGTATAGTTGTGGCATTTGGGGACATGGTTTAGTGCTGGGTGAATGCCTGGACCTGATTATCTTAAAGGTATTTTCCAACCTAAATGATTCCATAATTCTTTAAAGTGCTGTGTGGGTGGAAGAAAAAGAGGAGGGGAGAGGAGGAGGAGGATGTGTGCTGGAGCTGCCGTGCCTCTCTTGGAAGAGATGAGTCAAACAGGTTGTTTCTCCCTGTACATCACCTGTATGTAAATAATGGCTTAACTCATAAGTGTTTGCTTTATGCTTTCTAAAGACCTCTTTCATGGCTGCCTTGCACCAGCCTCGTGCTGTGCTGCCAGACAGGAACACCCCACTTTCACCACTGGTGTCCCTGCATTCCTGTCCCTTTCCTTAACCCCACACGTGTGACAGAACAGGTGTGTCAGATCCCACTGATCTCCAGGGTTCATTTCACAACAGCTGCTTCCTGTAGGATGGAGCCAGAGCTTTCGTGGGGAGGGGTGAAAAGAGCAGGAGTGTGTGTTTTCCAGCGTGCCCTGAAGTTTCTTTGAACAGCCTCCCTTGTGTCCTGCTAATATCAAAAGTGTTCTTAGGTAGTGTTTAATGAAGTGCATAAATGTTTATGCTTCCTAATTTGGGATGCTAAATAGCAAATTAGTGTTTAAAATGTCAGTGCATGTATCCTTTTATTAATTAAAAAGAACAAAATAGAGATAACACTGAAAAACATTTAAAACAGCAAGCTCCCCTTTTCCAAGCAGACTTGTGAATGTTGTTTTTTTAAGTGATACTAAGGCAACCCACTATTTTGGGGAAAATGTCAATAATTTCCTCAGTCTTTTATGGCTTTAGTACTAATGTGTTTCCATTGTAACAGATTCTTTAATGGGAAGATCAAGCTGTACTTCTTAGAAGATAAGCCTATTTGAGATAGCATTTTATGAAACCTGGAAAAAGCAGCTTAGAATTTAATTAGAGTTAGGACTCCAGCCTGGCCCCAAAAATCAGAAGTGTTAATTCCTTCTGCAAAACCAGCATCATCTTTCTAAGGCTTCTGCTTGACATACTCTTCCCATCAGATGTTAATACTGTGTTTTGCTGAAGAATTTAAATGTTCTCCTTGGGCACAGGATCTTGGAAGGCTTCATAAAGTTTTTCCTGGAGATTTCATCAGCCCAGGTTAGTTTTTGTTTGTGTTCAAGAGGAGTATTTGGGTGACACAAAAAAGTTCAGTTCCATTTGAAATACAGTGTCAGTGGGGGCTAAGAAATGTGTCCATTGGACTGGGCAAGTGGCATTTAATGTGTCACTTGAAACTTTCTTGAGTCATGTTAAGGGAATAGGACTTACTAAAGGTAGAACACCTCTTTATTATATGACAACTTGAACTAAATCTTTGGATACTGGAAATAAGTTTTTTTGCTAATAACAAGCTATTTTTGCACATTGTGGTTTGCAGCATGCTGGGGGCTCTGCAGGGAGTAATGGGTGTGTGAATAACATTTTATACTTGGACTTGGTCATTACTCTTGTCTTTTCCTCCCCATGGGCCAGTATCGAGGTTTTACAATTGTTTCCCAGTGTGTCTGTTTGAAATAGGGAAATAGGCTGCAGTTACATGTTCCAGCAATACCCAAGAAAAATAGGAACTTTAATGGGGTTTGCTTTTCTGCTTTGCAAAACTCTGTATAAATTAACTGTGAGTTTCATTTCATTTCCTACACTGCGGCCAGGGCTGTTCTTGTTGGTACATTAATTCTTCCATAATTGTGCCTGCCTGTACATAGTTTGCTTTGCTCATATTGCATCTGCTGTGAATCCACCATAGGAAACTTTATAGAAAATAGTCCCTACTAACTTTTTCCTGCTCTAGGGTAACTTCATACCTGTACATCATGAAAAACAGGAGAGAGCTTTGACAGAAAATGAAGTAGGTTTTATTACAGGCTGTAATACCCCTCGTTTGTCATTCTAAGGTTTGTGCTGTGCCATTACCTCATACTGTAAACCTGGATTTGTAAGGATCAGAAAGACACGGATTTAAGAGGAAGTGACTGTTTACTCTTTTTTTTAATCGAAGCAGGAAGGAGGCATTGCTGTTTTATGAATAAGCTGATCTGTTGCCACACAATGCTGTTGTAATTTGTGATATTCATGATTTGATCCATATTAAAGTGCCTCTGGCACACTTGCAAGGAAGCAAGATTAGAGTTAACAAAAAGGGCTTTATTTTCTATTAGTGATTTTATAAGGGATATATGAGCTGTTGTGTTAAAGGAAAGAATCCTACCAGGGACTTGAATACCTGAGTCAGGAAATCCAACCACTCAATTAAAAAAAGAAAGCTAGTATTTATTAGAGGGAAAAAAATTGTTAGTTTCTGCTGTTCCAGAATAGGTTTGGATTTACTGGTGCTTTATAGAGATGGGAGGGTTTTTTTAATGTAGTAAAATAGTAGTGTAAAAGTTGAACTCTAAGCAGGAATTCAAGGTTGCATTGGTTAGCTGTTGTTGGCTGATTGACCTGTCAAAAGCCAGTGCATTCTCTCTGGGAGGTCACTTCTTTGTGCACCTTTCCTTTAATGTTGTATCTGAGAGATTACTCTGACAGCTGTTTTGTTGTCTCAAGCAGAGTTTATTGTCCTCTTGGCAGTTTTAAGTAGCAATAAATTGAACTTTTTGGGATTTACAAAAATTGTAACAATAATTCTACTTCATACTTCTAGAATCTATAGACTTTTAAAAATTAAAGCTAAGTGCAGGTCATTGCTAAAATGATACAGTCTTGATGCAGAACCTCAGAGAATTGTGTGAATTGGGAACATTGTGTATTAGCTGTAGCTTCACTGTGTCTTAGCTGTGTTCATAGTTTTTAGAACACCAAATCTGGCTGGTTTCAGAAGGGGAAAGCAGGGTTGTGTCACTTGGAGCTGTGCTGAGGATTATTTCAATATTCCATCTTTCTGACATGAGAATTCTCTTTTGAAAGAGACAAAGACACAACTTTGTGCCTCCTCAGAATGAGGTGGTAGCTTTCTCCATACTCTTGAAAAAATTTGTCATTCTGTGCGTGCCTTTAGTCTCGGAT
Organism: Pseudopodoces humilis; assembly: GCF_049639895.1. Taxonomy (NCBI): domain Eukaryota; kingdom Metazoa; phylum Chordata; class Aves; order Passeriformes; family Paridae; genus Pseudopodoces; species Pseudopodoces humilis. Next base: position 24,756,741 of record NC_142209.1, on the reverse strand, counting down.
TGATGAAGTCATAACATCAATTGCTCAGATTTTATTGGTGTCATTTTTTCATCATAACAGTGTGGAACTCTGAAGTGATTCATCCAACACTGAGGCAATAAAAGTGTTATGAAGTGCAATCATTGCATGTTTCATGCTCAAAAGCTAATTTTTAATTTTACCATCTTGGATATTTTTTCATCCCCTCGGGGTTCCTAAATAGGAAAAGAGAATCATTTGGACTTGGAAAACAGGAACAGTGATTCAAGAAATTAATTTATGTGGTTGTTCATCTGTTTTACTTTTGCAATTATTTCTCCTGTTTATATTTGAACAATAACTTTAATTCCATGCGTCAGATGCCCTCTTGTCCTGCAGTGAAATCATGGTCCTGTGGTTGTGAGATCATTTGTTTACCATAAAGAGGGAAATACCTCACTTATGGCATCAGATGAAGTTGCATCATGCCTGGATCAGAACAAGGGTGAAAGTGAGTCTGGGAGAGGAGGAAGAAGCTGAGCCTAAAGGATTTTTTTCTGTGCTGGAAAACTTCTTCCTACAAAGCAAATTGTTTCCTTCACATTTAGCAGAATATCAACTTTATGTTCCCTGTTTATTGATAGTAAAGCCTTAATGGAAGTAAAGTCTTCATGAGTATATATGTTTATTGCATCAGGCTACCTACTGTCATGCTGAATTTTGGTCTTTGGTGATTTGAAATTAAAGAGCCACAGAAAATTTCCTGAACAACCTAAGAGAGGCATAAACTGAGGGTGATTTCACTTTTATTGTAATACAACAATTGCTAGGAGTTCTGCGAAATAGAAGATAAGAAATGATGCGTGTTGGTGCTCATGTATCCTTTACAGTTGGCCTGAACTTTCATGCCTTTGGAGTGGAGAGGGGTGCAGATTTCATGGGATGGACTGATTGTCAGAGGAATTGTCTGTGAGCACCCTTTGGTGTTCACCCTGCTGAATGTGAATGATGTCCTGGGACAGCAGCAGGGGGAATGTGCCTTGATAGCTCCATATCACACTGGTACCAGCCCCTTCCAGAGGAGACTCAGATGAAAAAGCTTTTATGGGAGTTTCATATCCTTTATATTCAAATATATCTTTATTGTCAGCCCAAATGTTTATATAAATCTGACTGAATTGTAGTTTAGTTTTAAAAAAAATTGTACTTTCATGTGTTTCTCATTTTTCTTGTAATTAACTGAGTATCAGTGTTCTGGGAGAAGTCTTTCTCCATGTTTCAGTTGGGGTATTAAGCCACTGATACTTGAAAATAGTCCACTTGGACATTTTGATTTTGTGAGCCAGATGAACTATGATTTTACCTTTCCTTACGGAGTCCTCTGCAGGATTTATGGAAGTACCTTTAGAGAATAATTTTCAAAATGTGTAGGACAGAAGGTGGATGGGTCAAAAAGCATTGCCTCCAAGTTAATGTTCTGTGTTTTCATTTCTTTAAGAGTCTTAGCTTATGAAAAACTAAAACTCTGTAAAGTAGGATTTTGCTTTCTTTTCCTGCACTGTAAATTAAAATTTTTTGACACTCATTGGTTTCTTTGCGTTTGCAAGGACACTTTCACCTTTCAGGACCAAGTTCTGCTTTTTGCTGTGGATGCTTTCAGGAGTAAGCAATCAAGGGTGTGCCATTTGGGGTTAAACAAGGCTGAAGGTGCTGTTGTAGGATCATCTCTACTTTGGAGGACAATGCAAGGAGCCACTCCCCTTGCTAGGAATGGGAAGGACAACCTTGAGGGTTGGATTCTCTTTAGGTATTGTCCCCTAATACAGCTCATCCAGGAAAGGTTGTTTATTGCCACATTGGTGGATATGTGCAACTTCCACTCTGTGGCTTTCCTGAACTTGCAAAAGTACGTGACATTCACTCACCCAGCCTGATGTGGAGGAGTATCCCAAGTCTGATGGCACAGGAAGGCAAAGAAGAGGTTGTAGAAAGGCCACAGAAGGCCTTTCCCCCTTTCCCACAGACAGTATGTGCAATTGAGGTGAAGTCAGTCGCCAAACAGCAAAATCCCAAGCAATTTAACTGGCATTCAAGGTTTCAAACAGTGAAAAGTTTTATTAATTAAAAAAGTCCAATCACTCTTAACATTCCCAGAATTTAACCTTTAAGAAGTGTTAAAATCAGCAGCTAGGGACCTCGATCTAGTGCACATACACAGCTGTATGTGTATAGGTGTGATGTGCTGTTTCTCTGTGTAAATATGTCTGTGCCGTGTAAATCCACAACTTGATAATGTTCTTGATGGTCCCCAGCCCTGCCTGTTTCCCTGGTCTTCCTTTTTCTGTGCTGTTCCTTCTGCAAATGGGAGTCTGTCCTCTGTGCTTGCCTCAGAGGGACAAGGTGGGAGCGTTTCATGATTCCTGCCTTGCAAATTGTCAGCAGGGCTCTCAAGTGAAATACCTGCTTGTAATTCCTGGGGGTGACTGACACAGAACTAGAGCATTTCCTTGGGAGATCTGGTAGTGCTGCTGTCACTCTAAGGCAGACTTTGCCACTCAGGGGCTTCACACAGCAGCATTTTCTTGTTGTTGGTTTGTTTTTTGGGTTTTGTTTTTTCCCTGCCCTGCCAATGCCTAGATTGCAGCAAATAAAATTTCATTCTCGTGTGAAGGTCTTTAAGTGCTAATATGGAATAAGTCAATCTTTCAGCAGTATCACTTAAAAACATTAATTTCTCAGAGGTTCCCCTACTTTTGCTTTCAGTGGCCTGAAAGTTTCCCACCTAATGGCAGTGCCCAGGTGAGTGCTGGAAATCACTGGGCACCTTGAGAGATTTATTCTGATCTATGGCTTCAATCTGCCCTCTGTTACTTCCTTTTCCCAGCTGCTGTGTGAAAACAGCCCCCTGGTGAACTGGGGAAGAAAGAGCCATCTCCAGTTCTATGATCTAAGTGTGGTTCTTGGTGAGGGTGTTTTTAGCTGTGCCCAAAGGTGTGCAGGCTGAGGTGGCTGCTGGGCCATTCCATGAGCTGGTGTGGCTCCCTGCAGAACACATCACAAAATTTCACTCAGCTGCTCCCTTGAAAAGAAACCTTGGCTAGACCACAGCAATGCTTTTCAGAAAATCAAGCATTCTTGAGAATCCATCAAAGTGTGAAATCCATCTTTTCCTTGAGTAGTTTATTCCAGTGCTTACTGCTACCCTTGCTGCTCAACTTGTGCCTTTTTTCTCTGTGAGTCTGGCTCAACTTATTCCTGGTTCCTGATTTGCCTGTCTTAATATCTTCCCCCAGTATTTCTGCAGCTCATGAACATCCCAATAGACTGAGTGCTTTCACTCTCCTACCACCACAGATTTTCTAGGTCATGACTGACTCATTTTTGTAATACTTTTCTTTTATGCCTACCCAAACTCCTTTTTTAGTTTTATGGAAATACTTTCTATAGGAGTGTTTGGTTTAGCTGAATATAGTGATTGATACAATCTGGTGGTTTAGGACACATGTCACTTGGTATTAGAATGTGATATACAATAGTAATTTCATTTTGTGGGCCAACCTTGATTTAATTTTGTAGAAATAAACCCCTGATATTATTTGATTCTTAACCAATTGACGTCCCAGAGTATTTCCCTTTTTACTCTGTTACTAAGTTTAACTCTGATTCTGTTCCACTCACGTGCCAGTGAGGAGACAGAGCACGTTCTTCCTGCTTTCCCAGCTGCTCATTCCTGTTCTCACAGCTGGGCCAGGCAGGTGGGTGACGGGGCCCAACCGGGCTGTGAAGGGCAGCAGGTGAACAGAGTTTCACAGAAAATAGGACACTGAAGTAATGGAACTCAGAAGAAATGGAAGCCAGAGCCTTTTTACTCCTGTAGAACGTGTCTGCAGGACACTTGAAGGGTTTCCTTGGTTGAAGATGCCTTTGAATTGCCGAAGAATGGTGAGGAAATATCACCATTATGTTGTGATACATTCCCAGAACTGGGTAGGGTATCCTTAGGGAGAAACTTCTACTTTTGTGGAATTACTTTACTCTGGAGCCTCCAGCCAAGTCCCATCAGACCTGACAGAAGAGCATTCTGTGCGTCAGCCCTTGCTAATTAATTTTTCTGCTACGATAAATTAAAGGTTGCTTTGGGTAGGACACATTTTGTTTGACCATTCCTGCTAAATGATCAACATCCTCTCTTAACCTCAGAGATGAGATGAGGAACTACCAAGTTTCTCCACTGAGGTGGTTTAATGAAGATTGTCCTTTGCCAGAATTTTGAAGGTCAAAACCAGCTTAAATATGTAAACAGATATTCTATCAAGGTAAAGTAAAAAAAAAACCTTACAATTAATCTCTTCTAAGAAGTCGCTTCCTTCCTTTGAGAATTTTGAATAGTGGTAGACAAGGTTCTTCTAAATTTCCTTCATCATCTCTCTGAAGATTCCCTGTTAATTAACTTAGTCATTTATAAATGTTATGAAATTGTGTTATTGACTTATTTCTATTTGTAAAGACACCAGGAAATTTGTGTACTGCACACTTTGAAAAGTAATTAATGTTTCACTCCTAAATGCCTATTGATATTTTTATGCTTCCTATTGATTTGAAATTAATATCTCTGTCAATTTAAAGCTCACATGCTGGTTTGTCCAGCTTCCAAAGGATGGACAGGACATCATTGCTGAACTGATCTAGTTAAAATGATGACCTTCATCTGATGACCTCAAGAAAAAAATACTGGCAAAGTTCTGCCTAGTCTTGGCTTCTTCCCTCTCTGGGGCTGGTGGAAGGTGGCCCTTTCCCACATGATTTGGGAGGGGTTGGGTAGGTTTTAACTAACTGGTGGCTTAATGATGGGAGGAGTAAGATCAGAGCAGTTTAAGTGTGTGTTGTAATACCAAGGGCACAAACCAGTTGATGCCCTTACCCCAGTGCTGCAGGATTATTAAACACTCTGGGCAAGGCCTTGGTGGTGTTTTGCAGGGTTGTGGGTGGTGCAGAAGTTGCTCTCGAGGTCTCCTTGCTTACCTGACTAATCTGATCTCCTGTTCTGGAGCTCAGGTAGAACCTGTACCTGAGAGGTTTCACCTTTGTGGCGCAAGATGTTACTGGATTTTCACCCTCCGTGTGTGAGAGAATTGCTTCTCATCAATAGCTGAGCTGTGGTGAGCTCCAGAGAGCCCCACTGGCTGCACTCCCCAGGGCAGCTCAGCTGCAGAGTTTGCTAAATGCTCTCAGGGTGACACTTTGTGTGCAGCCCCTCTCCCCCACTGCTCAGGGAACCTGCATGGCATTCTCTTCCTAGAGTGAGGACTGACTACACAGGCAGCTCCTCAGAAGTTTGGGATCTTTTACTGCTGGGTAACAAACTCTTTTTTCTGGTCTGGGAAACCAGCTTTAGTGGAGCTTTTTTAGCAGGGGGATGGTTTGTTGGACAGTATTGTCTCTGCATGTGAGAATCACCTATTTGTACTGTCAGGTACCCCAAATGTAATTATTGGAAGAATCAGATATGTTATGATTAAAGGGATTCATATTTTTTATTCAAGGGTTTTCTCTGTATTAAATACTTCAGCAAAATTTCAGTAACTGGTGACCTCTTTTGAGAAGTGACTCATTGCATTTTAAAGGCCTTATAACCAAGTCATCCCTTCTTGTCAGGGACATGGAAGATGAATAGATCATTCCTGCCTGCGAATTCCAGTCTCAGGGGAAGTCCCTTTTCACTGCCTGTGGTGATGCTCAGCTGTATCACCACTTTTAATTGCCTGCAGGCTCCTGCAGGACTGCCTGTGTCCCCTCTGGCAGGACCTACATCCTTGCAGAGCCAGGAATCCCTCGGCACTGGTTAGTGGAGCCTGAGCACAGGACAGAAAGTCCTGTTGTTGCTAATCCCTCACTGACTCCCAGTGCTGGAAGCTATGTGACAATCTCTCGTTTGCCTAAATTCATCTGGCATTATTTTGCCTGTAGAAGGACACAGCTGTATTTTCTGTATTAAAGACGATGGTAGGAAATGTGGGTGGTGTCTTGAGCATTGGATACTGGGTGTGTTATACTGAAACCCAGGGAAGGATGTATTCAAAAGAGCACAGCACCTTATCAAACCAGGACCTCCTGCATCATGATATATATGTGTTTCTTTTCTTGAAAGAGGGAATAAATAGAGAAATAATCATTCCAGCTGTACCCTGAATTGCCTTGCTGCAGGTCACATCAAACTGTATGAATGTGTCAAACAGCTCAGTTTAATTTGGAAGGCTTGGGCTGGTGGAGGAATAAGATAATGATATTTCAGGTGAGTTAAACATTGCAGTCTGCTATGGAGAGGAAGAATTTTTAAGGGGGTCTTCTTGCTCATTTTGGAAAGTTCTCCAAGAGTATCTGTTCCACTACTCTGTAGCACTGGAAGTGTCTGGACCTGCTGCTGAACTTGTAACACAGGATTGAAGTTACTGATCCTGTGCTGTTGAAGTCTCAGTGTGCCACAGGTTCATCTGTTCCGATTTTGCTTTTTCTACATAAATGGCAGATAAACTGGTAATATTGTTCTCCAGGACCTGATTATTTTTTTTCCCCCCACCCAGTGAATTCACTCATGAGCAGCAGTCTATTTATTTGTTCCTGAGCAAATGTTGCTGCCAAGTTTGAGCAGCATTTTTTTTTCCTGTCTTTGAAGAGTTTATGAGAGATCATATCCACTTTACCTTTGCTAGCCTGACCTGTCTTTTAAATTTTTCTTGGGAGATACACTCACCAATTCATCTGCTGTTATCCTACTCAGTGTCTCCTGCACTTGCCTGATCTTTCTCCATCAGTGATGCTTTTGTGCTGAGTTTTATCTTGGGTGGTAACAGTACATTTTACAGAGACATTATCTTTCCAGAAATGCCTTTCTCTAGAAATATCTTCATGGCTTTGTCATGCTGAGGGCTCATAATTCAGCTGCAGTCAATGGCTCTGCTGAGGTTGTTATTCCTTTGAGTTAATGTATACCAGACTTCCTATCACTGTAGGAACTTGCTGTCAAACTTAATCTCACCTCCATTTTTCCACTTCTGAAAGTCATCTGGAGGGATCTCTACTTCCCATCTGATATTTCTCTGTAGCCACATCATACTGACATTGCCTCCTAGTATTGTGCCATTAGTTTGTCTCTCTAGAGTGTGTCCTTAACCAGTGAATAAATGAAAACTGCCTTTGCTTTTGTGTAGATTTGTACCCATTCTAAAATTGTTTGTAAACATTTAATGAAGTCTCAAATTGCACCAAATTGGAGCAAGTAGTTATCCCTCCAGTAAATGACTGATAGTTCTCAGAAACAGGGACCTGGTGACTTGTTCAGCATCGCACCTTGAGTCAGAAATGAGCGCTGACGACACAATCCCAAGTCCTCTGTTCTAAAAGTCAAACAACACTGTATGCTCTTTATCAGGAAACCATCCAAAGGCTTTTATAAAGTGGGGCACGTCAGTGCAAACTTGAGGCTGGGCTCTGGAAAGCCGTTTGGAAGATAAATTTAATGAGAACTGAATTTTCAAGGTTCTTGGGTAGCTTCAGTGACACTTAGATATTTTAGTCACTGATATTCTGATGGCTCTGATTTCTGGGGTACTGTACCTGCACTTCCACATGGTACTGTTGCAATATCAGACTGAGCTTCACCATTGTTTCTCTTTATGTATTTATTAAACATGAATAGCTCGGGTGAGCTGATGGTACATAATGCCACACTCACCTGTATTTGCTGTTTCAGTGGCACTTGCCTTGAGGACTTGTGATAAAATTAATTTTGAACTTTCTAACTCTCGAGCCGCGTGCGTAATATCCCTGAAAAAAACACCCTGAATGTCCACGCTGCTCCCTGATGCCCCCAACTCTAACTGCTGTTGTTGTTGTGTTTATTGTGCAGATTAATCTCGAATCATGGAGTGATTGTGAGCTTAAGCAATAATGTGGAGTGAAATCTCCTCAGTAACCGAGTTAGAAGGGAGTGCATTCCTGAGAAAGTGAAGGCTAAGCTTTACATCCGGCTGTGGAGCATGGCACCTCCCTTGGAGCTGGGATTAGTCTAATTCCCTCTGCTGCCTCAGCACCACCGTGCCTTGCCTCTCTTCCCCGGGATCCCAAACACCCTACACCTTCCCACAGAAGTTGCCACTTTGGGATTTGCGCACAGTTTGACCTGCCCATCCTCTGCAGCCGCCCTCCTGCCCCTGAGCCAGGGGAGGAAGCTCCAGCTGAAAGCTTCTTAACTTAAAAAAAACCCAAACAACCCACCAAATAACACGGGAAAATTACCTTTTGTTGTTTGTTTTGGATACAGGGTAAGACAATACCAGTTGTATACAAAGGTTGAGAAGAGCATTTAGCCCCAGATAGGATAATCTTTTGATGACAAAGGTTCAATTTTGCAATTAAATTGCTGCAGTTTAGCAAATCATAGCTTTGTGTTTGTGTGTGAGTGCAATTGCTCAACAGTGGCTGCAAACCTAAACCTGCTCCTTGTGAGCCAAAAGGAGTCAAACTACTTCTGAGTTTTGCTGTGCAAGTGCACAAAAGGGGGGTCACTTTGGCTCCCATATGGCCAGAACAGGAGTCTGAGTGCTGCTGTGGCTGAGCTGGATGCCAAGGTATAGAGTGAATTGTCTTGCAGGGTTTCCACTGGCAAAAAGTGAGGGTTTTTTCCTCATTTCCCGTTGTTCCACTTGCAGCCAGAAAAACCCAAAATTAGCTTTGTTTGTGGGAATCACACACCTCTGCTGGTTTGCAGGTCCTTGGGCAACAAAAATCTAGACAAGAGGGTGCATCTTTTGTTTTTATAACGCTCTGGATCACATTCCAAAGGCGCAATCGATTCCTGAAGCCCCAGTGTGAGGATCTTGTTGTGTGCACTGATCTGTGCATGCTCTCCGTGGTTCTGCTGCCTCCCTGACCAGCCCTCGGTGTGGGACAAGGTGCAGAGAGGCTCTGAATTCCTATTAGAGGCAATGGGAACCTTTCCAGTGGGTCACAAACCAAGCCTACAGGGAAGGAATCTGCCCTCTGCACAGTAGCAGCCCTATTGCTCAAGCTCAGGGCGGATACAGCGGGTGCGAGGTGGCCTTGAGAGGAAGTTTTTTTGGTGAGATGTCCTGGTATGGGGTGTTTGCATAGCTGGGCATTGTAAAGAGGATTTCTCAGGAGCAGCTTTTAATCTTCGCCCAGGTGGAGTTGTGCAAACACCGTTCTGACATCAGTCACGCTGAGGACACGTGTACACAGGCTAGCAGTCACTCCTTAAATATGGGAATCATAAATATGTGTTGACAGAGAAATATATTGAAGCAGTTTCCAGTGCGTGCTGTAATAAGTAAACCAGCCATTGTGTTCCACAGAGCTGCATGCTTTAAATGCCTAACAGTAGAGAACAACCCAAAGTGAATCACAGTAATGGAAAAGAAAGTGTTTACATCTCTCAAAATGCTCTGTACAATAATCATTCCTTCTTTATAAATTTGATTTTGGCAAATTTGAATCCAAATGAGATGAAGTTTGAAACACAGGCTTTCATGGTAAGGTACAGCTCGGTGTGTAATCTTTTGCAGGTGGCTGGTATTCATTTATTGTTTGTATTTCCATTTTGCTTAGCAACCCCTGTCCTGGACCAGGACCCTGCTGCTGAGAGGGCTCTGCTAACACTGATGGAATGGATGGCTGCTGTTTTGTAGTGAAGCCAAAACTAAACTAATGGCTTCTCATTCTGTCCCCTCCCAATGAGAAACCATGAGGGCCAGCTGATATTTAGCGATGGGGTTATAACTCTTGAATTACTGAGTCAACAAAATATCTGGGGGCCCTGTCAGGCTCAAGTCTGTGTAGTTTTCCCAGGTTTTGTGTCCTGATGGCCAAAGCAGGGAGCACAGGCTCCAAGTGTGGGGCAGGCTGGAGTGCTGCTCCCTGGATAACCATTTCCTGACAGAGCTGCTCAGACGAGCAAATAACCGCTCATGATTTGTGCGTCCCTGCAATTAAAGAGGAGCAGCCTACCCCACATTGCTAAGCACTTACTAATAGCTCCTCTGCCAGTGGCACAGCACCTGGATCCCTCAGACAGACAGTGCACACCACGCTCCCTGCTCAGGAACTTATGTAAGTCAACATTTGCGGAGCTGTACCCGAGTCCTCGTCTAACCTCTGAAGCAGAGATGTCCTGATGTGTCAAGGGTTTGTAGGAAGCAGTAATATCTCCATTTGAGAGTTGGAAAAGGTAGACTAACTTTTAGTCTCAAAGTCCTTTCATCAGCAAATTCCACAGAGCTGTGCCTGAGCACTTTGGAGTAGGGATTGCTGCTGCAGCGCAGAGGAGCCACTGCTCATTGGCAGCTTGTGTTTGACAGTCCTGGCCAAGTTCTTAAATGGTGACACTCACACCTGTGCTTCAAACCCTCCCCTCGCCCTGCAGCAGCCCTGCCTTGGGACAGGATGCAGTGCAGTCCCCCTTTAGACAGGAAATCTGATTGTCTGACACTGGAAGGAGGTTTGAGCTCCAAGCTAGTGAAAACTAAAATTTGAATGGTATTTAAATACCCCGGGGTGGGGGGAGTGTTCTTTGGAGCTGTTTCTGGCGCTGTACTAGGGTGTGTTTGGCTCAGAAGTGGGGAGGATAATATTCTGCTCTGTGACAGTGCCCAGATGCCCCCCAGGACCAGGCCATGGCCAAGGCTCTGCACAGCTGTCTCGGGATGGTGGTGGTTTGCATGTGGTGGTGGTTTTTAATAGCAGAGCCTTGTGCCCAGAGGTCACACAGGGGAACCATGTGAAAGGCCTTTGCATGGAGAGGTTAGAAACAACTTACGTTAATTCTGGACTCCAGCCAAAGCTACCCAGCTGTTTAGCTGAGACTGGGAGCTGACAGACCAAAAGAAGGGCGCACACAATTAAAATGTCACTCTCTGGAGAGACAGAGAGGGAGAAAGGGGCAGCCGTCAACAAAACCAAAGTGATGCAGACCTGACTGCAGGAAATGGTTTGGGAGGAATGGCCCAAGTGTGAACACTGTGGGCATGTGCTCAGTTTCCCCCCAGGTGCCCTGGGAGATGAGACAAGCCTCTCTGTGATGTACTGGTGGCTGCTGGGGTGCTCGCAGTAGCAAAGGACACCCTAAGCTTTGGTTGCTGGAGTTGTGTGGCTGCAGTGTCGCTAATTGAACTTTCCATTGGTGACTAAGGATGACAAATACCTCCTGTGGAATTCACCTTTGTTGCAGGGAAGCAGTGGCAAGGAAGACATTTCTAAAAATGTTTTTGAAATGTTGGTTCCCAAAGCTGTGAGGTTCCATATTTTGTTTCTCCAGATATGGTGCTGATTGACTCATCTGTGACTGACATTTTGTACACAGCCCTTCTGAATTTCTAAACAGTGTCCTGTTCACAGGTCAGTTATTGCTCTGTAAATGCCAAATATTTGGACTCTGAATGCAATGGCCCATGCTTCTAGTTTGAGTCTTCTCCAACATTATTCTCCCTTCCTCCTTTCTGCCCACAGAACTCACATTGCAGCGTGGGAGCACGTTTCGGTGTGTACTTCCCCTCTCAGTGCTTTGACAAGCTGAGCAAACTTGCTGAGCAAAATCTCTAGCCAAATACAAAGAAATTCATCTTCAAACTTTCCCAGCAGAAAGATGGAAACTGGTGAAATATCCATCTGGATCAGCCTCCTCTGTCAATAGATGGTTCTGCTGAGAGCTTTCCAGTGCCCGGCTCCTTCAGCAGTTTTTTTCACAGCAGCTGTGACAAAAGCACTGTCCTCAAAAAATGACATCTTCTCAACCTTGACATCATTGCCAGTGGTTGAAAATCCAAACCATCTGTTTTCCTCAGTTTGTCTGACTTTGTTCTACCTGACATGACACTGACAGTGTTATGTTTGGCTGGAATGCAAATGAAATGGTGTCATGTGCAAGCCAGTCCAAAAGGTCAAAGGAAGGAAAGTTTAATATCAGTTTAGGGGGGAAAAAACCCAACAAACATAATTTCATTTCTATCTTTATAGGCCTCCAAATCATCCATGATAGTGATGTAAACCAGCAGACATCAATCTTATCCCTAATAAAAAGAAGCATAGGTTGTCAAAAGTAATTTGCCTTTTAAAGGATCCTGAAGTGTGAAAACATAAGTACTTTACACAGGAATAGAGACAAACAAAAGGTAGGAAATATTTTTCATAGATGCCTGATGAAGTCTGTTTCTTTGTGACCTCATCAGATTTTTTTTAATGAGAAAAGAAGGGTAATTTCAAGCTACAAATCCAGCTTAGCTGTGAAATGAGGAAAAAAAAATGTATCTATCTTTCTGAATGAAGGGGGGAAATCAACTTCCTTGAAAACAATCCAAAAGTGATGCTTATTCTTTGCTTGTGTGCTCACTGCTCACAAAACCCTTTCAGAAAGGAACTTGCCTTCCTTTCACCAGGGACCTGGAAACAGAGAAGTTGTGTGGCAAAGGTTTCTTAAACTCATTGCCTTGGTTGCTTCCAGAGCTATGAATCCTATTCCTCCTTTCCAATGTAGTTTCCTGTCCATTTGAAAAATCTGTTCTATTATATATATGACTCTTCTAACCTACCTGAAATGCTAAGTTAAAGCAAAATTCTGTTTGTTGCCAGTTTGATTTTGGGTTTGTTGTTTCCTGGTTTTTTTTTTAGTAGTATTTTCTTTATTATTAGAAATTAAAGCATTAGCCCCAGGTTTAAAGATTTTTTTCCCCCAACAAACTTCCATTCTGTCCAAAGCTTTCCCCTATTCTAAGACAAAAAAAAAATCCCCATGAACCTTCAGTTACTGCAATTTGTGGAGATTTCTGTTTTTCTGCATGTCTGGAGTTGCCAGAATCAGGCATTTCTGCCTTTGTACGTCCAAGAGCGAATGACAGGAGTCAGGAGCTGATCACTCTAATGCCATCCGACAGAGGGTGTGGGGATTTTACAGCACTGGAATCACTGAACTATTCAAAGTTGCTGCACCAGTTTGGAGCTTACAGAGCCAGAAGAGACTCGTGGGAGCTGGGACATGCATCCCAAAGAGGGGAGATGTGCCCAGCTTTGCCCCTCTGGGCCCGGCACCTCGCGGCTGGATCCGGAGCAGGGAGGGAGCTGTGCTCTGGCTGCTCTGTGGCTGCCAGCCTCTCCCTGCTGCTGGTCACATCTTTCAGGGTGGTGGTTTTCGCTCTGGTGCTGTGAGTTGGTGCAGGTTTTCGGCTGTGGGAGTGGACATGGCTTTCCTCCACACTGTGCTGGCTCTGGGGTCACTTTTCCCAGACATCACCCCTGCCCTGCACAGCTCTGTAGGAGCTCTGCTGTCCCCTCATGTGCTGCTTGGAAAACACAGTAACGTGGTTTGCACATGTGGAGAAAAACTTTTTTGCCTTTCATTCTCTGTGTGGCCTTTGGATATTAATAGCTGACAGATTTCCACTTCTTCTCATTTTTTATCTGCTTTGTATATGCCATTTGTTATCTCTTTTGTATATGACATCAGCATAAGGCTTTTGTTGTACAAATTTTTAATAAAAGAAAGCCAAAATATTTGAAAGCTAAAGCGGATATTACTTTTCCCACGGAGTACACAACCTTCTTTTGATAGCCCAGACCTTTGATAAAGTGTGTTGTAAGCCAGGCACTGTATTCAGAAAGTATTTACATGCTTGGTGGTAAGTCTGGTTTTTTTTTGTAACAGATGAGCATTTTACTCTGAGAGACAGTTATAATTAGTAGTGAGATGCAGTTCTAATTACAGATAGTGCTGACACTTGGCATTCAACCTTTGATTCAGGCTGAGCCCTTGGGTTTGGTGCCTGGCTTCCTTTGTCAGAAGGACTGGGGGGCAGATGGGGCGTGGGCAGTGTGAAGGTGTGGCTGTGGAGCACTGTGACAGAAGGGAACCCCATCCTTTATCCCGGGCCCTGGTGGGCTGGGGGCTGAGGAAACACCTCCTGCCAGAGGCCAGGAAGGGACAGTGTTCACTGGGATCAAAGCCCTCAGTCCAGCAGTGCCAGCCCAAGCACCAGCACTGTCCTCAGGGGTCTCCTGAGAGTTTGGAGAGGCTTTGAAAGCGGGGACACGATGCTGGTGTTCGGTGCTGTGGGGAAGGGCAGGCCCAGCCGGCGGTGGCTGAGCACTGAGCTCTGGCCAACTCCAACTTCTCACTCTGATGTTTGTCTCAGAGGCCCTGGGCTAGAACATTGCTGTGCCATTTCACCTCCTGGCCCGCAGCCCATCGCGATGCCGGTGCCACCCTTGCATAACTGAGCCTTGTTATGAATGACTGGAGAAAGTGCCATTACAGATCTGCTGCTGCCGGGGGCACTCCCCAAAACAACACCCTGTGTCTAAAAAAAAACCAGGAACTGCATGAACTCGCAGAGCCCTCGGTGTGCTGATGTTACAGCAGGATTTGGTGCTGCACATGACCCACTTACAGCCTGGGAATGTTTTCAGTTTTGCTTTTCTTCACCTAGAGATCCTCGCTTTCCCCGGCGCTGTCCATTTTTAAAAAGGAAAGAAAATAAAGAGGCACAAAAAGAAGGCTTCTCTATAGCTGTGGCTTATGTCCTTGCATAAATCCCTCTGTCATTATGATTTTCACATTGGTCTGCTCTTGTGTGTCTTTGTTACTTCGCCTTTCTCTGGGTTATTCCCAGTTCTCACATTCCCTGCCCTTAGCTGCTGAGGTGAATCTAATGCACACCCATCTTTGTGCACCCCTTTCCCTGTTTCCTTACTGATGATCTTCAGGAAAGTGCCTTAATTTTATAGACAGAAGATAATGAACGGGAAGGAAATAATGAACTTGAAAAGGAGAGGTGTTGAGACTGCTCACAGTGAAAGTTTTTACAGTGGTGTAGCTCAGGCTGAGCCACGGCAACAGGGAGGACCTGCCAGTGGGAGAGCAGAAATCATTCTTCCTTTGTAAACAAACTGCTGAAAGTGTTTGTGCCCTCTGTGAAAGACAGGCATCTGCCCACCTAACCCTTGGTGCTGATCAGCAGATCTGCAACTGCTTATCAGCTGTGCTCTGGGAGGGCTGCGAGGGAGCACAGCGGTGCTCGGTGTGCATCGAGGTGTGTGAGCGTGTCAAGGTGTGCTGAGCTCATCCAGGTGTGTGGGTGTGTCAAGGTGTGCTGAGCTCATCCAGGTGTGCTGAGCTCATCCAGGTGTGCTGAGCTCCTCAAGGTGTGCTGAGCTCATCCAGATGTGCTGAGCACATCCAGGTGTGCTGAGCTCATCCAGCTGTGCTGAACTCATCCAGGTGTGCTGAGCACATCCAGGTGTGCTGAGCTCATCCAGGTGTGCTGAGCACATCCAGGTGTGCTGAGCACATCCAGGGCTTCACCTGGGTGTGCTCAGAGCAGAGTGGGGTGCCCCTCCCAGACCTCATCCCCACGAGGTGTGGCAGCAGGGTTTGGACAGCTCCAAGGAGCTGACAGCAGCCCTGTGTCAGATGCTGGATCCGGTGTGAGGGCTGCATTTAGCCCCCAGTTTGTCTCTCTGATCTCCTAGCACTGCTCCTGAACAAAATGATGCACTGCTGAAACACCCCCCAAAAATGCACTTTTTTCTACGGGATGCCCATTTCTTTGCATCTTTTAAGCTTCAAGTAGTGTGGTGTTATCAAGATTGAGCACAAGGGGTGTAATCTAAGTGCTGCACCTCAAGTTATGAATTTGCTAATTAGCACCTCTCCTTGGCATAGGCTTCTGGTTAGCGAGGAAATCCCACAACCTTTCTGCCTGGAATTGCTCTTTAAACAGGGATGCTAATCTTTATGGACCCTGATGGTTGTGCTGTGCTGATTCGCTAGTTAATATTTTCAAAGCGCTTTGAAGATGAAGAATGCTGAGTATTATTGGCCTTTTATCTAAAAAAGACATTTTAAAACACGGGACTAGGGAAAGATCTGCATAAATTAACACGTGTTGATTATGCTCTATCTTTCCTTTTCATCTGAATGTATTAAGTAGCAAGAGAACTGTGAGAATTTGTATCTTTCCTTTTCATCTGAATTTATTAAACAGTAAAAGGACTCTGTGAATTAGTAATCTAATTTGAACATCAAACCAAAAGCAAAATTCTTCCTAATCCATCTTCCAGATCTCTCACCAGCAGTAGGGTTTTCTTCCATATTTCAGGTTAAGAATGAAGTTTCCTGCTCAGGTCTTGGTACTTTCTGGATTAACAGGACTACAATACAGAACTATTTTTCCAGTTCAGCTTGGAGGGTCACTAACAACTCCACTCTGCAATGAAAAAATGGATGAGTCAAACCCAGGTTTCTCACCCAAATCAGTAATGTTGAACCAGGCAGTTTTCACTGATTTTGGGAGGGAGCTCTGCTTTAGAAACTGCTGTGATTTTCTTGCCATTTAACAGAGTAGCATTAGCTCAGTCATTCAAATGCTTTTCTTCTATAAATGTACAAAATAGTAATAACTTCTTGTACTTCATGAAATTTTATTCACTCTTGCAAGATCTTTTCAATTGTGAAGTGCAAGATAGTATTACCTTGTGATCTGCTAATGTTTTTGCTTCCCAAATCAGATATTACTAATTTTAATAGAGGGTATATAGCATAAAAACTAGTGGAGGATTATGTCTTGGCTCCATGATTTGAAACAAGTTGCAGCTGAAAAATCTTTTTTTCCTCTCAATTTCCAGTCCCAGGGTGAAGGGAGTTACAGATATTTGATGAAAATCTTTGAGGAATTTTAAACCTTCTAAACAGTGATTTTAAACCTTTAAACAGTGATAGAGTACAGCAAGATGTGGAGAAAGGAGACAGGAGTGCTTTTGTTTTGCAGTGTTGCAGATCTCTTTTTCTTAAAAAAAAAAAAAAAGGAAAAAACCCAACTCATCTAAACAAAACAAGAATTTAACCTTTTAAATGGCAGAACCTTCATTTACCAATAGCCTTTTACCCAGACATCATTGCCACTGGTCTCCCCAGGGGCAGGAACAGTGGCTGCAGACATGGTCCCCATGATGGTCCCTTAGGATGGGTGGCTGAAACAAGCAGCCAGAGCATCATTCCACAGTCCTCACCCTCAGTTTCCTGCATCTGAGACCTTGAGCTGGCAACACAACCCCTAAACTCCTGCTAGCAATGAGATATTTCTGTGGTGGTGGCACTCAGAAAGGGTATATGTGTACATTTGCTGTGCTGTGAAGTTATTTTTCTGTTTGTTTGTTTGTTTAATATTTTACTTTTGTTTGCTTGGGTTTTTTTGGGGGTTTTTTTGGGGTTTTTTTAAAATAATTTCTTCTTTGTGCTGTGGTGAATTTTCTGGAAGGAGGTACCTCCGTACTGTGGAATAAAAATTAAGCCTCTTCTTTTTAACAGAAATGAAAGTCCTTGGTAGCCACTGGAGTAGCTCTGAAGCTCATCTGCCAGTCAGCTTGGTGTTGAAGTAATTAAAGAGGTCAGGCACAAAAATATCGTGTACCTGGAGCTTTGCCAGCCTCTTTCTCCCATCTCTTATCATGCCCGTCCATTTGGGATTCTTCCACAAGCTTTGTTATATTCATCGTGTAGATTAGTGGTCTGCAACTATTAACAACAAACTTTGATGCTACAGAGTGGGAACTGCTTGAATAAACAATTTCACAAGTAAATGGAGTCACAGCTCTGAACCAAGAGAGCTCCAAACTTGTTTTAATTTACAGAGGTCAAAAAGTAAATGGGATTGTTGCTTGGGGAGGTAACTTGAGGAGAACATGAAGTGTTCCCTGACAACAAAGGGATGAAGGGCAAAAAATTTGATTGATTTCCTGAGTTTGGTTTTAATTGGCTTAATTTCTACCATCGCCAGCACAGCAAGCAACCTGTGTGAGCAGAGGGATGCTGGTTGGTAAAGGTGCATTTTTTTGCATTTTTTTTTACCTTTTCGGAAGTTCAGTACAAATTCTCCACAAGGGATAAGCAGGAGAGTCTGCTCCAGAAAACAGGAGACAGGCAGTGGGGCAGGAACTGCCAAAGGAGCGAGCCTGGCTCACTGGTTTCTGCTTGGGTTTCCTGAACATCTTTCTTCCAGGTGCCCCACAGCTGCTTCTGAGAAAGCAATTTTATTATGTTTATTTGCTTGCAGCGTGGATTATTTGTGCAGAGGAGTGGAGAGCCATTTCCAGGCATTTTTAATTGCAGAAGACTGTCACTTCCAGCACACAGGCAGTAGGGTTTACTGAGCATTTCCTGAGAGATTTAGCAGGATACTGGGAGATCAGTTAAGTGTCTGTAAAACATCTGACTGTTCACGCTGGCTTTACCCATGGCCCTCCTCGGTTGCCGGTGGTGACTGCCAGGGTTTCTGCTCCTCTGCCATCCCCTTCCCTCCTGCCCCAGGTGTCCCTGGGTGGTGGGATGGGCTGGGCAGGCACTGCTGCTCCCCTGTCAGCCCCTGGGCACGAGCTGAGGGTCTGGGAAACAACGTGGCCCAGTTTAATGGAAGTGTCACGGAGCAGTTGGGATTGCTGGAGAGGCACAGGGAGGTACAGCAAGCACAGACCAAGCTTCCTTAGAGCTCAGCTGCTGGTGGAATCATTTAATCCCAGGATTACTTTTGCTCAGAGCTGTTGGGAATGACGGAAAAGCCAATCACTGACTCCTCCTAAGCCAGCCAGCTTCCCACCAATTCATCCAACCTCAACACGAGTCAGTGACCAGAAACTTCTCCAGCAGAGTTCCAGGCAGTATTGCAGAAAGCTGCTCCTCCTCCATGCCTTGTGCTCACCGAGAAAGAGAATTTGGCTCTGCATCCTGATCTACATCCTCCCCTCTTTACCCTCAGCAGCTGAGCAGGAGCCACCCCCTGACCCAGGGTGTTAATAAATGTCCCCCTCAGCAGCCAGCAGGTCCTGGGGCAGGTGCAGATGTCAGGCACGGAGCCCAGCTCGCCCTGCCCAGGAGAGGCCATGCCTGTCCCCACCGTGCAGCCTGACCCCTCCTGCCCTGATTCCTGGGACTACACTTGTCCTGGAGCAGGATGAGCACCCAGGCTGGTGCCCTGCCCTGGTGGCATCTCCGTGATTCCCGAACGAGCTGTGAAATATCGTGTGTGCGCTTCCCGTGGATAATTAAAGGCGACACAGATGGCGGCGCCCGCGATGCTTCCCGTAAGTCACAGCACGTAACAGAAAATGAAGTGATAGTTTGAGGTGGTGGCACATGTAGCTTCAGGTGTTTGTTTAATATTCAGTGTTCATGCTCAGTGGGAGCTGGGATGTGAGCTTTCAAATGTTACTCCATGGCTGTGCACCACTGCACATTTTTTTTCCTTGTTTTTCCTTTTTCAGGGCCTGACAGATGGTGATGTTTAGATTAAAAGTAATTTCTTTATTAAGCCAACACCCGTGTTGTCAGTGATTTTTTTAACAGGAGCTTCATTTGTTGAAACAGCACTCTTGTGCAGCTAGTGTCTGTAAAGGATGGCTTTAGAAAGACACCAAAGAGAAGTTTGGTGTCTGAAGAGCAAGCGGTGATAGTCACAGCCTGGGGCTGGCAGTGTCTTTGGTGTTGTGAGTGAGACCTCAAGGGCACCACAAAGCCTTCCCCTCCAAAGTGCTCTTATTTTTGCATTCCTAAATGAGGAAAATGATCCTGAAAATAGCAGTGGACAGACTAAAAATGGCCTGTTTTTCCTGTACAGTTTTCCAGCCAGGTGTTCCACTGTACTGACCATGGATGTATTGTACGGGATGGGTGCTGGGGGCAGCCTATGCAGGGAGGAAAGAAGAGCCAGACCACTCAAATATCCAACTTCCATCTAAGAACTGGACCAACTTCTGACCTGTGGGCCTCCCAAGGAGGAACTTGACCTTAAGTCATGTCCCTCATCAAACAGGGGGCCCTGGAGGGGTTGTGGTGGGCAGGGGATGGGGAATCAGAGATAGGAATGGAGGTTTGCTGGTTAGAGTGCAATCCAAAGCCTGTGGAGCCTCTGTGGAGCCATGGATACGATCCTGAGGGTCACTTCTGCTGCTGGTTGGTTCCCTGCATTCCCATGTTCGTAGCTAATAGTTCTCAGGTGGTTTCTGGAGGAAATCAAAATTCCCTGCAGGTCCTATGGGCAGTGGCTGTGGCACAGGGCTGCCTTTGGGTTTCTGTACAAGGGAGATGGATACTGGGACCATTTTTAACACCAGACCCATTTCATGGGCTAAAGCCATAGTAACTAGCTAGTTAGCTTGAAGTTTTCCACTCAGCACTGTGCTGTAACATGGTCTTCTTGGGAATAAAAATGTCAGTCAAAGAAAACCAAATTTTAATTCTGCCATCGAAAGCCTTTTTTTTTTTTTTTTTCTTCTAAGTTCCTATGGGAAGGTAGATAAACCTTCAAAAAATGAAAATGCACTCTCACTAAAATTATTCTGCTTTTGGGGTCACATTTTAATCAAAACCGTACCTGCCTACAGGAAAAAAAAAAAAAGTAAAACTGATTGAATTTAATAACTAAAGGAACATAAACTGTCTGCTTTGAAATGTATAATCTCATATGACATTTATTTCATAATATGATCAAATCATATATGTTGTTATGGGGACAGTCTTTATTAAAAATGCCATTTATTTTAACAAGTGCAATAAAAAGAAACCCATATTTTTTATTGTGGTAGAGGAGAAAATTGCTATTAGTCTGCTTTCAGCTAAATGAAAACATCTTTCAAGATTTGTTCAAAAATATTTAAATAAAGTGCTGTGGAATTTATTCATTTGCTGCCTTCCAGCATGAATTAAATTATCTTAAATACAATAAATGATATAGAAGAATTTGTTTTGGTTAGGGATATCCTTTGCTGATGAAGAATGAGATCATTTAAATATAACATTTTAATATAGAGCTGTAATTATGTCATTGAAAGCCCAGTTTGATCTTAGTGAAGCACAGAGTGAGCTCTGCAGCTGCAGCCAGAGCTTCGAAAGGCACGAGAGGGGAGCTGCTGGGACATGTTCCCATTAAAAAGGGGCTCTCTACCCTTCCTGCTGATCCCTTCTAGCTCATGTCATTTGACCATTATTAACCTAAAGCACCCACAACAGCAAAATGTTTCCCTCCCCACTGAGGATTCCCTGGAAGTATATGTTCGTGTTTTGTTTGCTTGTGTGTGTTTTTTGGTTTTTTTTTAGCTTGGTTTGGCTTTTTTAAACTTGTTTTGTGGCTGCTTTATCCACTGTGGTGTTTATGCTGTCCCAAAAGCAATACAGCTCAGCTTGGCTTTCCACTGACTTCCTGGGATTTCTCTAGCAGTGTCCTGTGAGGTTTGCTCTGACAGTCCCTGCAGCCTCCTGGACATGGACTGACTTGATTCTTGGCAAAGAAATTAATTGTGGGTGGCATTAGAGAACACTACAGCCAAGCTTCCTTCTGAAGTACCTGAGAAAATGCTGAACTGTAGTTTGGGTCTGAAAGTCAATGAATACTTAATGCAATTCCGTGGCAGCTAGTGATGTTTAGGTCAGCAGTGTTCAACCACACAAAATCGTGACTCTCTCATCTGAAAATCCAGAGGTTTAAGGATCAGTCTTAGCTAAGTATAGCTCCCAGTGTTGTTTACTCCATACCTGACTAGCATCTATCTGTTATAGGTGGAGAACTAGGTCTGGATATGATAAACAAATTGGTGGTTACCTCCATACCAGAGCTTTTCCTGTTTCCCATAAGCAAATAAGATTATTAGTCATCAAAGGGGCTGCATTTGCCATATTTTATCTCTATAAGTCTGTTTCAAGAAATAAAAAGCATGGTAGAAACACTCTTTGAAAGTATAAAAGCACCAGCAATACAGAGTGATGCCCTGGATTGGAAGTGTTTTCAAGTGAATCATGGCTGTGGAACTGGTTTACCTAAACTAATTTGAAATGAGCAGAGTGACAGGCCCAGCACATTAAGTGATGAAGGATTGCTCGGTGACGCCGTTCGAGGCACAGGGTTGGATGCTGCGCAATCATTTCCTTCTAAATTGGTTGTAGTCCCCTTTCAAATTGTCAGAGTAGTTTTCTTCTGCTTCGTTGCACTTGAGAAGCAGGTGGACAGCAAGCTGCTCGGGCTTGTTTGATCCACATGCTGCTGTTCAATGGAGAGAGCAAATCAAACTGGAAGGGATTTCTGGTGTGGCTGTTCCGTGGCTGGATTAACAACGGGGAGCTGCTGCAACACGAGCAGGAGGACATCTCTAATTCTGTCTTTCCTAGGGCATATTAAGGGAGACAGTGATAAATTTAGCTCCACAGTGCCAAGAATGGCAAGTGTCAGTGTGACGCTTGAATGCAAAATGTATAAAGTCAGCCATCTCTGCATGAAACATCAATTTATTGGTATTGGAGCACAGAGTGGTCTAGTTCTTGAAGTACAGGAGATTTCATTTGATCTAGCTCCCAGATCACTTTGGGAGTTTCCACAGGCCTGCTTTCCCATCAGCCATCCCTCAGGTTCCCCCACTTGAGAAAGGGGAGGAAAGAACAACTCGGCAAGGCTGTATGGCACAATTCACAGAAATCGGCAAAATATTTTTGGTTTCTTGAATGCAGAATGAGGGGCAGACATCACTTTTGTCAAGGTGTTCCTGTGCTCTCTTGCTGCACTGGGCAATAACACAAAAGATGCCAACGTGTCCTCTGTGTTTGTTTCCTACAGAGGTTCCTTTGCAAGGATGAGCGCTGGCTGATTTGAAAATTCACCTGAGGTTTAGGCCACAAAATGAGAATGGGAAGAGAACATCTCTTGTCAAATGTATTTGTGTTCCCTCATAATGAGAAATCAGCATCCTGCAAAATGAATTTGCAGAGAAATTCCTTGGAGCTGTTCCCTACCTTGATCCTAGTGAAAGCTTAGCCTGATTTAAGGAAAGGGCACCCAGGCAGTAATTTGAATAGCACCTCTGCAAAGCTTCTTTCATCACTGAGTCTTACAGAGCGCCCCAAAGTTATGACACGAGCTGTACAAAGCGTCCAGGCACATCACGTGTGGTCACACGGAGTGAGTGGTGATATCTTTGAGGCTTTTCACTCGTCACTCGTCTGGGTGACAGCCTCGGTGGAGAGTAAACTCTCCCTGCCTTCGAAGGATCCTTACAGAAGCCATGGCTCCTGATGCAGCCAGATTCTAGAAAAGATGTGCACATCAGTGATTGACCTCTTTATCTCCTTTTGATGTGCAGCCACTTGGCACAAAATGCTTCTTGAGCATTTCTGTCCTTCGTGACACCAGCAGACTGGGTTACTTTACATGCCTATACATAATATTTGGAGTTTTTTTTTGCAGTGCCAGCTTAGGAAGCCTTCCACTGCTCTGCAGCACCAGGATTTTCTTATGCTCTTTCCCTGCTAGCGGCCTTCTCTGATGAGGCTTCCTTTCTCTCATATTTTATACAAATATGAAATGTGGGAGAGAAACAAAATGACACATAATTCTTGACACAGAATAAAATAGGGCTGGATTTTTCTTTAAAATCCCTCTACCCACAGATCCTGTGAATTGCAATGGCACAAAATTGTTAAATTGCTTTACATTAGGGAAAACTCAGTTCATAAAAAATTGCTAACAATTTATTTTTGTACTACATGGTTGACATCCTTCTCTCTCTCTCTTTCTCTCTCTCTTTTTTCTCTTCTCCTCTCACTCTCTCCACTGGTATTTTTTTTTCTCTGCATGTCTGCTGAGATTCCAAGAAAAACCCAAGTGTGTCATACAACATTGCTTTCTGATTTGCAAGTTAAATAGTTTACATAGGCAAAAATGTGGAGCAATTGGAATATTCCCTACCCAAACACTTAAGGACTCAAACTGCACATTTTAGCCTGGCAGGCCTCCACTGATATTTTTAGCTAGAAAAAAAAACCAACATTCTGAAGTAACAAGGAAAGACAGATCAGATCTAGGAAAGAGAAAAAGAACAAGTTAAAGCACTATTGGACATGTTTTGTGAATGTTGCAGTTTTGGTGTTAGCTTACACCTTGCCCTGTGTGTTCAGGAGTGCAGCACATGTAGTCTCTGAAAGTTGAGGCCCTTCAGAAATGTCTGTTCCCAAGATGGGGTTAGCCTTCTTGCTGATTGATTTAGTCTTTTGGAAACAGGCAAACCATCAGGAGCTTTCTGCTCAGAGAGATTAGCATTCATAGCCTGCTGTTTTTTAATTAAAAAAGCCATTTAAATACAAGGGTTGGGGTTTCTGCCAGCAACCATTAAAAATACTTGTTTTGTAATTATCCCCCAACCCCTTTTTCTATTTAATTCTTTTTTTTTTCCTTTTTGTTTCTCTGAAGTCCTTGATGGATTCTCCCTGTTCCATCTACCTGCTCTTGTGGCACTGCACCTCCCACCAAGGTTAGCAGCTGCCTGCAAATCTCCTGGCAGCCCTGCTGCACGCAGCTGGCAGGAGGTGTGGGAAGGATGTGTTCAGCATCCCTTTTCCAGGGACTGAGTTCATCCTCTCAGAGGATTTGGGGCACAAGCCCAGCTTTGTCAGCACTGCAGGACCTTGGTGGCACCTGAGGTGGGAACACGGCTCTGATGGCACACACACACAGCAGAGGGACCTGCTGGGGAGGGACACAGCCTGGGCAGAAACTTAAATAGGTCTTAGCTCATCTGCCAGGTGGCAAACATGGTTTAGCTGTGCTGTGTGTCCCTCTGCTTGTCTCTTGTGTGGAGACTGGAGCGTGGGAGTTGTCCAGACCTCACCCTGGTGGTCTGCTCATGGTGGCTCTCAAAGGTTGGAGCTGATGATCTTGGAGGTCTTTCCCAAACTTAATGATTCTCTGTAGGGTTTGGCTGAATATTCTGTGTCAGCAGCTTCCACAACCTCCTTGGGTTCCCCCAGGTATTCTGCATCTGGTAGATTTGTAGCTGCAGATACATAATATATATCTATTCATGCATGTGTATGCTCACTAAAAATGTGGTGACAAACTGAGTCATGGCTGCCCTTTTTTTGCCTCTGAGGAGTTTACAGCTAATGATTTTTGTGTTCTTAAATCTTCTTGGACTACGGCCTTGGGCTGGTGCAGAAGCCCTGACACACATTATGGGCATTATAATTCAGCAGCATTGTTTGCACACAAAACCTTGAATATTTTTACTGCTTTGGAGCACTTTGTGAAGCCATATAATTTGATGGGGGGAAGAGACAATTCCTGTTTTGGCATCTGACAGGTGACTGTCAAGTTTTCAGTTCATTTAATGTAAGAGTCTCACTTGTGATGTTTCAGTCCATCCTGATCCTGTTTTGTCCCTTCTGCTCCCTCAGCCCATTGCCATCCTCAGCTCCATCTCCTCCCCCTGCATCTGCAGCCTCCTTAGAGGGTGTTTTATTATCCCATACACGTCCTTCAAACTGCTCAAACCATGGAGGCAAGATTGTGTGTGGCTGGCTTGCCTTGGTGCTGCAAAATGGGAAGGGAAAGTTCAGGTTTGGTCACCCCTGATATAAACAAAATCTCCTCTTGGCTCCTGCCTTGGTCTCCTGGCTGGTGCCTTCTGTTTTTTGCTGCCTTTTCATTGCCTTTTCCTTCTCCCCAGCTGCAGTCCTCTGGTTCAGTGTTACTGGTTTGAAAATTGCATGTGATGATAGTGCTTTTGACAAAATATTCTGCAGTTAGGAACAATTCCTGGGGGCAGCCTGCTGGTATTAGGTTGAAGGCCTAACTTCCTCCAGGAAATATTTAACACCAGAATGATCTCGATTTCATAAAACATCCCACCGTGGTCCTTTGAATCACAAGAAATTTTTCCCCCAAGGAATTCAGACAGTTGTATTCTGCACAAATTGATAGCCAAATAAAGGACCAGCCCCTCATCTGCTTCTAAATGCATACTTCTAGATTTTCCCTTAATTTCTGACAGCAGTTTTCCGTTGTATTCTCCAGATAAAAACGATCCACGTGCTATTTTACAAATATGCAAATACCACTCTGATCTGACTTACAGACTGCACAAAAGCTTAGTAAAAATTGTTGGAGAAATATTAAGGCTCTCAGATGTCTCTATTCAAATCAGTGCTTAAAATTATCTTCAATTTGTGGTGGAAATGCAGTAAGTCTAGAGCAGAACACTTTTGAAATCCCACTTGAGGTGATTATGTAAGTTATCTGTGATCCAGTGTAAAGGCCATGGAGTTGTTTTCATTCCAGGGGGGCTTTTTTTGAACCAGGATTTCCTCTGCCCTGGTAGGGCCAGTGATAACAAACACCACCTTGCACTTGCAACATAAATACCAGGAAAAGAACTTGTTAAAAAAAGCCCCAAACATTGATTTTTCTTGCTTGCATTTTCATTTTCTTTGACAGACACTGAGTGAATGAGTGCAAACTCTCATCCTGAGGGCTGTGCAGGCATTAGAACAGTGTCAGGGAGGACCAAGCAAGGCAGGTGGCATTTTCTGGGTGTGGTGCCAGGCTGGCAGCAGTGTGAGCACCCAGCTCTGTCCACAGGGACTTCTGGCAGTGGTCACAGGACAAGATGCAGGGCAGGGGAAGGGCTTCACCTCAGTCTCACACCAAGAGTGTTCACAGAAACATTTCTATGACTGAGGCTGAGAGCCAGCAGAGCTGCCAGTCCTCTCGGTCATTTGGGACCCTCTAGGTCCTGTGAAGGTTTCCCTCAAAGAGATCTTCCCACAGCATTCTCCAGCTCTCTCTGAAAAGCCAAGCACAGCAGCAAACTCTTCTTCCTCTCTTCATTTCCTGCTGCCTCCATGCAGACCCACATCAGCCCATGCCACCACATCAGCAGTGACAGTCTGGGCTTGGCTGGTGCCACCAAACTGGGACTCCAGCAGTGTCCTGGGCTCTGCTGCCACCCACGGGGAGTGGCCATTCCCACATTAACCCAAAAAGGGTCCTGCAAAATGGGATATAACCACGTACAGCACTTGCTTCTTCAATACCCAGCAAGCAGAATTTCTGACTCATTCCCTGTGCCAGGCCAGGCTTTCTTATGCCAAAGAGACAAAGAGCAAAAGTTTACCCCTGTCCTAGTAGAGATTACTCCTGTTCTTGGTGTTATTGCAACAAGGAACAAGATCTGCATTCGGACAGCAAAGGCCAGAAATAACCAGACCATGAAGTGGAGATTTTGACTCATGATTCAGAGTTTACAGAGGTAGCTGTGCCTGCCCAGATCACACCTGTTAAAAGCAGCTGGAATGGGTCTTAAGGTTCTTTATTCTTAGTACTATTTTGCTGTCAGGAAACAGCCATGAAAAGTCAATAGCAAAGCATGTGTCTGATCTCATCTCCTTTCAGAGCTGATTCTTAGATAGGATGAAGGCTTTTTGCTGCTCTTGGTTACTAGATAAGCTCACATGCTGAGAGCTCTAGGTGGATCTGAAGGATCAAACCCTGTTTATAATTCATCTGTGCTCAAGGTGAGGCTATGTGATAGAATTTCCATTTTTATAAGTTTGCTTTCTTTGAAAAAAAAAAAAAAAGAAAGAAAAGAAGAAATGAAAATACACCAAAGAGATTTGTTCAAAGAGCCCCACCTTAGGAAATGGCAGAATGAAGTTGGTTTTGGTCTCTTTTCTGAACTCTGGCAGGATGGTGTTAATAACCTTCTTTTAATGTAGATTTTGAGCGTGCAATACATGCAGAGAGGGGAGTGTACTGTGTTTAACATGTCTGTAAATGCCAGATCTTACAAAGCACAAAAGTCAGACTTACATGGGCTGACAGTGGCTAAAATCCTCTTCTTTCTTTGTGTCAGTTATATTTTGAGTTCAGGGGGTTTGTACAGAATTTCAGATGTTGGTTGAAGATGCTCATTGCAGGGGGCTGGACCAGATGACCTTAAAGGTCCCTTCCAACCCAAACTAGTCTATGATCCTATGATTCCGTGTTTAGAGAAGTGCTTTGTTAATTTTGTCACACAAAAGGCAAAGTTGATCATTATATGAAAAGTTCCATTTGAAGGGGACCTCTGGCTAGACCAAGAGAAGGAGCAGTTTGGGAGGTGTTGCCAATGTTTCCTCTCTTAGTCTGGGGTACCCCAGACCCAAAAAACATTGTGGATTTCCATTTAGGCCTGGAGAAATCCCCCATGGCCTATCAGGAATGAGAGCTGCTGCAGCTTCATGTTTTACTCTGAAGAGCAGAAAAATAGTTTTCTAAAGAAGCTCGTGAAAAATAATGCACTGGTGCCAGATTTTAGCACCTTGTGGAAGATCCTGTCACCACCCAAGTGATTTTCCTGTACAACAAAAGTCTGGGGAAAGCTGCCAGCTCCTGTTATACTGAGCAATGTAATATGTGCACTTTTTTTTTTCTCGCTGCAAACATTTTTGTGTAATGAGAGATGCCGATCTGTCTGAAAGCCATTGACGGGTTCTGTGCCGTCTCATGGGAAGAGGGAAGCGGTATTTTAAGTGATAGAGTCATATAATATCTTTGTTTAAAAACATAAAAATCTAACTGCCTTAACATTCCACCACAGAATTCCGCAGGACATGTGAAACGCGGCACGCTGCAGCACTTATTCTGTGAAGGATTCCCTTGTCACTGTCAAAATTGTTTTAGAAGTCTAAATTAATGCATAGCACTGCATTTATTAAAATATGAAATAATCATAAATTTTTCATTCTTTGTACACTTAAGCTAATTTTCACATAAATGAAGCACTTGGCAGTTGAAATTCCACATATGGCTGACAGTGATGTTTGATGTCAGAACAATGCCCTGAGCTCCATGCAAATTAAACATATTTTAATTATTCGGGATCTCCATTCTTCTTTTCCAGTGTGTCTAAGCAGAATATTAAAATGAATTTTAAGTGTAATGTACTGTCAGCAGCTGACTCCATCAGCCAGGGTGAATCCTCCTGCCTCTTCTGCTGCTGAAAGGGAAGTGACCCAAAGCGAAAAGCAGAAAGAGCACAAGAGAAAGTAAAACTTTTCTTAAGCTTCAGACACTGTCTGGCTTAAGGGGAACAGGCTGAGACTCCCCCTGCAGCAGTGACCTTTGTGGCCACAGGACAGAGCAGAGGAGGCTCTGCAGGGCAGGGAGCTGAGCCAGAGGCAAATGTTGCTTTTGGAGCGGGAACTCTGGAATGGGAACTCGAGCTCTCACTGTTTCACTGGGTTTCAGTGCCCTGGGACAAAACCACTGGGTTTCCATGACAGTGGTGATGTCATTGCTTGGGCAATTCCATGGTTGGCAGTAATTGCAATCCTGGCACGCTGGGAAAGGGGCTGGGGTGATCTGGAGCTGTGCATTTTTCTCACTGTTTTACAAAGATATTTAAGAGAGAAAGATCTGGGCATCCCTGAGTTTCAGTTTCTTTTTTAGCACTGTTGTGTTGTGTGATCAGCATCTTTATGCCAAATGTTTTTACAGCTATCTAAAGGCAGATAACTGGACCTCAGATTTCATGGGTGTGTTTAGGTGTCTTTTGTTTCCCTCAAGAAAATGAAAGGAATTCAATCATCTTAAAGATGCCCCTTTCCATGTCAGTTTAAAAATGTTTGCACATTAACTGGGAAAAAAAAGAAATAAAGAAAAAACAAATTCAGCCTGGTATCTCTAGGGCATGGTTGGAAAGGTATCCCAGCCCTTCTCTCCCCTTGAAACTGAGGGGTGTTGGCCTGAGCTCCCGGTTAAATATCAGATTTCTAAGTAACAGAGGCACTTTTAGCAGACAAAAATAAACAAAGCCTACTAGGCTCCAGTTTAGGCAAATGAAAAGTTTTTCTTGACTTTGGCTAAGTGCTGCCACACAACCTGGAGTGGAGAGACTTTCTGAAAAGTGGGATCATGCATACCCCAGGGTCTTGTGCAGATGATTTGAGTCAACTCTCTGTATCATCTGAAGTCCTAAGACAGTACAAGCAATAGTTAATTCTTTATCACATCTGTTGTCATAGGATTGCTTTTAAAATTGACTATTGTTTAGGATCATGGCTTTGCTAGTCTGCTTTGAATTTATTTGCACTTTTAGTAGCACTTGTGGTTATTTTTAGACGTAAGTACATTGATCTTAAGAAGCTGAAAGCAAATAAACATGTAGTAAGTGAGGAATTATGGACTTTTATTTTCAATTCTTCAAAAAAGGAAAAAAAATTAGTTTGAAAAAGAAAAAAAATCACTCCCAGTGGAAATTAAAAAGGATGTTCCAAAATACCAAGGATGTTTTGCTGAATTCCAGAAGCCATTGATTCTGTCCTGTATTTATTTAATAAAGTGGATGACTTGAAAAATTAATCAGGCTTCTACTTTCCTTAGGATTACTTTCCTTTCTGCATAAAAGAAAGACCCTTTTGCTAACTATAACCTGTGTAGAACTCTACTGTCGTGTTCAGATGCTTTGTTTTTCTGAAGGTGGGAGGATCCCATGGTCACGATCACAGGCATTTGACTCAGTTCTTGTTCTTGAAACAAAGCCTTGAATCTCACTTCTTGCTTCTGGGTGGTTGGTTTTGATTTTTTATTTTTTTTTTAATCATCTGTCCTCTGGGAAAATTTAAATCTCTGACCCCCTCTGGCTGCTGTACAAAAGAGCTCCTTGACTCCTTGGCTTCCTCCCCTCCACTGCAGAGATGAAGGGTGAAGTTCTGAGAAGGTTGGGGCAGGAAAACCAAGACAGGTTTTTGGCCCATGGGAAGAGGAGATGAGAGTGCAGGCATGGAACCAGTAAACCTTAACGGCTCAAGACTCAAAAAGTAGCTAATAAGCTTCTAGATTAAATGGGGGAGACACTTCATGCAGTTTTTCAATCATCTTATTTTCTGTGGAAAGGCTTTGGGTTTTGAAATGTGGATGTAAACACTCCAGTAAGTTCTGGCTCCCTAAACCTTGCTCCCGAGGGTTTCATGTGGAGGATCAGCTATTAAAAATGTACTGGGGCACTGTTAAAGATGAAAAGTAAAAAATTCTGACACTTTAAAAGTATTTTTTTCTTCTCTTAGCCTGTTTCAGCTTGAGGAGTGGAAGCTTCAGTGCACTTATTAGCTTCCCAGTTAATGAGATCTTGAAACAAGGGTGTTTTGCTTTGCTTTCCCCTGGCTCATCACCACCGCCTTCTCTTTGGAGAGTGGCCACAGAGTGAAGATGAGGAAAGAAGAGTGCAAGACTCATTTATGTGCCTGTTGGTTGTGAGCAGATAGATACTGAAATGGCTTTTTTTTTTCAGCTCAGTCCTTCCCCTGTGTGTGTTCCAAGCTTTGCTTTTTTGGCACCTTCAGACGTGATGGGTAGTGTGCTGTTCACAGGCAAAACGTGCTTGCAAACTTTTGTCAAGCACCTCCAAATGCAGATATAAAACTTCCAGGGATTGTTTTAAGAACCTCTTCCACTTTCTCTATTCATGTTCCTACAATAAGGCAGAGCTAGGAAATAATGTTGACCATCAGATCAGGTTCCAGAAGGAAGTTTGCAGTTAAATAATGTTGACAAGTCCCACCATAGGACATGAAAACTACGGCTAAAGGAGAACACTTGTTTCTCCTTGTGGGGTTTTCAATAGGTGATGAGACCAGACTAGAAGGCATGGGAAAAACAGGCCTCTGTTTTGGAAGGAAGGTGAGAGGTAAAGGCATTCAGACAGAGAAACTGGTCTTGCTTAAACTGTCAAAAGATAGAAATAATTCAGGATACCTGAGCATTGCACAGAGCTGCAGAAATACTGCAGAGTAGCCCTCTCTTCTCAGTAGGGTATTTCATAAATTCTCATTTATAAAGTGAACTGTTCCTCAACTAGCCATCAGCTCCTTAGATTTAGGTGTGGATTAGCTTAGTTTGTGTGTGTGTGCATGTGCATTCTTCTTTTTCAAGCTGCTGAGTGTGAATCTGGTTTCAGAGACAAGCTGATCCAAGGTGGGAAAACAGAGACAGAGGTGGCAGAAAGGCAACCAAAGAACTGAGTTTGTCTAAGTTTTAGGAGAAGTTACAGACATGGGCTGAGTTTGGCTACAGTGTTAGCCCTGGGTGGACATAAATGCAGAACTCTGAAGGAGAGGGAGGTGACTTGGTCTATTTGTAGATGAAAGAGCAAAGTGGAGCCAAGCAGAGCATCTGCACAGAGCAGCAGAACCCATGGAAATAGAACTCCTCCATCCATCTCCTCTGAAAAAAGCCCTGCTAAACCTGGCACTTGCTGAGGTCATGAGGCAGAGCCCCCTTGGGCTGTTGCCACAGGGCTGATGGACCTGTACCCTGTCAGCAGCCTGGGAAACCCAGAGAGAAGAGATGTCCCTCCCTTTTCCACACTCTCCTTATGGCTTCCAAAGCAGGTGTTTCAGCAAATAAACAAGCCTTTTGCTGTGCCTAAAGGTTAACGAGGTTAGTGCTGGGAAACAATGAAGAGCAAATTGGTTCTGCACTGACTTGTGAGGGTTTAACAAGCTGCTGAGTGGGGGCAGCAGGGGACAGGTCGGGGATGTTACTGAAGAGGTTGTGCCAGTCTAATGAATTGGTGCTCACAGCAGATATTGTTGGGGATGTGGCATCTAAAGATGGATGGGATTGCATCCCTGGGCTTATCCAGGTTTGAGCTGTGTTCCTCCTCTTGCTGCTGCTGCTGCACATCACTAATCATTCCATTAAAGTTCAGGAAATTAAAGTTCCTGAAATTAAAGAAAGGCCTGTAAATGTGGCAGGATAACTCATAGTCCCCCTTAGCTCCTCAAGTAAGAACTACCCAAGTGATTTGGAGAATGCTGGAGGGGAGATTTCAAGCGTTGAGGGGGGAATTCCTCTTTTTCTGTTGGTTTTCTTACACCTAGGAGGGGTGAGAAGGAGTAACAGGGAGGTCAGGGTATGTAGGAATAGCACACACAAGTTTTTATAGCATATTCTCATCAGCTGAAATGTGCTCCCCTGTACTGACTGGTTGAAAAGCTGTGTGAAAAAGAACCTTTAACTGTTCCTTCCTGAACATTTACACAGGAAGGGAGGGATTTTTTCTTACCTAGGAGAAAAAAAGAAAACAGAATAGAAAAAAAAAAAAAAAGGAAGCACCAGGAACCAAAAGGACCATTTATCATCTTTAAAATGTATATTTTCATTTTTACAAAACTGATTAAAGCACTTTTGTTGCCTTAACAGGGAAACAAGCAAGGTCCTGGATGTTGCATTCTTGGGAGTAGGCAGTGGCAGTGGCAGGGTCTGCTGCAGTGACAAAAAAGGCAAAAGGCCTTCAAAAAAGGCAAAAGGCATGTCTTTTGGTTTTCTCAAACCCACCACTGTTTGGCTGTTTTGCTAAAATAAGTGGAATTCCTCCTTTGGTGGGCTTCTGATTGCTGCTCAATAGGATTAAATTAGAACTGGGATTCTTCTAAGAAAAGGCCTGGAATCAATTTCAGTATTGACACTATTCCAGAAAAGAGAGAGAGCCAGCATGAATTCAGTGAGCCTCAAATAATGCCCAGTGCCTTTCACTGCTAAATGTTGTTCTGAAAAATAAAAAAAGCCTTTTCCTTGTCTAGGTCTTTAATTAATCTTTCTTCTCGTAGTCTTCTATCATCTCCAGAACAGTTAAATGTATTGCATGACTGACTCACCCTGTCCTGTGTATCTGGATTAAGAGTTTGGCATATGCAGACAATATTTGCAAATATGGGGTCTGGAGGGCTGAGCCAGGTAAGGCAAGTCAACTGTCTAAAAATGCTTGTGAGTGCTTTGTCAAACTTTCAAAGGCTCTAACATGGCTGAGTTAATTAGTAGGAATTAGATGACTTGAAGAAACTCCCTTGGTCCCTTGTCTGTATCCTTAGGTCTGTGAGAAGTAATAAATGTTTCAAGATCTGGACCAAAAGGTCTGTGGAAGTCTAAAGAAAATACCCATTGACTTCTGTGTCTTGGACCAGCCTTAGATAACTGGAAGAGGAGCTGGGAAGCACATGTGTGCTGGAAAGGATGTGCTGTAGTCCCTGTACATCCATCATCTGGGTTAATGAATATTGAACCAGAATATAGGTCAAAACCAGAACTTGAATCCATCATATGGAAGTGAAAACTTTAATGTTTGGTGTACAAGGCTGAGTTGGCTGAGAGAGGAGATTAAATGGGTTGAGAGCATTCCAAGATCTTGTTGTTTCACTGTATTAATACTGAAGTTCCTTGCACCACTCTGGTTTTCTTACCATCACTAATGTTGATGTAGGACAATTTACAGTGCCTTTCAGGATGGCAATTAAAGAAGCCAACAACCACACAGTCAATTAGTGGGGAAACAACAATCAATAGAACATACAATGAGCCCTAACTAGCAGGAAGACAATTAAGACACTGGAGATAAAACAGTGACCAGTGACAAGTGCTAAATCTCTTGCCAGAAGTGCAGGTGAGAGGAATAAATGTGGTCAC
Organism: Pseudopodoces humilis; assembly: GCF_049639895.1. Lineage (NCBI taxonomy): Eukaryota > Metazoa > Chordata > Aves > Passeriformes > Paridae > Pseudopodoces > Pseudopodoces humilis. The sequence continues at coordinate 24,722,470 of NC_142209.1, read as the reverse complement.
TAGGGATATCTTGGTTCTTCCCTCAGCCTTGCTACTGCCACAGCCCATCACCTTTGCCATATCTGTTAAGTCCTAAATTATTTGTGCTGTAGTATAAGTTTTCAGTTCCTTCAGGAACCGAAGTAGCAATGGGAATTTGAGCCTTCAATGGGGATTTCTGCGAGCTCCATTTTGATGTTGTAGGTGCTGCCTGGTCAGCCACAACCTCCTGGTGCCAGTGGTTGTTCTCACCTGCCCCAAGGACCACTCAAAACCATGGAGGAGAACTTCAAAAACCACAGAGCTGGTTTTTCAGGGTGTGAAGCTTTTTGAGCTCTTTGCTTTGGCCCAGTTTATCAGCATCAGTTTTCTGTGAGTTGTATTGTGGAACTTTTAAGGAAGGGCACCGCTGTGAATTCCATTGGGTCTGCAAAGAGCAAGATAAATGCCTTTTGGCTGGCACTGGGCCTCCATGGCCATGGAGAGAAGTGCTGCCTGTTGAGTCTGCACTTATGACCATGCTCATAAGTGTTTGCTGAGACAGGAATCACACAGCAAATTGTGCAAGTATTGCCAAGATGAAAAGATTTAATGTGCTGCGTATCTGCCAAAGGCATCCCAGACCCAGCAGGGGTAGTGATGCTCTGAGGGCTGATCTTTTAACAGCAGTATCCATGTCTGCTTGACTGATCTGCTGTGGTCTTGAAGAGCAATAGATAGGTTTAATGTGCAACAGCATCAGAACTCTGTTTCCTTTCTCTTTGGTGCATTAGTAGTGTCATACATAAGTGTTCCTGAGTTACCCTGCGATGCTGTACGAGTGAAAAGTGCAGAAATTCATGAATAAGTTATAACCTGAACCCTATTAATAGTCCCACTGATGATATGTTATGGCAATCCTCTGGCTTCTCCCCCACCCTCCAGCTTAACTCTTACTCTGCCTGTCAGGAACTGGGCTGTGAAAAGCCTTCCCAACAACGCTGTGAGAGCTGATTGCCCTTCTGTAGATGCTGGTGAGCTGCAGATTACACATGTGAGACTCTTCTTCTTCAAAGGAAAGTACCCCTAGAGGTTGTCAGAGCCACTGGTTTTCATTCAGAGTTGGTGAAGGTGGGATTTTCCAGGGCAGAACCTCCATGTCTCATTGCTGTTACTGCTGAAAGACAGCTGGTGCCAGGTTTGCTTCCTCTCAGCCAGGGTGCTCGTGGTGTTTGCTGAGGTTAATGTTTAAAGCCATTTGGATAAGTGGGAGGTGTCAGGGGGTGTTGGTGGAGCATGGCTGAGACAACTGAGCAGAATATGTCACTTCCACAAAACCATTAATCTTCTGGCTTCAAAATATTTGTTATTAAGGACAAGATAAGTTTGAGAAATGCTACCTGGGCTTATAGAAGTGCTTTCCTTGAGCTTGCAGGGGGGCTTTCCTTCTATGACACCAGTGACATGCACAAGCTATTATTCACTGCTGACTTGAGCTTCTGAGCTGAGCAAGTCTGCCTTTCTCCAGACCATAACAAATACCTCCCCACTCCTACTCCAGCAAGGTCCTTCCTCATTCCCTCTGCAGGCACCAGCTTTACTCCTCCATGTCTGTTCCATCAGCACCATTTATTTCCTCCATTCCATCTCCTAGAGAAAACTCTTGGCACGAGCCAAGAATGAGGCTTTTTAAATGATTGCAAGCTCGATCTTCATATTTACCCACATCAGGGTAATTCCATGGAGCTGGAGTGTAAATTTGTCAGGTGCTACTTTATCTTTGCCAGCCTCAGCCCAAATGCATGGGCAGGCCAGCAGGACTGTGCTTGAGCTGGTTACAGCCATGATGTGATTCAGCAAAATAAGCAGATATTGGTATTACTGGTTTTGAGCTTGAACACCTTTGCAAACTTTCAGGGAAAATATTTTTGAAGACCACTCTCAGAGGTGGGGACTGAAAATTTCCATATAGCACATGCACCTGTGCAACCCAGAAACCTTCAGCAGTGGAAAAAGGATCCTTAATGCCATTACTGAAGAGAACACCTGCACTGAGGTGAGCCTGTGCTGGAACCTGCTGAGAATAACATAGATTTGCAAATAGGCGGCCAGTGAACTGATATATAATAAGAAATTGTTCATGGAAGGGTTTATGAAATTGTGATGATCCCAAACTATGAAAACCCTCTAAAAAAACAGGTTAGAATAACTTTCTAAGTATTTTCTATATGTAACCTCAGACTTCCCAATTGTATGTGTTGTGTGAAAAAAATTGAACTTTGTTCCTTCCTTATTAACATAAAAAAGGATTAATTCTAATTTTATGGGAGAACAAGAGATTGTTCATTACTGATAAAGGTTGCATTAAAGCTCTATCTAGACTTACAGAAGGGAAAGTGGGGAATTTATCCAATAGTTTAAAACACATGCCCCACAGATTTTCCAGCACCATGGAGAAAAGCTTTATAAACCAACTCAGATAGATGGAAGGCTGTGATAGGTCTTCAGCTGAAGGCATTGCTGAGATATTACAGTGATAGTCATGTTAGAAAAGATGATAGATTAGATGCAGCCCCACTGGAGGGGGCATGTGTGCACTGACTGCTGAATGCTCTGTGCACATAGAGATACAGCTCTGGAGCCATCACTTAGCAGCTCTGAAATGTCTGTACAATTTTTTATGCTGTAATTTTGTATTGTTCATAAATATTCATAGGTACTGCTGCTTTTCTTGATCTCATTTCAGTGAAGCAGCACAGTCTGTTGGTTGGGGAGAGAAGCTTGGAGGCAGTCAGAGCTCCAGACTTCTGCCCAAATGCCACTGGATTCCTGGGTGGCTGTAAACCAGGCACTTAACCTCATCATGCTCCAGTTTTCCTATCTGCAGATTAGCTATCACACAAATAAGTGTTCTCCTTGCAGGGGAGTGGGAGGCATTAATTAATGCCTGCAGAATGACTCGAGCCCCTCCACTGAAAGGTGCTCCAGAAGCACAAATGGATTATTGTTATTACGATGCTTATCCATACTGAGCCATATTGAAGTGAAATGCTGGACTTTTATTACCTATCCTGGGGCTGGATCAGCATCAGTGGGGACACATCTCTGCATTTGGGAAGAGGTTCTCCCAATCACTGCATTTTGGGCAGGTCCCAGCTTGTTAAGCCCAGCAAAGGTGGGGATCAGAGCATCAACTGGTTAAAGTGATGGGGGGAAGGGCAGGAAGAGTGGAAGTCCCATGCTTTTGAGGAAAATCGGCATTGAAGTCCTGGGGACATTATGTTAATGGCATTACTCAATTTCTGGAAGCAATGCTGATTAAATATTCATTGACTTTGATTATACTGAAATTAGGACTAAAGCGTGAACTCAAATTGAGTGGAATAATGGCAGTGTAAATAATGCATACTTTCTAAATTGAAAACACCAGCTTGTGCTCTGCTCCCCCTCTCCCCGCCCCCTCGGTTTGTCATTGTGCCATTTGTTTAGGAGACGATTATACTGATGTGTGCATATCCAGCTATCATTTTTACCAGCTGGGAAAAAATGTGAAATTAAAGGTTTTCTACATTGTTTGCTTTTCCCTACTCTTGGAAAACAGAAGTAAATACAGTGCAACAAAGACTAAGCTTGTTTCAGGAGAAGGGGTTAGAGGCTGCTGCTCAGCCTTGGTCCTCTGCAAATCTACAGGATGAGGAACGCTGATGGCAATTGGACCCTTGGAGTAAGAGGCCAGGAAGAAATCTCTGTGGGAGAGGCAGGGCACAAGGGGAATAGAGTTGGTCTGGCTGTAAAGGTGACAGATGGTGACTTGGCTCAGAGCTCAGCTCCACTGGAGACTCCACATGTGACCTGGAGGACAACATCTGTCCTGTCCTAGGTGTGTGCTGGAGCCTAAATCATGACTGCCCATGGAGAGCAGGCTCTGAGGGGCCTCTGGGCAGTGATGACAGACAGTGAGAAGTCTCCTCCCTGCACATCCCACCCAGCTGCTGCCCTTTGCTCTGGCTGAAGCTGGGTTTTGCAGAGCCCCCTGGTTCCTGGTGCAGCGTGTGCTTTGCACTGGGGAACATTCAGTGCTCCCCTGCAAGCAGCTGTGCAAGGTCACCCTCAGGAACTCCTGTCCCTCCTGTCCTCTCTCTAGAGAGGGCTAAGAGCAAAGCCAGGCCTGATCCTCCACTCTCACTGGCCCCAAGGGATCCTTTACTGCTACCCTGAATCCCTCTGGTTTCTGAGGATCCCCTCTGACTCTGGGTCTGCAGTGCTCATGTGGGCCGAACTGCCCTGCTCCAGACGTATTTTCTCACATTTCTGTTACTAAAAATGCATCTTTTCCAGCTTTTAGCAAGGTGGTGTTCCAATGGCATATTTTTAAAAACTCTTTTTGAAATCAGAAGCATATTATTTTTAATACAATGCATGATGCAGAAATTGCAGGGAGGCTCTTTTGGCAGGGTTGCCAATCAGGCGGCTCGCGCGCGGGGGGAACAGGGAACTGCGTGGGTTCCGTGGGCTCGGGACTGCACACTCTGGAAACCAAACCGGTAGTTTTTCAAAGTTCACATGCTGATTGCAAAGAAAAAGCCCATTAAAGAGCAAATCGTTTAAGGCACAGCCTTCCTTCAAGCCCCAGGGATCTTGCTTTCTGTGACAGCGTGATGGAAGGGTTTCTCAGTCACACTCAGCTTTTCCCTGCTCAGCAGGGCTCATTGCTACCTGAGATTTACTCTATTGTGAAGTCCTCACCAGAAAATAGCGGGGGCAGGAGTTCTGTCTAGATCTGCCTTTGCTCCTTGCAGGCTGAGAGGTGCTTGCCCCCAGCCCATCCTGCTCCATGAGAGCAGGCTGAGGGAGCAGGGCTGGCCGCACAAGGAAGATGCTGCTGCAGGGCTCACGAGGCTGCAGCATGACTGAAAACCATTCAAGAATGGTTCTGCTTCCCATCCATGAGTATTTCTGCTCTCCCCTTGGTTTGTGTCACCTTCCCCAGCACCCAAGGCTGTGAAGGTGCTGAGATTGTTGCAGTTCCCAGATAGGCGAATCTGCCTCATTCTTGCTCCTTTCCCAGTGTCTGATTTCCCTTAGGTCTTGGAGAAGATGAGGTTTATCCTTGGTCCATGTTTCTGCTACCTTTGATTTGGATCAAGGCTCTTTCTGTGGCTGTGGAATAACTCCAGTGCTAAGCCATGGCCTTTATGAGCTGTGTGATACAGGCACGTTTCCCAAAATCTCTTCTAGAGCTGATGTTCATGCAGGCATGGGCTGCAGCTCCTGTCTGAGAGCTGAAAGGGTGGCACATCCTCATTCCAGTGGCAGGGATTAGGAGGAGTCTCTTGGATCTCTCTGTCCTCCAGCCACTTGGAGGTCATCACGTGGGGACAGGCAAGGGCCCTTCCCTGCACAATAAATGATCCAGCAGGTTGCTGGATTGGCTTCAGCTGCCTGCTCCTGCTGGGGGAAGGAAGAATGCCCTCAATCTTTTATGGTAAATTTATGCCTGAGGTGATTTACTTAATCCACCTGCAGTGCCATGAAAGGCCAGGCGAGAAGGAACTGCGTGCCCCGCTAAGGCTCATGGACTCCTGCTTTTGTTCCCTCCTAACCTGTGAGGGCTGGTGGGATTTTAGAGTAATTGTAATTGGATTTTATCTTTTGCAGCCCTTTTTTCCAAGGACTTGCTTTTTTCCCCCCTCTCCTCTGACCTCTCACTCACATTTTCATAGCTGCAGATGGGGTAAGTAGTGATAGTTCTGCCTTTGCTTTGGCTTTTTTAATGACCAGAAATTCCCAGTCAGAGGAGGAGACTGTGGGGCATTTTGCACTAGAGATTCTTCTGTTCTGTGAAATATCTTTTATTAAAACTGTTATTCACAAATCAAAGCAAAGTCACCACCTGATTAAAACTTGATAGGATTAATTTCTTTCCAGGCCAAATTAATTTAATGACATAAGCATAAAGATTTGTCTTTTTCCTCCTCAGGAGTCTCTTCTCATTAATTTTACCACCACACCACAACACCATTTCATAGAAATATCTGGATTTGCAGAAAGTTAGCAAACTGCTTTTTGGTATGCAGAATGATAAACTAATGGGGAGGAATTTGGACAGATGTTTAGCAGAGATTTGTGTTTCAGGCTGAATGGTTGTGCAGTGGCCATGGTTTTCAGTTTTCTGTAAAGGGCAGAATTTTATCCATAGCCTCAAGAGTGTCTTAAGCTAATTTGAATTTTTTTTAATGAAATATTGAAAATGAGGTCATCCCACCAGAATAGCTGGGCAGGCTCAATGTTGCCATTTAGCAATAATTATCCAACTTGTCTGTTAAAGTATATTGGGGAAAATCTCCAAGAATTACTTGATCTTAGGAAAATGTGATACATTTTAGACAGATGTGGGAGGATTTTTAGCTGAGAAGATGGGAAATATGTGCTTCCACCAGAGCACAGTCTACTTGAGGAACTCATGGCCATGCTTTGAAATGGGCTGGGTAGATGGCAGATGTCTGTCTCTGAAGTCTTGGCTGTTCCTAAATTTTCTCCTGATTCCAGTTAGCACCTCTGGGATGCCTTACATGGGGACAGGTGAACAGTCACTGCAAAACAACCTAAAGTTCATGGTATTTCCCAGTGCCATGAACTCCTCTGAGGCATTTGGTCAGGTTTATGGCTAAACACAGCTTTCCTGGATGGATGTGTTGATATCAGTGTTTTCTCTCCCCACTGGAGCTTGCTACCAAACTGGGAAGTCACAACATTCATTACCTGTAATGTCCTGGATCAAGTCTGTGCTCTGAACCAATGTCCTGGGAGCCCAATTGCAAATTGCTGGATCACAGGATATCAAAGCACTTGGATGATTGTTTCCAGAAAAGTTTAGAGTCTGTTTCTTCCCTTTTCTTTTCAAAAAAATCTCTTTGCAGCCTGGCACAGTGCACACGTACTTAATAATCTATGCTTGTCTCTATGTAAATAATTAATCAGAAAAGGAAAATAATATAAATCCTAGCTATCATATTGCTATTAAAATTGCAGAAGCATTAGTGCATCCAATAAGGATTGTTTCTGTAATTAGATAACCTTTCTGGGCTGTTCATACATATGAACATCTGCTTGGAGGCACCATGGAAGGAAGGAGGAAGCTTTGTTTTATTTGGAGATGTGGATTTCCTTGCAGAGGGAAGGAATTAACCCAGCACAGGAGATAATTTATGCCTCTCATTTCCCTGAGAGCTGCCTGAGCATAGTGGTTGAGGTCTGCCTTAGCTAATCCAAGGTCAGGATCAGCAGGATCCATGTCAGCCCTGGCCACACATCCCCGTGTGTCACTCTGGGTGTGGCATCCTCCAGGACTGTGCCTGGTCTGGAATAGCCATTTCCACCGCCTGATGAGGTGAGACAGAGGGGATGAACACTTGAGCTGAACAACTGGGGACCTGCCAAATCTCTTCCCTGTATTTCTGGGGCTTTTGCCTTGATGGCAGAGCTTTCAGTCTGTGAGGAGATGGGTGGAGAGGGAGCACACTGCTGTCACTGGACTCTTGCCTGTGACTTAAACCCAAGTTCTGTTGGGTAAAGATGGGCAAATATTCACTCTGTCCCCACTGTGTCACCTGCATCACCCTGTCAGACCAAAGGTGCCTATTGGCAGCATCTTAACATTGGAAGGACACAAATTCATAACCATGAAGTGTTTTTCTCACCTAAATGATACATTCCTTTTTTTCTGAAATGCTGATAAAACCCCGTCAAGACACCACTGAATTTCTCTAAGAGTGGCATTCCCAGTAATACCAAATAATCAGGTTTTTGCTTGCAGTTTGAAGTCTTAGTGCTCATGACAGACAACCAAGCTTTTGTATCTGGGTACAACTATAAAACAATTCTGCAGATAATTTGTCCTTTTGAAGACTGTGAGAGTTTTTTATGATGTGTTTGCTAGGCAACTTGGGCTCTCCCTGCAGGACATACACGGGCTGTACCTGGCTTTTTCTCCTCTGGGGAGACTGTCATACTCTAGAATATGTATGGGAAGAAATCTGGCTCTGTCACCACCCTCGTTACTGCATATTCTTTTCCATATGGCAAAGCTAACTTATGGTTAGTGGAAATTAGGGGATTTCTATTGCCCAAATCCAGAACTGGATTAGAACGGATGGTGTTGTCCAGGGCAGAGACATATGGACAGATGCTTTAGGAGCATCTTATTTAACACTCATCAGATTTATGCAGTGCAAGAGTAAATTCTACCAACTTGAAAGTACAAAGCTTCTCCACCGATTAATTTAAACTGGATTTTTCCAAGGACCCTGAACAGATTAGGTATCAATCCCATTACATTTTAATGGGAAATGGACACTTCTCATTAATAGGTCTTTTTGAAAATCTATCTCTTAGAGATCAATCAGTGGAATAATTGAAATTGGGCCATATCTTAGTTAACAATTAGTTGAGGTTTGGGGCTTTTTTCCCCAGTATTTAAATCACTCTTAAATGATTTGGAAAAACCCTTTGTGTGTGCCGGCACAGTGGGCGAATTTCACAGTCTCTGTTCTCATTACACATTACTGCTGGACACAATTAAAATCCCAGATAAACTAAACCCCAGCAGGACAATGATTGCAGAATTCTGTGATGCTTTAAAGGATATTTCTAAACCAGCCAAACCCCCTATGCTGGTGGAGAGGATGGTCCATATCTCCACTCTTCCTTCACTGCTGTGTCAAAGTCTGGGAGCTGTAGTTCTGTAGGGCTGCTGGACTGATGTCTTGTGTCCATGCCCAGTCCTTTGCAGGGTTTCATCCATGTGCAGATGAATTTCTGCTGTTGCAAATGAAGACTGAAAAAAATATTTCCTTTCCTGTAGGCAAAAAAAAAAAAAAAACCCAAAAAATATAAGGGGGAAAAAAATCTGCCTATAATAATGTTTCCAGAGTGGCTTCATCTTCCTTTGAAACATGTGATGGATGAAGCTGGTCAATCATCAAGAAGCTAGTTAATGTTATTATACAGGATGAGGACTCCAAATCAAAACTAAATTATCCTGCAGCTGCTCCTGAGTTCTTCAGCAAGTCCTATCACAAGGATGCTCCTCATACAAATGTTTCTATGGGCAACATGTGCTGTTCTGATAGCACTCATTAGCTCTCTGCTCTGCAAGCTCAGAGCTTCTGGCAGTCAGGTTAATGCTGAGTTAGGGAAAATCTCCTTTCCTGCAGGGGCACTGCACTGGGTAGCCTGGCTCATGGGGGGGCAGATTTCCCACTGGTAAATCCCTCCATCTCTGCCACATTAGGAGCAGTTATTTTGTAGGAATATGTGCTAGATATGAACCATTGGAATTATTTAGTCATCCTTTCACATTGGCTGATGAGCTAATTTTCAGCGCAGAAATCCATATATATGTGGGATTTTATTTGCTGTTGGTAAATGTTTCCTCTACATTGATGTTTAAAATAAAATTAATACTAATATTGGATGGAGGTGATAATGATTTAATTGCTCCTTGATTGAATTGTTACGAGAGGAAATGAACTGTGGTGTGTAATGTGTTGAAGTTAAAATAGAGTAGCATGAGTTAATTTTATATTGCTGTCAATTTTGTAACTGTAATGCGCCTTTCCAAATTGCTCTTTTCAATGACTCTTGATTCCTAACCTGAAAAATTTCATTTGTTCATTTCTTGATCTTATGTCTATTGTCTTTTTGCCTTCTGGTGCTACACTTTTCCTCATCTTCCCCAGTCCTAATCCAGAAGTGAATCTTTCTTGGCTGATTATGAGAAGCTGATTCTAAAATCCACATTTAAAATATTCTGAACATTTATAATTCATTTATCTCAAGAGTAAAGGGGGCTGTAAGCAAGAGCTGTTTTGGAAAGCAGGTGCTGCTTTGCCACACCTGTGACTCAGCAGCACGAGTTGCCAGCTCCCGTTTTGCTCTGCCAGTTCACTCCATGAATTAAACGTGTATCTGGAGGCTGTGACAGTAAAGAGGTCTAGGAAGAGGCTAAGGGGGCTGATGAGGGTGTGTGGGGTGTGTTTGCAGTTGGGATATCTGTGTTATCTACACCGTCCTTCCAAGCGTGAAGTTGTAGTTTGTTGAGAGGAAAACTTGAGTCTTGGCGGTGAGGAGCCACCAAGCTGGGACTGCGCCCTGTAACCAGAGCCGCTGCCAGCGAGGAGCTCTGGCTTTGATCCTGGCCCTGGAAGGTCTTCTGGGGGCAGAAAACATCCCTTGTTCAGCGCTGGTGTGTTTGTGCCACCCTGGTTTAAGCGGAGAGCACAGCACATCCTGCAGGAAGGCGCAGGACTCCGGCGCCGCACGGAGCTGTCGCCGCCGTGCTGATGTGTGGACGTGAGCCGGGGTCTTGCTGATGAGCAAATCTGCATTTTCCTAACTCAAATTCCTTGATAAGTCTATTAGCCTTGAACCCCTCTCTCCCACATCCCTCCCCTTTCCCGCTGTACAATGCAGGCAGTCCTTCCTTGTGGCACTGAGAATTATTTTCTTGTTTTAAATCTCAGTTTGAAAATGTCAAAGTTCAGGTTTTGGAGAGAGAAGTCTGGGTGCTAAAAGCAAGAATGTTCTTTTTAATTAGAGTTATGCCCTCGAGCAGTGAGAAACCATTATGTTTTTATTCTTCCTCTGTACTTGTTCCAGAACCTTTTACATGATCAGGCTAAAAGGTAAGTGCAAATGAGTAAGCAGCTAAAGGACTAAAGCAGATTCATAAAAAAAAAAAAAAAAAAAAAAAAGAAAACAACCCAGCCAGAACTGCAAGTCTTGCTAGTTTGTATTTATGAAATGACTGACACTTTAGATTATGCTGTTTCTGGGGACAAGATATTGGAACAGACCATTTCCCTACCAGAACATTGTATTTTGAGGGGTGTGTGGAGCTTAACTCTGCTTGTATGACATTTTTAAACATTACCAGGTACTTGATAAGAGAGGTGGTGTGATGCTTCAGCCAGAGAGGCTGAGGAAGATGCAGCTGTGCTTTTCCAGGGCCTGATACAGCCGTGAGTGCACCGGTGGCTGGGATGTCCCTGTGGGTGTCCAGGGCTTCTCCCTCCCCTGGCAGCTCGACCAGAGAGAGAAATCATTCATTCCTTGTCTCCATTTACTGCTGAGTGGGCTTTAAACCTTAATGATCATAATGAATTTTGGGAATGAGGACATACATTACTGGTGTAGGTTACTGGAATACAAAAGAAAAATGAGGCATTTGGGAGGGGGAGCAATGGATATTGAAAACAAGAAACAAACCAACCCCTAACGTCAGGGGGTTTTTTTCTTTTTTTTTTTTTTTTCCTTTTTTCTTCTGGTGAGTGGGTAAAAAATGTATTTGTGTTTATGGCTTTTGCCACAGGTCCATATCCCCTTTGGCATGTGCCTGACCCAGAGGTATCTCGTGCTTGGAGCTCCTGGGCTGCAGCTGAGGGTGGCAATCCCCACGTGTGATCTCCCGTCCCAGAGCCCAGCTCATGTCACACAGTCGTGTGGTTCCTTCCCAAATTGTCTGTGCTCAGCCTGAGCACCAAGAGCCTGGCTCTGGAGCATTGGTCTAGGAAACTAATGGAGCTTTTCCCCATGATCACCTAATCCAGCTATTCACAGGCCCTGTGTAAGCTGTTCCCTGGCAGAGTGCACGAACAAGATCGATGCCCCTAACACATGCGCTTGCAGATACATTCCTGCATAAATTATATTCATGTATTACATGAAAGACACATCAGCCAATGTGTGAAACCCTGACAGGCAGGAAACTTTGAGATAAGAGAGGGAGAAAAAAAAAAAAATCTCACCTTTTCTGTCTTATGTTTTTCCTGATAAATTTTCTTGCTGTGAGTGTTATAAAGGAGGATGTTATTTAATACAAGATACAAAAATAGGAAGGTGTTATCATGGAGAGGAAGGCACTTTGTTTACCCAGTTCTGTCTTTGCCACAAGGTTGTTCTCTGTCTGGAAGACTGTGGGAGAAAAGGCTTTATTTTCAGAGGTATCTGGGGCTTTCTTTTCTTTCTGAGGTGTATGTTTTAACATGGACCAGTGCAAGGCTTTAAATGGAGCTGCCTTGTGGTGCTGCAACCCTCAGGCTGGGAATGGTGCCCACTGTTAAATTATTCTGCAAATCCCAAAATAGAGGAGGAGGTGGAAGCTGCAGCTGTGTGTTTATCTCTCAGTGCACTGGGTGGTGAGAATCCAAGTCCAGGCTGATATCCTTGAATATGGTTTAAATGCATGGCAGAGCCTGCTGACCCGAGAGCCAAGAGCTGCCCAGGCAGGCAGCACAAATGTTGGGAAACCTGAGGGCAGCAGGAGCGTGTGCCTGGCCCTGGCACCTGGAGAACGACTGGGACAGGTGCCTCTGGACAGATCTGCGGGGTGCAGGGCGATGGGAACAGGGAATCTTGCTGGAATACCTGTTTGCAGAGCCAGACTGGCTGGAGGCTGCCAGCATAGTCTAGTCATAAAGCAAAATACTGCTTCTGGGGATTCCCTCTGACATTAAGGGGACCTGCAGGGGGTCCCTGATGAACAGAGGCTGCATTTCCAGGGACCTTTAGGCCCACTCTGTGCCCGTGGGAGGGTGGTGGTGGTGCTGGAGGGGATGGACCCAGCCCTGGCAGCACCTCTGGCTGCCCTGGCTTGGGCAGCAAACAGCTGAGATGAGGCTTCTGGGTTATAGTAGCTGCTTTTCCAGCATCCACTAAACTAAATCATCTCATTAGAGGGATGCCTGGAAAAGAAGCATGATGGCTGTAGTTCTGCTTTGGGCCTGAGGTCTGAGCAACAGATGTGCCTCATATCCAGAAGCCTGCATGTGTCCGAGAGCAGATTCTCTCTTATGGGTGAGAACTCAGGACCACGAGAAGAGAAGAGAGATTTAATGGAGCACTGATAAAGTCTGACTAAAGAAAACAGGCTTCTGTTTGGTTTTGTTTTTTCTCTTGCTTTTGCTGGTTCATTAAAAAAGTGTTTTATTCACTTTAAAGGTTTTGTATTTATTCTCACCACAAAGGATGGAGTGAGGGAGGGCAGAGAAATCAAAAAGAAACATTTTGATAGTAGTTTCTGTCTGTCTAGATGCTAGCTTTTTTCAGGGAAAATCTTAACTGGCATGCTAGCTTGTTGAGTATTGAATAATAAATAATGAGGTGCAAGGTGGACAGATGGATGATAGATAAGTTTTGCAAGGCTTAAAGAGAGGAGAGTTTCCTTCTACTGTTTTTTGTTTGTTTTTTTCAAGCCTGATTCAAACAAAACAGAAATAGATTATCAGCTGAAAAAAACAAAATCTACATTCTCCCATTTTAATGGAGTTTCATTTAAAATATGTTGAGGAAAACAAAGTTTGTCTTATTTTATGTAATTGTGTCTTCATGTGCAGGATCCAAGGATCCTTGAGCTGCTCTAGTGGGCCAGGTTTCTGTTGTTCTCCCAGGTGTTAAAACATGATGCAGAGGATGCTCACTCAAGGTGCTCTCCTGTGGTGACTGTCTTCATTTCCTTTTTTATTCTCCTCAGTAATGAACCATTTGAGTCTGGAAATAAGTCTTGGGCTGTGTATGGCAGTGCAATAATAAGTGGGAATGTGCATCTGTTTATTTTGACAGGGACTGTTTCTCATGAAGGTGTTTATTGTAGGTTCCTGTTTCCCAAGGTGCTGGCAGATGCCTCTGCTATCTGTGATGCACGCAGATACCAGGATTTTATGGCCTGGATTTTTGCATACCCCATTTTGGAAGTGATTGAAAATTGACTCCAAATCAGTCTGTGAAGGGCTGTGGGCTGCTTTCTGTGACAAAGAAATGTGTTGTACCTGTGTTGGGCTGGGAAGGCGTCCCTGCATCCCACTCCCAGCTGTTTCCCAGCTGTTCCCTGCCAGGATGTGGGGCAGCTGTGGTGTGCCAGGAGCAGCTGAGCTGAGAGGGGGATGCAGCAGGATGAAACTCGTCTGCCTCTCTTGTTCTGCAATGTCTCCTGGCTCTTTTCCTCTGGGCAGCGGTGCTGGAGCATTTGCTGCTTCCCTGGGGATTGCAGGAGTCAAAGATAAGTTAAACAAATGAAATGTGATGGCCTAAAGAGCAGCTCAAGGTGCACGATCAAAATGCCGCTAATGATGCTGCCAAGGTGTCCTCTCCACTGTCTCCAGGTGAATCCCTCCCTTCCCTTCTCAGCAGGAGAAGCAGCTGCTGCTTCCTTGAAACATCTCCCTGGAGGCATCAGCCCTGGCCCTGAGTCTGGGCTCAGTCCCAGGCTGGGCTCCTTTAATCTGTGCTCTCTGCACACGTTTGTCAGCTGGTCCCTCTGCCCTGACCCCTGGGAGCCCAAGACACCTGGGGCTGAAAGGGAAGAGCTCTGGTTTTGGGGGTTTGGGGCTGAAAGGGAAGAGCTCTGGTTTTGGGGGTTTGGGGCTGAAAGGGAAGAGCTCTGGTTTTGGGGGTTTGGGGCTGAAAGGGAAGAGCTCTGGTTTTGGGGAGTTTGTGCAGCCCCCCGAGCCTGAGGGGCACTGAATTGGAATGGGGGTGCTCAGTCAAACTCTTCCCTGGGGGAGGTGGCCTGCTGGGGAGAACCCCGAGCTTGTCCCCTCTCCTTGCTGCTGGCACCTGCCAGTTCCTGGAGTTATCAGAGCACCCGGACCTTGGGTGACCTCTCCAAAATGCCGAGTCTCGTGCAAACTGCATCAGAGAACTTCTAATCTTTCAATTAAAAAGCCAGCTATAGAAGAGGCTGTCTCAGCTGCTCTGCCTTGATAAGAAGGGAAAGCTTTACAACTTGCTGTCAAGTCATAACTCCTTCGTGCACACACAGGTCTGCTCTGCCAAAAGCAGGCAGAAATGCAGAAAGAAAACCTCCCATCAGTTTCATCTCTTTATTGAAAATTATCTTGTCTGACAGTGAGTCTTTTGAAGATAGATGTTTTCCACCTGTAGAACTCACCTAGGACTGTCAGCATCCCATCCCTGTTGCCTGAGGACTTTTCTGCATTCCCTCATTGAGTCTTGCAGTCTGAGATTCCCTCTCTGCTTCTGCCTATTAAAATATGAAAAATAAAATAAAAAACAGGCCTTAAGAGCGCAGGTCTGGCTGTTAATCACAAACATATTGGTGCTTAGGCATCAACAGCTTAATCATCCACTATTTATCCACTGCTGGGAGAACACAGTGTTTAGGTTGATGGTGACAGAAGAATTCCCACAAGTGTTTCTCCACTTGTGAACATTTGGGATGAAAGGAAGTAACAGCATTAGGCTACAATAAAAAACTTGCCTTGGACTTCTGGGTTACTGATCAGGAATTTCTATTATTTGAACAATACTTCTAATCAGCTGAAATAGCAAGTGCTGTGTCAGAGGATTATTCTAGGAAATGAGTATTACTTTTGATTATAACATTGATTTCACACTTATTAAATCCTAGCCAAAGAAGGTGTTAAAGAATATTATTTCTGCCCTAAAGTGTTTTGTTACAGGCAGCATTTGTGCTTGCTAAGTTTTCTCTTAAGCTGGTGATTATCCATTAAGAACAGTGCTCATTGCCTGAAGGGAGGACACTGGTATATTTTGCTGAAGAAAGGGAAGCCCAGATATTTAAAACAGCTTTTCTGTGCTCTCGAGGTGCCTGTGCAGAGGTACACAGAATCATAGGATCAGTGAGGTTGGGAAAGATCTTTAAGTCCAACTGCTAACTCAGCACTGCCAAGTCTACCACTAAACCATGACCCTCAGCACCACACTTATGTCTTTTAAATCTCTCCAGGGATGGTACCTCCACCACTTTCCTGACTATCCTGGTCCAATGCTCAACAACCCTTTCACTGAAGACATTTTCCTATTATCCAGCTTAAACCTTCCCTGGCACAACGTGAGGCCATCTCCTCTTGTCCTATTGTCACTTGAGAGAGGACATTGAGCCCCACTTTTCAGGGGCTAGCAACTAGACACTGTTTTTTGATATTATTTGTAGTAATGTAGTATAGTTAATATTGAGGTTATTTATTTAAGTTGTGAGTCTCCTTTTTAGCAATCCTGTGAATGTCACTTGGCACCTTCTAATTCCCTGAACCACCAAACCTGTGAAATCCTGGACACTAAGAGGTTAACTAGCTCCTTCCTATCCACCAGCTAAAGGCTATGTGCTGCAGAAAAGGGACACTGGGAACCTGGAATGTAGTGGTCTCCTTCTGAGTCAGCTAATCAATAAGCATTAATCTATTATGCCAATTAAATGCTTAGGGAAGGTGAAGCACTATGTAAGTGCCAGGTGTTGTGGGAAGCCTGAGGTCACTGCAATGCCAAAGGTGCTGTCTGATGGATGGGAGATTAAACAGAAGTCTCCACTACAACTGCTCATTAATGATTCTGTAGTATTTTTCATGACAGAAATCTTCCCTGGGAATTAAAGATGAACTGATCAAAATCTGAACTTTTTTTTTTTTTTTTTTTTTTTCTTCTGGTCAGTTAAAATTGGATGCAATGCTGAAAAGCAGTTTGAGCTATGAAAAACACTAACCTGAAGGTAACAGATGGTAAAAGAATAATGATGGATCCAGTCAACAATAATTTCCTGTCCTATAATTTTTTCTGGCTGGGTCACTTCAGTGCGTGCTGAAAGGCTGAGCTAATTTCCGGACTGCACCGTGGCCTTTCTGTAGGATGAGATCAGATCATATAGGCCCACACTCCTCATTTGGGATGCCTGGCTCGATTCCCCTGGGAAGATTTGGAGCTGCTTGTTCTTCCAGCACTTGCACTGGCTGTGCTTGGGGCTGGAGCTGGTCCCCAGGCCTCGCTTGCAGCTCTGTGTGCCAGCAGCCAGCTCAGCAGTGCTGAGCAGCACCCAAGTGCTCTGGAGGTAGCATCCTGTGTGATTTGGCCATCACAGAGAGGGGAGCCTGAGCCAAATCCCCCTCTAGGTCTGACCTAGTCCTTAGCCAGAGAGGGATACTTCCAACCAAACCAGTGCCGAGCCCCTGCAAGTGAAGCCGTCTAAAGTTAATGGATGGAGAAGGAGTGAAAACCCCACCTTCCTTTGCAGCTGCAGAATATGGCCAAGCTCATTAACATTTATTAGGTAATGATGAGCTGTACTCTATTGAAAGGCCTGTAAATAAGCAAACCATCTACAGATGGCCACTTCATAGGCTCTGCTTCCAGGTTGTAGTAGCTGACCCCACGCACAGATGTTGCATTCCTCGAGCAGCTGCGCCGTGCAGTTCTGCTTCCTGCCAAGGAAACCTTCCCTACCTGCTCCAGCTCCATTTCAGGTTCTCCAAAGCTGTGTGCTCCCTCCCCACCTGGGCCCTGCTCCCAAGGCTCTCTCATCTCCCCAGTTTGCTGTTTGGAGGAGCGGGCTGTGGTGCCTGTCATCCTTTGTGTGCGCTTTGTCTTTGTGCCAGCTCGCATCCCGAGGAACTGCAAAGTGGCACCCGCGCTCCCTGTCTCACAGCAGGCATGTTTTGCATTTGCTGACACATGGGGAGTGACTGACTAATACTAACATGAAAACAATACTGACAGAACAAGGGCTCGATGCAGGGAGGGGGAAAAAAAATATATCCAGGAAAACAGAGCGTGTTCAGCATGTGCTATTGCCTTCACCAGCTCAATAAATATTTATTGTATTTCTTATAATTGAGTTTCTCCGCTGTAAACCTAAATGGGAGAGAGTGTAAGAAGTTTAGGCAGATGGCCTTTGGAAAAAAAAAAAAAAAATTCCCTACCCAAGCACACCAGCAGAAGTTTCTTACAATATAAATGAGAAAATATTAAAAAAAAAAAATTTTCTCAGGAGTGAAGAGAAGGGGAGGAAGAAAAACAATAGAAAAAGCGGAGGAAATGCAACCCCTCAGCCTTCTCTCTGCCTTGGCTTGGGACTTGGGGTGTGCATGTGCATGAGAGATTTCATCCAGCAAATCTTGATATCAGATGAAGCCTTTCATCACCAGAGCTTTTAAACATTTATAAAAAATAAATCTGTGGTTAGGATAAGGCAGTAACCAGGGTCATAGTAACAGACGGTCTGAATCCATTAAAGATGAGATGGTAGAAAACTACTTGATGTGGTGGGAATAAATCTGAAAATCCATAGGTCTCATGTTGGCTCCTTGTTCTGCTGGATAGCTTTTCCTTGGTCACATCTCCTTCATTCCCACAGCTGACTGTTGGATGTGAATTTTTTTATTCTTTATTTTTTTTTGGTCTACCCACTCTGCCTGGCTTGGTTGAGCTGTTAAAGCCTTGGATTTAATGAGAATCTTCAGGCTGTTTGGAATTTGTCATTTTTAACGCTACTTTTTGGCAGAAGCATCCATGTTCTGTGACATTTCCCTTTAATTTAGAGCCACTTTGGAGCATCTGTAAATGGTCATGAGATAGGAATTTTAATTGTTTTAATTATATTTCTGTCTTCCCCAGCCCCCTCTCTCCAATGGACCTTTTTTTTTACATTACATCAGGGAGATTTTTCTTCCCCCCAATACATTTTTCAGATACTGACATCTGGAGACATTCATCAAAGAATAACTTCTACTAGAAACCAAAAATCCATTAATGAAGCTGGAACTATTTGCATAGTAGAAATTATACTTAATAACCTTTAAGGGGAGAACTCCTGTGATTGATGTAGAATACAATTACAGTTAATGGTCAGAGTGCAGGGGTGTTCAAGACTGTTGTTTTTCATATCTGCTCTCCATCTGTGGCACGCTGGGGCCAGTGCCCCCTTGCAGGGCAGGGGAACTGGAGTGACCCCACTGAAGGGCATCCTCTGGGGTGCACATTCCACCTCAAAGCTCTGCTGATGAAGGGGGGAGAGGCACTGAACATGGCTCTGGGCTGGGTTGTAGCAGCTGTGCTGCTCACCAAGGCCTGGATGTGGGGGTACATTAATGCTTCTTTAGGGTCTGTTGGGAAAAAAAGACATCAGTAAGGACTGCTGTGCTAGGAAAGGACAAAAGTGTAAGGTTTGCTTCAGATGTGAAGGTCTAAAACCAGCTGCTCTTGTCTCCCTCTATGTGTAGGATTCAGGGAAACCCCAGAAGGAAGATGTTGCCTTAGTGGCCATGGATATGAGAGGCTTTTTGGAAAGGTCAGGTATTTTGTGTGTTGTGCACAAGAAGGGTTAATGGAGCTGGCAGACCAAGAGCCCAGGAGGTCCCTGGAACATGAAGGTGCTGAGGGTGCCCGGAGTGAGCCAGGGCCAGCTCTGTGCAAAGAGATTTTGCACCAGTGGAGGAGGCAGCAGGGAATGGGACCTGTGTGCCCTCCTCCTACCCTGCAGCTCAGGAAGGAGCTTGGCTTGCTCCCCTGCTGCCCTGCTGCTGCCCCATCCCACCTGGACAAGGCTGGGGAAGGGCAGCATCCAGCACGGAGCCAGGTGACGAGGGGACAGCTCGGTAAGCCTCCAGCTGCACCGGTGTGCTCAGGCGAGCAGGCTGCACTCCGGATTTATGGCAGATTTTGATCCTTTGTGATGACATCAGTGACATTTCTGCAATTTGGGGTTTATTGCATCCAGTGCAAAGCGTTGGTGCTGGGGCTGTTGTTCCCATATCCAAGCAGGGTTAGTGCCGAGGTCTTTCAGTTCTTTAAAGAACTGTCTCAGGACATCTAATTATGCTGCTAGCGAGCTGCCCCTTTGCAGGCTCTACTCTTTCAGCCCTTCAGTACTGCTCATTGTGTTTTCATTTTCCAGCACTTGGGTCCTGGCCTTTGGCCAGAGAAACAAAAAAAATTAATTCTAATTCAACATAAAGGTAAAGGTGTAGTGCTATCTCCTGTGTTCGAGGTGAAGGCAAAGGGCTGAGCTCTGGGGAAGCAGATGGATATTTCAGAGTCTGTGTGTTCCAGGAGCAAAACACAGCGTGCAGAAAAACAAGCCTGTATAGAGCAATCTGAACTATTTAGGGGACCTCCTGTTTGGTACAGCTCAACCACCTCCATTTCTGAGAAATATCAGTCCTAAATTCTGCTTTTCTAACATGTGCAAAATGGCAAGCAAGGCGTGAGGGTGGGTGTGCTCCATGAGCAGCACACAAGAACAGACCCTTCCCTCTGTCACACCAGGCACATCAGATGTCACAGAAGGGAGCAGAGACATCTGTGCTCCTGTGCTGGACCCTGGGCTGCTTGGTCCAAGGCACAATCCTGCCCAGGCTGGTGTGGAGGCCAGATCCCTTCTCCCCACTGTTGCAGCAAATGTGGTGCATAGAGGGATGATGAAGTTCTATATTCCTCTAAGGATTTCCGGATTACAGAGTTTGTTTTTCTGTTTTTAAAGGGATCAAAGTTTCTAAGCTGATTTTTCATTCAGATGTCTAACTGATAGCAGTGACAGTAGAGGAAATCAAAGGAGGGAATTATTGTCTGTGCATCTCACTTAGTCATTCTCGTGGCTGCCTTTATCTGCCAGAACATTTCTGTTCCTTAAAGCCACACTTAACATAAACATAAAACCTTTTTGGCAGGTGGGCTCTGTGCTGGTACTCGGATTTTTGGATTTCTCTGTGACAGATGGAGTCTTTGTCCCTTTCAGATCTGGGGCTTTGCACTTACATTCTGTTTTCAACTGCTTCTTTATTTATTACTCATCAAAGGGAAACTGCATAAAGAAAGCAGGAAAAAATATTTGGTATTTTTTGAGGGCAAAAAAAATACATTAAGACCTTCCATCAATACTTCATGAGCTTGGGACAGTATTGGTATGTTTTTTTAAGCTGATTTCCTTGAACCAAAGCATGATTCACTATCACAGGTAGGCTTGCAGTTTAGAGCTGCAGAATACTGAAGAATTTACCCTGAGAAACTACTGGTAATGATAGAGGAAAATGGCTTTGCATCCTCGTAGATGGTGACCACCATATTTAAAATTTGAGCTTTGCTAATCCTTATCTACCCATAAGACAGCCTGATAAGATGTCCTGGTACAGACTTGCCCAAGCTGAAGAGCATTTCAAAGAGAAAGGGATTCTTGCTGTACGGTCTGTTTGCAGTGCCTGCTCTTTAGCCATGCCTGTAATTGAACTGTGAGCACTCTCTGTGCTGGGCTCGCCAACCTCAGATGAACGAGAGGCCTGGAGGGGCCACTTGACATCCAGACTCTTCATAACTATGGAAATTCAGACTTGACATTTAGGGCATGGCCTGGGCCTCTGTGGGAGCCAGGCGATGCCTGTAGCTCTGGCTGAATCAGAAGGTGTGAAGAAGGCAGGGCACAGATCTTCTGCTCTCCCTCCCTCCCTGCTTCAGACCCGATATCACACTCCAGACATCCCTGCACCTGCTGCCTCCATGGAGAGAGGGAGAGCTCGGCGAGGAAGTTGCAGAGCAGCCTTGTCCAGGAGGCAGAGCGAGCCCAGCGTGCCCAGCTTGGCCAGCAGAGCAGCCCCTCCTTTTTGGGGCACCTGCTGAAAATAAACACCCACCACAGAAAATAAACACAGCTCAGGTTGCTGGCCAGTGCAGCCGGATCTCCCCGAGAAGGCAAATCAGCTCACCTGCTGAAAGGCGATGGAAGAGAGGAAACGAGATGCTGAAATCAAGATCCTATTCAAAACGGGGTCTGTGCATGATTATTCTTTGTCTTACCACTCCTTGAGGATGTTTAGAGGGCGTTAATGACTTGTCTTTCACTCGGAGAGATCCCAGAGCAAATTGTACGTTGCACACAGTGTGACAAACCCATTCTGCAGTCAGAGGCATGCCTGGGCCAGTCTGAGGCGTGTTTCATTTGTACTGCAGTGCCATTAGGTGGCATGAAAAATAGTAATTTGTCAAGCTCCCACTTTAGCACTGTGCTTGAGCTAACCCATGTGCCCAGGCCAGCTGCTGGCCTTCCCCTGTTCAGCTGAGGCTGGGGGCCAGTGTAGAGCTCAGAAAAACCCCCAGCCAGGTGTAGGTCTGCGCCAGTGAGAGTTAAATCTGGATTTGGGATGCTGGGGTGCAGCTGCCTAAGGGGCAGTTGTTCCACCCAGTGCTGAAAGGCAGCAATCTCCAGGGAAAATGTGTTTGCTTTTAACCAAACTGCTTAGGATTAGTGGCAAATGGGTTGAGATTTTGTAGACATTAGCAAAGACAAATTAGAATTTCTCAGCAGTTCTTCTCCAGAGTTAGATCCTTCCTGGAAATAACTGATTAAGGCTTTGGTCTTGAGTATTCTCTAAAATCTTATTCTTTGCTCCCTTTTCACTTCCAATCTGATCAGAGGAGTGGGCTGTGAAGTGGTGCTGGTGAAGAGAGCCAGCAGCACTGCTTCTCCTGAGTCCACGTTTGAATTCCATTGACTGTCCCCAGTGTAAGACTGATCCAGCCAGGGGACCCAGCCTAGGAGCTCTGGTGGGATCACAGGCTTGATCACAGAGAGTGTGAGAGGAACAAGTGAATTGAGTGTTAAGGGCTTCCTCAAAACAAATCTCACTACCACAGATAAGTGAATAGTTCTTTCCTGTGCATATTCCAGTTTTGTGAACTCAAGAGACACACTTTGATGTGCTTCATTTTACCGCCAATTAACTTTAATACGTCTTTCCTTGAGCTCTCTAGAACGAAACCCATGCCAGATTGGTTGTCTTAATTTATTAAAAAATAAAAATAAAAAAAAAGAGAGACAAAAAATGTGAGGTTCACACTGATTGCACCAAATTCTTGAAAATAAGAGCATTCAAGTGAACTATTAAATGTCCACCTCAATGGAAATAAGGCTCTATGTGCAAAGTGGAGAGCCTGACAGGTGATTATTACTTTCAGTGCAAAGTAATTACCTTGAGGTAACCTATGAAAAAAAAAATCCAAAACCCTCTCACTTTAAGTCATTCATTTGGAAGGGTCTAATGAGTAATATTAAATGGTCCTACCAGAAAAACACATTTTGGGGGTAAGCCCCTGCCATTCCATTTTGCATTGAGACTAGTATGCATTAGGTATGACTGCAGTTCTTTTTGCCCACAGAAGCACAAACTGGCTTTGGAGTGAGAAGAGTGGAAGGAAACAGTGATTTCTGTGGGTCTGAAGCTGGCCTAAGTGATGCCATTTTGCACAGACACTCCATTTTGTAGAAGGCAATGGTTGGCATACAGCATTTTCTTTTTCTTGCTCCCCCCACCCTTCAAGACACAGGAGTGCCATTTGCTCAGAGCTTTGATTGCTGCCCTGCACTTCTGTGGGCAAGGGGGGCTGAGACATAAGGGAATAATGCTGAATAAAAACAAGAAACAAGGTGCTGCAGGTACAGAGCTTCTCAGGGATGCAGTTAAAATGGACAGAAACCTGTTGGACTTGGATTCTTCCAAGTGCAGATGTTCCACTGTTCTTCATGTGAACGTTGAAGTATAACCAGCTGAGCAGTTTCGCAGTCTGGGAGCACAAGTTTGGCAAAACGCTGAGCATAAGCAAGATGGAAACTGGAGAACCAGCAGCAGAAGCGTCCCTTGTCTTTGACTGAAGTTGTTTTGCCAGCAAAAAGTTATTCTTATTGCTTTGTAACTCTTTAACCTGGCAATAAAGTCTCCCATCTAACAAGAACACTCATTATTACTGCCTGATCACCTAAAATTGCTGTGCAACAGGAGAACACCTAATAGCCAGAGAGTTATCCCCACGGAAGGAAATGATCCATTAGCAAAATGCTATAAACTGGCAGGCAGGAGGGCAGCTAAGCATTTTGACCCTATTAGCCTGGAGATAGCAAACCTAGTAATCCTAAATGTGATTGCCTCAGAGATAAGTTTAATTACTGAAAATGCTAGAACTGCAGAAAGCCTGCAAAAATCCATCTTTCTTTGGGAGCAAAAGGAAGAAATGAGTTAGTCTAGCAGCTAGAAAAGGGGACAAAGAGCCCAATAGTTAGTCCATTTCATCCTTATGTAATGCTAACACAAAATGTACCATCTCTCTCCAAGGGGTTATGGGATGCCCTCTTGAGTAAGTTACTTCTGCTGCATGTTTCTTTCCTTTTTCTTCTATCATCTGGGTGTGGCCTTCAGTTCTGAATCTGTGAGATGTGCTGTGTCCCATCCTTACAGTCAGAGGGTGGAGAGGAGGTGTGGTCACAGAGCCAAGGGCCAGGAAAGTGAATTCCATGAGCAGAACTCCACAGTGCTGTTAATTGTGGATGTGACAGATCATGGAAGTTACGTTGTGTGAGGTGGGAAATGGCTCAGAAACCAAAGCATTGTCCATCAGATAGTTTCAGTATCAAGCATAACTATTAATCTAATCAAGCATCCAAGTGGGGATGTGAAATATGATCTGGGTGGTTTGTGACATTCCTCTGACAGCTGATCCTTCTGGGAATGAAGGCCAAAGAAGGCAATTCATGCTGCAGCTGAGGTCTGGAGGCAGTAGTTTGGAGGGACAGGCAGTTTTCTGTCCTAGTCTTGTGTCCTCAGCTCTGGTTCAATGCTTCAGGGGCATTGTGAAGAGTAGTTCAGACATTTGACTATACAAATCATAAATAACTATGCTTGTACCCAGTTGTAGACTTACAGAATGCTTTTTTTCACAGCACTGTCTTTCTGTGAAAGCAGAAGTAGTAGTACTCCAGGTTATCATTAATTTAGGTCCTTGCTGGTGGTAGCTGACTGGTAGCTGATGGCTACTTTAAATAAAAAGTCTGTTTACATTGCATGAACTTCTATAGAAAATTCCATTATCAACAGCTAAGAGAAATGCCAGGAAAGCCAAAAGCTTTTCTAAGTGGCAGTCCAAGCAGTGATACATCTTGTGTTTATGGTATTTATAAGTATTTATTTGTGGAGTATACCTTTGGCATGACTGCCTGCTTTTAGTGTGTGGCTGATTAAGTGGCTCTGTTGTAAAACAGTCAAAGTTATCTTGGTGAAGTCTTAATAATCTCCACCAGGTCTCCAAAGAGAAGTCTCATTCTAGGAACATAGCCATGGACAGAGGTAGAAGGATAGTGTTGGCATCAAGTGGAACTGAAATTTAAGGCAGTGATTCCTGCCCTTTGTTCTCATCTTTCTCAGGGATAAAATTAAGACCTAAAATTCAGAAGTCAGATGCATCAAATAATGTCCTGTTCAGTGCCAGTTTCACTGTGTTGTGCTTTGGGAAATTATAATCTCTTTCCTGGAAGGGTTTGGCACGTTCTGTGTGGGGCCCATGTGTTTACCTGCTGGTATGAGGAGAGATGGATATCAGCTTTCTGAGACTTCCTGCTGTGTGAGATGGTGAGAGCCCTGAGTGGAGAGGTTTGTATCTATTATGGTATATCAGAGTGTCAATCCAGGGAAGCAACTCAGCAGAAGTTCCACAGATGTGTCCTCGGAGCCTTGTTAGTTTAATGCTTAAAACCTTTCCAGCTAATCCAGGGGAAGCAAAGCACAACTGAATCTACAGGTGGGGACTCGGGCAGCCCAAGCCAGGAAAAGGCAGTGTTCCCTCCCTGGAGGAAAGTGTAGGGAGGTCCTGGAAGCCACCTGTCCAGTCTCAGGGGCTGCAAACAAAGCCAGCTCTCCTGCCTGGCTGAGAGCCACTGAGAAGTGTTATTTCAAACGTGATCAGATGGGCAGGAGAAGTTAAACTTCAGGGTACTCTTGTGCACCTCCTCTGACCCGAACAGTTTGCAAAACAGTCTCTGTGACTGAGGAGAAATAATTGTGCTCTTTAGCAGCTGAGCAGCAGAGTGTATCAATCATGTGGAAAAACCCCCTACCCTACCCACTAATTGAAACAGGAGTTGATTAGCAGCGGGCGCAGCACCCGCTGTGGTGGCAGGGAAACGGGTTGTTAAGGAATCACTTGGAAAGGACTGGCATTGCTGATGAGCTGAAGGAAGAGCCATGCCCTGGTGTCGCTGCAGGAGATGGACTGATGAACTGGCACTAAAAGGGGTGACCCCCACTGCTGGTGGAGAGGCAGCAGCCTCCACCAGTGGTTTGCTTTCCCCTTCCCAGGCTTTGGAGTGCTCCTGCATGGAGCTACTTGGGAAAAGCCTCCAGCAAGTCTGAGACTTCAAAAGACCAGATGTGAGAATTTTGTTTTAATGCACTGACACTAAGCTCAGGGTCATTGGTAATATCTTGAAGAAATAACAAGTGATTGTGTAAATATGTGTCCCCTAGCCGTCTGATTCTGTTAGACAGTGCTGGGTATTTTATCACAAATTAATCATGCATTCTGACAGTAGCTGGAGTGGCATTTTCTGCTAAACTTATCCCTTTAATTAAATGTAGATGCTCCATCTTCAAGCTGACAGTCTCAGGACACCTGTTTAATTTTTTAATTGGGGCCAGTGCTTTGGCTGCTCATTGTGCTTTTTCCTTTCTGCCTCTCCTCATCCCCACCCATGCTCACAAAACATAGCAGGCAGAGCTACAGATATTGAACAGGACAGGCTGGGCTGACAGCTAAGGTCACTCCAGCAAAGAACCAGAGTGCTCGTGTGCCTGAGCTGAGAGCGCTGCTGTGTCTGTTAAATGCAGATTGACAGAAGTGTCCAAGGGACAACCTTTCTTTTCCATAGGAAGCATTTAATTACTGCTTTGCATTCTGTGGAAATGCTCACAAGTTTCTGTACTCAGATCTCCCTGAATCATGATGTGTCTGATCACAATTTTCTTTCTCTTCCATCCAGCCTGCCTGAATGTGTTTGAGAGAGATTTTTGTGAGGGATTTGGAGAATTAAAATGCCCTTTTTGATCCTCTTAGAATACCAAAACAACGAGTGGGTGAGCTGCTCTTTTCTTGTGAGAATCTAGATGTATGTGCCTCTGCTCTGTGCAATTTCAAAAGGCTGGTTTGGAAATATTGTCTTGTTTAGCGATTATGTTCTGAAGTGTTTTATGCCTCATTCCTCCAAATGGAGGATTTGGCATTTTCTTTTCTTCGGATTCACAGAGCTTTTCTGAAGTCTAGAAAGACATATATATGTATTATTATTGTTTTTAAGGAATACACTTGGCATTTTTTAGCACCTTTCCATCTATGGATCTTTGAAGACCTCAAAGACTATGGCAGGGGGAAAGTTTGGAACAAGATGACTTCTAAGGCCCCTTCCAACCCAAACCATTCCATTAATCAATGACTGTAATTAAGCTATACATCACTTCAGGTCTGGTTTGCTACAGGGCTGCCTTGCTTTGTGGAAGAAACTGAAGGATCTTCCTATCTTTCCTGCCCTCTGAAAACATCACTCTTAGTAAATGTCTTTTCTGGGTGCTCCAGTTCAGTAAGGAAGGGAAGCGTATTTCTTTCTGCTCATTTTGCACCTGTTTTTACAGAGCAATTTGCGAGGTAGCAGCTGTCAGATGGCTTCTTGTGGAAATGAGGCCTGGAATAATACACCACTTATTCAATTGACTCGGGTCAGGGTACACCAGGGCTGCTTGTGCAGCTAATTCCCATTGCTGTACCTTGCACCCCACTCATGTCACTGATGTTTTAGGCTTTGGCAGGAAATCCTTTCTGGAACAAAGGAGCTTCACAGTGCTGGTGTTTTGTATGATAGAAGAGTTGCTCAGAATCCTTCCCCATTACCTCATTTGTGGCAGTCTGCCAGCCTGCAATCCCATCTCTATTGCACCGTGTCTGGTTCCCCTGCTCTTGTGCACCTGGGCTGCCCCACAGGCACCTCCATGTGACGACACTTTTCTGTCAGTAAGACAGAGGTGTCACTCTGCTTCTTATTTGTGACAAATAGCTGTGAACTGCAGGAACACCTGTGTTTTATGTCTCGTGTGTGGACCTACTCTGCTGAAGCACTTTGACTTACCTGGGCTGGACTCCCTGGTGCAGCAGGATTTCTCCAAAGTCAGAAGTCTGGTCCTAAAATTGTGCACAAAAGGTGCATTTCAGGCACATGCAGCCCTAACTCAGGATCCAACCTCAGGCTGGAGAGATGGGAAGTCTTTCAGTGCCTGTCAGAGGACAGGGCTGTTGCAGAGGAGATGTATCATGCTGCAGGGAGGGAGAGACTTCCAGGCACTTTGTTGTTAGATGGAAGTTGGGAAGGGGGTGCTAAGGGCCTGCTTGGGGTTATTTTCAATTTTGGGAAACATTCTGCTTCCTCAATGCAGCAATTGGTGAAGGGTTGACAGTGGGTGAAGGGCTCTCCCTCACTGCTCCTCTCTTGTCCCCGTGGTCTTTTGGGGACAATGGCAGTCTCAGGAGTAAAGGGTTGCTGTTGGCACAGCAGCGTTGAGCCCGGAGACAGTTTTCCCAGATGTACTCAAGCTCTGTGTGCTTCCTGGGGGAGCAGACTTTGTGATCAATGCCCTGCCATGTTCAGGAGCCCATTTATTTACAGCAAGCTTATTATTGCTATTTTGCTGGTTCAGATTGTTTTGAAACAGCTTTACTTGAGGATGTTTGAGCTTTTTCTCTTTGTAATGTCCTCCCTTCCAGGAGAAGGCTTGACAAGAAAGAGGAACTTGGCTCCTTTCACCTTAACATACCTTAAGAAACATATCTTAACAAATAGCAGCAGGACACTAATCCTGTCTTTGGTTCCTTTCTGGATTGTTTTTGTAGCTTTATTTTTTTCCTGGAACATGCAGCACACAGAGCAAACTCGGTGGGGACTTTGAGAGGTGAAAAAAAGAGGCAGTGGGTGCTGCTTACCGACTGAGCAAGGCTTAGAGAATGCACTGAGTATCTGAATGTGAAGAGTTAGGAACCAGAATGAAGTCCTGAAGGTGAAATACAAACCCTGACAAATGGTGATTCTTGTTTGAAGCACTGACAACCTCCTCCAGGTGCTGTGCTGACAGGGCTGCAAAGCAAAGCAAACTCGTTAGGTATGGTTGTCTGGGTCTTGCTCAGGCACCTTCCTCTCCAGGGCTGGACTCTTTGCTGGTGTAGAAACATCACAGCAATTAAAAGGAGTCTTGCTCTGGCTCTGGATCTTTCTACCCTGATTCAGACCACTGAACCAGTGCAGAGCCCTGTTTGAACATTGTACAGGGCTGCTCCCCAGCCTGGCGCTCGTGGCAGGATTGCACAAGGATATGGAAGTTCATACTAAAACCCTGCTGTTCAAGAAATACTTTACCTTTTGCCCCTCTCCTCTGGGATTTTCCCAGAAATTGCTGGTGTCTGATAGCCTGATAGCATTTGTGAATGATTTGGTCACAGTCCAATCCTTAATAGCCATCTGTATTTCCCTGCATCAGACCACGATCCAGCTCGGTTGGTCTGATTAGCAAAGCCCCAGAGAGGCCCCTGGCAAAATATCACTGAACAAAACCTCAGCCTCCAGCTCTGGGCTGGGTCCATCACACCAAGAGGCAAAGAGATGCTTTTTTTTTTTCCTTTTTATCCAGTGATGATGATGTTTTGTCAGCGTCTCTGTTTCTCATCCAAATTGTTTTGGGCCAGGTTCTGATTCCCTTAAGTCTGGCTTCATTGTAGCTTGGTTTGCCTGTAGCCACACTAGTGAAAATAATTAAAGAGTAAAGGATTACTTGGTGTGAAGAAAGGTGGAAGAATTGGGCCCTTGATTAAAGCACTAAAAATAGCAAAATAGAGTTTCAAAGAAGATGTAATTACTTCTTTTATCTGCCCAGCTCTTATCATTTGTGACAGTTACTGGATGTTTCTTGGTGTGTTTTCAGACCTGTGACTTGATTGCATATTGCAGAGTCTTTTATGTGGCTCCTGAACATTGCAGCAATCTCTGCTTAAACAAATCTAACAATGGCAGTCAGGTACCCATTGCATTTGCTATTTTTGCCCTGTCAACTCATCCTTTCAAAAGACACAATCTGAAATCAGTTTCTTCCATATTTATTCTCCATCAGTGAACTCCCAGATCAGATTTGCTCAGGTTTAAAGCCAAAACAAGGTTTCTGTGCTGAATGCTCAGCCTGGCATCTAAAGCTCAAGCTGTGTTCTTCCTGCCGTGCACGTCACCGTGTCAGCAGTCACAGTGCTGGAACCAGCCCTTCACTGGCAATTTTGCTGGAGGTGCAGGATGTGGAAAAAAAAAATAAAAAATAAAAATTGCTTTCTGGTCTACGCAAATTCTGTTATCAGAAAACTGAATATGTATGAAGCCAAACTTCTTTCCCTTTTGCAATGGGCAAACTCCAGTGTTTTTGGGGATGCTTCAGGATTGTGCAGGTGCTGTGGAGGGGAGCGTGGGACCATGGACATGGGAAAGGCTTTGGAGGCAGCGGTGGGTGATACCACAACATCCTTTAACTGATGTCACCCTTCTGTTTAAGAGCAAACAAAGAAATGCCTCCTTCGGTGCTTAGTCTGTATTGTTTGCTGGTGCAGCCCATTACAGAGACAAATGGGTGTACAGTAGCCCCCAGTACTGTCCCATGTGCTGTGGCTGAGAGGCAAATGACAGCTTGACAATTTCCTGTGTGTTTTCTCAGCAAGGCTCTTTTTAATTGTTAGAAGGTTTTCTCTTCTTCCATTAGTGTGATGTCATTAGACTGCAGCTCATGGGATTTTACACTAAATTTTTCATGCTGGGAAGCAGAAGTGGTTCTGTGTTTTTTTGTTTTGGTTTTTTTTTTCCCTGCTTGTCATGGTTTTGATTAGGAATTCAACTGATCTCTGTCCAGAAGAGCCTTTATCAAAATGCAGCTAGGGAATTAATAAGTAAAAAGTACACGAAAACTTTTTGTCAGAGTTAGAACAACAAGCATTCCTAAAGCTTCTTAGTCTTCTGTCTGTCTCTCAGCCCTCTTAGCTTGAACAGGGAGACAAATTAATATTCTATTAGGAAAGTTTTGCTTTCTTCTTGCTGAGTTGATTTTGGCTTGAATGACCTGCTGTGTGCATGGGAAGTTGTCACGGATCTTGTGAGGGAATAAACTGTGCTTTGGATACTCGGGAATGTTCTCTGTTCATTACAGTACCTTTGTTTCTCTCCAAGTTTCAGTATTTTGGATCTAGTTGGAAGACCTTTGGCAGAGGCAGGATGACAGTTAGTTACAAAGTCAGTTCTATTTTCTGAAAATATAAAAAGTTCAAATGTCAGGGTAGTTTCTGTGTGTTCTTACAACCAAGCCAGTTGAGTAATCTAATTTCCACCCCCCCCCCCTAAGGTTAAATCAAACTATGCTTATTTATTTCGAAGGACAAATGTTCCCCCTGGTTCCCTTCTCTGGGGCTAGACTTGAAGTGTGCAATCTATGGGAGGCCATCTGCCAGTGCAAGGGACGTGAGCAGAAATCTCTTTCCCTTAATGAATGAGTTTACTTGCCATTAATATTGTTGATTGGTTTCCTGACAAAATATTGCCATGCTCAACAGAGAGCTGCCTTGTCTTCCATCCAGGAGCTGCTTATCAGCTCTGACAAAACAGGCTACTTCATTGTAAGTTTTCAGAGGATTGTGAAATTTCTCAAAGCAAATGGCAAGAGTTGATTTCCTTTTTTTTGGGTTTCTTTTGGGGTTTTTTTTGTTTCTTCAAGTCTGTGCATGCCAAAGTCTTGACAAGGTGAAGCCCTGTGCAGTGTATTTGTTGGCATATTTCCTTGCCCTTCTGAAAGTCTGTTTTGATTGTGTTAGTTTTCTGCTTTGTACCTTCGAGCAACAACTCAACTTTAACAATGCATGTGAGAAACTCCACGAAGAGTTACTTTTATGTGATGGCTGGCTTGGAAACAACTCTTTTCTGTGACTTGCATCCCTACTTCCAGCTGCCAGCTGAGATATATAGTGCTTACTCCACTGGATAGCAGTTATACAAATTGTACTTGTGTGGGCAGCACCTGTCAAATCCTAAACCTAAGTACTCGACTTGGAGCCCTAAAGACTTTATTCCCATGATTTGTTTTTATTCCTCCTTTCTGTAGCGTGTCATCATAACTTCTGGTGCCACTGATTTCTGTCAGCTAACCGAGTCTGACAGGAAAAATGGTAACCTCAAAGGTGAACCTCTAAAATCTTTGTGGAAGATGTCTGAGGGGCACTTCTATGACAGTGTCCCCTGCCCAGATTGTAAACATCAATGTGAACTTAGCTGCTCATAGATAAAGAACAGCTTTCTCTCAGAGAAAAGACCTTCATGGGAGAGGTTTTGGGCAGGCTTGGCTGCAGGAGGCATTTTGGAGAAAGGTTATGTTTTCTTGGTTGGCCGTTTTGGTCAGTGATGAGGAGGGAGTTTGCTGGGAAGGAGACTTCATCCTACACCTGCAGAGATCCTGGTGTGACCTG
The DNA here is from genome assembly GCF_049639895.1 of Pseudopodoces humilis. NCBI lineage: Eukaryota > Metazoa > Chordata > Aves > Passeriformes > Paridae > Pseudopodoces > Pseudopodoces humilis. The sequence goes on along the minus strand of NC_142209.1, from coordinate 24,690,373 downwards.
CAGACTTTGCCCTGTGCAGGCTAAAGTCTGGCTGCTGAGGTGCTCCTGTGAGGGTGGTGGGCTTGTTCAGACCTTTCCTGGGGCTTTGACTTGGCTCTTCTCTCTCTGAGTTCCTCAGTCAAAGTTTCCCTGCAGGGTTGGTTGGGAGCAGCAGGGAAAGGCTGACAGCCTTGGAAGGTCCATTCAGCTGCCACTCAGTCCTAATTCAAGCCACACTCAGCTTTTCCTTGAGCAGAATAGGGCTGGGAGTTGTGGGGTTGACAGGCTCTTTAGTTTGTGTTTCCCAGCCCCTAAATCTGTACCTAAAACAGGGAGCAAGGACTGCTGAGCCAAGGACTTGAGAAGGGCAAGAGGAGAGCAGAGACTTTCCCAAATCCCTAAAGTTTGCATCCAGGGCTGGTTCTCAACTTTTTGCCTGTCTTTCTCCTTGCATTTAAGATTTAAAATGTTGGGAAATTGTGTTGTTTTGGTTTTGGAATGGCAATTTAACTCTCCTGTAATCCCCAGATGTTATGTCTCAGTGACAGTAATCTGTCACTGGAATCTTCCAGGAATCTGGAATAAGCTGTGGTTTGATGCCAGGGTGAGATGTGTTTGTCTCGCCTTCCCAAGGAATTTAGGAATTACTGTACTACATCATTCCCTCCTGATCACAAAAGCTATCACTATCCTTCAAAATAAGCCTTGTTCTCTTCTTCCTGTCACCCCAGCCTGCATCTTCTCTGTGCTGGACTGTGCCCAGATCAATATTCTCCAAACCCTTTGATTCTCACATGTGCTACAAAGCCTGTAGTCTCTGCCCTGTTTGGGTGTGGTTTGAGAGACCTCATGTGATGGCTCACCTGCTTGTGGCTGTTGCAGAGCACATTTCCTTTTCCTTGCTATCTATCTTGGCATGTCCCTTTACTTCATTGGATGTTCAGAGATTAAATCTGGTTTTCACTTCATTAAGTGACTGTGAAACATGGAAACAAACCAAAGCCCAGGCAGACGACTCTTGATTGTGCTATGTATATTTTTTCACTTCTTTGAGCTTTCATAATGATGTTTGGCTGGTGTCTGAATGGGGCTGAGTTGGCAGATTGCCCAAAGCGTTGTGACTGATCTAGAATGAGCTGGGAGCCTCCACATCCTGGGGAAAGTGAGACTTGGCAGGCACTGTGTCCCATCTCCTAATGTCCTTGGCTTCAGGAATTTCTCATTTCTTTAGCAGAGAAGCCCAGTCAGGCCCAGCATGTCGTGGAACAAATCTGTTGCAGATGAAAATGGCATTCTTGTTTCTTAGCAGATCCCATTCAAATGGCAGCATGAGCCTGGAGATCATCTGCTGTGTGCACTCTTTGTTCTGAGCTTGTACAGACGGGTGATTTGCATGGCCATCATTTCCAAAAGTGTCATCTGCCTCAGACCAGATGTTCACCCTTCCTCCACTGAGACTCTGCACTTCTCTTCTTGTTCCTTACTCTTGAAATAAATCTCCTGTAGACTTTATCATCCAGATGGAAACTAGGCAGTCTCCCCTTGAGTGACACACATCCAGCTGATATCAGGGTAGTTACTCTTGCTGACCCCTCCCCACAACAACTTCTGCTGTTCTGGCCACCAGTCCCTCCCAACATCCTTTTTTCAGGCCTTTGCACACCCAGGTGGAAGATGGAGGTAAGGGCCACCACAGCCTATTGGCCCCCAGCTGCAGGAACATTTAAAGCCTGAATGTGAAGGTTGGTGTCGCCCAGGAATTATCTTTTCCCACTGTCAAATCAGCATGGATGCTTGTAAAGGTCAGCTGCAGATTGACTAGGGGGGCAGGGTACAGCAGCAGCCCCCACAGAGGGGATGGGTGTGGTGTTATGGGATCATGTAAACTCTTGTGTGACCATCCTCCATCGGGATGAGACTAGGATATGGTCTGTTTTACGTCATAGTATACAAAAAGAAGTTCCTGGCTGTATAATATCTTTTTACCAGCTATCCTGAAAGCATCTCCATTTTGTTTTGTTGCTTGTGTTTCTTTTCCTGCTTTTAATTCTGCCTCTGAAGTTCCCAATTCTTCCTGCAAAAAGTGAACCCAGCAGTCACACACTGGGAAAAGACTCTGAGATCTTGAGTTGTTAAAAATGTACATGTTGCACAGTAAAAGGAAAACTTTCCATTCCCCTCTCTTTCCTCCCCCTATGCCCACCAAATATTTCTAATGTAATGTAAGGATAACTTGGACAGAAATTTCTATTCTAAATTCCCTGTCTCTGACTGAATAGGGCACACAATCCCTACAGTAGGATTACTTTCACTTATGATGCTGTCTTTGAAGATTTATTGTTCTTTAACCATTTATTGGATGCTACATTTGAATTTGATCTGCTTTTTTTTTTCTTTTTTTTTTTTTTTTTTTTTTGCAAATAGCATGAATCCTGTGCATTGCTTTTGTGCCTTTCTTTCTGTAACATGAGTCAAATGATGCAACTAATTATAAGGAAATGAAAGGTTGCCTGGTGTTTATTAGGCCCTGACAGTGTCGTCTGTGCCTCGTGGAACAGGAAATCAGAGTCCCTGCTTCAGTGCTCTCATGAGCTGAGCAGGGCAGAGAGTATTACATCCAAAACAAGCAAGGTCTGGTGAATCAGACCACCAAAGCTTGGTCTTAAAGCTGTTTGTTACAATTTGTTTGGAAGGTCTCACCAAAGAGATGTCTCTGCGAAGACACAAATGGAAGGAGTGTGGTCAGGCTAATAAGAAATAACAGTTTTTATGCATGGGTGGAAGGTGAGACTTCCACAAGAGTGAACAAAAGAGAGAAGCTGTTTGGAAGCCTGGAAGGGAGCTCAGGGAGTAAAGGGGGAGGATGAGTTGTTGGGGAGATGTGAGTGGGAGGCAGGAATCTTGGATTTAGAGTGGTAGGTGAATCAAAGCCAGTGGTGTGATTGAAAAATGGCATTGGGCACAAGTACACGCAGGAAAAAGCAGAATTTCAGAGGAATTGCATTGGGCAGACAGAAAGCAAATGAAAAGCAAAAAGCACCAAGGCTGGACTGTGGATGGACATGAGTTAGATCAGTTCTGGATTCCTGAAAACAAAGCTTGAGGTTGCACTGAGCAAATTAGAAGTGAGCAAAAGCAGATGGCAGAGTGGTTTGAGTCCCTGAAGATAAACAGGAGATTTCAGTGCTTAGCAACTTCAGTGTTCCTCACAAAACATCAAATAAGTCTTTCAAACTGTTTTTGTTTTTTTTTTTCCTCTTTATTTTCTTTATTTTGGAGTGCAAAGCATGGCTGAGCTTACAATGGTGGACTTGGACCTGACCTGGGAGGTGGAGCTGGGCCAGGATGGTTGGCCCAATTTAGGGTGCTGGGCAGAGTGTGCTGTTCCAAAGCACGGATTTGGGCTCTCCCTTAGATTCCCTTGCCTCATTCCTCAGGGACCTGCCTTTAATGCAGGTAATGCAGAGTAAATAAAACAGCAGAAGAGGTAGATGGAGAGGCAGTGCAAGGCCTGCAGCCTGCTTTGCAGGCACTTGGATGTAAATCCTGCATGGAGCTGGCAGCTGGGGCTGCACTTGGCAGAGCAGTGCCTGCCAAGATTGCAGTTTCTTCTTTCCTAGTTGTATTTTTCTCAGAGGTTGATTTCCATAATGCAGTGCAGTAATGGGATACTGACATGTGGCATGGTTGACTTCAGCTCTGGGATGGTTTATTTGCGTTAATGCCCATCAGCTGGTGCTGGCAACTGCCTTTTTTCTTTAAAAAGGGAATCTCCCATGTGTCCTTGCTCTACCTGGTAGCTAATCAGCAGGAGATGGGACATCAGACCCCTGTCTCTTATTGCAGAATCTCTGGATTAAGACTTGGAGGCGATAATGCCCAGGAGAGACAGGCACTGCAGCCCAGCTGGGTAATTTCCCTGATCTGCTTGTTGATGTGTTTTTCAAGTGGCTGCAGTGTCAGTGGAGTGAGCTGATGCACGTGTCAAACTCCTATTGAACCTGTCCTGCTTGCTGCTTGCCAGCACCAATTCCCACCCCCATCCTGTGTGCAGAGAGTCCCTTTGCTAACACAGTTCCCTTTACACTCTGCTGCTTGCTGAGGGGGTTTCATGGGTTTCCCAAACCCCTCACAGCTGAAGAAGTTGGTGGCCTGACCCTCCTGGCCCCTGCAGGGAGGATCCCCAGGGGTTGAGTGCATGGTGGCATTCCCTGGATGAACAATGGTGAGTACCATGTTCAGCTGTAGCGATGAAATCGGGGAGCAGTGCTGACTGCCAAGCCCAGAGACGAATTTTTTTAGACAACTGGAGAGTAGAGCTTAGGCTTGCAGGGCTGGGAGTGCCAGGTGAGCTATGAATTAATGTGTAAAAAGCCCTGGGAAAGTTCACAACTGTGTATGCTGTTATGAAGTCTATACCCAAGTTATGTTTGGTCTATTGAGCTGGATACATTTCGTGATCCTTTGATTGCCCTTTAAGCTTTCCTTCCCCTCTAGCGTGACTTTCTGTTTTTTCTCTACCCCCTCATCCTCCAGCACAGCAACCACACCTTGGTGTATTTCTTTACTCAGTGCAAGCTAAAGAGGGACAAATTTTACAGATGCTAAGATTAAATGGGGTCTTCTGGAGTGTTTCAAGAGGCACCAGGCCCCTTGAGTAGGCTGGAAAGGGTCCAGGATTACATATGGGCAGCAGATTCTGAGGGTTAATGTGAGGGGTGAGCAGTTCCTCCATGTGTCAGCTGCCTGCAAGTGGTTGTAAAACAATCCACCACAGAATGGGAAAAAGTTGCAAACATATGGAATTATTTATCTGGCTACCTTTGAGCTGGAAAAGAAAATAAAGCTGTGTAAATTACCCAAAGTATGTGTAGGACACAGTGCTGTTTTTTGGAGAGCTCTTTTAGTGTTTGGTGCTAAGGAAGGATGTGTTTTCTAGGGGCCTTTTCAGAGCAGGCAGGAGGCACTGCCAGGTGAAGCTCCAGCTAGAGTGTACCCCCGAAGTGACTGGGATGAGGTAGAAAAATCTGCTGCTTGGTTCTCATATATTGTGGGGTTGGCTTTGCTCTGAGAAGGAAAGACAGCACAAAAATTAGAAGACGCAGTAGGTTATTGTAGGCAAACAGTCACACTTTGATCATTTGCTAGCCAAGTACTGTTTTGAGTCCTGGCTGCATCAGGTTGGGATTGTCCATGGTAAATCTGCTTGGCTTCACTGCCTAAAAGGTGTGACTGTGGCAGTCTGTGTCTCAGAAGGTGGCACTCCTTCCTCTTGGGCTGAATTGCCCAGAGCCAAGACCATGGGTGAGGGCTTTCCCTGTCAGTACTGGAGCTGGAAGATGAAACATCCTTTCAGAAGGTCAAAAGAAGGGCTAGAAAGTGGGAAAGCAGACATCATTAAGTGTCTCTTTGATCCTGGCTTCTCTTACATGATTGTCTGGAGTGGAGGAGGGAGCTGATCCAAGCAATCCTTTCCAGTCCTTGACCGGCGCTTGCTAACTTGCAATTGCTTTTTACAATCACCACTTTAAAATGAGTATTTGCATAAACAGGCATGAGCTGGACCAAAACAATCACAAAAGAAAAGCTGGTTGGAAGCTGTTTCTAGTAGCATTGTCTGCAAACAAAACAAGATGTGCAGCACAAAACCTATTAACTCGATTTGCTATATTTATGCTTTGTGTGTTCAGGAACAGCATGTTGCTATGGGCCATCGTGTAATCCAAATTGCCTTGCAGGGGCTCAGAGGTTTAAACCATTCCAGAAGTTTCACAGCACTTTCTTCCCTCCAGAGGCAACCTGGCAGCACTGCAGATTTCCACATGTGATTTTCATCTAAGGTCTTCCCTAGCTATATATAAATCATGGCAGTGAAATCATCTGAGGATGCTAGGAACTCTGAAAAAAGCCCTTTGGGGCTGGGATGTAAACAGGCCTTTCCTGATGGGATTTCATTTATGTTTCATTGAGGCTAAATTCTTCCCTTGGCTGCACTTGGCTGTTCTTAAAATAAATGGCTTAAAACTGGTTTTGGGACTGTGTTTGGGTTTGGTTTTTTTTGTTTGGTTTGTTTTATGCTATAAATATTTTTTCATGTCAGAGCTACACTGGGTCAGCTCTGCCTGAAAGGTTGAGGCTCTCTTAGAGGTATTACCAGAAAATATCTATTTAATGTTTTCTCCATGACAAGAGTGCCTGGGAAGTCTTCATGTGGCTGCTCTGAGAAGAGGGAAATGGTGGCTTGTCTGGCTAAAGACACAAATGGGGGAACTTTTTTTTGTAACAGGACTTTGGAGTCACCCACCACACTGCTGAAAGCGTCTGGCAGTGGAGTGGTGGGTGCAACTGCTTTTGAGAATATTTGGATTAGCAGGAAAAAAATAATGGAAGTGTGGTGTTGCTTTTATTTTATTTTTTTTAGCTGGAAGTTGGAGTCAGCAATTTCTGCTGCCGTGGCAAACCATATGTTACTACCCCAGCTGATAGAATAGGTGCATGTGCAGTTATTCCTGAGGTAAAACATGAAAGAATTGTTTTGTTAACATTGGCTCAGATGTTGTAGACCAGGAACCCACACACTTTCAGCAGAATTTGGCATAGCTGCATGGGTTTTGGCCCAAACCTGGTCATCCATTACTTCAGAGCTCTGGAGAAGTCTTTCAGTAGTCACCTACTGCTAACATCCAATACCAAAGACTGATTGCTGATCAAAGGTGTGGGGCATTTTGTTTTTCCTTCAAATACAAAAAACTTGTTTTATTTTTGGAGCCTGATACTGGTGGTGGGTAGAAAGGATTAATTCCTTCTGAACTAACTGGGCTTTAAAATAAAATGCATCAGGTGGATGATGTAGTGCTGCTACAGCTTTCCTTTAGTATGGGAGAGTGGAATGTAATTGCATCAAGCAGTGATTTTGAAATATCAGATGTCCATTAGTGCATAATTAGGGAGTTAATGATGTGTTGCCAAACATGTGGTGACCTCTTTTTCTCCGCCAAACTTGGAGACACTGTTGGTTATTGCATTAGTTTTTTGGAAAATGTGCCCTACTGGGCACAGTCTCTGAGAGTTACTGGATGTGGGAGACTGAAGGTTTTTGTAATGCTGAGCGTGCCTGAAAGTGTTATCCTGAGTACATCTGGGCCCAGCGAGTCTGGGCTGCCTTGGAACACAAAGAGAAGATAAACAAAAGGTCAAAATGTAAGAGCAAAAGGGAGATTTGGAGCACTCCATGGGAAGAAGTCAAATTCTTACAAAACTGTTTCCAGTGGGATGTAAGGACCTAGCACCCAGTCCTTCCAATGCTTTTCTGTGGTGCATACAGGGTACATGATTGTCTGGGGAAATACAGATTTTCCTTGATCTTTTATTCACCCAAGACTGACCTGCTTAGGAAAGCCAGATGATTCACCCAAGTAAGTCTCTTGCAGTAAGCTTGAATCCAAATGTGGACATTTTAATTGAAAATGGTTGTTGATAAGAAAGGAATGGTCCTTTTTTCATTTCTGACATAGTGTATTATGTTAGGTCAAGTTTCTTTTTGGTTCGTATTAATGAGATGTCTGCACTGATGATTAAAAATAATAATTAAAAGATTGTTCCCTTTAGCTACAAAATCTCTATCTGTTTGGACAGCAAGTGTTGTCCAGGGTGAGCAATTGCACATTCCATCAGAACCAATTTTGGTGTTTGGTTATGGGCTGACAAATAGGTTTGTGCACATTGAAATATTTTTCCAGGAATGATACTGGCCTTGGAAATGCTTCATGCTGAATGGAAGACGCAGTACAGATCTCAGTGGGTAAAGTAAAACACCTATAAATTTCCTTATGATTTGGCAGCTACTGTTTAGGGTTTTTTTTTAGGCTAGCCAGGTGAACTTTTGAATGAAAGGATTTTTGTCTCAAGTCAAGCTTGGATTACCTTGACCTGTAAGTGTGTGGCATGGCTTTGTACTGCTGAGTTCCTTTTCTTTGTTATGTTCAAGTATTCTGCTTGTAACTTCTCCCTTTGCTTCAATCACCAACTCTCATTTTCCTGTTTTCTTCCATGCCAGCTTTCACACAGATCTGCCTTCATCTGCAAGATTAAGTGATCTATGCCTCCCTTTTCCTCTTCCTTTTGGACATAGTATATTTCCCCCATGACAAATGATGCTTGCTTCCTAATAAAGATGACTTTTGTTACAACCTGCTCTGGATGGTCTTACAGTGTTACTTTTGAAAAAGTTGCATTTGCTAGAGCTGAGTTAAGATTTATAGCTGTACAAGAAATATGTCCTGCTTTGTTTAGTCTGAAAGGTCCTGAGTCATGGCATGCTGCAAACCCTACTGCTCATGTTAAATATCTATTGGGCCAAATTCTTGGCTTGCATAATTCTGCAAACTCTGTATGTTGATGCCTGCTTGGACCATGTTCTTCTTTGCTTCAGCTCATTACTCACAGCATCAAACTATAAGTCAAGTTTTAGAATGACTCAGAATTCTTCAGTTTGCTGAGGAAGTCAGGATTATAGTTGATTTTCTGAAACTTACTCTTGGTGCTGAACACAATAAAATCATAGAAAAATACAAGATAGAGCTTTGTTAGTTCTCCTTCATTTGAAGTTTAAGGGAAAGATCTATAAAAAAATTAGAGGTTATAGAACAAAATGGTGCCCAATTTCAGAGGAGCACAGAAATACTTTGGAATTAGAAAGTGATATCTTCTTTGCAATGGCAACAATAAATGCTTGATAAACATGAGAAAGAGAAGGAAATCTTCTTGTCCCTAGTTTAAGAAAATCTTGCTGGGTGTTTATCTGCTGAAGACTTTATTCTAGAAAATTGTGATTGGTTTGTGTGGAAAAATTGGCTGCTGTGAGGTTATCAGGGTTCTCATGCCCTGTGGAGCCTTTCAGGGGCTCCCTGTGCAAGTGCCACAGTTTAGCTCTGCCTGGGGATCAGCCGTGCTGTGCATGGCAATGAACCACCTTTACCTAAATACATTCAATTTTTGAGGTTAGTCCTTCTAAAGTGGAGTGTTGGACTAGAAAATCCAGAAGGTGTTTTTCTACCTGAATTTTTTCTGTGATTCCTCCACCAGTTTGAGAGGAAAATATAAGTTTTCTCCAATAGTGCTGGCCTGCGCGAGTTCTGTTCTGTTGTGAAGAAATGTCTTTGCTGGGGGAATGGATTTTAGTGTGTTCTCCCTTTGTTTTGATATTTATTTGAGGTGGTAGAGAGGGCAGACAGAATGTCAGGAATTGATGAATTTAAAGAAAGCTAAAAGAATAATCATTTAAAGTAGGCAGAAAGTGGTGTCACCATTTGACAATTTAAGACCTTAAAAATCTTTCCCATTTTGAGCTGGGTGAAGCTGTGAAATCATAAATAATCAGACTTGTTTTGGCTGAGCTGGGCCAGGGAGGATTTTCTGCATCTTTATTTGAGAAACAAGTCAACTAAAACATGCCCTTTTTTTTTATTTCTGACCCTATCTCCCTTTCCCCACTTTAACTGTAAACCAGTCAAATAGAAAAATGCAGATAAGGTAGGCATGAACAACAGGTATGAGAGTTGAGAAGACTGCCTTAACTTTGAAATTCAAATTGTGTTAAAATTAATCCTTTCCAGCAAAACACTCATTTGAATTAATTGGTGTGTTTATTTTATTTTCCCACATAATACAACTTATTTTAAGCTTCCTATTTGTTTAAAGATCTTATCTTTGATTGATGGCTGGGATATTCCATAAGTAAGCAGGGCTTTTTTCTGAGATGAAAGTGTAGTAAAGGAAGTCAAGGAATCTTACCATCATACCTTTGCCTGCTCTTTAAAAAGACTATTTTTAATCTTGACATCCTAAATAACTGTTTAAATCATCTGCAAGAAGAAATATATCAATACCATGATCTTATATTAAAAAAAACCCCACCAGATGTGACTGGCAGAGTATGTGTATTTATAGCTTCTCTATTGCTGCTGTAATCTACATTCATTTCTCTGTGACTCCAGAGTTGTACAAGCAAGACTGAATCTCTTAAAAACATTTGAATGATTACTTGTTCATGTCAGTGTGTGTAGTGATGCAAAGGAAAATTCTTTTCCTTTTCTTCCATTAATATACCCTGTAAATAAATGCTTGTTTGTTCTTTATTGTGCATATTAATTCTGTAGAAAATCTGTGGTCTGTCATGGCCTTGGATGAACTGCCTTTTTTTATTATTATTTTTCCTAGATGCCTTTTCAAAAGGGAAAAAGCACTTTAAGTTTTTCTGCAGCAAAAGATGCTGCCAAGTGTTATGAGCAGTTCAATTAGAATATGCTTATTTTAGAAGGTTGCTTAAAAGAGGCTTAACAGTAGGAAAATTTGGTGCAAACCCTGCTTTTTAGAAGTGGTGCACCTGGGTTCTGATACATTATGCTCATGTGAAGAGGACAGGACTGGGTCTTTTTGGAGCACCCATTTAGCTGTCGGCAAGTGATTAAGTGGCACTTGAATAGGTTCTGCAATATGTGGAAAAGTCTGATCTTTGGCTTCTTAAGCTAGAAACTGCGAAGTAATAATGAAGGAAAGAAATATGTGGAATGCAGTTAAGAATATTTTGGGTTTGCAATTTTCCCACTCGTTTTATTTTAGACTGAAAACAAACTGCATCCGTAGTGAATCGGAATGATCAGCTACCTAGAGATGTTTCCATTAAAGGTTTCTACTGCAGTATTTTTTTAGAAACTCTTTTTTAGTTTTCTTTAGAATGAAAATGTGCTGAGAGTCATGGAGTTTAAAAAAAAAAAATAAATCCTTTCCCCACTATATTTTTCCCAGAGGATTATTTTTATTACCGATGTGCATGAATTACAGCAGGATGCAGTAGCTACATCAGGCATTAATACAACCCTTCAGTGTAACATTTCAGCCCTAAGATTAATCTAAATCTACCCAGCCATCTAAAAGCAAATGAGAGGAAGTAGGAAATGAAAGCACAGAGAAAAAGAAAAGGAAGAGGAGATCTATCTTTGGACCATGATTTATATAGTTTTCCGGGATTATACTGCAATCTGTGAGCATTGAAATAGTCTCTGGATTCTGTAGAAATACAACCCAAAATTTTACTTTAAGTGCCAAAAAAAGCCTTTTCAGCCAGCCCAGTGGGGCCTGTGTTCCACAAAAGCAGGACAGTGACTTGGTTTTTTTTTTTCCTTCATCCCCTTTTCCACAGCATGCAGATGTGGCAAGGCTGGGCATTGCAATTTTTCTTGGGGCAGGAAGATTTGGGGACCTCTTGTTGAAGTCTACAGAGACAATGAGGAAAGGTGACTGACAATGTCAGTCACTAAAACTTGACTCTTCATGTTTTATTTATTGTCAGAGCCCAAATCCTTGTCTCTCAGTTTCCCCCTTCCCCTTCACCCCTGTGCCCTTGAAAACATGTGAAAAACTAGAACTAATTTTGGGGGTTTTGGTGGTTTAGAGAGCTATTATAGCCTGGGCCCTGGGAGCCCTGAGGCAGACTCTGACTGCTCTGGGCTTGCTTTCCCCTGCTAAGGCTGCTGTGATCCAGGGAATGCTGTCTCTGCTCCCACACAAATGTGCAATGCTCAGTGTGACAGTGTCCCACCCGCACTGGGGGCCTCCAGACAAAAATTAATAAAGAATGAAGGTGATAACAATTCTTTTGAACAGTCACAAGCTGATCAAATAAACTCCTACCATGCTTAAAAATTAACAACAATAGCAACGAAGAATCCATTTGAAAGGCAAAATTGAGCACGCAGCACCTGCCCTGATTTTTTGTTTCTTTTTTTTTTTTTCATTTTCTAAAGTAGCACATCTCTTTGCTGACGTTTGACTGCAGTGACTCATCACAGGAGGCTAAATCAGCCATGTAGAGTAATGCAGCGTGACTGATTTAGCCAGCTCTGATGCAGCATGATGAGAGTAACTTCAACCAGGAATTTCAGCGCTTTTCCCTTCCTCCCCCAGCCTAAGAACAAAGGGAAAGTTAAACATCTTTCCAGCAGTCAAGTACCTTGCTTCAGGGCAAAGCTTTTTGTTTGTTTTCTGTCAGCTAAGAGTCTTGTGTGTAAGAAATAAACATTAAGATCTTGAACCAGAACTGTGGAGGGATGTGCAGGCAGAGCTTGTTAAAAACCATTTGACTATAAAAAGTCTTTAGTGCCTTCTTCACCTAACCCAAATGTCTGGTGAGGATTTTTGAGGACAATTCCTTGAAATATTGCCTTGTGAGGTGTAATACACATAGAATATAGTCAGGTTTTTCTAAGCTCATGCAGTAGGAGCGCTGGCAAAGTGTGCCTGACCTTGTGAGACCTGGCCAAATTCCACCTGCCCATCCAGTTATCCAGCATCAGCTGAGCCCTGCTGGCTGCCTCTGGCCACTTCTTGTGCCCTTCTGGCCACAAGCACTAACATCATCCTGCCCAAACACCTTTTGCTGAGGTTTGAGCACAGGGAATTTGTTTCACAAGGTGATGAGCACGTTGAACCACAGGGATTGTCCCAGGTGAGAGGCTTTGCAGGACCGAGACATTTGATCGTGGGTCTGAGATTTTATTCTTGGATGCTCTGCACATTATTGCTGAGGCAAAGGAAGTTGGCTTTATATCCCAGCCACAGTGCAGAATGTCAACCAAATGCTGCATTTTGAGATGAAATGGAGGAGGAGTAGGCTTAGAGGAAGAATGAGGGTGTGTGTTCTCATTTTTGGAAAAATCAAGTGGATTCAAGTTCTGCTGAACAGGAGTGGCCATATTTTGCAAAGGGGAAATAATCCTGTTCAAGAATATAATTGGCCTATTCGAAATAAGCAGCATCACTTGAAAGTGGATCCTAAAATGGAAGAACAGAAAATAGAAAGGTAGGAAGAAGGAGTTTTTCTAAACACTTGTTTCTCCAGATGTTTGGCTGAATCACGTCAATGAGGCAAGTGTGAGTGGCTTTTACTGTTCTTTCCAAATTTAGATATTAGGGTAATGATGAGGAACTCTGCTTACACAGCCTTTTCTCCCTTATGGTCCCTTGCATCTCTTCTTGCTGATTATCAGTGATTTAGGAGTCTTGCAACAAAGATTTTTTTGTGCAGGTAATCTCTCAGTCACCCTGAAGTGCTGGCCTGTGTATACATATATATATATAGGTATAAAAATAGATATTCTGTTCCTTTTAAGACAAAAGGTGCACCAAAGAAAATGGGTTTAACTTCACAATGGCCTTAAATCCTACCTGGAATCAGCTTCTGAGCCCAGAAAAATCAGTTGTCAACCCAATGGAACACCTTGAGAAATGACATCTGATTTTATGGGTTTTTTTACTATTTCCAAGAGTTTTGGTATAAAAGAATATATTTCAACCTTTGAATTCAATAAATAACCTCCTCCAACTGCATATGAAAAGGAAAAAAATCATTATAGTAGATACAGATACTTTTTTCTCCCTTATTGCTGTTCTATTGGTTGTAGGTGAGTGGTTACACCTGCTCCTGAACAACAAATGCTGGTTCAAATCCCTCTCTTGCTCTGTTTTTGAAATACTTTCTGATTGCATCTTTTCTCAGTGTTTGTTTCACAATACCTCCTCAAGATTTTTGGATATTAGATTTATATCTTTATTAATTAAATGATGGTTGTGAGCTACACATTGCTCTGCAGCCTGAAGAATGTCAATGCAGAGCCAGGAACTCTTCAAGTGAACTTCATCTTGTTAGACACAGTGGTTGTCAGCACAGCTCATTGTAGGGGCCAAAGTGCAGTTCTCATTTTTGTGATAATTTTCAATAAGATGTATGATGTTAGTTCCTTAAGTGACCTGGAAGAAAAAGTAAAACAACATCAGAAATTCCAATTTTTTGCTCATATATGATCAAGGTAAGTGGGCAGCAGGATTGTGTAGCGAACAGCGAGGAGCACAGGCGTATTATCCCTTCACTGGGAGTCACTCTTTGTTAGGCTTACTGTCTAACCACCACAGAAATCTACATTGAATCCAGAAGGAATAGCTGGAACTGCCTCTTTGTGCTGAAGGGTAGAGTCCAATTACTGTGTTTAATAGCAAGGTATGAACTTAAGGCAGGGAAACAGGATTCCATAACCAATGCAGCAGCAGAGAGGGCAGGAGACGTGAGGGATTTGTGCGTGGGTTGGGGTTCTGCTCATGGGAGAGGAGGTTTGTGGACACAGGATGAGAAAAATGTTACATATAACAGGGCAGCTGTTCAGGAACTGCATAAGGAGAAATTGCAAAACTTCAGCAATTTGATTATTAAACATAATATTCGAGTAAGCGGCACTGATTTTTTGCCATTCAATCAATATTTTCTGTATTTTCTTCAGTTTGTGTTTTCGTGCATACTTAAAATGTTACTTCCCTGCATAGCTGCTTTAAAATATGATTTATCTCAGATTTTAAGTGTTTTACTGCTGTTTTGTTTTAAAGTTTAAACAGCATTTAATCAAGCAATTCACTTTTCATCATCACCTACAAAAATATGAAATATTTTTACGTATTTATATTGTATTTCTCCCCATACCTGCTTGCTACTTTACAAGCATACTTAGTTCATGGGAATTGAGTGAAATATTAAATACAGATTTAAGAAACGGTTGCTCTGTGCAAGTTTAGTGATGGTTCTGTGATTTTTTTTCCTAGTATTGAGCTCAATTGTTTTGCCTCAGTCAAAGACTGCAGCCCACAAAGGCTGAGTTCATGTTTCCACTGCAGAAGTTAATAGTGAGGGGTGCTCTTCATTGTCTTCCTCCTCAGTGGAAATCCTGTTATTTATGCTTGTTCCCGCAGGCTTGGGGTGAGATCTGGGGTTTAACTCTATTGGGAGGTGATAGATGATCTGTTGCTGTCTTCAGCAAGAACCAATTTAAGTCTGAAACTCTTGTCAGGCCCACTTTTTCCAGCCTCCTCCAACACAATGTCTTTCCAGCCCGAGGCCATCTTCCTGCCCACTGCCGCTCCTGTAGGGCGTATGAATTTCATTTTGAAGGCCATGATGGTTTTCTTTAATAACTGAAGGTGTTTATAAGGCTATTTTGGGTGAGGGGTGGTGTGTTTGTGCAGCATGGCAGAGAATACCGTGGGTTGGAGGTTGGAGATCACATCCCCTGTGCCCCAGCCAAGGCTGGGTTTGGTTTCCAGCTGCACAGCTCATGAACTCTGTGTCCTTGGATAAGCTGTTGAGCACTCTGTGTCCTCCTGTGTGTATGGGAATGCTTATCTCACAGGTAGGGATTAATCAGTGTTTGAAAAGTAATTTGAGATCCTTGATGAAAAGCACTGTGCAAGAAGAAAATGTGTGACCGCACAGGAGCATCCTGGAGATTGTGATCACCCCCACTGCCTTTCCTGAGCTTTAGGGAAAAAGTGGCAAGAGGGTTTTTAAAGCAGGGGGAAACACGCTTCTGTGTGAGTGTTCCTTTGCAGCACAAAGCACCAGCTACCCCCAAACCCTGGGTGTGTTTATCTTGCATGTGTTGCTCTGTGGTTTCAGTTATCTCCGCAGGAAAATGACTGTTCTGGCTCCCGAGACCTCTTTAAGCAATTATGACCTAAGTTAGTTCGCAGCCACCATCCTTTACAGGCCTTAATCAATAAGCCCTGAAAGCAAACTAATCTTCATTTACTTTTGGAGGCCACTGCAGGAAAAGAAGAATTGTCAGATAAAGCTGGGGATCAGCATTCCTACCTCAAGGCCAAGGGTCAGATATTAGTACACAGGGAGATTGTAAATACAGTTTGGTCCAGCAGATGCTAAAATGAGTATGGTGGAAAATTGTACCTCCAGGGGACATCACTTTAATGCATGCAATCACTGATAAGAAGGTTTTTTATTACCAAAAGAATGAATTTAAAAACTATATATAACTTGTCTTCGTGCTTAAGGAAGTGGGGCAAGAGAGTGGACTGTTAGGTGGAGAAAAGTGGCTGGTTGGAATGTTCTCATATTGGGCTATTCACTGAAGGATGGGAGCTGGGGTGTCCCAGGTAAAATACAAATCTGATCGAGTTTTAGCATGGTTTTTTCCCTAGTAAAGAAATTTTTCTCTGCACAAACTCAATTCCCAGTATGGAGCTGTTAGCTGTTAAATGTGGAAGGGGGAGTGGATATTACAGAGATTCTGCATCACTGATTGCTATATTGTGTGATGTAAATGAGCAAAACCCTGTAGGTGCCTTCCCAGCTTCATTGCAGGATATGTCTCCTAGCTTTAGAAATGTGATTTTTGAAGTTTACACATCATCTCCACATGAAAAAATAGGCTTGGCATGCTAGAGGATCTGCCTTTGAAAAATAAACCTTGTACATATTCCCAATAAACAGAGGGCTAATGGTATTTGCAGGATTTTACCTGGTAATCAGTCTTAACCCCACTGTGTTTGATGACTCCTCTTACACCTCAGCTTTTCTTAATTTCATTGTTCTTCTGACTTCTTTTAAATTGTGAAGCATTTGAATGAGGAAAGAATATTGTAACTGTATTTTCTTGTATGCCTGACCTCTAGGATTATAAAAATAGGGTTTCCTATTAAAAGAAAGAAGTCCATTTAATAGTTTTCTTCCCTATTTTTATTATTTTTGGGTTTAAATCAATGAAGGTGATGGTGGGTATGCATTCCCTTTAGTGTTGGCAGAGAGAGAATTCTGCTCATCTGGCCAGAAATCAGGTGGATGCTGGAAAGGACATTTGCTATGTACATTTCTAAAAGTAGAGTCAGCATTTGTTTGCTGTGCTCAGCATGTGTGTTCTGTGTGTTTATGTTGAAGAAAATGCCAAAACTTTCAATTATTGTGCTTGGATGTTACAATTTTTTGGCAATCTTAAGAGGCAAATCCTGATTTTGTCTGAAACAGCTGTGTATGGCCTTGCATTTTACATAGTACTTTTAAAAATTGAGAATAGCCTCCTCATTAATGATGAGAAAACTTGACATAGTGAAATTGATGATTCAATAGTAGCTTAATTTTGTCCTTGTATAATTTTGAATGTGCTGCCTGCAAATGTGCCATTTTGTCCACCACCTTGTTTGACTGGAACATCACTTCATTAGGAATCCCTGCCAGGAAATATCATTATATGGAGGCCCTTCATGTAGCTTTTCATTGGGTGAATAATTGAGTTCCTAGAGGACCTATCTGATTTGAAGGCCAAAACTTTCTTGTAATGCAGACTATATAAAAGTAGTATAAATCACAGTGAGAGATGAAACGATGCATTTAAATGTACTCTAAGAAAGAAAGAAGCTCCGGTGTAGTCAAGTCTTTTGATTGTTCACCAGCCAATTACCCACGTTATTTAGGAATCATCTTGATATTAATCTTTTGAAAACCCTTTTGCACATCGATGATCTCATCCTACTTCTTAAATTCACCTTTCAAAAATATACATCTTAAAAACAGTGACTGATTTATCAAATTTAAATGTGCTTCTCCTTATCAATTTATTTTGCTGAGCCAACTTTGTTATTTCTTCTTCTCATCCCAACGCTGTGGATAATTGACAATTAATGATAAGCTTTACAGAGGAGATTAGGGTAACATTATGTTTCATTAGTTTGGAGTAATACAGAAGTGCCTAGCCATGGATAAAAGACTGTGGTGCAGCTCTTGGCCTGCAGAATGTGCAGTGTGTGGGGTGAACAAAAGGTTACACATAAAAGCAGAATTATAGCTATATTTATGTAGGGTTACAGAAATATAAATTACTTGCAACATTTTCTCCATCAGTTTTCCCAACATGATAAAACTTGTCTTTTGCTGATGTACAGAAACTGATCCCCATACCCTCCTTATCTTATTTTCCTTTCCTATTCCTTCCCTTCCTATCTCCTCTGCCATGAACATGTTATTCTAACAGCAGACTAGAGGATCTTGGTGTTTATGTGCACTTATTTCAGGAAAAATTGTCTTGAAAACAAGAAAGGACTTTTTAAGAAATAGTGAGATGAAGAGTTGAGCAGCAAAAAACCTTCCTCAGACAGAGATTTGTTAGTAATTCTTAGAAGTCTTTGTTTCTGGAAGTTTACTGCCTCTCTAGTCTACCTGAATTGATCAGATTTTAGGTTTAAATTATTAAGGGCCAGTTATAGTCTTTTCATCCTGTAATCTCTAAAAGGCCATTAATACAGACTGTTGTGTTTCATTAAAAACTGTTCAAAGGAGAAAACAGGATGTCCATGTTTAACTCTTGATTTTCTGGAGGCTGATGGTCAGCACCTGAAGCCTAGACTGCTGTTCAAAGTTCTGTAAATATTTGTTGTGGCTTTTTTGTGTTGCTCTAACAATTCACAGTTGGTAATTATGTATTCTGTCATTCTGAGCCATTCAAGCAATTCACCCTTAAACAAACAAAACACATCAAAAACCCCACCCAAACCCATAAAAACAAGCCCAAACAACCTGAAAAGAAATATGAAACACAAGAGATAAAATGAGTGAAGGCTTTTTGAGTATAGCATTTGAGGCAGTGAAAGAATGAAAACATGTCATGAGCAGGCAGATGTATCTAAATGCCCTCTAGTCATTGTCATGGGAACTTCAGCGGGTTTTGGCCTTAAAAGCTGAAGATGGTTTGCATTTATCTCATTTCTCTGGATGCAAATTGAGTTTTTGACAGTTTGAAATCCCTTCAAAAAGCCTTGAAGGGCAAAAATGGTTTTATCACAGAAAAAGTTAATGTGAGAATCCTGTGGATTTCTGCTGGTGCAGATCCAGCAGAGGATCACACACAATAGCAGTGAGTTCTTGACTCAAGAGCCCTTTGCCTACAGGTTTTGGGTTGGGGCTGTTCATTTGGATTTTTGTAATTGCCATTTTATTTTTGAGCTGGTATTAAGGCTACAACAAGTGGTTGATCTCTTGGAGCCAATTACTTTGGATCTCCTGCATAACTGGGAAAATTTCTCCCTTCCTGAATCTGCCCTGAAAATAAGGTTGTTTTTTTTCCTGTGACCAGCTTTAGAAAGTTGATTATCCAGGTTCTGCCACTGTGGAATCAACCTTGGGAAGAGCTTATGAAGTTATAATTAGGTTTCTGTCTGCTAAGCTTCAAAATGTACAACATCCATGAATATATCTGCAGTACTTTTTGCCTGGTTTCAGACTCCTGCCAAGTTCTTGCCTTGAATTTGAGACATCTGTAGGTAGAAAGAGACAGCAGAACACTTTAGCTTAGGTGGACAGAAAGGTGTTGTGGGAGACATTTTTCTGCTGTCAAAAGCTCAGCCACCAGTCTGTAAACAGATTCCCATGGTCACCACTAAACAAGGGCAGCACACCTTACTAATGGAGATAGGCAGGAAGGGCTTTTTTGGTTGTTTTTTTTTTTTTAGTCTTATTTGTTGTGTTTTTTCCTCATAATTTTAGTTTCTTAGACAAAATGACCCAAGAAAGCATTCATGGGAGTTCAGTGCGTTGATGCACTGGATTTTCACCCATTGAGACCTATCTTCAAATACTGGTGTGACTTTGGGATGAAAATGAGCTCTTTCTTGTCTGCTCTGGTACTGGATTTTGCACCTTTGTTGAAAAAGCTGCAAGTTTTGCCTTGACTGGCTGCTGGCAGGTTTACAAGAGGAGACTTACTGCTCCTCAGGTGTTTGCAGTGATGGATGCTGTGCCAGTACTGCAGGAGCCAGTGGTCAGGAGAAAGGTGAAATGTCAGAATCAATCTGTTTTAAAAAAAGACACTTTCTGAGGGAGGCTGGCTTGCACTGAATTTTTAACAACACATTCTCCTTTCCTTTCCTTATATGTATCTAAACATAACTTTATTCAGCAAGGAGACATCCTCTTGTCTCCCTCATTTCCATCAATGCAGAGTCGGATTTCAGCAGCAGACACACTCGTGTTTACCATGGCAGTGCTTGCCATGTTGACAGCGCTGAGTGATTCTTAAGTGTTCAGTAAATCAGTAACATTTTCTGAACAGTGGGAAGTTTTGATGTCATTAACAAAAGATGCATGTTAACTAGCAGCTGCAAATTAATTAGAAAAATAAATTAGAAGTTGCTTCTTTTTTTTCTTTTCCTCCTTTCTGCTTCACTCTGTGTGAACCAGCCAGACTAAAGCAAAGAATCCAATGAACCCAAAAGTCCAGAGCTTTTAGGATCTGGATATTCCAATTTTCCAAACATTCCATTTTATATCCTGCACTGGCTGCTTCTAGAATATTATGGGTCAGGGCATTGCCTGTCTAACAGTGGTTTTCATTGTCAGTTTTCCTAATGTGCTCATTTGGGAATGTCTGAGCCCCTCTCAGTTCCGTGGCAGCCAGGACCAGCTCACGTCCATCTGAGCAGGGTCCAGCCTTGCCAAATGGGCTTCACTGTGCTGAGGATCCCATCCAAAAACAGGGAAATGGCATCGGGGAAGGCAAGGCAAGCAGCACTGGACGTGTAATGACACCAATTAATGAGTACTTGCCTCATGTTTTGGAATACAGGGATTCATTTCATAAACCTGTTAGGGCTGTTTAGAGCAATAATATCCCACTTTCTTTTAAAGGGAAACAATCTTACTTTTTTCCATTTGCTGCTTCTAGCAGTGTCAGCTTCTTTAATTATTGCTATTTAATTATGTCTTAGCATTTGAACTCTCCTCATTAACCTTCATCAGACTGAGACACCTAGGATAATGCAATGGCAAAGCCAACATCTTGCATAATTTTTTTTTCCTCCCTCCACCCCCTTCCCAAATCTCTGGAATTCATTAATTGAATGTTAGAGCATCTGGGCCACTTGAGTATTCGAATCATGCAGGAACATGGGTAGTGTTAGCCTGCTATGGCTCAATAAACCTCTCATTCTCTTGTTCACGGTTCATTTGAATTTTGCAGAAAACTCTGGAAAAAAAAAGGGAAAAAAGATGAGGCATTCAAATAAAAATGGTGCAGATAATGGTAGGAGGAGATGAGGAACTCAGACAAATGTTTACCCCAAGTACTGTGTGTATATGGCACTGTCATCCCTTTAATTGAGAAAGAGAATGGGCTTTAGAGCAGAAACCCACAAGCCAGGCTCTATTCCTGTGTGACCTTCAGCTGTCTGTGGAGCTGTCCTCTCTATCTGAAAGCAGAGTTTTTATTTTATGCTGCTAAAGTAGCAGAGCCTAATTTCTCATTTGACAAGTGCTCTAAGATCCTGTGAGGAAAGGTGTAATAAAAGTGCAAAATAAAACTATATGTGGCAGTATTACTCCTGATTCTAATGGATTTTAGTAGGATCTTTAATCCCTTTATCTACCATGAATAGATGCATTGTCTATAAAAGAAGCTTTAAGCTCTTTCAGTTCACTTTGGTAACACCTTGGCAATGCAAATACACCTTTGGAGTGTGTCTCATGATACTGGAAAATGAAAGTACAGGAATAAAGTGTAATGACTGTGATGGGGGCTCTTTAATGTGGCTGCTGGACCTAAGCAAGACTTCTATGGTTTCCCCCCATTTCTTTGCTCTCCACACCACAAAGACAAGGCTCTTGCTGCCTTTTCTCCCATCACAGAGTGTTCCCAGGCCCTGGCTTGGATCAGGCACTCATGGAAGAGAATATAGGCTGTGTCACCTCTGACAGAGCTGTACCTCAGAAGTGAGGCTTTACTCGGATCCCTCAGCTGTAGAACTCCTGTGTGAAGCAGAAGCAGGATGAATCTTTCACACTGAGAATTGCCTGTGGTAAGTGTGGATGTGCTTGTGATAGGAGAGGGCTGACCTTTGTTCCACAGGGGGAGAAGCAGGGAGAGACATTGTCATAACTAAGTATATAGTATTTATCTCATTTATCTGAGCTGCCCAGGCTGGAGGCTCCACACTCTCCTGGCAGTCAGTGCAGGAGGACTGGAAGCCTGGTCCCATTGACGCTTGCTTTGCTCTCTGGAGGTGCTTGGCTCATTGCTTAAATACCTAAAGCCAGGTGGGATGAATCCTGGTTGAAAGCTGAGGCACAGGAAGGCAGTTAGGTGCCTGATTCCTCCTTATCATCTAAATCCTGTAGATTCAAAAAGGACAGAGCTTTTTTGAATATCCTCCTGGATATGTTCCTGCCTAATCTCTTCCCTGCAGCCTCAGTACTTCCTTTGTCAGGCTTTATTCTCCTGTGCTTTTCCAGGGAGCCAGAGGAGCTCTCCATTCCTCTGCCCGAGGCTACAAGTGACCTTTTCTTACCTTTTTTTTCCATGTAACATTTGTTGCTACTGCTGGCAAACGAGCTCTCCCACCGGCTTGGCTCTGAGCAGCCTGACCGCTGGGTCTGAGCTACAAACCTTGCCACTGTCAGCCCAGGAAAGGGGCTCAAGGTTTCTACCTCAAATGGGAGAGGAGAGCTCTCCTTTGAGTTTAGGATCTGAGCCACTGAATGACCCAGATATGGCTGGGGGTTGCTCAGTCAGGCAGCAGAACTTGGGGGGAAGAGTTGTGCCGTGCTTTGCAGCGGTCACATCGCTCTGTCACCGCTCAAGTTGAGTGTCACTGTGCTGGCACCCCGGCAGCTCATATCTTCTGCCAGAGCAGCATCCCCACTGAGCCTGTCACTGCTTCCTTTTGACTGCTTGTTATTTCTTGCTGAATTAAGTAACACTTTGGATTTTCTAAGGGCTGGTTCTTCCAGTCCTTCATTGTCACTCTGTTGGGAATGGCAAGAAGAATGACACAACTCTTGTAAGTTGAACAGGAGAATGAGGTTTATTACCTCAGATCTTCTTTTATAGACTGATACGTGAAAGTACAGAAAGGTAAAACTCTTATTGGTTAGTGAGTTAACACATCACCATCATTGGTCAGTGGGGGTACACCACCCCTCCACCTTCTCCTACAAGAAAACAAGGAACTGACAAACAGCACCTGCAAAGCTGTCTTCTATCTCTGAGGATTGTTTTAATTTCTCCTTATGATTTCCCAGGCCACTTTCTCAGGTGGGACTGAGAAAGTTATGCTGCCTGCTTTTCCACAGGCACTGTGCTCCCTGCTTTTGCTCATAGTTAGCGTACATACTTCGTAGCTGGGAATCTGGAATAGATGCTTATTTATTTTCCTCTCCTCTTTACTGCTTGCATTCTGCACTTGTTAAGCTTCAGTTACAGTCTGTCTTCATTCACAGGAAACATAGTGAAACTTCCTCCCTAGAAACCTCTGACCTTGTCTCTTTGTAGAGATCTTGATTACCCCAAACAAGGTGTCCAAAGCCAGGCTATTTCACTGCTTTCATTTGTTAAGAGCTTGATTTTTTTTTTTTTTTTTTGCCCTTCATGCAGAAGCAGTTTTCTTTACTTATCTTGTCCTTTTTTACCTCTTTCATTGTCTGAAACTGAAGTGGAAAAGAGGAGTGAAAGAGCCATAAACAGTGCAGAGAAAATGACAGACTGCTCTGTGTCACTGACTCTGCAGAACAGGTCACCAGGCAGAGACATCAGCCTCTTATTGCCTATGCTCAGTGTTTCATATTTTTTATTTGTCTTTTCTGTTATGTATCTGATTTGGAGACATGCATTTTTTTGACAATGACCAGCCAATAAGTCCACATTTGTCAAAGAGAAAATGAGATAATCATCATGTGGCCTGGTATTACTGGGAGGGCAGATTAGATTTGCTCGAAAAAGGTGGCATTTTATGGTTACTTTTATGCTCTGTAAATACAGGAAGAGACAGATTGAAGAGATTACTTTACAAAAAAATTCCATTTCAAGTCACTGGGGAAGCAGGTAACCTTCAGATCTGAGCTTTGCATAAGAATGCAGTGGAAGAGGAAGGATTTCTATTAACGGTGCCAGCTTAAAAAATAACCCACCACAACACTGTCTGCTGCTCTACATCAACCTTTTCTCCCTGCTTGTTTTGTCCTTTCCACCCACCTTGTCCCCTGGCAGTGCCATTAGAGATGAGCCAGTGACTCGGGGACGTTCCTTGGCTAAGTGGTCACAGTCCCACTGGCTCCAGCGGAGCGGGGACGATTTATGCTGGCTGAAGGAT
The DNA here is from genome assembly GCF_049639895.1 of Pseudopodoces humilis. Taxonomy (NCBI): domain Eukaryota; kingdom Metazoa; phylum Chordata; class Aves; order Passeriformes; family Paridae; genus Pseudopodoces; species Pseudopodoces humilis. The sequence goes on along the minus strand of NC_142209.1, from coordinate 24,666,430 downwards.
GGTCCCTCGTGGCTTGAGCCTTACCCAAAAGGTTTATTTTTATCAGCAGTTCTAGGATTTTTGTTTGGTTTTCTGAGGTGACAGAGGTCACTCGTAAAGTTTGCACCTGTGTGCAAAGTTTGAGGCTGTTGGTGACGGGGGTATGAGCGCCTTTCAGAGCTGCTCTGAGTCTGAAGGAGCTGGTTTAGGGAGACAGGCTGGCTTCTGCTTGGAAAAATCAACGGATGTTTTAAAATAAACAAACCAACTAGATGGACCTTTGTATTATCCAGACCATGTGCCATCAAATCAGTTTTTTATTCTCCTGCTCATGCTTAGATTGTGGAAGAATGGAACTAATCTGCCACTTTTGTGATAGCCTTTGAGGCAGGACTGTGGTTTTGTGCAGGGCACAACTCAGTGCACCTCCTGTTCCTTTGGTAAGGAAACAACACAGCCAGTGTGAAAATGATTTAATAATATTGATTGCTTTCATGCAAAGCCAAAAAAAGGAGTCTTTTGCATAATAACAATTTGCAAACTTTTGGATGATGCTTGGGTAGAAATGGGAACTTTTGGATGCTTGCTAATCCAAGCACCAACACTGTGTCTCTCTTTGCACTTGAGCTGTGAACCCACATGGAACTATTTCAAGAGCAATAAATGAAATCTGAGTGTGGTCCATCATGCTACTCACAATAAAAAATAAATGGAGCCAATTAGAGTAAAATAGTTGTGTACCAAGCTCAGATGTGTAGCTATCCAAATAGTCACCAAACAATGTGTTTAATTTAATAAAGATTCAAGTGATCTTTGACCACTGTTTTAATTAGGTTTAAATGAAAATTAATTTTATGCCGCATATGTGGCTCTGGTGCATTTACTTTTCCAGCTACTTCAGGCGATTGCCCATATTCCCAGATTTGTCATATTTGACTTTTTAACCTTGTGAAATGAAGCATGAGGTCCTTTGGCACCGATCACAAACCTGATGCAGGAAGCTATGTGAAATCCCAACTTTGGCTTTCCTTTGGTAGTCACAGAAACCCCAAGCAATGAAATACTCGTGGCTCAGGCACAGAGGGGAATCGTGGATCTATTGAGGTCAATGGCACAATTATCATTTGTCCACAATTTCATACTTGGGGGAAATACTACTTACCTGAAAGGGCTGAGGGTGTTGAATAGACAGCATGGGCAGCTAAACATGGGAAAGGGAACTGTGAGATTTAGCAGGGTTTGGGCTGGAGGTCTGGTGAAACCTACACCAGCTCTGTCCACTGGGTATGAGGAATCTGTGTTTCATCACAGACCTTCAGAGTCTCTTTCCATTGAGGTTGTCTGACTTCAGAAGCAGATGACCCTCCTTGTTTGTGGTGGTGTCTGGGTACTCTGTTATCTGCACCTCCTTGCAGAAACAACCTCTCTACAGAGCTGGCTGTCCAAATATGAGATAAGTAGGAGAGCCCATGAGAAGTCAGGTATTTATATCTGCTCTACCCTCTTCTGCTGTCACAGTACTTTTTCATATAACTCCTGGGCCCAGCTGTTGTCATAGTGGATGACTTGTAAGGTTTGCATTGCTGTAACTTGGTGGTTGGCTTGGTTCCTAAGTAAAAAAAAAACCCTTTTCGTTTCCCCTTTTTTTTTTTAATTGAGGAAATTTAACTTTGTGCAGGCTCTGCACACAAATAGAACAACTGCTGTTGAGCTTGTCAGCCCTGGCAGTGTCCTGTTGAGAGGCCTCCTGGAGTCAAGTGCACTTGCCTTCTCAATATGAAAAGGAATTTATATTTGTAATGAATATTCATACGAGAAAGACATGGGTGATCTGCAGATAAAACGAAGGTTTTTAGCCTCACAAAAGCAGTACTGTGAGAATTAGGATGGAGGGAATCCTAAATGGCACAATTCAGCCTATCCCATCACAGGAGCCAAAGGGTGCAATTCTGCCCAAATCGATGGAGTAACTTTCATTTACCCCCTCAGTGAATTTGTTACCTACCCAGCCAGACCTAATACATTCTGACATGAACAGATGAGAGGATCAGTCTATTAATGCAGAAGATTTAGTAGCTATTTGGTGAGTTTTTCCCATCTTTGACATTTCAGAATGGAGCTTAACGATGCAGCAGTTTAGCACAAGCAAGCTGACTGCACGGGGACATTGCTTTTCCTCTCTTTCTGCTGCCTTTTCCAGGCTTGGCATTCTCAGCATGGATGACTTGGGACCGTAGGGTCCCTTTTCAAGTGCACCTACAGGCTTTGCCACAGCTGTTAAGCTTCCTTTGTGAAGCAGGAGTTCTACAAGGGCACAGGTTAGTCAGTTTTTCAGAGCTCAAAATAATCCTGTTTCCCTGGTTCCTCAGAAGATTTTGTTTTTAAAAAATAAAAATAAAAAAAAATTTACACACTTTAATAGAAATACTTTTCCTTCATTAAATTAAATCTCTAAAGCCCAATAGCATTTTCTGTGCTTATATGAAAATGCCAGTGGGGATTTGAGATTAAAAGCGGTATTTTTCTACAAGTCAATGAAGATCTCAATAGGAAAAAACACTCTTCAAATATAAATTCCTCCAGTATCAAGAAAGACAGACAGATTTTCTACTTAGGTCCTTGATAATACTTTTCCCAACCTTGTTATGGAACTCTGTTTTCACATATCTGATATAAGGCTGTTACACATTAGCTCTCCATTTAATGATATCTTATTAATAGTGCCTTTTTTATTATAGAGATATGCCAAGCTACTCAGATTTAATTCATGTTTAACAGTAAACATGAGGTACTGTGACCCATTTATATGCAGCTCAGGTTCTCTTTTTCTATTAAAAAAAATAAAATAAAACTGAATGGCATATTAAAAGTGGAACTAAAATATATCTACTATTGATTTATATTGGTATAATTTTGGATGTTGCCATGAAAAGCCACTTATATATGTGACCCACAGCTAGAGGAGTAGGAAAGGAACACAACAAAAAAAATTCCCAGGAAAGGTTTGATGATGGTTTGTTTTGGGATTTTTTTTTCTCCCTCTTCTGATGTCTTCTATCCATCCAAGAAAAAAAAAATACCCTAAAAACCTAAGATATGCATTTTTGTAGATAAAATACTGCATGATCAAAGTGCAGATTTTGGGAAAGCACTTTCCAGATTGTTTTACAGGGAAGAGAAGAAACAGGCATCATTTGGCTTTAGTAATAGATGCAAAGAGATGTAAAGGTTTTATTTGATTCAAGGATCTCAAATCAATGTATAAAACCAGATAATCATTACTAGTGCTTTCAAAATGGAGGAAAATAAAGCAAGAGTTGTGAAAACACATCAAAAAATATCAGGTGGGTATATACAGTCCCTATGGCAATTTTCTTCATAGAATGGTCTGGGTTGGAAAAACCTTAAAGATCACCTCATTCCAGCCCCCTGCCATGGGCAGTGACACCTTCCACTATCCCAGGTTGCTCAGAGCCCTGTTCAGCCTTGAACATTTCAGGGATGGGGCAGCCACAGCTTCTCTGGGCATCCTGTGCCTCACCACTCAGTTTGGGAGGTTCCTGACCTGCTGCTTAAAGTAGCCATCAGTTTTTCAGCAGCCACCTGTGCTCCCAGAAAAAGCCCAAAATAAGGTTTAAAAAAACCCAGTTAACTCAAGGTGGTCAAGTAGAGTGTGCTCAAGGACAGTCCTTGAATTCTGTCTCTGTTTTCAGATCCCATCTTCTGTCAGCATGGGAAGGTCCTCTCACTCTGACCTCCCTCCTGAAGTTGCACAGACAAATCAGGGGAGAGCTGGGATAGGGAAACAGTATTTTAACACACCCCCTGTCATTTTAGGTTTTCCAAACCTGTTCTGAATTTGAGCCTTCAGAGAACCCCAGTCTTCAGGCTTTGGGGATGTCTTATGTCTTCACGCTGAAGCTGCTTTTCTTTGTCACCTAAGTCAATATTCACTGGATTAGCTGTTGAGCAAGAGCAATCAGGATCAGTAATCTTCTATTCAGGGTGTCAGTGTGGAAGGACGGAAAACAGAATTCTGGTGCATGTGCTATTTAATGCTATGTACTTAAAAAAAAATAATTCTCCTGTGTAATGTATTTAGGATACTCCTGGAATTGCAAAGGTGGTTTCAGGTGTCTTCAGCCTAAATAATGGGTTTTGCCTGGAGACTTTCCTGATGCTGGCCAAGTCTCCTTATTGTATAGGTATTGAAAACTCGGAGATTGTTGCCACTGTTTTTTTACCTCTGATTTTTGTGGTGCTCTTCCCTTAGGTACAATTTGGGAATATCTATTAAAACTAGCAGGAGAGGCAGAGGTAAATGGATCTCTGGAAGACTTGGCCAAAGGAGGAACTCTGGTTGCCTATGGATACTGACATCTCCTGAACTAGGTGACAGCTGAATGCAGTTTTTGAAGATCTAAACTATGGACTTAAATGGGATTTAGGCGACTTTAGTGGCTAAATCTGTTTGCGGATTTATTCCTGAATGTCTTTTGAAAGGTTACTCATCAGTTCAGTGGAAGAGCAACTGAAAGAACACAGGATTTTTGACTTCTCTCCCCATATTCAGACAGTGCTACATTATGTGTTTGATAGAGGACAATGACCTTCAGAAAGTTTTCCATCATTTTAGAAGCTTTCTCAAAACTAGGACAGTGGTCTGGGCTCAGTCCTGACAGCTTCTGAAAAGCCTCTCCAGGGTTCAGTCCTAAATATCATCACTGTGGACACATCTGGTTTGAAAGCTTAAATTCTGCAATGATGAGAAAAATCTGCTTGAATTTAATGGCATGGAAACTCTCTTTTTTCTTTCTGTACCTCAGAAATGTGCAGGGCTACATTAAACCAACACTCTGGAAACAAAACCACTTAAATCCACGCTGGCTTTTGCATGTGCTCTGTATGGTAATAACTGTGGCTAATGGGAAGATAGCTTCTACAATTATTATAATCAATAGATTGGGAATGCAAAGATAAAGCAAATTAGGACTAATCTGTTCTCTGTTTCTCCTAAATCAGTTCATGAACCAAGAAGACAGCGCAAGTGCTGACTTAACTTTTCATTCAAATCGAGCTTTTGTGTCACATACTCGTAAGGACAGAAGAGTTAAGTCTTCCACTTGTCTGGAGTATCCCTATTAATTTTTCTTTCATCTGAAAAAGCTCCAAATCTCTCCAATATTTTTGCCTGGAGAACAGTATGGTTGGGTAACACACAGCTTTCATCAGAGGCCTAGGTAAGACCAGGGAGTGTCCTCCCAGCCTGCTGGGGCCAGGGAGGTGTGGGGAGTTGGGGTACAGATGTTTTGCTGGTGGTTGTTCCAACCACTCAGTGGTCTGTGCTGGATGAGCTGTTAACCCATATTGCTTCAAGGATTCATCACTTGAATGGGCTTGAAATTGCTTTTCTCTTACTGACAAAGTGCTTCCTGAAAATCTCCTTTTCCGTAGCCTGAGGGGTATTTGGGAAGAATTACCAACTCCTGTACAACTGGGGGACACTTAGCACAAACTGGGATGTGCGTGGTCATGTTGTATTCACTGGTTTTCAGCTCCATGAGGAGCCCCAAGGTTGACTGCTGGCTCTGAAGCTACCTTTGATAAAGGGAAGTACTGCTGGATTCCAGCTCAGCTGAAGGTCATTAGCATTCTCCTGCTGTATTACATGCAGATTTTCTTGGCTCACAAGAATAGCATTACATGGAGTATGCATCCTGTATCAGCTAAAGAAATGCATGCATGCAGAGATATAGCCAGGGTTTATAGGCTTATGAGAAGAGTTATAAACAGTCCTCTCTTCCACCTCCTCTGTCCTTATTTCCCACTGACATTCCCCCTGGCTGTGTTTTCCCTTCTTCACCCTTATTTACTTTCAACAGATTGGGGTGAGAAGGTTTGTTTTTACTTTAAATAACTTAAAATCTGCATTAGAGTCTTTGATCTACCACCACCCTGTACTGGCTGACCCTTGGGTGCACAGAGGGTGTTTGGGAGTAAATATAAATTCAGTTATGCATCCTTGGCTCAGGAATTCAAATGCCAGGTGGCAGAATTCCTTACAGTGAGGGGATGTGGATGCAGTCCTCCCTCAAACAGGAAGGGCTGAACAGCCAAAATTGTATTAAATGATGGAGGCATGCATGTTGATATTCTCCCTGTCCTTGCTCAGGGATTTTTGTACGATACAGAATATATAAACCCTGTTAGCACCAGGGTGACATGAGATAATGCACAAGATGGGGGAGTTAGAGAACTTGGAAAAATGGATTAATCTTTTGCACTCCCCTTTTAATTAGTCTGTTTTTTCTATTTAAATCAGGATGGGGGTGGGGAAACAGCACTGCAGAGGAAATGCCTTTGGAAAAGTCGAGAGAAGTCCATTTCAGCTGTAGGCCTTGGACCGTGGTGATGGAAGAGCAGGCTCAGGGCTGGCAGCAACTGGCTGGTTGGTTGCCAGCAGCCTGCACTAAGGGGGACCCTGAGTGCTCTGGTCCTGCTAAAGCCAGCATGGCAAGGGAGCCTCTGTGGTTCTGGAGATGATTTCTCTGCACTCCTTGCTCCTTTACGTGGGGAAACTGTTTCAGGCTCAAACCACATTGGATGCTGCCCTTCTGTCATTCCAAAATGCATCAAGTGAACAGAAATCAAGAGCAAGAAGCTTAGAGATGCCTTGCTGAGCACTGGGATGTTCTGAGGACAATGATGAGGCAGCTGAAAGCAGTCCTGTGTGATCCAGGGTCATTGTCTTCCATGAATCTTTCCCTTTGGAGCAGTTTTCCAACTGCATAGAAAGGTGGGGAGATTCACAGGTGCTGTGATGGTTGACATGGTCTGCAATGCCAGTGGACTCAATGGGGCAGGAAGATGTTGGTGGCCACAGAAGTTACTCCTATATCATCAAGTGATTTTCTTGCTTGTTTTGCCATTTTTGTAGGTGTTGCAGGGCCTGTGTAGCACAGGCAGCTGGTCCCTTTGATGGTCTGGGAGGATAAACAAACCCCAAGTGAATTGCAAGTGGCAAAGTCCTGGGCTTGCTTTTGGCACTGAGTAGCTCCTCAGGTTCAAGCTAAATAATTAAAGAGTAGTCAACAACATGTCAGTGCTGATGGAAGCAATGACACCATCTCAGGCATCCCTCTGTGATGTCAACTGATGTCTGAAAAATTTTTTGCTTCTTAATTTATTTATTTTTTTTTTGTAAATATGCCCATTATGCACACTGACTCACTTTTTATTAATGAGAAATGTAAGGCTTTAAAGAAACAATTGCACTGTAGCCTCATTACTATGAAAAATCCATTATGTGGAAGCCATTTGTCAAAGACAATTGTTTAGTTGCTGTAATTTACATATTTATCAAGTTTGATTGGAATATAATGACTTTGACTTTCTTCATTTTTTTTTAACCTTTCTAACCCTCTTTCCATGAAAAGGGTGTTTTGGTTTGCTTTATGGGAAAGGGCAAAACATAATTCAATTTACATTGACTATCAAATATACTTATTAATGTTTTGAATAATTGGAATTTTTTTTCTATATTGGAAATGAGTTATGTTTCCATGCTTTTAAATGGAAACTAATGTGGGGTCTTATTAGTCCATGAAACTTTTGTTTCTACCGAGGGATCTAGCTGGAAAATAGACAGCAGAAGACTCTCTAAATAAGATAATGAGTGTCAGGATAGGCAGTCACTATTGGATCTCCATAATTCTTGTGGCTGAAGGCTGAGAGTGGATGGGTTTCCAGTACAAACACACGATTTATTATGGGTGATTAATTTGCTTCTGATGCTGGGGATGTTTAGACACGGCCCCAACTAGAAGTAAATTCCCTTGGCCACAGGCTGGTGGCCAGGAGGCTGCTGAGGACACGGATCCACACAAGCACCTTACACTCCACTGAGCTGTTAGAAGGCAGGCAGAGGTGATGAGAAGCTGCTCCAGCAGCTGATACTGGGAGTTGTTAAAGTTAAGAAATGTGGCACTGCTGTTTGCAGCCGGCCCCGAGTGAAGAAATCTCTTCGCTTTGCTATGGAAAAAGCTACAAGATATGATTTGGTGGCTGCAAAATCGACAGGTGAAGAGCAGGATTCTCCTCTGAGCTCTGGAACATGAGAATTGAACAGATCTGTGGTTTGCCTACATGTCAAATTCATCTGGAGGGGTCAGTCAGTTCCTCTGGAGTAGCCCAAGAAAAAGCTAGAACAATGCATAAAAAAATTAAGTAATTTTAAAAAGATATAAACACCAAGGGAAGAAGCAAGTGACAAAATATAATGAAATTCAGTGAAAGAAACTGTTGGCTAAATACCGAGAAAAATACCCTCAGGTTGAGAGGAATAATTTTCTCCAGGAACTGGGTGCTGACCAGATAAGGATGGTCTAGATGAGCTATAAAAGGTCCTTCCCAGACCAGCTGTGAAAGGGATTACAGATATTTCAGCGCCTAACTTTGAGAGCTAGTGAATATCAAGCAGCAGGTGGCCTGCCACAAGTATAACCTACGTGACAAAAAATGATCTGCTACAGGAGCTGTGGCATGCAGTTCGTCAGCCCCTTTTCTGTCCTCTGCTGCTTCACAGCATCTCCCACTTGACATTCCTCTCTTTGACGTGTCCCATCCTTTAAATAAATGATGACTGAGCGTGATCCCCTTGAGCTTCAACTTGGAGCGTGTTTTTATTAATTTATTTCTCGCTGTGCTAGATTTCTCCCCCTCCACTTTTAAAGGCTCCTTTGACTTTAATTAAAATTCTCCATAGGCTTATTGCCTTGAGAGAGAGAGAGTGTGAGTGTGTATAAATTGGTTTTAACAGTTTGCTGACTAGATGGGTTTTGCAAAGCTCTCACAGCCTTCTGGTGTGTGCCTGGTGTGGGCAACAATATGTGTTTTCCCTTATGCCCCGTGCTGTATTGATTGACTGCCTCTGGAATTTATTGCTAACTAATGATGGGACAAAAAGGACAATTAGGATCAGTGGACACTTGCAGGCACACAAAGTTAATGTGGTGCTTACAGGGAGCTTTGGGAAGGGTCATGTCTGTGAGAGGAGCTCTTCTCAGTTTGTTGAGAAGCAGGGGACTGAACTGGCAGGTTGGCTGGGGAGGGAGAAGGTTTTATGTGTCCAGCTGGAATTTAAACATCTTTGCCGTAATTGTTTTTGCAACGGAGGGGAAAATGTCATAAGCAGCATCTGAATAAGAATGGCAGCTTGCTTAATTGTTGGTCCTTAAGGAGAATGGAAAGTGCCCTGACTCCAGGCATGCATCTCACCCCTTTCATTTTGAAGGAAAGGACGAGGGTGAGACAGGACTTTCTCCTGCCAGACTCTGGGATTTATCATACAGGTCCAATACTCTTAGTGCTCTTCTGTCTGAGGTCATGTCTGTGACACCTGCTGGTGCTGGAGTCAGTGAATGGAGTGCACTAAGCAGAGCTGATTTAGGGCTGTTGACTCCTCCCAAGCCACAGACTCCCTGACATCATGTCCCTGTGATTCAAATCATTGAAGAATCAATGAACAAAAGCAGGGGCCTGTGAACAGGGGGACTTTTCCACCCCATCTTTGCCATCCTGCTGACATTAAGAACAGGATTTGAAGCCTGTCTAATACAATAAAGAAGGATTTGCTCCTGGCTGCCTTAGGGGTGTATGTACTTCAGCCCTGAGGGCAGTCTGCATGCCCCACCTTGCTGAAGTATTTCAAAATTTGAATTTGGTGTGTAAGACCCTCTACTGAGCATATTAATTTTTGGTGCTGGGTGTTTGGGGCCAAATTCTAATTTCAGGCAAGCAGTGAATATGAAAATAGAAACCATTCACTGGTGTCTATTTCTTGCCTGTGGGCTCAAGCCTCTCTCCAAAGAGTGTTGGTGCTTCCCAGAGAGGTCAGTGGCACGTTCTGAGGAGCATGGCTCTTCATGAATCTCATTTCAGCAGGTGGCTTTTTATTGACCGCTGGCTCAGCTACTGAAGAGCTCACAGTCAGAGTTCAGTAAAGGCCAAAACCCCTTGCACAACACCCTGCACATCTTGCTTGGGATCACTGCTTTCAAGGTTTTGTACACTGAAGGATTTTTTCTGCCTAACCCTGTCAGTCCTTGTCCTTCTGCCCAGAGAGGGTCTGATGCAGCACATAAATCAGAAAAACAATCATCTCCTGTGTCCTGTAATTGATCATGTCCCCACTTCTTTTCAATGAATATTTAGGAAGAATAAGAGAGAGAAGGGTTAATGTTGTTCAGGTCAGTGTCAAAAAGGTGGAACACAGGAGATTAATCGCTGACAGCGTTGGTTGTGTTGCTTCACTGCTCCCCCAGGTTTGAGATTTTAGCCCAGCAGGCTGAAACTTTGGTTGCTTTTCAGTTTTTTACCTCCCAGAGACAGACCTGAGTAGGTCTCCAGCTTTGTCCACTATTACATGCCACTCCAACTTTTTCTTTTTTTCCTAGTTCTCCTCCTTTTATACTTTTTACCCATTTCTTAAATTAATAACATGAGACCTAGTCCCAGTGAATGGAGGTTTTCTAGATACAGCTTCTCAGAAACATCTTTCCTGATTTTTGCATGTTGTGTTGCAGCTTGTTCCTTTCCCGAATTTTTATCCATTGGCCTTGAGAGGTTAGAGATGCTGGACTCACAGAGTCTGGAATTGCATCTCATGGCAGCTATAAATGTCATTTTCAGCACTGCCTTCCTTGGAAAAATCCATGATGAGCGCAGGGATGTGGCTGTGCATCTCAAAGAAACAAGAGTTTTGAGAATAGCTGTACTGGGACTCTCAATTCTGTTCTGAAGTGCACATGGTTTTTGCTCAGATTTTATATGGGAAAGTCTGAGCACTGAAGTTAATCACAGGCAAAGCCACAGCAAAACTGGAAAAAAACCCAAAACAGATCAAAGGTGTCCTGGCTGCTCCTGTAGCTGCTGGACTACTCTTTGAGGGGGTGGTAATTCCCTCTTTTCTACCTTGGCTGAAATTCTGACATAAATTATTCTCTTATCTTTAAGTCCATGCATACTTACAGCAAGCAAACATAGCCATAGCCTTCTCCACTGGAGAAAACTGATAGAGAATTGCTTTTTAACAGGTCCTAGCATCATCTTTTGAATGCCTGGATTTTAAAGACAAGCTCAAAAAGTACCCATGTAATGTAGCATTTCAGGTGGAAATATCTTGCATCTGAATATTTTATTTCTACCACTTTGTAAAAAGTGAAGGCTACTGAGATGGTGAGAATTCTAGAGGGATGCTAGCTCTGAACAGAGCGAGCAAGAAAGATCCCAGTTAGTATTGATTCCTTCCCAAAGGATCAGGTCTGCTTCCTCTGGGGCAGCAGGCAGTTCCTGAGTTTTCCATCTCCTCCTCACTGCTGAGGGGCTGTGGAGCTCAGTTAGGAGAACCCTGTGGAATGGCTGAAGGTCTTTATTGCTGTCACTGGTGGTGACTGAAGAGGTGCTGCTGCATATGTGAGATACTGCATTTCTATCTGATGTGAGATTTTTAGAGAGAGATAAATAGGATGTGCTTTGGTTTATTCAGTTTGTAATTTATTGCAAGGGGAAAAAAAATAAGAGTACTGTAGGTCAGAGTTCATGTATTCAAATACAGATGGTGAGTTCTGAGTCAGTGGCATTTAAGGAAATGGCATTGAAAGGCACTCAAGTAAAATGAAGACAGTCTAGAATGTTTTTGTCTTGGTGGCTTTTTTTTATCTTTTCCCCGCAGGTAAACTTTACTTTCTTGTTCTATATAATTTGAAGGACACATGCATTTTCTGGGATTTTGGGAATGATTTCTGGGGTTCTGGGATTAGACATCAAATTTAACAAGATGATGTATAGCTTTGAGGAGACACATTTGATGTACCACTTAGCCTTCCCATAATTTACTGCGTGCCTCCGGTCTCTGGAGGGCAAGGGGTTGATCTACACTCCAGCCTGACTTTATAAATAGCAAAGCAGAAGAGGGGGAAAAAAGAGCAGGCTGGGGACCTGCCTGCTAAACTGTTATGATATGACAGTGATGCAGGTAGGTGACATTAAATGCTACTGTCTGCATCCTTAATTGTGAGTTGTCATCACCTTGGCCGTTTGAGGACGAATAACGTGCTGTTCATACTCCAGATTTCTATTCTTGTTCATAGGACTGTATGTTTCAATGCTAAAATGCATATCTATAATTTAAAAACAAAACCTCTGGTTTTTAGGAGTGTTTTTGGAGGGTTTTTTTTTAGTGGAGGTGAAGAGGGAGAAAAGATGAGTGTATCTTGACTGGTTTTGCGTGTGGTTAATTTTCCTCCCTCAAAAGCGTAGTGAGCTGCCAGTATCAGAAAGCCCAAATGGAAAAATAGCTGCTTACAAGATGTAATGAAGATTAAAATCAAGCAAATGGGGCTGGGAGGTAAGGGGGATCTTGCTCTGTAGTCATTTGCCATTTCTGATTTTGCAAATAGCTCTGCAGTGGCGTTCGATCTGTGCTTCAACATAATTTTACCAGGAGATATTTCTGGCCTTTTGCTTCACAGTCAGATCCCTTTGCTGGGCTATTAAGTTGAAAATGCAGTCAAGTATTAACATCAAAATTGTTTATGTAACCTCCCACCACATGGAACCCCTCCAAAACACCCTGCAACTGAGGAAGGGAAGGGGAAGGAGGGGATGAAAACCAAGAGCTGGTTACAAATAGTGCCTGCTCTGAGATGTAAATAGGCCAATTCCTTTCAATAAAGAGAAGTTAGGCTGTTGATATATGCCTGTCTGCTTAAACTGTCATCCAAGTTCACTCAGCTGCATTCCAGCAGGGCTCCAGGCCGTTGGGGATGCACAAGGCATTGCTACAGAGGCCTGAGAGGGAAAAGGAGGGAGGAACAAAGGCATATCCAGAAAGAACATCATACAACGACGCTTTCAGATTCTGGTGGCACTGACAAGCGTTGATAGCTCTGTCAGCATCTGCCTTCAGAACACTGAGTCCCACTTTCCTACCTGCCCCTGTTTGTCCCAATAGGATGCTCACACATGGCAAAAGTGTAAAGGTTCCTTTTTCCCATTTTCTGCTGAAATATATTTAATTTGCTTTGAACAAGAGCAAACCCAAATCCCAGGGCCTCTGAATAAGGGGAGTTATGGGGGAGGAATACAATTAATGTCTTAATCCTGTGTCACCCTTTCTTTGAGACGCTGTGCTACATTAAATTGATTTTGCAAATGAAAGCTAAAAGCTAAGCAAAAGCCACCAATCTATTTTGCCTAAAGATGATTTTAGTGCTCTTTATGTTCCTCTAAATGACAAACCAATTTGTTACCTGCCTACATAAACATTTGCCTATATTAGCCCCAGAAATGTTTTATTTTTATTAGCCCAAACTTTATCTTTTTATGAAGACACAGGGGCCCAATAAAATTAGTGTGCAAATATAATACCCAATTTGCATTTTTCCATGGTCAGCAGAAAAGCTGAGTAAAATCAATTTGATATTAGGTCAGCATACACATCAATAAAGCATACACTCACACAGGACCATTGTAATGGTCCTGTAATTTCTGTGCTGCCAGAGTAAAGAGATTAAATAATATTAAATGCTCCAAAATAGCTTTACTTTTAAGAGGAATGTAAAAAGAAAGAGAGACTTTGGCATAAAACGGGCAATAAAGGATAATAGTTGCACGATCTCCAACTTTAAAGCACCGTGACAATGGTCTCAGAGGCAGCCTCCCTGCGAAATGGCCCCAGTTCAGCACAGCTCTCATGCCAAAATTATGGTTAAGCACATTTTTTGAGCACCATACAAGTCCGTCAGACAAATCTTGTGCTTAAGCACCTGACAGAGTCAAGGACAGATCCTGAATGAAAATCCAAGGCTGGGAAGGCTTTGGATGCAGTTTGGAGCATTGCATGCAGGACCGCTGCTGAGTAGATGGCCCATGCACAGAGGAGGCTTTGCTGTAAAGAGCCTGGGCAGGACAGAGTGCAGGTGATGGGAGTGCCTGAGCCGTCAGGGTCCCCTCTAGCACTGCTGCCCCACCACAGACCTGACCTTCTGTGGCTTCTGCATGGCAGACAAAGCACTGCTGCCTCCAGTTCCAGGTAAAACTACATAGGAGTGGGTGTCTGACTCCCAAAACCCGTGGCCCAGTCTTTGCTCATCACTCTGTGGCACAAATGGCATCATTTTGACCTTCTGTCCTGCTTACAGTTTCTCTGTACTGCTCAAGCCAGCTGGAAGAAGGCGAGAAAGGAAATGTGACCTCACCAAGTGCCGTGGGATTTGGTAGTGACCAAAAACGCTGTTCCTTCGCACTCTCGCGTTGCTGAGATGCGCGCTCTTACCTGAAACGACATTTGTGGCCAGAAGGAGCAAAAATAAATGGGATTAGGTGCTGATCTGGTCTCTTAGGAAAAACCAGAGTACAGTAAATGGTGCCTGGATTTGATTTGCTAAAGCAGGTTAATGTGGTGGAGACGAGGCTCTTGGGGCAGCGCCGACACCGGTGTTCGCTTTCCACACAGATGTTCCAGCTCTGTTGGACACAAACGAGCTGAGGTGGCACAGAGCAGTGTAATGCAATAGAGTTGTTTTGATTTCCTCTGTGGAGTCTTTAACTCGCAGGGTTTTGAATAAAAAACGCTTGCAACAGCCCACCTCGTACTGCAAAGTACCTGAGACAGGATGACAATATGGAATTGGTTTGCAATGGATAACATTCTATTAAAATATATGTGAGTATTTAAATCAAATCGTTATTTGGCCATATGTTTTTAGGATGATGGATTCCTATGGATTAGAGCCTTATGGTATTCCAGAGATGACAGTATTTTTCTAGTACCTTTCCCAACTTGGAAGTCTTCTGTAAAGGAATGAAATTCACTCCTGAGTTCTCCTGATGGGCAGCAGCCTAAAGGCTTTCTGGACCAGATTTTGGGAGTCAGACCTCTCATCCTCAGTGCCAGTTTGTGAACTTGAATCATTAGCTATCATGGCTGCAAGACCTAAAGAAACCACAGAGCTGCAGTCTGATTCTGGTCTGAAAAGGTGGCAGAAAATGTTGGATGCTGAGGGGTGATGTTCTACCTCAGCTCTGTTACAGTACTTCATCTTGGTGGTACAAATGGAATTCCAGAAATTTACTATTTCTGCTTGAAATTTCTAGATACTTATCATTAAGCTGCTATATACAAATACTCTCATTTTCATGTTTTTATAGTAGCATAAAAATGAAAATTGAATTAAAATGGCTAACTGAATTTCCTGCCTCCCCATGAAGGTTTAGAATTTGATCTGACTCTCTCTTTGTAAGTAGAAAACGCTTTCTGTGCAACCCTGCTTTAGGTGCAGTAGCATAATAAGCAAGCAGGAGTGGAAATTGCTGTTTCCTGGGTGAGAGCTGAGGGAGTGCTGCCAGTGGGGTTGTTTTGGGTGATTGGCTTGAACATGCCAAAGCTTTAGAGGGGAAGGAACATGGGTTGTGGGCCAGACAGCACAAGGGATATTCAGAGTAAGAGATCTGAGCTGCTTGCTTGCAGCTCATTGAGCTTCTTTTCAGTGTGAAATTTGTGTGGTGTGGTTGCTGGAGAGCCAGAATAGATGCTGAGGTTAGTGATGGTTGTTCTGAATAGATCTCAGATGCTCAGAGCTTTGCTCAGGGG
Source organism: Pseudopodoces humilis (assembly GCF_049639895.1). Taxonomy (NCBI): domain Eukaryota; kingdom Metazoa; phylum Chordata; class Aves; order Passeriformes; family Paridae; genus Pseudopodoces; species Pseudopodoces humilis. The sequence goes on along the minus strand of NC_142209.1, from coordinate 24,650,799 downwards.
AATTCTCCTCTGAGCAGAGGCAGGATGGCAGGGGGTGAGTAGCAGGACACCAGGGTGTAACACACAGTGACAGATTGTTTAGGTCTCAGTCATAAGTCAATGGAAATATTATCCATGATGATGACAGTGGTAGCCTTCAAAGGGAAGAGAAAATGTTCATTTCAATCTTCAAGATACTTTCCAGAACAGAAAATGAAAAAGGAACCATTCTAGACATGCCTACTTTTCTTTCCTTTCTTTCCAAGAAAAACTCTTATCTCAAAGAGTTTTGTTTCTAAGATTCAATGCTATGGTGTTCAGAAGGATAAAAGTGGTACAACAGATTTCTGTGCATTTCCACAAGTCTCAAAGCTGTGGCTAAATAGAATGTGCCTCTCTGTTATTCTGCTTAAGTGCTTTTGGCACCTACTAAGCAAAGCTATACACTTCTAATCTTCTTAATTTTGATTGATCTTTTCAATCCTGAAGTAGAAAATAGGATGTATTTCTAATGTAACATTTAAATTAAAAAGCAAAATGGTGTTTTATAGTTGTTTAGTAGGTTAACCTTGGTTAGCAGCCAGATGCCCACACAGCTGCTCTCTCTTATCCAGGACAGGGGGAGAAAATGAAAAGGAAAGGCTCATGGGTCAAGAGAAAGAAAGGGATATTATTTACTAATTGCCATTGTGGGCAAAGCAGACTTGACTTGTGGGGATTTTAATTTATTGCCAGTTAAAATAGACTTGCATAGTGAAAATTATTGATTGTAATAACAATTCTAATAAATGTTATGAAGCATAAATAACAGCAATTTTGTAGTTGAAAGCAAACAAAGCCAAAGCCACAAAACACCCCAAACCAACCCTCTGTCCAAAAGTTTCCTAACCAGTGCTGTTCCAGATCCAAAGAGGGGCAGTCACGTTGCTGAGCATCACATCTGTGCTGAGCCACAGTCCCTCCAATGCAATGCTGGTTTTCCAAGAGGGGAGAAAAACTCATCTCCTCTTGCAAAAGTGATCCCAGCCTTCTCCTTTTGTTCTTTAAAGTTGGTTTGCTGATTTATCTCCTTCCTCCCACACTACTTAATGTTAATGCAAATGATGTGGGATGGTCATTGACTTCTAGCTGATGGGGTTGTGCTCCTTTTCGCTGCCTCCCAATTTTCTTCTGCCAAGAGGATTGACCCCACCAGCTGCTGGGTTTGGCAGAGACTTTCTTATATTTCTTTGCCTCTGGATCTCAAAAACATCAGAGAATGGTGAAGCTGGTGTAAGAAAGAACAAACGAATGGCTGAGTTATAGGGAGAGCAGCTGCAGGACTTTGAGATGCTAAGAAAATAAAAGAAGAAACCTGCTGCAATTGCTTCCTGAGAACAGCAAAAAATGAATTGATTATTCCTATGGCTCTGTAAGGTGTGATTTGCCTTGGGGAAAATGGAGCATTTCTAAGAATCTGGGAAATTTAAAAAAAATTAACTAAGACATGGTCTTGAGGACTCTCACATATCTTTGAAAATAAAAGTCTGGCTTTGGATATGTGTGCAATACATCCACCTAAATAAAACAGAAAAAAAAAAAAAAAGAAAAAAAGCTTGGATTTTGTTTCCAGTCTGTAAACTTTTTACTTCAAAACAAAGATTTAAACTCTCCTAGCAATTGGAGCCTGCCGTGTTTAGCATTACCCCTGCTGTGTGTGTTCAGGTTGAGATAAGACATCTAACTGAGGTCCTGACCTCTTACAGTCTTTAAAATTCCCAGAACCCATTTTGAAAGAGCATAATTTTCATTTACTGTTTATTAAATGCAGTCACAGCACAAACAAAGAAAGGATTCTGGTTGACCCATGTAGTTTATGGCTGGAGCAGGTGGCCAAAGTGGTGTGGTTTCAAAACTGAGGGATTAACCCATGCTAAATTCAGCATAGTTGGAATCTAAATCTGCCTCCCACCTATCTGTAATTTGAAGGGGAAATGGCACATTTTCATGCCTTCACGGGACAAGGTTCCTGGATTTAATCTTGGCCTCTTTTCTATACTTTTTTGTTTTAAAACTTTTCTTTTTCACTTAGAGCAGATGCAGTCCCAAACACTTATGAGATTTAAAAAAAAAAAAAAATCACTTCTAAATCCTCCAGAGCAAAGCCTAATAAATATAATTTGTAGGACTTTGCCATTGCCTGGCACTGTCAAGGCTTGTACCAAGTGTAATGCAGGGTGCAATTGGCTTTACCTTGGCTGGAGCCCCACTGCTACTCCTGTGGCCCAGGGGGACATTTATCACGAGTGAGAGCACAATTACAGTGCAGTTAAACTCGCTGCAGTAAATCCCAGGGTTTGAAAAGAGAGCTAAATTTGTTGTTGCAGGTTTGGCTGCATGGCATGAGTCCTGCAGCCCTTGTGCAGTCTGGGAAGGAGATCTGGTGACGCTGCCTCTCTGCTCAGGGGTTGTGCTTGTTTATAACGCGCGGCCGATTTTAATAAAAGGATGTGCTTTCAAAATGAACAGTTGTTTGCTTCTGCATCTGGGGCACAGTTTAATGATCTCCATTTCTCTCTTTCCCCCCTCTGTCCCCTGCCCTTTTCTGCTGCAGCAAACCTGCGTCCAGGGGCTGAACAGAAAGTGGTGTTCATCACTGCCCGGGTCCATCCTGGGGAAACGCCCTCTTCCTTCGTCTGCCAAGGTGAGCGTCTGCACCGAGGGGGCAGGTCTGCTGGCATCTGATTTCCTGCTGATGGTGCATGTCTTTGGTGTGGATAGCTTTGGCTCTGAAAGGGTGACAGGTTTTTCCACAGCGAGGGTATCAGGAGAATGTCTCATCTGAAACCTTGAGGCTGCAGGAGTAGATTGTCTCCAAGACTTGTGAATGTTTGCTGAACTTGGGCAGAACTGGGCTCTGAAGCTATTTGGGAAGAATGAGACAGTCACACTCATATACAATAGATTTGTGTAAAGGTCCTTTCCTTAGAGCTTTTCCAGCCCATTTTGCTGGAGTTTATTCTGTTAACTGCTTATTTTTTTCTTGCTGTGTACCATCTCCAGCTTCTTTTCCATCACAAAGCGGTGACCCTAGTTCCAGCTGAATTCTAAGAGGCCTCTCTTTGTCTGAAGCTGCTGCTCTGAGGAACACAGCTCCCAGTGGCTGACAGCTGTTTCCTGCACAAAGCATTCCTGCTAAAAATAGAAAGCAAATTGCCCAGCTTGTATTTATAAAGAGTTGTAAATCTCAGGCTTGTGGGTACAAATAAATAAATAACCCTGGCACGCCTTCATATAATTTCATTGTATAGGTCTGAAATATCGTACTTACGCATGTGACTGTCTGCAGCAGTAAAGTGTTGATGGTGTAAATCAAAGCAGCTCCCCTGGAGCCAGGGCAATTTGGTAATTCACTGCAGCAGCTTGGACCTGGCCCTGCTGAGCCGATGAGTTGCATCAATCAAGCATATGCAGAGTTTATTGCGTTGTCTGCTCACGGTGCCGCAGACGCGGCTGCCATTGGCCCTGTTGGTACCCAAAGACCTCGGTGGGGAGGGTCTGGCACGTGTTCACGGTCTTCTCTGAGTGCTCCTCATCCTGGCAAGGTGCTGTGCCTGGTATCTCTCTGAAGCAAAAGGTCAGCAGCTGCCCCTTCTGCTGCCCCAGCCCCGTGGGCTTGCAGGACGCTCTCCTTGCTGGCCTGGAGGAGCAAAGGTAAAACCCTTCCTCTAATAAAACAATGCTTCAGACTGAGAGCAGGAAAACTCAGCGAGTTTCCCATCTCCTGCCGTGCCACAGTCAATGCAGGGCATTATAGCACACATGATGTTTGTTAATGAATATGGATTTTTAATTGGCTGCTTTGATTCTGTTTGTGGCTGCTGGCATAGCCCTGTGAAATGAAAGCTGAGGCATGCTGCTGAGGTGGTGCTTTGTAAATGATGTTATTTTATTTTGATAAGGGAGAGTTTATTCAAAAGGGAAATAATCAAAAAAAAAGGAAAAAAAAAGATGTGTAAAAGCGTGTGGCACGCTCAGCATGATGAAACAGCTAGAGAGAAGTCACGCTCTGATTGTCTCACAGAAACTTTGTGCTTTGTAAGAGAAAAAAACAACAAAGAACCCCCCACACCCAAAAAAACAACAACAAAAAAGCAGGAAATATAAGAAAAATAACAAGGCGATATCAAGGTATCAGTTTTGGAGAAGCACAGGAGAAACTTGCTGTGGCTGCACTTACGGATCCTCCTCTGGATCCACAGGCACTGGACTCTGCACTGAGCCCTGCCCCGTGCAGGCAGAGCTGCCTCGTGTGCAGAATTAGCATCCAGACAAGCAGAAATGTCAAACATTTCAAGGCTGTTGCAGCATTGTTTCCAGCGCTGCCAAATGTGAAATTGGGTGCTTGCTCCATCTTTGGAAACTTTAGTGTGGGAGGATCAAAAGAAGGGATAAAAAAGATTCCTCTGGCATTCAAGTTGAGGGCACACTTAGGAATTTTATTTCTGGAGTCTCAGGAAGCTTTTTGGCATAGTTAGGTGTTGCAGATTTTATATCCAGATGCCAGCTCAGTGCATATGGAACGTGTCAGGATTGTTTTTTTTTCTTGGTGGAGAGATTTCTTCTTGAACATTTGATGATGCTTACCACCTGGAGTATTAAGATCTGGAAACTGATCCCAGAGATTCCCCAGGAGCAAGCAGCATCTCGTGGATGGAAGACCAGAACTGTGACTGCCCAAGCTTGGAGAACCATTCCATAGGGGAATAGAGAATGAGCTAAAAGCTTTATATTTTTTTTATTTCTTACTTTTTCCTGTTGATTTTTGGTTTTGTTCAGTTCAGTCCTTGTCTTCTTTAAAGCCTGAAGATGAAGATCATTTTTTCTAGCTGTCTTTGAGCTGGCCAGTTTCCTTCCTGCCCTCTTTGGCCTTGTCTCTGCTGAGGATTTTTAGCGTATATTCCAAACAGGAGCTTCCTGGGGCCTGACTGAAGCTACCTATTACAGCCCCCATTGTTTTGGGTTTTTTTGACTAGTCAAGGTTCCTGAGAAGCAAGTTTTCTAGCTTTAATACATCAGGAGATGCTCATTCCTGTGTTTTCATCCTTCGTCCTCCACTTTACCCACGTATTATGAATAAGTAAGGGTTTTATGTTCCTGTGGGGAAAAAAAAAGCTTGTCATCTCTCTGCTCAAAATTGTTTCTCTGTCATGCTTCTTCATATTCTATGAAGAATCCACTGAAAAGTGAATTTTGGATATAAATGCCCTTCATTCCTGCAAATGTGCAAGTATTTTAAACCTGGATGCACATTTCTGTCACCTTCCAACTGTGGAGTGCTTGCAGCAGTAGCCAGACCTCCCTAGAATCATCAGGCACCTCATCCAGCAGTTACAAACAAATGCTGTAATATTTCACATGTGCTGCAGCTGCCGAGCTGCAGTTCAGTTCCTTAAAAGGCAGACAAAACCCTGGAGGGCCTCTTCATAAAAAGATGGATTAAGAGCCTTTTGTTTCTGTTTTGGTCTTTGAAGGGTTAGTACAATGGTTAGCCTTTTTAGGAAGTTTTCCTGGTGGTTCTTAACTGCTTGTGGTGGAGCTCAGGGCTGGAAATGGAGGCCCAGTCATCCGAGAGTATATTCAGAATATTCACATGAGTACCTTTCACATCCAAAGGTAGGGTGGTGCTCTCCTTAGATGGTGATGGTCACCATGAGCATCGATGTCAGTACCACTTTTAGGGATGAATAAGTAGGAGTAAGGCCCAAGATTAAGAAGATTTGTTTTCACTTTGCTCTTACAGACCATTTTTTAACCAATTGGAATCACTGCTGCTCCTGGAGGGCCTTTGTAGTGAGCACAAAGAAGTGCAAATTCATCTCACAGCCTGAACTCATCTCTCTTGGGCTGTTCAGATTTCTGAGGGGCTTTTCTGAAGTTGTGGGTTTAGATTATTTTCCTTTCTTTGATATTTTTCCTCATTTTTCTCCCCCACAGTATTTTCATTTAAGAAAATATGTGCTGTTTTCTCTTCCTTACCTGACTGTAAAGGCAAATTAACTCTTACAGATGTCAGGTAACACTGGACTAATGTGTGTAAAATCTGTGCAAGCCCTTACCCTACAAACACTGGCCAAAAGGCACCTTTCAAAAGGCTTGGGTTTTATCCAAGATCTGGCAATAGGGGTATTTTTAGCCCCCAATATTCCCAGAGTCTTATTTTTTTCCCTGTGTTTCCTAGATTTTATTTTCTTTGTGGGATGAAAGCAGCTGTCCCTCACTATTCACACACACAGAAAGCTGTAGGACACACTCCTATGTTTCAGTTTATCCTGTATGCTCTGACTTTTGCCAGCAGTCAGGAAGTTCAAGGATAAACATGTCTAGATGTACCAAGACATGTATTTCACTCATTGATTTAGCATCTTCTGTTATGTCATTTGTTGATTTGCCAGTGTGGCATCCACCATGCCATCTAAAAGCAGAAATGAAAATTCCTAGCCTCTAATAGGGTTTTCCAGGATGGGATGCCAGAATGGAAAACCCAGTGCAATACAGGGGGGAGAGAAATCCCACAGCTGGATTGGAAGTTGCTGAGTATCTCAGGCTCAGCAATTTGACCTGGAGCTGACCTTGAATCTTACAGGCTGAAAAGGGAACAGCCATTAAAAAGAAAATATAAGAAAAACAGACACCTGGGTCTCTTTTCCATAAGAAAAATTACTTTTTGATCAATCTTTTTTTTCTTTATAGCTGCTTAAAAGAATGCTCCCTCTTGCTTCACCTTATATCAGATGATATGAAATGAAAAAAAAGATTACACTAGGCAAAGTCTGTTGATTTTCTGTTTGCATTCTTTGTCTGTTTTTTTAACCCTCACCCACTTGCCAGCAGAGGGTAAGGGAAAAAAAATCTGAAAATTTGTATAAAAAAAATTGATTCTAAGTTTAAAGAGTGGAATAGCAGGCAACAGACTGCCCAAAAACAAGTCTCCCAGCAGCTGTCTCTCAAGTTCTGCTGTTGCACTATAACTCTGGGCTAGTGGGTAATTGAACTTGCTCTCTATGTCACCAGGATGCTCCAGGTGCTATGAAGGATTTAATTCCTACAGATTCCAAAGTGGCCTCTTAAAGCTGTTTTTTAGTTTGTTTTGTGGAGGCAGTGCCTTCAAATTCTTTGAATTTGATCCTGCATGAAACCTGAAGGAGTTAGCAGGAGAGCTAAAATAGAATAAATGTGGCTTGGGTGGGGTATTTGTTGTTGTGTTATGGGGGTTCTTTAGTTTATTTTGTTATTTTGTTTGGGATTTTTGTTTTTTATTTCTTGTGGGAAACACAGTCATAAGTGTGAGAAGTGTCCTCTTGAATCTTATTTCTTCTACTTGGAATTTTACCCAGACTCTGTGTTTTCTTATGAAGAAAGAGGAAGAATAAACTCTCAGGGTTAGAAACTGCTTTTCTGTTTCTTTTATTAAGCATAAGTCTTTTGAGCTTTAGGACTTAAGTGATAGTAACTGGAGGCCAGGACATGTTTTACATGCAAGTGTAAATGCAGCCTTTACACGTGAAAATAACCTTTCTGAAGTAACAGAGGTGATGACCTTGCTTAGCTCTCTCCAGGGTATAAATTTCTCCCAAGGGAAAGGAGCTGAGTTCTGTAGCCATTGGTATAAGATGCTTTTGGTAACAGCAGCTGTACTGGAGAAAAAAGCACTACACCTAGAAATTCCTGTGGAGGTAATGACTGGGTCCTCAGAAGCTTGGGGACATCATCTGCCAGATTTCCTTTCAGGCTGAATGTGCATCTGAATAAATGTATGGCTTGCATCTCACTTTATCTGTTTTATTCTTCTGTCTAGCAAGCCAATTCATCTTCGTTTCTAAGCTAAGTTTTCTACCAGAGGCGGAAACAAAATACGATTCCATGGGGAATAGGAATCCTATAAATGCCTGTTTGTTATATTACTGTCAAGTCTCACTTCTGTCTTTGCTGCCAAATGAAAGAGAATGGAAGCAAACACTTATGCTGTCCTGGCTACTTCTAGACTCCATATGTATAAAGGCTTAGTCTGCAATTCCTCTCTGGATGTGTTTGTAAGGCATATCTGGGTGCAGGAGGGGGTTTGCCATGGCCATGCAACCAAGGAATAAGTGCTCTCTGGTTCAGGAATGCTTTTTTTGGGGCCCTTTTCCAGTGCTTCTGGAAAAGTGTTTCTTTGTGGGCAGCATTGCTAAGACTGGAGAGAACTGAGTAACACAGAAGCTCTCCTTGAAGGATATTTTTTATATTTTTTATGAAGACACAAAGCTTCCATTCCCTTTCAGTACTGACTGTATCCTATGCAAATCTTTTCTGGCTGCAGTCCAGAGGAAAGTGCATCCCCTGGAGTTCCACCCTAGAGGTGACTGTTCTTGGCCAAAAGAAGAGCAGAATCTTTCCATAAAGTGAATGGTGTTCTGCATCCAGACAAGGACGTGCACGAGTTGTGTCAGGAGAGTTTGGGAACACTCCTGTGCTTTCAGGAGCAGCTCAGCACTTAGGAGCAGTGAGGGAACGTGGTGAGCAGGAGCTGCAGTTCATGGTCTCTTTTACAGGAGTTCAGGAAACCAAATGATGAGAAGCAAACAAAGGCAACAGAATTCAACAGCCCAACCATGAAATGAGCTGCAGGGCTCTCTTAAAGTTCTTAGATTGCATTCATCCTTCCCACCGAGATTTTTTTTTTTCCTTAAGTGCATAGTTCCTAAGTTTTAACACAAAGGGAAACACACTCTCCCTGACTTCTAAAGCAACATGAAAAACACTATTGTCTGTCCCTTGTAAATCTCCTGGATGAGATTTTAGTGTGAAGTATCCCAGGAGGGAGAAAGGTTGTTCTGAGAATAATAAAGCATCCATATTGGAGTAATGGAAATAAAAGCTCCTTTTAAAGCCGTGTTGATGTAAACAGACTGTTAGAGGAATTCCTGCTACCCAGCGTGGCATTGGTTGTTGCAGGATACCAAGGCTTTGAATCAATTCACTGTGGTGTCAGGCAGGTATGAGAGGTTATACACCTGGGTTCCTGAGCTTATAATGAGTTTAAATTTCTCTGGCTGCAGAGTTATGTGATTCACTCCCTCACAACACGTGTTTTCTGGAGCTCCTGCAGAGAAGAGAAGGTGTGATGGTGGCAGGGTGTGGAGGGGAGCTGTGCATGGACTGGGTGCTGCTGTTTGCAGCAGCAGAGAAATCCCCAGGGCTCTGGAGACCTGAGCTGTCCCCAGGGGAGGAGCTGTGTTATCTGTGGCTGACACATCTCCCTCCCCACCAACAGCAGAGGTTGCTGTCCCACCTCTTCCATTCAGTCTGCAGCAGCAGGAACAGAAAGCTGGTCTGGTCAGGCAGGCTCACCCCTCTCCAGCCCTGCCCTGTGTGCTCATCTTTCTGCTTCCAGTAACTCCTCAGCCCTGGGACAGCAAGGTCAGCTTTGCCTGCACAGCTAAGAAATGTCAAGTGGCTTTGTTTGATTCTGTTTGCCCTTTGCCCAGAGCACACCTTTGACTACCTCTGCTTAACTAATCCTCTTTACAGTAATCACTGAGCTAAAGGAGCCCTTGGTCTTCAAGGGGGAGAACTGAGAAGGGCTTCACTGTACAACAGCAGGCAAATTTGTTTTGTCTCCATGTGAGATTGCCCAATTAATCTCTTCAGCATCCTGGTTTTGCAATGTTTCTTGACTGCTCGTACTTTTGGATAACATTGGCTTAAAGAGCATTTCCTCCCAGCCCTTCCAACCTCCCTCTAGGGCAGAGCACATCATATTTGTACACACTGTGGCACTTTGCTGATGTCTGAGGATAAGAAAAAGAGAAAATACTGATTCACCTGGACATCATGATCCCTTGGCTTTCCTTAATATGGCCTGTTTTTCCCACTAAAAATTGCAGCCTGTGTGGATTCTGAAGGTGCTTATCCATGTCTGCCCAGTTATCAGGGTCATTTTTTGTATTTATTGCTCTGCATGGCCATGGGCAGTAAGTCCTACACTTTTGGGGAGCAGTTTTGCCCCCAGGTACCAGATCTTCTCTGGGCCAAGGCAGGAAATAAATATGCAAAACTCAGGACAAAGATACAAAAACCACAGGAAGTCTGGGGTTGTCTTTTGATCTCATTTGCATGGCTCTGTTGTTAATGGCAAAGAAAGGGCTCTGATAAGTGACCATCATTGCCTTCAAGGAATCTAAGTTGAGATGAGGCCTTTCAGTCAGTGCAGCAATGTGTGAGAGCTGTGCTGATCAAGCTGCAGGTCAGAATTCACAATTAGGGATCTCTTCTAGCTTTTATAATTTAAGCCCTTTCCATCCTCCTTCAGCAGTGCCCCAGCTCTTCCTCACAACTGATATTAATCTTGCTGGTCTATTGTTTCCAGCTTTGTCTTCTGACCCTTTGTTCTTTGCCTGCCCTGCCTGGGTTCAGCTGAATTGATTTTTTTTTTTGTTTTCATTTTGTTTTCAGCCCTTTTGTCTCCGAGGTGCCCTGCACTTACCTTCCTGCTCCTTCTGCTCTGCTCTCAGGAGCCAGCATTCATGAGCGACTGGGACTTGGCCGCTGCAAACTTTTCTTTGACATGAGGGCACTCGGATTAAATTTTCCCTCTGCCCCTGCACAGATTGCTCACATGCTGCACTGTGTACATGTTTATAAGATCCACATCACCCTGACTTCTCCAGCTTACAGAGAAAAGGGTGCAAAGCTTGTTTGGAGGGCAAGAAGAAGGGATTTGGGATGAAAACAGGCTTCTGCCCCAGACAACAGCCCTGCTGAGAATGGCTCTGCTCTTTCAGTGCAGTCTGGCTCCTCTGCACTCTGAGGATGGAAAGGGTGATGGGGCACATTCATTACCAGTCCTGCTTAATTTAAGAGTTAAATAAATAAGTTAAGCTCAATTTATTTCTGAGAAGAAATGTAGTCACAAATTGTTTTGCTGGGACCCTAATGCAGGGCAAACTTCTATTGAACATTTTGTAGGCAGGAAGGGTAAATTTAGGGGAGTTTTGAGCAGTGCCAAAGAGCTCTCTAGAAAGTTGCTCTCACCAGGAAGTTTGGTTTCTTAGTGACTGATATCACCCCAAAGTGGCTATTTCCAGATGTGCCCTATAGTGTTAGTTCAAGGGTCAAATTACTTATCACATGTTCAGCAAACGGTGACACACTCCTGGTTTCTGTGCTCTGACTTGGAGGTTATGGTTTTAGTCTTTGCAGCTGCTAAATGTAAAAGATAATTGGAGACAGATGAAAAAGAATTAATTTGCATTTTTTTTTCCTAATGACACAGATTTTCAAAGAGTGCTGTATCATAAATTTCATACAAACTCCCGTATTTTTTTCCTATTTTCCCTTTCTCTCTCTTTTTTCTTGTTTCTCTACTTTTTTGTCACCTTATCACTGATGGAGAAAAAAGGTGGTGGGGAAGGGAAAGAACAAAGAAAGGCAAAGATCTGTGGTCAGTTAAAAGAGGAGGAAAGGAGAAGTCTGTAGGTCTTCTTATGTGAAATTTTGTTTGAAATTATCACCGTTTGCTTTATTTCAGCCAATGGTACAGTGTGTAGGCAAAACATTAAAACAGATGGGTGTGCTTTATTATTTATTATTGACAAGCATAAGCCAAATCTTTGGGAGACTACAGAACAGGTGTGACACAGACAATGACAACAGAGCAAGCTCTGCTTCACCTGTCAGAGATCAAGAGTAGAACTGAAAAATGCTGTGACCCAGCCTTGGCCCAGGTGCCATCTTTCAAAAGCTGTGTGTGTCACTCATTCCTTGGGAGAAGCAGGGAACAGAGCTGGAGTTGCACCCCTAATTCCCTGCAGGAGGGGGCCTGCCCTGGAGACACAGCAGATCACTGGGATCTCAGTTTGCCCAGCTTGTTGACCTCTCCCTTCTGAAGTCTGGCTCCTTCATGCAGTAAATGGGGCTGTTTATTAAAGTTAAGTCTACCTTTAAGATTCTAAAATTCAATCTGACTGTTAAAGGTAGAAAGTTAGACAGTCCTCACCCCTGGTTACATGTCAACTCTGATTCTTCTTCCTGTCAATGCTCCTAATTGCCAAGGATATGAGGGAAATAGCACCTTGACATCAGCTGGTGTGGTCACAGTGCTGCCAGAGTTTAAACCCACCATTGCAAAGTGCTTGGGGAGAGCTTCTATCTGGGGCTTGCTGGCACTTGAGATTTCATTTGCATCTGAGGCAGACTGTGAATGTGGTGTGCAATAGAACATTTCTACAGCAATTCTTATTCTGGAACAGGAGCATCTTATGCCTTCTTAGTTTAATATGTTTCAAAGTTGCTTTTGCTATAAGACTGTCTCCAAACAGAATTCTTTAGGAGATGGTGAGGTTTTTTAGCTGTTTCTTCCTAAAACAGCAACAACAAACCCCCTTAATCCTTGGAGGTCTCCTGAAATTTATGTCCTTTTGACTTTTCTCCCTCGTGCTCCTCAGATGGAAACGTACTTTTATACTCTTCTGGAGAATTTCACTTCTTCACAAGGAGAAATGTCAGCTGCTTGTGATGGTCCTACTCACGTGAAGAATTTTTTCTGATTATTCCCTTTCCAGTGCTAATTACCATCACCTTTAGGATCTACGATACATCTTCATTTTCACAGCAAAATTTTCTCTGGAGTGGAGGTAGGGGCTTATGCCATATTCTGCTGCTTAACAGCCAGGAGCACATCTGCACTGACAGAGAGTGACCTTAATTTATTTCTGTGGAGCTTTTTCTTGCCTGGATGTCATGCAGCGTAAATAAAAGAACAGATCCATCTCCACTGACGACGGGCAGAGCAGAGCTTTTGCAATTTCCTTCTTCATGTAGAGACATGGTCATTTTTTTTATTCTTCTATAAGACAAAAAAATAAACCACAGGGAAAAAAGCTTTTTCCTGCTGGAGCCTAGTGCAAGCAGCTATCCAACAAGTCCCCTCCAGTACCACTGAAGGTGACTTGCAGATACACAACTTTCATCTCTGAGTCAAGGGGAGGAAGTTCAGAGGCAGTCAGCATTTTCTTGGCCATCAGATCTTCTCTGAGGATTAGGTTTTTTTGTTTAATAAATCACTCCTTTATTCTTTTTCCTTTTTTTTTTTTTTTTTCTTCTCCCCAGAAACAGTTCAGGTGTTACATACAGTCCCTGCTTTATTTGCCTGTCAAAAGTGAAGCTGCAGACTTTGCTGTGCAAATGGACTTCCATGTTTCATTTCAGTTTTAACTATCCTTTGACACTAGAGCAGCTCAGCCTCTACTACCTTGACACCATCTGTCAAGGGGGAAATGGATACAGGTCTACTTTGGTCTGGTTTTGCTCATGTGGTACTTTTGAGTGTCTTTGAAGGGCAAACCCAGAGCAGGCAGGAAGCTCCCACTGGCTTCAGGGGACAGGTAGCCCCTCTGGAGAAGTTGATGCCACTCTTGCCTTTCTCATGCCCAGAAGGTAAAACAGAGAGTGTAAAACAGCTCTTCACTAGCAGGATTCTCTCCCTCTGATTCTGGAGTCTGATGGTTGTCCCTTTTAGAGCTGCTGCCTTACTGGAGGTACCAGCCTTGCAAAGTGCCCTGCTTTGCCACTGGAGCCTCACTGGAAAGAGGGGAAACTGCCTTGTACCTTTTCAGTCTATTTGAATGGAAGGACAGGAAAATCCTATAAAAGTGAAGAGTATAACCTGCAAACCCAGTAAAGTGGAAATCAATGAAGCAGCCAAAAGGTGCCATTACAGCTGGCTTAGTGTAAGCTCTCGTGCATCAAAACTTACAAAGTGATCTCTTCTTTTGTCCCTGCAGGGGAAATGAGGGCAAAGGGATGTGCAGGTTCCTGCCAGGCCAAGCTGCCAGCTGCCATTGTTTGGATCTGGGGAGTGTATGGATGTGCCACATATGGATGGCAAAGCCACATCTCCATCAGAAGTGAACAGCTGGGGTTCAGCCCTGACGAGGGGACACCTCGGCTCTTCTCTTTAGCTGAGAGGATTAAAGTTCTGAGCTGAAGCACAAGAAAGAGTTCCTTTCCCACATTCCAGTTTTGTTCTGAGTCCCATACCTGTGTCCTCTGGAGAGCCAGAGCACTAGGGCACCACATCCCCCATGGGGGCACCCAGCCTGCTCTTGCTCCTTCCCAGCAATGCGTGTTCCACGTTCATCCCGCAGAGGGTGGCACCAGGAGTCTGTCTAGCTGAGGAGCCCACTTGGGATGTGGCCAGTAGAAAATCTCTACAGGTCATTGAAGATAAAGCCAAATTAAAGAGATACCCCAGTGCACTCTCCCATCACCCTACAGAAGAAGGGAACTGGAGAGGATAGGTGTGAATGAGTGATGTTCTGCAGGGCCCCTCTGCTCTGTGTGTGTGCCTGCCTGACTCAAGCCTGTTGCCTCTGTTGCTTGGCTGAGCAACGTGTTTGCAGATGCTGGAAACCATTTTTAGACTGTGTTTAAAAAGACATATTTTTCATTTCTTCCCCCACATTATTTATGTGATGCCCTTTCCCTTTTTCACTGTGCATTAGATTTTCATATGTAAATGTATTCTCTGTCTGCCTCCAGAGAAATCCACCTTTTGCCTTCTCGGCTTACAACACATTCTTTGCTTGGGCTACTCTATCCATCTCCAGGCTTCTGCAGTTCTTGTTGGAGCACAGTTAATGCTGTGAGAGCTCGATGTGGCTGCTGCTTGTGTTTCCTGGGCCTGCAGAGCAGCACTCTGACAGGCCCAGGGGAGGTGCTGGGCAAAACTCGTCCAGCCCTCTGCTCACAGCACCCACCTTTGTTGAACCAAGCACACTGAAATCCCAAAGGTTCCTGATTCCCAAGGAAAGGCACCTGCTGTCAGGTTATGAAAGGGTAACTCTGGCTATAAATAGGAAGTGCTCTGAGTCTGGGGAGACAATTCAACAAAAGGCTTCAAAGGAGAAGGTTCATCCTCTTTGTTTATTCCTTGCAACTCTTAGCAGTTTCCCAAGAAGAACTAAGTCTGCTTAGTCCTCCTTGTGTCCATCAAAGTTTATTTTTATCACTTTTATAGCTCTGCTGGGAATATTTTCCCTGGTGCAGGCAACTTTGGAAAATTTACACTTGTGGTGCAGTCTTCCTGCTGGCCCTGGAAAGGCTTCTGACCTCCACGTCTGCAGTTGTCATGACGGGGAAGAAAGCAGTCATCTTCCAGGCTCTGGGGAGCTCAGCCTGGTCCTGGGTAAAGCAGCAACACTCTAATAATGATGCAGTTTCTCTATTTCCCCTGCAAGCCCCTTACAGCTCTAAATAGCAAACTGGAGAATGAAGTGATTTTCTGTTTCTGGTTTGGTTTTTTTTTACCTCGTTGGTGCTGTGTGAGCTGTTGGTGGAGAGCTGAAACTCCCCTTCAGGGCCATGGAGAAAAGTCTGGAGTTTTGTGAGTTGCTAAGGATAGCAGGAAACAGTGTAGTGATGCCTGAGTTAATTCTGCCAGGGTACATGCCTGCTTGACTCTGGCTCATGCATTCTGGATTTTACTCCCCTGGTGTTTATTTTTCCTCTCTTTGCAATCAAGCCTCTGTTCTGGGTTCTCTCTTGTCTTGCACATCAGGGAAGGTGTAATCTTCTGCATATTCCTGCTCAACTCTAAGGCTGAAATCCTAGCTGTATTTAACATTAGTTAATTCTGTAAAAATTGAGGGCCATAGTGCAGTGAATATTTTTCAAGCTGACTGGGGGACTCACACTCATGGGAATGACAGACTTTGAATAATAATGACCAAGCACATCATATTCTGAGGTAACATCCTGAGAATGTTTCTGATAAATCCCAAGTAATTCATTAATGAAACAAGATCATCTGATCCTTGTAGTGTTTCTCCAGGAGCCCTTTTGTTTTTCCCCAGGAGGAAAAGAGGCATTATCCAGGGGCTATTGGTAGGCTCGTTTTGATGCAGAGAGAACTCCAAACTCCTCACAGCATATTAAGAAAATTAAAGAAAGGAAAGCCAGCCAGCAAAGCCACCCATTCAGTCTGTGCTGTGCACTGAATTTAGGAACCCTTCAGGCAATCCTGCAGCAGCAGCTGTGTGCTCCTGCCAATAGCTCCCCTCTTCGTCAGCCTGACAGGTTCTTTCCATTCCACAGGTTCCACAGAACTGTTGCATCAGTTCCACTGGAGAACTGCACAACTGCCCCTGGGCCCAGGGAGATTAGTTTGTGGTTAAGCAAGAGACTTCAGCCTTTAGGGTAATTAAGGGGCTGAGATATGGGCTCCTCACTGGGCGAGAGACAGTCTGCTTCCCTCTGAGCAGGTTTGCACTTTTTACCAGGCAAATCCAGCCTTGGCCTCATTCTGCTCTTCTAAATTAGTATACTCATTTGAAGCTTGTGGGTATCCCATGCTGCAAGGACCAGGAAAGGCAGATTTATGAATAATGGGAGGGATTAACCTGATGTTCCACCTGGGCTCGTGGTGCTGCTGGAGAGAGCACAAGTCCCCTGCACCCAGAGCTGCAGTGGGACGAGGGAAATGGTGCCACCAACATCCTACTGCTGCTCTGATCAAGTGTTCAAGCAGCTGCCACAAACACCCAAGCTTCAATCTAGTGGGATTTTATTTTGTTCTGTGCATTTTCCTGAAGTCTGAAAAGATGCACAATCCAGTTCAATGGCATCAAAATGAGTCCTGAGGCCATAAGTTGCCACATCCAAAAAATAAGAGAAAGGGTCAAACTGTTTGGTTCCTTGGGGTTTCCAGCTGTTAAACTGCCAAAGCATCAGAGCAAGTCTTAAGGCATGTTTGAAGAGTTTTATCAGAACAAGACTACATGAATAAGACCTAGGCCATCTTTTGTAAGATCACCTGTGTGGTCTCATTATCTACTCTAATCTGTTTAGCAATGTTATTTTTTTAATTTTTTTTTTGGCTTTGCAGACAGGATGAGACTTTGGGTAGAATAAAGTATCTAGAGAATTTTAAAGTAGGAACTAGACTTGTCCTTGCAAAATGCTTAATTGTCTTTTATTTTTTTTGTCTGACAATTTTAACAGGCAAAATTAAATGCCACTTTTTACCCTCTCTGGGAAATCCTGTGAGGTTCTGAGAACCAGCTATAGTTTGTGGAACCCTTTGTGTGCTCCTTTCTGTGCTTACTTGTTTGGAAGAAAAGAAAACCACAGAAGTGAGAGTCCCAGGGCAGCAATTCTGAACTGACCAGCAATGCTGGCTGTCTCTGTCACCAAAAGTTTTTCCATCTTGACCACTACAGGGCTGATTTTCAAAATGTGCTTATCTTTAGGGAAGAGTGGGGATGGACTGTCAGTGGCACAGATCTCACTGGTGACAGCTGAGTAAGAGCAGAAAAGTTTCAGAATTTTACTCAACACCTAGAATTTTGTGGCCACTTGCCATGTTTCCAGCTCCAGTCGGCTCCAATGAGCTTTCATGAGTTTGTTTGGAAAATCCATCTGCTGGTTTTGGCCCCAGCAATGCCAGTTTTGCTGCCCTGCAAATCTGGCCATTGCTATCTCAAGTTGAACACACTAAGACAGCAGACTCTGGGAGCAACTTGCCAAAAATCAGCAGTGCTAGAGACTAAGATCAGGCATTCTGGCTCCTGGTCCCACATCCCAGTCACTGGGAATGCCAACTTTAATTATGTTTTACTGGCAATGTATATCTATATCTTTTCAGCACTGAATTGGGATGCTGTGCTCCAGCCAAGCACCAGCAGCCGCGTATCCTTCAAAGCAGATGTGAATCTTTTTATGAGGAAAGAGCAACAGCTCATAAAAATACATAGGAAATCCCAAACACTCATCACTTAGCAACTTTCTACACTGAACTGATTGTACTTCTAGACTGCTGATTTGTGACTGACTATTCCAGTCACATCCATTTCCCTGTGTACTCTCCCTGTTTGAAATGCATCTGGAGTGTCAGGGTCTGGAACTCTTTGGTGTTCTGAGGCCTTGTTTGCATGGTCTAAATGTAGAAGTCTCTCAAAAATAGTAGGATAGTGGACATGAAAGGCTGTGGTGTAAATGTACCTCCTCTACGTGGAATATCCATAATAAATTTAAAGGTTTCCATCCAAGTCAGTTCTGTCTAATCAGCAGACACATTAAAATGGGAGAAAATATCTGCCTCGTGGTATCATATGGTCCATTTTCTTACCCAGGAGTCCCAGAATGTTTTACTATTGCACAGTTTTCCCAAATCTACATTGAAGTTGCAGTCTTAACAGATGTCAAATGTCATTTGAGGCTGTGATGGCAGAAATGTCTCCTGTATCCTTACAAGGGTGCGTGCAGGATTTTTATTGCTATATAATTCTGGAAAGCAATTGAAATGTTTGGGTACCAGAGTGGTCAGAGCCATTTCATCACAGAGCTGTGCTGCAGCAGCACAGCAGGCACTCACTGTCCCCACACCCTGTGGT
This sequence comes from Pseudopodoces humilis, assembly GCF_049639895.1. Taxonomy (NCBI): domain Eukaryota; kingdom Metazoa; phylum Chordata; class Aves; order Passeriformes; family Paridae; genus Pseudopodoces; species Pseudopodoces humilis. Next base: position 24,632,407 of record NC_142209.1, on the reverse strand, counting down.
TGCTGAGCTGTTTGGAGAGGGCTGTCACACACTTGTGGCCCTCCACCAGAGACTTCAGCCCCCTCAGTCAGAGCATTACACCCAAAAGAAGATACCTGGGAAGCCTGGAGGGGTGGAGGTGTTGGCTGGCATGCCCTGACTCAGGTCAGCAAATGACAGAGAAGTTTCTCTCTCATGCTGACAGAGCCCAAATGCGAGGTTCCTGACTGCTGTTCCCACTGCTCCATGTGGATTTGCGTTCCAGCCACACCAAATTCCAGATTAATTATTTGTGAAACCCTGGGCTAACTGGAGGAGGGAGGGAGGGAATGGTCAGGAGCGATGGGTTTTTTTTAAATCTTCTTTAAATCAGTTACTGCCTGTGCTTACCATGCACATTATAACTGGGGAAAATCCACAGTGCCTTTCTGTGCCATTTGAAGTATTTGTTGCCAGTCATTCTCAATTCCTTTGCATGCAGCCCCTCCAGCAGAAGCATGGTTTTCTCTGGAGCTGACATTAGCAGTCTTCCACTAGGCTGGCAAAATGCAGTGAGCATTGTGTTCCCTGGGAGACTGGCTGTTTTCCATTTATTTCACTGCTCTGGAAACAGGCCTAGCTGTAATGGCCTAACATATCTTAAAACAGGAGAATTACTAATTCAAGTCAGTGAGCATATTTTCATTTTAAAAGAGTAACAAATTAAATAAACTCCCTGCATTTTGCATTTGAGACCTCACTGTTTCATCTGCTGTAATCTAATTCACCCATTCATTTCCTGCACATTCATTTTATCCCATTATTTGAGATTTCCTTTGCTTTTAATCCTGTGTTTTGAAGAGACCAAGAGTTACAGCAGAGAATAGATGAGAGACTAAACAGTAAATAAAAGAACAAACATGCTGTAATGTGGCTTGATGTGTTTCTAATCAATCTGCTTATTGCAGCTGGATCCTTAGTTAGGTGTGCAACTTTTCTGTCTCAGGTTGATTAGAACTTCTTTAAAAATAGGTGAAGTGGGGCTCTGGGCACAGCTCACCAGGTACTAACTGTTGGTTTGGTTTTTAGGCTGGTTTTTGGTGTTTTTTTTTCTTACAATAGCAGTGTAAAAATGGTTTCAGGTTTAAAAAACCAGCTGAAATTATTATGAGGACCTACATACTATTTTTGGGGTGCTTCTAACCAACCCAACTCATGCAACAAGATTGTACATAGCACTGAAATATTTACCTGTCTAGCTGGGGACAAATTGCTGTGTGATCAAAAGGTTTGATACTCCAAGATAATTAATCTGCCTTTCTGTTCCCTTTAGAAATAATGTAAACAAATGTCCTTCCTAGAGTGGTCTCAGCTGCCTCAGTTGGCTCTGATGTGTTTTGTCACAGGCAATTTTTTAGTTGTTGTTTCCCTTGAGACCTTCCTGTCCACAGGAACCCCTGGGGAAAATCGTTCACTTCTCTGCATTTTCAAAAAAAACTTGATTGTTTTTCATCATGTGCCACCCGCAGGCCTGTGCAGGTCCCCTCTGAGCCTTTCCTGGGGGAAGTGTAAATGAAGTCTGGACATCAGCAGAGGAAGCAGGAGAAGAGCCTGACCTGAAAAGTGGGGTCTGATGGATGCTCACTCAGGTTTTGTCCTCCCTCTGAGAGCCAGCACTCGATTGCCTTGCACCAGGGTGTGCTGAGGATGGGGCTCATGGAAAACAAACTCTGCTCTGGAGCTTCCCATTCTCCACTGCAGAACCTTCTGAGAGAGAGGCATATGCATGCAGAAATACACCTGGGCGTTTGGAAACTGGTGACATAATCCAGACATCAAGTTTTCCTTCATCTAACACCGTAAGCAGGTGCCTGGTTTTTGTTTTGCACTGCTTCTTCACCAGTCATATTAGCTCTTATAATTTTGATGAAATAAACCTTGGCTTTGCCATGGATTCCAAAGGCACCTTTGGAAAAATAAAGCAACTTACTAATAAAGCATTCAAAATCTATAGATTCTTTCTGGACTGATGTTAACATCACCCTTCTTCACCCCTTCCCCTGCCCAAGAAACTTGTTTCTAAAAGACTGTGAAATACTGCAAACAAAACACACTGGAGTTTCTCAATCTGTTTTTCCACATTAGGAGGAGGAGCAGAACTGTAAGAAGGGGCAGAGTCAGCATCTGTGATGATCCTGTGCATATGGACCCCTCTGAGATGATCTTTTGTAGGAATAATTTTGGTGACAGCATGATGTTAGATCCTGTCAGTAACCTCACTATGAGTCAGCTCTGCTCGTTTATCACCCTTCACATGCTTTTATATTTGTTCTTGCTGTTGTGCTGAATATTGAAGCACTTCAGACCAAGGCATTTCTGGACCATTTCAGCCTGTTGGGCTCGGCTGGGGGCTGCACTGAAGGAGCAGATGTGTGTTCTCTGGAGCCCACTCTGGCACAGCATTGCTGTGACCTGTGCTGGGCAGGCTTCCGTGGGGCTCTGACACCTTTTCCACCATGCTGGGGTGGAGAACAGGGTCCATCTGTCTTTTTCATGTTTTCTTTTGTTGTTTTGGGTGACTTTTTTTTTTTTTTCCTGCAGTCCCATGAGACAGGGCAAAGGCTGAACAGATGAGGGCCCTGTTGCTGAAGGAGAAACACTTCTCAGGCAAATGGTGGCACAGTGATGGCTTGCTGTCATTTATTCTGTGTACTGTACTTGTTTTTTTGGAGAGAGAATATTGTAACTATTGAAACTTAGCCATTGACACCTGCTTTTTTTTTTTTTTTATTTCACTATCACATTAAAATAAACCTCTCCAAAAAGCCCAACCCCATATTTTTTCTTTCTTACTCTCCACTGAAACATAACTATAATGTCATTCACATTGGATTTAGTCTCCTTTAACAGTACATTTCAATAGTTTCATATGAGCATGAGCATTTGGGACTCTACATTTTATTTTCCAGTGAATAGATCCCATGGCTGTTAGAGCCCAATTGTCACATTCTCTTTAACCTGCAGGCTGTGCTGAGCTGATGGAGGATACCAGCAGCTACTCAGCATTAGGAGATGGGTCTGAAAACATAAATCACTTCTTTCTTGGCATGTAGTAGATACAGTGCAGGGTATGTTTGCATTAGCAGTTGCCATATTGCATTAGGATCTGTGCTGATTAGATTTTCACTAATAGGAGCAGGGCAAATGTATTATATAGTTGCACAATTAAATATATTGTCAGACTGAGGGTGAAAGGATGGAGTAATTGAAAAAGCAGGGGATAAGGCTGGTTTTTCTTTGGAAGAAGCAAATGGAGAGGTCGTGTTAGAGCCAGCAGGAAGTTTAAACAGAGTTTAGGGAGGTTGGTTGAGGAAATATCTTGACAGAACAGTGGAAATGACATGTTATGGAAGAGTGAATGATTAACTTGCTTGAGAAGAAGCAGCAGATAATTTGAGCTGGATTGGGCTGGGCAGAAATATGCCACAGCACCTAACATTGGAGAAGATGTGAGGTGCTGAGCTGCAAAAGGCAAGAGAAATTTGAAAAAGCGCATTCAGCCTTGAGAAAAAATAAATGATAAGGAAATGACTCAGAGTAGAAGGGGTTTGGTCCAGATTTAGTGCAGTTCCAGTGAAACTGGGTTTACCAAGAAATCAGTTTTTTTAACAGTCTGACATTTCTAAGTCAATGTGGCTGTGTCTCTAATACTTGCATTTGTGAGAATTGTTTTCCCTTTTCCTTGTTTTCAATTCTTTCTTCCCTTTCACTTGCAACTATGAAAAGCTCCTTGAAGACTTTGGTGGATTTTTAGTCAACTATGAATAAGCTTCTTCTTGTGTCATGGCTGAATGCTGATTTCTGAGCTGTTCTGGTTCCAGGCAGCATCCATAATTGCACATTATTATTTGGAATATAAAGATTTTAATTGCTTTCCAGAAAGCTTGAGAGGAAAATAATCCATATTGTTTTCCTTCTTCTAATTGGACAACTTTTCCACACTGTAATGTGTCTCAGTAGGCCCATTCCATCACATTCTCTATTTCATTTTGAAGTCTCTTGAAGAGTTAATACTTTGTTATTTGGCTAATTTCCTTGATCTCCAGCCACAGAGGTTTGTGTTTTTAAATAATGCTTGTCTTATTTTTCATAGCTGATGTGACTGATTCAGATTGGATTATTTCCTTTGACCCAAACTGGGGCTACAGTTCGAAGATCCAACCAATCTGTGGGCAGCCCTTTTTTTTCTTTAATAGCAGACTAATTGGCAGACCAATTAATCTGCTCATCTGTGAAAAGAAAATTTATGGCAATAAGTAGTTCTATTTCCAGAAGTCATTCTCTAAAGTAACATTACAGTGGCCTTGTTTACTTCATGCCCTGCAACACGATCCAGTGCTTCAACAGTAGCACAGGTCAATTAGTGGACAATTTAAGCAATTATTAGCCACTAACAAGGGTGACTGGCATCATTACCCTTCCTGTTTACCAGCAAACTGTTATTTTAATACAAAGATCAACAAATAAATTAGGGCATCTGTTGTATTGCCATGTCTGCCTTGAAGTAAATGATATTAAATGGGCTTTGGTCGCTGCCAAATTCTGAACCCCGGCCTAATGAGATACACTGATATGTCTCTTGCTGATTACAGAAGCTGTAAAATTTAGTTTGTATTGATTTATTAACAGGAGGACCAAGTTCTTGGCAAAGGTATTTTTTTTAATAGTATGATATCTGTCTTTTTATTTTAAACATTATTGATCCAGACCATTTCAGGCAGTCCAAAACTATTGGGTTCCTCTGAAAGACAAAGCTATTTCCTAGCTGTATTGATTATTTGGATACTTACAATAATTTTAGGGTGAGGTTTGCATATGTAAATGCATGCTTTTGTCTCATGCTTTTCCCATGCTCCTTAGAACTGCCTCTACTTCCAGGTTAGAATTCTGAGAGTTATTTTTAACTCTTCCTTGGTGTTTTCACGATGGGGAAAGGCTTCTTCAGGCTTAACTGACTGCCTGCTAAGTAAGAAAATCAAGTAAATCTCCTTTTGATGGGTAACTTAGCCCAAGTAGATTGGGGTGCCTGGGGAAACGCTGGTCACGTCTGACACCTCGCCCTGGGTGCCCAGGGCCAGGCTCCTTCAGTCGGCTGCAGGAGTGAATCAGGCACAGCAGAGCCTCACCCACTGCATGTTTATGTGCAGCCTTCCACACCATTGCATGCTCTTTCTCAGGGAATAGCAATTGCCTGCTGAAGCTGAAAACTGCAGCTTCCAGTTGCCAAGATGCTCCTGCCAAGCTCTGTGAGCGAGGCTGCATCGGTAACAGGGGCAAAATGAGCAGAACCTGGACAAGGCTCTTCATTGGCACAGTGACAGCCACAGCACAGCCCTGAGAGCTGGGGCTCTTGTGTGTCCTCCTGAAAGAAAGCAGTCCTGTCACCCCTGGGGTGTTGACAGTGCTCCCTGCTGCCTGGGGAGCTGTGGCATGTTCCTGCCTGGTGCGCTGCCAAGACCTTTGGGGAGGCAATGATCCACACCATGCACTATTTGTGCTGGTTTTGTTTCAGCCTGGAAGGTCTTATCCAAATTAGGATAAAACTTGTTCTGGACACACTGATTTCTGAGCAGTTAACTCCTCCAAGTGTTATAGAAAACACAAACTGATGTGATGTTTGAGTCTAGTTGAGTCGAGTTGCAAGCTCTTCTAAACTAAAACCGGCACAGAGTCTTGAGAAACCACGGGCTAAGTGAGGGGTTGTTTCCCTTTAAGTGATTTTGAGCCCTCCAGGTGTGAGTACTGTGGATTATGTTTCAGACACTGCCAGGAAACAGTCAGAGCAGCAGTTTAACATAGCTAAGCTTTTCGTGTTTGCATACAGTTAGGAAATCTGGTTGTTCAGGATCCAACTGTGTCCCTGTCATTCCTCCGTGTTCTTGCTGTTGGATAATGAACAAAAGTCACAACACCAGCCAAAAAGCAGATCGATGTTCGGTTTCCTTCATCTAGAGGAGGTAATTGCAGGAACATTTCCTGAGCAATATAATTATGTATATGCTAATTTGCCTCAGAAATTCAGGTTTAGTTTCTTCTCAGGTGGAAGACCTGGTTACAGAAAGTTCTTCTCTCCTCTGCAGGATTAGTCACTGAGACATGAAAAAATTGCTGATGTTTAGAGTCAACTACACCTTGATCATCTCAGACATTTCAGAAGCCTCATTTTTCTCCATGTGCCTCAGAAAATTATAATTTATTCCAACAGCAGCCAAGGCTCAGATTTTCTGCTATTTGAAATACAAAGTGGGCCTTAAGAAATTAGCTAAATGAAGGAGTTGTGCAGAATGTGAGATTTTGGTCTCATCATTAATGCATGTTTCAGCCAAGCTGTAAACAAGTGCATTTAACCTAGCACAAACTTGAGGTTTAGGGGTTTTTTTTAATACTTTGGTTGAATCACAAAAAATCAGGTCTGAAATCAGCTAGTTAGTCCAGGCCATCCCTTCTATCCTGAATTGTTGCTTGTTGTAGCTATTCCCTAAGGCTTTACCCTGTCCAGTGTTAAATGTTTCTGATGATAGGATTCCACTCTTACCCTGGAGAGACAATTCCACACTCTAATAGAGCTCACCATTACTGAAATTTTACTGATGAGCAGCCTTAATTTTTCTCAGCTTAATTTTATCCTGTTACTAGACCGTAGTGATTGATTTATTCTGGGGAAATTCAGTAAATGGTTCCTGCTTCACAGGATGGACCTTACAATAAATAGCAAATTGTCATGACCTATCTGTGGGTGTCCTGAGATTACACAGGAACTCAATTTATCTCAACATTAATTCCCTGGAAGCTATTTCTGTCAGGACCAACTCAGTGGAGGGATGAGCAGTGAATTGAGCTGCCAGATTCCTGTCTCCTGCCCCAGCAGCAGCCCTGGGCTGAGGCAATGCTCAGTGGCTCCCCGAGCACGGGGCCAAGAACAGGAGCTCCTGCAGGCTCTGGTGCTGTGATGTGCCCAAAGGAAGGGCATTTAGGATCTGCTTCCCCATCACTTGTCTGGGCTCCACATTAAAGGAGCTGATGAGGTGCAGTTACTCCTGGTTTCTGTGAGTGTAAAAGAAGTGAGGAATATGCCGTATAAATTCCAGTCCACCACTGGCACAGCATTCCTGTGCCCAGTGCACATATTAGGCAACCCTCCCATTTTTTGTGAGGCATTTTACACCTCTTTATATATGCAGATGATCTGAAATCTGTGTTCATATGTCACAGGTAGGTCTGGGTGTATGCTGAAATGAATTTGAGATGGCTCAACTCAACAAATTCCCACTCACAAGGTGAGCTGCAGGCTGGGTGTGAGGGGTGTCTTCATTTCTCCTCTTAGGAGCAGAAAGGTTTTGTTACTGTGGCTCAGCTGATGAGCATTAACTTCTCCCTCTGTGGAAACTCGACAGTGGCTGGCAATGCAGCTGTGAGGGACTTGCATTATGAGGACAGATTAAGGGATTTCTCCTTGAAGTTCTTGGAGTTTTAAGCAGGTGGCAGGTGCTACGTGAGTGCAAGTGGCTTGTTCTGTTGGAAGCTGAAGCAGTGCCAGGAACCAGGAGGAATCATCATTCTGATCTTTTATGTGTGAAATTTCAGGTAGATATCTGGAACTCATTGATGTCATAGATCCCTTTCTTCAAACTCCTTTTTAATTTTTTTTTCCCAGGTATAATTGATTTCCTCGTCAGCCACCATCCAATTGCAAAAGTACTGAGAGACCACCTGGTCTTCAAGATTGCTCCCATGCTCAATCCTGATGGAGTTTACCTAGGAAATTATAGGTATGGTGTGGGGAATGAATCTGGGTATTGCTATACTTGCCTTGCACTGTTTTGTCATTGAATCTTATATGGCTTGTTTCAATTCATTCCTCTTAAACTGGAGATTCTCACGTGGATTCAAACGTACTTCCTGAAATTCCCACCTAGGAAAGGGGCAAATAGCAAATTTGTTTTCTTCAGGAGGTAGAGAATAACTCTCCAAGACAGCAGGGTATCTGCTCTGCAAGCCTCCTCTAGGTGTGGGAGTTAATGTCAGCTTAGAGTTAGACCTTAGCTGTGTTTTATAAATGCACTCATTATGCTGCTCATCAGCCTCTATGTAAATGTGTCAGTCAATCACAGCTCCCTTAAACTACCCAGATCATCCATTAAAGTCACAGATTTCACTCTGTTATTGTACTGTAATAGATAGGGATACATGGAATGGAATAATCATTCCACCCTATGCTAATTTTGCTCCATTTTAGTGTTTGAATTACTACTTTACCACCTCCTCTGCTGAGATCGTATTCAGATAATCTTTTGTTTTCCCTAAAATTGTTTTCTCTTAATGCATTTATTTACAAAATAAATGTGCTGCTGGAGGTGATAATGAAAAGCAGTTGATTAGTTGATGATTTGTTTGTGGGGGCAATTACATATACCACACAGTTCTCTGGAGAAGCCCCTGAGAAATAAAATATACTGCATGTGGTTTTGCTTACAGTGCAACACTAAATAACACAATTCACTTTGTGGCCAGGCTACCTGGAGCTTTGATCTAATTAGGTATTGCTAAGCGGAATAAGGCTGGGTTGTTGTATGGGTGAGGAGACCACTGAGGAAGAAGACAGAAGGTGCAGAAAATGGGGCTGCTGGCAGTTCTTTGTTGAGGAAACAGCCTCAAGTTGTGCCAGGAGGGTTTTAGATTAAGTATTAGCAAAAAAATCTTCACTGGATGGGTGGTCAGGCATTGGAACAGGCTGCCCAAGGCAGTGGTGGAATCACTGTCCCTGGAAGTGATAAAAAACTTGTGTGGATGTGGTGCTTAGGGAGATGGTTTAGCAGTGCTGGGTTAATGGCTGGGCTCAGTGGTTTTAGAGGTCTTTTCCATCATTCATGATTCTGTGATCTGTGCTCCTTACCCCTCCTTTTCTTTGCTCATTGCTAAACTGAAGCAGCAGGGAGTTGTGGGGGTGATTTAAACCACAGTTCTGTGTGTTCTGAGTGAAGCTTCTGAGAACAGGTGGTGTCCTTCCAGCTGCAGTGATCCTCACTCAGCTGGTGGCAAATCCCAAATCAGACTGCAGTGGTGACATCTGACAGCACCAGGGATTTACCAGAATCTGTCACCACACAGGAATAAAGCCCCCAAATGGCTCTAGAATCTGCTACTACATCACTTTCCTTTCTTCCAGGTGCCTTGCACATAAGCAAACTCCAGTTGCAATTAAGCAGGTTTTGTTTTCCCCATAAGGTCACTTGCACTGTAGGGTTTTTTCCCCTGTGCTGTTATTTATAGTTTTTGAGAGACATGCAGCTTTTTATAGGCATTCATATGGCTCAGAACTTGAAGAGCCTTTTGGGAACCCAAAGGTAGTGAGAAAGAGAATGCGAATTAATTTGGAATTGCTGAGCTTGATGGTGTACTCTTGGTTTAACTTTCCATGATATGCATGATTTTCAACCCTCCTGAACTAAAGAGAATTTAAATGAGCTAGTTGAAAAAACATTTGATTTTCTTGCAATTTTTCACTGTATTTACAAATGGCCTAATGTAACTAATAACTTAAAAACGAGGATAATAAGCAAAATGCTACCTATTATCTTGAGAAGAATATTAAAAAGCCTAGTAATGTGCCAGCATTGCAGTTAACTAGTGCTGAGTGAATAATTTACAGCAAACACCTTATTTCCTTCTCATTCAAAAATCCACAAGCACATCACAATTTATTTACTTGAATTTACTGCATGCATTTCTAGAAAAATCTCTAAGGATCACTTGCTTGTATTTGAAAATTTAACTCTGAGGCTTCTCAGTGATTGGCTAGATAAGTCTGCTTCATCTCTTATGGTCTTTGCTCAGACTAGCACATAAATAGGACTTTCAGAAGTCTTCCACGTAGTGGGGTCTAACACAGATCTATTGGCTGGGGATAACCCCCTGCTTTTGCAAACAGGGGTGCCACATGCAGCAAGAGCAGCTTTAGGCATTTGAACCTCTTCCTGTTATCTCCCTCTTTCTCAAAGCAGCAGCTGGTGACTATTTCTTTGGTTCATTGAAGGTTCACACTCAGAGCTATGCAAGCTAAGATAATGAAATGGGTAATTAAACCTCATGCTTGAGTTTGTAAATTGATCTCCTGCCAGTGTGAGGGAGGTTTTTCTTTTACCCCACCAGTGCACAGCCTTGTACAACTGGCAAAGCGTTCTGCTGGATGCACTTGGCTGTCCCCTGGAATGCCAGGCATGGGGGGCACCACTGAGAGCCTGAGTGTGTCAGCAGCTCTTGGAGGAGGGATGGGGTGGACTTGTTCTCCTGGCATCAGGACAGGAACCAGCCACTCACTAAGCCAGGGGGATACGGTCACAGCTGGCTGCTGAAATTTTCTTCATTGCCACTTTTGGGGATGCAGGACTGACTGAGGATGTGAGTCCTGTGCTCTCCTCTAAAATCCTCCCTCCTTTGTTGTTGTGAACCGAGGTTTGGGAGTTTAAGCCAAATCTGCAACGATGCCACCAAGAATTGCCCGTTTTTCACAAGCTGCTGCTCATTCTCAAGAGAGCAGACAAAATGGGTTGTGACTCTTGACTTGGATGAGGTGAAATTTTCATCACCAGCAACAACTGAGTTTAGTACTGCCACTGTAAAGCACAGATTCATCTGTGAGGAAAGATATTTTTATGTTGCATGTATACTCAGGTGGCTCTAAAAGAAATGGCCATGGAAAAGAATGTCAGAGCTCCGTGTATCAGGACGCGTGGAAATGGGATGCAAAACTTTACTGATTTATTCAAGTTTATGCAAGAGTTTAAGAATTTGTAGACCTATACAATTAGAAAAGACAAAGGTGCCTTTTGGGATGTACAGGGGCAATTAAGCAGCTCCTTTAATTCAGAATGTTTGGAAAGTCTATATACAATTTGAACAAAAAAGTTTTTGTGGTTTTGTTTTGGTTTTGGGTTTTTTTAACTGTCTTTTTAGTGGAAATAAAACACCCTCCAATTCCTTTTCTTGCTGCATAATTATACCCAGCTCCTCCTGAAACACAGAATAATGATAGGTACCTGCTGTTCACTATGGCCAAGGGTGTAGAGTCCTTCTCAAAACAGGAAGACAGTCTTCTCCCTTTTCTTGAAGTTTTTAAAGCCTGGCAATGCACTTCTAAGTGTAACTGGCTTTGCAGTTACAGTGTTGTATAGATGATGTTGTGCTGCATGGGCTTGTTAATTAAACTGTCCAGAATTATGCCATTCATTGACCCAACTAAAACATAGAGAGCCTTCATCATAATTTTGCCTCATTTCTAGCTGGCAACTTGTCCTCAGCTCTCACCTGAATAGAAAGACCCCTTTTGCTGGTGGTAGTGCACTTGATCTTTAGCTTTAGTATAAAAGAACGTGGCACACAAATAAAAATATTTGTGAGTTTCTCTATAACACTAATCTCACCCTCTCTGATGGATTAAACTGTGAAACAGCTTTAGGAAATAAAGGAAAGCTAGTGCAGTGAAGAGAGGTTTCTCGACTTTTCTCCCTCTGTTTGCAGCACAGCATTATCATATTGCCATCCCCAGGGAGGAGGGGGTAGACTAAGGGGAGAAAAAAAAGTGTTCTTGATTTAAAAGTCTTGCATCCCCAGGCTTGGCCTGAACTTTCCTTTATCGAGAGCTTGTTCTTAAGCTGGCATTCTGCAGCTGAATGCTGAAATGTGTCCCTGCAGGCGAGATGACTGTACCACACTATCTTAGATTAGTTCCAATTTGTCAGCCTCACCTTTCAGAGGCTAAATCCTACCCTGGCACCTAAAGGGATGTGTTGCTTAGTCTGGGAAGCTCTTCACTGAGGTATCCCAGAAATGCCATGACAAGGCAGATGAAATATCCTGACCGTTCTCCAAAGGCTCTGTGAGTGTCCCCATTCCTTGGATTTTTTGTGTTCCTTCTCTGGGGGAGCTGTGACAGCACCAGCCTTCGGTAAATTAAAGCCATTAATTAGCTGAAAGGTTCTGAAGTTCCACCACTGCTGTGTCCTTCTATCCCTGTTGTAGGGCTGCAAGAATTTGTGTGAATGGGGAGGAGAGGGCACACACCCATTCCAGCCCTTTCTCATTTCACTGTCAGCGACAATATTTTTTAACTCAACACAGTCCTTACCTCTGGCTTGTGTAAAGGGTTAACAAATTCATTTGTTGGGCAGAAAGGAGGCCAGGCTGTAGAGCTAAATTCACCATAGACAGTGTCAGTGTCCATATGAAAGTTGTGTTGGGATTTCATGTTTTGAGCAAAGGGTACATTTTTGTCTCAGAAATCTAGTTTTGTAAAGACTTAAATACTTTGTAGAAGGGAGTAGAATTTAGCAAACTGTTTCATGTGGAAGAAAGGGAAGGTTTGAGAAACATTTTAAATTATTCATACTAGCATTTTATAAAGGACAATCTTCTTTCATTTTTGTTTGTTAATGGCACAATTTGTTTAAAAACTGACCTTTTCCAAACATTCCTTTTGAAAGATTTAAAATACAATCAGAAAACTAGGTTTTGGATCAGGTTAACTATTTCAGATTTATCCCAAACATGTTTTTCTGGACTTTATTTCTATGACTCTAGAAATAGTAAAAAAGTCATATTCAAGTGTAATTCATAAGGTTTTTTTTAACAGTAAAGGCACATATGGACTTCATCCAAGTTGTTTTACTATTTATGTCTCTTTTGGGGGGACTGGATATGTCAGGTGGTTCTTACTATCACTGATTCAGTTGTAAGACAGTTCCACACGTGCAGACTATCATTTGTTTGTCTCTTCATTATTTTTCACCTATTTTTCTATCAGAGGTTTCTTTTTTTCCCCTTAACTTCATTTAATATATGTGAAATTCATGCATTCCCTTAAATTGAAAAACAGAGTATCCATCTCAGATGACAAGATGAAGCTCTTAATGGAGTTTATTTTTCCTAATTAGGTGTTTGTCATTGTGTATTCTATATAGCAACGTATAAGTAAACAATCGTGGACCTTTTGAATAAATTTATTGGTTTTATTTATGTTACTGGGCATAAAAAATCTATAATTACCAGGTACAGCAGCAATATAACTGGTATTTAATGACAATTACTTTTTGTTACCATAGAAATGAGTCCAAAGCAGTTACCTATAATTTCTCATTTCCAAACCTCACACATGTTGTATTGCAGTATTACCATAGAAATTGCCTATTAGTCATCATAAAATAAGCAGTTACCCAGAAGATATCAGGATAGTGTGAAATTTCTCATCTTACTCAAAACTTGCAGCACACAGTGCTCCTTGTCTTCCTTTAGTGGGATTTTTGCCTGAATGACAAGAAATGTTCTTTGTACTTTAACCCAAGGGAAGGAGGGATTTGGCTGAGAGAGGATTGTACACTACAAACACACTGAATCAGGAAAAGTGTGCTCCCTCCTCTGAAAACATAGAACTGTTTCTCATTTTTGAAAAATAGGGATTTCTCAAGCCCCTGAAATGGAGGTTTAGTCCTTGTGGTGCATTTCCTATTTATATTTTGTCCAACCCAGCTGTGACCAAAGCAGTGGCAGCACGCCTTGGGGAGGTCTGGGAGCCCATCCATGTGTGCCAGACCCCCCAGTCCCAGGATCCAGCAAAGCAGCCATGGGGCAGGATGCTTCCTGCACTTCTCCTCAGCAGCCCCTCTTAAACCTTCTTATTTTTAATTTAGATTGCATGTTATTGTGGCCAGTGAGTGGCTCTCTGAGCCCGCCTAGATCACATCTGGTATCAGCTGGGAATGGCCATTTCCATCTATCCCCTTCTCCCAGGAGGCTGCAGGAGAGGCGTGGCAGAAGTTTTCTCCTCCCCCAGCTCTTGCTTGGCCTTGAGGATGGGTCAGGAATCTTTTCTTCTGTCCTCCTCTCACATCCAGCATGTCCCAGCTGATGCTTTGTGCCAGGTTGGGGTTCTGGGAAGGAAATTCAGGGCTGGATCCACGGCTGTGACCTGGGTGTGCTCTGGGCAGCAGCAGTGGAGAAGCCCAGGGAGCAGCAGAGTTCTCTCTGGCTCTTACCTCCACCTGGCATTGCCATTCCTTTCCTAGCTGGAAATCTGCTCTCCACCGTGGCTTTTACTACCCAGAGAGTGCTGTCACCACAAGACAGCTACAGAGGTTGCTGCTTTGCTCACCATTACTTAAAAAAATCTCCCTTGTTAAAAAAAAAAAAAAGTTGTCAGCCTTTATCTTAAAACAAATACTAGGTTTGCAAAAGGGTTCCTATCTGCTGCCGTCGAAATGCTCTTTATATTGATGTGGTAACTGCTCATTTAAACCATATTACAGCTCCTGAGTATTTTTCAGTTGCTATTGATGTGACAAATTCTCTCGCACAGAGGACTGCACCAATCAATAGAGCTAGTATATGTGCTTTAACAACAAAGCCACATGCCTTGGGGTTCCAGTTGAATCTGAACGTTTTAGTAGCATTAAATAAAACTATATTTATTTTGCTTTTGGTGCAAGGAAAAAAAAAAATCCCAACCTAATTTAATACAACTTGTTGGAAAGGTTTGAAGGCAGCATTATGGGCCATTTCCACATGTGATGAATACCTAACTAGTGTCAGAGCTGCTATTTTGTTTTTGTAAGCGAATTCTTCTCTTTTAGTTAGATTGATCTGGAACTACAGAGTAGCCTTTTATTTTTAGACGAGCGGGGAGAGAAGTCATAACAAGAAATACTGAAATCATAGCTTTTTTAATAGCTGCCACTATTCCACTGAGAATGAGACATGATGTCCTTAAAGAGACAGGGCTATTTATTTTCCATTTAAATAGCACCATTTGTGATTATTACCTTTGAGCCATTATGCAGAGAATAGGCACCCAGCTCATGAATCCCAGCCAAGTGAATCAAAGTTTTGTGCCTAAGTGCCATTTATGGCACATTTCTGTAAGCTGCTGTAGGAGCCTATTCTTGACCTTCACTGACTTTATTTCTTTTGTATATCTTTATCTTCCAGAATGAACTTGTAATTAACATGGGTGTTAAAGTCATCTTGGTTGAAATATTTGTTTCCCTGTTCTCTTCTGAATAGCTGATCTTAGGTCTGAATAATCCCATCTGGGTTTCTTAGATTTACTTTCAGTTAAGTAACTAAACATATTTGGCTTTCTTCTCTTTTTTAATTTCCTCTATAAATCTGGCTTATATCTCTGGTGGTTGGAGCTCTTAGTTCTGTTCATAGCAGCAAACAAAGGACCAAATTCTCCAGTGATTTCTTCTTTGCTTTTGTGTTTTATTTGGGGTTTTATTATTATTTTTAAAATTTTACTAATGACTTAGTAAACTCCTGCCAGCGTGCTGTGGATCTTTGTTTTGGTTTACCCTTGAGAGAGGGGAGTGTCAGTGCAGTGACAAAGGGCAGGAGAAATGTCCTTTGGGTGCTTCTCCCAAGAGGAGATGGTCTGTGATAAGGTGTAGGTGTCATCACTGGGGACAATCCCCATTCCAGTTCCTGTTTGTCTCCTCCCTTCCCCCAAACAAGATTTGTGGTGCTCCTGCTTTTTTTTCTGAAAAAAAAACAACAAACACCTTTTGGTTTTTTTTTTTCCTGAAGGTCTGGTTCAGGGAGGTGCCCAGAAGTGGCACTTGCAATGAGCACAGTCACTCAGGAGCTTGTGTTGTTTCTCTCTGGGCTTTCTTCCTCTCCTGCCCTTGCTCTTGTTTGGTTTTCCCTCTCTAACACAATTATTGGCCCAAAACAAAGGTGTGGCTCCTTGCAGAAGGCAAGAGCAGCTGGGGAGCTCAGTGGGAGCTGTGCTGACTTTTTTGCCTTGCCAGCAGCATCATGGAGTTCTCAGCACACCTGGGAGCAAATATCAGACCCTGAAACATTGGTGAGGTTGAGCTCCATTCCAGCCCTCCGTTCTCCTCTCCTGGTAAAAAAGATCTGCATCCATCCCTGAGGATGCCCACACACCTGAGGCTATAAACAGGGATTCAAGCTGTCCTTGTGCTCTAGTTATTGAGCTGGATTGTTCCCTAAGCCGACTCCTGCATTCTACCCCATCTTCAGGAGTTACTTTGGAAGAGATTTCTCTGTCCTGACTCCTGGTGAGGAGCACAGAGTCACTGCAGTACTTGGCAGTACTTCCTGAATTCCTGGAGAAGGCTCCAGGGAGACATTATTGCTGCCTTTCAATACTTCAGGAGGGCTTATAAAAAGACAGGGACAGGCTTTTTAGCAGAGCCTGTAGCAACAAAACAAAACAACTGCTAATGGTTTTAAAATAAAGGAAAGTAGATTCAGATTAGATATAATGAAAAAAAATTTTAGGATGAGGGTGGTGAAACACAGGCACATGTTGCTTGAAGGGGCAGTAAAAGCCTCATCTGTGAAAACCTTCAAGGCCAGGTTGGACAGGGCTCTGAGCAACCTGATCATGTTAAAGATCTCCCTGCTCCTTGCAGGGCAGTTGGACTGGGTGGCCTTTAAAGGTCCCTTCCAACCTGAACTATTCTGTGATTCTGTGACTTCAGCTGGTGCATGGAGCAGAACCAGGCTAATTCTGTGTTTTAGCTTTACAGCTTACACTCCAGTGCTTGTTTGTGCCAGCAGGGATTGTCTCTGCAACAATTAAGTGAAAAATGGAAACTGCAAGTCAAGAGCGGGAATTTTTTCCTTAACTCTAGAAATTACCAATTAGAGGTCAAATTCTTCCTTCATGAGAGCACCTACTGCTCCTTCTGGGTGAGCAGCCTAAAGAGAAACAGTGAGGAAGGTGTTTTGCCTCTTTTCTGTGAACATAAGGCCCAGCTTGTGATTAGTATCCCAGTTTCAGACTCTTCCATCCCAAGCAGCATCTCAGAATCTTTTCCACTATTTTCTCCCTTTGACTCTTCCATTTCAGCAACATCTGTTCACCTACACAGGGTACCAGGGCAGGCAGTAGAGGGATTAACTTTTCCTGCAGACTTTTCTGGACAGATATCCTGGAATTTTTTGAAGTTGTGCCCATTTACACGAGATCACCAGCAACTACTGATCACTCCCATTATCTCTGCAAGAGACTCTTTTCTTGTAGTCATAATTATGTATAATATAATAATATAGTTATAATGCTATACAAGGGAGGGGTCCTAATACTCTAAATCTAAATTCAGAAAGAATTTATCAACTGGCAATAGAAAAGTCCAGTCTTCCTATTCCAGCTGCTGCTGTGTGGGTGGGGAGGGGAAAATACCATCCAAGTTATTAGGAAAACAATAGCAGCCTAAGGGAATGTTTGTTTAGGTTCCACTTTTATTGTTTTCTTTTCCTGGGTGACAGCTGTTCTTTTATTTTTTTTATTTTTAAAATTGCAGCACTTAAAATGATGGCAGCTTGCTGTTTAATTTATAATATTGGTCCTAAGGGCAGTGTCATGTAACGTCAAAACAATCCTGAGACAAAGCTAAGTAATAAGTATTCGTTATCTAAACCAATATTGTATTAATAAAACAAGATTAAAGAATTTGAGGGTGTGCATCACTTCTGAGGAGTGTAAAGGCAGACACCTGCCCAAAGCTCCCACTTCTCATATCTTGGTCAGCACATTAACTCCCAGACACTGTAATCTCTTTGTGCCTTGTGAAGTGTCTCTAAGTGGTTCAGAGTTGTGATTTCTCGTTTTCTGTTTGCAGAAAAAACAATTTTTCTTGGCTTAATTCTGCTAGGGGAAGTGTCCCAAAAGAAACATGTTTAAATATTCAGTTTAAGGAGCTTGCAAGGCAATGAGCTCTTGAAAACTAGTCTTGGTGCTCACTTGAAAATTTAGGTTGTGGTTGTAAAGGAAACTTTATTTAGCTACTAGTACACAACCCTTTTCTGCTGAAGCACAGAGAGATGGGAGACTGCTGTTCCACAGCTGCTTTAAGCTCAGGAAAATGTGGTCTGGATACCCAGAGGGGCAGTTCATCTCTGTTTTCTCTCCTGGCTGTGCATCTCTGCAATCTCCTCTTTGCTAGGACTGGTGCTTGTGTGGCAGTGCTGCGAGCTAGAAAAATACTGATCCCACAGAAAACCAACCTGACAAAACAGTTCTCACTTGTCTCCCAGTGCTGCCAGAAGAGTGGGACCCAGATAGAAGAGAGGAATTAGCAGAGAGGAATCCCTTTTTCATGGCAGCTTGGGTGGGATGGACACAAAGCAATTCTGAATCCAAAGCATAAATTGTAGGTGTCTGTTGTGCAGTGATTCTGGGGATCTTGGAAATGAAAGACAGTGGCAGCCTGTGATTTCTTGGATGGATTTTGTTGTGTTCAAAAGCAACCATGCCTATATATATATAAAATCCTATTTTTTAGGATTATTATTTCCTAAAAGCAGCAAACAATTATTTATACTATTTGATAGTAAATTGGATGACTTGACATGTCTATTTAAAAATAACGGGGGTTTTTTGGTGTCAGAAGCTGTAAAGGAGCTGTTTCCATGCAGCTGCTATACCCCACTATGTACCCATGGTGAAAAACTGCCCACAAAACCCTTTTCTCTCTGCTCCCTGTAAATACAGAAGCCATGATAGCGGTGCTGACACGGCAGAGGGAGCAATTAATCTCACAGCAGATTATTTCTCTGCTGCACTTTGCGCCAGGCAGAGGGGGAGTGTCAGGGTAGGCTGGGAGGAGGGAGATGGGCCAGCTGATGGCTTTGCCTGGTTGGTGCCCAGGAGCTGGAGGAGAGCTCTCTGCCAGCATGGAGGAGTTGGGATCACAGAGGGGATGTGGGATTTCTGGACAGGCAGTCTCTGGCCACAAAAGCATTGGTTGTCTCTGCCTGTGTGAGTGGGACAGGGATTGTGCCTCCTTGCCCCCTCCCAGGCTGGGAAGGTTGGGCATTACTGGAGGTGAGCTCCTCGGAGGAGAGCAGGCATGATCTAGGGCTGCACACATCATAAACCTGCTGCCTCGTGTGCTGCCTGTGCCTGGAATGCTAATGCTGCCTCTGCCTCTCCTTCCTGCCACAGCCACGGAGCCCAAGTGCTGGAGAGATTAGACAGCGATAATGGGTGGGGAAGGGGAGTTTTGTCTGTCTCTTTAACCAAAACAGGGAATAGCTGCATTCCTAACAACACTGGAATGCTGCTGTGGAGGGTGGGGATGGGTTTAGCTGCCCCCTCCCTTTATCACTGCCATTCAGACATCCAAATGATGGCAAAAGGACTGGAGTTTCCCAACATCCAATTCAGCATTTATCCTGGGACTCTGCCAGCTCTGTTGGGAGCTTGGAAAAGCCTGACCTCTCTAAGGTGCCTCTACATCATGGCCAGGGAAAGAAGAGGAGGCAGGGATCTTGCCTGTAGTTCTCCAAGCAACAGCTGAGTGAAAGAATGTGTTTTTCCTGTTTACAAGACCAATCTCTACTCATAGAGTAGGCTGAGCCGTGATTTGATTCTCTGCAAAGCAATGAGTGAGGTGCACCATGGAAGGGCTTAGAGTAAGGCTGTACCTTTGGGACTCCCAAGAACTGGGAGAAGGATGTCACAGAAGTGGCCAAAGCCTCTCAGACTGGTTGTATTTCATATCATTAATAACAAATGTTGTACATTAGCTTGAATAGAAACAGTTCAGCAAGGCAGCCTGGATGTTGAGGTGGTCAATAAAGCACTGTGCTGACCAGAAGCCACAATCCCGTCCTGCCAGCTGCTACACGAGTATATCATAAATGACCCTCACTTTCCCAAAGTGCTTCCAGAGCTAAAAGAGTGTGTCACAGCAGGGGGATGAGGCAATCAAGAAAGCTGCTATGGCAGAGGAAGACAGAGCACTAAATATAATAGGGTGAATAGTGGTGGGTTTTTTCCTCTTTTAGGTTTTCTTTTCCCCTCACTGGTTGCTGGAAGGGAACACAATAGCAAACTATACAATCAGGCTGAATTACCTTCATATATCAACTGAGAGTAGGACTACTCTAGATTTGGTGAACCCAGGGACAAAATACATTTGAAAAGAATGGTTGACCCAAAAGGTGTGTTTCTTCAGAACAGATTACT
The DNA here is from genome assembly GCF_049639895.1 of Pseudopodoces humilis. Lineage (NCBI taxonomy): Eukaryota > Metazoa > Chordata > Aves > Passeriformes > Paridae > Pseudopodoces > Pseudopodoces humilis. Next base: position 24,612,399 of record NC_142209.1, on the reverse strand, counting down.
TTTAGACGTTCTCCTCTTCTTTACTTCTTGGGCAAAACTGTGGAGCTCTACTCAGCTCCCAGTTCAATCATCAAGCACATTCCAGCAGCAGGATTGCTTTTATCCTGCTGCAGCTGAGCAGTATAATGGTTCTACCCATTGTTTTACATCTGGATTAAATTGTCGTTCTGTGCATCTGGAGGTAGGTTTGTTCAGGGGGTTTTGAAAATCCACAGATGTTCCAGGCCCAGCCAATCTTTTGGCAGTGCTTGCTAGTGAGGAAGCTGCACAGTGAGAATATATATCCCATGCAAGCACTCCCAGCAAGTTTTGTACCCCAGCAGTTGTCCTTGGATCTTCTGCCTGCTCTTCCAAGTCTGAAAAGAATCAATTAACAAAGTGCCTGTCAGCCTCTTTTCTGCTGTGCCTTTGCTAATCTTCTTCACATTTTCAGCTGGGAAAAATCTTTGTTTTTAATTCTTCCAGTAGGATTTACTTTTGCTCCCGCTCTTGATCTGCAGGGAGAGCTGATGCTAGCATGGATTTGTTCTTGACATCTCCATCTTGCTGATGCTGTGCTAACTTGTGTAGGAGAGCGGCAGGCCAGGAGCAGGAGGAGATAACGCTGTTATCAGTGTGGGTGTGAGGCTAGTGCAATCCTGGCAGACAGTTCTTTCTCCTTACATTGGTCACCTTTTCAATTTCAGATCTGATCTGCTAAAGTTTTGTCATTCTCATTCTAGTTTCTGTTAATGAAATGCATTTAACTGTCAGCTCTTGTTAACAGTAACAACACAGCTGAGGATTCATAAATTCCCACGGAAGTCAAATAACTGCTACCTTAGAAGAACTGAGTCTAGAAGTGAGGGGGTTTTGTTTGGATTTTTTTTTAAATCTTTAAGCTGGAGAAGGAGACAACCACAGCTGACTTGATCAGACAAGCAAAATATTTTGAACAACCAATCTACCTCAGACCTTTATTTCTGATTGATGCATGCAAAAATACTCTGTTTCTTAGAATCCTGGGGGGGTTAGTTCATTCCATCATTCAGTTTTCCTGTGCATTTCCTGGATCTATCTCAAATAATTACTTATTACCCAAAATGTTCAGAAATTCAGCTTTCCAAGGGCCAGTTAGACAAGTGCAATGATGTGTAAACAGTTGTGCTCGACACAGGTTTGACCTGTTCTAAAGATCATTGAGAAGAGTTTTGGAAAAACTGTTCTATGACAAGGCAGTCCTGGAGCTTAGCTTGTTACCTTTAGCAGAGAGCAGGCAAGGGAATGAATGATCTGGGGGGACACATTGGTCTGTGATCTGAGCATATACATCAGGAACATAAGCATGGGTAACAGGAAGGGAAATTTTCCCTATAACAGGCGAAGGCATGACTGAGCTGAATGTCATGGCACAGCTTCTCAAGAAAGTAAGATTCAAGTCTTTAAGGGGACATGGTGTGCTTTCCCTGATGGGCTGTTTTTGTTTGAAATAAAAATATTTTCTTAAAATATCTGTTTGGGGTTTTGTTTGTTGTCTTGCTACTTTTTATTGGATTTGGGTTTTTTTTGGTGGGGTGGTTCATTTTTTTGTGAGTGAGAATGGCTTTAAAAAGAAGGTCTTTGTGTATGAATGGTAGAGCAGCAAAGATGACCACAGTAACCTCTTTCTGGATTGAAAATATGAGTTTCAAACTATTGTGTAGTGCTCATAGTTTTCTTTCTGCAATAACCCCACATACCAAATTATTTCTTGGTCTATCTTGGAGTGAAAGGATTGTTTGACTGGAAAATTTGGACATAGTGCATATAAACTAAGTCATTCCATCTAATTGGAGTATTCTTCGAGTTCTGGAGAGAATATCTTCCTTTCAAATGACAAATTCCATTAGAATCAATGGAAGCTGGAGGCTTTTTCTTTCAACTGTGCAATGCAGAGGGGGTTTGTGGTTTGGTATCATGTAAGCTTAATAGGGTAAGGAAGAAACATCACAAAATAAAATGTTGTACTTACTCAGAAAATCCATTTAACTTTGCTGATGCCTCCCTGAACACTTGACTTAAGCAGAAGCTGTTGGGCTGAAGCTGTGTAAGCCCTATAGTTGTTCAAGGTCTGCAGAAGCAGGAGAAAAGTCAGCTTTGAGCATTTGACCATTGCTGGTATGAGCAGAAATAATTTGTACCTGCCTGTTCCTTGAGGACAAGCTCATTATAAATATGGTGCTTTATTTAAGGTCAAACACAAAAATAAGATTTAAAAAAAAAAAAAAAATTATTATAAAGATACAATCTCTAGCCTGTAAAATAAAAGGCTGATACATGGAATTTGGAACAATTATTTAAGTTGGATAGAGGCCATGACTGAGTGCTGTTGTGAACAGAGAAAAGAATGTGGCTACATCCTTAATAATGGGTCTCTCAGATAGTCCACATCCTTTTTTTCTGGTCTTGGAAACAATAAAGTATTTTCCTATGTCTGAGGGCATAAATTTTATTAAACTGTCAGCTCTTAAATGTGACTTTGACCAGTGGTGAAGGTGAAAGTTAGTACTGAGTTCTGTCAAGAATAGAATATTTTGCTTTTGGTCATCTTAACTAAAGCAACCACCTAAATTTCTCTCTATGAAAGTGTTTATCACACTGTATAGCTGAAGAGGTTACCTTGCAAATTAGAATTACTGCCAATGACAAAATACACTAAAAGTGCCAAGTGGTCATTGACTTGGCTGGAATCACTTTAATGTAACTGGTTGGTAGTAAGAGCTTTGTTTTACACCAGTCCATGTCTCTTAAATCTGTAATTTCAGAACACCTGAGGGAAGGTGGAGTCTGGAAATCAGTTCTGTGCTCTTCCCAAGCCCCTGTGTCTTTCTCACTCCATCCTGCTGGAGCTGGGTGGGGCTCAGGCACCAGGCTGTACCTCCTGTTCTACTCTTGAGGAAGGCCTCAGGTCTGCCCTGGATTCAGGGGATTTTGGTTTTCATTAGCAATTTGTGCTCCTCAGGTGCTGAAGTGTAGGGTGCTGAGCCTGAGACACGTCAAAGGCTTCTGGAGTCCAGATGAAGAGTGTTTAGTCAATTTTAATATTACAGGTCCTTTGTAGCACCTCCCAAATCAGAGAATGAAATAGTCTTGAAATGTTTGGCTTTGGAATTTAGAGTGTGGCACCTCACTGGTGCCATGGAAAGGCTCTACAGGTGTTTGTGCTGTAAATTAAATAGAGGGGCAAGTGGATTTTTAGACGGATGACGTTTCCTCTTCTGACTGCAGCCGTACAGCTTGTTTCCATTCAGGTGCACTTGTATTGATGGCCTGTTTGGCATTTCTCCTCTCCCACTGCCCCTGTCACTGGATTTTGTTCCTTTGCATGAGTGAGCCCAAGAGGATGAGTGGGTGTAATCCAGCTGCACGTGAAATTTCCCAAGGGCTTGCCTGCAGGAATAAATACACCAGTGCTGGGACCAGAGCAGCTGCCTCTGTCCTGTTAGCTGAGCATCTGGTTTGGGGCAGGATGGGGCATCTCAGGACACTCAGAATATAAGGAATGGAATTTTGAGAAGTGTGTTCAGCTGCAGGATACACTTATGCCTCGCTGTACTCTTTTTTTTTTTTTGTTTCTCTTGAGACTGTTACAGTTCCCCCAATAACATCACAGAATCCTGTGTTTCTAGAGCTGTTTGTTAAAAAAAAAAGAAGGCAGAAATATTTGGTTTATATAGTTTAAGATGGTTCCCTTTGTTTAAACATTGTTTGGTAGATAGGACTTTTCTGTAGGTTATCAATTAAAAGAATTCAAAAGTTCAGCTTTCTGGTAAGGTCAGGTTTCTATAACTAGCTCTGTAATTCTCCTTCAGCACATGGATGTAGTCCTACATAAGCTTGTATTTCTGGAAGCAGTTGATGCTACAGCAAGATCTGGGCTGTCTGTGAGAAATTATTAGATCTGTAAGTAAAAAGAATATAACAGCTGCATGTTTTAAGGCTTCACTGGAGACTCTTTCTAGTTGTCCTAAAAGATCGACAGCCTGAGTTGTTTTTAGAACTTGCTTTACCCTGAATTAAAATAAGAAAGAAAAAAAATTACTTCAGAGGTGGTTTAGTCAAATGGGCATTTGCCTGTATAACACACCTCTGTAACTACATTGTGTGGGAGTCAAAGTCTTCTAATCCCCTAAAAAAGCTGAAGAACAGGCCTTTAGGATATAGACCTGAACAGGAGGAAGAAAGTGCTGTCATTTGCTTTTTTTTTTATCTCTAAAATACTGAATCCTCTGCCCAGAGATTAGGAGTGAAGGTCTGGCTTTAGTGCTGTAATACCTAATTGAATCACGAGCCTTGGTGTAGTCCTGGGAGAGGACTTAGCACAAATTCTCATACTGATTTTGGCATTTCAATTACCTTCCAAGCAATGACACTTGCTTTAATTTGAGTACCTGGACTGCAGCTGCTCTGGGACATATTTTTAAAGGTAACTTGTCCCTAATTCTTCTTTATTCCAGCAACTTTTCACGGGACAGAATCTGCTAAGAAGAAATTAAGAGTTCGGTTCCCTGTGACTGGGGGACAGGACCTGATGTCTGTCACCCACACGCCAAGTGGGAGCTCCAGCAGGAAACGACAGAAGATTGCCATTAGTGAGAATTTCTGTGGCAATCCTTGACTTGAGAGGAGACAGAGTTCAAGAGAGTTTTGGGAATGACTGTGAGGAGCAGAACCATAATGACATTTGATACTCTGAGCAGAGCCAGAGTGTAGGAGCTGAAATCTTCTCTGAGCGTGGCTAAGGAGGAGAAGGGCCTTCTCTCTCTCCTCGCTCATTAGTCTGTGTTGGGGTGATTTGTGTGCTGGTCTCTTGTCCCTGGCTGATGTGTCACTGCCACTGTTGTGTCTGCCACTGTTTGATGTGGAAATAAAGAGTGGAGTGAATGTTAGATACCTTTTATTTATGTGACACCCTCCTGAGCACTGAGGACTGCACTCAGATACTGAAAGAGCTCGTTTGGGCCACTGGGCTGACCCTGGGCTCTCATCTAGACAATAAACCTTGCTGCACTGGCTCTGCTTTGAGAGGTTTAAAATTGGGACATGAGGAAGAGATGCAAAGACCTGCCTGAGGTCTGGAAAACATATCTTGTAGAACAAGAGAAATGAGATAATTTTGTTTAGTGCAGGAAGCTGACACCACCATCATGCCCATGTTCAGTCAGAGGGGCAAGGCAGGTGATGACAACTTTAGCAGAGGAGGATATGGCAAAAATAGTTGGCTTTCAGCTAGGAAAGTAAGTGTTTCAAATGGGGAAACAAGCTGCCAATGCAAATAGCAGACTGCCACCTGATGAGAACTGCAGGTGGAGACCAAACTTCTTCCTCCCTCATAGGGGTGAATGTAGAAATTTGTTGGTATCAAATGGTCCATTGTTTTAAAAAGTCACCCTAGATAAAAAGAGGGTCTCCCCTGACTTTTCATAGTATGTGGATATTCTGAAGTTCATCACAGTTTTCTGGGCCCCTTGAAGTCTAGCTTTCTCATCCAGCTCTGTGTAACTAGGAGTATGCTCTACTCCCCAAAAGGTAATTGTATTTTGCAGTACTTGGCACTCTGCTGACCAGGGCTTCCTTCAATACAAACCCACATTAAGCAGAAATAGAAAACTTACGGGAAGAATGATACAAAGCTTCAGATGCAATAGTTATACTCAATTTTTTCAGAGTACTGTTATAACAAGAAATAAAAATGGAACAACATTTACTTTATCCTTTTTCAGGGGCTGATAATGTGGTCATGTTAAAAAATAATCTTTGGTTTAATGTTCCATATTTCCTTCATTAACTTTTTTTACATTTCTCATTTTATAAACCTTTAAATTAAAGGTGGGACAGGGGAAAAGGAAAAGGACACATTTTGGAAGAAAAAGAGCAAAGGAAAGTTTTTTCCCAAGCATTATGCATTCCTCTACAACATTAGGAATGCTGCTGCCACTCCACATTGTGGCTCCTTGGATTGCATGTAAATCTTGGTTCAAGAGTTTTTCACACAAAGTTTTTATTTGGAAGCCTCATTTCATCCAATTAACTTTTCTGTATCTTTGAAGTTCAGCCAAGATCAGTAAGACAGTGGCTGCTTCTTCCTAGGAAGTGACATAAGTAGCACAGAAGTCATATAGGGTAACAAAGCCTTTTTATTTTTTATTTTTTTTTTAACTGTAAAAGAGGGAGGGAGGATTTGAGAATCAAAAGGTGTCAGGTTCTGACACCTTTTGTTATTTCAGTGATTTGGGTGCTGTAGGAAGGCACTAGCCACTTGGTTTCATTTTTAGTGGTCTTTTTGCTGTTTACTTGAATTGCACCTATTAATGTGCTCTTTTAGATTTATTCACTCCACAGCGCTGCTTCGCACGCTTGCATTTTTAAAAGACATGAAAGGATCCTTGTATACAAATTTCTCAGCTATAGAGCAGTATCCAGTGGAGAACAGAACTGATACAAGAAAAGATGGGTCAGTGAGCCAAAGCTTCTATTGTCTTCCCCAAAGGGTAGACTCCCAAAAGTTAACCTAATTATGGAGGGCACTGAGGCCATGGGGTTAACAGCTGTTCAGGAAGATGCAGAGAGCTCCTCTAGGAGCCGAGGTTAGACATTGGAAATAGTTCCTCGTGGGAGCATACAGGGAAATTGCTGTGCACATGTGCATATGTGTGTGTGTGGAATTCAGAACGAAGGGTTTAGACACAGCAGCTCCAAGGATGGAAGTAGGTCAGTCGGTTTAGTGCTCTCTACGTGTTCCTCCTCTGTGACAGCTCTGAGTAGCAGCTGGAAGGCAGCCTGGGATTTCATTTAGAAGCACGAACCAGAAGAAAAGGGAAAAGAGAAAGGAGGGGGTCATTTTGCTTGTTTTGATGCCCATGTGTCCCGTTTTCAATTATCCCTCTCATCCACTCTCACTGGGATACAGTGAGATGACTACAAATGAGCCATGAGAGAATTTCAAAGGTTTGGATGCTCCATTTGTAAAAACTCCTTGGAAAAAACTATGCCCCTCGTTGGGTTGCAAAACTTGACTTGAAATTGGTTGAGGACAAAATTTCCCTTGGGGTTTTAGTATTTTGAAAAGCCTAAAAGATTTTGTGTACCTGATTAGGGGATTATTATCTTCTTGTTGTCAGATCTTGCTCTATAGATTCTGGATTTTGCTTAGTAGCTATAATACCACCTACACTTTAAATACATTTTTGAATGATGCAAGTTGGATTAGTTTTGTTTAGTCTTGGCCATCTGAAAGTTAGTCATCTGTTCTGGGCTGATAGCTTAGAGCTGGCTGTGGTCAGTGGGGCGTTCCCAGAAAGCGATTTGTATCACCCACAGCAAATGGGCTAAGCTGCCATTTGAGCAGATTTCTGTAACCCTGTTAACTTGGGGCTGGGTTAGAGTGAGATTTATCCTGCCTCTCTTAAGCTGTTTAACAAGAGTTGGGAGATCTGCTCCCAGCTGCTGTGAATTTACTGCTATCCACACATACATTTGCCAACACTTGTACCAATTTTCACTGACTGTGGATCAGGCCCTTTGGATTGTGTTGTTTGTTGGGTTTTTTTTAAATGTATTCTTCTAAGAAAGTATAATCATACCAAATGCAGGTATCTAGGGTCTAGTTCTGGCTCAGTATCCATACATGACTGGTCAGTCTGATTAGCAGTGAAGTGTTCAAGAACATGGGAATTACTACAGAGGACTAAACCAACATTCTTATACTGATTACTCATCTACTGATCTTTTATATCTTCCCCCTTGTCCCCTGTCCCTTTGTGAAGTGAATCCAGCTCTTTGCTGTCATTTGTGTCTACAAGTGTCATGAAGTGTCTGTGTTGAATTTTGGCCAGGACTGTCTACTGCTCTATGCAGAACTCCTTTTAGCCTCTCACATTTAAACATTTCTCAACTTTGTGTCATCCCCTCAAACATGAGATCAGGCAGCATGGCACAATGGAGGAAGATGCAAACAGGGCTAAAGAGGTTTTTGTCATGTCAGATTTTGTCTCAGAGGTTAATGATCCTCCTTTGCTGAGCACTGTGGACACAGCAATGACTGCAGAGAATGTTTACTGCCAAGGCAGAAAGGGCCTGGGTTGGCAAATTAAAGTCCTGACTTATAATTCAGAGGCTGGGGGAAGTCAGCTTTGAACACAAATTTGGAGAGAAAGGATTTTTTTTTTTGTTTAGGAATTGTCCCAATTATTGTGCTGATCACCTCAGGCAAGCCACCTTTCAGTTCTCAGTGATATGCTTGTGTATTGTCATTACTGGAAAGCAGTTTCAAATTTTTCTGAAGCAGAAAAAAGTTTGTAATTGGCCTTTTTTCTGCTTTACATCTTCTCTGAACCTCTGTGTGATAGTCATCTTGTCAAAAGTGTCAGGGGGAAGTAAAAAGCAAATTGACCTTTTAGCCCAAATAATGTATTTTTAAGTTTTTCAGTTAAGCTTGGATGTTGCATTCTGTGGAGTGGGGAGATGTCTGCTGTGCTTTGGGCAAGCAGGGATCTCTGGGTTTACTTATTTACCTCCCCACACAGACCAGTTAAGCTCTTCTGCTACACTGGAGAGAGTACCAACACTAATTTTTTTTTCCTTAGCTTGGCTCAACATGCCTGTCCCAGCCTAGGGCAAGTTTTTTTTCATCTGAGAAGGTAATTTTGCTAACCTGGCAACCTGTGTTTGCTTGGTGAGTGTCATTTACTGTTTAGTTCTGCCTCCATAACTACCTGTGAGAAAACAGGGGTAAATTTGGAATTGGGTTCTTCTCCATTCAACAAGGCTTACTAAGATATCCAAAATCCTTATACCAGTATATTGGATCTTAAATATTCAAATGTATTGCTTGTGAGGAGACATGGGGTTTGCACACACAATTTATGGCTAAAGGTCTGCCTGGGCTTGCCGTGGGAGTGACCTTGCTCAGAACAATGATGTTTCCTTTCCTGGCTGTAACCCAGCAAGGATGCATGCAGTCAAAATTAACCAAATATTTTGCTGTGTATTCCAGGGAGGGAGGTTTTATTTACTTTTTTGTGGAAAGCTGATATCTATTTATGACTCTGTCAGACAAGTGCAGAATGATCTTGGCTGATTCACTCAATCCCCCCCTGCTCCTCGGTCCTGGCTGCAAAGTGAAACTAATTCTGTGCACCTGCCTCACTGAACCATTGGAGTACATTCCATTAATGCTCGTGAAATGCTCCAGGAAACTCCCTGAAAAGCAAACCAGAGATGTCTGAATTTTAGGGGATTTGATTCAGCTCAAAATGTCTGGTTCTGGAAACAAAGAAAACTGTGTGGAATTGCAATGTCTGAATGCGAAATCTCCATCCCTAGTCACAGGTTATGTGGATTTGTTCACAGTTTGACCTCTATTAAGGCTGGATACCTAGAAATACCCCAAATATCCCTGTCACAGTGTGAAACTGTCTGTCTGTTTGATCATCCTTGGGGCCTGAGGGGAACATAGCACATCAGTACATCTGTTAACTAAAGTGTGTATCTCTACAAGGGTGGGGAAAATGGGCAGCCCAAGCTGCTGGACATGATTACAATGGCCAGGATAGTGGGGCTGGCATGTGCTTATGCTTTCTACCTGGCTGGGATTTAGTACACAGTTAATTCCTCTAAAAGTAATTTTGACTTTTTTAGATGCATTTAATCTCTTTTTTCTTTTCCACCCCTTTCCTACAGAGAAATATTTCTTCAGGGTTTGGGTTTTTTTGTGCTGTTTGTTGGAACATGTTCTTTTTGCCTCTGGCACTAGCATATGGATTTTCTATTTGTGTGACAAACAAGATAGCAGTTTACTTAGGAATTCTTGTTCCACCTGTTGCTCAAGATACCCAGCTTTAAATCTCACTCTTTAGCTGGAAATGTTTTCAGGCATCCACTGTGACACTTGATGATGTTACAAGAAATGTAAGAATTCAACCTGTGAGCTGCATAATTTCAAGTGGCTGTCCAGATAGCAAATCTTTCTTTTCTGTGGATTTTTCTATCACCTTGCATTGTGCTAAACAATAATGCTAATCCATTCAATCACCTTGAATATTTTGCTAATCTGTACTTATCCTCTGAAACTATCTTCAGTAGTTAGATAGGAAATGCAAGCTGAGACCAGGCAAATACAAAGTGATTGTGATGTTCTTTTTCTTTTGGAGGAAGCATTTGATGCCATCTCTCTTAAATGCACACACTTTCTGACTTGATCTCACGTTATTGATAATCATGGGCTATTTTTGTGCCCTGCTTTTGTTTAGGAGCCATCACAAATCAATCTCATGAATCTTGCTTCCTGTCCTGTGGCACTGGCATTAGCACATTTCTCTGCTCTGTGGCAATGACATTTGCATGTTATTCTTGTATTTAATCTGCTTTGTTGGATATTTTGCTCAGAATGTTTTGTGGTGTTTTAACCTGTGGGGTTTATAGGATTTCATGGTGTTATTTATCTCAGTTCATGTATCTATCATTCCATCATTAGCATACGTTTAGGAAGAAGGTGCAATAAATGGAAGAAGGCAACTGTCCTTTATTTGAATAAAACATAGGTTTGTATAAGAAGTTAACAAGAAATCATGTTGGGACATGGCCTAATTTTTGAAAGGATGTTTTGGTAAAAAAACTGTGCTATCTTTCTCTGTCTGGATTTTCATCTGCCTTCTCATAATTTCTAATCCTGTTGCCAAAGCTGCTTTCTCAACTTTAAAATCATTCTGGAATTAAATGGCTTCTGGATCTTGACAATGCAACATTTTGATGCATGTGTTTGTCATATACTGATTAGATTGGTATAACTCCTGCTCTCCCAGGTCCCTCTCAAAACTCAATTCATAAACCAGAGTTTCATACAAGATGCTTCCACCAGGGTGATGAAACAGAGAAATTCAATCATACCACGCATAGGTTATCCATTTTCCAGAGGCTGATGGGAGAGATTGGATTTTCAAAGCTCTTCTGGGCTGTTTTGTTTTGTTTTCTTTTGTTTTCTTTGCTTCTGTTCTTGTCTTCAAGGCTTCAATAAATTCTCCTTTAAAGTGGAGAAAGCAATTTCCATCTCTTCTCTCCCTGGCCATGAAACTACTCTTTCCATGGGCTTTGACTACAGGTGAACCATTTAAATTTTGTCATCCTTGAATTTGTTTACCTCCACATTCTTTTTCAAGCCCATGCATGGACAGAGTGACCCATTTGTCATTTATTTTATTAGTTCTGCCTTGTAAGTTTTGGATAGAGATACCACAACTTTCTTGGCAGGCATTTAGGTCAAGCCAGTGCAGAGGAATCTTTTGATTCTGTAGGTAGGGAATTGCTCTTTTCCCTACATGTTTCCAATAACCACATTTTTTGAGCTTTACAAACACAAGGCCTTGCATTTTTTCTGTCAGAAGGCAGCAAGAACCAACTTCTGAACAACTCAAAGGTGGGAGCACTGGCTACCAAAATCAAAGCACTAAATGTGTGCACAGTGGAAGCCACAGCACTCAGATCTTAGGCCCAGCTTGAACAATCCAGGCAACAGTTCTGCTGAACAGCTTCCTTTCTTGCCTGCCAAATGCTGAAGTACTTTTCAGGGTGGAATATGACTGGAGGGATTGATTTCTGAGTGCTGTCAGGAGGATGACATTGTGCAAGTGCTAAAACAGCCAGGACTTGCACAGTTAATCATTGTTTTATGATGTTTCTGTGGTGTGGGATACAACAAGCTAATGGATAGATCAGCTGGGAAGAAGAGCTTTCTTCCTTTGTCCATTTACAGCTCAAATGAATGTTTACAAGCACCTGTAACACAAGCAAACCATCTCCTTGATCACTTCATATTCACTACAAGACCACTGCACTCCCTGTTGCTAAAAGGTGTAGAAATGGGGCACCATCTCAGATGAGTGGTTTGAGTTTTAGCTCTGTATCAGCTTGGATGCAGGCAGAGGATGAATTTATGAAAATAAAAGAGGGGAAAATATAAAATTTAAATAGACTTTGCAGTATCATAAAGTGAATTAGCTCAGTGTGAGTCTTTTAGAAGCTATTTCTGCATCTTTCTCTAGAAAGTTATTAGACTGTTCCTATTTTTTCAGAATCTGTTCATCCATTCCAAAGTTTGACAGATTTTAAAAGCTCATTTTTGTTAAGAAGAAAATAACATTTGACAGAGCTGGCTTATTTTTGACAGTCTGGGGGGTGGTAGTGGATGAAGAGAATTGTTTTTGCAGACCCACTGAACAAATCAGGAAAGTTTCATCTTTGCTTCAAACTTTCCCAAGGCTTTAAACATTTTTTGAAATGTTCTCTTTGCTCCAGGCTCCCTCGTTCTCAGTCTCCCTGTGTGTCTTGAGGACACTGTCAATATCCCCCTCCCACCCCTATATTTTGAGGATGAATTGTTTCATGTTTGTTTATGCTGAGCCATGAAAGCTTGAAATTGAAATTTGTTTGCTCCTCTGCTTCCCATTCATATATGTTCTCATTCATTGTACATTTTTTGCTATAGGATTTTATCTCAAGGGTGCTGAACTGTGTGAGGCTGCAAATATGCAGAAAGAAAAAATAAATAATTCTGTGAGCCTGTGAAGTCACCTGTCCCACAGTGGGGTTCTCTGGTGTCTACAGAGGTATGAGCAGCAAGTGAAACTTTCCCTGTGCCTGAGACTTTCACAGAATTATAAGGAAAAAGTGTTTAGTGCACTCTGGAGGTCTCCAGTCCCTTCTCAAAGCAAGGCTAACTTCAGTGTTGTGTTGGTTATTTAGGGCTTTTTACAGGCAAGATTTGAAAATCTCCATGGATAAAAAGTCATAATGTGGGAGGTGTTTCCCCTCATTTCTGTTGCCTAATTAAAATTGACTTCCTTATTTAATCTCTTCGATGGAAATGGAAAGCTGTGGGTGTCCCATCCCTGAAAGTGCTCCAGGCCAGGCTGGAGGGAGCTTTGAGGAACCTGGTCTAGTGAGAGGTGTCCCTGGCCCTGGCAGGGGCTTGGAACTAAATGGTCTTTAAGGTCTCTTCCAACCCAAATCACTCCATGATCAGCTTCCACCTGAACTCTTTCCTGGTCTTTCTGTATAACAATTACCAAAATATTTAGTTTTCCCTGGTGTTTCATCCTCACCTCTTTTCTTCAACAGCTACATGTCTTTAGTAATTGTTGCATTCTTTTGTACATCTCAGAAAAGGTATAATAATAAATTTTTCTGACAAATTTTACACCCATTTGCACCTATTTTTGAGGCATAACAAAAGAAAAAAAGAGAAAAAGAAAAGAAAATGCTCCGAATCCCTGAAGGTTTAAATTTTTCAGCTTTAACATTCTCATCAGGATTCTTGAACTAATCCATCATTGCACCATTATTCATTGCAATGAGATGTTTCAGCGCTCTGGAACCAAAATGTGTAGTTTCAGCTTGGCTTGGCATCAAATCACGTTCTGCTGGTGCGTTGCAGTGATTGATAGGAGCCACACTTTGAGCACTTCACATTCCCATTCCTCTTCATCCCACAAACATCCAGCTCAGACAACTGTCCCACGTCCCATGGCATGGCACCAAACCCCTCACACGTGGCTTTGAGGTGTCCTGGAGAAGGATGAGGAATGTCTCCTTGCCAGGCAGCTTCCCTAACGGGGTGCTCAGCGTGGAAAATTTACAGCCTAAGTGATTTGAGGTAGGAACTGGAAATGGACCAGAGACCACCATGCCATCAAATAGTTCCCCATTCTCTGCGTTGCTTGGGATGAGGCAACACCACACAGAGAAGCTCAGGTGGTAAAACTCTGCCCTTCAAATTAACAAGTGATTGGGAAAGATCTGAGCCTGATTTAACTCCCTTCTAAAGCGTCTGGGCTTTTTATTGATTGCAATCAGAGACAGAGCAGGACTTTACAGCTTCTTTGCCATCGTCTGAAATGTTATGTGACAAACAAGACACTGGCATTATATTTATGAAATGTTTGTTTATCACAGTAATGATTCTGGAATGAACATTTGCAACATTCTCAGTTCCTGGTGGACTTTCCAAAAATGAAATAATCTGGAGGTTTTGATGTGGTTTTTTGTTTGGGTTAGGATTTTTTGGTTGTTGATTTGGGGTTTTGTTAACTGATTTAGCCACATTGTGCCTTTGCTAAAGCAGAGTAGTCACCTGCCAGGTGTTAAAATAATCTAATAGAATAAGGTTAATCTTCTGTCTTTAATTAGACAGCAATATGTAACATACTCAGTGGGCCAGATAACCTTGAAATTTAAAGAGAGAAAAAAAAGACAGATTTGAGAGGAAAATATCTTTAGTTACAGCTAGTAAGGGGTAGAAGAAACAAGAGGGAATGTTCACTGATATAACAACACAACCCTACACAATCCCTTTTCTCCACCCAAACCCTTAGAGAATGTTTCTCAAAAAACAGTCTGGGATACCTTATATCTTATGTTTATGCTTACCTTATCTTATATGCTCTTACAGACATTGCAGGACTGTTTGTTAAGTACAAACTTGTGCAATCTTGTTGGAAATGAGCCTCAAGAAAGTTTCAGGGTCTGTCAGAAGACCCTTCCTCAATTTCACAGATCACTTAATCTCCATCTGTAACACCTAATATAACCCTGTTGCATATAGGTAAAACCTTACAAGGGAAGGCCTTGTAAAACCATGGCTCAGGCCTGCTACTCCTGCTAAGCAGAAAAGGACTATGGGGAAGTGACTCAGCTGAATTAGAGGCAGAAAAGCAAGTTATTTAACCCTTCACATCATGATGTATGGAATTATGGTTAAATTATGTTTGTTATGCTTTAAAAGCATGTAGCTGACAGCCAGCTGCCGGGTTTTTGGAAAAAAATGCTCTCCTTTGAACCTGCCTGGGGACCCTGTGTCAACACAGACCCTCACCTCACACATCCCCAGCACTGCAGCACCAAAACGCTTCATAATCCTTCATGCATTGCCTCTCAAAACACTCTGGAGGGTTGGTGATGATTTTTACAAGTGAAGAACTGAGGCATTGCAGTTCTGAGCTGGGTCAGGAGAGAGGCAATGACAGGACAGTCTCACGGTGTCACCCCGAAGTGAACCACTGTGTCCCTTGTTCCCTCCCCTGCATTGTGACCACTGGGATTTTGTTCAGGGCTTTGCATACAACTGTGAAACTTTCAATTGTTTGTGATGAAGGGAGTGCTTGGCAAATGGACACATCCCTGCCTCTAACTTCTGATGACATTTATAGCTGATGCAGCAGGAGAAGGCTGCTTGCAGACCATGTGGATGGGAGTACAGAGAAAGTAAAATGGGCCTTCCCTCCCACAAGCCCAAAATAAATGCAAAAAGTCATTTTCAAGCTGAACAATTTGTAGATGCAGCAACACTATGCAGAAATACAATTAATATTCTGGTTATGTATGGGAGTGAGAAATACCTAGGTGTGTCAGAGCCTGTTAGCAAACATTATAAAAGGGAGCCAGCAGCTGTGCTCTGGGGCTGGGGAGTTAAATTTTGCTTCTTAGGGTTCAGCCAGCAGTTTGCCAGTCCTGTGCTGCTTCCCTGTGTGCCAGCACACACCTTCTTGGCAGTTTGGTACCAGGTCAAACCTTTCCTCCAGGATATCCAAGAGGAAAAGGCCTTTGTGATGATGGAGATGGATTCTGGCATGAGTTTCCTGGGTGGAAATAGTCTGGTACCCTGTAATGTAGCAAAGTAATCATTTAATTCTATTCAGGGGAATAAAGGAAATATCAGGTACAGTGCTGACCCCAACCACCACATATTGCAGCAGGTTCTCAGACACAGCTGAATGCAACAGTATCAGGAAATAAAGCCCAAAAAAATGGCTGAATTAAAGTGAATTAAACTGAAACCCACACAAAACTCATTCATGATCCAGTAATACCTTACCAATTTACACTAATCTCTGACTGCTCTAATTTCATAAAGTTGGATGTTTCTGATATTCTGTCCACTCACAGTGCCATTTTTTGGTTAGATTTGGAGAAGCCTTGAGTACAGTCAGCTTCAGCTCAAATCAGAGTTAGATGCTGGACCTATCACATGCTATGCAAACCCAAGTTCTCCAAAAAAAAGTCCTGTCCGTGGCCTCTCAGACAGAATGGTTCAAATTAGTGGCTATCTCTTATGTAAGCCAATTTTTGTCCCAATTGCTCTTTTATGAATTGGGGACAATGTGGTCCCCTCTTGTACCAGTGCTGTTGGGAAAATTAGTCCATCAGTGCTTATAAAGCAGTTGTCTCCTGCAGTGCTGAGCACTTTAGAAAAGCCATGAAGAAGTGAATAGCTCTGTCCTTGGAGCAGGCTTTGAGCCGTGTGCAGAAAGCAGGAGCCCAGGGTTGCACATTGAGCAATAGGGAAAAGCCAAAATATTGAATAGTTCACTCATTAATGAACAGTGCAGATCCTGTGCACAGAATAAGGCAGGAGCCTGTGGAAAAGCACCCTGTGCTCCTGCAGCTAAGGGCTGTGTCACAATAATGACAAGCACAGGGCTGAAGGAGGGCTCTGTGGACCTGTGCATCTGTGACATGTCCAAACTTTAAAGAGCTCAGTGTTGTGACATTAAGGTTGTCTCCTTTGACTGCAGCTCTCTGTGGAATGGGTCTGGTAGTAAGCTGAACCACCTTTTTGGGGTGTTCCTATAATGCTGGTCTACAGGGAACAGCATGTGTCTTTCCTCTTTCCTGACAGCGAGTAGAATTCCAGATTTGTGTGCCAGGCAGTATAGGAAATGTGCTGTAATATGGAGCAACACCATCCTACAACAGCTGGAGTATTCCCCAATAACTGTGAGATGTGTTGTGTGTCTATTTGCACAGTCTGAGGAAGGCCAGAAGTGGGAACAAAAGCACAATTCAAGAGCAGCCAGGTCTCCAGAAATGCTTATGTGTGTACCTGCTGTTTCCTGTGAACCACTGTGATGATGGAACAATTATTTCCACCCAACCTGCCCCTCCAGGAATGTAGACAGACAAAATAAATAAATAAATAAATATACAAATTATTTAAAGAAGGGTTGCTTATCTGAAGGGAAACATTTGTTAGGAAGCAGAATTAGGACATTGTGGGGAAGTGTCAAGTAGATAGGGCAGGAGGGCCTAAAGGAGTTTGACTTGTTGACAGAGGGGGAGTCCAGTAAATTAAGCACGTGTTAAAATTCTCTTTCTCAGTGGTTTGCAGCTCGTGACCCATGAGCAGGTGGCTTTTGGACAACATCAGAAAAGGAAGTTTATATAATACTGCATTATGGGCTACATATATAAGAGTTCTGAAGGCCCTGTGCCTACAGTGGAAATATTTTGGGATACAAAAGTTAGAAATAAAAAACCCTGTCTCCTGTGTCATTAAGTCAGTGATGTGTTTGGTTTTGAAAAGGCCAAACAATGAATCAGGCTTTAAAATGGAAGCACTGTAGGTGTTGCCAGCAACTTGTTTAAAACACCTGAATGCCCAAGCCTGGCGTGGCAGTGACTCAGATCCAGCTGGGAGCAGAGTCTGAGAAAGCCTTCTCGGGGCAGGACAGATGGGACTGGCTCCTGCAGGGCTCTTTTGGAGAGATCCACACATGGGGACAGGCTCTGCCTAAGGGGGAGCTTTGCTAAACTGGGCTTGGATCCCAGGGGAAGTGCTGGAAACCCTGTCCCACTGAAAACTGGGCTGGGCACAAAGCAGATGTGAAAATATTGAGAGTCCTGTGATCTCTGCAGGGGTGAGCTGCACTAGGGAGGGGATCTCACCCTCTGGCACCCCAGGCACACTCACAGCATGGAGTTCTCCTATCTGCAGGACAGCCTTTTATAATCCAGCATGCTGCTTTGTGCCCAGGAATCCTTCTGGCACTACTGAGGACCTGGGGTGTGTAAGGAGAGAGAATACAAGAATTGAGACATATCCTGAAGATCAGAGCGTGCCCATGTCAGGAGGGGACGCGTGTCTTCCTCGGTGTGTGTGCCTGGGACTCCTATTACCAGCCCTGAGAAATGCATGTATTCATCAGAAGGGGAAAAAAAAAATATCTCTTTGTGTTTATTCTTATTTAACATTGTTTACACAGAAAATGGAGAAACACATCTTTAACCGTCATGTACGATTTAAAATTATGTCTGTGCACCAGGCAGCGCTCATTCTGCAAACATCTACTCCACCGTGTGGTCTGTGGGAGCTAATGCTGCTCTCTGCACTGCCAGCCTGCTCTGCCTGGAGCACACTGCAGTGCTGCTGCTAAATAGCCTTTGTGAAGGCTTCCAGAGCTCTAAATTAAAAATGCACAAAGCTGGGGAGGAGGAGAGAGTCCTCAGAGCAGGGGTTCTCTGTAGCTGGAGCGTTAGGATGTCTCACTACCTAATTGCTTTAGAATATGTGGGCTTGAATGAATCCTTTTCAATACTAATAGGCAAATGCGTAAACAGCAAACCCCGAGCACCCAAAGGCTGAAACGTGCACTAATGAAGACCTGACTTGGCTGGCAGGTGCGGACTTGATATGTAAAACGCCGTGAATATATCAGTTTTGAAATGACATTTGCCAAAAGAAGAAAGTCTTCTGCGCCTTGCCCTTGTCTCTGCTCCCTGCTGCCGCACTCCTGCTGGGTGCCATCCCTGGCTGCAGGCCCATGGCACTGCCTGCTGCCACCCTGCCTCCCAGGAAGGGCAGCAAGAGCCTCCAGCTCTCACCCTCTGCCTGCACTCCCCCTTCCCCACTGCCTTCCCAGGTTCAAATCCAGTTTTCAAACCCTGGCCCTGCTGGTAGAGCCACTTGTGGGCTGGAACTCCCCAGCTTTGTGTGTGGAGATTATCTGGAGATTCACCTGGTGCTGATCCAATGAACCAACGCAGCCGTACAAAGCCAAAGGGAAGGGTGCAGAGTTCTCTTTGTAATAAACCACATGGCGTGAAAAGGGATTTCTTTACTTCCTTTCCTCCATTATTCTCCATCTCTCACCTCGTGGAAATGGGTCTGTTAGGAAGAGACTTAGACTCACATGCTAGGAAAAACGAGCAGGGCAAGGAGACCTGAAGGTAAAAGAAGGCAGAGCTCCTGGAGGTTTCTGTAACTCAGAGATTCCAGGAAGAATAGGCACAACCTGAAAGAACAGGAGGAAGCCCTGAAAAATAAACCAAGGCATGGGCCTTGGCATTAAATCCTTCCTCAGGATGTTGTCACTAAAGCAGCTAGGTAAGAAACCCTTAAAATCAGTGATGAGTTCAGTCCCAGAGGCAAAGGTGTTCTGTCCAGAGAAGTGCCCAGCAAGCTGGGAGCTGGTCTGAACATCTTTGGTTGTACTGAGTTGTGCTGGTAACCTCTTCAGATCTGGCTGCCTCCCAAGTAGGGAGGGATGAATACTGCAAAATGTTTCAGTTTCCAGTGCAATTTTGAAACTCATTTGCTTTGACTGAATTTGCGCTGTGTTTATGTAAATTTATAAACACTGTAATAAATTTATCTACTTACAGAAAACAGAAATTTTAGAAAAAGGCTGGAAAACATTGGTGAAACACAAATTCTAATTCAACAGGAATATTCACAGAACCTGATTTAAATGAACATTCAGTCACGAAGCAGAAACACAGCATGTGGTCTGTATATCTAGCAAACTACAGCAAGCATAATCCAAAATTCAAACAATGGTTATCAGCTTAAATGCTTTAAATTACATGCATGTCATTTTTTTGTGGCTGCAGTGACTATGTGACCAAAACCCAGGTTTTTACAGGAGGAATAAAGACCAAAAACAGATAATAGCTGCAGGTTACTACTTTGGTTGGAGGTTACCTGTTCTGACTGTGCTTTTTCCTCACTTGGGAGAGTCTGTGTCAGCACACCATTCTCATCAGGCTCTGTGGCATTGTGCCCTGCCACGTTCATAAGACCATTCTTGGGCATGGTCATTAAGCTTCATGGAATGGGATATCCTTCAGTGCCCTTGTTCCATCAAGGAACAACCATCACTAATTCTGAAGTTGTTTTTGTCTTCCCTTGTACCTCTTGGAGTCTCTTCCTGATTTCTTGTCTCTGTGTCCCCTTTCTAAGATCATCCTTAAACAGTCCTTGGATATAATTTAGGGTTCCCCTCTGCCTTGTTAATTTTATACTGTTTACAGCAGAAAATAAATCTAATCTGGGCACAAAATAAATCTAATCTGCATAGGGCAATTTGGAGGCCCTTTCTAAATTAGGGGAACACTTGCAGCCATGTGAGGAGCTACATTGAATCAAATGACAACACTTGCACTCTGAGTAAAAGAACTGGTCTCAAATATTGAGAGATTATGCAATATTTTAGAACACACGTGTTTCCCACCATAGGGCTGCTGTTCCCAGAGCACATCTGTATTTCTACTTTGCCTTCCCAGTGTTTGAAGCAGCAGGCAAACAGTTAAGCAGCGACACCAGCAGCAAAGTGTTCCAGAAATTAGCTGGCTTAAGACTGGGAGGATGAATTAAAAAGCAGTGCAATTTTTAAGTTATCCTGTTCAAGCTCTTGCACTGGAGGCATTAGCCATGAGGGAGATCACATCAGCTGGGAGCAAGATAATAAAATGAATGCAGGATCCGTAAGAGGCACGTGGGAGACTCTTACCGTGTGTTTTGGTCATGTCCTGATATACGTGAGCTTTGGGAGACAGCTCTACATGTAATAGAGTCAATAATCAAATCTGAAGTACCAAGGAACACAACTTGATGTTTCCTTAGAGAGGCCACAAGTTTGCAGCAGATGAATAAAGAGAGAATGTGGTAGATACAAATTTGTCTTTAGGCAAAAAAGGGAAAAAAAAAAGACTTGAAAACTGGAAGCGGGGAGAAAATATTGCACTGTTTCCAGACTGGAAAGAAATAGTAATGCCTACATCAGAAAGTTAATTAATTGTTGTTACATTGATAAATATGTGATATACCACATCAAAGACTAGCTAAATGATATTTGGAAATTAATTTGGATTCCTATTAAACAGAGCTCAGAGGAGCTTCCCAAATGAATAACTTGTTTGCTAAGCATTGCTTCCTTCTGTTTATAAAGTCTTTTCAAGTAAAGACAACTATTTTCAACTGTTCTTGTTGCTTTAAATGAACTATGAGATTCATCACTTGCCAGACATTCCTGACACATCCAAATACTGCAAATTGCAATGCCTTATTTAGAATCTTACAAAAAATTAGGTACTTGTTATCTCTTTTCTCTATGGGGATGACTTAGATAAAGTTATAGAAAAAGCCCCAAACCCCAAATTTAATATTGACAGTATGGTAATTTTCTCTAGTGTTAAATATTATTAAAAGAAAATGTAAATGTGACACATTAACTATATAAATACAGGTTCAGATTCTGAGCTCCTAAGAAAGTTTTTGTACAGTAAGAATGTTGTTTTCTTGGAAACTGTGCCAAAATACAGTAAAACTCATGACATTTTCTGCTTTTATTAAATGAAAAACTCATTCCTCTTGTTCTGCTCTTCTGCCTGTTTTATCCCAGTGTAATTCCACCTACGTCTCTGGAAATACTTCTGTTTTTTATTAATGTCTATGAGTTCAAAAGAAGATAGGATTTAGTAGAGCTGAGTGCAGAGAGTTTACATGCAGACAAAAAGAAGAGAGAGAAATCTGACACAATATGCTGTGGAGTTGGATGGCAGCAACTTTGAGTTGTCTGTGCAATTGCAGTTGTTTAAAATGTCCAGGAAAAAATCCTTCTGGTCTCTATAAAAGCAGAGAAGTGGCCACCAGGACAAGGAGGTGGCCTCTGCACCCCAGCAAGCCACCCACGTCAGCAGTGATGGAGCTGCAGAGCTGCAGTTGGGTGTTTGAGCTCCCAGAGAGCTGATGGTTGGCTTCTGTAAGCCCAAGGAGAAAAGCAACTCCTGCTTGCTTAGATATCCATAAGAGCTTTTAAAAAATAATGTCCCATTAACTTTGGTTATCCTTTGGTTCATAGGAAAATACTTATTCATCAGGATTGGAAATGAATTTCTTCTCTGATTTCATTCCCCCACTTTTTAAAGTATTTCACCTCTCTTTTATTTTCTTTTTTCTTTGCCAATTAAACCTATCTTTTAGGTCTTCAGTTTCTTAGAATTTTTTTGTCAAAGGATAGCACTGCTGGAGTGAATCTCTTGTTTGCAAAGGTGTGTTTAAAAGATTAAGGCTGAACAGACATTCTTGTAATAGACATGGGATCAATGAAAGCTCTTCTTTTCCCAAGAAGCTTTAAGGCTTAGCAGCGAGGTTGATTTTTTTGTTTGTTTGTTTTAACTATAGAAGAAGTTGCATCTCTACCTGGGCTTCTATTGTTTGTGTGGTCTTCCACAGAATTCCTGAGCAAGAATTTACCCAACTCATCCTAAGCTTAGCTTGAGATGACAGATCTTCTCCTGCATGTATCAGTAGCCAAAGATTTTGTAGGTGATCTCTTCAGTAGGCAAGGGACCTGATTTCCCCCTTCTCCTACTTGTACCACTTGCAGCTTTTTAATTTACTTTTTAAATTTTCAGTTTTAGTGCTCATTCTATCGACAGCCTCCTGAGTTTCAGTGGGGCCTCACAAAGAATTTGGATACTACTCTGTGGGGCTGTGAGCAGCAGAATCCAATTTGGGACGGTGTCCTGGGAGGGATCTGAGTCAGGGCAGGAAGGAGAAGCCAAGGTGGCATCCACGCTCCAGCACCTACAGGATCTGAAGGCCAATGAACATTTTAACTTGGTGATTTGCTTGGCTAACTTTTGTGTAGGCAATTGCAGGAGGGGGAGAGACGAGGCCCTGGGTTAGTAGAACAATGACATTCATGCTTTAAATCCCTTAAAAACAAACTTAATGGCCATTGAGTACAATGCTCTGAACAGCCCTGCTGAATCAAAGGCTGGCTGAGGACAAGCTGAAGGTCCAGTTTGGTGGTGCAGAGTGTGAATCACCCTCACGGCTGCAGACCCTCAGCCAGAGCAAGAAGAGAACCTCCAAGGTCAGGCAAGGCTGTTCCAGAGCCAGCCTGCCAAGCTGGGAAAAGGCAAAGGATACAGAGAGCACAGGTCGTGGAGGGGAATGACCGAAGCTGTTCCAGTTGATTTTCTGCTGCTCACGTTATTTCTGAAAGGTGCCGTGGCTGCAGTCTTTCCTCGGGGGAGCGTTTGCTTTGTTTCCTCCAGGAGAATAACATTTAACTGCTTCAGCTGCAGAACAGAACCCTAATTCTGCAGCTGATCCGAGGAGAGGCTGCAGCCCACCTAAGCCCTTTGTGTGTGTTCTGTGTCTGTGTGCAGGTGCTCCCTGATGGGGTTTGATCTGAACCGGCACTGGGCAAATCCCTCTCCGTGGGCTCATCCCACCCTGCACGGAGTGAAGGAGCTCATCATCGACATGTACAACAACCCGGTGAGTGGGCACAGAGCTGCTGAGCCACCCCTTGTGCCGAGGCACCGACCCCATCCCTGCAGGACATCAGGGAACAGCTGCTCCTTGTGCCACAGGAAGCGTCAGAAGTGGAGAAAGCCAGTGAAATGAAGTTCAGCTCAGATTAGGGAGGAAATAACTCTGAAAGCGGGGCCTAGGTTCAGTTGAGCTGCTCTCATGCTCTGAGCTGGATTCGAGACAGCAGGCCCCCCAAACTGAATTAGGGAATGGCAGCGATGCTTAATCCGGGGCTCTGGCAGTGGTGGCTGTGTGGTGTGCAGTGCAGGAGGGGGAGAATATTTGCAAATGTTATATAAACACACACTCATGCTCGCTCAGAGAAGGAGAGGTGTTCTTGAAGGTGAAATCTGAGCTAATCAGAGGAGATGGATTGCAGAGAATATGGAGAAGAGGAGTGGGAGGGAGGCAGACAGCTATTGAATGTTTGACATCAAAGTGCAGAAGGATTATTGAATGTGGCACCTAAGAAAAACTGCTAAAAAAAAAATGGAGATGGGTAGGAAAAAATCACTACCAAAAAATAAGAGGAGATTTTATAGATTATTGTTTTTTTTTCATTATGGGATTCCTGGAATTTGTCCTTTCTTTTTGTTCCTCAAAATGGAGAGGGAATTTGAATCTTTAAGTCCCTGAAGTTTTGCTAGGTTTTCCTTTTGTTTTTTCTTTCTTTCCTTTTTGTTTCTGTGAAAAAGGACCTGGCTTGCCTTGATAATAAAGAAAGATGATTCTTACTCCCAGCTACATCATGTATAGGATAAGACCTCCTTTAATTTAACTCCTGGTTTTCCCAATGCATCTTAATTGGACTTTTTATCTTCCAGTAATAACTGTACAGAGGAGGTTTTAGGTACAAGGTAGATAGGTTAATAAATAAGATCCTTACATATGGACTGGAATCCAATTGCATGGAAAATATTTTCTTAGACTGTTAATTTTTTGGCACAGAATTTGTCCTTCTATTCAGTTTCTGCAGCACCTTGTGCTTTGTGCCTCTGACCAAGCCTCCCAAGCTCTATTAAAATGATGATAATAAAAATGGAAAGGCACAGGAAGGAGCTTTGGAGCCAGCCTGATCTTTCCTCTGTTTTCTACCCCAAAAAGCAAGACAGTTTTTCTTCTAGATGAGGTAGAGAGCATGCAGACTGCTTTGAGAAGAGGTTTTTTCCTAAGAATGAAGAGGTCTTTAAATATTATAAGAAGGTTTGGTATAGGGAAATGCTTGTAGCCAATAGGCTACAAATCCAAATAGACAAATCCTGACACTATTAAAAGTCACTGTCAGTAAAATAAAGCTATTCTTGGAGGTAGGGGGAAGTTCTTTTCAGCTTCATCCCATTCTAAGGAAGCTTTGGAAATTCTGGTAGCTTCCAGCTGTCCTATGTGTGAAGAATGAATTAATTTGCTTTGGTGGCTAAAATGAAAAATCAAAAGAACTTTGGTGAGAGCTGATTTGAAATGGAAATATTTTTTTTCTCCATCTTTCTGTCTCCCATTCTACCCAGTGATCAACCTGAGATGAACCAGTTCCAGTTCATTTCTTTCTGAGGGAAAGAAAAGGGAGCCTTTTAAAACACAAATGTAACATTTCATTTTCAATGTTATTTAATTCTTTTTTTTTTTTTTTAAAAATATTTTTTAAAATTTTTTTATTAAGGTACCAGCAAAATTCAGGTTGCTCTTCAGAATTCCATTTCTTCATGAATTAGCTACCCACTGGAAAAAAACCTTCTTGTCTGGCTTTATCATCCCCTTGTCAACACCAGTTTCTGGCAGTTTCAGGGATGCTCAGCAGTGCAATGCAGTATGTAGGATTACTGTTATTTTCAGGCAATACCAGATCCTTAGTCCCCCTGATCCCAGTAATGTTGGTATGAAAAGACCATATCCAAGGTGCTGGGACAGAAGGGGGAGACTCAGCTGCCTCAGAGGGTGGGCATGGGGCTGTCCATGCACCACCCTGCTGTAGCACTGACTGCTTTTATTGAGTTATGACAGAGTGCCAGAATAAAACCTGCTTTGAATCCCTTCAGGCAGCTAAAATTTTAGGTGGTTTTCAGGGGTAGAGTGATACTTTCAGATGACTAATACATGATAGATGGCTGGCTGCATGCACAGGTGACCTGCTGCAGGAGGGCTGGTGTCAAACTGTGACACATCAGGCATTTTGCATTTGAACATGTCTGTCCTGACACCTTCTCCTCACCTGAAGTCTTCCCACACTGGGGAATATGAAATGAAATAAAATGAAAACCCCAATTCCCTGAGAAATTATGTAATAAAAAAATAACCTTCATCCCACCCATTGCAGACAAGATCTGCTGTGAAGGGCTGTCCACTGAAGACTGGATTGTTTAAAGCAAGAGGAAGTTTGGCTTCATGTTGCCATTGCAGAACAGCTCAGTGCAGGACTTTTAGATGTATTCATTCCCTTAAATCACTTAAGGAAAATTAGCTGCCATAAGACCATAAACCCATGTTTTAAATATTGCTGCATAGGAGGATTTTTCTTCTGCTCTGCAGTATGGGAGATAAGCTCTTTCCTTTGAAAAAAAGTTCATTCTGGAGCAGAGAGGATGAGTGACACAGAAATAAGTGAAGTGGGTATGAGGCACACACACAATGCCACAGCTACAGTGATTCCAGCACTGAGTGTTCCAGGACTGAGTGTTTGCTGTAGTTACTGTATAAAAATAATCCAAAGCACTTGTGGTTCACTGTTCTTCTTGCCTTTACAAAGTGTGCTTATTTTATTTTAGTTTTAAAGCATTTCAGATACAGTAAGGACCATATCATCCTTAGGAAGGAATGGATGGGTCAGAACAGCAGAGAGAACAATAGGAAGTTTTTGATCTCTGTGCCACTGATTTTGACAGAGTAACTCTGATGATCAGTGTCATTACATTGACCTACATGGAGTGAGGGGATATTCTCAGCTGTTTCTAGTGGCATCAGTCTTGCAGATGAGACTGAAGTGATAGTCTCCTCTAGGTCATGTGCTGTTGGCTGGGATATTTCAGCTCCCAAGTACCTTTCCCTGCCCATATGTGAGCCAGCAATGTCTTCCCACCACTCCACCAGAGATACCTGTCGATGGTTTCCCTGTCTGCTGAGATAGCAGAACTATCTCAGAACATGAATGTATGATTTAAACCAGCCCAGCTGACTCTTGTTTGGAGCATGTTAAATCATGTTCATATGAGCCACTCCAGCACCCTTTAAAAGCAGGTTTAGTGAGTGCACTCAGGTCGTGTGTTCAGTGTCAGCTCAGCCCCCTCAATATGAGCATTGTGATATGGTCTTTACACATATCACAGATGTTCTTCCCCCATCTAGAGACCCCTGCCTCCTCCAAATGGACAACTCCCACATAATGAGCAGCTACTCAGTGTTTTGTTTTACCTTCAGTGTTCACTGTGCAGCCTTGTCTTGTGTTTACTGTGCACTGTGCAGTTCCTACACTGAAGATAGAACTGTTAATCTCCTCGTAGGCTCTTTTGTTCTGCTCATTGCTCATCCCTGGGAGCATTGCAGAAGTGTGGATTATTTTTTTTCGGGGGGGGGGGGGGTGTGGACCCTGTGAGAGACAAATGTTTCTTCCTTGTGTGGATATGAAACAGTTATGATCACACCTACTCATTGGTGATAGATGGTTTAAGATGCCTGGAATCAGATTTGTTTCATGGCATCCAGCAAAGATTGATACTTCCACTGTCTTGTTTCTGTCCCTTGCTTCTGCAAGGAAGATTGGAATAGACTGTTTCTGTCATTTGATTCTCCTAGGACTTAGGAGACAAGGAATAGGCAATGACTGACCACTTGGAATGAATCTGTTTCAAGTAATTTGCTCCTCCCAAGTGAAAATGCAGGCATGGGATTCAGGGCTCCGAGGCACTTTCACTGCAATGCTGGTCTTTGTGTTCTTTCTTCCGAGTTTCTTCTGTTCTGCCTCCTTTGCAAACTATTCCTTTGCTAGATGCTGTTCACCTTGTGCCCTAAGTGAGCTGGAAACAACAAAAATACTCACTTCCCTGAGATGTGGTCCTTAATTATCATCTCCTTCTTCATGCACACATATACTAAACTTTAATATTTCTGCATAAGTGACCTTTCTGTACACATTCCTGACTTTGGAGTGCTTGATGTTGCAGCCCTTGAGTACTTTTAATACTACTCTGGGTGAAAGCTTTCACTGATTCAATGCAAAATGAAAGCCCCAGCATGCTAAACTCTGAGTCATTGCTGGGCTGGAAGCTTTAGATCCAGCACACAGACACCTGCCACGAGGGCTGATGAATTAGCTGATAGAGGATGGCAATCTGCTATTGCTGTGGACAGGAAAGAGGGAGGGAAGGAGCCCGTGGGCTTTGGGGTGTCTGCTGACAACAGCATTAGTAATAAGATAGGATGAGTAAACACAATACTGTACGCATGGGTAGGGGTGGTATTTAAGGGTGAATGACACCTTTTATATTTTTGAGGAGGCTTTTTTTACAATCCCATGTGCAGGCTCAGATTTGAACAAAATCATTATTTTCCAATCTCCCTGTCTCTGAGGAGGCCTAGCTTTTGATCCAGGTAGGCTTGAGTGGGCAAGCAGTAAGAGTACAGGGGAATTAGCCTGGTAAGTCAATGTAACTGGATTCTTCAGAAGAAGAGTATATCCTCTTCAGAAAGAGAATATATTTGCTTTCTTTCAAAGTTACAGAATGTACAGTCCTCTGGGTCTGTGTTATCATCACTCCCCAGGCCCTTCTTTAGAGACAGATGGGTGTCCTCCTAGGGCTGGCTCCCCTCAGAACATCCTGCACCTCACTGCTGCAGGAAGACAGCAGAAAGACGGTTTTGGGGGAAAAGGCTTGATCTCAGAGTTCCAGCTTGTGGCTGATAAGCCTTGATAATAGAGAACAGGTGAGATGGAAGGCTGAGTGGTGTGTGAAGCAGGTGAGCTCCCAGATGAAGGGGAACATGTTGTCTCCCTGTCTGTCTGTAACTCATTTAGAGCTGACTGTCCTGTCCAGACAGGTGGTTTCTCCAGGCTTCCCCATTGCCAAGGAGTACAGCCTCTTTGCCCCGCTGTGCTCACAGACTTCCTTTCCATTTTCTGTTTCTGACACTCTGGTTCTGTGTTTTCATTGCTCTCAGGAGTTTGCAGGTGTTCTTACCACTCCAGACCGCTTCCCAGCTCCTTCATAGATGCAGTTTGGGTGTTGATGCTTGATGAAGTCACTCCATCACTGCCCCTCTTCTTGCTGCTCTGTTTCAGACATGATTTAGTCCACTCACTGCCAATGTTGTTGTTCAGCTGACATCTTTTCTAGGCCTCCAGTAGCACCATTTAGAGTGTATTGTCAAGGAGAGGACTTGTGACTGTGCAGGAGCCATGGTCCAAGTGTGGTGTTGTGGGACTGCTCCACATGCAGCTCATCCAACCCCCCACTTTCTCCATCATCCTCAACTTTTGCAATGAAAAAGATCAGGATATTATTTTTTCCTCTTATCCCTACCACATATTGAGAGAAGAATTCTGGTTTTATGGAAAACTAAGTCACAGAATATAGACTTAGAGTCCTGGAACTGACAGTTTTGGGGATACTATCCCAAATGGCAACGTTGCTTTAGTGGCCTCACATCCTCTCTGCCTTGGGCAGTGCCACATTCTTCACAGAGAGCTCCATATTCAGCAAAATGCTGCTGGTCTCCAAGATGTGTGTGCTTTGCTGGAGAGTGACATAAATTTCATTTTTGTCCTGTAAAGTGTGTCAATCTTAGAGGCTCTGCTTCCACTCATCTCATGAAATGATGTTGTTAGTATTACCATCAATGTGATACTGGATAGCTGACAAGTATAAAAACAGATTTTGCAAGGTTTTCACATCAAAACTGTACATTTAGGCTTCTTATGCTATAAGCCCTCAAGTTGCATTTTCTAATCTAACATCTGAATGACTGCAAGCAATTGTTTTCTCTTCAAATATTCTTCTTTTCCCTCATCATCTCCCCTGCTCTTGTTATAAATTGGAGCAGCAAACTGGAAAATATTTCACTGGAAAATTATAAACTCATTCTCAGTCTAGCTGAAGACAGTTTGAATGTTAATAATTGTTTAGAAAGGCTGTGGATTGGGGTTTGGTGTTGCTCAGAACTCACTTGGAGCCAAACAGATCAGCTGGGGTCTGCATCATCTGCTGTGAGGAGTCGTAGCAGATTAACACAGGGTAATGAGATCTGTAGCATCACACACTACCTGGCTCCACTTGCTGCTAGCAGAGCTCTTACACTTCTTTCCCCTGCTAAGCAGCTCAATAGCAGTGAATAATCATTTTTAACTTAATATTGAATTTTGAGAGCCCACTGGGAAGTGATACTCAGAGAGTCCCTCAGACACCCTGGGCTGTCCTTTGTACCTGATGGTTTTTGCTCCAGCATCAAAACAGCCATTGCTGTTTGGCATCGTCTTTTGCCAACAGACCTCGGGATAATATAGTTTATGTTACTCTGAGTTCTTCTTCTCTGTTGAACAGTAGTAAGGACAACCTTTCAGTGCTGTATTTTAGCAGTATGCTGTATCCATTATTGTCTGATTCCAAAGCTTGTGCTTAGGATTTTGTCTCTATTTCACACCTCCCTGTTGGACCAGTATAATCAGAGTTACTAATGCTCTAGCTAGGATTCTGCTTCATATAGGCTGTTTAAAAGTATTCCCATTAAACTCTTCTCATTGTTAAATAAGGATAAATTTGGTATCTGCTGGCAGAAGCAAAGGTGGTGTGCGTGATCAGTTTGTTAGCTATGGCATTTTCTGATAAGCAATCTTGTGAGAGTAACAGTTCAGAGGGACTTCTCAGTTCCTTTCGTGCAATTTTAACAATTCTGCTTCCTGGAGTAAACATTCTGTCTTGATCTAGTAATATGTTCTATGTTTATACCTGGTGAAGCAGCTTCTGATCTTAACAACTTTCTTCCCACAGTCCTTTAAACACACACAAAATTCAAAGAAACTTGCAAATAGCAGAGCTGGTTTTACACTAGAACAGAGTATTTGCAGGAGATGGTGAATCTTTGCTGCTGGAGGGTTTTATGACAGATATTTATTGGGAAAAGGTTTAGATGGAGTTAATTCCCTTTTGAAGCAGTTGAATACACTCAATAAGCTACAGATTTCCTTCTCATCTCCAATTAATCTATGATTTTTGTCCCTTCCCTTTGCTTTGTTTTCAACATGTAAATTTTCATAAATATAAATGTATATATAAGAGTGAATATATCATTTCTCTGGTAACTCTTAGGAATCATTGACACTGTTAGATGAAGTTCCACGTGCAACTGTGAACTCCTTGTTAAAGTGATAGTCAAGGAAGGGAGTGCTCTTCAGGCCAGCCAGTGCTAATACT
Source organism: Pseudopodoces humilis (assembly GCF_049639895.1). Lineage (NCBI taxonomy): Eukaryota > Metazoa > Chordata > Aves > Passeriformes > Paridae > Pseudopodoces > Pseudopodoces humilis. The sequence continues at coordinate 24,581,613 of NC_142209.1, read as the reverse complement.
CTTATTTTTTGCTAAGGAAAATTTATATTTTGAAATTATAAATCACATTTCATCTAAACTAGACAGGGTTTTTGGCTGGTTTTGTTTTGTTTTATCACACTTGCACGTTCACAACCTAGCTCTGGATGATGGGTCACTGTATTTTTGTCAAATACTCCGGATTCTCCAGGAAACAAATCTGAAATGTGTCCACAGCTACCAAATTTCTCTCTGTTCATACTCAGTCATTGTGCTCATCATGTCATAGTGGTAACCTCTGACATGGGTTATGCTTTCTTTGGTTGGCTGGGGTTTATTTTTGCTATCCTTTTGGTAATGTTTTTATCTAGACTAGGAACAGTTTTAGAAAAACACAATAACACAAAGAGGAGCAAAACATTTTAATCCCAGAGATTAAAATTTTGGTTTTTTCAGCACAATAAAGGCCAGTTTTCATTTGTACCTGACTCTCCTAAGCTGTTGCTCTCCATGGTACTGAGACACCTGCACAAAGCACTGCAGACAGGTTAGTGTGTGGCTCACTACCATATTTCTAGCTGTCCCTTTACTCAAATCTGATATTCTCACAGGCTGTGCTAATTGTCGTGTACTGTGACACACTACTGTGTGTAGTAACCATCCGGTGCTCTAAACATCTGAACCAGTTTGGTTGTTGGTTTGGTTTTTTTCTTTCCAGGAGTTTGCCATTCTGAGGAATCTCTGTGCTTTTTGTTTGGGACAGACATGTTAGTTATGACCTCCACTTTGCAGTGATCTACTGTACACCTTATCTTTTCTTCCAGGTGTTTTATTGCTATTACATGGAACTTATGTTGTTGCTTTCTTAGTTTTAGCTCAGCATCTCAGTCTCCTTCCACGGCACTTTAGGGCCTTTAGTCAAACTCCTCTCTTTTACCTTGGATCAAAATATTATCCATCAAAGCTTTAGTATCCTCTCTCCCATCAAAACATGGTTGTATTTTCCTGGGATGTGCCTAGGGGGCTGAACACAACTCAAACATCCCTCTAGGAAATAGTGTCTCCTAAAATAGTTTTTTGAAGATGTACAGCCATGTTCTATATTTTTCTGGGGGCATCTGCCAGAACCCTGCTGATGAATCAGAGCCTTCTCTTCAAAGAATTTACCCCTTGCCAATGGAAGAAAATATTCCCTTTATATAATACACTTTTTTTTTCTTGGACTGAGTGTTCGAGAAGGGTTCAGTATGGACTTTTTTCTCCTTCTCTTGCATCTTCTTCCTGCTTATACATTTTGTAATTCTTACAGATGTGTTGTCGATTTCCTCTTATCATGTGCATTGAGGAGGGAGGGTTTTGGTTTTATAATTTTAAGTAGCATTAATCAGGGATTGGCTGACACGTTTAGTGCTGCATTCACACTTTCCTCGAGTCTGGGAGATATCATTAAGCTCCTCAGTAATTCTGGTTTCATGTTTCTCCTCCCCTCCTCAGTTTTTCAGTGCGACGGGAGAGTTTGAGATTTATTTTTTTTAGCCACTTATGAAAAACTCCCCTTTCCCATCTGCTTCTTCCCCAAGTGCTTCTATAAAGTGGGTCAGAGTCGAGGTCACTGACAAGTCTGCTTCAGTGCTTGCATTTGAGCTGCTGAGCAGTGAGGAGAACCAGCTCCTGCACAAAACAGAGCTCAATTCCAGCTGCCTCTTGCCAGAGCTTCTTGGAGTCGGGGCTTCTCACTGGATGCAAGTGGAAATGCCTGGAATGAGCTGATCCATTTTATTTTTCCCACTTCAGAAGGTGTTGGGACCATGCCCTTTGTTCAGTTTTCCTGGGATTGCATTTGCCTTTTAAGACACAGAGGCAAAGTCACTGCCAGGGCTTTTTTATTTAATACAAAAGAGCTCTTAGTATTCAAAAATGATTTAGAGACAGCTGGCCAAGTGTTTGACCTAGCTATGTCTGTTCATGCTATTCTACTGGTGCAAGATAGCAGTAATAGAGCCAGTGGACAATTAGCCCAGTGTATGCAATGAAGATGGGTAAAGTGAAATGCTGATTTTAAATGAGAATATTGACATAATAGCATCTCAATTAGGGAGCACTGGAATAGCAGTGTAAAATTATACACTAATAACAGAGGAAACCAAGCCAGCAGAGGAGTGACATTATAGTTCAAAGAAAGATCGGAAGCAAAAAAGAGAAAAGAAAAGAAGGGAAAAAAACAACAACAACAAAAAAAAAAGGGAGTGGATTGTATCAACAAGTACTGAAAAATCCCACAATCTCTATGAATTAAAATTTCATGCTAAAATGGGATGGTAGCACTAAGCATCTTTGGCCTCATACTCAGAATTACCACAGAAGCAATGAGGACTCAAAGAATGTAATGACAGAGCCTGATGAAGGGTCATGATTAAAGTTGTTGTAGCAGCCACATTTATACACTTTAAAAATGACATCTTCTGGAAGCAAAAAATCAAAGAGCCTGAAAGAGAAGAACAATTTTTTTTTTTAATTTATCCCTTAGTAAGGATTGAGTCTTGTTTGAAGATGTAGCTGTCATAGAAAAATTCCATGATAATAAACAGAAACATAAACATACTCAAATTCATCATTCCTGGTGCAATATGAAAACCAAAAAAGACCTTAGAATGGCACCTACTTCTGAAAGGGGGCCAACATAAAACAGAAAAGAAATCTGAAAGCAGTAGCTATAAGGTCAAAACAGAACAAAATAAGACTTTGGGTGACATGGCAGCTATATAAAATCACCATTTTAAGGGGCATTTTTGCAATTTTACTGTTAGAGAGTGTGTTACCCCTGTTTGAAAAACTCCACAACTTTATAAAAGGTTGCATGAGAAGTTAACAAAGGGCATTATTGGAATGAAGGAGGTCATTAGCATTAAAGGACACCCTTTGAAGTCTTGCCCAAATGAACTAAGGAAAAAAAAAAACCCAGTACACTCTGGCAAGTTAAATGCAAACCCATAATAATAGCGGACAAAAACAATTTTGAAGAATAACTTGCTAAAGGCATAAAAACTAATAATAAAAACTTTTTCAAACACATCAGAGGCAAGAAGCCTGCCTGAAGGTCTATAAGGTTGATAGATGATCAAGATGTAAAAGAAGTGCTCAAGGAAAATAAGGTCTTTGCAGAAAAGCTAAATGAGTTATTTGCTTTGGTGTTCACAGTGAGGAGCCTAAAGGGAATTCCCAAATTAGAGCTGCTCTTTATGGGGGACAAGTCAGATAACATGGATAACAGTGGTTTAATGGGAGTTTTCATTTTTGAAAGCAGAATTTATACATCTGGTAGCCTTTTTTCAGGGGTTTGACGAGCGTGAAGATAAAGGCAGTCAACCTGTTGCCTATTTTGAATTTCTGAAAAGCATTGGCAAATTTCTAACCAAATGATTTTAAAGAAGTGAAGAATCCAAGCTGGGTGATATGAGTTTTTGTGCTCCCCTATGCTTTTACTTGCATTGTTTCCTTAACCATCCTGTGCTGCCCACATCCAGGGATCCCTGTGAGGCTGCTCTTTCATGAGTTTGTGCATGGCAGAAAACCCACAGCTCCTGCTACTGCTCTCTGACAGCCTCTTGTACAATTCCTCGATTAAAGTAGAAGGGGTGGCTGTCTGATGGCTGGATTGGCGCTATCAGGTTTGTGGACAACCAATAGTGGGTGCTTGGCCTAAAAGAGAGCTCTGTTCTGTCCTGTTTTCCTCTGCATTCCTGTAATTCTGGTGCTTGGGGACATCTGAATCTCAGTGGAGTTACTTTGCAGTGTCATACAAAAAAGCAAAAAGTGAAGCTGTGTTTTGATGGGGAATATTTACATACTATATGATTTCCCTGGATAAAAGATCATTATCCTCAGGGGAAGCCATTATATTGTCTTTGTGACAACATGCAGAGGTACAGGACAGGTCCACTGATTTCTTGGCATATGCCATTCCAAGATAGTAATCCCAGATAATCCTGTAGAGTCTCCACTGCTTATTTTCGGTTTGTGCCTGGTTTATTGTGTCAACCAGAGCCCCTGCCTGAGAACAGGAATCCTGTGAGAAAAACAGAGCAACTGCCTAACAGCTGAAAGGAAGGTAACTAATGGATCCAGTGGGGATATTTAGGCAGATAGGCTTTAGTTACAGAGTGGGTGACTAGAGCTGAACAGATAATGCTGTTTCCCCTCTGCAGACTATAATAGATATCCTTTATGATTTCAAGTTGCCAGGATCTTTTCCTTTTGCACACTCATCCTATGAGAATTATAACGAAGCAGAGCTGCTTCCAGAGTTGTTATTTTCCTTAAACCTGAAAAACTGCTCTTTTCATTTCATAGGCATCAAAAAATAGCTTAATGCTGGTAGCATTACTAGCTGGCTTTTGCAGGCAGCAACCCTGCAGTTTTGCATATGTTTTCTTGATCTAGAGCCCAGTTTAGGCTGTTGGATGGGGGTCTGTGTCTCTAATGTTCCATAAGTGCAATTATAGAAAGAAATTGCTTATTTGAATCATTAATCAGCCTCTGGATGGCTGCAAGTTCTTATATTTCATGGCTGGTTTCCATGATGTATGTGACCTATTCATAGCGTTGCTCAAGCTGCACTGGAACAAGACTTAATCCCTGTTCTTGTTAAAGCTTTTCTGCTGACTTCCTTCTCTAGTTTATGCTTAGAAACTCTCCCAAACCCAGAGGACCACTATATGCAAACCTGCTGGAAAGGCTCCTCAGACAAGAAAACTGAATTAGTAGCTTAAATCTTTCAAGTTAGTGTTACACGACAGATCGATGTTTCCTATGTGGATGCATTCAGTCATCTCTTCACAATCTGATTACTATTTGCCTTGTGAAAAATCCAATTAAAATTAATGTATTAATTAACAGAAGTTTAATTTTCTTCTTGTCAGGAGATACATCAAGATGTTGGAATTTTATCACATCAAAGTTAGCAATAGTCCCCATCTTAAAAGTATTTTGAAAGCTTCTACTTGCTGTCTTCTGCAGTGCTGACACCGGTGGATCAATAGGTTTTTAAAAGCAGACAGGAATCACCGTGATAATCTAGTCTGACTTACAAAGTACTAAATATCATCCATCATGGTTTTCCTAAATGGGCATCAAAGTCTGAGCTTCCCCAACTTCTGGTGGCTTAGCTGTTAGAGAAAATGACTGATCTAAAAGAGCTTAGAGGATTTATCTCACAAGAGCATCTGGAATATCAAATATTTCTCTAAATATCTTCAAAAACTCCATTCCCGTGCTGGTAAGGTGGTTTTCTTTAAACGAATTCTATTCTTTACAAAAAAAAAAAATAAAAAAATTATATATACATATATATATATATATATATATATGTATTCCTTTTTCTCTTCAGTACATCTACATTCTGGGAACTGACATATAGGAAAATGCAGTGTAGAGCTGTATTACTGAGCTGGGTCATTTTGATGCCCTGAGCTGCAGAACCTGATCACACTTTGTGATAAATCTGCCTGAACATGCCAAAAGCCAGGGATACTCCAACATGTGAGCTGCCTCCTTCATTTCTGTGGGGCTTGTCCGTGTTCCAGGGTGATGCCTTTAGCAACAATGTTGATAATTATGTCATTATTTCTCAAGAAATAGGAAGGATCACATTATGAAGACTGAGAATCCTTGATTCACATAAATGTACATCTGGGAGATACAGAGAGTTGCTTGAGCATAAACAGCAAAATTTAAGTTAACACACACCATGGAGTGCGTGAGCAGGGAGGAAAAATCAGCAATGTGTTTGATCCTGCTGAAAAGGGAGCTCAGCAAGATAAATGTGCAGGCCAAGTTTGTGAAAGCAGTGCAGCTTTGCTCCCTCCTTCATCCTGATGTTTGTGTCTGGTTCACAGAATCCCAGGACACTTTGGTTTAGGAAGGACCTCCAGAGATGATCCAGCCCAGCTCCAAGGCAGGGTCACCTGGAGCAGGTTACACAGGAGCATGTCCAGGTGGGTTTGGAATGTCTCCAGAGAGGGAAATCCATAACATCCCTGGGCAGCTGTCCCAGTGCTCTGCCCCTCTCGGTGTGCAGAATTTCCTGTTGAGGCTGACACCACTGACCCTCCCTGGCCACAAGGACACTGCCAGCTCATGGTCAAGGTCAAAACAAACCTTTGTATGTCTTGATGTATAGAATTTAATGGGGGTTTTTTGGTAGTTTTGGTATTTTTTTCCAATTAATAACACTGTATAATATGTAATGCTACTTGTATTTTCATGTGATTTTGTTAAATAGGTTGTTGCTTTAAATCTTTTTATTTATGGGCTGTCCCTTGAATGTTCTGTTTTTAACTGTGAGAATATCATGCATTTAGATTTTGATTTTCAATAGTACCCTCTGAAATAGGATCCTACCCTGTCTCACTATATCTTGAAGACAAACCTCCAAAGTTTAAATGCAAGTTAGGAATCAGTTTATGCCCTACTGAAATGTAGTCACCTCTGGAAAAGACCCCATCATCAGATCACTATTTGAAGGCTGTTTACTTAGATGTACATCAAGAAAAATCTATTTCTGTTCTGAGTCCAGCTAATCTATTGTTTTGTATTTTTTGAAAATAAACTGCTTTCATCTCAGTATTGGTCTTCTGCTAGGGAATTTGTGGTGGTTTATGACTTTCCCCAAAAAGGATATTCACTGTAGAATTAAATCTCAGCAGGACTAGATTTAATCCTCCCTGATGACTTGTAGTCTGTGGAAATGTTATTGCCTGTGCTTGGTTGGTGAGTCTGCCCTTCAGGAGCTGGATGTTCTCCTCTTGCTGCAGTTAACACATGCTATAGAGACAGCTTTTTATTCTGTTTATGTCCCTTGATAATGGCTGTATTGATCTGGCCTGATGTAAGCAAAGGTTCACAGTTCGCCCAACGTTGCTAAGGGTACCAGACTATTACTGCCACCAGCAGACACATTCCATCATCCCTCAGCCTCGGTGTGTGAAAGCTGGAGCAGCAGGATGCCACATGTTGGTGACTCAGGAAAATGGCATGTGTCAGAATCTGGCATATGTCAGACTTGGATGCTGCTAAAATTAGAGTGTATTTTTTGTCATTTTTGTTTTGACTGCCAAGCAATGCAGGAACGTTTAAAGGTTAGCCTAATTTTCACTTGTTTGGAAACATAAGTCACAATGAAAATGGTGTGCAAAACCACCTATGAATTTTGTTGTCAAATAACTCAGCATTCCTTTCTTTTAAAAAATTATCAAAGTGGCTAGAGCTGCCATGGGCCAGGAGGAAAAAGGGTGAGGCAGGTAGGATGTTGTGTCCAGCTTGACAGCTCTGGGCAAATTACTTCATCATCTCCTTGCCTGTTCAGTTCAACAAGGAATTTTCACTAGAAAGCAAAAGCCAGGAGGAAAGGTTTTGAGCCTGAGTTTTGACTTGCAGCAACTCCAAGCAGAGCTGCAGGAGTGAGAACTGCTGAATCTCCTAAAGCTGCTGGGGGTGTTTGGCTCTTTGTTTAGGAAAACAGTTTATGTCTGTGTACTTGGTTCTCCTAGCACAAACCACCAGTTGTCCCTGGAAATAAGAAATAATGATCCAGCTCTGCAATGATGAATGTGTCTCACCATGACAGAATACTTCAACCTGTTTTAGTCCATTTTTAAAAGCAAGAGGCCTGACACCATAGCTGGGAAGGGGTGGTGGTGAGAGAACAGGATTAACTCCTAGATCAGTAGGGTGGGTTTCTTCCCCCAGAGTCCAAGGTGGGGGATAGATTAGCTGATTTAAAGTGAAGACTGTTTTCATCTTTTTTCCTTCTCCTTGAGAGCTGGAAAATTCTGGTTGCTTGATCCCATGTTACCCTGGTTGCAGTCTGTTAATTCCATTCTCCAAGTGGTGTGGTTACCTTCTAACAAGATTAGAGGAAGGGAGGGAGTAAAGTGCTCAGCTGTCCTCTGGAGACCCTTGGAAAGGGTGATTTGGACTGGGTTGCCAGGAGAAGTGGTGCAACAAGCCCCATCCAACCCAGCCAATTTACAGTTGTCATAGTAGTGTATTGTTCTCTGCAAAGCCAAATATTTAGCAGTTGTTGTGTGTTAGTCAAACTGAGATACAGCAGTGTTGAAAAGGTGGGATTCTGGACAGTGTTTGCAAATAACTTTGTTGATTTCAGCAGTGTTGTAATAGCAAAGGGCAATGAAAATTGATATCATAACAGACATTATTCTTTTATGTCATTAGTGAATATAACTTCAAATGCAGTTTGCTAGATCTGAAACACAGAAATTCATCCAAGCACAACATTATTTTAGTTTTCAGTCTTGTTTTGGGAGTGCCAGTATCTTTGACTGAAATCAGTGGAAGCTGTAAATGATCACTGTGACTGCTTTTTGCCATGCAGATTGATTTATCACCTGAACCATTAATATCTGTGTGCTGAGAACAATGGGGAAAGTGTATGTGTGTGTGTCTGTACATATATTACATCTATAGTGTGTTTTACTCGTTGTTTTCCTGTTGATTATGTATTTTGCAAAGGAATTTATCTGCATCTCTTCCCTGTGGAGTTCAGAAGTATGATTGGATCTGGTGCTGCAGTTCAGGGAGAGGCTGGAGCAGTTGATATAAAGCTTGGGAGCCATTTACCAGGCTGTTACAAAAGCTGTGGTCTGCACTGGGTACCCAGGCCCAAAATGCCAGGGAGAAGCTGCCATCTGGCTTTGCAGGCTGGCCAGCATCAGAAGGGTCTGTGCTAATTGGAGCACAGCCCCTCAGTCAGCTGTGGGGAGCCATCCTGCAGGAACCTGGAGACAGACTGGAAGAGCTGACAGGAATTTTCCTGCTCTAACTTGTGTGATGCAGGGTTGGATGGAGCCCACTGCCAGCTGCCACCCTCATTCAGGAACCTGTAGAGAGAATAAAGCTGCACTAGGGCTCACTGGCTCTGTACCCCAGCTAATTTTGTTAATAACAAAGTCAATGTCCTCTTGAACCACACTGGGACTTGATGGAGTATTTTAGGATTTTTATCCTTTGGACTGGAAATTATAGAACAGACTGCAGACAGAGTATATTGGATTATCTCCTCCTAAGTGCAGATTTCACCTCACCATAGATTTCTTCAGCTTGGTAGAGCTGTAGTAAAGCACAGGTGAAGCTATTTCACTGTATGAAAGGCTGTCACTTGAATAAACAAAATAACTAGTTCTGGTAAGCAAACAAGTGAATGCTGTTTAGATGTCGCTGAGCTTTATTATTTTAGTACCAGTAAATCCCATTTATTTTAACTTTGCTCATCTGAACTAATTGTGTAGCCTAAGCTTTTCTCACTGTGCTACTCAGTCCTTTTGCATTAAAATTAAAGTAGAGGAGGGTGAGATACAAAAACTCAGAAGGCAAATTGACTTATGTTTAAAAACTAAGAATGTGGAAACAGCCAATTTGGCTGTAACAGTTTGAGATCAGAAACTGTATTTGCAAAAGGAAGATATTTTTAAGATGATCTACTTTTTTCTCCCCTTTCTCAATATCTTTAAAAAATGCATCTGGTAATGGCTTTCAGAAACAGCTCTTGGACAGGATATGTTTGAAAAACCTTGCTGAAATTTTGCTGAAGGTACAAAAGGACAAATATTCAGCCAGATAAATGGAGACAGAAGGGCACTGGGAGGATGTTAGCTTTCCCCTGAACTTCTTGTAGCAGTAAGCATTTTAAAGTAATTTTGCATAACCTCATGGAATATGAGTGAAAACAGCTTTACTGTACATTGGGCAATAACAGAGCAGGCTTGACTTATTTTGTGAGTTGACACCCTTGAATGTAATAAAGTGCATGGATTGAATTTAGGAGCAAAATAAATAACACACAGGTTATTAAACTCCCTGTGTTATTCATGACCATCTTGCATTTAGCAAAACTTTCCATTCTGAAGTCTGCTGCAAGCTGCCATGGAAAATCTAGTTTGTCCCAGAGGAGCAATGCAGGAGCCCAGGGAATGCCACAGCAAGCACATGGCTGGTTTTAGAGCCTTGCTGAGGCATTAAGGTGGTGTACTAAGAGCACAAAACCTTCTAAGAAATGCCTCATTGCACTCAGGGGAGCTTCTGATTATTCTTATGGTGTTACAGGAGGGGGTGACCAGTCTTCCTCTATGATGTCCAGCTAAATGACGAGGAATCTTGAGACAAAAAAACTCCACTTGTCTGTTTTTAAAGGTGTGGCAGAAAGAAAAATTTGTGACAAATTTTGCTTGAGGGGCTGCCTGGTGCCAAGTGGCCTCCAGGTTTTCAGTCACCTGGCAGCAGCACTTCACTGCTTGAAGGGATCTTAGTGCTATGTGTGAGGGATAGATAAGGGTGCTTGGGAAGAAATGGCATTTATTCTGAATAAAGATGGATCTGCAGCCTCCCTACTGGCATGTAATCCTTGCAGTTCTGGGGTTATTTCAATCAGCCTTAGATCTCCTCTTAAATCTGGCTGTCATTCAAATGGATTTGGCCACTGCAGCGGTGCCAGGGCCACAGCCAGCTGTGGAGCATGCTGCTGTCCCGAGCACAATGAGGCAGCAGTTTCTGTGTTCAGCTGTACCCACAGAGCCAAAGGGAACAGGAAGGTGAGCCTCACGTGATGGGAGTGGAGGGAAGCAGTCCTGAATCAAATGGAGCGTGTTCCTTTGCTAGAAGTATTGGGCATGTCGTGGATGGCTGAGCCCATGCGAGGAAAATTAATTACTGTTGTTGCCAAACCCGCCTGTTTTGTAATTTGGTCGGATTCTGTCCCCTTGTTAACCATGTGTAAACCTCAAACCTTATACCTGACACATTTGGGCAGATGGAACATTTCAGCTCCTCACTCTTTCCTTTTTAATCTGTTGGTGTTTCAAAAGTTAGTCTGAAGTTTCCCGTCCATCCCACCCTGGACCAGGCGCTGCGTTCAGCCACCCAAGGGCAGTTTGTAAGCCCTGACAGCAGGAAGAGGAAGGGGATCTTGTTCTCCTCCTTGTGGAGAGCATCCTTTGGCAAAGGAAGGAGCTGATCTCTTCTGCTGTAGGTGGTTCACAGGCTTGGAAATTACATTTTCACTGGTGCAACAAATGTTTCTCTGTGTGCCAGGAACTGGCCTGTCCCTTTGGATACTGGATGAGCAGATGCCTAATTAGCCTATTATTTACCATGGTTGAGATTGCTGAATTTTGATGAAAGAGACTTTACTTTAATCATTGATTCATGACACAGATGCTCGTACCATGCATTAGGCTGTTTAACCTTCCACAAATACAGTTGTCCCACGCACCCTTTTATAAATATCCTGGCAACTGCCCTCTCTTCCTGCATTCCCTGTGAGGAGGAAGCTTGGGAGCTCCCAGATTGCTCCTTAGTGCTGATAATGTGAATATTGAATGCAAGCAGAAGACACTGAAATGCACCAGGGCACTGGGTGGCTCAGGCATAGCCTGATAGCTTTTTAGGGAAGGAAGAGATCCCTGTGCTGAGGTGAAAGGGGCATGCTCTGAATCCTGCTGTGCACTGAAAGCTGAGCTGGACCATGCCATGGAACAGGTCTATCAAGAGATCCCTATTTATTTTTTGGGCAGGAGTGCAGCTGTAAACACAGGAAATCACTTAAATGTAGATGAGGCTGTTCCAGACTTCCTTTCTATGGCTCCCAGTGTGGTTGTGTCAGACCTCAAGATCCTGGTTTGTTTATTTTCTTCTCTGGAATGAGTACTGAAGAGTCCTGGAGAAGGGGCAGTGCTACCCCTGTCACTGGCTTTGAGGAAGTTGGGTCCCACATGGAAATAGCTGCTCCCCATATTCTTTCTTCTTTTGGTCTCCACTTCTGGACTGACTATGCTTTGCTATCAGAAAATCTGAGAATAAAATGAGAGATTTCTGTGTCAGAAAGAAATTCATGATGAGCAGGGCTGTGAACTTATGGGCTGGGCTGCTCCCTTCACCCATCCAGGATGGTTTCACAGCTGGGGGGATCCTTAGAAACTATTCAAATCTGATGCATGCAGGTGCCAAATTTCTATGGAAAGTGTATCATAACAATTCCCTGATGCCATCCTAAGGCCTGAAACTTTCAAAGAATCCTCTTCCCCAGATATGATAGGGAATTCAGGAGTGGATTGTCACAAATACCCTTCAACAGGTGCCAGTAGGAAAGCAGACCCTTTTGGAAAGGCCTTCTCAAATGCATTTGTAATCCACTCCTTTGCACCCATCTCCCCAAGACACATTCTGACACATGGTTCTCATTGCTCCCTGCTTTATCAGTTTCCTGCTGTACATCCAGAGGTTGGAGAAGTCAGGAGCCCAAAGAGGCAGAGCTGTAAAAAGGAGCTGGATAAACATCGATTTTGTTTTAAAATCTGAATAATTGTTGGGTCTGTACTGCTGGGAAGAGAAAAGGAGTTAAAGATTTGCTCTCTGTTTGGTGTGATAAATGGCAAATTCTGTGTAATACCAATGATGGATGTAGCCTGAAAGGTCAGGGGAATTCCCAGCACAGGGTCTGACCTTTATTTTACTCAGTTCCCTGCACTGAGTTTAGAATAAATTCACCGGTTAGAAAGAATCTACCACTGGAGGTTTTATCTTTGTGTTTTATTTTTGAATGAGCTCTTTAAATTCTTCTCAGGGATTTTTTTGTGTGTGTGGGTTTTGTTTTTTCATTGTTGTTGTTTGGGGTTTGTGGTTTCTGTAGGGTTTTTTTTTAGTAGCAGGAGGAGGTGAAGAGAAGGGAACATATTTTTTAAATTATTTGGAAGATTTGAGAGGCCAAACAAAGAAGAGACACTTTCTTTTTTGGAGCTTTGAGATTAGTCATGCTGCTGCCTGTTTTGGAAAAGTGTTGATATAATAGAGAGCCCAATCTTGTGTTAATATGTATGGACTGATATAGCTTTCTCTATGCTGCATAAATCCTTCCAACTGTAATAAATTGGAAACTCTTTATTCTGAGAAGAGCAATTATCAGAATTCAGCATATTTCTCCCCCTAACTTTGTGCTCTCTTCCAGATCTTTTTTGACTTGCATAAGCCCCAAAGAGAAAAGGATTTATTTAGGGTTGACCAAAGGTTTATCAGTGTAAGTTTACAGAAATAAGTTAAGGGGAAAACTTTGCACAGTATGGGGGGCTTTTTTAGACTTCTGGAGTAGAATAAAAATGGGAAAAGGAACTAATTTTTCTAAATGCATGAAAACTGGCACAGAGATACTCTTTGATGTTTGCTGTCAGGACCATGGCCCACTGTTCAGTTCTGTGGAGATCAGCAGGAGGGTGTTTCTAGTAGAAGACCCCAAGTGAGGGGTTGTGCAGTGGTGAAGGATGGAACTCAGGTTCCTCTGTGGGCACGGGTGGGCACAGCCTCCAGCAGCATCCACTGTGGGCTGGATGTCAGTGTTTGTCAGCTCAGCTTGGAAACTGCACTGGCTTCTCTGGACCTGATGCACAGCAGCAGCTGAGGCCACCAAGAGAGGACAGAAAGGCAGCATGAAGCTGGAAATTTTGCTTATCCAGGAAAATGATTGTGATTTGTGTGGGTTAAATTAAGAGCAGCCCTTTCTCAGGCCATCAAGTGTGCCCAGCAATGCCTGTGTGCAGCACCTGCAGGTTCTGCAGGTGAAATCACCTGGCAAAAATAAAGAAAAGACTTTCTGGAATGAGCAGTGAGGCTTCGGGGACGTGTTAAGGTCTTCTTGTGGGATGAGGTATGATGTTACTGTGGTTTCCACAGTTTCAGAATAGAAAACCCCCAAGGTTTTTAGGAGAAGAGGTAATAATTTTCCTTATCCCAGCTGGTATCATTGGAGAAGTAAGACAAGTTTGTCATTGTTTTGTAATGCAGACACTCTGCCAGGAAGTCACATCTTATGAATCTCATCTGGTCCCTGGAGAGCCAGGCTGGATTTTCACCTGGGAAATACAGATTCCTAAGATTCTATTTAAATTATCTGTATGCTGGTTTTATAACCAGGTGTTCACAAGGCTTTGTTCCACAGTTTTGGGGACTACTCTTTGTAACTTACATCTTTCCCACATAGTTAGTTGCTCATGAAATAGGCTGAAAGGACAATTTTTATTCTCAAAAAAAAAGTCCCATATATGGCAAAGGTGAAGAGCCCATAATATCTGCTGGACTTTATTGGCTTTTACCCTTGGACAGATCCTTGAATCCCTGAGAGAACTGTGGTTTCTCTGCCCCAGTCTTACCCTAAGAAGATTCTAATAATTCAAAGCCTCTGAACATACTGAACGTACCCAGAAGTGCAACCCAGCCCTAGACAACCCAACAGCCTTACCAGTTTGGAAGCAGTCATAATGAAGAACTTTCTTTATTCTAGATTTAAATTTCAGTTTTCTGTAACTGGGTGTTAACTCTTTACATACTCAGGAGAATTTGTCTCTCAGGGGAAACCCCCACCATAATCCCAGTGCAAAGCATCATCTGAAAACCAGGAAAAACTGCAAAACAGCTCCTTCCCTTTTCTGTTGCTTAATATCTCACTTATATTTCAAATTACTTCAACACCACCCATCTGAGCACTGCAGAAGATACCACTTTCATTTTGTACCATCCAACAGACATCCTTCCCAGGAAACACTAGGTTGGCCTATTTCCAAGAAAACTATGCTGAAAACATGATAGAAGAAATATGAAGAAAAAAGTAATAAAAAAAAATACCACAACAAAGCAAATGAATGAATTCCTGCCTTTTGCATATGGCAATTCCTGGAAATAATTAACTTTGACCAGTTAATCAGTACTAACATTTATTACTCAAAATGTTATCCCTTTTGATTTGACAGGCTTGTTTTGGATAATTTGTCAAAGATGACAAAAAAGGCTCATATGTCTCTCGTTCATTTTGACCTTTCTTACTATTAGGAAATTAATTTCAGAACTGAAACAAATGTATTAGTGTTGTCATTTAAAAAAAAAAAAAAAGAAAAAAGAAAAGGAAAAAAAAAAAGATGAATACCTTGTCTTCAAGCTGTTTCTTTATATTAATCCATCACACTGTAACATGATCGTTTTTTGACACATAACATCTTACCAAGATACTTTCGACATTCACACCAGCTCTTATTAAATACTGCACATAAATTCCAAGTGCTGGAAGCTATTGATGGAAAAGGGTGAATAATAGAAAGTATACATACGGGAAACACAGGAAGGAGAGAAAGGTTTTCTTTAGTTAAAAGGTTTGTCTGAATATGTGGTTTTATGATTGTCATGGGTAAAAACAAGCAAATACTCAGTTTCTCCCTTGATAGCGTTTTATTTTGTAACTCACACAGAAGGAGTAAATAAAAACTTCCAATCAGTAGGTTGTGTTTTTTTTACTTAGAATTGTTAGGTTTTCTTTTTGTTTTGCTTGGTGGAAACAAGTTTTAATCCAGTCAGGTTTAAAAAGAAACAATAAAAACCTCTGCTTTTTTCCTTGTTGTTGCCGTGCTTGCAAGATTTGTTTTCCTCTATTTCATTTTAATATTTGCTACTGTTTACCCATAATTCCCACCACATCCTCCCCCTAAATTGCCTGTAGCTCCTGGAAACGTGCTGGTAGGTGCCTCACTGAATAACAGTTGTGAGAGATTCCTTTGATCCTTTCAGTTATATATCAAAGCAAGCATTTCAGCTATATGGACAAATTAAATAATGCACTACTCCAAGACATAAAGAACTACAGACTTGCTAAGCACTGGTGGCTGTCAAGCACAGTCACTGGGTAATGTTGGAGTCACAGTTGTAAGAGAGGGCTTAAGCCTGGCTGGGGTTGAAGCCCAGGTGAAATCTGAATAAAACTCAAACATGTGGATACATGTTCAGAAGAAATTTTATTTAGTCGTGCTCTTTGTGTTGGTAAGTCTGTAAATCTGGGCTTCACAGCTTTGGAAAACTTTGGTAAGGGTCATGATGCAGGAAAGAACGGGGATCACGCTAAGATATTGTTGAGATGTCTTTTTATCCAACACACTTAGCACTCGATGGGCTCTGGCTTTACATTCATCATGTAACCATATTATTGAACCTTAACAGCCTCTTTGATTTGTGAATTCCAGCTTTCCAACAAATCCACTTAATGTGTGGAGTTTAAATCTATGGTTCATGGGTAGACTGGAGAAAAAGGGTCACATCAGCCACGTTTTAAATACCATGTGGGTAAATCAATCAAGTATTATCACATCAGACCAGCCACATCTATTATTTTGCAGAGATGAGTTCAGCAAAGTGCCAGTTATGCTCTGTGGACAGTTATGTTTATACAGCCATCAGCAGCTGCTGCTTCCCATTTCCAAAGCTTAAATGGAAGGCAGGCTTCTGAAACTAAAGGACACGTTTTACTACCGTAGGTGCTGCCGTTTCCTTGTACAGCGAGGTCAGAGTAAGGAAAATGTTGAGAATGATTTTTAGTGAAGGGTATAAAACCCTGATAAAGGGAAGGGGGTTGCACAGGAGTGGAGCAGCTGTTTTCACAGGGACATTGTGGCATTACAGGGCAGGGTGGGTGTGCCAGGCTGCTTCACCTCCCTGTCGTGTGTGTCTCACCAGACCCAACCTCATAATTTGGCATTTGTCATGAATCCTGATGTTGTTTTGGTCATGCAGAGGAAGGGAAGACCATGTGCCATAAAGAACTGATCATTTTGCTGTCTGTGTGAATCAAAGGCATGTGTTGGATATACAGACCATTGGAGCCAGGAATCTTCTCCTGGCTGAGCACCTCTCCTTCCTGAGGATATATTGTTGAAAAATTTGCTGGTGGTTTCCTGTAAGACCAAATCCATTGAGCTCTGTGTATTTTCTGGAAGATAAAGTCAGTCTCAGTTGTGGGTACATGTTGCTTTCTGAAAATCAAACCCATCTCCAGTCCACATTTCCACAATCACAATGGGGAAATGCAGATAATTGTGAGTCACCTGGGCTGGCTTTTGGGTAGATTTGTCACTTCTGTAGCAATTTGGAAGACAGAGATGGGAACACTCTGTTAGATTAGCCAGTCCACCCCCACAGCCAGCCAAGCTGTTTCTTACCCTACTATGTTTTTATTTAAAAAAAACCCAAAACAAACACTTCGTTCTAACACCTATTTTCTGTACTCACATGAAGAAAGCCACTATCACATTAAAGTTGCACTTACTCAAATATTCAATGGTCACAAAGGTACAATTCTGTGCAGCATGCACAATGCTTTGTACCACAAATACATACATGAAAATGGCCATGTTGAAACAACATTAGGAGAGTTCTGATCCTAAAGTTTTTCTTCTTTGTAAAGCCTTTTTCATGCATACTTTAGTTTTTATTAAAATAAACTCTCTGTGTGATATTTAGCTTAAGCACAGTGTAAGGATTTATTTTGGTAGCATATGGAAACAGAAAAACGTATTTTTGCATACAGGATTCACTTCTAGATGAAATATTTTTCTTTTTTTCCCTGAAAAATGATGTGCTTTGCCATAGCCCTTTATAATCTGGAAAGGCTCAGGCAGTAGCATTTCACCCAGCTCTCTTGTTTAGGAGGACACAGGCTGCTTGCACCTATCCCCACTGTCAGGAGCAGAGTTGCAGTTGATACCAGTCAAAATGTGATGAAGATGTTTTCCTCCAGGCTTCCCCTGATGGTTGGCTGAGGCATTCAGTCTGTTGAACACACCAGGAAAGCATCAGCTGGGCCTGAGTCCCCAGTTCAGCGAGTCAGGACAATGAACCAATGGAGAAAAGCCAATGGCTTTGCAATGTGATCAGTGTGAGCCTGAGTTCCATGAAAAGCAGGTGATTATTACAGCCAGTGGCTTGGATTTATGGATCTATCTGTGCTATTTCTTGGCATCTCAGTTTTCTCCCATCGAGGGATATTCCATAGTTTCTTTTCTGCAGTGTAAGACCATTTAAGGCCAGCAATCTGTCCCTTTCTCATGCCACAGATACATGATGGTAGTGAATAGATAGGGGTTTCCCTAGAAATTAATCCCTTTTTCATCAAATCTTCTCAGAACATTCACAGTTCTTGGAGGATGTTTGATTAAAGGAATGGAAAAGGATGATGGCTCTCAGGTTTCAGGAAAGGGTTTGGTAGGGGAAGGTAAAGGTAAAAATTTTCTTTGCAAATCAAAGAAACCATTAGTCCAGTTTAGCTGATGGCCTGCAGATGGAATTTGTCAGCACTTCCATTCCATCTTCTGTGCTCTCCTGGGAATAAACAACACTCCAGCAGACAAATCCCACCCTTTGGAGCTGTGCTTGCAAGTGGGGTTTGCTGCATGCACAGAGAGAGAAGGAATGGGAATAGTATGAAAGCTTCTGCTGTTCAAGGTAAAGAAGGAGAGGTGGCTGAAGCCCAGATGTGTCTCTGGCTGGGGCTGGGGAACCTTTTCCTCCTCATCTTGGACATCAGTGCTCCTTGTGCCGCTGGTAGCACTGTGGGCGTGTAATGAGGGACAAGGAGCAGCTGCCATGTTGATGAGAGGCTGAGATCTGCTCTCTGCAGCTCTTACACAAGAACCACATGCATTTTCCATTTTTCTTTCTTATCCATGGGCTTTTCATCCAGCAGCATTCAAGGAGTATGTGTGGCTATGTGTTATGTGTTGAAATTTCTTCAACAGGGCCTGTGACTCTCTCTCCAGTGCCTCCTCAAGCCATTTCTGACTATCCTGGAGAGGTAAAGCCTCAAAATAACATCCTTCCTGCCCTTCCCCAACTGCATAAAGCTGACAAAAATTGAGGTTGGAATCTAAACCCAAACTCCTCGCTCAGACCCTTGAATGCTGTGAACAGAAATAGAAGATATCACTCCGTTATTTCCCCAGCTGTGCACACATCCTTCATGCAGGTGGTTTCTCTACTTGCACCAAGCAGGCAGCTGCAATGTTCAGCCCCCCAAGCCACAGAAAATGCTAACTGTTCCTTTAAAACATCTGTACAGCGACTTTCCTTTTCCCTTGATCCTGCTTCTTGCTGCCATCTTCCTAACAAGGGAGTTGTTACCCAAAGACTTGTTATCCCTCTCTCTGCTGATGACTCGCTTGACAGCTCTGTCTGTATGTAAATTAACTTTTTTTTTGCTTTATTTTTTATCCAGAGGCATCTTGGTTTTGGCAGTCTCATCAAAAAAGCATATTCTGTTTTAAATTACCCCCAGTTCTCTAAAATGCCTCCCACACCACGCTTAAAAATCATTCTTTCTTCTTCTGATTGGGAATTTCAGCAACACTTAAGTCTTAAAATAAATGGCTTGTTTGTGGTTGAATGCTTCCCTCATGCAACACCTTTTGTTATTAATATCTGCACATCTGTTTGTTTAATTATTTGATCTCCTGCATGAAACCAAAAGTCATAATTTTTTTAGAAGTTGGTGCAAGCTGATCAAAGAAAATCTTCTCATTTGGGGTCACAGCAGCTTTCATTCCTTCGCCTTTTGGGCACTGTTCCAATGTCAGTCACTTATCATAAATAATCAGTTTCATCAGGTTGCTGCAGAGATTCAGCCCATTGCAGACAACGCAGAGGGTAAATCTGGCCTTAACTCCAGGCTGAAAGTGGCCTTTCAAAACTAATTTGGGGATTTACAAAACGACAGACAGGCTCTCCTCACTCGCCCAGTCGCTGCTCCTTGTTGTTGCTGGTTGGGTGTTTTTTTTTAATTGCCTAGTTAATATAATCTGACACACTTCTAATGGCCCGCTGGTGAGTTCAATAGGGTAGTGGTTTTCATCAGCTGCTGGTAATAGGGTAAAGGAGCTTGGTTTAAAACCCGTTAAAGGTACAGCAATCTTTTTTAAAAGCTCGCTGTTAGCAGCTCTTCTGGAGCCTGTGCTAAAGGATATTAATGTCAGGAGCTGCTTTGCTACCAGAGGCTCCAGCTGAGTCCTGCCTGCTCTTGTGTCCCTTTGGTCAGTAGGAAACAGCCAGCCCTTGTGACAAGTTCTAAGCTGGGGCTTTGGGATGTAGAATTTCCAGCTGAGTCTGGGGCAGAATAAACTGGATTCCAGAGTGGCCTCACAGGGCGTTGTAGAAACACTGAAGGGTTTGGTGTGTGAAGACCAGCTCGCAGCCTGAGAGCAGGGATGGATGTCGTTGGGGAGAGGATTTTCAGGGAGGAACATCTCCAGCTGTAGAGAGCATGCCTGAGATGAGAGAACCAGTAGGCTGTATTTTGGAAGGTCAAGTAGGAACTAATCAAGTGTACTCCTTCCTCTCGAGCCTGAGTCCATTATTATGACCGTGACCATTTAGGGTATTGAAAAGTTTGCTGCTTCTCCTGTTGGAGAGCTATTTAAACACTAGTGCAAAGAAATTTTTTAATTCATTTCAAATTTCCCGAATACCCCCAACAGCCACTCTCAATTTTGTGATCAAGGAAGAGCCTGTAATGATGTGTGAAAAGTATAAAGTCCCAGTGAAAAGGAAGGTTTTTCTTAAGCCATGGTTTCATGTAGAAATGCATTGCTTCTTCCAAAATGTTAGACTGCTAGACCTGGGGTGGTTTCCCATTTGTGCACAATTTTAATTTCCTGTTCTTCATTTTGCCTCAATTCTTATGGTGGTTTTGCTTAAAAAATTTAAGCATTCATTGACGTTTCTTCTGCTTGACAGTCCTGTTTTGGAGTGAAAACCTGCAATAATTCTGCCTTTCCCTATGCCGTGAACTTGCCTTCTCACATACCTGAAGGGAGGCAAACATCACGAGCTGTCAGCCCTTCTTTGCCTTTGCAAATAAGGATGGATCAAAGCTGTGGGTTGATTTTGTTTCAAAATATATACAGTTTGGCTGCAGACTGGTTCGTGGGCTTTGAAGCACAAGCTCACTTCTAATTGCTCTCCATGTTTATTGAAGTGGTCAGCATTTTTTTCAACAGAGCCTTTTGATTTTCAGGGTTTCCTGGCACAAGTATTAATAACTGAACCACCACGAGTACCCTGACCCATGCCATGCCTTTTTTCTATGGTCTCTATTTTTTCTGCCTGAGGGACATCATGAGATAAGGCCCCCATAGCATGAGGTATGATGTGGAGCTCACCCCTCTGTATTTTTGTTACAGATGGCCCACACATCCTGCACATGAAGTTTTACCCACATAGCAACCTTGGGGGCAAAACAAAAAAGGAAATAGCAAGAACCCTGGTTTCCAAATGGTAAAAGGATCAAGGACATTTGAACTGGCTGTTTCACCAATTTTTCTGCGTGGGTGTGGTGCTGTGTCTGTCAGTCCCCCCTCTGTCACAGCAACAGGTATGCTGTGAAGGGCCCCAGAGTGCTTGCAGAGAGATGTTTCCATTTTGCCAGGAGAGTGGGCAGTGGGGAGCACCTGCAGATGCTGGTGCACTCAGTGAGCTGTAGGGCTGCCCTGTCTGTTCAGGGACTGTTGAGATCCAAGAACAAAGATCCCAATTTTCCTCCATCTTGAGAATGCATCTCCTTCCTCGCCTGTTTTGTGCCGAGGCGGGGAAGCCTTGCTCGTGCCCTGCTATCACATCGCTATCCCTTTTATTTCCTTTGTGATCACCGCTGGAAATTTTGTCCGATTAGAAGAAACTTTTACCTCTATTAAGCCCCCGAATCTCCATCAAGCATCTGATAGACTGGGCCCTAACGGCAGCCGCTTTACTTCTTTTCAGGCCCCATCCATCAGGCTGACAGTGACTGCCGATGGGCCAGTCATATTGTCTATATTTCATACACAAACATCAGGCCTGCTGACAGCACTTTGCACACTCGGAAATTGCTTTTGCTGTGAGCTGAATTTCAACTAGAGCTTTTTTGCTGGCTCCATCTCTCAGTGTTTATGACCCTCAGGAGCAGAGGAACTGCTGTGAATAGATAATGCTGAAAGCACTCTTGTAGCACAGAAGGTTTCATGTCTGAAGTATTTAATGTTTACAGCAAATTTGGTGTTTGTTAATTTGCATTTTTATTCTTTCCTTAAAGAACTGTCACCTTATTCTTCCGCCTGTCCTTTGTGCAGATGTGTGGCAATTTGTGCTGGGGGAGCAGCGCTGGTGGGGTGGGGGGAAAGAGGAGAGGAGGTGTTAAGGGGTGGGAAGAAGGCTGGGTAGACTTACAAAATGCTCCATGGCTTAGGCAGCAATCCTGATTAATGCTGCTTCAGAGGATGGGGAAGGAAGGGCTTCCAAGCTGTGTGGAGCTACCCCTTTGCTCTTCACTGAAATAACTTTGACACACTACCCATCATCAGCTTAAAAATCAAACACATTAGCATACAGACTTTAACCTGGAATGAATGGTATCTGCTGGTCCTTACAGAGAACAGACAAATTATATTCATTGCTGGAAAGGATGGATCCCTGCTAGTAAACCACCCCTCCCAGCAGCTGAATTGTATTTCTTGTGGGAATAGAAACACTTCTTCTGGAGCCCAATCACTGTCTTTGCATATTTACGTGGTTTTGCACTTGGGCTGGTACACAAGGGACTGTGAGTGTTTGTGGGCAGCCCTGAGTCTTTATCTATAGCACTGCAAACGTTCTCACAGGAAGAAATGTGTTTATGCTCACCTCTGTGTTTGATCCAGCTTTCTGTGAGAAAGTGTGCGCTGGGAGTCACTCAGAAACGAAGTGGATGAGGAGGAAATAAAGATGGCTCTTTAGAAAGTTGTGCAGCAGTTTCAGATGAACTATGGAGGTCACATAGATTAACCTACCCCTACCAAAAGTTCCCCAGGCAATCAGTGCTCTGGCTGGCCAGGCAGTTTTATAAGGACTGTAAAGAATGTACAGAAACATATCCCTGTAAAACCAGCTCTTACCTGGAAGCTCAATGAGCCATCAAATTCAGGAGAAGAGCAACCATTTCTTGGGAAAATGTAATGTTAAGAATCTCAAAATTAAACTCCAAGCCAGTATATTTTGGCGTGCAGTGAGAGTAACCTATGTTCAAGTAACATTAAGGATAAATTGTCAGAGTAAAAATCTCACATTAAAAGGAAAAAAAAAAAAATCCAGCCTTTGGACTTTCCCCACTATCAGGAACAGCTTATTATATGTAGTTGAAGCAGAAATGTGTTTTGAAATGTTACTTCTTTCAGTTGTTCTAATGTTTTGTTGTTTCTTTTTCCTTTGGTTATTTTCTCCCAGCCTGAAGAGAGCTGGAGATTTGACTGGCTGGTTTGCACATGTGCAATAGAGTTTATTGTCATGCTCTAGCTCAGTCATCTTCTGTTTGGGTTGCAAACTATAAAGGGTAACATTTAATCTCTGTGTTCCTTTTTGCCAGGCCTGAATGACATTTGTGTTAGTGATTTTTTTGGGGACTTTTTTTTTTTTCCCCTACCCTTTTACACTTTGATTTTTAAATGGAAACTGAATGTTGTGCCTCTAACTTCCTGACAGGGTTAAAGAATGACACTTCCATTTCAAAAATAATTTGACTATCTGAAAACTGATTTTCAAGAGACAGTATTTTATTGATGATACGTTGTATGACCTTTTGTATCATCATTGTTGAGATATGAGAATAGAAGGAGAATTTCCTGCATTGATTGAACCTTAGGTATGAAATATTAAATACAAAGTAGGGGTAATTTCTTAAGTAAAAAGCAACTTTCCAAATAACATTTTTCTGGATGTTCCTTTTAGCAATAATTCTTGCACTTCCACCCTGAAGAAAAGAAAAGGGTGTTGTGTTTAGGTGTGTGTAATGGAGGCTATGTGTGGTCCAGCAGTTCCTGCTCTGACCAGCATCCCATTGAATTTGCACTACTGTGCACTATGGAAAAGTGTCTTCCACGAGGAGGTGGTGATTTATGGAGATCAGACAAACTGGTTCCTGCAATGCCCATTATAACAGTGAGAGCTGAGGGGAACTGGGTGATTTGTTGAAGGTCAAATGCCAAGCCCATGTCAGAACTGAGAAATCAATGCATATGTCATTTCTTGAGATGGAAGCTTCTGCCCCTTCTGTTTCTGCTGGCTTGGGAACAGTGGAGGCAGGGCCTCCTGAAGTATTCCCTGTAGCAGAAGTATTAGGAAACAACAGTCTTCAATGTGTGATAAATGAGCACAGTGACTTGGGACCCAACCAGAGAAATCCAAAATAATATCAGAGCACTGGGAGCTATGTTCCCAGGCAGCTGACGCTGCATCCTTATATCCAGTCGAGTGGATCCAAAATTATGCCTTCGTGTTGGAGTACTTCTTTATATCTCTGCTCCAAAAGGAAGGATGCAAGGTTGTCAAATAGTTTCCCTGAAAACCAGCTTCTTCCTGTTTCCTTTACCTACATTGGTCAGTGGCAGAAGCTGGACTTGACTATGAAGGCTTTCTGTCTCCCCTGAAGTAAATACTTATCCAGGAGAAGAAGAGCGACCTCCCATGTCCATGTCATTTTTGTAGTAGTTACCTCCACCTTCACTCTGCTTGAAAACGGGGTCTAACATGGAAAAGGTTTCAGCTCAGCCCCTGGAGCCTCTCCCCATCCTCCAAAACAAGAGCAGCAGCATAATGGACAGAAATCGAAAGCACTGGTTGGCTTTTCCTCACATCCTGCGTGACCTTGGGCAGGCTGATTTCCCCCTGGGCTTTGGTTGCCAGGCTGCAGTGTCACCCTGCCCACTGAGTAACTCTTCAAGTGTTTTGAGAGCAGCTAGAAAGTGTCCCAGGGAGCTCAGGCACGCTGAACAGCAGCCACAGGTATCTGTGGGGCTGGCTGAGCCTTGTCCCACTGGGAGCACGGTGGTGGTGGCCTGTAGCACATGGAACAGTAGATTAATAGTTGGGAACCCACGGTGGGAGCAGCTCTGTGACTTCACTACAGGGAATCTGACAGTGTTCCTGAGCCTTCTCTAGCTGCAGTGTGAAGGAAGGATGGGCAGTGATCACGCCATGTAAGTTGTGATGGGCCTGACTGAGACAGACAGAGGTGCAATCACTTCTCTCCCTGATAAATCTTCACACAGCTGCTAGAATTCAAGTGTTTGTGAAGCAGAAAAACAAGGCTCAATTATGGGTTTTATCCAGAGAGAAATATGTGGCTTTTAGGGGTCATGGGGACTTTCAGATGTGGCTTTCTACCACACTAGGCAGCATGGTAGTCAAAGGCCATGGAATATCCTCCAGGTCCCCTTTGATGTAGGGGACATGTGGCAGGTTCCACCTTGGCAGGGAATCTCATTAGCTGTTGCTGGGAGGAAGCAACTCAGTCAAGAAGCTACTCAAGCTCCCTCTTTTCCCTCTCATCATGTTAGCCATTGGGAGGCAATTTTCTTTTGTTGTTTTATGATTCTTATAGATGAGTTGATGATCAGAGCTTTGTTTTCTGAGTAAGAAGAAAAAAAGGGTTTGAGAGGTGTGTTCCCCCGCTCCCTTCCTGGCATTTGAAAACTAATTTCCCAGGCCCTGTTTTGATATATGTCTATATTATATATCTGTAATATTTGTCTGAAATACTATGACCCTCCAAACAAGCTGTGTTTTGTTTATGAACATTGGAACTTAATGGCTCCTCTTCCCCTTCAAACATTTGTGTGCATACAGTTTATTTTTAGCATTAAAAATAACATTTTAAATCTCCTGAGAAAATTTTGGTGATGCTTTATATGTCATTGACTGCAACGCTTCCATTTTAATTGAATCATTCCTAAACAGTTGAGATTGCTTAGCAAATGCATGTGGGAGACTTTTTTTCCAATAGATAAAATAAGACTTTATTTCCATGTCAAGGGGGTTAAGTAAATTTTGCCACGTCATTATTAGTCTTTATATTTTCTTGATGGTTCTACAACACATGACAATAAGTTGGTTAAGGAAGGGGGGTCTTCAAGGTGTGCAGTTCCCCTGATTTTTCCCCTGGAGCATTCCTCATTACTGATACGTTCATTCAGTTAAGATTTACATCATTGATTAGTGTGATCTAGAGTGTCACAGCTTCACATTCTTTCAGCTTTTCTAGCAAAGCAAGCAATCACATGTGATACAAGATTTCAAAGCAGTAATTCAGCTGCAGCATTATGTTTGATCCAGTGTTTACTGCTGTAACAACGGGAAGTTTAGAGATTAAAATGATGAGAGATCTAGAAACTCACATAAACCCGAATGAAGAAGCAGTGTGTGAATACCTGTGATTGTTTTGTCCAGTTTTTTCAGCATGCTCAGGTGTTTGGGGATGTTCATTGATGTGTGCCCAGCCCATAAATATAGACCAGTTATCCAGGGAGAGTTCAGAGTCAGAGGGTTTGTTCATGTCTGTCTCCCAGATAATCTTATGCAATCTGAGTATCTGCCTATCTGCAGTACATCTCTGCTCAAAGTGTGAAAGTTAACTGCAGCTTTTATTTCCTCCAAGCCTGATAGTTATTTAGATTATCACTGGACGTCATATGGTGTAGGGATTAACAGTGCCACAAAACATCATTGTCAGAAGCAAGGGACTGCAGTGGGTGGGCTTTAGGTCAGACTGTGTCAAGCAATCCTTAAATCCCTAACCATGTCCATGCTATTCAGGAACTGGATTGGACCTTTTTGATTCTGCCACTGGACTCAGATCTTTCATAGCCCCAAATTGCCATAGTAGAAGTTTTTAAAGTTTGTCTCAGCTGGAGCTATTCCCTGGCTTATCAGATATTACATTACTGCTGTTCCCAGAGAACTAAAATTTCCCCAGGTCCTTCCATGAAGCCTATCCGTAACATACCTGTTGACACAAAAACAGAAGTTTAAAAAAATGTAATTCATAAGGAAAGTCTAATTATTTGTGACATTTCATCCATCATGTCCTAAGCTTCTCCAGAGGAAAGTAGTAACATTTCGTCTCCTTGACAGCAAACAACATACTGACGCACTGAAAAATGTTCTGCTATATTTCAAACTGTAGTAAACTGAGTAAAGAGCAAGTACAAAATAAATAGCAAGAGTAAAGAGCAGGAACCCACATAAGTAGGGGGCAGAAGCTTGGCGAGCTTTCTAAAATATTTCTCTTGGGTTAAAATACAAAACAATCCTTCAAAAATAACCAGGACATTTCAGGGTAAGCTATAGCAGTGCCACAGAGCCCAGTCTGCACTGACTTCCCTGAGCACTCCTGGGAGGAGGTGCCTTGGGCAGCTGTGGTAGCACAGTGCAGTTCATGGAGACCTGCAGCACCTGAGTGAGGACAGCTTGGCACAGGTGTTTTTAGGATATCCCCCACCTCCCCACCTCCAGCGTTTCAAAACTGCAAAAGGAGAGCTTCTGTTATCTAAAGGGAAGAGCAACTCTAGGAAGTCTGGCCTTCTAATTGTTTAATTTTGAAGATGATGCCTAAGCTCCTGAAACATCTGTCAGGTCATACCCAAACTGACTTTGCCTTTGAAAGCTCTGTCTGGGACATGCCAAGGTCCCCACTCTGGATTTCTTTCTCTCTCCCCCATTAGGCTTTGATGAAGTTTTGGTGACCATCTGTTCATGGACAACCCTTCTCTTTCTTCGCAGCTCCTGCAATCTTTCTGACACATCCAGATATCTCTGCTCCACAACCTGCAGGTCTCTCCTGCCTCAACAAAAAGAGAATCTCAGTCAGTAACCCAGATCCCTACACACTGGGATATTTAACTCACACTGTTTTCCTGGGAACTCAGAGATCTCGTGTCTGTGGAACACGCAGGTTCCACCCCCTGATGGAGAGGGAAGGTCATCTGTGCTGGCACATCCAGCTCCTCAGCTGGTTCCAAAGCCCTATTGGTATCCTCTTGGCAGATCTCATGCTCTTTGTCATTTAAACAAAGAAATGTGCAACATCCCAAAGTAGGATTTCAATCAAATCTTCCATCTGAGAGGTCTAATGATGAATAATAATGAGTTGGAGAATTTCAAAGTAGTTTGGATGTTCTTTATGTTTTGATCTTTTATTTTGGAAGAAATCCACACAGTACTTCTCCTTTTAACTCTGAAAGGCTGAGATTGTTCTTTAAGAAAAAGACAAGTTTATGCAACCATTTCTAGCCTTTCACAAGGTGGAGGCCCTTTGATTTCCATTTTCATTCTTCTTTTTCCTTTTCTGTTATGCACATACACACACACACACACAAAAACTCAGGAGTACATCGTGAGCCGAGCTGTATTTTCTGTTTATTGCCACCAGGTTAATAACAGTAATGGTGCGAGGAGAAAATGAAGTGTTATGTAAAATCCTGCATTGCAGATTTTGGTGCTGATGCAAAGAGCTCAATAAAGTGTAACACTTTAATCATGGAGATAAAAATCACACAGCAGCTTCACAGTCTTCCACGATGCAGAGCCTTAAGACAAAACAGAAGCAGGAGAGGAAAAGAAACTGACAATATTATTGAGTCCCAGAAAAAAAAAAACACTTTCCTTCTTTTTGATGCTTTGATTCAGTCTTTGGATTCACAAGATAAAAAACTGAAAAATGTGTGCATATTAATTTCCTAGTATTAGAGAGTAAAATGCCACAGCTTTATACACAACCCAATGTCATTTACTGGAACCTGGAGAGCCCTTGAAAACAAAGCAAAAAATACCCTCACCACAAAGAATAAAACCTATTAAACAGAAGGAAAAAGACAAAAAAAAAAATAAAATCCCGTTAAAAATAAAACAAACAAAAAAACCCCAAAAATACCCCACCAACTCAAAAAAAAAAGCCAACACTCAGAACATGGTATGATGATATGTATTGTTTTTTCCAGGTAGGTCAGCACGGTTTTGGGGGATTTTGAGTATGAATCCATCATGTTGGCACAGAAGAGGAATCAGGCTTGGATGGTGCTTTGCTTCTCTTCACTGTTATGTCTCTGCTTCCCAGCTGCTGATTAAGATTTTAATGTTGTCAAATTACTGCACATCAAGCTGTAGGTTGTTGGCTTGTGGGGTTATTTTGGGGTGGGTGGGGGAAAAGGAAGAGTTATGTGAAGAAGATCTCTCCTGTGCAGGGAAGTTTGTGGATGTAAAAACATGGAGTACTCTGCTGAAAAGCTGGGACAGTGCTAAGGATTGTGTATCTTCAGGGTGGACCACTTTCCATGGGGGACCTGACTGCAGTTGTGTGCTGAGCTTATTCTTCTTTGAATAATATTTCTAAAAGTCCTTTTCCCCACAAATTGGTTATTAAAAAGAATACAAGGTATTTTTTGTTGCAAAAAAACCACAAAAAATTCAGGAATACCTAGTTTAAATAAAAGTGCTTCAGGTAATTTGGAGAAGTGTCACATAGACCCAGAGGCCACACAGCCACCCCAGAAGATGCTTCTTCACAGCAAAGAAGCCATTCCAGAGAAGTTATGTATTCAGCATGAAATGTATTTCTGCTTTAGTTGGTGCCTGGCCCCTTGGGATAAGCTGCCGTACCTTGGAGGAGCACAGCAGCTGGCTGAGCCCTGCCCAGCCCTCAGCAGGATGAGCAGGAGGAAGGGGTCAGTATTTCATCTTTATTGGCCCTGTTCTGTCCCAGAGCTCACATGTCTGCAGCCAGTTAGCACAGCCTGTTTCAATATTTTGCACAGCTCTTCCCCTGGGTAAGATCCAAGGTTAATTCAAGGCCATGCTAATTCTTGCTAGGACTTGAAGGTAACCCAGAAGGTTTAATGTTTCCACCAGCTGTGATAACCATGTGCCAAGTTTGGGAACACTGATTGAAAAACTCCTACAGAGGCAAAGTCAGGAGAATGTTTGAGTGGCCTTTGGTATCTGATAAACTCTGTCATCGCTGCTCACCTATGATATGCCCATCATAAGGAGTGCCTGATTACATGGCTGGCTTTAGCCAGAGAACATGAAAGCTGACATTTTATATTACTTTATATCCCCTTGTCCAGCTGAGTTCACTTGTGTGGAATTAACAGGTGTCAGATTTGGATGTTGTGGGCATGGATGCCACAAGAAACGTGTAAATAAACCAACCCTTGTGTAGTATTGTTAGAACATGGTCATGGTAGGAAATGGAAAAGGAAGGGAATGTTTCACTGCACCCTGTGATATTTTCAGGAGAACTCAAGGCTGAATCAAGCTGATATCACCTGGAGGCTGAAACCTTAACCTAAGGGTTGCCTGAAGTAAAAGCCTCCTGTTTTTTTGATGTGGTAGGTGTCTGTCCAGAAACAGCATTACAGCAGCTGCACGTGGCATAGTGATCTCAGCACTAACTTAATGCTCTGCCTCGTATCTGGGGTAAAGGACTCTGGCCCACAGGGATGACACAGCTGTGGAGAGCTGTGCTTGGGAAAGGAGGCACTGCTCACTGATTTCTTGTGCAGACTCCTCAGACTGCTTGGATCAGTACCACATGGACACCAGTCAAGTCAGTGCTCCAGATACAACCAGGTACTCCCAGATGCTCCTGGTTGTTTGAGGAGAAAACCGAGACATATGTTGTGGTGTCTGTCCTTCTGGCTCAGTTAAAATCCTTTTAATCTCAGGATAAGGCTTAAATTCAGAATCAATTGCTTTAACATATTCCATTCTCTTGTATTTTTTTCTTAATGCTTTTAAGTTAGGAACTGCTAGAAAATCTGGCAGCATTTGTTGCTTAAACAATGGATTCTTGTGCAGTTTGTGAGAGCAACTGAAAGGGAAACTCTCCAAAGACAGAGGGACCAATGAGATGATGGGTGAACATCAGAATACATGTCCCAGTAGGAATGTGATTGGGATAGCTTCTGGTCCTGGGAGTCTAGAAACACTGTTTGCAACTTTAAAAAGAGTGAGTCAGTAATTTCCTAGTGCTGGGTGCAGAGCGATAGTGCCTTTGCCTCCCAGGCATTTAGATTTTGTGTCTGTGGCTGCCTTTTCTAAACAGTTATTATTATTCCTTTTTCTTTTTTGTGAGTTTTTTATTTTTTTTGGGGGGGGGGGAAGAGGGATTTGTTTTAAGGAAATTTTTGGCGGGGGGAGGCAGAGGTGCTTGGGGGATTTTTTGGTTTGTTGATGAGGTTTTATAGATACATTTCACTCTGTATGAGGCATGAGAAACTGTTAAAAGCATTTAAAATCAGACCCTACAAAGGGCTGGTTGGATCTGTGGTTAAGCCTTGTTTTAAAAAACGTGAGGTTAGCATTTTGCCTGTGTGTCCTTTCAACACTGTGGATCAGCTCTGTGTTAGCAAAAGCCAGAGAGGAGAAATCCAGTCCAGAACTGAACAAGCTGCTCCTGCAGCTTTCCATGGACTAAGATGGCATTATCTGAGCATATTGCTTGCACTTGTACTTGTTTGATAGACTCCCTGCTTAAAATCAGTAATTGTTTTTCTGGCCAGGAAGTAAACAAGAAGAAAGAGAAAAAAAAAATTAAAAAAAATAAAGGAAGGTAATTGGTAGCAAGCTTTAATGGTCATCACAGTGTTTGCATCCACTTTGATATTTTACAATGGCTTTAATGCCATGCAATTATGGACTTGTTTTAAGTCTTCTCATTTTCTCTCACAATCAGACCACCTCACATTTTAAACATCTGCAGTAGTTCTGGCAACAAAACCAGGGCTATTGTAGCACTGCAGTCTCTAAATTGCAGTGATTTTCGGTTGGATAGTGATCCACTGTACATCTGGAGATGTAGGTGTTGCCCTCAGGGAGCTGTATTTGGCATAATTTCCTCCTCAGGAAATATACAATGGGATCACAGCCTCTCCTGGTCTCAGCTGTTGAGCAAAGCTGTGTCAGGCCTAGTAGCCAGTGCTCTTTTCCCCTTGATCAGCAGGGCTTTGGTCTTTGCTGAGCTGAACATTGTTCACTAAATGAATAGCTCTCAGAATGCAAAGTTCACCTGTTATCCGTCCATTTAGGAAAATTGAGAGTTTTTAATCTTTTGTACTCTGCATTCAAGAGATGAGAGAGAGAAAAAAAAACCAGATAAATGTCTCCATTTAAATGTAAATTTTGACTTTTCAAGTCTGACAAAGTAGGGTGTTTGTTTTTATAAACAATAAATATATATATCAATAAAAGCCATGGAATTGATAGAACAAACCCCCACTTCTGTTGATATTTTTCCCACATGGTAATCTTTGCTCTCATCATGCTACATACTTTTTTGTTGTTGTTGTTTCTCTTTGCTTTAAAACTAATTTTGCTGTGAGAACAAGAACAGAAGATCATTAGGAGGAAATACTCTGGCACTGGCTTGTGCAGAGAAAACATGCCATCTGCCTAATGTGCTTCATCTTGTGTCAGTCTAAGATGTGTTGTTTGGGTTTAACAAGCCAGTCACTAGCCTAGAAAGAGAGCAGGCAGCAGCTCTGCCACATATCCCAGCAAGGCCTCCAAATCCTTCCTGCTTTTCAGGGATACAGGGATATGACATAGGCCACAAAATTTTGGACAGAAGATGCATCACCTACCATGTCCCCACGTGAGGGTCCAAGGGGCACTTCTGCAAGGCACAGAAGTAGTCTGGGCTATATTTTTCAGCCTTCATTGTATCACAGTCTAAGAGGCAAAAGCAAAGATCCAGCTCAAAGTGGGTTTTTTGGGGGGTCTGGCTGGAGCACCATCAGTGGCCAGGTTCAGGTATAGGATAGGACCAGCTTCTCTAGCAGATGTTCCCTCTTCCAGTGACAGCAATCTTTTCTGATAGATGGATGGTGCATGTCTCAGCTGGGTGAGTGTAGCTGGTTGTATTTTGTTGCACAGTGTATAATAAAGACTTTAGCTTATTTTTTTTTATTAAGAAAAGATGTTGGCAGACAGCTTTAAATGTCTGCCTAAGGACAAAACGAACTGAGTTTTGTAGATAGCTGGTTTTTTTTTTTCCTTAATAAATAAATAATTGGAAAGATTTTTATGTTGATAATAAAAATAACTAATGCAGAGCTTCTTCCACTAGTGCCTGGAGACATGGACAGATGTGGGATTTTGAAGGGATAAAGAATTGAAATCTGTTGGCAGGTAGTTGCTATGAAAATGCCTATGCTTCCTGCTTCTTATTACAGACCAATATTCAGCAAATGAAGAATCTCTGAGAAAGTTAATGATGACAGGATCAGGTTCCAACCATCAGAGATAGCAGCAACCTCCTTCCTTCAGAGAAATCCAAAGTTAAAGTATAGCTCTGGACTTTCTCCGACTCACAGTGCAGTGTGTGGGAGTGTGGAGGGAAGGAAACTGTCAGGGAAACTATGGAAAAACACAGCAAGTTCACCAAAAGTTTGCTTTGCCAAAGTTGTCTGCCAAAGTTTTGTGCAAGACTTTGCTGTGCTGCTGTGGTGTGGAGTTGGGTTCTGCCTTGCTGTGTGGTCTGTGGCTGGCATGAGAGGGGAAGCCCTAACAAGAGACTTGTTTTCTCAATTTTGTCCTCCTGATTCTCTTCCTCAGTCCACTGAAGAGGGAGTGAGTGGCTCTGAGGGGCTTATCTGCCTGGGAGGGCACAGTAAAATCATGATAAATCACAGTATTGTTCACAATGTTCAACCTGAAAACCATCACTGATGATGCAGCATTTAGGAGAGCAAAGATAAATTGCTGATCTGATTTATTTACCTTTCAAAGCAAATTGCCTTGTTGTCCATTACAGACAACTGTAACAGATACAGAGGAGAAGGATGAAAACAAGTTAAAAATATTTGTACTTAAAGATGCCTTTTTACACACAGACATCCTTATAAAGGTGAATATATACACATATAAGGGAAAAAACCACTCAGAAACTGCTTAAATCTCAAAGTCAACCATTGATCATGTGGGTCAGCTGCTGCTGTCTTGGGTGGGAAGACAACCCTTCTTCTGAGTCCTACCATACCTTTGTTAGGTATGCCCTGGTGGGTCCTCTTGAGATTGTCACTTATTTTCCACAGCACCTTGCTGAATCTTGAGTCCCTGATCTTCTGTGAGAACTGAATATTCTTTCTGTTTGAAATAGTAAGAAATAGTGGTCCCCAGGATGTGCTTGCAGGGGAGACATTGTCTCTGAGATGTTGTGACTCTGCTTACGGGCACAGTTACCTGTCCTGCTGTTTGCTCTGACAGGAGGAGCACAAAGTGACATGGCCTGCAGTAATACCACAGAGCCACAGAATGGTTTGGGTTGAAAGGGACCTTAAAAACCATCTCATTCCCAAACCCTGCCATAGGCAAGTTTGCCTTTCACTGGACCAGGCTGCACAGGGCTCCATCCAGCCTTGAACACTCCTAGGGATGGGGCATCCACATTCTCTGGGCAGCCTGTGCCAAGGCCTCACCACCCTCACAGCAAAGAAATTTTTCTTAGTATCTAATCAAAACCTGCCCTCTTTAAGTTTGAGCCTTGCACTACATATCCTTGTCAAAAGTCCCTCTCCAGCTTTCTTGTCACCCTAGGGAGGTACTGGAAGGTGCTGCCTCCCTGGAGCCTTTCCTTCCCCAGGCTGAGCAACCCCAGCTCTCTCAGCCTGCCTTCGTAGGAGAGGTGCCCCATCCCTCTGAGCATCTTCACTGTCTCCTCTGGATGTCCTTCAGCACTTCTGTGTCCTTCTTATGTTGGGGGCCCCAGAACTGTAGAGAGCACTCCAGGTGAGGTCTCAAGAGCAGGGCACAGGGGAAGAATCACCTCCCTTGACTCCTGGCCACACTGCTTTTGGTGCAGCCCAGGACACCTACTGGCCAAGTAGGAGTAGGGGGAATATTGGAGTAAAAAGTTTCAGATACAACTGATGCTGATAAAATGTCCTGGAAAAGGCATGATATGTTGTGCTTTCAGTTGTAATGGCAGACCCTTCCAAAATGTCCATTACATTTTAGCTTTTATAGCACTGTGCAGACCATAAATACTGACAGATGTAAAGCTCAGAGAAAACATCCCACAGTTTGGTACAAAATGTTATGTCTGAGTAGGACAAAGGCAAGAAAACCTGTTCTTCCCATTGTGTGGATGAATCATGGGTCAGCAAGACAATACTATGGTCTACAATACAGGGTCAATTCTATTTTGTATCTGCATGCCATCTCTCCCCTCAGCATTTGTGTCTGCTGTGTAGTCCCTAATCTCTTTTGGTGCCATTGTGTTCCTGTTTATCAGCTTTCACTCTTATCTCCTCCTCGATGTGCTTGCTGCTCACCCTGAGTACAAGGAAGGAGAAGAAAGCTCAACCTGCAAGGGAACAGAATAAGAATAATGACCATGGACAGCTTCTGCCTGTGGCCAGGCTGTGCCAGGAGGGCAAGCAGGAAGAGTTGGTTTGGCTTTCAGCTGTCAGTCCCCTGGTAAAGCATATACACAATGTCCATCCACTGCCTTCCCGTCTTCTCAAGCAAGTGGACACCCACCTAACCTTTGAATGGCACGTGTAGTGTTGTTTCCTTCCACCTGACTGAGCAGGTTGTCAGTTTCCATCCAGGCATGGTTTTTTGCTTCTTACTCCATGAAGATCTAGGTAAAATAAAAGCAACCCTTACAGGTCCTCCCATAGATTCAACTAATCCAGTTTTCTGGCTATGTTCTGAGTAGGTGGGAAAAGACACTGGGGCGGGTTTAAAATATTTTACATCTGTAAAATGGACCTTTACCTTTGATGTCCAGCTTATAGTTCTCATTGTTTTAGGGCTTGTTGAGCTGAAAGCTTTATATACATCAGGAACTGCCTTAATTTGTTTAATCTCTTTTTAGAGATTAAATTTAAACTGTAGAAATACACATACCTTTCACCACCAATCAACACCTTACCTTTTTAAGAACTACAGAAGTCTCATTCAGCAGCATAAATTAAAGGTGTAATTGGAAAATAAGATCAGTGAAGCTGCATCAAAACCCAAGGTCTATTTGGCTCAGAATCTAATTGCAGATGGTAAGGGATAGACTAAGAAGAGAACAAGGCTCTGATAATGTGTAATTTGGGTATTTTCTGTTCAAGGAGTTGTGTTCACTGCTGTGAGTGTAATAACATAATTCTTCTTTGAATTTATTTAATTGTTCACCTGTGTCACCTGTTTTTTGGCCAAAATCTGGCAGCAGTAAGGGCTGCAGTATAAGCTAATTTAAAAAACACTTCCTTTTTTTTTGCCTTTGGTCTTCTGCCTGATGACTTTATATTCTGCCAGCTGCTGCTTATTTAGTAAGAAATAGTGAATAATGATATATATTATTTGAGAGACCACAGAAACTGGTAGTTAAAAGAGTTTGATTTGCCTACACACAATTTGTCCAACTGCAAGGGTTCCTAGGAAATCAGGGGACAGGCAGCCATAACTCCTAGCTATTGTTTTTAGTCTACCACTCTTTGCCTTTATAATTAGAGGAGAAGCAGGCAATGTCTTTGGGCCTTATTTATGTACTTGTAAAGTCTCTGCTTCTTGGTCCAAGGGTTCTGCAGAGGTATAATTAAAAGTTAGTGGTAAAACACAAAGCTATTAATACTGCTATGAAGTGAATAGTTGAACAGGAATTCTTGACCTTAATATAGTTGCAGGCATATAAGCAGCAATTAATGATGCCTGAAGACATTAAATGAAGAGTATTGTCACGCAGCAAGCAAGTGACTGTCTAAGGAACAGCACCAAAGCGTGCTAAAACCTCCAATACAGCTACTGGGTGCATTTCAGCTGAGAGAACCTTCACAGCCAGACCAGAGATAAATTTAATTATCCAGTGAAAACATGGTCATTTAGATATTTCTGTTTCATAAGCTAATTTTCTTTCTTTAATTATAAGAGAATAAGAAGCAGTTACTGCCTCAGCTTCTCTCTGCCTTTCCTTTACTCTTTCTTTCCCTCTTGCTTTCTTTCTTTTATTCATTCATTGTCTTTTGTAGTAGGATTTCTCCCCTCTTCTAAAAAGCTGTTTGATTCTTTTGCCACTTCTTTTCTGAAGAGCCCTCTTTCTACAGAGCCAGAGCTGTTCAGCAGCAGAGGAGTGAGCAAGGTAGGATTTCTAAAGCTTGTTCTGTGGGTCACCTGGCAGTGACACACAAGTGGTGTTTGAGATGGGCAGAGCCAAGTGAAACCAGCAAAGCTTGCGGTGAGATAATGCCCCAAGACCCTGTTCAGTCCCACTGCTTTTTTCTAATAATGCAGGCAAGGAAAGATTTCAGAACTTGTGAAGGTCAAAAAACAGTGGTTCTAAGTGTGTATGCACGTTTGCTTCATGTGAGGGACCGAGGAAGGAGAGAGAGCAAGGACTGTCCTTCTTCAGATTCACACTTCTAGTTTTGGCTTGAGGTCAGACCCTAAATCCATAAGAATGTAGTTTCTGGTTCATAATCATTTAGGGTAAAAATTATACAAGAATTGTCCGTGCAGCTGAGCCAAAAGTCTTGTCTAAACTTGATCTGGTCTTAACATTGTCTCTTTGGCAC
Source organism: Pseudopodoces humilis (assembly GCF_049639895.1). NCBI lineage: Eukaryota > Metazoa > Chordata > Aves > Passeriformes > Paridae > Pseudopodoces > Pseudopodoces humilis. The sequence goes on along the minus strand of NC_142209.1, from coordinate 24,544,444 downwards.
CTCTCTAATTTAATATGCGTTTGAACAGAAGTGGCTTCTTGATAGAGCCTTTCACCTCCAGGTCAGCCTTTCAAATCCAATTCAGGCCTGTCATGACCAAATGTTGCTGCCATCTGACGGCTCTTCTGTGTCCTGTGTGAATTGCTGGCTTCAGTCCAGGGGCTGGTGGACAGGTGCCTGAATTGCAAAAACTGCCAGAGCTGACACTAACTGGACATCTCTGCAGAGGGGTCAGAGTGAATCAGCCCAGCAGATGAATTAACACTTAACTTGTACGCACTGTGATGCTTTATCTTCAAAGTGCTTTACAAACGTCAGCTAATCCTCAGGAGGTGTTGTTATCTGCACTGGCAAGTGAGAGAAGCAGGCAGATAACGAGCCAGGATCAGAATATGCATGTTGCTGACCTCCCACTCTGAGGTCAGGACTCTGAGTTTTGCTCCTTTTGGGGCGACTGATGGGCACACCAGAGTAGGGTTCAAGTTCCTGTTCTTTGGTGGATAAAAGAATCCCCTAAATTTTAAGGCAGGCAGGAAAGCAGTACTGGTGGGCTTCCATCCTTTTGCTGAACCATAGACCAACAGAGGTGTCTTCTCCATCCACTTTGAGGCTCTAGGGAGTCATGTCAGGTTACTCCTGCCATCAAGAGGTATCATTATTTGCTATGAAACAGGGTTGGGAAGTAGTTACTTTTGAATATCAGTTGGGTTGGAGTGGTTCATTCTGAGAGACAACAGCTCCTGGAATATCTTTGAAATGTTCTGAAGGAAAAGCTTGAAGTGTTATGAAGAATTGCTGGAAGGTCACGCAGAGTTAGTGGCACATCAGAGTTTGCAATCTGTTTCTGCAGGGACACTTAAAAGACATTGTCAGACTGTAAAGGTGTCTACAGAAAAAGCAAAATTGTGTTTTGTGCTTCATATCGGTGAGAAAAATAGTGGCTCTAAACTGACACTTTCCTTTCTCTGGAAGCAAGAGGAGAAAACCTTTCTTTCTTTAACGTTTTTAAAAATAGTAACTCCCTTTCCTACTATTAATTTCTTGTGTAAATAATTGCTGTTGTTGCCATGGTGTTTACAGAGGTGAATGAGCAGGTGGCCCGTGAGATGATGAATGGAAGGAAAAAGATGTTGTCCCTGTGGTTATAAAAGGGGAGTGGTATAAATCTGAAATAGTGCCTCTAATAAGGTGTGGCTTGCATTGTCTGAAAAACCTGAGGATGCTTCTGTAGGACTAACTTGTCCAAGGTTATATGAAGGGCAGCAGAGGAAAATGTGGAAGTGTTTAATGCTTTTTTGGGGTGGTGGGGGAAATATGGGGAGAACGTAGAGGTAAGAAAAGTAATTTGGGTAAAATTCATCTTACCACGCATCCAAATCCAGGCATTTCAAGCTTGAAAATGTGTACCATATCCAGGCAGTTTGAATTCCACTTCATGTTCCTTTGGAAAGTCAGAAGGAGAGCAGAAGGAGCAATTCAAAGCCCTGGGCAGAATTCAACTGGGCTGAAAGGGGAAGGAGTGGTGCTTTGTAGCTGAATGTGGACTGTTGGCCATGTGATGCTGAATGGTCAATTTTCCTTCATTTCCCTTAGGAGCACACTCCTGTGTTTTCTGGTGTTACCAGAGACAGGGTTGCCAAAATAACTAATCCTGAGGTAATTATGTGTTTGCCAAAAGGGATGTCTTGGAGACACATGCAAAATTTTCTTTTGACAGATTCTTTTGGGGAATTTTTCTTCTGAGAGATACCTGAGGAAGCATCAACAAGCCATTCTTCTGGGAATTTCTGAATGTCCTCTGAATGAAAAGGGACAAACTCCTTCTGCTGAGCCAGCTGCTGAATGTCCATTTACTCCAAACAGTGATTTAGCAGCAAGAGCACAAAGTCTGCCTGGAGGTTGTTCCCTTCCTTGCAACAAACGACAGTCCATGGTTTTAGCAGCTTGTAGAAAACATTGCAAGGAGTTTATCCCATCCCCTATATAAAATACTGGAGTGGAGAAGGTTTTTGGATGCCTCTCTCTCTAAACCGATTGCTATGCCCAAGAATTAATAAAATCCATATTGAAGTGACAGCTGGTGGACAGAGCTGGCTTCTTCCTGCATCACTTGTCTCTCTAGTGGCTCATGTTCTGGGCTCAATGCACATTTATCCTTTTATTACGGCATTTATTGACTTCTATTTATTTATTTATTAAACCTCTGTTTTCTTAAGAATCATAACTGCACAGTTCAAAATCTAAGTTTGGTCATATCAGCACTAGCTATTAACACGGTTCTTTCCTCTTACTCTTTAATTACTGCCATTCCAAAGGCATTCAGTGAAGGAAATAAAAAGGCAGACACACGAGAATTTGTTTTCTCAAAACTTTCCGTGCATCATGAATCAGCTTCTGTACTGCTTTAACTATTTCCTCTCTTGACAACGCGAGTTCTTTTTCTTAATTCATGATTTCTTTCATTTTCACCAGCCCCTAATTTATATGTACATTTCTCAAGCTGACAGAAACTTCAGACTGACTCAGTAGAGCAGTGGAAAGAGCGTGTCACAACAGTAGGGATTCAAATGAACTTTAGAGCAGAAATTCGTTCTCTTGTTTATTTATGCTGGGTTTATATGGTAAGTGGCAAGAAGAGATAAAAAAACATTCTTTTCAAGGGAGAGAAACTTGTTTTCCAAGTGGGGTTCAATCATTGTCTTTGTCAGTCTAATAAATGATTTCTGTTTTGAGACTCATGGAAAAGAAAGACCAAGTCTGCCTTTGTTTTCTGGAACTCTCTAACCTGGGTCATCCAGGTAATTACAGCTTTACTTAAAAAACAGTGTGAGAGAGGAAAGCTCTGCCACTGCTTGTAAGCACAAAGAAAAGACACTTGAGAGAATTAAATTGCATGATGACTTTTATAAGGCATCTGAATCATTTTGCATTCCACCTTTAAAGCAGAAAATGATGAGTTTAATATCATATTGTAGGATGTAACTGGTAAGTCTCTCAGAAGGCAGCTGTGGCATCCAGAGCTATTTGAGCCTAGTTTTTCATTATTTTCTGAATAAAGGCTAAAGAAAATGTGACTGTGAGACTTTAAACCACATCTAAATGTATTCCCTCCCTCGCTTGCAGGTGCTGCAGCAAGAGAAGCCCTACTGGGGGTGGGTTGTGGGGTGTAGATCCTGGCAGATACCCCTGGGGGTATGAGAGCAGATAGCAATGGGTTAAGTGTGTTTGCATGTGCTCATGTAAATGCAAACGTGTTTATTTACTTCACTCCCCCACTAATGTTCTCCCATCTCCAAGAGCAACAATTTCAGAAGGTCACCTCTCTGCTGACTTTGCTGAAATTGCCATCAGTAAGGTGACATATATTTCATAAAATGTTAATTCTGTGATCCTACCTGAATTGCTGGAGATCAGTAATTATGTCAAAATCTTCCAGAGAACCTCGACTGAAATATAAAACTTTATTCCCTTGCTTAAATTTGTTGTGTGGCAGCGGGGGAAAACGTTCCTACATGTAAAGCACCTATGAATATGTATGACTAAAGAGGAAGAAGAAATACCATTATTGTTCAGGAGCAAAGCATAGTTCTTGTGAAGCTTGGGGGCAAACAAATTGTCTGCTGCTTGGTCTGCTTGAGGCATTAGGTGGCAAACTTTTAACGTCCCAGTGACTGGGCTGTTATTGTCCATTTTAAGGCCACAATAACTTTGTGTCGGGGAATAAAGAGGACTTTTTCCATTAGGAACTCATGTGTTATATCAACAATGAACTGAATTATTTTGCTCTGTAATGGAGAATGCTCAACATGTTTGCCTTTGATAAAGTAATGAATGTGAGGAGGAGAAATGTGAAACGTTGAAATGCTGTTCTGCTCACACACAGCAGTGTCTGGAATAGTACATCTAACTGGCAATTACTCTAGCAGTGTTTAAAAACATGCTGAATAGGATGGACAGTTGCAAGTTTGGACTAAATTTAGTGCAAAGGAATATGTGAAATAGAGATTTTTGTATGTTAAGTTGGAGGCTAAGGAACAAAGACCAGGAAAAAAAACAAACAGTAGAATAGTCTTTGTGGGCTAACATAAGAAATTACTTTTTAATTATGTTGAAATGGATGACTTGAAAAATGTTTTTTTAACACTTGTTTGGATGATGAGCTACCTGTTTAATGTCACAGCTTCCAAATAAGGGATCTAGAAGCTTAATCTTTAGGTAAAGATGACGTCTGTGAAGGACACTGCTCCCTCACAAATAACCATTGCAACCAGATTATTTGAAAATGGTTTTGATGAACAAAAAAATCTTTAAGGAAATTTCAGCACACCAGGAAACTTTCTTATATACTCTGTGACACTTCTACCAACAATTTTTTTGAGTGGGGGTCCTAGGAGGGTTTAGAAAATACTCCAGTGACACTGTGTTAGACTGGATAACTTGATAATTGAATACTAAGCTGAGGCTCAGGTCACTTATGTCCTCCAGGTGAATTTCTTGCTGGATATGGAAATTTATCTTACTAATCTTACTAATCTCTGCCTCTGCATCTCTGTTTGTGGCCACCTTCTTTTGGAAACAACTTGAAAACTATGAATGAATAAGTACACTACATACCACAAACCCTGCAGTTTACACCAGCAATTTTATTTAAGTCACAAATTATTCTAGTTTATTGTTACATACCTCACTGTGCTTCTCAATTACTTTGTGTTAGTAACTATGTTCCTATAAAGAATTGTGTCTGGTTGCTCTAAAATAAGTATGACTTAGGTCACTGACTTCTGTGTGAAGGACATTCATGCTTTACAAATACCCAGTTTAACTAGATTATCTGCTCACTTCATCAAATCACTGTTTTGAGACTCTACAACATGTTCTGTTTTATGGTGATATGCCAGTGTGCATCTGATCTCATCAAATTCTGTTTGTGATGGGGAAATTATCTCATGAAAATAGTATTACTTAATCTCGGTTTTTAATTTCTGTATGCTTGGAGAGGAAGAAAATCCTGTGTGGTGTTTCATCCTGTCAATGTTAATCTTTCTCCTCAGTGCTGCATCTCCAAATAGCAGATGTGTGCTTTATTGCAGGGCTGGTCCTCTATAGCACAGCAAAATGTTTTGGCAGGAGCAAACAATTTATTGTATTAGAGTCAAACATAATCAAATGTTCCCTTTCCTGTGAAGCATGGTCAGATATTGATATTGCATTAGCTAATATTTTAACATAGCAGAGGCTTAATAAGATATATTATTACTCTCTCTAGGCTGTTTAATTAAACTAAACAGTCTCTGTGTATTATACATTGGTTTTCTGACAGGGGAATGTAAATCTGTATTATATTAGTGTCACATACCAACTGATGCTCTTCCCCCATCAGAGGCTCTAGAAGAGCTGACACTGCTGCCACATGAACTGCACAATCCAACCTGCCCTCCTGTTACACTGGACTGTCCCATAGCTCAGGGTGCTCCAGCAGCCCTGGCAAGCTTTGTGTGCAGAGACTTGTGGCTGCACAGCTCCCTGATGTATTTCAGCACAGGGAGAAGCATCATCAGCATCCTGCTGCCAACAGAGCTCTTCTCCATCCCTCCCTCTGCTGAGGCAGGGACATCTGAGCTCTGGGACCAGGACGACTCCATTGGCCCCATGCTGGCCAGGGGACAGGGATGGGTTTGTCACATCATTTGTTCAGGTCCAGAAGTTGTAAGAATTTGGGGAAACTGGGTAATTCAGTGGCATCTGCTCTGGTATCACTCTTTCGTGCTGGACAGTGCCATCCACTGCTGCTGATGGCACTGTATGTAGTGCCCCAGGTGAACATTCCCTCTTTGCCACTGATGTTGTGGGAAGGGGATGGGCAGAGCAGACACTTCTATGCTAGGGGCTCCTGCTGTCTTCCTTTAAAGCAAGAGCTGGTTCAGAATCCTGTAGGGAGCTACAAGCAGAGAGGCATTACAGGCTCTTGCTTTGAAGAGTTGTTCTGTTGAGCTACTACTAGAAAGCAGAGGAAGACAAAACATTTGGAGTATTTTGCCTCATACACAGAAATAAGCTGCACAGGAACTACTGGAGTATTTTTTACACATTTTTTAGCCTGTTTCACCTGGCAGAAGGGAACATCTGCATAATTCAATGCAGAACTGTGCAGAGATGGCCAAGCTATGCCCAAATAATTGTGCTCTAGAACTGGAAGATGCATATTTTTTATCACTGGCAGTAAGCTCTGTATCACAATGAAGGATGTTTTGGCTCTGTTTCGCACAGTGTCCTGTGCAAAATGTTCCAATAGTCTCAAAAAAAGGTAAAGAAATGTCTGTCATGGTTCTTTGTTGTATTTCACATGCCCCCACAGAGAGGCAGGAATGGTTGGGTGCATCACAGTGAGATCTTTAGCGTGGCTGTGATGCTGGCACCATGGATGGGTTCAAGAATGGCAGGACTGGATTTATGTGAGGCTTCACCTGCATAACTCAGTTATGATTTATCTCGTGCTGAATGTTTTCTTGTTGTTGTTTTCCCTCAACAGAAGATTAACCTGGAGTTCTATATCGACATCCATGCCCACTCCACCATGATGAATGGCTTCATGTATGGGAACATCTTTGAAGATGAGGAAAGATTTCAGCGACAGGCTGTTTTTCCCAAGTTACTCTGTCAGAATGCTGAAGACTTCTCTTATGTAAGTCATGCTTTTTTTAATTATTATTTCTTAGTTTTTCTTTATTTTTTTTTGGCCCTTATGATAAATCTCTGGCTTTATTTGATTGAGCAGATTTTATTTCAGTATGGATAAAAGGCTACATAAAAATTTTACTATTAGCTACCATCTTCCCTCTTATACTTACCTTATCTAGCAGTGGTAACTTGTGATCTTATGTGTCATCAGACCCCTTAACAAAAGCAGGTTTTTCATCTTCTGTTTAATAACCTTTAGTTCTGAATTACTGGCACACACTGTTTTTCTCAGATCTTTTGTCTTTTGATCAACTGGATCAACTTTTTTGTTCCATTGTTTATATTAATTTGTCAAAGATTTTACTTGTACACTCTAAATAATAATATGCTAGCAAATAGAAATAAAATTAATTAGCTTGAGAGAAAAGGTAAGATAACATTTGTTGAAAGTTGTGGCAATGTATGCTTTTGAAATTCTTCGGTATTACCATAGAAAAGTGTTCTGCAAGAGGATTTACAATTGCCCAGTACTTACAACTTGGAGAGTGGGAAGGGGGAACCTTGGTTCAAGGAACAGCTTGTTCTTACCCAAGGAGACCTCAGTGATTGAGTTTCTGGTCTGCACCTGGTTGTTTCAAAAACACATTAGGGGTAAGGGGCTTTCACAGATCATAACAATGAAAACCTGCAATTAATAGGAGCTGGGAGATTCTGTGCTCAAGTGTGGGATTTCTCTCTGCTACTGAGGGAGTTTAAGTGTTCCTTTTAGGCACCAGCCTTGGGTTGACAAAGAGAAAATCTTTGAGAAGATGTTGTAGGAAATAGACGCCAATAGCTAAATAAACAGCACAGTCTCTCCCTTTTGACTCTTGAGCCCAGAGTTCCACCTGGGTGCTACTGGCACTGGGTGCATCCAGCTTCCCCCTGACATCCTACTGGTCTCTTGAGGCTGGAAGCTTTTCCCCTGCCATCCATCCAGGCCATTCTTCCCAGGGCAGCTGAGCAGATAGAAGTGTTGGAAAAAGGGACAGCCACCAAGTGTCTGACAGGTGTGAAGTGACAACTGATGTGTCCCCGAGTAGGAAGGTCTGTTTTCTTGTTTCCAGCTCCATCCACGTGGGTTATGTGACTCGTTGGAAATATCAGGTGAAGAGAGGAAAGGAACCCAAACTGGGGTTGGAAAATGTGCCAAAGACTTAAAATAGTGTATGTAAATATGCCCTACTGCCTGCTCAAAGGGAAGGGGGGAAGTGCATTGTTAACATTACCAGGCTGGTGTTTGAAAGTGTGGGAATGGACCACTGTTGTTACTAATGAATTTTCCAAAGCTTCAGGAGGTCTCATTTACATTGTATGCTGCTGCGGCCATTTGTTGGGATTATAATACTTCAACAGCAGCACTTCAAGTGAAAACTGGCGGCTGCATGAAGTGTTGTCCATAATTGACTAGCTCCATGTCTTCACACAGCACAGAGACAATGTTCCATTATGTTATCCATTGACAGTATCATTGAAAAGATTACTCTCCTTAAAGCATCTGTCAACCTTGATTGATTTACAAGGGACAAAGCACTGAAAAGGTTTGAAGTGCGGGTACAATTTTTGCCACCGTTTAGCATACATAATGGTTCTCCTTTGATGTCAAAAGCTCATCTTCTATTAATAATGCAGAGAGCTTTTGAATGCAGGCTACTTGTATGGAGTTCCACACTAATAACCTACTTGCTGTGAAATGGGATTCACTTTGGAGAAGCAGTCATTTGGGTTTTACATGTTCGGAATGAATCCCAACTCAAAGGGATTTCTTTCAGGGCTCTGCATGATTGCAGCTGAGCCCAGCACGGGTAAGGGAAGGCAGGCAAATCCTAGTCTGCTCCTCCAGCCGAGAATCTGGCAGGGATCACGCAGCCAGATGCAAAGGAGCATGAACAACAAGCCTAAGATGATGCGATCAAATGCCTTGTGCCGTTTTGTCTGGCAACCTTCTATTAATATACTTTAGAGTGCATTTCATGCCTGGGCTGCTTTCTTCACCTGTCATTTCCAATAGGCCTTTTTATTTAAATGACAGTATCCAAGGGAGATTGGTGATTAGAGCAGGGGATGGATAGGGGATTTGTACCCACATGCCTGTTATAGGACCAAAGGAGAGTCACCCAGTGTCTCTGTGCCCTGTCTGCTGGGCAAAGCACGTGACCCCACAGCTCTCTGGAAGGCTGACTTGGTTCACAGGCAAGAGTTGTGAAAGAGACCAGAAATTCCTCATTTGTACATGACTTCAGAAAACAGAGGCCTGCCTTTGGTTTAGCTGTCAGCATGTGAAAAGGAAAGTGAAAGAAGGGCTAGGATGTTTTGCTCCCAAATAAATACCTGAGACATTCCTGAGCAGCTGCCTGGGCAAAAGGGACAAAATCTGTAAGGAAAACATTTTATATTTTCAGTGTTTAAGAAGGATATTTTTAAACACTGGGATGTAAATATAATCCATGTGAAAGCTCACATGAAAGCTGACATGCTCTTTTGAAAGGCTGACTCATTGCATTTTGGGAGCAGCTGTTGGCACCATGTCTGAGAGCATTACACATCAGCCGTGGCTTGGAGTAGTTGCAGTTTTTGTAGGGATGTTCTTCATTTGACCTTTCTTGTTTGGGAGAGTGGATTAGTCATAAGGACCAGACACAAGCATTTGAGCATTTCAAGAACCTGCTAGTCTTAGGGGTGGCTAATTTTGACCTTTGTGACAGTATGAGAGGCGACCATCTGTTCTCTCTGATTCATTTAAAAGAAACAACTGCAGCCATTCTTGGGTGGCTTTATCACTTTGCAAAGACTGCTTTTCTTTTCAGTCAAAGACCAGCCAGAGGTACTTGGCCTGATCTGAGCAGTTTGGGTTTTTTTTCCCTTTGGACTCTGAACTGGTGGCATGGGTGATACATTTGAGTTCTCATTTTGTATTCAATCTTGTATTCAACCTGCCAGGAGAGAACCTTCCTTGGAAACACTGTTTGACCTTTGTGTGCCAGTGTTACCCAAAGACCCTGATAAAAACTTAGAGTCCAATTATGCTGAGGAAGTCCACAACCCTAAAAGCTTCCAGTCATGTTGAGAAAGAGACAGAAAGTGGGTAAGAAGTTGGAGAATAAAACTTGGATGTCCCAAGTGCCAGTCTTGTTTCTGTCAGTAGTTCTCTGTTTTATATCGTGCTCACACTCTAGAGTGAAGTCTCTAGGCAGCAACCCACCCGGTTTCCTTTGGGGAAGCATGTTGTTAACTGCAGTGCCATAACACTGTGACCTAAAACATGTTTTAGAGACTATCATTGTCTCAGCAATATGAGAAGATGCAGATACGGAATGATTTGCACTAGTACTTTTTGTGGTGGTGTTTTGTTTGGTTGGCTGTTTTTAGTTTGGACATCAAACACAGAGCAATGAAGAAAAATACTTTAATCCCTGTATCTTCTGCTGCCTTCTCTTGATCCACAAACTCCAGGTCTGCTATTCTCATTTTCACAGCACCCCCCCCAAACCAAGCTTTTACAGGCAAGGTGTGTTTGTTCCAGCAAACCTTCTCCATTCTATGGCAGCCCCTCTGGGCTGTTATGATTTACCCTGGCTGGATACCTCCCCCTGAAATCAGTGGTGATGCAAGTGCCTGAGGCAGTAATATCAACATTGAATGATCAAAACCCAATAATCTGTTCTGAAATAACAAAAATATAGCTTGTGTTGCGTATGGCTGGACAAGGAAGAGGAAGCAGTAGGAAAGGTGGAATTTATCCTGATGTAAAATCCATATTCACTTGCATCACCACTTCCTAAGTGCCTCTGTGCTGTTTTGGTAAAAAAAGACTCTTGTCCCAGAAAGGCAAAAGCTGCTGTGTTCAGGTAGGTTTTGTTAACATCATGCAAGCTTAACAGATCTACTCAGAAATCTCTTAAAACCTGAGCACAACAAATGATCCTGCCTCCTTTTTTTTTGTAGTCTTGTACCAAGGCATATCCAGGAAGACAAATACAGCTATTATATGCTTTAGCACCCCTCTGGGATGCATTTCTGCTTGCTGCTTCTTGGACGTGTTGCTCCATAAATTTATTTATTTATTTATTTATTCTGGAGGTTGGGTGAGCCAAGACAAGAAAATGTGTTTCTGGTGGCAAAGGGAACAGAGTGTAGAGCCAATCCTTCTCAGAGTTACAGGCTTTGGTCTCACAAGGACTCTGCCTTTTGGAGAGTCTCAGTGGAATGAAACTGTTCCATTATGTTGTGCTGCACCAGTTCACCCCCCCTTGAATACAGAGGATTGAATTTGTATTGAAAAGAAAAGGGTGGGGGGGAAGTGTTGGAACAAGTGGATTTTCTTTCAGTACCTTCTTGCCTTGTTGTTTGTGCATATAGGAGTTGATAGGCCCTTCTACATCCCCATGCAGGTAGAAACTCAGAATGTACACAGAAGGATCAAGTTTTCATAGCAATTTTATGGTGTGTTTTCAAAGACCATCATTACTCTCACCTAATGTCAACCCACTGGGAGAGGATGACAGCCTCCCAGGCTGCAAAGGAAAGCAAAGCAGCAAGCAAAGGAGCTGCTGTAGAATCTCCTGCAGGGCTCCACAAATTCCCTCAGATGGGACAAACTGTGCTGTGAAGGAAGGACAGGAAGGTAGTTAAGAACTGGACACTTGGCCCCCAGGCAGGATAACTTTTTGGGTATTACCTTTTTAACCACATGATATTTAAACGTATGTAGGATACAACTCTGGCTCAGAGAACTGTCGTGGAGCAGTGAGAGAGCCAAAAAGGAGTGTGAACAATGGGCTGCACTGGGTAGCTCTGGGAGCAGCATCCTGACCCACCTTAGGAAGGTTGTGACCCCCTGTTTTAGGCCTGCAAGTGAGAACTTCTCTTTGCCATGGAGCAAACCACTTTTTCTGCAAACTATTCAATGCAACTGGGTGCATGATGGCTGTATTTTCCTTTTTTCTTCTCATTGTCCTAGTTTTCTGTCATTTGTATAAATGATTATGAAAGCACTCCCAGGAGACTGCGCTCATGCTCATAAAAGTATTGTAAAGAGAAGCATTGCAGGCTATTGCTAGAGGCTATTTTATTGTATATTTTGAGGAAATGTCTCGTTTTCTACTGACAAATGGAGAAAGTGAGAACTCCAGAGACTTGAGTTATTTTCTAAACAGTGTGATTATTCTGTAGAGCTTAGACTAGGAAATGCCACCATTGGCATCTTTGGGGGAAGATGTGCTCTAAGAAGCAGAGGCTGCTATTAGTAAAAAAAAAACAAACAAAAAAACAGGGGTGAAAAGCAGACCTTCATTATTAACCTGAAGCATTTTCAGATTCCCTGTTCGTGCATATCACTGGTCACAGCTTGGGTTGGCTCTTAAAAGGGAGGTAAGTTCCAGAGTAACTCTGGTTAAAGGGGAACAGGATAATGTTTGAGTAGCTGACATTGTCACTTGGGTTAAGTGAATTTCTGGTGATGGGGAGATGCAGACTCGCTGAAGAAGGAGCTGAGAGGACCTGAGGAAGGATGTTTTGGGATACAAGAACATGGGGATGTGTGGGGGTGTGTGTTTAGGATGGCAGATCCAGTAGTAAAGGACTCTAACTGAGGTTTGCTTTAGGATGGGGTGGAATCTGCCTCCTCTAGTTTTTTCCCTGTAGGCTGTGGTGGCTCTGCAGGGAAACCCTTGTCTGGCCCTGTGAAGGTCTCTGGCCATTGCCACCCTGCTTTGTTTGGCTGCAGGTGTTGTCTGGGGAGCTCTCTCTCAGAAGAGCTGCAGGTTTGGTTTGGATTCCAGTCGTGTTAGCTGCCGTGCTAAAGCCAGCAAACTCAGTGAACAACTTCAGAGCTGCAGCACCCGGGGAGGGGGGAGTACAACCTGTTTAGGTGCAGGTGGGGGAGTGTGAAATGCAGGCCAAATCCCTGCACTGGTGCTGCCAGTGCAACTGGCACAACAACTCCACCAGTCCTGGAGCTGTACAGCAGAGCACTGATATTAATGAGAAGTAAAAAGTGCAGCTATTGTACTTCTCGCAGGTGAACAGCTGAAACCCTGAAGCATGAAAGCCAGTTACTTTTCTAGCTGCAGAATTTCTTAAAAAAAAAAAAAAAGAACTAATTTGGTACTTTTGGTCTTGAGGCATAAACTGAGAGCTTATAAAGCTCCTTCCTTCCAACCTCTCTGCTAATGACCATGCAAATATGTGTTTTTATCAGGAAACTTAAGCAGGCATGACTGAAAGACACGGGAGGGGGAAAGATCTGGTATTCCTTCACTGCACATTAGAGGGATAATGAAGCCCCTCAGGGAGCAGATGTGTGTGTGGTGACAATGTACCTTTAAAACTGTTATTTCTCTGAGGAGAATTGCACTTTAAAGCCTGAGAATGTGGTGCTAGGCAGGTTGTATTCATGGTACTCCTACAACAGTGATGCCACCTCTAAGTAAGCCTGATTGCTCTCTGCTTTCCACTGAGCAGGAGGAAGAAGGCAAAAAGAAACAGGGAGGAGAATGATTAAAAATCTCTTATGACTTGAGGCTATTTGTTCTTCAAGTTCTAGTTTGAGGTATTCTCACATTCTTGGTGCAGGTCAAACTGTTCCAGGTCTCCTCTGCATGCCTTTCCTCAGATTTCTGCAAATCAGACTCTAGATGGGAGAATATTCCCCAGCTAAACCCAAACTTTGCTGCCCACCTCAGTGTTTCCTACCAGGCACAGAAGTTATGAAACAAAATGCTGTTAACTCCAGAGGCTTCTGTGAGAGTGAGCCCTGTTCACAGGAATATCAGTCCAATCTGCCTGTTCCTAAGGGACCTGGAAAAGCTTCAAATAATGGAATTCCTCTTTGAAATGATCCTGAACTTTTCTAAACCTCCTCTTCCCAGATTTCAGTAGTCACAGTTGATTTTCAGATGAAGTAAGTTTTCTTCCTGTGCATCAGAAACACAGCTAAGCTGCAAGATGAGATGAATCGTGGAGTAATTTTGAGCTCTTTTCCCTTTTCATCACAGCTCTGCTCCCAGAAACCTTCCTCTTTGCCTGCTCCCTCCTTCAGATCAGCTGTCTGCTTTGGGGATTGATGCTGACTGTAGCTTGTCAAATAAATTGGAAGAAGCCTGCCTATTGCAGCCTCCCAAAAGCCATGATTTCCAAGTCTCCAGACCCTGTTGGCATGGAGCTGATGATAGTCTACCACAAAAAAACCCCAAAAACCCCAAACCACACCAACACATCTACTTCCCAGTCTATTAATAGAGTCAATGGAGCTGGTGAGAGGTGGGTGTGATGAGAGCTGGCTTTTGGAGCGAGAAGTTTGGTCAGTGCTTCCTGAGAAGTGAGGAGGTTAAGTTTTGCTTGTAAGAGTTTGGCAGGGTCAGAGCAGTGGCAGCTGGACACATCATGACAGGAGTCAGCTCTAGCCACACAAGGGAAGCAAAATGCCAGCTGCACCCATTTAAAGCTCCCTGCACAGGGGCAAACAGAAGAACCACAGCTTGTAATATTGCTATTTGCAACCTTCTGTGGCAAAGATTCCAAAAGCCAGTGTGTTTCTGTGCCCTTTCTCAAACTTTTGCAGACTTCAATAAAGCATTCTAGAAAATGAGAGTGAGTGAGTTATAGCTGATACTGTAAAACTGCTCTCTGAGATGGATTTGACACTGTCTGGGCTCCAGTCCATTTCCCAATGGCACATCTATTCCTCCTTGATGACAAGGCTGCCATTCCTTTTTTCTAGAGCACTAACTTTTTTATTATCACTTTTCTTTGCCACACCAGGGCACTGAGTTGAGGGCTCACAGAGGTCAGACCTGCTGTGGAAAAAAACCCTTTCTCTTTACCCATAAAAGCAGCATCAGCAGACAGCTCTGGTGATGTTGTAAATGAGTCCTGATTACACTTGGCCATTGCTGGTGTCGGTCACTGAAGAACATGAAACAACTTATATGCATAATCCCAGTTTACCCCAGCAGGTAAAGTGTTTATTTCTTAACTACAGAATGAGCAAAATGTGGGCAGTTTTACTGGGTTTGGAATGGGGCTTTTTTAGGAGTAGTTGGGCTCAGTTGTGAAACACAGTTATGGAGGTGACATAGGCTGACCCTGCATATTTTTAATTATATGTTGCAATATGAAACCATTCTCTAATTATGAATCCTCGTGGGTTTTAATTATTTAATTAATTATTTACATTAATTATGAATCCTAGTGGTTTTGCCTCTGCTTTTCTCCAGGAAAGATTTCTAACATCGTTTTCTGATTTTTGAGCATGCTACATCCTTTTGTAGAACACTTCCTGGACCTACATCATCTGTATATATCAGGGACTTTAGGGAAGATCTCTTTATTCTGAGTTTCACATAGAAAACTCTGTGAGGAGAAGTGATCATGTGGGAATCATTCATGTGCACACTAGTGCTCAGATTTTTGAAGATATATGCAGTTTGTTACTTCCTTCCACAGGCACATCCATAATCAGTTGTGTTGCAGGACATCTGAACAGCTGGTAAAAATCTCTCTCTCGGATTTCGGGAACCTCCCTGGACCTTGCTATGCCAGAAATTCATCTTCTGCATTCTGTAAAAGCCTCTGACCAGATTTGGTCTGATTTTGCCTGGTTGGCATTTTTCTGAATGTTTTGTACTTTCCTTTTTTTCTTTTCTTCCTGGGTTGAAGAAACACCTTAGGATTGGTCAGAAATGATGTGCAGTCCCTGAATCCCATGTCAGGAGCCTGGCAAGGTCTGACTTGCACTGTGGTCATACCTTGCTCCTTTTTTTTTCCTATGCTTTGAGCAATTTCAGAAGATGTCAAATATTCATTCCCCAAAAAGTTCTGGATGACAAGGGCCCTTTGCCCTGCCATCAGTGAAAGGTAGAAGGAAGCTCCCATTCACCACTGTCTGGACACAGCCTGCTTGACATTTCATCCCTTTTTGTTAACCCTTCTTCCACCCAAAAGTGGATCCAGTTTTACTGCTGCTTGCCTCCAATCTCTCCTTTTGTGCAGCCTGAGGTTTTCTGATGCTGAACAAGTCCCCTCTGAGGTCACACATACACTGAGGAGGAGACCCCACCAGTTGGAGCTCCCACCATGCAGGGCCACTCAGATTCCAAGCCCACCAGGGCTACAAAGGGCAGTCTGGGGTAAATTGAGTCTCAGATGTGTGAGAAATCTCCCTCTTTGTCTTTTGGAGCCACTCTTGTGACTGACAGAGGCCTGCAGAGGTGATCAGCACACTGCCTAATTTGTGGACTGCCCAGGATGCTCACTGCAGTGGTTGTCAGTGGGAAGATGGAGCAGTGCTGAGGAGCCAAGAGAATCCCTCAGTCCTGTGGGAGCTGCCCAAGCTGTGGAGCTCACAAAGTGCCTACCACACTGGGGCAGAGTGTCCTTACCAGCCAGGGACAGGCATTCTGGCACTTCAACAGGTCTGACCAAGGGCCAAGACATTTTTCTGCTTTGAATTCACTCCAGAAAAAATTTACATGCAATTTTTTAATTTTTTTTTCTTTCTTATTTCTTTCCACACATCTTTGTCTGCCGCAATGTCTGAATAAGGTCCAGTTGGTTCACGAATGTGCTGCCTGGCTGCTCACTGCCATTCCCAGTGGGGAATCTGGTCACACAATTTCACACTCAGCACAGCATGGGGAGGAGGAATGAGGCCTGGGGAAGCTGCCACTAATGCCTGATGTGTAGAGAGAGGGTCAGCACACCTTGAGGATCCCAAATGTTTCTGAAATCTGTTTTTCTGGTGAGTTTCTTCCCACCAGAAATTAAGGGAATCCTTCGCTCTTCCTTCTCTGCTCTTTTAACTCTGGATTTCTTGGCAGCTTCTAATTCTGTGGATAGCTATTTGTTCACTGAATTTTCTCACACCAGCTGGGAAGCAAAGTCCTTCTGTGAGCTTTAATGTATCTGTGTGTTTTAATAATGCATTACTGTTGATTTTATACAAATATCACTATTTAAGAACTTCAAAGTCTTTGGTGTTCCCCCACCCTCCAGACTGCACTTCTCGCTGCTGCTGTTGTTAACACTCCCATGCGTTTCAGCCTTGGAGAAATAAATATTTGTTTAGCTGTTCTCCTGCTGTGCCTGCTCAGTGCATTTGTTTAATGATGACTTCAGTTTAGCTTTGCAAAGGGGTTTAGGGAAACAGATTCTCCAAGAAAAGCAATTTGTGGACAATTTTCCCTGTGTTCGTGCCCTCCTCTTGCCACCCCACCCCTTTTTTCCCTGGATTAGTGTTTGATTAAATAAATGTACATGGGCAAAACTTCAAGATCAGCTGTGGTGAGCAGTCAAAGTTTTGACTGTTTTGGTTTTTTTTTCCTGCTCCACTTATCTTCACCTAAAACAGTGAGTTGAAGGTTAGACTCAGCAAGTACCTGCTGCTCTTTCTTGTCATTACCTAAATTTTCTTTAATCTGTAATTTTCTTTTTCTTCTATAAAATATCAAATCATGTA
Source organism: Pseudopodoces humilis (assembly GCF_049639895.1). Lineage (NCBI taxonomy): Eukaryota > Metazoa > Chordata > Aves > Passeriformes > Paridae > Pseudopodoces > Pseudopodoces humilis. The sequence goes on along the minus strand of NC_142209.1, from coordinate 24,527,271 downwards.
TTGGCTCATATAAACACTTTCTCTAGAGCCAGGCCCAAGCTGCTGTTTCAGAACATGCATTTGTCATGTTCTACCCCAGCCTTCCTGAGTCAAATGAGAGATTTTACCTTTCACACATAACACCAATTTAGTCTATGCTATCACATTTTTTTTGTCAAAATGAGGACAATGATAACCTTCAAAATCTACATTTGTGCATCTAAATGAAGGGTCAGTTTTTTATTCCTGGAAATTCAGTACCACTTGGCAAAGAAATGAACAGAGGATTTTATTAATCCCTTTGCCATTTCAAGTAATTTTTTATAGCTGAACCTGAAACTCTTATATTAAACAAACACCCACAAACACAAAAATAGAAAAAAGGAACACCACCCCCAGTCCCCCAAAACAAAACCCAAAGCTCCAAGCCCCAGGAAATAGCATTATAAAAACTCAGACTCTGAAAAGCTCTTAATTTTGGTAGGTTTGTTTGGTTTTTTACCATTTTTATAACTGTCTTGATAATATTTAAACTACTCATGCTTCATTTTTGAAATACAACAAATATAATTTTGCCAATAACTAGATTCAACTTCTTCTAGAAAGCAAAAATCACTTCAGTGAAGTAACACATCAGACTCTCTCTTCATATATTTCCAGCTGACAAGGTTTTAGCCTATTGCAGATTTTTTTTTCATTATGCTTCAGTGCATGACCTGGCACTTGTGTGGCTGAGTTTCATCTGACTACAATCATTCTGGCCCTCAAAGTCATCCCACTGCTTTTTTTACTTGTATGATATTCAGAACCTCCTCCATAATGATGATTCATTCCACAGTGTGTCATCAGCAAATTTTGTTGGCATGGCCCTCCTTTACTGTGCCAAGAACTGTGATGAAAATATTATGTAAGATTTATCTCAAGAATAATCTATTAGGAATTCTAGTCATAACTTTCCTTTAGCCTGATTAAGATAATGGGAAATAGGAAAAGGAGTTCATGTGCAAACTGTATCCCAAAACCACGAACTGTACTCAGCAGATACTTGTACAATTTGTTTTTAAACATAGTTGATGAGATTCCATAATCTTCACAAATGTTCCATATCAGTAACTGAGTCTCCTACTCACTGAAGTACTTCTATCCCTAATGTCTTCCCTGAGTCACCTCCACCCACATTTTCCTTGTTTTTCCTGTGCCAAATACAGCCTCAGAATTAGCTTAGTCCCTTTGTGAGTGATGCTTCTGCACACAAAGCCCAATTTCCTGTCCTGACACATTTGTTGTCCTGTTCCTTTGAGCTGTTTCCATCAGAAGTTGATGCTCTCATGCATTAAAAGTTCCACTACAGGCATTTGTTGGAACATGAAGCACCACCCACTGAATGTGATGTTCACTTGGCTCAGGAAGCAATCCCCCGAGCATGGTCATCTTCCTCTGTTTCTGAAATTTAACTGAGGACAAAGCTCCCCTCAGTTTCAGGATCTCAGTAGTCTTTTGAAGGTTTCTTTTGCAGGAAGCCAGAGAACATTTCCTCTCATAGACCTCCTTAAGTATTTTATCCCATATATCAAATTAACAGTTAATTTTTCCCAGCATTCCTTAGTAGTGCTTTACTCCCTCTCCCAAAGGTATTCAGGATATCCTGCAGGCTTCTGCCATGTAATTTGGCAGAAATTATATGATATCTACTTAGGAGAATGCATTCTGTGTACAAATTACCACAAAGTTAAATATTATGTTACCAAAAAGACAAGTTGCATTTGGAAACACCTATATATAATGCTAATAAGAAACCCAATTCCATTTTATTCTAATTAAGTTGGAAAAAACTTCCTTTTTACAACATGAGAGAGACTTCAAGATATTCAGAATGTTAATAAACTCACAGGTATTTCTACTTTTTTATATCTCTTGACATACAGTATTTATCAAGAATTTTTGCTCATTTCAGTATTAGTCTGATTTTCTCAGTCTAGAGAAGTTCAGCAGTTTGAACCATTGCCTCTCATTTGCTAAATACAAAGGAAATGTAATTTTCTCCAGTTTTGGTAAGAGATGGATTTCATAAATATTCCCATTGTATTAGCTAGAGAAGGTAGCAGCCCTAAGGCTCCATAGGAGGACCCTGGACAGCTCAAAGAATTCACCATGGCCACATTGACTGAACAATGAGCTGTGGTAAGGGCCCTTTGTGTTCCACTGGCAACATAATATTCTTACAGCAGGAGATATTATGACCTTTCATACAACAGATCCAAGCTGGATCATTTTTTTGTGGTTGTCACTAGCTTGTGCTGAGCCCAGATTGGCTCAGCCTAATGGTTATGAGGTTTCTGAATAGAGACTGAAAATCAAAATGAAATCAGAATCCATTTTTTCTATCGAGATGGTAGGAACAAGCCCTGAGACTTCAATCAACCTGAGGATGAGCTGCCCTTTAGTCTCCAGATGTCATGCCTTCAAAGGAGAGCTAAAACTCATTTATGGAAATACTTGGAGTCCTCCCCTCCACCCCTCAAATGAATAGTCATAAAGCTGTAGGGTTCTTAAAGCCAGATCTTCAGTAATAGCACAAAATACTGCCTTTTATACTGTGCTGCTAGTGCTGTAGAATAGTGAGGTAGATTTTTCCACCCAGAGAGCAGCACCCCGTTAACATTTAAGTTAGTGAAGTGGAAATTTCTGTGACCTAATTTAAGAACCAGTCAAATGTCTTAGGTGAGAAAGTTCCACCAAAACGTAAATGCCACTGTTATTTCTGCTTTGATTAAGAGTCCAGGTGAAGGGGTGGGGGGAATGGTTATGGTACAGGGGAATGCAGAGGAGACGAAGGAATCCAATATCCAGGTAATGGAACAGCTTAACTCCTGAGCATGGGGGATCTGGAAAGCTTGCTTTCAACTCCTGCATATGACAGCCTTGCTTTGTGTTATCTGAGAGGGAAGAGGAAAAGCTGATATTAATAGTGAACCCAGATGAATTTTCTGAAAGTCTGTGAAGCATCATTTATAGCCAGAAACGTGCTTCCCCTCCAGGCCATGATCAAAAAACAGCATAAATGAGATTTGGCAATGTGAGTGAAGCTGCTCTCTCTGCTGAGAGACTCCTTCTCTTGCTCCACTGAACTCCTCATGTCCCTGTGTTCTTGCTCCTGCAGTCCAGCACGTCATTCAACAGGGATGCTGTGAAAGCTGGGACAGGCCGGCGCTTTCTTGGCGGGCTCTTAAATGACACATCCTACTGCTACACCCTGGAGGTCTCCTTCTACAGCTACATTTTGGGTGGAACTGCTTCTGCCGTGCCCTACACCGAAGAAGCCTGTATCCTTTTGAAATCCATCCTCTTGAAGCACATGTGAGCCAGGCACTTAAGGTAAATACTTCTGTCTCCATAAGAGTTTGCTGAGATAGAAACACACACAAGTGGAAATGTGAGTCTGCTCCTGGTGCTTTAATTTCCCTCCTATTGATTCTCCATACTGTTAAAATTCAAGAAGAGAAAGACATTAGATCAAATAAGCCATTTCCCTCTTGTAGGAGATTGTCTCACACACTTGTTATAGAAGCTAGTCCTGGAGAGTCTGTGATCCATTCCCTACCACGGACTTCCATTTCTTTCTTCATTTCTCTCCTTATTTCCTCATTAGCCCTGTGTTTGTGTTATTGTTTTAATAGCAAGCTGAGAGTGCGTCTTTGGTACTGAGTAAAATATCTTCTTTGCCTTTGAACTGGGTCCACTAGGTTCTGCAGCTGCCTCGAGGACAAATCTTCAAGGCCAGTTGGCAAAGAAATGGAAGTCAAATTGTGAAAACAAAACCATCAAAGTTGTTGGCATTTTTGAGTGCTCAAATAGAAGCAGTGTCTCATTCCTCAAAAAACACATATCCATCTGGCTATCTCAATGTATCAGCAATTTGTAGAATTGTTCTGACTGGGCTTATGATCTGCTTTTATGTTTTTCTTTTTCTTTTTGTCACCATGCTCAATCAAACACCCAGTGCCCATACTTCAACGCTGGGTATGTTATTTCATTTTGTCATTCTATCTTGGCAGCTTTAGAAATTTCCACAGGTTTAGAAACACTGGAGAAGGAGAGGGATTAGCTGTGACTGCCTATTTACCTCCCCACTGCATTTTGGAACTTGGGGGTAACAAGGGAGAAATTTTCATATGAGATAATTTTTCACCATCCCTGTATACAAGCTCTCGGTGTGGGAATAAGAGCAAGAAACAGGGAGTAGGGAAAGGAATTGTTTGTCATTTGGGCTTTTGTGGTTTGATTTCTCCACTGAAAGTGAAATTTGGGGGAAGGAGGGAGATGTATATATTAAAGTGACTTACCTGGCTTGAGCATTTGGAATAGAAGCTCTTTTTTATAGCTCTTTAATAATAGCTCTTTTTTGCCCAGCAAAGTCAACTGAAGGAAAAGCTCCTTGCAACATACACAAATGTAGTATATCTTGCCACTGTGGAAATAAAATGTTTTCACTGTTAGGTTTAGGTATTTATTTTCTTAAGTTGGTATTTTGGTGTTTCAAGAACCTGTGCCTTAGTTTCACCTTCAATTTTTCTTCCTCACTTCCTGCTCATTGTGCTGAAAACTGCTTATTTCTCTTTATTTATCACGAACAGCTTTTACAGCAAGGAATGGAAAGAGCCCCTATACACATGAGATCATGATTCCCTTGGATATGTTTTCCTTCATGACTGGTAGATAAGACTGCTTTAGTTTCCTTTTCCATAAAGATTTCTGGTTTGTGCTTCACATTGCAGACGTTTCACCTGTGGGGTCCAACATCTCCATTTGCTTGGCTTGCCTTGCCTGCTGCAGGCAGAGATGCTCCATTCTCTGTTCATTCCATCAGCAGCTGGGGCACAGCAAACAGGCTCCAGATCAGAGAATCTTGGAGCTGGCATAGGGAAAGCTCAAGCAGCAGCTTGGTTTCTGCAGTTAGGGTTTCACCCAGCTGAGTGGAAAAGGAGGAGAAGCAGCTTTTGGTTGGCCTGGCAGACAGCAAGCAGGGGAGGCTCTTTTGCCTGTGGAGTATGCTTCACTGGCATTTTTCTCTGGAAGGTTTTATTATTTCTTTTTCAATGTAGGAATTCTATCCAGAGTACTGCCTATGAGATCTTTTCCTCACGTGTGCAGTTTTCTAGTTAGTGAAAGAAATGGAACTGCTTGAGATAGTCTCTAGACTGGTCTGATCCAACACAGGAGTAGCCACTGGATTTATGCACATCCTGTCCTGACAGGGGAGAAAATTTCACATCACTGAAGTGCCTATGACTGAAAGTAAAACAATTGCAGAACATTCCAGTTTAGCCTGAGCAGCTCTTCCAAGCTATTTGCAAGTCAGTGATTAATTAATGCTCAGATTTTTTAATGGACCTGAACCAAAGACACAGGCAGTCAGTTCATATTGGCCTCCAAGGACAGGGCTGTTTCTATTAACTATCTACTTACATGCAGGCAGCAACTCAAGCAAATAAATTAAGAAAATACAGTGAGCCCAAGAACTGTGACTTGATAGTGGAAGTATTCTGGATATCTGCCTTTAAAGATGTATTTCTTAGAACTTTGTTCATCCCACTGTGATGTTATTTGGTTGTATGAGTCTTTTTTCCCTTTCATTTTCTTTTCCTTTCCTTTTTTCTTTTCTTTTTCTTCTTTTTCCCTTTCCTTTCGATGGAAACAGGATCAGGGAGTCTGTGATTGTTCAAAGCTTCTCCTGTTGGATAAAGAAGTACAGACTGAGATTCAGCCTCAAACTCAGGTCACCCATGACCATGGAAAGAGACTACAAAGTGGATCACACATCCAGAACTAGCCATATTGGCTCTTTTTAGAGAACAAAACCAATTAGGATCTCCAGATCCTGAAAAATATTAATTTAGCCTAATGTTGTTCCTGTTGACAGGTAGGAAAACCGAATACTCTGAACAGACTTTTGTTTGCACTGGTGATAGGTAATGATACCTGTCAGCTTTTTTTCTTTAGAGCATTTGTGGCAAATAAGATCACAGTACTACTCCCTTTCATGCCATTATATAGGTGGATTAGGTTTGTTGGTGGGTTTTTTATCTCTTCATGTTCTCCAGGTTTTATATGCTAACTCTGTAATCCATATGAACCTTTGTGTGACAGTAATAGATATATTTTTACATTGGGTGAGATTATCCATTTTTTTCAGATTTGTGTGACTGACTGAACCATACTTTGTAATTTTGAGATAAGTGGATACCTTACATGCATGGAAATGGAAGACAGACTTTCAGAGTAAGTGTTTGAATTCTAACCATTAGTGTGGACAGTAACTTTTTTCAGTAAGAAAAAAAGAATGGGAAGGTATCTTTAGAAGTGGAAATAAGTTTCAAATTACTCCAGTTAGTGTGAATGTTCAAAATGAATTGGTTCAGAATTTAGAGGATGATACCTGGAATGTTCTGAACACAGATTGGATACTGAGACTGCACTATTTAAATTAAATCCAGGCAGGAAGGATCTTCCTTCAGCCTGTGCAGGGGGTGTATGTTTGGGGCATGTATGGTGGGATAACATCATGCAGAGTGTTGAGTTTCTGGCCCTTTCTAAAACAGAGAATTAACATGATTGCATCAATGTCTCAGGCCTTGATTGGAATGATATTACTGCTGGAGTTCCTCTTGTATTTTCATCCAGCAAACAAAGCACTTAGACATTCCTGCAGAGCTGTGTGTGTGCCTGCTAGGTCTGTGTCTAACAGATACATACCTGGAGTGTGAGAAACATTAGGGATGTGTTCTGCAAGCTCTGCAGAAAACCCTACGATAACACATGCTGCAGATAACAGTGAATGGACTCTGTTTCAAAGGCATAATAAGAGGATTGCAGGCTTGTCTGTTACTCGCCTGGAAGTGGACAGAGAAATGTTTAAAACCCTTCTCACACATGCACACGTTTGGTGGTAACTGATTAAAAAAGGCAGCACAACAGCAGTTAGCTCAGCACCAGGTGAAGGAGCTTTAAAATGAGCTGATATGCTTCCATTATATTCCATGTTTTACTAGGCATTTACAGGGCTTATGACATGAGGCTTGTAAACTGCTCTGTAACACTCACCACCAGCAGCTCAGCTGCTGAGCTGTCTCGATTCACAGCAGCCTCTGAGCTGGGCAGGGAGCAAGGGATAAAAGTGGGGAAAGCTGGATGAATCCCCGGCTGCAGGGCTGAGCCCTGCTCTGACAGCACATCCAGAATTGGTGTTTTCCAGTATCCCACTACAGCTGTGAGCAGCAGCTATCGCAGCCTGACCTGAGAGCAGCCAGCAAAGAACTCTCGCATCAACAGCTTTAAAATCTAGCTGGTTCATTTCTTAGAGTTTTTGAACTGGATCCTTGCTGCAAAGGAGGCAGCCTATAAAAGAGAATAAAAGGTTTTACTCTTCCACAGCCCAGCCGTGAGGCAGGAAGGCAGAAATGATGGAGACCTGGCAGGAGCTGGTACAACAGTAGCTGTAGGGGAGGAAAATCATCGAGACGGGTGGGCATCACAATTGTCAGCATGTCCATAGCTTTTTCTGCGTATTTTTATCTTAATTGCAAGCTTCCTCCAGGTGGAGAAGGACCCCATCCAAAGGTGCACTGCTGAACTCTCTTGTTTGTGGGAATAAAGATGTATTTATGTGGCTACAGCCACAGAATGAAGGCTTGGATTGACTAGAGTCTCTTCAGACACCTAACACGAGCTCACATCCTGGACTCTCGACACAGAGACCACTGGTTTCATTCTTATTCTTAACTTCAAGCAAAGTATCTGCCTGCTGCTTGACTGGGGACTTGAGAAGTTAAATCCCCAGAGGAAACAGTCATTTGTAACATCCAGATTCCTTTTAAAGAGTACTTGGATCTCAGTAAATGCCTGTCCTGGGGAAAAGGAATCTGTATGCAAACTACAATTCCAGTAAAAGCATCTATAACTTTTAGAGCTTCATGTACCTGCCAGTCCCCTAGGGCAAATGTACTTGGTTATTTTGGGATTTTTTACATTTCTTTTTTTGGCAACTGCCTGTCTTGATCCTCCTATCTCTGTTAGTGATATCCTTAAGAGAAGATCCTCATGAGACAGATTATGGCCCTTGCAGGTTCGTTCCCCGCCAGTAAAGGCAACATTACTAGCAAAAGCCAATGAGGTATGAAAAGCTGTGCTGATAAAGCTGAGGGAGCTCTGCAGAGGTTATCCAGTGTAGCTTAGGTTTGAACTTCAGTTAGAGGTTCTTGCCAAGATGATTTCAAAGTAAATCAGGCACATATTCTGGGAAAGGCATCCAGAGGTCTACTTCTGCTAAGCTTCTAGAAACAGGCTCCTTTCTGTGTGTTGCAAAAAGTGGCATTAATCCTAATCCTGCAGATTTTTCAAAAAGTTATCTCCTTGCACATCTTCTCTCCAGTACTTGGCTGTTTCTTAGTACCATGTTTAGGGCTGGTTTGGAGGAAAGGAAACAAAATCATCTTTTCAGCTCCCCAGTCTGTGTGAAAGTGTCAAGGTTTACAGCCACAATTTCAAATGCTCTTAATATTACTGGAAGCATAGAGTTAAATTATAGAGTTGTAAAGTTACTTTATAGTGATAATGCTGTCAAGCATCAATATCTCTGCCCCAGGGCACCATGGAAACTCAGTTAATGATATAAGAAGCTGATATTTTTCAGGGTTGCAGCTGTTGGCTCATACCCAGAAGGAATCTGTGTGTTTGTTCATATCGGGGATATACAGTGGGACCTGCTCAAAGAAAATTAAGAAACAGTGCAAGTGTGTTTAATGAAGTGCAGTGGAATGAAAGTACAAAGCAGTACATGGTGTTGCAGTGTGCACACCTTGTTCCCTCAAAGGGCTCAGTGGAGTGGACAATGCTGCACAAAATTACTTCTCTTCTGTAAGAGAGGCTGTCTGTGGGGAACAGTTTATATTTGTATGTAGATTTATTTATCTAGTTGCCTGTAGTACTGACTGCATCAATCTATGCAAACACTGTCTCAGAGTATCAGTAGAGAAATGGAAATTTAGGGAAGTTACTACAGTCAATTTAGGAATATGTATAATTTTTTTAATGGATTTCTTATGATCTGTATCTCAAAGTGCTTTGATAGCCTCAGATGAAAGATGCTATAAAAGCAGAAAGTATATTATAAAGGTGTTTTTTTTAAAAAAAGAAAGAATTTTTTATTTTTTTGCTTAAATTTAGAATATCAGGCTTGGCAGACATCTTCAAAATTATTCCATTTGACCACATGATTCCAGTTTCCTTTTCCTTCCTCTTGTGTGTACACATATTTCTTTCCCAGGGATACTAAGGTACAGGGGAGAGAACAGCTGGTGGCTGTGGGATGAGAATGTGAGCAGGATGCACATTACAGAAATGCCCTCTGTTTTAGACATGAATACAGGAGTTTGCCTTCTTTGAAGAGCAGGAAGACTTGAGTAGCTGTGAGCCTGGACTAGGGAATTTGGACAGGTTGACTTCAGAACCATCAATATTTACAACTCTATTCAGCAACTGGGACCTTGTGGACAGCTGGAGCATGAGCCAGCTAGTAATAAGCATCTTAATAGTAATAATATAATAAATAATAAGCATAATAGTAATAATAAGCATAATATTTTTCTATTTGTATTTCTTTTGTACACAGGGAAAAATAACTTAGACCAAGGACAAGTTAAGCTTTTGCTGAAAGGTTGGAAGGTGAAGTTGATCACATGAGTGATTGCAGGGTTGTAGATAATACAAAGAAGGGAAAGCTCTCTCCAGGCACTGCTGCTATCCTTCTTGGAACTGGCTTTCCTGGATTTGAATGCCTCTTTTATGAACTTTTTTTTCCTTAAACTTGTATTTTTCCTTTTTCTTAGAAGCAACTTAGACAAAACTAAGCATATAGAACTGATATGAAGCTCTTGGGTGCTCAGAACACTATACAAATGCTATTAGATCTGTAGTTAAAATAAGTCTTTGGTAAATGTTAAATTCCTATTAGTAACACTTGCTAAACTTAAGTGCAAAGGAAAGGGCAAGGCTAATCTGAAAGGCAATGGAGAGCAGGGCTTAAAAGATATTAACAATTTGTTGGAAATGTCTGAGGGGAGTGGTTATTATAACTAAAGAGTAATGTCTGTGGGTTGGAGACTTAGGTTAGGAAAGGGCTTTAGACAGTCCTGTATTCTGGAGCTTTCCCAAATATCATTTGGATTGAAGAGGAAAAAAAGCCATTCAGAGCAAGGTGTTTTTGAAAAAGCAATAAGCAGCCAAATTGCTCAAAAGGAGAGGTCTCTCCTTTTCTGCCAGCCTGTGGTGGTGTTTGTGTGTCTCCATGTTTATCTGCTTTTTCCTCTTCTCTGTGTCTCTTCAAATCTGGCAGAATCTTCTCCCCTGTGCCTGTCTTGTCTGAGTTCTCACCATCTCTTTGGCATTTAGGTCATTAGCCCTACCCCAGGCCTTTCTGTCATCTCTTGGGGCTTTTTTCAGGAGGTGTTTCACTGATCAGACACACACAGTGTTGTGGTTTTGTTCACTTTTTACTGTCTTTCACCCAACTACTGCTTCTTTCTTTCATATTTTACCACTATCGGCTTGATTACTGTTAATTGAAGGGAATTCTAGGGTGGGAGCAGAAGGTTTTTTTAACTACTACTTCTTTAGTCTCAAATACCAATGATCTGAAAGGGGATCAGAGATGAATTTTAGGAAACTGCAAAAAACAAATGTCTTTCTGTCTGTCTGTCTTTCTCAACTGCTTGACCAATTGCAACTGAATTTGACAGTGATAAAGGTCTCAGAGATACTACATTCCTATGAGTTTCATGAAAAATAGCTGGCTGAATGAGCAGAGAGACCCCAATTAATCTCTCCAGTAGGGACAGCTGCATGTCTATTGTTAGAAACCAGAGGAGGACAGTAGGCATGAAAGTCACAGCAAACAGATCCAACATCCCCTTTTCTTTCTGAGCATGCCCCTGGTGAGTTGTGACTTCACTTTCCTTTTCTCCCTACACTTTAACCCCTAATGTCTCTGAAAACCCTAACAAAGGATATCTCGTGGCATTCTGGAAAGCAGATTGCACCTTCCCCATCAAACCCCTGCTGAAAGAGGCAAGAAACCTGTCAGGTTTCAGTTCAGAGGTGATGAGAATGCCCATCCAAGCCAAAGCCAGTACAGGCCCACCCCAAGCCAGCTGTGTTTCTTGTCACCTAGAGGTGAAACTTTGTCCACAGTTCAGAAAAACAAAGCCTGAACATGTCTCAGGCAGAAACCAAAGGTAACCTGCAGCTTTGATCTGGTGTTCAGAAACCTTTGTGTTTTGATAAGAGCAAGGGTGGGTCTAATTCTCTCATGTCTCATCTCTTAAGAAGAGAACAGCCAAATCAGCTCAGATCAAAACCAGTCCTCTGCAGTGTCTTGTCTCTGACAGAGGTCAAAATACAATGCCTGAGAAGAATTTAATAACAGAGTAAGCATGTAACTGTTTTCCCTGAATATTCTTTGGCTTGCAGCAATTAGTGGACTGGGGATCCCAGAGCCAGAGCTCTTAGAATCATGAAATCATTTAGGTTGGAACAGACCTCTAGGATCATCAAGTCCAAGGAGTAGCCCAGCAGTTCCAAGCCCACCATTAGAACATGTCTCCAGGTGCCACATCCACGTGTCCTTTAAATCCTTCCAGGAACAGTGACTTCATCACTGCCCTGGGCAGCTTGTTCCAGTGCTTTACAACCCCTTCTGTAAGGAAATGTTTCCTAATGTCCAACCTAAACCTCCCTGGCACAACTTGAGGCCATTTTCTCTAGTCCTATCACTTGTTACTTGGGAGAAGAGACCAATCCCCACACTTTGATTATACCTGAGATAACATCAATGGATGTGCCTCCCATGAACCTGTATACATTTTTGGCATCCACAGCATTCCTTGTTATGGATTTCCATAGTTTACTAATAACTTGTTTGTTTTGAGCCTACCACCAGTAAATTTTATTTTGTTAAACAGAACAAATTATTTGTTTGGGAGAACAATATTGTTTGGGAGCAGCATTGACCATCAGCCACCTGTATTTTACATTTGAAATTTCACAGCTTAGTTATTTTCTGCATACTTACCCTGTGCATCATAAGCAGAAAATTATTACCAGATCAGGTAACCATGTCTAGAGCTAGTTTGTCATCATACGTTTTTTCTCTGATTATACATAACTCTTTGAGTTGCCAACTAATAGAAAACCAGCTCCAGTGACTCCAGTGGTATTTGTTGTGTGATTTTTATTTGCATGCAGGATAAATTGCACTCTGGACACAGAGCAGCAGCAGGTATAAGATGAATTTGGTATAACCAAATGAAAAATAAAGCTTTCAGTTTCAGAGTGCAGACTGTAAACATCATGTGTTCAGTTCCTGATGCACTTAATACTGTGCTTGCTCTCCTGTCCTCTTGTTTTTTTCCCAGTACTTAAGAGGGATTCAAAACTTCTTAAACTAACTGAATTCTGTTCAGTATAGACTGGAGTTTTTGGTCATGTTAAAAGAATCTGGCAACCAATGCCTATTGGAGGGATTACATTTTTGAAAACAGCAATATCCCAAATACCTTGATTTGTGTCATTATGATTGCTGTGCAGCAAACCAACATCTGGATAAAATGCTCCCACAGTCAGGTTGCATTCATGATTCTGTCAGGCTTCTGTCTTTCTTTTTCTGAAACTATGCACTCCTTATTAAACCAACAATTGTCATCTGATGCCATGAAAGACCAAATGATAGGGGACAATCCATTCATCTTTTCTCCATCATCCAGTCCCTCAAGAAATCCAGTATGAGTGCTACCTGCCCAAGACCTCTCATGTAGCAAAGACGATCTGCAGGGCAGTGCTGTGGCATGTGTAGCAAAAGCTTACACTGGACTGGTTCCTCTTGATGTTTGGCTGGAGCAATGTTGGGGGGACATGTGAAAAATGAGATCTCTTCCCACCACATCAATACATGACAGATCTCAATATTACTTTCAATAAACCCTCAAATATGCTGTTCAAGTGGAATGCAGCTGGTTGAATCAAGATAGGAAATGGAGGCTCAGGGGCTCCAATTGTCTTCCTGGTGTCTTTTTAGAAGAGAGGCAGCTGTACTGCCAACACTACGTGGAGTCAGGACTGCATGATGTTGCCAGCCCAAGGGGAGAGAGTTTCCAGTACTTCAGTCCCGTTATTCCTGTTTTCAAGCCTTTTGATCATTGTGTTTCTGTTAATTTCTTCAGGGTCTGCTGAGTGTCTGGTTCTGTTGGCAGAACACAGCTTCAGGCTCTTTGTCTCTTCCTGTGCAGCAGTGATATCTCCACTTGAGAAGATGCCCATGACTGTGCCTGTTAGCACTCTCACAATCTCATATTCTTGCTGTAATACTGTGAAGATTTGAGACTGGGCTATTTCTGGGCCAACAGGGTTATCATTCTGGTGTTCCTTCTTCCTTAGTTAATGATTCCTCTTTGCACCACATCCCTCACGTTTCTGCCAAGCATATTTTGTTGCATTGACTTTCTTTCCAAAGCCTGCCCAGAAGGACAGCTTTCCTTCAGCCAGGACACAGAAAGGGTCTGTGTCTCTAGAACCATCAATATTTTTCTTGAGATGATAAATGAGCTGCCAATAAACCGAGGCAGCTGCCAGATCCATCTGAGAAACTGATCTTCAGACCTAATTTATCCGTGCTTGGTTTATTCATGTGTCTGGAAACTTTTGGGATGCAAACAGAGGGCTAACCACTCTGAGGCAGCCACTTAGAATTAGATGGTATAGATTGATGCAGTGGGAGTTTATGGGCTGGTTCAGATACATCAGCTATTACTTTGTGCTTGCCTACCTCAAAAAGAAAATGGCTTCGTATCTGTCATAGGGAACACCACAGAAAAGGAACAAAGCTTTCAAAACAAGACCTAAATCGTCATACTTGCTGTATCATTCAGTTTGTTTCTCTTCTTCTCCTCCAGTCTAACTTGCCTTTAAATCAAGGTTTTGCATAATCTGTGAAATTTTGTTGTCAGGAATTTTCTAAGGAGATGAGGCATGGCTGATTACGTTGTGCCTGGAGGGATGGGAGCAGTTTTTGTGCTTCAGTGAGTAAGGTTTGTAGGGAGACCAGTCTGGTTTTGAACCAGATGACACAGCTGGGAAAAGCAAGCAGCCTCTTTGTTTAGGATGCTTAGCTGGGCAGCAGGCATTTGTGTGTTTCACATACATTCACCCCAAAACTTCTGACCTTATTTGTTTTTGGTTTCTATCAACAAGAGTTCTAAGCGGTATTAAGTTTGGGCAAGTTTGGTGAGAACAGGTAGCTGAGCAAAGGAAAGGGTCTCAAGAAATGCTTCTGCTGGGGGCAAGGCTGGAGAGGAGTGTAAATGTTACTGCACTCCAGAGGGTCTGTCTGGGGAAGCCACCACAGAAAGTTCCAGCAAGGAGAAAATTTCAGCTGGTGCACGATCCATATTGCTGGAGAACGCAGGTTAGGGACCTGTGCCATGCAGGAGCTCCATCACTTTGCCTTCGAGAGGACTCGAGGGAGCCCCGAGGCAGGAAATGTAGCGAGGAGAGGTGTGGCTGCCCTCCCGGGAGCAGCAGCCGGTGCCTGCCGGCACATCCCGGGCGCGGTGCCGCAGGCGGGGCCGCTCCTGCCGGAGCGCTGCCGCGCATCTCCCGCTTGCTGGAGCGCAAGTGCCCTCTTCTGGCACCGACAGCACCGGCCCAGCCGCCTGGCAGCAGGGAATGTTTCCCTCATGGTTGCAAAAATCAGGAACAAAGCAGGGATTTTCCTCTCTCTGCTTCGCCCCTGTGTCCGGACTGGCCTGGAAGCAGTAGCGGCTGGAGGATATGGAGCATCCCTGTTGTAGCAGCCTGGCCACCTCCAAGCTTTCCTGTGACACGGGGCTGTGAGCCGATTGTGTTTGCATCCGAGCTGATTAAATATAGATACTTTTATTCTATTTTGTTGGTTTTCTTTTTCCCCCTGCCTTATCTGTTGGAAATATGTAACTAGCTTGATTTACACCAGCTGAGATTGGGGTGGCCTTTTCCTGCTCATGTTCTCTGCTTTCTGTTGTATAAATCCTCTCTTGGCTATTCCTGACCTGTTGATGTCAATAGTTTTCACTGTGAATCCCCATGGGGATCTGGATTTGACCTCTATTGATTACCTAGAGATGGTCATGCAATGAGGGGAGAGGGGAATGTGCAGCAGCTGTCAGAAGAGTGCCCATCCTGGCTGGAAAAGGAAAGTTTGGATACACTTGTTAATGTCAGCTCAAGGTTAGCAGTACACAGCACAGCAGCTACATCTGTCTGCAGAGGCACTTAAAACAAGCCTTAAGAAAAAGGAGTTTCCTGCACTGCTTTATCACATCAGTTACCATCAGAGGCCTTCGCATGTGCTTTGGATTTTTCTCTATGTTTAAGGAACATTTCAAGCCATAATTGATTATAGCTGAATTTGTGTTACAAAGTAGGGAACAGCAGGTCAGGACATTTATGCTATGAGACAAGACTGAGCCTGATTCCCATTTAGATGCTTTACAGCAGAAGGGTAGTGGTTTTTTCCCCTGGTTACAAGCAGTGTCTCAGCTATCGAGTGCAACGCTGTATTAATAATTCTGTACCTACTGTAAGCCCTCTGAATGCAAATCCCTCGCACGCGAGCTGGATTGGCATAAAGCAGTTTGGGAAGCACACACACAATTTATACCGCCCTCAACTGCCTTTATGAGGAGTAAAAGGAGCCGGAGTCTAGACTGCCAGGTTTTGCAAAGTGCCAAGCTGAAAGTGAAAATCCAGCTTCTCCCTTCAAGGTGAAAAGGACATAGGAGATCCTGGTGGTTTTGGTCTGCCTGAGGATCTTCCCGCAGTGATCCCTGCTCTGTTATATGCACTTTTAATCTGTCACATGCTGACATTGTTTCTTTTCCTGGTCATTTCACTATTAGTTTAGTAAGGTCTCAGAGCTGAGGCTCGGGAAATGTGACTGCTAATAATGTGATTTTATTTAAACTTTGTGCCTGTGTTTCATCTCGCTTTACTTCTCAGTGCTGGGTGCTTAGATGGAATTTAGGCAGAGATGGTCTGTGGCTGCAGATAAGTGCAGCACCCTTGCAGTGCTGTCAACCAAACCCAGGAGTGCAGGGTGTGTGCCAAGAAATGAGACAAGCTGAGAGTTTCCAACCAATACAATCTGAGATATTAAAGCAGTTAATGTGAACTGACCTAACTGAAAAACATAGACAATACTCAAAATTTACCTGATGACTTTCAAAGTGATTACCTGAAATATGACATAAGGATAAAGTGAATATATTCAAGTTTTTTTCCTGATTCTCAAGATTCATGAAGGAAATGAATGATGACAGCAAGAGAAACTTGCAGGCCTCTCTTTGTGTGGGGAAGCTCCAAGCCACCATTGCAGTGAACAAAGACGCCCTTCTATCAGGCCTCTGCAGACAGAGCTGGAACTGGAGCAGCCTGGAGTAGTGATGCTGAGAAGTTGGTACAATAACAAGGCAAAGCAAAACCTAACAGGATGACAGCACGAGGCACCAAAAATAGGTGGCTTTTGTATGACTATAATAGCACCACCTGCTTTCAGAACGTTAGTAATCCTGTAAACGTGTCCATTCCAGTGAATATCCTTGAGGGAGTTGACACAGAAATCCATACAAACGCGGCACTGAATCTGAGCAGAGAAAAGGGAGAAGAGCAGGGATGCGTGAGGCTGGAAAGAGCTGCTGGCAGGGGAAAGGAGCAGCCTGGGATTGTGGGTGTGGGTGTGCATGGGGTAGCAGAGAAGTTTCCATACTCTTGAAGGGAAGAATTTATTTCCTCCTCATCAAAGCCCAGGCCCTGCTGCTTTCTTTGATTTTCCTCTAGCGGGGCCAATCTAGGCACTAAGCGATGATAAATAACCCAGTATCACAAGGTGACATGCACAGTGACACAATAATATGGAGAGAAAGAGAAGAACCCAGAGGGACATTGTTTGTGTCATTTATTTCCCCAGTGTGCTCTGCAGCTCAGGCAGTTTGGGAACCCCATCCCACGGCCCCAGCCACAGCCTGAGGGGCCTGAGGGGAGCCAGGCAAACCTCACTGACAGCCCCTGAAAACACTGTGATTTTCCTGTGAGCTTTGCTCTGCACTGACCTTGGTAGGATGCTTCAGCCCTGTTTTGATTGAGGGCCTCTTGGGACCTGGTGTTTGATCTGAGGTGAAGGGGTGGCCCTGCATGTCACCGTGTCACGATACCTGCGCTTGGATGTGACCCCGCTGTGCCCCAGCCTGGCCTGCGGGTGTTCACACCACCTCCCTCCCTCCTTCCCTCCCTGCCTTTCCCGGTTAGCAGCTTTCAGCTCTGCCATCCTAACAGGGCTGCTTTGGTTGGCTGGTTGTTTTCTGACATTGCATTTCTGCGCCGTTTCCCGGATTTTGTCAAAGCAAACTGAGAGCAGAGGTGGTGTTGTGCTGACACCCACAGAGCAGCGGTGGGGCCGAGCCCTCGGCTCCCCCGAGCAGGGTGCCGAGCTCGGCCTCACGGAATAGCAAGTTGTCCTCCTCTGTTGGACCAACATAAGGAAAGGAAAAAAAGGGAACATTTTGCCAGAGGGTTTTCTGGCCATTTACTGGTGACTAGTGATGTTGAGATGTGGGGATGTGAATCTGTCTGTGGCTCTGAAAAGAGCTTTGCAGCCTCGGTGCCTGTCCTTTCCTCTCCCAGTATTTTTTTGGATGAAAATGCAGGACAGGAGAAATGGCGTTGTCTAGACAATGACACAGTGCTAGGACACAGTCTAGTGAGATAAAAGAAAAATGGAACAGGCATACAGAGCAAAGTGATTTGCCTAAATCTGCACAACCAGATCTCCTGACTCCTTCACTCTCCCTCCTGTGGCTTCTCCTTAGGAGATGAAGTTGATTGATTGAAATTGCCCTTTTTACTGATTACCATTTTAATAATCTAACCAGTTATGTCAGAAATCCAGCATGAGGGGTGTTTTTTTTTGATGCAGTCTGTTTGTTACTTGCATTTCTCACAGGTGGGCACCAATATCAGACTAGTTGGGTACTCTTTTTATTTACATTTAGGTTTGTGTCCTTGTCATTCAGGTATAGTGTGGTGTTACTGCTGCAGCTGCATTCTCACATGACAGGGGAATATTCTTGTTACAAGGAAATGAAAATCAAAAACAAAAATGTCACACTGCCCACCTATCCCAGGGGCAAAAAAACCCCCACAATATCAACAAAAAACCCAACAAACCAATCTTCAAAAATAAATCTTGATCTCATAGGTCTTGAGTAAAATCTCTTTGCATATGCGTGCATGCTTCATCTCCTTGGCAATTGTCATCCTGTGTACAATTCCTGGTTTTTGAGTGTAGGATGGGAACTATTGCTGTCTTCTGCTCTGACATTTCTGTCTCCTCACCGCCCTCTTTGCCTTTTGTTAGTTGCTTCTCATGCCACATCTGACTGGTTTTCAGTGTTGATAGGGAGTCTTTGCCTTGGAGTTTTACATGACTTACACTTAACTGACCACCCCATTCCTTCGAGGTTTTCAATAGGTGAATAACAACCCAGCTTCATGCCCCAGGGTACTGATTCTTGATGGGTTTTCCCACATGCTGTCAGCCTGAAAATAAATAATACCTTCAAGATAAAGGGACTAAAATCATGCGAAATCTGCTCCTTTTTGCTGAGAGCCAAATGGACTAGTGGCTGGAATGCAAGAAGAAAGGATATTCCTATTCCCTGCTCATTTGGCTGACAGTGTAATCACTCAGAGTAATAAATCTTCATTGGAAACTTAGATGAAAATGGAAAAGGAATGAGAGTGCTTTCAAAGAAGAATCTGGGAGGGGGCTTTTGTCTCTGCTGAAGCACAGCCTCGGAGGGAGAGAAAAAGGACTACAGAAGCCCCTGCTGGGTACAGAACGGCCCTTAGTGCCCAGGACTGTGCCTGCTGGCTTGTCCCTCTCAGCTCCAGACATCCCCCCAGCCCTGGCCTGTGCCCCCTGCTCCCCATAGCCCCAGGTTTGAGGAGCAGGGATGTCTGTCTGCCAAATGCACCTGAGCAGCACGAAGGGGCACAAATATGGGCCAGGAATAAATGGCAGAGATCTAGAGCAGCTGGCTACCTGCTGTGCTTGCTCTGTAACCCTTCAGGAGCCAGCACTTTCCCTCAGCCTCATCAGCAAACAAGGACAAAAAAAAGCAACCACAGAGCTGAAACATTTTATTTCCCCTGCTGGGCCTGCCAATTAACCCTGTCAGGAGCTGGAAACCCACAGTGGGAACATCAACAGACAAGGAGCTGCAGAGGGGAAGTGCTGGAGGAAGGCAGTGCAGGGACCCAATCACCTCCCCATAGCCCTGGAAGAGCTGAGCTGTGGTGCAGGGACAGTGGGAGCCGATTTTCAGGCACCTTCATGCTTCAGAAACCGCTGCAGGGAAAGCAGAGATGCTGAGCAGCAGCTCCTGGTGGGATTCTGTCTCCTCACTCTCTGGCTTCTGTATGTCTGTCTCTGCAAACTCCACTGTTCTTGCTCATCCTCCAGCTGTGTAATCTGTGTTGGCTTTGCAATATGTTTGGGGATGTTGAAGGGGCTGGAAGGAAGAAGGAGGCAGCAAACACCTTCCCCTCTCATAGAGCTCCCCATCTGCGACTCATACTGCTCCTGATCTGCCTTGGTGCTGGGGTCTTTGGGCAAGCTGATTGCCTCTTCCTCTGCTCCAGGGAGTGGAAAGTTTGAGCTGGACTAACTCAAGTTAGTGGTGCTAACTGTGTGAGATGGATGAAGCACAGGACACACAGGATGCATTTTGTGTCTTCCCTTTGTCAGCTGCACCAGGGGATGTGTGAAGAGCTGGGTCAAGATGAGAGACAGTGAGCAGAGCAGGGCATCCTTCATCGTGAGGATGATGAAGAAGTGACTGAACATGGGGGCTGTTTGGCACCTTGGGTGCAAGTTTGTTGCGGTTACTTGGCTAATTTCCTCCTGCATCACCTGTTGTGTTTGTACAGAAATCATCAAAGTGACACCAAAGATGAAATCTGTCCCACAGTCACCTCTGTAGCTTTTGGATTAACGCTGGCAACAAAGCAGAGAGACAGGCACGGTGCTTAATTAGCATTGCTTTTATTCCTTTCTGCAGAAAGCAATCTTTCTTGCCACTTGTTACTTTCTTTGGGAATAAAAATCAGGTGTTGCTCCCATCTGCCGTGGGACTGGCACAATGGTCCTGCATGTGGTTCCAGGTGAGACCAGCCCTGTGAGCCCTCTTGTCTCCCTGGCCTCACACCTCATCCCACACACTTGCCAGCTCCCTAATCCTCTCACTGCTAATTGCCTTTCTAGTGCCTTTGGACAGTGGTGGCTGCGAGGGGGTGGCACGCAGCGCTCTCCCAGCCCGGCAGAGAAAGGTGGCGTGGCTGTGAGGAATAGCACAAATGGAAAAAGAGGGGCTGTTTTGGAGCTGAGAGATGCACAGTTAATATTCTGACTCTCGGGCCATGAAATCGATCTTCCAGGTGAATTTGTGGTCTCTTGAATTCATTTTGGGCACGACACGCACCTCAAATGGAACGGGCTGCAGCTCTTGACGTCAGTAAATGCTTTCTGCCCTGCAAAAGAACACTGCTTGGATTTCATCTTGTTTTTACACCTTCACTTCTCCTTGTAAGGCTCATTGTCACCAACGGGTCTGGTGTCATCCAACTGCGGCAGTGAGACCAACACTCTGTGCTGCAGAAATTCCCAGAGCACAACACTCAGCAGCTGCCAAAGCTTTCTGCTGGCACCTGCTCAAGGCAGGAGAGAGAGAAATATCACTTTGTGTGCCTCCTTTCATTGCTGCCCACCAGGAGCCAGCAGGGACAGCACTTTGCTCCTCTGCTTGAGAGACACACAGGTTAGATGAGTGAGGCAGACACTTTGAGCCTTTGAGGCCTTTTCAACAGCCCATATCCCCCTTTTTCCCATCCCGCTTTCTCCTTTCCATTGTGGCTGCCCCATATCGCTGTTCCCTGGAGGGCTGGCATAGAATGGCATTTTGCTGTGCTTTTCTTCTGCTGTTTCTCACCTGCCAAAGTTCTTCATTTAAATGTCACAAGTCTAATTATTTTGGGTATGAGACTTGGCAATGGCTGCGTTTGGGAAACAGCGAAAGGATTCTTCCAGCAAGGCTGGAAGGAATATCAGATGTTTCTGGTGGTTATGGGCACAACTCTCCTCTCACCAGCTTTCTTCATTCAGCTTCGTTCCCTTAGAATTCATGTGTGTTTGCTGTCTCCTTGTCTTTCTATCTAAACTGAGATAACAAATATACTAAATCCCTTCTTTATGGAAGAAATTCTGCAAGTTGAGAATATCAGCTCTTGTGCCTCTCACTTTTCCAGCCAGCTCAGCTCTGAGCAGTGGAGCAGACAGTTTGAATGACAAGAGGAGGCATCCTTAATCCAGATATTACACAAAGTGCATGTGGGGGGGGGGAAGAGTGAATGCAGTGCTTGTCACAGCCCTGCAGTAAAGTGTACAAACTGCCTGGAAGGCACAGAAACAGTGGAAAGAGCACATTGTGTGTCCTTGCCTTCCTGGAGCTAAACAGGGCCTTTCTCTGAAACTGCCAACAAGGGCTGTGTGTGTTTGTACCTGCCTGGTGCTGGTTTGGTGCTGCTCTGCTGGCTTGGGGAGCACACATTGTGTGTAAAGCTCCCTGACAAAGTCATCCTTCCCCTGGTTCTCCAACAAGCAGCAGGAGCAGGACTGTACCCTGCAAAGCTGGCTGTGATGGCTTCCCCTTCCTCCTGCAGCAGCAAATTGTCAGGGTGACCTGAGAAAAGCGTGGAGGCCCATGTGCAGTGAGTGACTGCACAGCTTCTTGTCCATCTTCCCTTAAACCTGCCAAGTCTCTCTTCTCATTCCCTGCTGCTCATCCCACATTCTCCCCTGGTCCACAGGCTAAACAAGGTTTCTGTACTCTGACTCTGCCACATCCTCTCTTCTGAATGCTGTCAAGTTCTTCATTTCCTTGATTTTTGGCATCAAGGATCTCCCCAGGTCACCAGTGTATGGGGGGCAGCAATCCCTGAGCAAGCCCTCCATGGAAGGTCTAGTCCTGCCTGGTCTGGGCTCTCTGTAGCACTATATACTCTGCCAAAGCTTCAGCTTAACTGAACAGATATAAAACTGAATTAAACTGGGAGGTGTATAACTTCATCACCACAAAATGGCTTTACAATGCCTAGATATGGTATGAAGAAATATTTTGTTATATTTATTTTAATTGTGTTAGGGAAAAGATCTTTCCCTCCTAGGAAAGTAGTAGAGACTGTATAGAAATGGGAAATAAATGTTCTTTTCCAGTGCAGAGAATGTAGCCCCACCAGACAGCTGGTGTGCAGCAGAAAATTCAGGCAATGAAACTACCCAAACTTGTTTCTGTGTCCCACTAGGATGAAATGCACAAAAACGTAATAAAAGGAATCATGATTTAGCAGTTAAGAGTGAATCAGATAAAAAACCCCTCTCTCTTCCTTGTGCTATTTGCTGCACAAGGCAGAATATGTGGAGGTTAATTATATTTCAAAGTCGGTGCTCTTTAGGGATGGGCCAGTTTATTAGGAGAGGCTGGAATTGTTAAAGACAGATTTTCTATGCATCAAAACAGTTCATATGAGGCTCAAGGCTTGGCTGGTCTGACCTCAGGCAACACTATGCACTTTGATAAAGCTTTTAGTGGCAGTAAAGTTTTACTGAATAGTACTAAAGATGAATCAAACTGGGAGACATAAGGCAGAGGAAATTCTGAAGTATTCACCCAGTTTTTGCAGTCAGGACATCAAGAACTTTCTGATCCAGAGGATGCATCAGGCTGTGTTTAATAGCCACTGATCTGTTTGTGAGTCCCAATTTAGTGTCTAAATATTAATTACAGTGTTAACTCAAAGGCTAGGAATCTCTAACGAACATAAAAATGTAAGAAGATGATACAATAGCTTAAAAGGAAATAAAAGACGACATTTTTTTCATTAGCTCATTCCGTAAGAGAGGGCAAGAAATAAATGTATAAGCAATAAAAGGAACAATATTTTTTGACCATTATTTTCTTGACCTCATATGGAAGGCTTGCTCGGTAAGATGAACACCCAGGATCTGGAGGGCAGATCTAATGTATTTCTCCCAGTCCTGCACTGGTACAACAGCACTGCTGCTCCTCCTCTGGTTCAGGATGCCACTGGATGGCCAGTGCCCCCCAGCCTCGGACTGTGTTTCTGTGGGGGCATTTTCCAGGTTCTGCATGTCCTGCAGTAGAGGAATGTGCATCCCCTCGTGACTAAACGTGCAACACCAGCTCAAGAAAAGGTTGAGTAATTTGAAGATTGAGAATAATCTTTTTTTGAATTTACA
Source organism: Pseudopodoces humilis (assembly GCF_049639895.1). Classification (NCBI taxonomy): domain Eukaryota; kingdom Metazoa; phylum Chordata; class Aves; order Passeriformes; family Paridae; genus Pseudopodoces; species Pseudopodoces humilis. The sequence continues at coordinate 24,503,837 of NC_142209.1, read as the reverse complement.
TTTAGGAATGACTGGGATCTACTTTAATGGGGATAGTGTGGAGAGGAGGGGACTCTCTGATAGACTTGTTAATGTTGCCCTAGGAACGGGAATGGTAGGATACATTGGTTAACTAATGGCAAAATGAAGTGCCTGACATCCATTATTTTCCCTTTTTTTCTGACTGGTTTAGCTTGTTGCTTTATGATTGAATTGTTTTTAGGGAGAAAAGGTTTCCACCCTCTCTGGATATCTCCCTGGCTGTAAGACACGTTTCTGTGCAAATCATCTTACCTGCTTCCTAAACTTTGGGGAGTAGAAAGCTCTGACAGTGGAAGGGGGACACTGGTACTGTTCTGCAGGTCCTGTGGGCCAGAATTACTTAGTTTGGGGTAAGAAACATAATGGCTTGTTGGCTGTTGGGCTCAAGGAGATGACATCCATAAAAAGATTCAAAATGGAGTTCAGCTGCACAATCGTAACACGTTGACAATGCTGCTAGCATTTAACTTAGAGTAGCTAATAAAATGCTGTAACACATAGTTGGTGATTGATAGACCACCCCAAAAAGGGGCTGATAAGGAGTTCTCACTGTGTACATAGTGTTCTGTTGTTCCTGGGCTGATGCAGTGTGCATTGAAGTGAGGAACAAAATTACTATGAGCTGAACATTGAAAGATCAAACCTTTGTGAAGATTAGATTCTAAGTCTACATTGACTAAACCTTGCTTTTTATTGTCTCTGAAAGTTGTATAATCTCAGGGAAGAAGACAGGAATGGTTCTGAATTCCTATTTTTGTCCATTTTATGATTGCTTGCTCTGAACTGAGGGAAAGAATGAAACATGTTTCCTTGACTACCGCATTTGTGATGTCATCTGTGTTGTATTTTTTATTCCCTCCTTTTTAGGTTCCTTTCTGAACTCATCCCCTTTATAGCCTACAGTAGTCATATAGGTTTTCCTGCTGCTCATTTCACTATTACAGCATGGATCACTTCTCTGTATCTAGGTCAGCCATGGCTGTGTAGTGCATTTGCCAAAGCAATGTGCAGTCTGCTCTTAATGTCCGAACTATAGTATTCCAAAAGGTTACTTTCTGTTGCCTTTATGAAGATGGAGGACAGTCTGGGAAGTTTTGTTTTTAAAATAAGTTGATTCTGCCTCTTTTTCAGTTTTAGGCTTGATCTCTAGCTTGCCCTGTGCTGCAGTGTGATCGCTTGGCTCTGCTGGCATGGGCAGGGTTAGAACTTGTGTGATAGCTCTCCTTCAAAACTGGCCTCTCCCTGCCTTATCTCCTGACACCTCTCAAGTCCTGATCCTTTGGAAAAGCCTTCCTTGCAACACATTTGGGTACAACTGGAATCAGTCTTGAGGCAATGAGAAAAAACCCTTCTCTCTAAGACTTGGCTTTTGTTTTGGACATTGTAATTTCTGTACTCTAGGGCTGCTCAGGTAAGACAGGAGTGAAATTTCTAAGCAGGCCTTGCCAGAAGTAACTCAAAAGTCACCCAGAATTAGCTGTAGCTCCTTTCCATCTGGCTCATACAAAGGATACTGTGTTCACTTACAGCAAGGTCTTGCCTGTGCTTAGGCTTTGCAGAGTATCAGCTATGCAGGTGTTTTTGCCAGTTAAAGACTTTGCTGTAGAGATGTAATAATAGATGCAGGTCCATTTTGCTGATTTTGGGGGGTTATCTTTAAACAACCTGAATGTGTGTGGTTTTTTTTTTTTCCTTTCTGTTCACCTTGATTTCTTTCCTAGCTTAAAAATGCATTACGTGGCTGTGCCACCTGGCTTCTGGGAGAAAAAGGCTGCTGACTTCCTGCTGTAGCCATTTTAGCCTCCCCTTGCTAACGTTCAAGGCAATTCCCATTTTGTCCTGAGATCTGGCAAATAAATTGTATTGCTTTTGCATTTGTCAACATTAGGAGCTATTTGCTGCAGCTTGTCCAAATTACCCAGCAAAGCTAAGGACTCTGTAGAATTTCTTTGCTTGCTCTTTTCCTTCCCTCTCCATGTCCACTTCCCCAATTCTGTGTTGTCAGCAGGCTTAACCAGTTTGTAGTCAGCTTCTCGGAGCCATTTATATAAATTAGGCTTAGCAGGGGTTCTGAGGATCGTGTGGCGATGAACATTACTTTGCATTTGTTGACTTTACTTTTCTTTTGCCGTATGTTGACCCAGTTCTAGAGCAGATCTAAATTGCTGGATATTTCTTGGCGGTGTTTCTCGCGTCCATTGCATGGCCCCACTGGCAGCTGCAGGAACTCTGGAAACGACCTGGCTTGGAGTCATTTACACAGCCTAAAACTGGAGCAGGAAGGGGCATATTCACTGACCTAATTCAGCAGGCCTCATCGTTTAGGTCTCTTAATTAGCAGTGACTCTTCTTTGCTACTCTGTAGCCTGATCACTATCTGTTCTCATTTGCTACGCTAACTCCTTGCAAAATTTCTGCTGAATTTGCACCTTTCTGTGGAGTATTTAGCCAGGCTGCCTAAATAAGCCACAATAAATTGTAGGATACATACCCTGCTCTTTGATTTACTTCCCTCTCCTTCCCAGCCAGAGAATCTTTTAAAAGTTTTTTGTCATCACTTCTCAACCTTAAAAAATTAAAGCACTTGGATGGAGATCAAAAGCCTGTACTTTGTCTTCAAGAGACTTGGTAGTGACTCTGTAGTAGCCAGAAATACTTTACCCCTTGCTCTCTAGGATCCCATTTGCAGATCCATCTCTCACGACAAGCTCTCTGTGGCGGCAGCAGCCCATGTCACCCATGGGCACCCCTATGAACCCTCTCTGGACCAGGAAGAATCCACAACCCCTCATTTCACCTCGTCTGGTTTCTGAATGGGTTCAAGAAAGCTACAGGGAGCCTGGCACAAATTGACCTCTGCCTCCCCTTTCCCTGCCCAAAAGGAGAAAGATGATCATTAAAACAATTTCTTTTAGGGCTCGTTTAGCCCATTGTTTGTAACACGTGCTGTGGTGCTTCTGACTGCTCCAAGCTGTATCTAGCAGAGCTCCCAGGAGAGAGAGAAAATCATGGATGTGCCCCCAGGTCCGCTAAATTTGACTGAGTAGATCATGTCTCTGTTTTTTACAGCTTGTCCAGGACTTTTAATGTTTTAACTTAATAGGAATGGACTGGTCCTATTCTCTGAGCTTCAGGGCCTTAACTCACTATCAGTTTGGAGCAGCTGCATTTATATACTTCTGGGTTTAAGGGAGAGAAAACTCCTCTTGGAGCTCTCCATGGGATTGAATATTTCCATGTAAATTGTATCTGAGGGCATTTTTTGGCCCAGTAATTTTAAGGACAGTATGCTGAAATTAGACTGGCATGATGTTTTCAGAAAGGCTTTTAGAAACTGCAGCATCCTTCCACCCTGCCTCCCTGTTCCAGCTGTTGAGCAGGCAGGAGACTGAAGCAAGTGAGATCCCTGCTTTTTGACAGAGACAGCATTTTCCAGCCTATGGATGCCACAGCATCCAGCTACTGTTTGCCAGCCTGCCATGTCACCCATACAGGTTTGTAATCTGTGCACAACTCAAGCAAAGCAAGAGAGCCGGGGAATTTGTTTTGCTGCAGCGTTGGAACAAACACTGTAGTATTGTGCTTTTGTCCATTCAACATCTGAAAGCAAGAATCTTCCCCTTATTCTTCCAAGAAAAATGGTTCATGTAGGTTCATTGCCTTCGCCAAGGCACCCCTGGAGTGGCAAGGCAGACTGCCTGCCCTCCTCCTAGCTCCCAAAACTGTGTTTCCTGTGAGACAATCAGCATGTTTCATTCCTCCAGGGAAAAGACAGCCAGGGCTATATTTCAGTACACCAGGAGCCTCTTGAAAAGGTGAGGCCCCTTCTGTTAGCGCCGTAATGGAAGCGAAACCTAAAGGGAAGAAATGTGACCATTTCAGGGGCACAAAGTCATTGCATTTCTGCTGTTACATTCTGGGAACAAAAATAGCAGGGACAGGTCCCAGCTGCCGGCCACAGCATGTTTGAAAAGGTTATCAAGACATTATAGCATGTAAACAGCAGAGCTATTAGCTCTGGGCTGTGAAAAGTTTCTAACCTTCACCGCGAAAACCTTAAATTATTTTTGAAGTGTTAATGAAAGTCAGCTTGCCAAAGATGGATGTGGAGCATGGAATTGCATTAGACAAATGGCAGGAACATTTTAATAGTTATTGCTTTGAGAGCCCCCCTCTGAGAGGATCCAAGACGGTTGGAGACCACACACTTTCATGAGCCTTTTTTTCACAGGGATAAACAATGTGTGGTTTATATCGAGCAATTTACAGGAGCACACAGACATTGTTGGTTTGTTTAGCACGTGTTTGGGATTTTTTTCTTACTGCCTTCAAAATCTTGGAAGTGCCTAGCAGCTCAAGAGTATTGAGCATGGCTTTAAAACTCCTGCTACTTTGTTCAGCAAGGGAGTGTCTCAGTCTGACCCTGCAGGTGATGGTACAGAGGTGTAGGCTGCTCTGTCACAGAACAGCCTCTGGAATGGGTGGGAAACAGCCACAGGCAGAGCCTGGGTGCCATCCAAGCCAATTAGCAAACCCCCACCCAGTTCAGCAAGGGCGAAGTTCCTCCTGTATCTTTATTTTATGTGTATGTGCTACTGAACAATAATATAGAGAGATATTGATATATAGATATATCTATATATAGCTACATAGGCACCCTAATGCATAGTACTTATCTGTGTATATGCATATGTGTTTTGTGCAATTGTATATAATTCAATTACTTAATTGCTAATTAACTCTAATAGGCACTTGGAGAGAAAAGCAGCACAGAGTGTGCCCTTCATCCAGAAGTGCCTGTGTGAGCTGCCCCCTTTCCACTGCGCATGCAGCCAGAGTTTAACACAGCAGCATTGCCCCCAGTCTGCCTCAAACAGCACAAAATGCAGCCTGAACCACAGGGATTCCATGGGTAATATTTAGGCTGGGAGAGATAAACCTTTAAAGATTAAGGTGTCTTGACCTGTTACAAAGGTTCTCCCCTACCCTCAGTCATATCGTGACTGTGTGCGTATGTTTTCTCAATTTGGTTTCTGTTAGGAAAGCTGAGTCTTGCTGAGGCCTTTTGATTCCATGAGAAATTTTTACAAATGCTCACTTGGACCACAGGGGTATAGTAAGTGCATAATTCTCTGCAGGATTGGAGCCAGGGGAGCCCCGTGTTGTGTTGGCACAACTGTGATGTGCCCTGGAGTATCTGCTAATGTTTCATGTTAGAAGATCAAGAGAAGAGGTGAACGTGCAGACTGCATCTGTATTTAAACACTGGGTTAGCTGTGAGCAGGGACAGATTTCTGCTGAGTCTCCTGCATTGAGCAGCACCAGGCTGGGTGAGGTTCTGATCTCATCATTTGGGCTCCTTCTTTGAGACCCATTTAATGCTTTTTGCTTCTCTTACACAATTTTTCAGAGCCAATTTTACATGAAATACTTATCTTTCTTCCAGTCACTTTTTATTGTCAGGTCAGATATTTCCCCTCTCCTCCCCTTTTTGCAACAAGGGGGAGAAACAACCCTTTCACCAGCTCCATAACCATTTCATGCATAATAACGTTTTAGGCTTTTATTACTCTGTTGAGACAAAGCAGGCTCTGATGAATTTCAATTCAGCACAGAATCGACCATGCCACAGTATCCAGTCATACAGAGAAGAAAACCTCTCTCCAATTCTGAAACAGGTTGAAAGACCAGCAACTGTGATTGTAATACCAGAGTCAATAAAGCTTAAAGCTCTGTCTGGCTTCCCCACTAAGGAAGGTGAAACAAAATCTTCCTACCCCCTACAAATCAATTTTGAAGCCATTGCACGGTGATGACGTTCATCAGCATTTTCATTGCATAAATGTGGACTCATTTCTGTGCTGAGTGCATTCAGTTAAAGGGACCCCAGCAGCCCAGGCAGGCTTTGTAAATCAGTTCATCTCTGGAGCTGCGTCTTCTAATTCTTGCTTCAACGTTTTTGAAGTTTTACAATGTTCCTCTTCATCATTTTGGGTTTTTCAATTCTCTCCCCGATTTCCCTGTGCTTGCAAGAAAAGCTTGAAGTGAAGGGAATGCACCAGAGAAGCTGGAATCTAGCATTACCAGGTGTATTTGGGAGTATTTTAAATCTTTTTTAGTCTATTTTTAGGTCTGCATACAGTTGCATTATTAAGCTTTTCCCTCCAACTGTGAAGCCTACAATTGCATTTTTAAATGAATGCTGGGGAAATCTCAAGTAATCATCCAACTCCCAGAGCCTAGACTTACAGGAGATACCATAGACCTGAAGAAATCTGCAGTTCTTTGTAAGCGTGGCTTCGTAGCCTGGGAGGAGGAGGAGCTGGATGAGGTGGCAGATCTCTTTCAGAGTGTGTGCTTTGCATGAGTGGCCAAATTTCTGAGCCAAGCTGGTGAGGTCCCAGCTGCACAAGTCCTCCCATGGTCTCTGTCACCAGGCAGCTCCCACATCTCTGGTTGTCAGGACACACGGAGGGTGGTGGCTGGGGACAGGATCTCTTGCCAGGTCTGAGTACATCAGGACTCAGGAGATGTGGCAGAGGGGTGGGAAGGGACAGTGATGACTTTAGGTGCCTTACACTTATTTTTCATTTACCATTTAAGCAAAAGAGTGACATTGGTTCTCAAGGTAACTCCTCTAAATGTGTGCCTGCAGAAGAGACATTTTACTGACTTGCTGAATGGTGCAGCTTCTTATGGAGTGTGAGGGTATGGCAATCAGATGGGAGAAGCTACCTTGGACTTCAGGCTCTTTCTGTAGGGGACTTTTTTCCAGCCTGTACTCTGGCTTGTCCCACCTTTGCAGTGTCTGATGGTTTTGCATCCTTGCTGATCCCTCGTGTACTCTCCTTGTTCCACCACATTCTCCTTCCCTATGGAAAGAGAGCACTGCACCCACAGAGCCAGTGTAGCTCTGTGAAGTCAGATATGCGCAGAGCCTCCTTTGATCAGCCAGGCATTAAATTTACATCCAGGCTAAGCAAAACCCTCCCTGTAATTATACTTGGAATTTGAAGTTAAGGTAACATCCTTCTAAATAAAGTGGCGTGGAAAACCTTTGTACAAGTGACTCAGGCAGCCAGCAGCCACAGCTTTGAGTTTGATTTGCCTGGAAAGATTCCTACAGCTACTTGGAGTATCACACAAGCTTCCAAAGAGAAAAATTTGGGGGAAATTCAGTGGAGGCTTCATGCTTTTCTTTAGACAGCATCTGATTAGAAACTGTTTCATTAAAACATTTCCTTACTTTGAGCCTTTTTCCTGTGAAATGCAACCATGGTTAGCATGGGGTGAATTCTCCTCCTCACCAGTAGTTATGTAAAGAGTTTTCTGCCCCTTGGACCTCTCCTGAGAGTTGACTAATATATTTCAGGAAATGTCACAGTACACTTCTGAGGCAAGGGATGATGCTTATTACTGTACTTAAAATAGATGAACTGATGCAAAAGATGGGTGAAGGTTTTTAGAGGCATTTAAAATACAGATAAGTCTCTCCCAAGACTTTATAAAACACCTAGGGTTTGAACCTATTTTAATTCCAGCAGTGTCCTAGGAATTCTGACTGCTTTTTAACTGCTTGTGGAGGTTTTAGCTCTGTTTTTGCATCTGGCCCAAAGGAATCCATAGGACATTTTAGGTTTAAAAACCCCATGTGGGCGACCCAGACATATGGGTCACATATCTATTGCCTTCATGTACTGTTGGATGCTAGGAAACTTTCCCTTAATTTGTGCCAAAGTCAAAGGGCGTGGGCAGTAGGTCGATGGTCCTGAGACAGGAATGCTCTCTGTTCAAGGAAAAGATGCTTTTCACAAGGTGTTTGATTCAGCATCCAATTCAGGCACCTTGTCAGCTCAAATTGAGCTTAGAGCATCTCAGCTAAGGAGAATTTGGCACCACCACGTCTCCTTCCAGTGCATCATTTCATGGTTACTGTTCGGAGTGGGGAGAGAAAGAGATTTTAAGAAATTAAATTAAAGGAATAATAAAATTACATAAAAGTTTCCTGAAGGGTTTAAATGTGCTGCTTTTGGTAATATAACTTCATTTTCTGTATAATCCTTTCTTTACAGCTTTTGCAAGGGGTAAAATCTGTCCTGCAGGGTAAATTTTCCACCCCACTTGTATCCAAACCTCTTGACTCTATTGACATTCATGTCTTCAATTCAAGCCCAAATTACAGTGGCATAAGCCTCCATTTAGTGATGGTGCAGCTAAAAAGGCTTTGGGATTTGGTTTAGCTTAGCTGAAACCTATCAAACCTTCTCCCAAATGATTAGTTCTGGAGCTACTCAGGAGAACATGGTTTCTTGAGGAGTGTTTATGTCATTGTGTTTTTATTAATATCAGAAATGCCTTAAGTCCTACCCCGTCTCTTTTTATGGTTTCTTTTTATCTTTGTTTTCTGACATCAGCATGGATGTGCAAAGTCACTTTGGTAAATATGAAACACAAATGAATGTTTTCAGGCTTGGTAATTCTTATGAGGAAAAAAAAATAAAAAAATGAAAGAATGAGAATGAAGGAGCTGTTCTGATTATGAAGCCAAACCAACCCTAGCAGAGGATGCTCCACTCCTGAACTTGTTTTTTGGCAGAGCCTGCTCCTCACACCTGAGCAACCCAGCACCACAACATTCAGAGAGGAGGGAAAATGCTTTGTGGATTTGAAGTGGTTTAGTGAACTCTCAGAACAGCTGGTTCTCCCCTCCCAGCTGCTTGGCTGGAGCCAGACATGTCTGTGCTGACTTGGGTCAGCCTGAGGAATCGATGCTGCTCAAAGACAGAGTTTCACTTTCAGCATGAAATGTTGTCACAAATCTCTTTACCAGTGTAATTTCTTCTGAAACACTGGAGAACCCAATGAAACTGTGCTCCTGAAGCACTCACAGGACTGGGAAGGGGCCTGAGGACAAATGTGGCTTAGCAGAGCCACACTGTGATTGTGTCATAATGCCATCACCACCAATATCATTTAGTCTCAGCCTCGACCCAGCAGCTCATGATTTTGCAAAGTGCCTGTCCTGTTATCCACCTACTTTCCTTCCCTATTTCTCCCACCACACTGCAGACTCCAGCACTTTGGAGGAACAGCCTGTGCTTGGCAGCATTCCACCATATTCCCTGACCCCCACCTCCTTCCTTGGGATCACCAGGTAATACCAGCATGCCTTAGAATCATTAAGGTATTAATATTTAACAGTATTAGAGCTGGAATCAAAAACACCACTGGGCTGTGGTGGGCAATAAATCATCATCAACCTTTTTATTATTTTTGTGTTTCCATAGAGAGATGGGAGCATCACAAAGACAAATTCAAAAACTTTCATTAGTTTTTATTTCATATGCTAGGGACTTGCCTGCACTGATGCAGTGGGAGATCCCCAATGCAATCAGAAAGCCTCACTGAGTCCAGGAGGGGGTGTGCTTAAAAGCCACCATAATCCAGAGGAAGCCTGGAGTGTTCCAGATATTACAGCAGCACTTGATGTGTCTGTGTCTGCTGCTCTCTGTGGATAGGAGGTATGGCAGAGCAAAAATTGCTCTGGAAAGTAATTATTAAACAGTTTCTGCTGATCCATCTGAACAGCACCGTTTACTCTGAGGGAGTCACAGTGGTGGGACTAATCCAGGGACCTCCTCTGCCAGTGGTTAACTTTCCTGTCAGCAGAGCAGAGATTCCCTGGAAGTGTGGTGTCCTGCCCACCCTTCCCGTGGTGGGCACTTCTCCCTGCTCAGAGCTGCCTCTTTCCACACTGCCCATCCAGCATGGCTCTGTGCCTCAGTCCAGGATGCCTCACCCCATCTTCCCAGGAGAAGATGTGTGTCTCACACACAGGGCATGTGGGAATTTGGGAGTTGTCCTGGAAATGAGAAACGCCGTGTGCCTTTCCCTGTGCTGTGACAATGGCAGCTGTGGCTTTGCTCTAATCAGAGCAGATTTTTTCTGGCTGGCAGTGTGCAAGCACAGAGCTGTCTGTCTAGCCATCACTCCGAGCCTGGTTAAATTAATATTAGCTCTGAGAAATAGGTAATTATTTTTCTTGTTTATTTGGTTGCACCTATAATTATTGCTTTACCTGGTGGGAGCCATGAGCTGTTGTAATTATGCTTCGTTAAAATGCTGATTAATAACGGCTTGCTTCTGAAAGGTGTGCTGTGGGACCTACTTTTCCCTGGCTACACTTACTAATGTAATGTAGATCTATGTACCTATCTATTAACTCTGAGCTAATATACATAGAAATTAAGCTAAGATCATATTTCAGCACCTGACTTAGACTCACTGGCACTAAGAAGTCCAGACCTCAAGATATTTCTCCTGGTCAAACAAAGACTCTTTCTGGCTGTGAATCTACTGCACATTTCCAAACACTTCTAGAAACAAGATGAAAGAAATGGTGTAAATGTGCCTTACATAAAGAGTAGTATTTCAGAGCTCCTAAACAATAACCTTTATGCTCATGAATTTCAGACTGCTCTAGAGAGGAAGGCAAATATTCTTTCCATTTTATAGATCAGGAATGTGAGTTTTGGAAAACGATCCACTGGAGTACATGATACGTAGATTATAAGCGTTTATTTATGAGTACAGGCTTTATTGTGGTTTAATTAGCCAAACCTGCTCGAGCTTCAGGCTGAGAAGCAGGATTTCAACTAAAACCTGACTTCACCAGCTACCTGGTAACTTTTGCAGTGTTATTTTAAGATACCTGCTCCTACCTTTGCATTTTCTTTTGTCCATGAGCTCTGTTATCAAGCTGGAGGACGTGAGAAATCTTGAACTATCTTGATCAAAATACCACTTTCTCCTTTGAGGCAGAACCAGAACGTGCCTTTAATCATTTGATAGCAATTGTTCTTTATACAACAGCAGAACAACAGTTAAAGTGCCACATAATTTGAATAATTGAATTTTGTTACCTGTATGCATATGTGCTGCAGAGAATATCCTGCCTCAGTGTCAGCTAAGCTAAATGGTACAGAGATTTAGGATATGTTTGGGGGGGAGAGTTAAGGATAGGTATTCCTTGTGTTATTGAGTGATTTGGTGACTCTGGGATTCAGTATTTAAAAAAAATAATAATATAAATGTTTCTCTGATATCACCCTCCTTTCTAAGGAAGCCTGCCCTTGAGGTTTGAATCCTGCAAGCCTGGAAAGCATCCTGACTGTTGCCAACCAGAAATGAATATAGATTCTTTCTTTCTCTTTTTTAACACCTGTTTCATTGTGAAAATAATGCAGGCAGACTTTGATTTGAGAATTCCTTGGTCCCAAAACAGTGAAGGAATTCATAGATAAGGTTCCCATTTGGGCCATTTCTAATAACAGGCATTAATCAACTATACCGTTCTGAGAAATTTTTTGCTTTGTCTGGGTTTCCTAAAGGTCTTCTTTCTTCTAATTTTTCTTGAGTGAATGGTGATAGCTCAACCCATCCAGTACAGTGTCCAGTCACAACAAAGCACCCTTTAATAATTACCCATTCTTTAGACTTCATATCAAAACCTGCAGCATATGAGGAGCTCTGTCTGTACAGAAAAAAAAAGGAGCTGTTGATGCCAATGAGTGTGTTAAGGATGATTGAGTGGGCGAGACCAGCCAGAGCTTAATATAAGTGAGGCAAAGATTCAGTCTATAAGTCCATGAGATTGAGTCTATACATCTTCATTAGTGCTTTATGCCTTAAAACATGGTAATGGTTTCAAGAGTGAGCACTGTATTTGTGCATTAACTTTTTTTCACCTCTGAACACCTTTTTCATACCTACTTTGCCTTGACCAGAACTGATACTGGGATCATTTAGTGGGCTCATGTAGACAGTGGTCCCAGATTTTGTATGTTCCCTGTTCTTGACTTCAGTTAGATTTGGCCATGCACTTACATCGTTACAGAGCCTGTTCTGCTCATGGCTTGTCTCATTCAATGCAATCTTATTAACTGCAGCTGTGTGGCAGGTTTGATACAGGAGCTAGAAATTGGGACTGGGGAGGGCAAAGGTTCCCTCCTGTCATAAATAATCTGCTTTCCATCAGCTTGATCGTGCTGTGATTCAAGTCCATTTTCTTTCAAGATTTCACTTTTTCCTCAGACCTGAAGAAAGGATACTATGGGTAGAACCAACTGCTGTGTAGTGGGTGTTTTACCCTCAGCCTCTTCCAAGCGTAGACTTCATTTTATGATGTGCAGAACAGTGAAGGCCTCAGGTACCTCTGAGGTAGAAATGCTGATGGTTTGGAAGTCAGCTATGTACTCACAAGGAAATGGAGCTGAAAGGCCCTGCAGTAGGGAGGTGTGGGGCACTCTGTGTACATACTGGGAAGAGAAAGCTTTGTTTTTAGACTTGAAAAACTCTGTTCTTCCAGGTGTGAGCTGTACTGAACAGCTCAGCTCTGCGTAGAGGTTGCTTAAAGTAAATCAGTGATTTACCACCATTCATTATTATGAAATGTCATCTTTGTCATCATCATCTCATCACACTCACGGAAGATGATGGTTTGATTCCAGAGCTCAGGAGCTACTTTGTGTTGTTTTGATCAGAAACTAAGTTAGAGCTGGTCTAGAACTTAGAGAGAAACATGGCAAATGAAGAGGAATTCTGTGCTGAACTTGGACCTTGCTCATTTCACAGTGGGTTTAACCTGTAAAACAGAGCTGATGCATGATCTCAACAAGCAGAGGGTTTTGCAGATATACCTTCAAAGCTTAATTTGGTAAGTTGAATTCTGTAGTCAAGACAAGAATCCTGATGCCAGTCAGTCATTCCCACCCACTGGAAGAAGGAGGTTTTCAGAAGTGGGAATGGTGATACAAGACACATGGTAAACTTTGGGATTGCCAGGAGGTTCTGGGGTCAAATTCCTGGATAATGTGCTAGAAACTGTGATGCAAGAGTGTCTGTCTGTTGTGAGTCTTGCCATTTTTGTGTTTCCTGCATAAAGGGAAGGGTGGTGAGAAAGGGATCTTTTCACTTCCCTTTCTAAGAGAATGTTTGTGTCAGCCAACACATCTAATTGCAGGCCAGCTGATGTCACTTGTGGGGCTGGCTTTACTTTTCCTATTAATCTCTTAAGAACTAGAAAAAGTCCTTCCACCTGCCAGCTCATTTTGGGAAAGATGTGGTGCTACTCACAATCATTTCCAACTATGTTATATTCAGTAAACTTAATACTGCACATTTTCAGGGGCTAGCTTATTCTGTTCCTTCATGTCCCTCCTTCCCCCACCACCCCAAGTATTTTTTTTAGGTTCTGATTATACAAATGAATCATGCAAGTGAGTGTTCCCTGCAATGCCACTAATTGATGGGACGCTATACAATTGCATTGCAATAACAAAACACTTTCAGCCTCTGAGAGATTAGTTGCATTGGCCTGGGATTAAGAAACCTTTGAAATCCTGAATCTAAATTACCATTCTTTTGACTGCTGTTTGTGACGCTAATTAGCTGTGTTAATTGGATGTTTTGATACTTGAAGAGCAGAGCAATCCAAATTTTTTTCTTTTTTTTTTTTTTGAAAGCCAAAATTATTAATGACTTTGGCAAGGGAGACAGAGTTTATTTTAATGCTGTACACTTCCATATTCTGCTTTTTGTTTTAGGTTGGTATTTTTGTTGGTTTTTAATGTTGCTATTATTATTTTTTTAAGCACTCTGAGTGAGTAATCAACGTAGGAGTGAATAGTAAATGTCTGAATGTGCTTTCCAACTGAGAGCTCTGATGCATCGCTGTCTCCAAATTATTGAACTGCTGGAGAGAAAATACATCCAAGCCAACATCATTTGTATTGCTGAAGAAGTGGGGCAATAAAGGGGGAAAAGTGTGAAACAGATGAAGAAAATTAATGTGAAGCCATTTAGATAGAGGAGCTTACTTCATAATGGCATGGTAGGTGATCTGAAAGGAGCTGAAATTTACTTTCTCCTGGCTTGCTGTGTACTCCCTTGCTGTTCTTGCACCAGGAACCATTCTGGCTCCCTGAGCTCTGGACCCAGAAAATAATTTGTGTAAATAATCACATGGGTGTCCAGGAAGGGTTAGAAATCCTTCACCTCATAGGACCAAAACTCAGTATTTGCTTTCAACCACTGTTCCTATCTCCATGACTTTATGGTCTTGATTCAGTTGCCACAGAGAGAACCTGGCAATGGCCTTCTATTGTTTCTAAGTTTAAAAGAAATAAAAAAGTCAGACCCAACCAACAACAATGTATATGAACTAGAGGAACTGTGTCATGCTTTCCTTTGAACCCAGGCCACACTGGCTTGGTATTTTGGAAGCACAAACATTTGTGGGCTGAGTTACAGTTCAGGTGTGGAGTGGTGGGGTCACATCCTGACCCTTGGGTGCCACCAGGGCTCCAGACACCTAGGGTCAGGTCTGGATGTCTCTTATGGAGGCATTAAAGGCATTTGGCTCTTTTCTCCTGCCCTCTCACAGCCATATTTCTTTCACAGGCACAGGATTCACTCAGTTACATTTTTCATTGTTGTTGTTGGGTTTTTAGTTCTAGTTTCAAAAGTGTTGTCTGAAGATTTGCATCCAGTTGGAGCACCATCTGGATGGGACAGGACGGAGAGACTCAGCTGCCTCTAAAAAAAAACCCTGGAAAACATTCCAAACCTTAATGTGTAATTATAGTGTGAAACAACAAAACCTAGGCTCTGCCAGCTTCTTGGCAGCTCCGTGCTTTGGCCCTAAGGAAATTCATCTTCCAGGGGAACTCAGGGAGTCAGTTCCTGGGTGAGCGAGAGGAGCGAGACGTGGTAGGAAGCTGATGGATTTATCTCTAGGGCAGGACTGGTTTTTTCATGGCTTTCAGTCTCCATCTGTCAGTGGATTCATGTGCTGACACTGACAACTGCTTTAGAGGAACCAGCACCTCCTGGCTTGGTGGCAGCCTGCTGGTGGGAGGGCAGAGGACAGGGCTGCAAGCGTGTGAAATGTCTCCAGGGGAGGCTGGGAGCCATGCAGAAGTGAAATGGAGCCAGGTTCAGATGTCTGCAGCCGAAACACTTCCAAAACAGGATAAACAATACAACATTTCAGTTTTTCACCATGAAGAATCATCAGCATTTTGTTTCCAAACAGTTTCCTAAAAACAACACAAATGCAGGAAGGGCATCAAAACTGTTCTACAAATGTTGAGCTTACATTTTAAATGCTTTTGCAAAATCCTTTTTAAGGGAAACTTCTTCCATCCCTCTCACGACAGCCCTGGCAGCAGAGGCAGGTCCATGACAGACTAATACTCCTAAGGGACAGCTGAGGATGTGTCAACAGTGAAGACCATATCTGCTTGAGGAACTCTTGATCTGTCTGGCCTTCCTAACCCCTTTTGATGCCAAATAAAGTCCCCTTAATAACATCAATGTGATTTAAGGGGCTGTAATTGTCAACACCTTACAAAGAAGTCCAACTTGCTCTTTCCCCAGCATCAGTGCAGACCAGGTTTGGCCACATGTGTTAAGGCTGTGCAGGAATCCAGCTCTGGATGATTTTACAGCTCAGCTTGGGTTCTCCAAATGGCAGCTTGAGGTTTCAGAGGGCTCAGGCCCTGCAGATATTGTGGCCCTTGCTTCTGACATTTGGTGTTTTGGGTGAATGCATCACCTAAAATTCACAAAGGAAGAATTGACAGCATCTGAAATCCTTTTCTTGTCTGGAGAAATGTCTTGTGCAGGACTTCTAAAATGATGCCCTACAGCACACTCATTTTCATTCAGACCTTGCTTTGCAAATGGCGCTACATCTGAAATCCACGGAATGTGCTCGATGCAAACATTTGCAAGCCCAGCTTTCTCCTGAGAAGAATATGCCTTCCTCCTAATTAAGGCTAGTCTACCCAGCTATTCCCACTGCTGGCTGCCAGCAATAATGCCCATTGTAGTGTGGGTGGAAAATATGCAGTTTTCAAATCTCATTTATTCCATATAGTATTAGATTCTCTCATGAACAGGCTGCTCATTCTCTGTGAAAAAAACAAGCCAAAATGCTCTGGGAACAGTGTGGTCTCTGCCCACACTTACGGATGAGATGAGGGGACATTTACCTCAGCATCCCTTCTCCTTGTCAAGCTCTACTGCTTCTGCCTCCCACAGTCTGCACCTTTTTTCCTAATAGTTTCCCTATCCCTGGTCATCCCACCACATCTGATTTGGTGGATTATTTGACTGTGTGGGTTATCTGAGGATTTATTTTCCCAGGCTGGTACTCTTAAATGGGTGTGAATTATCTGATATGGGGATTATAGACACGAACATAAAGCAGAGGCTGACATGGGGCATCCCAGCCCACCCCGAAATGCTGTCTGTACACATGATGATTATTAGCAACTCATTTCACAGTAGCCCCTTCAAGCCATCACCATATATTCAAACTAATGAGCTAAGAAGGAGTGTCACTGGCAGTTCCTGAGGCCAGACAGGCCCAGCAGTGGCTGAGGTTTTCATAAAAAACCTCTGCACATCAGTTAGCACATCCATGTCTTTTACTGTTCCTTGGTGAGACTGGGATCATTTGGTGAGAAAGAAGGATCAGAACACCCAGATTTAAAATTTGAAGTGATTGATCATTACCCTGAGTGCCTGGCTAAGTCTTACACCTAACTGATGTTTTGAAATGCTGCTTAATTTTTCCTCTACGCCTTAATGTGCTAGAAGGAGTTGGCAGAGATTCCTGCTCAAACAGATCCAGAGGCTGGACTGCAGATGCAGTAGATTTGACTGATAGAGGAATATCAAGACTGCTAAAATATGGGATTCTAATAGGAGAAGACCCTTCACTAAGAAGCCATTCCTTCTGGTGTTTTATACCACTGCACTGGTTGTGGATATCATAGGGATATTGCTGTTTTCTGGGAAAGCAGATGACAAAAGCTGTGTCATAACCTTAGCTCTGATTAGAAAAGAACACACACTTAAGGAACAGCCACAGAAGCTGTAGGCTGGGAATAATCAATAATTGCTCTTTTGGCAAATAGATGACCCTGTGGACTCACAGCAAAGATTTATGGAAGGCAATGTGTTTTTCTTATGAAAAAGAACAATAAGGGATTAAATGGCTGTTCCAGAACTGTCCTCAGTATATAACAGTGGCTGATTTACACTGAAATTCTATCCTTTCCTTGTGGTCTGCTCACACTGAGTATGATGAAAGGCAGGCTGAAAGTGCTGTGGGAAGAGTTTGTGTGCACCCTCTCACACCACAGGTCTGGGCCAGTGGATCCCATTTTACCATATGTGCAGGCACATCAACTGGTTAATGAAGGAAAATTAACTCAGGGGCTGTAAAAAGAGGAATGGACATTAGGCATAAAGCAGCAGAGAGCCCTCATGATGGGAGGCTGGAGTTTTACACCTTTCTTCAGACCACAAAAGTCACAAAAGGCTAAAAATAAGCAACTCTGCTCTGAAAACACTAAGAAGGTCCCTCTGCTAAAACTGGTGTGGTCTGAGAAGAAAGGAAGTTTCCAGTTTTCATTTGGTATTGAATTCCAAAGTTGGCTGTCCTAACAGATACAGCTGAGCAGGGGGAATCATCTGGTGCTATTCCCCAACTGAAAATGTTAGACAGCCTATTTGCAGTGAACACTGAAATGCTGTGACTTTTGAACCATGAAATGTGGATCACTTGAACACACACTAAAGTACTGAAGGTGGCTGAAAGTGGCCAAAGCAAAAGCTTGCAAAATGTGAGCAAATATTCATGGGCATTTGTTTGCATTACGCTCTGATCTCTTGGAAGAAGCCCTTTAAATTCCATTTTAAAATCCTCTGGCAGTGTGAATATCTGTGCTTTAATTTAGTTTGCTCTAGCTCCCAGGAAGCTCTATTTCCAATAGTGATTTGAACTCCAAATCCTAGCCCAATTGATCTTGTCTCACCTGACAAGTCACAGTTGCTATTGTTTTAGTACCTGGCTTGGTGCCCAAAAATGTATATATTTGTACAGGGGTATGACTTGCTGTTCTACTAAATGAAGCACTACAAATAATAACAATAATACTTTTCACTCTGAAAGAGCTTTGTAGCCATCTCTGATTGCAGCCTCACGCTGGCTCTGTGCAGTGTGAGGCCAGGAATTATTAATCTTTGGTTCCTGTTGAAAGGCCCAGATTTTCCTGTGTGAATTGGAGCCTCACTTGTGCTAAGGACGGTGCTCAGGGATGGACTCTGACAAAGTGGGGACAAAAAAGGGTTTAATGCTTTGATTTACAAGGATGGGGAATACAACACACACAGAAAAAGTATTTGTCTGTGGGATGGTGTGCCCTTTCCCAAGAGCAGTGCCATGCATCCAGCTGCAGTGGGAGCTCCTTTCAGACATGGCAAAGCCTGATGTGGCAGAGGGCAGGATGACCTCTCCGGTTCCATGACCCCACACGCTTCCTGGTGAGCGAGACCACAGTGAGACTTGGCAGATAAACCACCTGTGAGCCAAGCTGACCCTCATTTAGATCCCTTCTACAGGAAAGTGGTGTATTGTGAATTATCTCTGTTTCTTTCTGCACTGCCACACATACAGATACAGAAAAAATTAATATACTGTAGGGATGACTCTGGTTAGCTGAGGTGGGTTGACACCAAGCACCTTGGCTTTTCTGCATCTCCACCCTGTGCACAGCCCTCTTTGGAAGTCAGGCCCTGTGTGACAAGCCCAAGGTCACCCAGGAAGTGGGTGGCAATGGCAGGAACCAAACCTGATTTACCCAAGTGTCTCAGGTTACTGACCTGCCCCAGCACTGCTTTCTGTCCTAAGGGTGATCTCCTGACCAGAGAGGGAAAAGAAATGTGTTCTCATCTATTTATTTAATACCAGCGTAATCCAAAACATATTTAGCATGTGTATAACTTGAAATAGAAATGCTATTCCTCACAGGATTGTATTGATTTGCAGGGAAGGAAAGGTACTGTCAGAATATGGAGCTTTTATCCCATGGACTTATTTTCTGCAAGATGTCAGGCTGTGTAATCCTGCAAAGCTATGAGCCTGGCTGCCATTGGAGAAGGCTGACAGTTTTTCAGTGTTTTTTTTTAAGATCTACCATCCCCCATGAGCATTTGTTCTCTCTGTGTGTAGGTGGATTGATTGCTAGGTAGCTCAGTAAATAGGTTGGGAAAATGATACTTAATTGACTTGATATTACAGGTGACTTGAAGGAGTTGGGAAAACAATGTCAATTAAACAGTGCAAACACATATATATGTATGTCTGTGGATAATGTTTTTAAGTGCTTTTGAAGGCAGAAACTCCTATAATTTGAAATGCTATTCAGCTCAGTAATGTATTTAATTGTTTGTGTATGTGTGTGTAAGTGGTAAACGGAACTAAAGCTGTGGTTTAATCGATAGCTTTTCCATAAATCTCATCTGAAACAGAACCCATCTCAGCAGATGTTGATGGCTGAATTCCTAAGACAGACAGAGACCTCTCTCAGACATTACCTGT
This sequence comes from Pseudopodoces humilis, assembly GCF_049639895.1. NCBI lineage: Eukaryota > Metazoa > Chordata > Aves > Passeriformes > Paridae > Pseudopodoces > Pseudopodoces humilis. The sequence continues at coordinate 24,484,363 of NC_142209.1, read as the reverse complement.
GATTCTGGATCTCTTGTGTGCTCAGATTTCTGTAGGGAACAGCTCACAAATGAATACAGCAAAGTGTGCTCTCTAATACCAGCAGTGCTTCGGATCACTTCAGCTGATTGAATATTGCATGAGGCAGCTCCTGGGCATCTTTAAAGTATTTTCTTAGAACTGCCTGGGCTGTAGTAGAACTCTGCAATCCAAATAATACGGCAGCCTGGCTGTCCACAAAACATCTATCATTTGCTCCTTCCTAAATATGTATTTGTGTTAATTTAGCATTCATGACATCTCATAACAGACCAGGATCCCACTGTGCTAAGTGTTGTATGAACGCTGAGCAAAATCTGTGCCCTGCAGAGCCCGCAGCCCAAGCCTCCATTAGCACCAGTGAAGATGCCTCTGCTGGTGACAGCAAAATAAGTATGCCCATTTCTTTTTAGTAGAGTTTGTGCTACAGCGATGGCTCCCAGGTTTTGTTAGTAAATCACTCGTAAATGCATGCTCACTTGTTATTTATCAGCATTTGCTGAGTGCTCTGGACAAAAAATTACCAACATCCAGCTTGTTAGAGAGCTGTGCACAGTTGACTCTTTGTTGTGTAATGGAGCAAAATAGTCATATGAGGTATCTGTTCTCCCATCTGCACAGTGTTAGTTCCATTACAGACTTATTTTAGGCAGAATAATCAGGCTTTTTGCTCATCTTAATTGCCTGAGTTACAATACTGCTCAGGACTCAAGAGGAAACAGGAGCCCTATTGAGCGATGCCAGATACAAACAGTAAGAGAAAGACCATCCTTGCTGGGAAGGCTGTTCAATTTAGATGGACAAATGTATTATGGGAGAAGAAAAAGGCAGGTGCAAAGTGAGATAGGAAATAAATTGCCCAGCTAAAACAGAACTATGTTTCATGCCTGCCAAGTCAGTGTTATTTCCTCCCAGCCACTGTCTGGAGTTCGAAATCTCAGCTGCATCACTGAAGAATGCACTGGCCCTATGCATTAGAATAATGACAAATAAATAAACAAAGACAAAGCCCTTTGTTTAAAAACCAGCAAAAATAACCTGAAACTTTCATTTGAGAATATAATGACCACTCAGATGTGTTAGTATTCATTTCAGTTAACTCTACCTGGTAACTCAATTAGTGATGGAAGAACTAAAAAATAAGAACTCCTCTGGTAGTTCTAGGACCAACTCCATAACTCATGGAGAACCTGAACCCTTCTGTGATTTTAAAAGATTTCTTGACCTCTGGCCCTGATGTTGCCATTACTTTTTTGAGGTTTTCAGAAGGAGGTAAAAGGCCTGACATGAGAACAAACACACCTCTAGATGCCTCAGACAGTATCCATGTATAATTATGCATATTTAGATTAAACACATATTTTTGGGGGATGCCTACCTGATGAATCAATCAATGTTTTTCCAATCACTTGAGTTTCTGTCACCCTTAGGAACACAACACATTCTTTACAAAGGCATCAGCTCTTTTGTGGAAACCAAAATAGCAAGTAGTATTTTAACAGCAGAGCACACAGTGATGAGTTGCATTCGCCCATTGCTTATTAAATGGTAAAGCTTCAAGCTGGCCTCAAGTTATCCCACCTGCTCCTTGGTATAAATCAACACTGCAATAAGCTACTCTCACACTGATAAAAAAAATATGCCCGCTTCTGAGGCATCTCTGAATGAAAGTATTAGCTCTGAAAATGGCAGGTTACAATCAGATTGAGTGAAAATTGGAGTACAATAAAATACTGAAATTACATCTTCCTTGCTTCCTTTTATGCATGTCGGGAGCGAGTCAACACATTGTATTTGCTGGGTGCTTTTCCTGTCTCTGTCAGTACAGTGATATGTTAGAGAGATGAGGACACAGAGATTTTTAGCTTCTATGCAGTATAAAGCTACTGAAATAGCACAAGAAATGTTTCCCTACATTGGAAACATTTCCATTCCATTCCATTCATTGTAGCATTGAGTGCCTACACCAAGCAGGAGAAATAAATACCAGTCAAAATTGCTCCAAGGGCCATTGACTTCATATACCCCCAGGGGAAACCAAATGTTTTCTTGGGTTCAAAATATCTGCACAACATCTTCGTTTTTCTTTCTTCATTTCATGTTCTGGTAGAAACCAGGAGTAAGAATGACCATAAATAACAAAGAAAATCCCACCTGTGCCCCATGAGAAGTGGGACATTGCAGCAGTTGCTTTTTTAGGAGTTTCCATGAATCCAAAATGTTGAGACCATCCTTTCTCTTCCCCAGACCCCTCCTCTAAGGTGTTCTGACTAGACAGAATTAAGTTTATGCTTGCTGGAGTCACCATCTCTCTTTCATGATCTCAGAGGATACTGAAATAATTCACTGCTGCTTAAATTTAATTTTAAATTAATTTTAAAAAAGTTTGTTTGTTTTTTTGTTTTTTTAATTCCTTTACCCTTGGATTATATCACATGCAATACCAAAAGCTGACATTAGTGTTTGGTGTTTTAGCAGACACCTCTCTTAGCCAAATTGTAATGCAATCTCTCTGAACTTTTATCTCTCTGAACTTTTCATGCAGACTTATTGCTCGGTATTCTTGTCTTGAAGAGGTTTTATTTTGTGTTAATGTGTGCTGCTAAGTAATTACTCATATTTTAATGCTGAGGTAACACCTTATTAGTCATGAGTAAAAGTCTAGAACTTTTTGGATCACTTGAGAAAAGAAATATTAGTGCTTTTTGTAAATTATTTCAGTTCATATGTTTTTCTTGGTGGAGAAAGGGTGTAAAATGTAAGGTGTGGAATTCCAGAGAATGCTGTGAAATCAAGAGGCATCACCTGACTCAAAGGAAAACATGTCTAAATCTCTGTACCAAATCCCATAACAGTCTGTTGTCAGGCTATTGAGAGACTTGTTTAAGCCCAAAAATAGAGACATCTAAAGGAAGAAACTTAAAAATTAGAGAAACCTATCAGTTTAATTATATCAGACAGAATTTTGGTGCTTTTTTTCCTTGCTTGTTTTTGTTTTTTTACAGATGTTTTTCTAAAATCACTATTTAGGTAATGTTCTACCTTTGGCATTTCTTAAAAGAATTTATTGTCTCTTTCCCTCCCTGCTTTTCTTGTTTAGTGGCACATCTGTCTCTCTTCTACAAAGGAGATAATGTTTTGACCTTCTGCCTAAGGGGTTGAACACCAAGACCTGTGCACCAAGAGGAGCAGTTCAGGTCTGTCCACTGGTGGCCTCCCACTTCTTAGAATCGTTTTTATTTAGCCAGTAAAATTCTGGATGGAGTATCAGAAAGTGGGAATTGTCTTAGGGTTCTACCAGTCTGTCCCAGTCTGGCAGAGATGTGTCCTGTGGGTTCTGCTGAGCATCTAATACATGCATTCACTCTGAGGCATTTATTTATGCATTGCACAGAAATTTAAACAGAGCTTTACTTTGTCTCTCATTCATTCCTGATCGACTACAAGCACAAAATACTGAGCAAGAGATGCATTTCCTCTCCCTCTTGGCTTCACAGTTCTTTGTTCATTATAGTTGCAGACAGGCAGGAGCATGAGTAGGGAGTTTCTGACCATATTTTTCCAGTGGACATTCTCTGCAGTTGTGCTTTTCTTCTCTGTGATTAGAATTAATTATTGCTGCTTCCCCTCTGCAGTGTGAAGGAGAGGAAAGCTGAAGGTATCTGTCAGTGGTGATTGAAAACAAAATGAGAAAGCATGGAAAAGAGGACAGAATTGGTTTCAGAGGCCAATGGATGTTGAGTGAATAGTTGTGCTACTTGCTAAAGAAGTTTCTGTCAGTTCTGTATGTCCCCCTCCCCCTGAAATCAATAACACATCAAGCAGTCAGTCCCCTGAGCTGCACAGTGTGCACACAGCATGGAGATAAAAGCAGATAAGAAACTACTTTTGCATGGAAAGTAAATGTCTCCACATAGGACGTTTTTGATATATTTGTAAATTCAATCCCATTTGCTTACTTTATTTATTTATTTACTTATGTATTTACTTTGCATTTTTACTTTTGGTATGTATTAGTTCTCCTTTTTTCCCAGATTGATTCAGCATGCCAAACAGCACAGTGCCACTTGTGTCCCAGTGAGCTGCTATTTCCATATAAAAAGTAGAGTGTTTTACAGTCAAGCAGATATTTTTAACACTGGGGAATTTAAACTGCACCATGTATTTGTAGAGGCTGCTCAGTGCAAGCGCTTCCACTTGAGAAGATCAAACAAATTGGAGAAATGTTCTGAAAAAAAATGAAAGAGAGGGAGGATGCAATTCAGTGAAAGCAAAGCAGGAATTTATACACAAGCAGGAGGAACTGGCTGTATGGATTGAGACAGGAGGCAAACTAGCGATGAAAAGGGTTTGGGAACTATCACCAGCATGAAATAAATTCTGCTGTGGGGGAAACCAACATTTTCTCACAGAAATAGGTGCTGGAATGAGGACTGTGCTTCCCTCAGCATTTGTGAGGTCACAGCCAGGGTACAGTGGTTAGTTCTGAGTGTGGGTTATTTTTTTTTATCCTCGCCCCCAAAATGTGGGTCAGGAGGAGAATAACTGCATTGGAGATCTGGAAAACAGGATTTGAGGAGAAGGGTCAGTAGAACTCAGGGTCATTTAGCATGGGAACAAATCAGACAGAGGGAGGGCATGATTAAGTGCCAGGTATCCCAAGTATCCTGTCATGGGATCAGCTCAGGACCAGCAGAGAGGAGAGAAAGCTGCTTGTTGAAATCCCAGCACCATCTTGCACAGGAGCTGACTGGTCCTGAGGTTTCCCATGCAGCTCCAAACTAGGCAAGGCTCTGTTTCATGCCTCAGAGCTGATAGATCCACAGCCCCAACTGCTGGCTCTGTTTATCTCTCTGAGTGTGGTGCAAATCCTAGTTATTAAAAATCAAGAACAGAAAATCCAATTCTAGATGTAATATCAGTCCAGGCCCAATTTTGAGTAGGTGAAATAAACTAACTTCAGACACCAACAGACAGTTGACTGCTGCACAGTAAAACAACACAATTTAGTACAATTTTCCACAGTTGACATATGTTGATCGATATAGGACTCAGAATTTAACAGGCATAGAATTTCAATTAAACTGAATTACTGAAGAGTATAGTCATCACCATGCTGGGGAAGAGGTGCTTTAGCAAATGAGACAGACAACCACACTTCTTGCATAGAATCAGAATTATTTGGGTTGGAATGGACCCTAAAGACCACCTCATGCCAACCTGCCCATGGCAGGGACACCTTTAACCTAGACCAGGTTGCTCAGAGCCACATCCAGCCTGACCTTGCCATGCTACTCTGAATTAAAAAGCGGGTGTTAGCTTTCAAAATTAACTGTTAACAAAACCGTATCATTAATTTCTTTTTAATTTCTTTTTTTTTTTTTTTTTTGCCTTGTCCCATCTCTCTTGGGGCTTTGTAAAGGTTAAGCACTGATTGTTTCTAAACTGCCTGCTGCTTTGTTCCACGAGTGGGCATGAAGCAAGATAAGCAAGCACAAGCCCAGGTGGGCAAATCCCATTTTGCTCACCTTGGTGAGCAGCTCAGCCAAGCCAGTGGAGGGCAAAGCCACGTGGAGCACGTGGATGAAAGGGCTTGTGGAGATGCAGAACAGCCCTGTTGCTCACTGAAATGCACTTCTGTGAATGTGTACTCCTCAGATTCCCTCCTGTTGTTGCTCTTCATGCCAGATGTCTTGAGTTCAGACCTCACCTCACGGTTTTGTTTGCCCCAGTCATGAAATTATTGTGAACACTGGCAGAGAGAATCCCCCTGTTGTCACTTGGAGGTGCTTATGTTCTCTAGAGAGAACAACAGCTTGCTTCAGTGAGGTCCATGAGTGCATCTTGACTGAGGTTAAGAGGCAGGAGTAGATCAACACAGCTACAAGTGACTAAATTCTGAGCTTAGGAAAAACTTGCATCATCAACAGCATCCTCCAGCCGTGCTTGCCCAAGCTGAATGGGAATGTGGCACAGCAAGAGAGACACAGACTGCTATCTACCCTGCTGCAGCTGGGTGTTTCAGGAGGATTCCTCCTGCATACCAGGAGGCAGGTTTAAGTTTCCCTGAAGGAGCAGGTGCTTTCAGCTGCCTCCAGCTTGTTTTGCTCTGGAGAGCTGCTGAGTGCAGGCTGTGTTTTTTGAGAGCACAATACTCTCAAATGTGGTCGGTGTGAGACGGTTTCTGTGTTTCTGGGCTCTTCACTGAAACATCCATTACCAGCCAGGTCACCAGGGTGTAGGGAAAGGCTGTAACTGTGCATTCAGAGGTGACCCAGTGTCTAAGTCTCAGCAGGTCTGATTGTGCTGTATTTGAAAGCTCCAGAGAGTGGCTGTGAGATACTGTGAATGGTGTGACATATACAAGGAATTGCTTTTATATCTTCTGATGAGAATGTTTCCCATGTGTGTGAATTAAGTGCTGAATTAACAGCCCAAAAACATGTATCCACGGGAGAGCTTACCCATGCCACTGTGCCTCAGCCCTCATCTGGTGGAACCAGATTTAGAGGTTAAAAATAAAGAACCTCTCAATAGCCTACTGAGTGCCTTTTTATTCTGTGAAAATATGCAACAAGACTGCCAACCCCTTCAGCAGGTTTTGTCTTGTGGACACATTTCCACTGGCAAATGGATATAAGACCACCACATTCCCTTCAGCTGCACGCTGCACATGGTGGATTTGTTTTTCCCAATGATATCAGCTCCAAGCTGACCTTTTCCAGCATTTTGTAGTGCCCACCTAACCTTCTTGTCCCCTCTAAAACCCAGGCCAGTCCAGACATGTTTATCAGCTTCTTGTTCATCTCCATTTGGAGAGAGACCATCTTCACCTGCAGCCCTGGGTGTTCTGTGGAAAGTAAGGTTTGAGTTTGTGTCTGTATGCCTTCTGCAGCTCTAGGGCCTCCTCTGCACTTCTTGATGTTGGTCATCTGGTAAGGAATATTGTACAGATCTGTAAGAGGGCCTTTGGCATCTCTCTGATTCCTCTGAATACAAAGCCTGTGATGCACACACCCAGGTGATGCTAGCAGTATCTTTACTTTAAATAACTGTGCTGCCTTTTCTTTCTCACGTGCTTTCTTAGCGGGCTCCTCCTCTTTGAAAATTTAGGGTCTCATTCTTCTCATTTAGATGTTGCCTGACATTTCCATCACACTGTTCCTGTAGCTCTTCCTACTAAATATCATTAAATTCACTTCTCTGTGGCTGAGGACACCTCTTATTTACCCAAGAGTCCTCAAATCCCTGCATCTGCAAACACAGTAATTACATATTGTTTCCTGTTACCTCTGTCAGGTTCAGAGCCTGACAGCACAGGGGCTGTGCTCTATACAGAGCAGCTCCCTCCTACCCCACCTGCTCCACAAAACAAAGCCTGCAGAAGCAGCACAATGTTTAACCTACACCAGGCACTCTCTCGTTCACTCTAAGTTCCTGTCTTCTGTGGCTTTGTCAGGTATCAGCATCTTATTGCATCCTTTTCTGGGTAAAAAAATCACTTTTCTGGGTAAAAAAATCACATTTTTTAAAAGCATCCATGACTACTGTAAGAGTGGTAAATCTTTCTGAACAGGGACCCAGTGAAATTGTCCTGTGGCATCAAACCACATCCAGCTCACACACAACTCAGGCAAGCCTGGAGCACCATGGGGTGAGCTGCAGGTTTAAATCTGGTGGTTCTCAGGTGCCACCTGCCAGGTGTGTGTGGCAGTGGAGTTACGGCAGTGACTCCGTCACAGCTCTAACCCAGGTCAGATCACTTGAGGGAACAAAAGCTTTGGAAAATGTGTAGAGATTTTCAAAATCAGTGTACATAAGGTATAAACCCATTCTTAAAAATTCTGGTTGTTCCTGCTGGTGTAAGGGGACATTTATTAATGAGACTGGGCAGGATCAGTGAATCTCCCACACTTCAGTGGGATATCAATTGCATTTATAGAACATCCCAAAGAGGACAGTTCTAGCACAGATCAGATTCTGTCAGGACCAAGTAGGGCCTTGCTCATTTTACAGCCCATAAACAGTACTGTTAAGTTCTTGTTGGCTTTGGGGTTTTTTGTTTGTTTGTTTTGGGTTTTTTTAATTATTCTTTCAGGAATTAGTATTACTTCTTTTGCTGTCACTAACTCTTCTGTCTGTGTGAAATAAATCGAGAGGAAACACAATCACTCTGTAGAGCTTTGCTCTTTTCCTGCTTTCTGTAGTACCTGCTAATTAAATGGTTGGTTTGTTACATTTCCCCTGTTGTCTGAAATATATTTGTGAAAAAAAAAATAAAAAAAAGAAAGCCCAGCCTGGTCACAAAGACACAAAACCTTGCTTAGAGAGTCAGAGCCATGTGTCTGTTGTAGATTTCATCTTCTGGGTCTCAAATTTAAGATTTTTCTTTCCCACAGGAGTGCATACCCAGTCACACCCAGACCAGAGCAGGGTTAACACTTGTGGATGATCCTCTGCCCTGCACTGGCTCCAAAGATTACAACAGCTTTCTTTTCAAGTAATTACTGCCTGGGTAGAAACCTGATCCAGGGCCTGCTGGACACAGAGGAAAGCTTACCACTGGGCTGGGACTTGGATTCCCTCATCCTTTTCCTCATGAGTTTCTATTAATGGAGCGCTCAGGAGAAAAAGGAGGTTGATTTCCAGTCGGCAAATAGAGAAACTGCCAATTGTTGGCCTTCAGGCACCTGAGAGGATAGAGCTGTGTAGGGGCAGCAGAAGTTAACTCTTGCTGACAGCCAGCAGCCCTGGAAATGGGTTTTGGTAATGCTGAGGATAGCCAAGAAGGCTGGGCAGGTCGTGACAGGTCAGCACACCAGGAATGGGTATTGTTGCTTTGGTCTGAAGACTGACAATAAATAAAAAAAAGGCTTGACTTCTAAAGGGAATGTTAAAACAGAATTGGATGGCAGCCCTGTACAAATTTTGTGTTTGCACACATTTGGCAAAGCCAGAGGTTGAGCCCTGAGGTCACTGCACACTGATGAGAGGGGGGACTGCCTTGGAGAGCACTTCTCCATTCTTGCATTTACAGAAATCCATGGATGAGGTGAAAGGAAAGGATAAAACATGTTTATGCTTAATTCTGTGGTCCTTGAGTGAAGGTTATGTAAACATCTCAGAGTGTAAATGTAGAGAGGAACTATGTGCTCACTGAAATAGACAACAGGGGAAACAGTTTTGTGTGGAAAGGATGAATATTTCAAACAAACCTGTATTCTCCCTAACAATATCATCCACTCTCTTCTAAATGCTATTGTTGGATAAGCTTTGCCTCGAAATCCTTCAGAAATGTACTCTCAGGAATCTCTCCCTGGAAACCTGCCCTGCATTCCTGGAAGCACCAGGCTTCTGTTCTTTCTGTCTTTTGCAATGGACTAAGAGAAAAGAAGGGTCCAGTATCTGCCTGAAACCTTCATCCAACCTGAGGATACCCTTGGACATAACCACGTTTTGAAACATTTTGATCATAAAAATTAAATGAAAGTGGGGGCTAAATCTTATTTCCCACTGCTGCTGCTCTGGCTCATCTCTGACACTCGTATTTGATGTATCTAATCAGCTGATCTTGCTGGAAAGGTTAGAAGTGAAGGATGTTCCTGTCTCTTACAGATTAGCAAAATGTTAGAGTAGCTTTGGCTTTATGAGACTTGAGGTAAATTGGCTTAGCCCAGCTAAGTGCAAACTCACAGTTTGTTGGAGGGATTACAGCCGTGGATGGAGAAGTTTCTTTTGGATCAAGTTTTGCTGTATACACTTGAACTAAAGAAAGGGGTATATTTTAAACTGCATAGTGCCAAAATATCTTTAGCTTTTGGCAAGTAATCTGGCAAAATCAAAATACCTTACAGGATTTCTGTCATCTTACACTGCAGAAATCTTATCTGACTGCAAATTCTGGTTTTTTTCTCAATCCCAAGCACCCAGGTATAGAATTAAAGCTGAAGGCTGATTTTAGTGCTAGGATCTTGTTGGCCACATATACAATCAGAGGCTTGTGCCTACTGCAGATTGAATCCAGACCTTTTCCTTCCTTCTCCTCAGGAGCCACATCTCTTTTCCTTGCACAGCTAAACCAGACTGTCAAAAAGAAATGCTCATAATCTTCCTCAGACTGTGAACTGTGGCCTTTTCTTTTCCCATTTATAACTTGTTTTGTAAGATATAAACATGATTTTGCCCAGGGGTGTGTTCGGTTTCTCCAGGCAGCTTGGGCACCCAGAATCTGTCAGGATTTGAGGCTCAAATGCTGTGTGTCATTTCAGAGGTGGCTTCTCCTGAGTCGCCATCTGTCTCCAGATTGATCTTGCTGGGTCTCCAGCTGCAGGTGGATTGACCCAACACACCTCAGAAACTTGTGCTCTTCCCTCTGCACATTCCTGTGGTGAGAGCCACCACTCAGCACAAAGAACAGTTTTTACTCACCAAGAAACGAGACCTTAAGGAGGTCTCAAGCAGGAAGAATTCACCTAAGCAGCCTTCTAAGTTCAGCTGACTGACTTGGTTTCACCAGTTCCATTTCACTCCAGCTATGAAATCCATCCTTTATGCCTCCATCCTAATTTCAGTCTCCATAATCTCCACTACACCCTCCGGAGTAAGATTTCCAGCTGAGTTAAGAGGATGGGAGGAGAAGCAGGTTTTTTCCTGGGAGCAAATATTCTGGTAATATCATTTCAGTCTGAGAGACATAACAGAGCTGCCACCAATTCCTGACGATGAGAGGCAGATTCACAATCAAACTGGCCTATCACTATTACCAGGGGAAACTGAGTCAGAGACATCACAGCCAATATTCTACCTGAAAAACAAGTCTGACTTTTTAAGAGCCTTCCTTTGGCTTTCGGAGCCAAGGTCAATACCCATATCTAAATAATTTGGTTCCTCTGTCCTCACTTGGTACTAAGCTGGACAGTCTAGGCATAAAAGCAGGGTGTTCCCTCTCCCAGTTCTGTGCTCTGGCAGTTGTAATGCCTTCCACATCATGAGATTTCATGGAAACCACCCTTCACCGCCATGCCTCAGTTTCCCTGTTTGTAAAAGAGGGAGCCTGCTCTGTTTGGAAAGAAGGTGCAGGAGCAGTGAGTAACTTAAGCCTTAAAAGTGAAACAGAAGAACGTGGAGGTACCCCTAGTTACTGGTTGGGCAGGCTGTGTGACCTTTGCTTTTAGCAGTGCTACAGGACACGTCCCTTTGCAAAGCCCCAGAGCTTCTCCTGCAAAGCTTTCTATCACCTGGACCCTGTGAGAGCTGATCTGCCTACACACAAGATCCTCATCACTCATTGAGCTTTTAATTCCTTGGAGAGGCAGGAGAGACAATATTCAGCAGCTGGTTATTTCTTCCTTTCCCTCAGTCCCTCACACTGAGTGTCAGTTTAAAAAAAAAATTGCAGAGAACTGGCCATTAGCAAGGAAAACAGTTTAGGGAAGAGACTAAATGAAAATGCAATCAATTATCTCTCACCGTGCCCAGGTGTGTGGGTGCAGTCAATTTTCAAAGTCATCGAGAATTTTAGATGAGAAAAGGGAAGCTGTTCATGGCAAATTGCAAGTGTTGGGGGAAGGGGGGAGGGAGAAGGAGAGAGAAAGCAGAGAGGGGAGCAAAGGAGAGATTAATTTCCCTCTTGAGTGAGAAGTGTGTTTGAGACAGACAGATGGGCTGTAAATACTCCGAACCAAGGACAGGAGCTGAGACAAGGGAAAGGCTGGTGATTGAAGTGTGACTGTGATGGAAGTAGTATATTTCCTAGCCAAGGTGACTGGTTTTGTTCTGAAAGGGGGAGATTTCTGAGACGTGGCTGCCGCACTTCACATCAACCTGGACCAGGACAGCATATTTAGACTTGATAAGTGATATCCAGGTCCCGGTGGGGTTTTCCTTAAGGGTCAGCTTCAACTGCCTGCCTTGTAAGGGAGGTCTACAGGGGGAGAAGGGAGGGGAAGGAAGAAAGAAAAGAGGGAAGGGGGAGGGGAAGGGAGGAAGGAAGAAAGGAAGGAAGGAAGAAAGGGAAAGACGGTCTTCTTTCCTCGTTAAAATTATTGAGCTGTCTACAAGTGGTGAGCGAGGGGAGCATGTGACCGGCAGTTAATCACATTGCTGTGAAATGTGACTGCTGCTGATAATAGGAATCTTTCCTTCACTAGAATTTCTGTTTCAGAAGTAGTGATTTTCACAAAGAAAAGAGGTTGAGCGAGATATCATTTCAGATCTAGCAGAGCCTGTGTACATTTCCTTTAGGGAGAAAAACCTCCTTTTTCCTTTTCCGCTCAATCCCTGTTTGTATTACTGCTATCATCATCAAATTTTCATTTTCACAGCCCAAACTCATGGAGGACAAATGTAGCCCAGCTTCAGCTTGCCTGCTAGCAGATTAGTTCCCATTTAGTCATAAAGTTAACCAGCCTTGTTCCAATCAATTAATCCCTAGAACCCTTAATTTATTGATGCCCTGGTCTACGCTAGCCGTCGAAAAGATGAACATCTTGTTTCAAAATGAACTGGTCTCCCTTTCTTCCAAGATGCAGAAATTATAAAAGGACGGTAGTAAATAAGCATTTAGAAATCCCTTCTGTACAATCAAAGGCAACAGCAGCTCAGAGGAGAATAAAGGGGATTTTAGCATCCATGAAAAACACTGCAATAAAGGAATCTGGCTCTTGGGACAGGCAGGGCTCTGGAGCCACTGTAGGCTCAGCTGGGTTGGTTTCTTCCATCATAAATTTGTCTAATGTTCATCAGGTTACTGCAAGAGACACAGGGAAATGAAAAGGTGGTGGGCCTAGACGCCTTTGCACTTTCAGAATTTGCTTGCCAAAATCTCTTCATTCATTTTTGGGGAGCCTGAATTAATTTCACCCTTATTCTCTGGGTTTTTGACTGAATTTACTGGTTAATCCAACATGAAACTTCTGCAAAGCACACTGAATAAGTAGAAGTCTCTCTGTTGGATTCCCTGGCTTGTAGATCAGGTGTTGCTAAAGCAGATGCTTTCGTCAGAACTAATTAGAGTTTATCTGGTTGCATAAAAGAGACAATATTGTAGCATTGAAATCATTGAAATGCTGAGGTTGTTTCCACTGGAAAAGTCCTACTTTTTATTTTCTCTCCATGTTTTAAATAGTAGTTGATACCAACGTATGCTCTTTTTTGGGAACATATGGTTTGGAAAACAAAAATCATTTATAGTCATTTTGATATTAAAAATAAAATAAATTTAAAAAACCCAAAAAAGAGAATTCCAGTCAGCTCAAGTGTTTCTTCTGAGCAGTCTGGCATACTCTGACAAATGATCTGCAAACAGACCCACATTTTCTCAGCTATATCAACTCAAAATTACTTTGCCAAGCAGCTCTTGGGTGGCTGCTCAATTGCTGGCTGTTCTTCATGGGAGGCATGCTTTGACAGGGGATCTGCTTCCAGTGGGCTCTCCTCTCACTTGGTTTGTTTCCTTGTGCCTGCATTTGCTGACCCTAAGTCAGGCATCACCCCATGGTTGTGAGAGCTGAGCCAGCACTGCACTTATTTCCTGAGAGCTGGGAGCAAGGCAGTGTACAGCAAACACAAGTGTAGCTGAGGGATTTTTCTCCTAGAAGATCTCTGTGGAAATATATTTGATGCTAGTCCCTGGTCTTCTCACCAGATTGTCTCCTCTCATGCAAGCATCAGCTTGATCAAAGACAGGCATGTTCTTATGGACCAAGTGAGGACATGGCTCCTTTTCCTGCTTGTGCTGTTGCATTTCCCCCATGGGGTTGCAATATCACATCCCCTTTTGCACTTTGGTTTTGATCTATGTCAGATGCAGGAGCCCAGCAGCCTCTGAAAGGCTTCTGCTATTGGCAGGTATTACTTTATCTGTTGTGGTGCCCAGCTTTTTACACCTTGTAAGTTCTAGATTAATTTTTGCTTTGGGAACACCACTTTAAAGGATGTGCTGCAGCAAACATTGATTCCTGGCTCAGGACTTGAAGTTGTGCCTGTGTGATGCTCCCCAAGGTCTTGGAAAGCTTTCCAGGCAACAGGGAAGAGAAATTGGTTCTGAAAAGGGCTGAGCCATGTTTGTCCTGTTCTGTGTCCAAGGAATTTGGGGAAGTTTAAATTATCTGTTCAGCTCAGGGACAGCTTCTTGCTGCAGGAGCGACACTGCTCCTCATACAGGGAGAAGGGGCTCATCCCTTGGTGTAAATCTTATAATTCTTCCTCTGGACACTCTCTGGTGACAAAGACAGGAATAGGTCAGGTTTGGTCTGAACTGGCTTGGTATTTCTTGTGGAAGAATCTTTTATTCTGGCTCTCTGTGGATTTTTTTCTAGACAGGCCAGAAATTCCCTGTCCTTTTTGTGCTTTCTCTGCTCTTTGTCTGCTAGAATAGCTGAGATGTATTTCTCTTTTAGCTGCTTCAGTCCCTTCAAAGCCATGTACAGAGCAAGGATGGATTTCCTGCACCATCTTACTAAATGAATGGTTGATTATTCAACCAGAACACAGTCCCAAAAATACCAACTCCCCCAGCCACTGCCAGGCCCTTGCAGCGTGATCCAGCTGCCTTTCCTTCAGGTTTCCAGCATGCTCAAGGTAGACCTGGGGATCCTATTTCAATGCAATTCAAGACACATAGTTCTGCCTCATTGCCAGCCTCGCCAGCTCCTTCCCATCCTGTCATCCCTTGTCCCCTATTCTTGGTCCCTACAACCCTGCATCCCACTTGCAGATGCTCCTTGCTCCTCTTGTTTGCTTTAAGAAGTTCCTCCCTGTGCCCTACCAGCTTGTTTTCACAGCCAGTGTATTTATTGCTGGCTGGCACACGCCAGCACTTGGACATACATTCAATTATCTTTGAACAATTTCCATTTACTCTGGTTTTGCTCTTTTCCCTTTCAGTTTCACTGAACACTGCCTGCATTTTCTCTGAGCTTTTTCAACTGCAACACAGCCTGTTTGTGTTCTCCCTGATTTTTCTCTTTCCTTTTTTTTTTCTTTCCACATTTTCCATGTTTTCATTAAGCTCCCTCACTAAACTCTGGTGACCATTCCTCCACTGCTGTCCTTTCTGTACATTTGCACTGAAAAGGGTCCAAATTTAACCTCAGTGTGTTAAATGCTCCCTTCACCTGGAAGGAAATCAATGGTACAGGCAGATTGAGGTTTTACCTACTCTCCCACACCAAAATGTATTTCTTTTTGATGTACAGCAATCTCTCCCTTTCTCATGGTTTTACTCTTACCTGGCTTTCCATTAAAACTTTAATGCCGATGGAGTGCACTATGAGGATGATAAGGGTCATTTCTGCTTACTGTCAGCTGAAGGTGTTCTCAGGTATGGAATCTTCCCTGGGAGCATGCCTACAACTCAGACTTGCTGCTTTGTTTTTTTTTTTGGTTGTTCTCCCTTCCCTCTTGCTGGTAAAACATGACTGTATTTGGGCCAACTCTAATAAAATCCCTTATGTTTTTGTAACAGAGACATTTGGATTTGTTGTCCACAAAGAGATGGGATATTGCCAGAAAGGAAAGGTTTTGATTGTCCATCTCTGGAATCATCCAGACTGGATGACTGTTGAAACAATGACTCTTAGTCAAAAGAGTCTAAGTCAAAATGACTCTTAGTCAAAATCTTCAGGAGCAGGGAAGTATTTGCAGCACAGAGGGACTCAAGCTATTTGTAAAGAAGCTGGTTTAGGCACAGGAGAAACAGCATGAGGTGAGCTGTGCAGGGACACGTGGGGCTGGAGTTGGAGTACTTCTCATGATAGTTCAAGTGGCCCTGTAACACACCACAGGTTCTTCTGTGACTGCAGCACAGATACACCAGCCTGCCACACAGCAAAGGGCTCCTCACCTCCACTGTGGGCTCTCTGCACTGGCATCCCTCGATTTAATCAAATTGTGGTCATCTGGATGAGAACCTGTGGAGATACCGTGAAATTTAGGATAGATGGCAGAGGGTGATTTACCGCCATGAGAACAGGAGCCACTTGTCTGAGCTGTCTCCTTCACAGCTCCATCAGAAACAGGTAGTGATGTGAGCTATCACAAAGGTACCTTTTTTAAATGCTTTTCTTCCACCCAGCCGCCAACAGTTTGTGAGCAGAGCCACATGACAGAGACCTTTAGCCTTCCTCCTGTGAGTACCTGGGTATCGCTTACTTAGTGGGCAAGGAGCTAATTGAAGGGTAGTTAATGCCATCAAGCATTGGGATGTATTTATATTTTTAACTACATGTAAGTGATTATCAACATTATAAATAATTACAGTCTGCCTCCCAGCCCCTCTGCTCCATTCCACCCTGCTAATTGCAGCGCTTAGATCTCAATGAGCTCATTATGTTTTGTCGATATTCAACTCTTTGGCTCGCTCACTTCGGAGGGACCGGGGGGACACAAATGGGAGCTAAAGATTGGAAATGCCAGGCTCCCAGGGATTTGAGTTAGCGATCATCGCTGCTTCATCTCTATGCACAATTTATTCAGCACTCCACCTTCCCTAATAAATTATAGATCCCTCCAAGGGAAGCTTTGCCAAGAGATGGGCAATTGCCTTGCTCGCGGGGGAGCCCATTCTGTGAGGTATTGAGCATCTCTGACATCTGGTCTTCACAGGATTGGATCCCTCCTGCCCTTCCCCTCCGCCCGTCTCTTCCACCCCTTTTGGGAAGCATTAACCTTTTCACTGTGATGTATGCGAAAGGGCCACAGTCAGCAGTGGCAGCTCCTAATGGATTCTGTTTGTCTGGTTGTTTGTTTGTCTGAACTGCCTGCAATGCTGTCCAGACCTCTTGGAAAAGCAAGCCCAGAGTGCAACCAATGTTTTAATTAGCAGCAAAAGGCAGAGAGGCTTTTAAAGGAGAACAGTGTTTGAATTCAGAAGTTAAAAGCAGATGAATGTGGGACAGGATTCTTGGGATTCTGTCCAGCTGAAGACAGTGGTGCCCTTAAAGAGGAGCCAAATTTTCAGTCTCAGGGCAGAGTGGTGAATGGTGAGCTGGTTAAAGTGGTTCTTTTGGGGCTTGTGGGCCACAGAGTGGTGATTTTGTGCCCCTTACTCTTCTTCCTGGGAATGGAAAAGGAGCAGAGGCTTTTCATAATTGCCTTACTAAGGACTGAGAAAAAACCTGGTGGAGAGTGCTCCTACACAGCAAGATCTGAGCCTAAGTAACTGAGTTATAGGGCAACCCTTTGCTGATCCCTCCATCCTCAAAAAGGTTCATCTCTCTTTTCCCCTGGCCTCGTAGCTGTTTTCCCTAATTCTGTCTTAAGATGGAGATGGCACTGCCTCTCCAGGAGATATTTTTCTAGTGCTTCACTAGTCTTATCACTGGAAAGCTTCCCCCTAAGTCTAATCTTAATCTGTTTTATTGTAAATTGAGGCCATTGCTTGTTCTCCCATCACCAGCAGATGCTGAAAAGTTTATCCTGTTCTACAGCAGCTTTTTCTTATTTGCACAATCTCTATCACCATTCCTTGGCCCAAAGTCCAGAAATCTTTTCACCTTTTCTTCCTTGGACTTTCTGTACTCCTGATCAGCCTTTATTTAAGCCCTTGAAGCATCCAGACAATGAAGCTGAAATTAAACCTTCAGGAGCTTCAGGCCCTACAGCAGGCAATCACTGCTTCCCAAAGAGCCTGGGGTGCAGCTGGCAGCTCATCCATGCAGCTCTGCAGGGACCAAAGGTGCTGCTCACTGAAGAGACAGTCCCAGCCCTCTGCAGCAGGGCCACAGCTGCAGCAAACATCCTTTGGCATCCGTGGGTGAATATTCCCCAGTGATCCATGTGAACACCAGAGGCAGAGGAGTGGCTCTGAGAGGGAGGAGCTCTCTCCAGGTCTCAGAAGAGGTTGGTGCTGCTCTGTCACCTGAGCTGGGGACCAGTGAGTCTCCTCCAGGATGATACTGGAACTTGTGAATAGAGGCAAACAGTGCTCCTGGAATCATTTATTGCTGATAATAAGGAAATAGAGATAGGCAACACAAGCAGAGAGTGAGACTGTGCCAATAGCAAAATAGGATAGGTTTAATAGAAGAGTCACATGAAGTAATTTAACCAGAGGCTGCTGATTAAATTATAGTCACAAGTGTGCTGCTATGAAGCCCCTTTTCACCAAGGATGGCAGTGGCTATAAAGCTGGCCCACCGCTCAATGCTCACTTCCCTCACAAGAACTTCCTCTGAGATGCCCCTTTCAAAATTCAAGGGCCACTCCTACACTGACTGTACAGCAAGACACTGCCAGCTGCTCCAGGAAAGCTGGTTGCTGTGACAATGACAGGAGATGGTGCATCTCAAGTTTGGCAATGGCTTATTCCCATCAGAGGAACATGGGGAAGAGGCAGGCAGTGGAGAAAGGGAGACCTGCAGACCTTTCCAGCATCTTTCTGTGGACACAGCCCTGCTGCTGCCAGAAGCCCTTTCCCAGGGGACATGATGTAGGAAAACAACCCAGCTTGAGTGAGAAGCTTTTTAGAAAGGGCTTTGTGACAGCAGTCAGAGGAGTGTTATTTGTGGCAGGGACTATATATAACTATATTTGTGTGTGTGTGTAGATTAAATATATATATATATATATATATATATATATATATATATGCATACATAGTGCCTTATCACTGCATTCCAGCTTGAATATTAAACACAAAGGAAAAATCAAAGGGTTTAGAAAAAGCTAAATTTATCTGGGAATGGGAATTATATTAGCAAAGAGGCAATTAATTTAGGAGTGGTGGAGATTACAGTAATATTTTACTTCTTCCCTACAAAGACAAAAATATCCTTAATTTCTCTACCTACCAGTAATAGCTCTAATCCTCTTCTTACCTTCCAGCACCCCCTCTCTGGAGTGACCACCTATGGTGAGGTGTGTCCAGCTGATGTGGGGAGAGCTCTGGCCCAGCTCATGTGTCCCTGCTTTGGGGAGGAAGCCCCCCAGTGCAGATAACCTGAGTGTGGGATGGGCCCTTCACCCTGAGGGAGCAGTGATGGCAGAAATGAGGTCTTGGCATTCGTGGCCGGATGCCTCTTCCTTCCAGCATTACTTCATTGAGCTCTGGTTGTCCCCTCACCCTTTAGTGCCGCTCACTCCAAAGCAGAACACCCCAAGAGCCCTTCAGCACGGACTCCCCCTTGCTCTGGAGCCTCTGGGCCACCCCAGCCCAGCCTGGTCCTTGCACAGGGGGCAGGAGCCCTGTCTCTCGTTTGGCCAGGCACGGTTGCCACTGCAAAGCCAATCCCTGGATCTTCTTTGTGCTCTGGCAGCCCTGGAAACACTCCACTCCCAGCAGAGCTCTGGGCTGCCTGCAGCCTGCCCAGCAGTGCCTTATTCTGAATCAATACTTGCAGATACTGGAGATAACTCAGGCAGAGAAATACATTAACGTAGACAAAGAAACAAAGATAATGATATTTTTTCTTCCCTCCCCTCCCTTTTTTTTCTTCTTCCTTCCCCTCTCCCACAGAATAAAATTTTAGTTTCCTCTCCCCCCATCCTCATTTCTATGACCTGCACTTAGCAGAGCTCCAGACTCTTGAATTATTTCACGGTTTTCAATAAAGCATTAAATCTTTTTTAAAAACTGCTTGTTTTAATTGAAAAAATTTCAATCAATCAATTCACCCCTTCTCTACCCTCTTGCCTTCCTCCCCTCCCCCAAACAGACCCATTTGCAGTAAATAATCTGTAGCCAGACTTTCTGCTGTAAAGAAATAAATAATTCTGAATTTGCTGAATCCCGCCTGATCTCCCAGCTTTAAATCATTGCACTTTGTACTGAGCTCAGCTGAAATGCTGAACACACTGAAGCATGACTATTGGAGATTGCAAGTGTTTTTAAAGGCACAGCCTCTGAGGCCATGGTCCTTCTGCCTCGCAGGACAGATTGAGAGAGGAGCTAAGCCAATTCCTAAGGATAAGTGGTCCCTTCCCTGCACTTGGCCCACTATAAATGCAGGTAGTGCCTTGTCTTGACTTAACAAAGCGTGGCTGAAAGCAGGATGAATCCAGTGTGTCTCTGAGCAAGTTCTTAAGAGGCATCTTGACTTAGACCATCTAATAGCCACTGGACTGAGTCTTCTATCAGCTGGGAGACCTCAGGTAGGTTTCAGGAGATCATCTACATCTGCTCACACTGGAGAGCAGACTCCCATGCTCCCAGTGCAAAAAGTTCCACTTGGACACAGCAGAACCTGTGGTGTCCCAGCCAGGGAAGGAAGGTGCCCTAAAATCCCAGTGAATCCTGCAATCACTGCCACCATTCTTCAGTTCTCTTTATCTTTACTCCACAGCTTTAAACCCTGCTACACGCAGGCTTCTGGCACAAGGGAACACTCATGTTTCTTAGTTCCTCATACTTCTTAGTCAATCTCATTTCTTAATTTCTTCTTTTTAGGATTGCTCTTGTCAAAGCCACTGACTATGCCCCATCTGACAATGGAAGCTGCATCTGAAGAGGGAAAATGCAGCATGCAACAGATTACTGATGCCTGGTTGTGATTTATACAACTCAGGAGCTTCCAGCAATTTAGGGATGAGAAATGGTTTATCCACACTTTGGTGTGTTGAAACAGTCTTTCTACCATTTATCTCAAAACTGATTTTGTTTGGGTGGTAGTAAATGTTATGCCCAAAGCCGTGGGTAGAATGTCTAGTGGGAACTTCCAGACCTGGAACAACAGGGATCATCATGTTTCTGAGCTGTGAGGAGTAAGAGGATCCCCAAAGAGTTCAGCTTAGGATTTTCCAGTGTATTTTGGGGCGTTTAATTACAGTTGGAAAGTATTGTACTGTTCTTGCATTTCCAACTAAGCTGAAAACAACTGTTAAGGCTTTGTTTTTCATGCTGTTTTTCCCCCATGCATTTGAGAACATTCATCAGCGATAGAAGGTTGTGAATGCTGGATTTTCACTTGGAAATCTCTTCCCCTGTCCTCATCCCTTCTCAGCACATCAGAGAGAATCAGCTCTGTAATTTTCATTGACTGTGTAAAGAGCTGAGGTCAGCTAATCCACAAGGGCTCTGAGAAGGAGCTGGCAAGTAACCAGAATTAAACAATAGCAAAGATCAGAAACGTTAAAATCACAAAAGAGACTCATCCTATGTTTTCCTGCTAGTCTTATTAAAAATCCATCAGACATTAATGTGAGACCAGTAAATTCAGGCCCAAATTAATTTTGGGACAGTTTGATAGAAGCTTTTACAATCAGGTTTTAAATGTATAATTTTAACAGTATACCAATTTACGAAGCGAAGCTGATTCAATATTTTATTGAATTAAAATGTACTGATGCTCAAATCCATTCTTTCAGGGTTTTTTTTTCTTTTTCAGCTGTGAGCTTGGTCCTGACTTCTGTCCCTCAGAAAACCTCATCAGGAGTCAGCAACTCCAAGATATTTAATAAACCATTTTCTTTGTTCATTTTATAGTTTAGGCCAAATTACCATTTACAGGAAGGCCCATTTCCATCTCCCCCTTGTGTAGTGGGACCATAAGACGGACAAAATGTCACTTGTGTGGAGCAATGTGAAGATGGCACGAGGATAGTGGAGCAGCAGTCAGAGGTGTCCCTGTAAAATCATGCTCTCAGCTCTGGGAAAGGCACGTGGATTTGGAGAGAAAAGGGCTGTGGCCCTGTGGCGTTCCCAGTGTTACTTTGCTGGAGTCTGAGAGCCCTCACTGTCCCTGTGCTTGCTCAGGGCACCCTGAATTTCCTGTACCTGTCTGTGTGTCTCGAATCTCGTGCTGAGCCAGGTGCTCCCTGCTCATGGCCACAGGTGTGGCAGCCACTCTGCAGCTCAGTGTCACGGGCAGGTTTCCAGCAGCAGCAGAGTGTGCTCACTTGGGCACTTCCCTCACAAGTTGCAGAGCTGGGGCACACTGGTGCTTCCCCCACACTCTGCTGCCCCTGGATGCTCTGTCCAGCCACTGGCTCCTGTGCAGCACCTCCACCCTCTTGTCTGCTCCCCGTGCCCAGGTGTTAGCTGGGACCTGCCTGTTTCAGTTCAGCTCACGAGGACAAAAGCGACGGCTGGTATTGAAATGAGTTCATGGGAAACACAGCGTGGTCCCTGAGCACAGTCCCTCTGGCAGAGATAAAACAGTGCTCTCCCAGATCCCTGTTCTCCAGCCTCCTCTTTCAGAGCAGGAGCGAAAATTACAGGCCTCTGATTACTCAGGGAGAAGAGCGCACAACTCCCATCTTCGTAATTTCTTCCACCACAATCAAGCATTTCAGGAAAAGGGCCTGAAAGCCTGAAATAGTCGGTCAGGGATCTTTCTGCCTGGTTCCTTCCCTGATAACACACAAGAGGAATAAAAATGAAGGCTCGTCATTGCTGTTACCTTTTGCTTCCAAAAGCATCTGCCCCATGTGGGATCAGGAGCTGGAGCTGTTGGGAATGAAAATGCTCTCCTTGGGGAAAGTCCCTCTGGTTTTCCAGGTTGGCAGTTCAGGGCATTTATAGATTTTAAGGCTGGATGGTCTGGCTGCATTTCTCAAGTCTGACCTGCTGACTACCATGAGAGGGAGTCCCCAGTAATTCTCATACTGAACCTGGTTCTTACACTGGAACCATGGAAAGCCCAATCTCCTCCCCATACTCCCATTTTAGAAGCTTCCACTGTTGATAAAGATTTTGAAATACATGAAAATACATTCAAACAAAATTTGAAATACATTTTGAAATACATTTTTTGAAATGCCAGCTGTGCTAGGCATGGGGCACATTTTTTCCCTAGAGTGAGTACCAGGGAAGGATGCATCATCAGCACCCAGACTTGCAGCATGTTAAATGCTGGTGAAAAGCCTTGGAACAGCCCCTCTCCCCACCCTCCTGCACCACCGAGTCTCTATTTTTTTTACACTTTGCTTGGAGTGGGCCCCCCCAGGAGATGAGATTGGGGCAGCATCTGTTTATTAGAGAACAGTGTCAGCACAGTGAAACAAAATAAGTAAGTAACTGGTGAAAACAGCTCTGCTGCAATAGAGGACTAGCTCTGATCAGGCTTGGCATGATATAACATGGTGGTTTAAAGCCCTGTAATGCCATTTTCCATTAGAGCTCTTGTTCGAGTCAGGAAGGGGTTTGATCCATTGATGGAAGCTGTTATAAATGGATGAGAAAACCTCATCCATATTTCTCTTGAGACTGTATGAAGCTGACAGTATGCTCTCTGACCACAGTCATCTGGAATTCTCCCAAACAAAATAACCCTCTTTTCATAAATAACAGGATCGTTGTGGTAGACTGAGATTTGCTGTAAAATTCAGTTGCCTCAAACAAAGAGCTTTTTCTGGTTTTTAATTTGAGCTATTAAAAAGATTCATTTTTCTCTTTGTTCTCATTTTCCTTACCCTCTTTCTTCCTTTCCATTTTTTTTTTTTCTTCCTCTCTGTCTGTCTTTAGGATAACTTAAAGCTGTTTGTCTGAAACAAAAGACTTGTGTGGGTCTGGTCAGTGGTGCCTCTGGACTGAATGGTCACATTTCAAATCCTACTTAGGACTAAACTTGGATGAATTCCATAAGCTAATAACCCAGTGCAGTCTTTCAAATTGATGGAGGTGCCGTCCTCTAGATGAGACATAAAACCAGAGATCCAATCTGCTTGGCAGAGACCCCACAGGACTTATCAAAGATGAGTGGGGGCTGCTAACTGTTTTGCCCTTGTCAAATCCTTACCACCATCACGGTTTCTCTTCCCGTTCCAAAGCAATGACACTGGACCTTATGAAAATGAGATTGTGAATTTGAAGGAGCCATCCTTTTTTCTAATTATTTAAAGCAGTTTGCAGTGTCTGGCAGAAGGAGAAAAGAGAGATAATCCACTCACTTGAAAGTGGAATGACCCTGAATTTCAAAAAGCAAAACAAAAGCGAGCGAATGGTGCCACCATGCTCTGCAGCAGTGACATTATTAAAGGATCAGTGAGCTATTAAAGCAGCAACATTTAGTACCTCCCCTAATGACTTGTACTGCTAACTGGTTTCCAAATTGAGATTTTTATTGCCTCCATGCACAGACAGAACAAGGCTCTGTCTGCACTTCCAGAGGCTCGAGCTTAAGCAGACTGCTCACAATAGGCTCAATGAATTGTGTCAGCTGAAAACTAGTAATGGCTTGTGAGAGTCCCCACTCCTCTGTCCTCCTTTCTTACCAGGGAGGGAAGCTTTGGGCTGTGGGGCATGGTAGGGATCATAAACATGTGGGATTTTGCAGAGAGCCCAGCACGATTCTTGAACCTCCTAGCATCTGTGAAATTTGGCAGAGTTGTGCATAAACAGACTGTCCTGAAATCTCCCCAGATCTGATGCCATTCACAGAGTGAATGCTGTGAGAAGGGCGTTTGCAGGAGGGACACTGGTTTCCACTTCCAGGTAAAAATACGGAGCATGGAGCAATGAGACTATGGAGGAGGAAGAGAGATGAGAAGGAGCTGCAGATGCTAGTGAAGGTGAAGATACACCCAGCTGTTTCCATCATCACCCTCCCAAATACATTTTGACTGTCTTGTATGAGCTGAGCTCCCATGATGGGACTAGCTGGGAAATGGCCTTCTGTCAAGTGCAGTTCAGGCTAGGAAGGGGGCTCCTGTGGGCACACAGCACATGTGATTGCAGATAGGAAGCTGGTTAAAAACCAACCAACCGACCAAACCACGCAGCAGAAGTGGGTTTGGGTTGCAGTAGCTGTTATTTACGTGCCCAGGATACACTGTAAGCCAAAGTGGAGTTTGAGCCTTCCATGCACAGAGATAAATGCAAATGTTATTGCTTTAATTTGTTTTCCTCTACTGGTTCTGCACACACGTGCTGCTGGCACTTGCTGAGGGAGCCACGCCAGCTCTTGCCCAGGCTGGACAGTCACAGGGAGAGACTGAAGCTGCTGCTCCTGTTTTTATGTATCAGGTGCCTGATTTCCATGACAGAAACCACTCATCCCTTGCAGAAGTGACAGGCAGAGAAGAGGGGGCAGGATGGCTGGAGAGACTCATATTAGAACATGTACACTTTTTATCCCGTGCTGGTTTGAGTCTCTTTTCATCATTGCTGACTGCAAGTTATTCCCATTTTGTGACTTTTTGGTGGATGTATTTTGGTGGCACTGCATTTCCAGTTTCTTCATGCTCTCTATCTGTGTGTCCATGCTCTGCAAAATGCCTTTACCTTTCTCAACAATCTTAACAAACAGGTCTCTGTGAGTTGAAAAATATGTTCAGAACTGTAGGAAGATGGGGTGAAGCAGCCAGAGAGGCCCTTTTATGTTCCCTTACCCAAACTTCATGCAGCACCAGTTACACCTAAACCATTCATGTCTGCTGCGGGTTTAACCTGTTCTTTAATACCTCTGGTCTAGACATTTCCCGGCATGCTATGGCAGGTTATTCCAGTGATTAGCTGTCCTTGGCTTCAGAAAGCTGTTCCTGAGACCTGAGCTCAGCAGTGGAACTGGATTCCTGCAGGTTGGGGTTAAGGCAGAGTTGCAAGGCAGGAGCTCATGGAGCCACTTCCTTGGCTGCACCCACTGCCATCCAAGGGCTTCCTCCCCCAGGACAGCAGGTTCCCTCCGTGCAAACAAAAGCAATGCAGAGAGACAAAGAAAAGGGCAGCAGGGCCACTTCTGGCAGAGGAGCTTTCTGAGATTGCCACTGACAAAATGTCCTAGAGACTTTACTGAGTCCAATTACCACTTTATGTCTTTAAAGCGACGAGTAAATGAAAGAAACTACAAGATCAAGCCATGTTAGTCTTCTCAATCCCTTAAGTGTCTGACAGCCCTCTCCCCTTCCTGGCTTCCTCAGACTACTCTGAACTCTTAACCTTCGCCACTGCTTTGAGCCCACATCTGCAGCAACCAAACTACCCCCAGCCATCACCAAATTCCAGAAACAATCACAAAACACTTTCAGAGCAACACTGCCCTCCCTCGAATCGCTAAACTTTAGGCTGTCTCCGACTTTCCAAACCTCCCTGCACGCAGGGCTGGTGTCACCCAGCAGTGCTGGCAGGATGTGAGGGGAGCTCGCTGGGCAGAGCCACAGCCAGGGAACAGCCAGTGCTGATCCACAGAGCTGGTGCTGATCCACAGAGGTGCCTCTCCCTGTCCATGCAGCTCAGCAGCTGCTGAGGCTCTGCCCTGCTGCTGGCCAGGAGAACAGAGGTGCCCGCAGCACACGCGGTATTAGGATCGAAACAAGGGTGTCACAATAGACCCTCAGCAGGGACAGGTCCATGGAACCATCCCCAGGCACAGAGGTGGGAGCTGGAAAATCAGGACAAGATCGTTGGAGAGAAAAGCAGTGTCAGGAGTCACTGTCAGCCAGGAGACCTGACTGCAGCACTGGCAGAGCTGGTGGCTGGATTTTTGCAGAAGGCTGTCACATCGGTTCGACCTTCCTTAGAAATACATAAATAAACGATAAAGAGACCTCACAGTGATGCGTGAACCTGATGTCTCATGCTCACTTGTTTTGATGTGTCTAATGTAAGTGGGCGGGTAATAAAAGCTTCATTTAGAGGCCAGTGTCTTCACCAGCACTGCTGGAAGCCCCTGGGATGCTGCACTTCTGGAATTTTCCTCTAATGGAAACATCAGCAGATAACTACTGATAAAGCAGAACATACATACATGCACACAGAACAACCCAGCAATGGTTTATCTCCCTGGACTACTGGGTGTTGCATGCAAAGGTCTCTTCAGAGTCCCCAGGTTGTGCAGCAGCAGCCCTGCTGAAATGACCATTTGTGGCAGTGCCCTGGAGTGCTATGTGGTTATTGCAGCCTGGGTAGGCATCAGCTCAAAACAGGCAAATAAAGGAGCCTTCAGCCTCCTTCAGCTGTGGATAATGGAGTCCACGGGATATCTCCCAGCTGAACATCACCCTGTGGATGATAAGGAGATGCTGCCCTGTAACAGGCAGACTTAATGATGGCTTTTCTCATGAGCAGCAGATTCACCCCATGAACATGTTGTCTGGGATATTGTTTTTTAATGCAATCCACAGGTTATTCAACTTCTTTGTAAGCAGCTGAGTCTTCAGGAAGGTCTGGTTCCTGTGCCCCTGAGGTCTTCATAGCAGCTTTGATGTGCAGCACTTGCCTAATGCTGGGATTAGCTGAAGGAGAAATAGTGGCTAGTGAGGAGAGAAGACACACCAGAGTTACTGCTGAACTCGTTAAGGTAACCTACTGTCCTTCCAGGTCAGTGCTAAAATCACCATTTCAGGTCCTGAATACAACACAGGGAAAGAACAGTGAATTCTCCCATGACACTCTGGGGGTCAGAGCTAAAGGTGTGAGGGCTACAGCATTAATCCCAACCTTCAGTACACTGGTCCATGGCAGGTTCACACCATGGTATAGCTGACCTTGTATCCTGGATACAGAAATACTGCCTGTATCCAAGCATTTTAAGGTAATTATTTTCCCTGAATGTGGAGATTGGAGGGCCCCTTTTGTCTAGTGTATTGTTTCATGAGAACCACAGGGATCCGCAGCCAGGCGTGGGGGGAAAGGGAGATTGTTTCCTCCTGTCTGTGTTTTTATGAAGCATCTGCCTGTGAAAACAAGAAGCAAACAAGATGACCCCAACCTTATTTGCCTGCCTAAGTCATGTTTGCCTGAAGCCTGAGCTCTGTGGAATGGTTGATGTAAATCTTGCTCTTGCATTAAATAGCAGTAACTTACCTTTAGACTCTGCTTTTATTACTATTATTATTTTTTTTTTTTTTTCTAAATGCTCCTTAATTAAAAAATCACAGATATGAAGCTTGGAAGAAATGTGGCCAGGACATTCTTGGATTACTACAGGCTGAACTCCTTGGTGGAGGGACCTCTAGTACCTACCCCTAAAACTCGGTAGGTCAGAAAGCAATTTCTCTTGCTTTATCCAGGCTGCTTTTTTAATACATTTCATAACTAAACTTCAGTGCTGCTGCATTACGGCTTTATAATAAGTGCTAGTCTAACCGTGCTTATTTTATTGAAATTCCATTTGGAAATAAAGCATTTATGATCAGGAAAGATACCTGGTTTATGTCTGAAAAAATATTCAGAGGATTTTGGAGATATCAATATCTTTCCTGAATTCTGTCTGCTGTACACCAATCTCACACCAGTATCTTTAATGGACTTACCCTTCATTTATCTCCTGAGAGCGAATCAGACCCGCTTTTATTTCGCAAAGTTTTAGTTCTGGAAGTGCAAACTTTTTCAGTGCTTCAGGAAGCTACTGGCAAGCCTGTGCTGAGGCAGAGTCCTCCAGCTCCCCTTGGAGCTGCTGCAGTGCTGGCAGGTTCCTTCTGCCAGCCCAGCTGGACACTTTACCCAGGACCCCCTCTCTCTCTGAGCCCTTACTCCAGTTTCACAACCAGCTCAGTGGGTGTTAGTCCAAAAATAAGTGTGACATGAGGTCAGGCACTGGTGAGCAAGGCACAAAGGCATGAAATGCCCATGCCTGGCTCCCTGCAGCACTGCTGGTCTTTCCCTGGTGTTGGCCAACCGTGCCCTTTCAGTGTTCCTTAGCTTGTGTGAGGAGCAGAGGAGATACCACTGAGCTGTTCATGCAGAACCAGCACTCCTTGAGCTGGAAGAGGGCAGCAGAGCAGGAACTAGAGCACCTGTTTCATGGGAAACATCATCTTCAGTATTTGCCTCTGTTCTGAGAAAACTGCAATAATGCCTCCAAACTGAAAAATTTCAATTGAATGCATTTGGACCAATTGGAATGTTTCATTTGGGTTCCAACTCTTAACAGCACAACCACATATTGTTTCTATTTTGCAATGGAAAAGGCAATTCCAAATTGTCAAGGGAGGCAGCTGAGCCTCGAGATTCCTTCTACCTGCTTTTTTCCTCCCTTAAAAGAGTAGCTGTGGGAATGTTCCATGTTTACAAAGAGACACTTTCCTACTGAAGATTTTCTAGTGATGTGTAAGATGGATGTTACAAATATCAGCCCAGACCAGAGAGCAATTTCTGGAGTTCCTTCTGTAGCCTTTAAAAATCGTCTCATTGCAGCCATTCTGGCAGTTCCTTATACATGTGGTCAGAGCCAGGCTGCCTGTGTTAGGCCTGCTTTGAGCCCATCTCCCTTTTCTGTTTGTGATCTTGACACCACAGTTTAGGCTGGCTCAAGGAGGATTGTCAGCACTGCAGTTCTGAATGCTCTTATCTGCAGAGACCTGCAGGGTTAGCAGAGAAAAGCATGCAGCATCTTCCTCTCCTCTGGAAATTGAATGTATCATTTCTCTCAGACTCCCAGGGGCCACAGCCTCCAAGGCTAAAAACCCACAACTATTACTGAACCTAATTACCACCTGACAGCAAAGTGCTTTTCCATAGCATCATTCAGTTACCTCATCAAAAGGAATGTTTGTTTGCTTCCTTCATTTTAAATTAAAGAACCACTGACAGTGGTAACTGAAGCATTTTAATCTCATCAAATATCCATGTCCATCTCTATAGAGACAGCCACGCCAGCAGGGAAAGATACACATCTCTAATCGGGTTGCACAGAGTAAATTTTTCTTGTTCCTCCACCAGAGCCTAATGCCACGAGGGATCTTTTGTTTGGGGGCTGCTACTTCACAGTAAAATCCTAAATACGGTCAATGTTCAGCCCTAAGCCAACAGATGTTTAAGGAATAGATTTTTAAAGATTCATGTTGTTAATTTCCTGATGGATTTCAAATACCGGCTTTTCCCTGTAAGTAGATAAATGCCTTCTATTTGTATCCTGGGCTTTGTCACCTGACATTTGATCAGAGCCATATATATATATATATATATATACACCTAAAATGTACACCAGTGAAATGAAATTGTTCTTTGAATCTGCAATTTGTGTTAACTGCAATCCTCTCCATAAAGAATTCTTGCAAACTGCTGGGAAACAGAAGGGAGATGGCTGTGGCTTTAAATATGCCTTGGCTAGGCAGTGGCACTAGGAAAGGACTGGAATATGTAAAATGATACTAAATATCTGTGTAATCAGGACTAATTATATGGCACGGTTATTAGTGGAAACAGGACATGTTGTGCCCACAGTTTATGAAAATATATTAAAACATTACTGGATTTCACATGTCATTGAAAGAAAGCTGCAGAGTTAATAAACATGTAAGAGACAACTAATTGCTTGCTTTGTCCCAGACTAGGACAGACAGAACAATTTCTGTTTGAGGGAATTAGTGCAGCCAAAATGTGTTAGAATGACAGGCCTGGAAATAGCAACAACCTGCAACACTTCCAGAGCATGTCTGACTGTAAGGAAGGAAATGTTTATGTTGGAATCACCATGTTTTGGAGAAGGAAATTGAGGCACAAAAAGAGAGAGGTGCACCTGAGGGTCAGAAATAGGGCTGGCACCCAAATTCAGGCACCTTCACAAGAGCTTTGTCCATGCAGTCAGTCTGTCAGAGAACAGCCATCCTACAGCATAGGCAATGCAGGCAGTTCAGTGGGAATGGAATCAGGACCATCTGGAGTAAGAGGCAATAACTGATGCAACAGCTCTGGTTACAGAACAAGATTGAGGCTGGAGGTGGGGCACCCTCTGCTACCAAAAATGCAGCTCATTTCAAGGGTCAAGAGAAATAACTGTATCTGTATTCTGTGTATAATGTGATTATGTGCCTGTAAGTGAATCCAACTGGTTGGCTGGACCTGTGGGTAAATTCGCTTGTCCTTGCATACAGGAGCCCAAATGCCACCTGTAGATCAACATATCACAGAATCACAGATTGTTCTGGGTTGGAAGGGAATTTAAAGATCATCCAGTTCCATCCCCTAGATGGTGGACCTTCCACTAAACCAGGTTGCTCCAAGCCCCATCCAACCTGGCCTTGAACATTTCCAGGGATGGGGAATCCACAGCTTTTCTGGGAAACCTCTTCCATGTATGTGTGTGATGGAGCCCAGCACAGCTCATCCAGCTCCTCCCAGAACCCTTCAGCCCCTTCCCCCTGACTGAGCATCCTCCAGCATCCCCCCAGCTCCCCTTGGAGTGAGCCCAGTGACCACAGAGTTTCCCACAGCCTGCAAAGGCAGGTCAGGTTTCAAGCAGTAACCCCAGTTTTCCCTGCAGTCCTCATGGCAGGGAGACCCTGTGAATCCCAAACAAACACCCAGTTCACAAAGATAATGTCTGCTGTTATCAGCATGCTAAGTAATTATTTTCCTGAAGGTGATTGTCTGAGGCAAGGTAGGAAAGCATCATTGACTCAGCTGAGGAGGGCAAGGTTAGAATATTTTCCTCTGTGAGCTAATGAATTAAAAGCCTTGCTGAAAATGCTGGATGCTCTTTTGAGTGACAGGCCAGCAGGCCCATGAATTTCTAGGAGGGCAAGAGAGAGCTCTGTGCTGCCTGCAGAAGCTGCTGGAGAAGAGA
Organism: Pseudopodoces humilis; assembly: GCF_049639895.1. Taxonomy (NCBI): domain Eukaryota; kingdom Metazoa; phylum Chordata; class Aves; order Passeriformes; family Paridae; genus Pseudopodoces; species Pseudopodoces humilis. The sequence continues at coordinate 24,452,963 of NC_142209.1, read as the reverse complement.
GCACTGTCACCTAGCTGTGCTTGAGAGAGGCTCAGAGAGCCCGTCCTGGACAGTAAGACAGCTCTCTAAGGGAGGGTTTAAGTGGGCACAGAGCAGGAGAGAGCAGTGCAGAAAGGGGCTGTTGGACAGCAATGAAGGTTCATGCCCTTCCTCTCCTCTTGTTCTTTTCCTAAGCTGTTCAGTGACCAGAGTTCCACTCCCGGTGCACTCACTGGAATCCATTCGAGTGGGGCTCCCTTTGATGCTGCCAGTGGCACAGGGAGCTCTTCCTCTTACTGAATCTCTGTCCTGTTCTCACCTCTTTCTACTTGTGCCAGAGGAAAGGTTAAGATTTCTTGGGCTGAAAGTGTGAAATGTCCTCCTCTGAAAGGAGGATGGTAAAAGGTGAAAAATTTGTAAGACATTAAGACACAGCTGTTACAGGGAATGACTAAGGGAGAAAAACAGAACTTTTGGTTAAAAATTCACAAATTCCAGTCAGCTTGCCCTGCCTGAAGCTCATCCCTTTGCCCTTATCAGCATTTCTCTGTTCTTTCACTCTGGATCCCTGGCTGCAACAAAGCCCTGCTCCAGCACAGCATCAGCAGAGATCTTCCCTCTTTAGACCACTGACATTTTTTCTCTGAGAGCCACCAGGTCCATGTTAGTCATATTCTGGACACACTGAATTTCAAATTCTAGATGTCCTGAGTATTTAAACAGCTCTGGCAGAGGTTAGGGAAGATGGGCTTTGAACAGAGACAGCGTGGGTATCCTGAAAAATGCCACCTGGGCCTTGCTGGTGGAGCATTCTGCAGCTCATGTCTGCCCCATATTTTTCTGTTGGTAAAACCCAGGTGCTCTACTCACAGAAGTGTTGGAAAAGAAATTCCTTCCTTTGTGGGAACCTCACAGTTGCTGCACTGATACATATGAAGGAAAAGCCCAGGAGAAGATGAATAATTCTAAGAGCAAGGATTTGATGGCATGTGGCAAATAATGCCTGGGGCCACACACTGAATGAAAAAAGGACAGAACAAAATATTGACTGGCCCTTCATTAATTGCCGTCTGTCCGTCGTGCCCTGAATAAAGCAGCAGCCTTGTTGAAGAAAAAGTAGGCTGTGATGAGGTAATTAAAGACCCCATCAGGAGGCATATCTGCCAGGAGGTTGAATTAAAATTGCTCTGACAGCCTTTATTCTGGCAATTCCTCCTTTTGCTGCTTGACTTTGCAGCTCTAATGATGATGTATGAGAGCACAGCTGCATCTCCAACAGGCTGGGTCTGCCCACGGGACCATCCCACCATCCTCACAGGCCATGGGCACTGTCTTCTGCACCACACTGGCTGGGGATGGGGAAAGCCTTTGTGTGTGGGCACAGTCTGACCAAAGGTAGGTCCTTCTACCTGGACAACTCATTTTGAGCCCCATCTGGACACTAAACAGCTGTGCCCAGAGTTTGTGTGGCTCTGATACCATCCCAGGGCTGTGCTGCTCTCTGGCATGTGCTGAGTGCAGGTCCTTCTGTCCCACTGGGAATGCTCTCCCCAGTTCACCTCTCCCATGTTTCAGAAAAACTCCCCTCTACACTTTCAAGCTCAGGATTTTTGAGGTTTCACCTACATCTATCTGGTTGTGTATTCTCTGACCTGGCCATGACTGAGGTGAGAGCAGGGAGTGAAGTCACCTCCCTGCTTTATTCCCGAGAGGTTGTTTCCATCCCCAGCTCACTTCTCTCAAACTTAAATTATTGTTTTGTTGTCTTTTCTCCCACCATTTTCAGTAGTTAAGAGGAGAGCAGAGTGTCATAAACAGAAAAAATGCTCTAGACCAAATGTGAAAGGTCAGCAAAACCTCTTACAGTTTGTGGAGGAGGGAGGAAATGGAGTGAGGGCACCAAAATAGAAAATAGTCAAACAGCTTCAATTTGATTTCCAGGTCTGTAAATTGTATTACTAATGGGAGCCCAACTAAAGTTTAAAGGCAAATTATATGTTTTGCCTAAAAAAATAATTTTGGGGGATTTTTCCCCTTTTTCTATTGGTAATTATAATCTGTCAGCTCACTACCATGTCTGCACATTTTATGCAACTCTTGATGCTTGTAGCTGTCACTAAAGAACACCTTCCAGGTTTTGAACATTGACTTTGCATGGGTTCCATGAAAAGGATTCATTTACAGAGTTTAGAGATGTGCTGTGCTTGACCAGCTCCCAGCAGAGGCTTCACCTAAATTCCTCATTACAACAATTAGCTTCTCAAACACTTAGGAACGAGGTTGCCAGCTGCAGGGATTTTACCCTGGATTTAGGCACGTGCACACTAAGCACATGCAAACACCCAAATATATGTCCAGCTTGATCCTGCTCTTGGAGACTCCCTGAACAGAGGGTGTATAAAAATACTTCAGGATGGGGAACTGGTGTGTCTGATGGGGGGCCTAGCAAGCAAAAAAATCTGCATTACTGTATGAAGTAGACGGGGTCTGCGTTAACAACCCCTTTCGAAATGAAGGTGCTGTCAGCTATTTTAATTTAATTTACTCCACCTTAATTTACTTTTTGGAAATGAGCTAAATGAGTAAATTGAATTATGGCTACTTTAACTCTGAAGGAGCATATCACATAAGAGCTTGCTGTGGTTTCACTAATCAGCTTTGCATTTAAACCCTAAATGTATTTAGATTAGCTCTCACAGGCATCCTCACATAGGTATGCCTGCAGGTACCCACCTGCTTTCCTTCTCCTTCCCTGGTCTTCTTGCTCTGAGGAAGTCAGGGCTCAATAAGCAGATTTACAGCATTTGTGTTACTTCATGCATCACCCTGGCCTGGGATTTTCCTGCTCTGAAAGCAGAGACAGGGACCTACGTGAAGGGTGGGTTGACATGGATAATGTCTGATGTACATAGCACGTTAATCCCAATATCATAACTTGAACCAGCTCAAGAGACTGCCATTTTCTGCTACATCTCATCAGGTGAGTGCATATAAATCCATTATTGCCCTCCTGCTCCTTAGGAAATGGGAGGACAGGAACCAAGACAAAACCCACTCCTATGTTCTCTGCAGCTTCCAACTCCAGGGTGAGAGGTACACAAGGGTGGCTGTGTGTGAGCCACATGAGTTGCTTGTAATTGTGGCTCCTTCTCTTATGTGATAGTGTGGCTCCAGCTATAAACTAATCATTCCTGCCTCAGGGCACTGTCTCCTGGATAAAGCAGGCGTGTCCTGGTGCACTGAGCTGGGAAGGGAGGTCAGGAACTGAGGGATGGATGCCCAGAAGCAGGAACCCTTCTGTGGTGGAGGGAGAGACATGCACACCCTCTTTTATCTGCCTCCTGTATAAGCACTGTGGGCCAGCCCCTGCACTCAGAACGGCAGAGCCATAGGACATGGACCTGATGAGATTCCCAGGTAGTGCTTGGATTCTCCACACACCACTTTAGTGGGGTTTGTGTGTCCCAGAAGTCACAATGTGCTGTAATGGATGGGTGGGCACCTGGGAAACATGACTGTGTGCTCACTTACTGGAAATAGGCGCTGGTGACCACTTGAAAAAAAGCAAAATCAAGCCTGTGGTAATGGCTGAGGATTTCTGACCTTTGCTCTAACATTTCAAATTTGTTTTTATTGCTTCTAATTGGCCTTGCTTTGGAGCACGCACATTATCTAACTGTCAGGGCACTGGCTGTCATTATCTGTTGGGTCATTTGGTTTGTGTTCTTTACGACTGAAACTTGTCAGGCATTCCCAGAAAATACTGCACTCCCCTTGCAGTGTCAAACATGGTGCTGGTTAATTGTGCATCCCTGAGAGTGAAGCACTGGGACTGATTAGACACTGATTGTTTAGCTGTGATGGATGCAATGGAAACAGGTCTCCTCTGTATGGAGGGGAAAGTGTAAAAATTAGATCAGCAGCAACATCACGGCAGCCAGATTTCTTCGTTTCAGGGATCAGAGGTTACCCATTTTCCAGCCTTGATGACTCATTTTTCATCTCACTCACATAGCTTAGATAACTTTATTTTTACCTCCCTTTGCAGTTTAAATTCTCTTCTATTTTGTCTTTCTTTAGTACACCAGCTGCAAAGTCACTAGTTCAAATCTCCCCACCTCGCCTTGCTTCATGAGATAGAAACAGAAGTCAAGAAATGTGTGGGTGAAAGAGCTCCAAATGCCACAGCAGCACAAATGTGCCTCCACTGGTGGCTCTGTACACCTCAACTCATCCAAAACATCAGCCAGATTTTAAGTCTGCTAATTCATTTTAAGGCCCTTAAGATTTGCTAACAATTAGAAATCCAGGTAGAGTTATTTTGGATGAGGACTTGTACACTCCATTCAGAGCAGGTGCATACAGGGCTTGTCCTCCTGTAGATGGGCTGGGAGAGCTACAGGCAGCAATAGCAACATCCCTAATTCTGCAGAGTAAAACTGAGCTTTGCTGGGAACATCAGGCTGTTAGACCTCAGTGTGAATTATGCATCTGCTGTATTTAGATAGAAGCAATTTTCCTGTTGAAATCAGAGGTTGGCATTTTTTTTCCCATGGGGTTCTGTAACTCAAAATTGTGTTGAGATCAAGCATGTAGCAGAGGCTTTTTTAGCTGTAAAGGTGAATGTATTCAGATTATTCAAGTGGTGATTTTTTGGATGTACAATTAGTTGAGTGAGAGATGTGGTATAAATTTGGTATTGTAATTGCTATGCCTCTGAGATTTCAATTTGAGAAACAGTTTGCATGGCTGCAAGATTAAGTGTTGTCTGTGCGATGAACATGTAGCAGAGCTGTGGTTTGATTGTGACTGTCAATTGGCTGTATGTCCAAAAAAACACTTTGTCACAAGTACCTGATGTGAACTGAGTGGTTGATTCTCATGATGCTTCAGTTCAGTGGATGGCTGAAAAAGGCCAGTGTCTAAAAATCTCCTCTGCAAGTGCTGTTGGCATGACAGGGTTTCCTTTTCCCATGTTAACCAAATCAGGAAAAAGGAAGTTTAAGACCCATTTTTATCCTCTTTGCATATTTTGCATTATATTGCTTCCTTCACTTGCACAGAGGAGTGTGGCAATGACACTCAGCAGTGCTGCTCCAGTGACTGGAGTGGGTGCAGAGAAATGGGGGTCTGCATGGAAGCCTGGCCAGGAGATGAGCCCTGCCTGCCCATCCAGTGCTGGCTGTGCCCTGGGAGCAGGCAGGAAGGCTGTCAGCAGTGACATGGGCAGTGCTGATGCAGCCCCAGGGCAAGGGATGGGCTGCCTGGCTGGTTTTCTGATGTTTTTCATGAGTCTCCATTTGGTTCACAGCTGCTGCTGTGTTTGGGTCTCCAGTGTTGTCCAGGAACATGTCAATGTAATTATACACAGAACCAGAGAAACTGCTTGTTCTCACTTCACTGTGCCTTTCAGGTCTCCCTCCCAGGGTCCTCATTTATTTATTTTTGTCTCAGTGTTTCTCTCTTCAAAATACTCTGCCTTAGGTTGGTGATTGAAGTGTAGAGATGCAGTAAATGCTGAACTGGTGGCAGCTGTGACAGCAGGGAGGCGGGGAGGGCTGGTGGAGGTAAAGCCCTCTAAGCCCTGGGCATTAGCAACTACATTATTACAATTTTTTTTAAAAAGTTTATTAAAACATCCTTTTGCAAATAAAAGCAGAGGCACTGAAAAACACACGCTTGTGTGGTGAGGAAGGCAGGTTTCTCTGTGTCACTACGGAGAAGCCCAATTCCTTGGGGTGAGTCAGGGTGCAGGGATCAAGAAAACTGGGGTTTCATCAGCTCTTTTCAGTTCTCCCCAGGTCTGCTGCGTGGCCTTTGGCAGGTCAGTTCACATCTGATGTGACAGACAGCTCCTCTCAGTGCTTGAGTCTCAGTAGGGTTTGGTAGAGCACCAGCCTGCCCAGGGTCAGCAGCTGCCCTGGGGAATACAAATAACTGACCTAAGAGGGAGCAGACTGAGAGCTCAAAGAGCATATCAGGCACAAGGGGAGGACTTTCTTATTTGTGTCCTGTCACAGCAGGGAAAATGAACAGAGTTGGCAAGGCATGGCTGAGGGGGCCAAGAGCTGCCTGAAGGGTCACTGGAGCCCCTTGGTTGGTGTTAGCAACACTGACAGCACAGTTTGATTACCTTCCTCGGGATGGGAATGGATAGTTGGTTTTTGCTGCTTGTACAAAGGAGAAGCTGTCTGAAGATGTATCCGCAGGGGGTGGTGATGGCTGCTCAGAGATGGTGCTGCTCTGGGGTAAGTGTGGAGGGACCCCCCACTCTCCACTGGAATTCCAGAGGCATGCTTATAGGACAGCCAAAGATGGTTCCTCTGGCTCCTGGTCCTGGTGTTTGTCTCAGAGACAGCTTTTCAGTCCCACTGAGAGCCACCAGTGCTGGCAGGGGCTGTGAAGTGAAGGTCCCTGCTCTGGGACAGCCTGGTGCTGGCTGAGCCTCCCTGAACAAGGGATGGTGCTGCAGGACCCACACTCTCTGCAGTTCAGCCCCTCATCAAGGAAGCCTCTGGACCCAATGAATTGTGACCCAGTTTCCCCAGGCCTGGCTCTGCCCAGACAGACCAGGGCTGAGGCTGTCTGGTCACTTGTGCCCATCTTTCTGTGACCAGCGTGTCAGGACCCAGAGGGAGGAGGGGCAATGAGAGTGGTGGGCTGTGAGATGGAGGATTTTAATTACAATCTCTAAGCAAAAAGGGTCTATAAGTAAATAGAACAGAAATGTTAAAGAATTAACTGATAATTGAGATATACTTTTCCTTAAAGTAATGAAAATCACGCACAGTGTAAATATACACACAGAGTGTTTTGTCTGGGAAACAAGGAGTGAGACTTAGTTCCTTACCAGGAACTGAAGTGTTACAAAGTGAGTCTTTCCACCAGATAAGCTGTGGGAAGCTGGGGAGCTGGTTCTGTGGTGCTGAGTTGTGAAAAGCTCAGTTCTTACCCTGTGAGCTCCTGGGGCATCACTGCAAAAAGTACTTTGTATTTATCACAACCCTACTCCTTTGGAGGACAGTTAAAAAACTCACACAGCTCTGCTGGGGCTGCAGCCTGAAAGGGGCACTGGAAACTCCAAACTTTACTGACAACTGGAATTTGGCATGAGTGCTAGGTAATTGGAGTCAGATAATTGGAGTTAAGGGCAGTGAAACATCAGTATCACATCTTTGTGGGTTCTTTGCAGGAACTGGTCTGGATGCTGGAAGCTCTGGTATCACCTGCTGGGTGTTCCCTGGCCACACAATCAGAGTGTGTCCCCAAAGACTGACCCAGTTGTGAACACACCTGGCAGTGGGGGCAACCCAGCTGTGAGCAGACGTGTGAACCCAGCCATCCTGTGAATGGTACATGCCCAGAAGGAAATACAGTGAGAGGAGAGCTGTTCATGTGCAGAAATGAAGGGAAATATTTCAGGTGCACAGGAACCTTGGTAGGAGAAAACAGTGGGGAGTGCTTCACCCAAAGAGAACTAATGGGACCCTTCTCTCGGAGAGCTCAGAGCTACCACAAAGCCCTTGAAGCCTCCTGGAAGGACTAACCCTGCTCTGGCCAGAAAGGGATGGGACCAGCTGGTCTTTAACCACCTCTAATTTGTCTCGAGCTGCCAAAGCCTTCCAAAGCTGCGAGACCTCACACGTGGCTCCTCCTCAGAGCGCACCCCACACACGCTCACCCGCTGCCGGAGCCCCGCAGTGTCTGATACCACCTGTCTTCTCTCTCTTCCTTTGGCAGGAAGGACAACGTGCCACACTATAAATGCCCTGCCCAGCGGGGCCCAGGGAACAGCCAGGCTGGAGTCAAACCGGGGAAGAGGAGCCAGGCGCAGCTGAAGGACCCGTCTCTCTCCACGCGCTGAGGAGAGGGGACAGGAGAGGAGAGGAGAGCTGTAGGGCAATGTGGAGCAACACGTCGCAGGCAGGAATCAATGATGTTTCTCTTTTTTTTTCCCCCAGACAAATATTTCTAAGATAACAAATAGTCCAAGGAGCAAAGAGGGAGAGGGAAATTAGCTAGAAATTTTACTATTGATTCTTTTTTATTTATAGATGGTGAATCAATTTCAGGGCTTTTTTTTTTTTCTTATCTGTTGGTGGGGTGGGGGGAAAAAAAGAGTGAACTGATAGATTTGCAGAAATCATTTGTGGTGGCTGAAAAGCTATTTGTTAAAATGAGAAAGCCTCTCCTTCCTCCCCCAGTCCCCTTCTCTCTCTTTAAAGGGGTAATCCATACAATGAGCTAACGAGGGAGTTCTGGGTCCTCTACTGCACCATGTGATATCTCCCCTTTTAGTGTCAGGCTCAGAAGCCCTTATGCCTACTGCATGTGCTAGTCCTGTTAGCTTGCATTAAGAGAGCCTGATAAATAGCTTCTGGGAGCCAGGCAGGTGCTCCTCAGTGTGCAGTTTATCATCCACTGCATGGCTGGGCTTTCCACTCTTCTATCAGATCATTCGAGGAGAGGAGTCATATGAGGAATGGGGCTGTCGGGCTGCAAGCATGACCCTTGCTGCAAGGCCTGTCCAACAGGCAGGGACAGTGGTCCTCCATCAAAAGCTGTTTGGGGCCTAGAAAGACCAGACTTGCCAGCAGATGCATGACTGAGGCAGTGAGGAGTGGTGCTGAAAGGGGTGAACAAATAGTGTTGTGTAAGAAACCCCAAGTGAAACCTCAGCACCACCCCAGGACACGGACAGCATGCTGCACTCTTGTCTCCTGCAATGTGGAGCTCTCTGAAACATCCGAGCTTGATTCTCAAACTGGAGACAAAAAAAAGGGTGGCCCAGAGTGGAGTCTGAATGTCTCCCAGGGGATGGAAAGGGAGAATGCACTCAGAAGTGCTTCTCAACCCATCAAAAGCTTTGGGAAGCAGCTTCTCTTCAGTATTCTGCCAGGAGCTAGGCTGGAATGGTAGCTTGAGGGAGAGAAGGTGCCAAGACACAGTAGGAAAGAGAGGGAAAAGATGAATGAGACTGAGGGTGAAAAAAGATGAATGAAACATGACTGAATGAGCTCCTCCTGGTGTGGGGTGGCCCTGAAGAAGTACTAACCCCAGACAATGTCCTCTAGTAAAAGAAATGTTTTGGTTGTCCCTCTCTTCTTTCCCAGGAAAGAAATGCCATGATCTAGGAACAGAGTCAGGCTGAGCTGGGTCCCACATCCCAGTGGGATGGGCAGCCACTGACACATGGTTTCCATCTAGTTTGTATTACTGCAGCCAGGAAGAATGAGCAGGTATGAGTAAGGACAAAAGCTTGGCTCTGGCATGCCTCTGAAGAAGGACAAGCTACTCAGATCTGCCAAAACTTGAGCTGAGTGCATCTGTGCATTAGCCACCCATTACCTGGGCTTTCTTCAGTTGTTCTCTGACAAAGGGAACTTGCTTGAAAGCAAGGAGGAATCCTACTGGAAGGAAAAATGATTTAAAACACCAAGCAAACCTGTTACTGTCCATACTTCAAGGTGAGAGGGTTAAACTGTGTACATTTTTGGGCAGAATAAAATGCCTTCATATGATGAATTCCAAGGCATCCAAAAGGCACAGTGCTGGCTCTGTCTCCAAAAGCAGAGTAATGAATAGCAGTGACAGTGTGATAATTAAAATGACCTCTTGGAGATATGGATTAGAAGGTACGCAGAGGGGGGATAAGTTCTCCTTTGAATTAATCTAGTGCTAAATTATGACTATCATTGGTTTTTATAGGGTTTTAGTGGAAGACTTTCAAAGTTGGTTTACTGGAGTTAAAATGTTCTCTCCCATGTTCATTGCAAAAACTCTTGCAAAATTACTTGTTATTTATTTTTGGATGTTTCTATATATGCATACATATATATATATATAATGATAGAGTTTCAATATTTGCTTAGCCGCTAAAAAGCCTACTCTAGAAATATGAATAAAGTGATAAAAGCAGCTGTGGAACGAGTGTGTTGTTTCATTTCCATTTCTTCCTCCTCACAGGCTCCCAGATCACTTCAACCATGATTCTGGGAAGCCCTTGTGCTGCCCAGCTATTGGCTGTCAGAGGCTCCCTCTGTCAGACTTGTAAAAGTCAGTCTTTTAAGTTTAGATTTAATAACTGGATTTTCCTGAAAATCACTGTCTCCACTTCTTACTTGTCTTGTGCACAGGTATCTGCCCCGCAGCCTGGAATCTGCGGGTCTTAGGACAGACCTAAAGTAGATTGCTCATCTCAGCCAGAGATGCTGCATTTCTGCTGAGATATCCCAACCTTTCAGTGGCACAGAGAGCACAGATTGGAGACAGTTACCCATATGGGGAATGATGACATCCCATTTGTCAAGTCCCATGGTGCTAACCTTCTTCCCATCCTCTCCACCTGCCCAGCAATGCTGTAACATCCAAACACAAGGTTATCTGCCAAGAGCATCTGCCTTGCTCTTCAGCTGGGCAGCACGCCTGTCCTGGAACCCATCCTCCCCATCTTTGTTCCAGAATGTCATGTTCAAACTCTTTGCTCTTGCCTCCCTTTTCATTCCTCTTTCAGTTTGTTTCTGGCCCCTTCTGGCTGGGCCACAGTTGCCTCTACCCAGTTTTTCCATGCTGAGATGCTGATCACATCTCCTCTGAACCCCATAGGCAGAGCTGACTTTATGGTGCTTTCCTCCGAGACCCACAGCTACTTTCAGGGTTCTCCAATAAACTGTGTTTCTTGAAAGTTCTCCCTGACCAGCTGGGGATGGGAGCCTGAGCATTTCCTTCACTGAGGGGGTCTCTGCTAGTTTGCTTGAGGGTTTATATATACCATTTTTGGGGGAGACTAACAAGGGAGCTGAAAATAGGAGACTTTTTGTTCCCAGCCTCTAGTTCCCTTTCCTTCCATGTGAGTGCTGAAGTTCTCCTCCTCCACCTAAGCAGGCAGATCCTGCTTCAGAACCTGCTCCTGGCCTTCCATGAACCTCTTCTTCCTGGAGATGATCCGTGTCTCAGGTGTAAGTAATGCATGTTGAACTCCCAACAGTAATTCCTTATTTAGTCACTTGTGTCAGGACCAAAGTAAGATGACACCAGGGATTCTGACAGGTTCCAAAGCCAATATGGATCCAAAATTAGGCTTTTATTTGGACAGAACGGTATTTACTCTTAAGAATAAAGGCACATGTTTATCTGAACACAAGTGGAGGGCTTTTCTTTGTGAGGAGACCAGTGGCCCATTGCAAAGCCCTCCCTGCCTCTTCACATTCTCTGCCTGGGGAGCTGCTCCCTTGGAGCAGTAGCAATGTATTTGCCTCCCTTCGTACAGGGTTGCGTGATGAATATTAAAGTGCTGAAATTAACTTGTTTTCTATGCATTCTACTCTCCTGACAAGAAAATCCCACTACAAACCCCTGCACAGGCAGTGTAACTGCACCGAATTAGACCCTCGCTGTGAGGGGATTATATATTCTGATTGGGGCTGAGTTTGCAATTATTCTCTCTGCCACACCAAAGACCTTTACTGCAGAGCTGCAAACCAGTTATAGGAACATGAAATGCTTTGACTTCTTCACTAGGGAAACATTAATCCAATCACAGGTTATGTCCATTACAGACTATGGCAATATTGTATACAGGAATTCCCAGGAGAAGATTCTACAAAAATTGGAATCTCTATATAACCATGTTATGAGATTTACTGGTGTGGATAAAATGGGCAGAGTTAAAATTACCAGGCTGGCTATCTCTAAAAGACAGGTGAAGTCTGCTGGCTATCATTGCTTCGCAATATTACAAATGGAAAAGCCCTGAAGTAATTGAATAACACATCTGCTGAAAAAACCTTGTGAACTGCTATAACCTAAAGATAGACTGCAAGGAAACAATGTAGGTACAGCACACAGTTAAAAGGAAAAAGACGCTTTCCTTACCTGGTGCAGGAAGATATCGCAAATGCAGGTACAGATTCTCTCTTTACCTCCTAGATTATGTGTGTTTATGTGTGTGTGCTCTATATATTTGTCTGTGTGTGTGTTCGTGTCTACCTACCTCTTTCTTGGCACATAAAAATAAGTTAAACCAGGTTCCTCAGCAGCCAGAGGAATGGTGCTGGACGGGAATGATACATAACCAGAGCTCAGTGTTTCTTTTTCCCCTGGAGGCTGCTGAAAACAATTGGCATGGCTGCTAAAGGAGCTAGTTTCCATCCCCTTAAAGTCTCTCTGTCCTTGTGCAGAAAAAAGATTTCAAAGCACTTTGCCATAGTTAATGGAGGTTTTTCCTATGTTTTAGCATCAGTATCCAGTGATCTATAACAACAGTTCAACAGCAAAGAGCAAGTACCCTGGCTCCCTGCAAACCCAGGGCTCCATAGAGCTGTGTACGGATGGAGCTGCTGTGGCTGGGGCAGCGCACACCCCCTCCGGGAGAGGATGGGCACAGCCTGGCCGCTGCCCCACACTGCCCTGCGAGTGCAGCCACACCACCTCCAGGCATGGACACCACAGCCAGAGCAGCAGAGTGACCCACCATCACCCTGCCCCTTCTCTGGAGGTGAGTGCACTATGGACTGGGCGCTCCAGACACGACAGGGGATTTCAGGACAGGTCAGAGCATCTCCTGCTGCTCTGCCTGGGCATGGAGGAGCTCCTCTCATTACTCACGGTCCTCCCCATCTGGTGGCTCTGAGCAGGGATCCAAGAGCAGCTGACATGGATGCACTGCAGCAGCATGGCTGTCAGGGGCTGTCACAGCTGCTCAGTATGGGGAGGTGTGATTTATTTTGCATCTCCTGCACCTCTCCGTGGCAGACCAGCACACATGGAAGGATGAAATGCTTGAAAGTGTGTCTGGAGGAGCTTGAATCCTCCTGTGGAAGGAACACAGGTGAGACTTGGAGCATCAGTCTGATGGGAGTGGATATAAAAGACATTTTTCTTTTTCATTAAGTCTTTCATCAAAAAAGTTCATCATCAAAAATCTTTTAAAGAATCCAAATTTGTGAAGTACAAAAATGCTGCTTTTCCAGTAAGGCTTGAAATTTACTGTCTGGAAGCAGTGGGAACAGAAACCAGCCAATTCAAACTGCACTACACTTCAAACACTACAATTCAAACTACACTACAAACTTCCTTGTGTATCTGAAGGAAGGTTTTATTACCAGCTAGTGTTTGGAAGGAAAGAGTACTTGAGCAGGTTATGCCATTGGGGATGAACTCTTTCTCACAGCCATAAGGGAGTCAATATCCTACTGTGATTCCCTGTTACATACACAAAATTATCCTGGGTATAAAGAGTCTCCTGTTCATTTTGCATTTTTAGGGTTGTTACCGCTGATACTTCCAACCAAAGCAGCCTGAATAAATGCTGAAGATTTGTACTCTTTTCCCTTTGGTGCCAGGTCAAGGCAGGGAGTTTTTGGGATTGCTCCATGCATGTACTGCTAATATTGATGAGGACTCTTCTATAGCATTTAGGGCCCATTTTAAGGCTGGATTAATACATTCCTAGAGGTGTGATTATTTTAGGCCCTGAACATTATCCTTGTTGTGTGATGCCCCTTCCAGAGCTGCCATGAGCACTAAATCAGCTCGCTGGTGTTCGCAAGTCTGAAGGCTGAGCACAGCCCTGCAGGGAGACAGCAGGCTCTTGGTGGGGATGTTGTTTTCTGGCAAATTCATGTTGTACTTAACACTTAATCATTTCTGTGTCCCCTAAGGCAGATTTCTTTTCCCCCTCAGTCGGTCACAGCCCTGTCACGCTCCTGAAGAGTTTGAGCAGCTGATGCTGAGTCACCAAGTGGAAAACATGCAGGATGTCTGAGGAGGCTTGACTAAGAAGTAGGAAGAAAAGGGTAGAAAAAAGGTGGAAAAGCACAGTTTAAGTTTAGCTGAGGAAACTGGTTAGAGCATAGAGGTGCTCTTCAACATGGGAGTCTTGAGTCCCCACTCTTGCTCCTTTTTTGGCATGGGTCTCACAGAGCTGTGATTCAGCATCGAGGGGCTGAACCCTTGGTCTTTTTAGGTGAAGAAGCATTTTGCTTTTTTAAATAAAGCCTGGACTTTACCCTGGAAATCTTGACTGCAACTTCTAGTTCTTCTATGGATCAGATATTGCAAGATTTTGGATAAGGTGAGGAATATTTGTCTCTGTGATTCATGTCTGCCATCTAAACCCCCATGATTTTTACCTCATACTAATGTTGCTTTATATATAATTTTTTCCATGTAGGGAAACACCCATTTCTCACATGATAGCCCAAGACTCAGGCACATGAAGTGAGCTGAAGCAGGACAGAAGTGGGTCACAGAACCTGTAAGGGAAGTGAATTGAGGCTCCACGGCTGAGTCAGAGCAGCCAGTTGAGTGATGGCCATGGGTGCTTGGCTAAATCACCACAGATGCTCCCAAGGCAGTGTTGGCAGAGAATAAACAGTAATTAATAATGACTGTTAAATGCAGACATTTCATACCTCTCAACCTTGAAATGGGAGAAGGATTTTTGCAAAATACTTCCTTTTAACTCACACTCCATGTTCAGGACACCCCATTCCTCAACCAAGCTGTCATTCACCATCCTGAAACTTCCCAAGCCTTTCATCTGAGGGTTTCTGCCTGAAATGGCTCTAAACATCAGGGTGCCCAGGTTATCATTTAGTTCTAAGTCCACAAATAATCAGGAAATCTCTGAGATGAGAGCTTGTGTGGAAAGCCACAAAGAAATACCCTAGAAATCCCCATGCCACTTGCTTCCATCAGTTCAGGTGTTACCTTTTGGGGTTTATTTTGCTTTTCCAGGATATATTTGATAAAAAGTCAAGATTTCCTAAGCATCTTCACTCAACTTCATCATAATTTCACTCCTATTACATGCCTGTAGCCCAAAATAAGCCCCAAAAACTAAAAAAACCAAAAAATCCCTAAAAGAAATCCACACAAAAAATACCTAAAAAAAAAAAAGCTACTTTATTTAGGTATTGCTGATAGGTCCCAAGATGGTACCCTGGAGTAGTTTTGCCATGAATGGCCAGTTTTGCTATGTGCTGCCTCATGATGCAGGGGAGGCACCAGGCATAATAGGGACAGAATGATGGTGCAAAAATAATGGTCATAACCAAGTTCTCCCTCTCCAAGTTCAATCTAGATCACCTGGTATTTGAATGAACTTATTTGCTAGTGCAATGCCATGTTTAAAAAACTTACACTATACTTTTCAAGTTAGTATTTGGATTTAAAACAGGCCATGTGTGGGTTGGATTTAAAAAAAAAAAAAAAAAAAAAGGAGGTTTTTCTTGATTTAGGAAAATGGTGACAGTCTGCACAGTATGAGGGTAGAGGTGGAAACCCAGCCCTGTTCTGAGAGAGGCTGTGTGCACCATGGGACATGCCAGGTCAAAAGGAGGGCATGTTCTGGGAAGGGGAACACGTATTTAGAAATCACCAAGGGCCATCAGAACAACTAGTGCTGTCCAGGGTAAATCTGCCTGAATTTTGTTCCAACCTCCTCACCATTTCAGTATCCAGATGCCTGCCCTTGGCTGTCCCAAAGCATCCTCTCCTGCCCTTGGGAAGATGGGAGTACTGTGTGCTCCTGGATGGCATTAACCAGAGGAGCTAAACACCACTAACCCCTTGTTACTGCCCGACACAAACTTACCCAAACCCAACAGGAAGAAGAGGGATGGTGGTGTGAAATCCATGCATGAACAGAGCCAGGGCTGCTCACCATGAATTGGGAATTTCTCCACCCCACCTGGACCAGTTCTGGCATCAGAAAAGCTGTTCAGTCACAAACCAAGCCACGAGGCCATCACTCATCAGCACACGGCACTGATGCTGCTGCAGAATAGCAGGAAAGGCTCTGTCCCCATCTACTTCTAAATCATCAAGCTAGTAAGTACCCTGGATGATAAGATGTAATCTTTTAAATGCAGTATGGATTTCTTCCCTGAATTATGCATGATAACATCTTTAGGCAAGAGAGTTTTTTCCTCCTGAAGGAGAAACCTTGTGGTGGTGGTAATCACTGTTTTACAACAAGCTCACCTGGGAAAGGCTCCCTATTGCTGGGAAATCTCTGCTTACTTCCTGGAGGTGTGGAGCCCTTGGATGGTGCCAGAGCATCTCCAGGCGATGTGAGGCTGTTAAACCCACTGGTTCAACAAGCTGGTACTGGTCTCCCAGAAAAAGTAGCCTGTTGAAGAAAATCAAGAGGGGAAAAAAAGAATGAACACTGGGATTTCAAAGGTGACTGGACAAAATCACATCTGGTCACATGCAGGCCTTGTCTGGGCCTCACTGGCTCCTCAGGGGGGATGTGGGGACCACATGCTGCACAAGAAGCAAAGGGCAGAAATTAAATTCAAATTCCATCTGAACACAAGAAAATTATTTTTAATTATTAAGTGTGGTCAAACACTGGAGCAGGCTATGGAGTCTCTATCCCCGCAGATATTCAAAACCTAGCCAGATACTGCCCTCGGCAACCCCCTGTGAGTAACTCAGACTGAGCAGAGGGGATGGACAAGGTGATCTCGACCTTTTCCAACATCATCTGTTCTGTGATTCTGTTCCCTGTTCCTTATACATGGTTTTGACAATTTTACTGGCCATTTCGCAGCCATTTTGCAGGGTAACAACATCAATATTTAGGTCTCATGCAGCATTTTTCCCTCCTTTGTCTGCAGTGCCTTTAATGAGGGCTGTAGTTCACAATCCCCATTGATCAGCTGGGGAACTGGGGATTTGCTTAAAGACGTTCAGGAAAGTGGGGGCAGAGGGACCAAATCTCCCAAGTGTCACCTCCCCTTTTCCAGACCAGCACTGCCACTGCAATGCCTGTGCAAGTGGTATTTCCAGTGGAGTACCTGGTGTACCAAGCAGCCAGTGACAGCAGAGAATTAAGGCACTGGAGGCAGCACTCTGTTCACAGATGCAGCCCTTGGACCGCAAATCCCAGCAAAGGAAAGCTATTTCTGTGTTTTGCCAGGGAGCAGTGGTGCAGGCAGCCCTGCTCTGCTGAGCTCAGCTGAACCACAAGCAGGCAAGCTGGTGCTCTAATGGAACTGTATCCATGACTGGTAAAAACAGGCTTTACCCACCAGTGCTTCAAGCTACAGGTCAGGTTTCTGTGCATTACATGATTTTTTTTTTTTATTTTTCCAGTGTCCTGGTATCAGATTTTGTCAAGCTGCAACGCATATAAACCAGAACATTTTTTCTTAATAGTACTATTATTGCCAATCCTTAGAGACTGATGCTTGTAATCTCATAAAAATTACTTTACTGAAACTGATATTTCTGTGTTTTTGCATCTCAATGTATTTTGATCTATAAGCAAATACACCTGCTAAAAAAAATATTCTGATTTATATCATGGATAGAGAAAACAAGACAGAAGAGCAGATGTGTGTGCATATCTACAGACACACAAGAACTGAGCTCCCCTTTAAGTACTTGCTTAAATCCCAGGTCCTAACAAATAGGAATGCTCTTGTTACTCCTTTGGTGAGCTGAGTAAATACTTGGACTGTGTTTGTATGGAGTAGAGGAAGCAGGCAATGGCCATTTATGGACGATTACTCACAGCCATGTATTCATTTCCTATTTACGGGTGATACAGTGGGCTGAATTCTAATCAGCTCTCTCTATTGCAGGGTTTCATGCTTCTTCTTTCAGCAGTTAACACTTTAGAGATAGCTGAAATTAAATGAGCAGAATGGCTATGGATCAGGATTACACTCTGGTCCTAGCAATGACTTTGCCTATTACTTTCAGAGAAGAACAAAATACTGTCTCGTGGGTGGGCTCCTGGTAACAGGAAACACTGGAAACAGGTGCAGGTAACAACTAACAGTGAGCTGAGCCCAACTCAAACCACTTCTCAACCCAGATATTCACTCTCTCTACCTAATGCTGTTATGAAAACTAATGCAAAACAGAACAAAATGCTATGACTGGCATGCAGGGAACATTCTTATTTGGAGGTGCTTTACAGATGTTCAAGTGGGATAGTGGTAAGTGAAAAAAGGAAGTTCAGCCTTGTTCCCCACTCATCAGCAATTCCTCCAACAGCAGGAATGCCTACAAATGAACACAGGTTTTTAATGTTTTCTGAACAGGTTGTTTGGTAGGAAAAACATTATTTTCTTAATGGTCAGAACTAGAAACTACCCCTGCCTGGAGGAGCAATGCTGCCCCCTCCCTGGCCTCTGACTCTGGTGCAGCTGTAGTTCAAAGGATTGGCAGACCAAGTGCTCCAAGGTTTCAGGCAAAGCTCAGGAAGGCTCAGCTAAGGATTGTTGTGGGAATGATTCCTCTATTTTTCCTTGTTTTTAATTTTAAATATGCAGTACCTCAGAATGCTCTTCAGCAAAGACACAATCTTCACCCCTTTGTTCAAGGAGTGAAGAATAATTAACAGAGCCAGTACCTCTTCTCCTTGCACGATGCTCAGTTTGACCTTTCTACAGTGGTATTAAGATAAGAATCATGTACTGTACCCTGACCTCAAGTTACACCACAGCCCATCTGAATTTGGAGTCAGTCCACTCAAGTAATTAGAACTGACTGGGACTACGACTGGTGCACGCAGTGTTTGATATTTCTGGCATTTATAGTGCAGGCAGTCGGTGGGATCCATTACCTCACCCACACCTGCCCTCATGCCGCTCACAATGTGTTTATTACGCGTGGCACTAATCGCACAGCAGGAGATTAAATTGGAGAGCTTTTAAAAGGCAAATTGGCCTTTTACATCACCTAATTTGGGATGGGGGCCAGATTGCTCTGGATGATTTAGATACCTAACTCAATCAATGAGTATGAGACATTGAAATGCTTTTGTAAAAACAAAACAAAACAAACAAAAAAACCCTGCAGTCCCTAATCTTTAAATTTCATCTTTAATTTTGGAGTGAAATTGGTGCTTAGAAAATATATCTCAGGGATGGGCAGGGAAAGAAGAGTTCATTGAGCAAAAGTGAAATCTCACTGAGCCAGGGACTGTCATCAACCAAAGAGGAGATGGGAAATTAGCACACAGCTCAGGCTGGCTCACTCGCAGAAATAAACTGACAAAATCCATGCAAGAAGATGACGCCATCCAGCCCCTAAAAAATCTAAAGTCCTTTAAAATTAAGGCCCTAGGTGAGAGATACTTTTCCAGGCATTAAGACTCTGGCAGCCCAACCAAAGTACAAGATCAAGAAAATAAATTTGAAGGAGTTGCTTTTATTACAGATAACACTCCTTTTTCCAGATAGCCATGGTTCAGTTAAACTCACTGAACCAAAGGCCACATTGCAATTCACTTGGGAAAAACAGCTTGGCCTAAGATATGATACAGGACAAGAAAAATTAAAAATTTTGAGACATGCCATCGTAGGAAGAATGTGAGGAAAGTTTTTGATCTTCTTTTTATTGGGACTCTTGAGATCTCCTCCTGGGCTACTATTTAAGGCCAAACTTTCTTTGTGCTGCCTGGATACATTTTCCATAGCCTAGCACAAAAACAGGCCTCAGAAAAGAAAGCAGCACTATATTCTGCCATATGCAGTGGACCAAATGGAGAAGAGCCACTCACTTGGGTGTTACTCAACAGTGGGAAGAATTTAAGTGATTTTCAAGAAATGATGATTTAGTCCAAAAAAGGGCTTGGGGACATGGAGTCTTGAAAGATTTGGAGGCAAAATAATAGAGCTTTGCTTTAAAGTCAGCTTGAGATTGCAGAAAACCACTCTCAAATTACCTTCTGGCTTCAGGTTATCTTTGTGCTGGGAAGGAGATACTTCAGCTGTCTGTTCTGGGGCTAGTGAAAGATCTCAGCCTTCAGAGCTGCCTGTATTCAGCACTGCAGTTAAGTTGTGACAAATAAAATGGGATTTACAGAGGAAGAAGTGCCATTGAAGTGCAGTAATGGAGGTAATAAAGACTTTCCTCCTGCACACAGAAACAGGAATTCCTACTCACTTGACCAGCTTGAGAAGAGAAATGTTGCACATTTGGACACATTTGTTTGAGTCTAAATAAGAACACACCTGTTTTTGCATGGGCAGTCTGGGGTTAACAAAAGATTTCTGTCAACTTCCAAGCACGGCCAGTTTGTCCTCTGCTACATCTAGGAAATGTGAACAGCATAGAAATTGAGATCTACTCCTCATGAGCTCAGCTCTTATAGCTCTACTTTCATAACTTAGCTCCTTTATGTAACATGCTGTAGTGAAGATTATTAAAGCTGTCTTCACAATTTCCAAGTCCAATTCTTTTTCATTTTGCCAGGAATTAAACTTTCAGATCCCAAATGCACCTTTAAAATCTCCGTTTGTAGGTCAAAAACATCAGAGAGGTTTGTAACAACTTCCTCCTTGCCACAGGCTTTGTCCACAGACACAGCTCAATGAAATGGGACTCCAATGATGGATGCAGAATGTGATCAACACTTTGACCCTTCCAGGGCCTGGGACCACAATCCAATGGATGTGAGAACCCACAGCAGGGGGATGCAGCTGGCAGAACATGCACAGGCCAGTCTTAATGCAGGAAAGCTTCGTCCAGTTGCTCCTGTTGCTCTATTTTACCGTATTAGAGCAGTTATTTGATCTCCAAGAGCTGGACCATGCAAGATTCAAAGCGAGTGAGCAAAATTCCTGTCCAACACTCAGGCAAATGAGTATTAAATTCAGGTGAGCTTTTGATTGCACAGTGTGGCAGGCAGAGGACTTAAACAACAGGGAAGGTTGGAGTCAGTCACTACAGCATCAGCCTGGGTTGTGAGGATCCTTATACTAATTCCGTTCTCTGACCTCTAAAGTATTTTTTTTTAATATTGTTTCTATCTACATCAGTGTTCACAGACATCAAAACTAGATAAGAATAGACCAAAATCTGAGCTAGTCCAAGCCACCAGGTCAGTGAAGACACAGTTCAAGACAGCAGCATCATGGCCTATGCCCACGTGTTGACTGGAAAGAAGTCAGAGAAGGAACTTTACTTTCTGTAAAGTCCCATTCTGCTGGGGTTTGTGATCCATCAGGCCTTTGCAAGTCATAGCAGTTTAAATGTGGTCCCCAAACCCCAACTTTTTGGAAGAGAAATCTACTTTTTGGAAGCAGCAAAATTGCAGATTTAGATTGATGTTCTTTTTTATTTTGTGATCATAGCTAATTTAAAAACAAACAACAGAAACATATACAGATCCAAAAGTTTACTAGAAAAGAAACATTTTAGTTTAATTATGCCACTATGTTGTGTATGACACAGAGCCCACTGAAATCTGAATATTTGATGATCTCTGGAATTTGACTAAGAGCTCTTCAGCCTTAGGGAGAAACTTGACAATTACTAATCTACATATGCTGACAATATCAGGGGCCCCATGAGGGTCTTTAATTGCTCTGTAAACTTCAAACTGGAGTGTTCTTCAGTAGGACAAAACAAGATGATGCATTTGAGCTAAAGAAGAGTGGTAGTTGACATGTTTATTAAATACCCCCAGGCCCCGAAGGATTGCAGGGTGGAAGGTTCTCAGGGTAGAAGAAGTTATAAACACAGCATCCGATTTATTCCAGACAGAATAATTAAGCATTAATGCTCAGGTGCAGCTACAGCACGATGGATATCCAGGAAAACTTTCTGGATTTCCACAACTCCTAACTGGTTTTCCATTCTCTTGCTTCCACAGCTCTTTTTGCTGCATTTGCTTAAGCTTTGTGACTGAGCACACAAAATGTCTGCATGATGTGAACAGAAGTGGACAGTGGGTTCTACAAGGTGCAGACCTGACCTTTTTCGAAAGCAAAATGTGTGACATTTGCCTAGTACTGTTGCTTAATTGGAGGCAGTGAGTTTTGTCCATGTATCTGGCAGGGGAGGGAGTTCTGTCCTCCAACATACCTTCAATACAGGGCCTGAATTTTTGCCAGAAATTTTAGTAGGTCTGTCTCAAATCACAGCTGCAGGAAAATGGATCGTTTCATAGGAGAACTGATAGTTTCTTATTCTTTCCCTTTAATTTACAGCTTAGCACAAGCCCACATTTTGATGCTGAAGGTTACATGTGTGTTATGGCCAGCATAGAAGGTTATTCTAGCTCATTCTCCTGTTGCTGTATTAACATTGATGTTTACCTTGTAGGTTGTCAACATAATCACCAAGCAAATTCTGATTGCTCCATTTCTCATTTTATTTCTCTTTCAGGAATGTGTAGAGTTATCCTCCCACTGCTGTGAGGGTTCATTACCTCTGCTGAACTGGCCATAACTCGTGGAGAAAGAAATAACATTAACCCCTCCAGAAGCCACCTGAAACAGCAGCATCGATCTTGGAGAGTGCTTTTACAAAATCTTTCGACATTTCTGGGGAGCAGAAGGAACAGACAGAGTTTGGATCACAACCCAATGGGATGTGCAGCACTTCCCATTAGGGAAGCACCTTGCCTTGCAATGAAGTTGATCAGGAAATAAAAGGATGGAATAAATCCAGAAGGTTCCTGTGCCAGCTTCATTTTGGGCTCTAACAACACAATCCAAACCTTTCAATTTGGGATGGGAGAGTGTTATCGACACAACATGTTAAACAACCTTAACTCCAGTGAGCAATGGCACCAGTAAAACACTTGTTTATTAGCAGAATGCATCTGATCTCAAAGGCCTGCATGACAAGTTCATTACATATCAATTTAATTAGCTGATTTACATTTAATTTACATTTCAATTAATGTCTTTAGCAAAAAAACGTTGCCTTAATAGGGTAATTGCCTATTAGGCAATATGTAAAAGAATAAATAGTTGCATTCTGAGGAAGAATTCCTATTTTCAATTTTTTATTACCATAAATAACCTAAATAATTATTGCTCTTAAGGGGCCACGTCCTAGCTCCCTTCTGGGCCTAATTATAAAGACTTAGTACCTCATTAGGCAAAATGGTTTCAGAGTCACAGAAAAGCATTACTCTAATCGTGACTCATTAGTTTCAACAAAAGAGGGGAAAACTGAAAAGTCGGCAAATTTTGCCATATTAGTCTTGTGGCTCACAAGCAGCGGAACATTTGAGAAGTGGCTCTTACAGCTGTGTAGGTGTTTCTGCCACAAAATCCTGTTTTCAGAGGGGGTTTTTTGTGTAATTTTGGTCATTAAGAGAGAGTCACGTCCAACAGGAAAACCTGGCACACGCACCCCTGGCGTGGAGAGAGAACTTGAGCAAACTTTTGTGTTTCTGTTCCCTGGGAGCTCATCTTTTCCCCTCATGGCCATGAGCACGGGTGGCTTGGTTTGAGGCCATAATGTAGGGTTCATCTTCCACCACGCTGGAAGACTTGCTTTCATCACCATAATATATTCCAATGCATTGAGAATGGACAAATGATTTATAGATTTCATTTGAATTCAATAGCGTTTTATCACAGTGTAAAATTTACTGCAGGCTTGGGAGTGACCAAACTGCAACTTTAAGGCTCTCAGTGTTGCATCTACTGATGTAAAGCACTGATCTCATATATGCCCACTCAGATGGTTTAAATTTGTTTGAAAAAAACATGGAAGATTTGGCATAGTGCTGGTGGGGTTTATGCTACATTAGGCATCACCTCTCTGTGCTAAGCTAACATTAAACTGGATCCATAATCCTCTGTTCCTCTGGCAGCCAGTGTAAAGCTAACACGAGAGCACCAAGCTGGCACAAAGTGTGTGTCAGAAGCTCTGGCTGATTTGATGGACATGTCTGAGCTTTGTTTGGATGAAGTTTGTTCTGCTGGAGATTCAGTGGTGATTCAGAGATTCAGAACTGATGAGTGGAACTAAGGGCACTGATTGCAGTTGCTTAAAATTATGCCATGTGAGGAAATAAAAGGAGACTAGTTAAGATATTGTTTAGCAAACAATGAATTAATAATATTCTAGAAATATATAGAGCTTTTAAAATTAAAATGTTTAAATAATGAGAATACAACCTTTTCATACAGTGTTAGTTTTCTCCTTAACCTTTAATAATGATTCATCCATAAAACACAAACAGAGCTAGAAATAAGATTGTTAATTATAGCATTGTACAACCTCTAAGAATAGATGATCGGTGGGGTTCTCCTTTTTCCTCTTTTTTATTTATCCCTTTCTTTTCTTTTTTCTTTTTTCTATTTTTTTTTTTTTTTGTGACTAGGTGTTAGTGTCCTCATTTTACAGAGTGTTAAACTGGCAGCTCAGAAAATGTTTAGGGATGTTTCATATCTTAGAGCTGTAAGAAGACTCCCTACCCTTATACTCCAGCCATCCTGCTCTAATGTTTACTCAAGTCAACAATGTCTCTAGTGGATTCTGGAACTCATTTTGAACCCCAAGATCTTCAGACCACTCATGACTGTGCCACAGTGTGCCAGCTTCTTGCCTGGTGTAACTCACCCAACTCCAGAGGCAATTCATCTGCACTCCATGTTCAGGCAAATTTATTGCCAGAGACTGGGAAAGTTCTGGTAACTTTCCTATAACAAGGTTCTGTGTGTATGTACCATTAAGACAGTGAAAAAGAAAACAGGTAGGAGTCACTTTCTTATAATTTTAAGTGCACTCTTTCACTAGGGTAACAGTGCTAGAGCGAGAAAGAGAGGGGGAGAGAGAGAGAGAGAGGCTTCCACTTCCAAAAAATGTCTTATTACCTTCAAAAGTTAATTACTCGGGATTCAGATGTATCTTCTGCTATTCTGCATTTTATTTTGCCCCTACACCTGATGGATCTGGAATTCTCTTTTGAGCTGCTAACCCAAAAGCTCATTTAAAACCTTCCCTACTTTCCCATGTCTCTGATTAACACTAATCCACTCTACCCTTTCTTTTCCTACAGCTTCTTATGCTCACTCCTTGCTGCAGCCTGCAAGAATTCTAATTGGCATCTGCTCTTCTTTGTGGGTTACCATTTTTTTTTTTTTTTCATTCTTCCTGCTCCATTTTCTCTCTGTTGCTATCTGGGCTGCTTTATACCATCCTGTTATACTTTTTAGCCCAGATCTGCCTAGTGCTGTAAAGGATTTGATGATTTTCTTTAGGAAGAACTCTAATAATAGCCACAATCCTGCCCCTTTACAAATCTTCTTACAATGAAAATGTTCTGCCCTCCAAAGTGAATTCCATTGAAAACCAAAAGTTCTTGTCATAAAAAAATAATAAATATATATATATAATATTCCTCTCCATTCCTGATGGATTGGAGACATTTTAAAGGAGCAATGTTATAATTTAGGGGGAATTTGAGCATAGATCTCAGAGCTTCCTATTAGAAACTAGAACTTCAGTTATTATTTCAAAACATCATTTTAGCTTTTTTTTCCCTTATATAAAAAGCTAAGATTTCTAACAGAAAAACAAGCCAGCAAGAAAGTCCTTGAGGTTCTGTAGTAACTTTGCTGTTGTCAACCAAAATAACAGGAAAGATGCTCAAACATTGCTACTTTAATGGGCAGAGGGACAAAACTCTTGACACACTGCAGAGGCTTTTGGAAAACAAGTGCCTGATGCCATCTGAGCTGGGAGAGGCTGGCAGGAGCCAGAGCCTTTATCTGGATGAGATGGATTTTGAGCTTTCACTGCTGTTCCAGGTGTCCTGTGCCAAATCTGGGACTTCTCAGCCCCTCTTCAGCTGCTGCCTCAGCCTGGCTGCCCAGAGGTGAAGCTTTTCCCCCTGCAGATTCAGAAGCCTCAGAAGCTGGCATTCCCTGCCACCTCCCGGCAGCTCCCTGGGCACTGCCAGGTGCTGCAGGGCATGAGCTCCAAGCAAATGGTTCAGAGCCCTCTCTCCTGATCTCTGCTCAGTAAGAAGTGCTTTACCATTATTTGTTAAAATGCTGTACGAAGTCACAACATTTACACACACAACACACTCTTAGACCATCAGGGCAGCCTCCTGTACATCACAGGCCATTAAATACTGTTTTCAGTTCTCTTTTTGTTTGGCTAAAATATGTTTTGTTTCAACAAAAGCATTTATTCTGTCACCTTCTCATTTTTCTTTGGTATTGTCATGAAATGGAGAATTCACTTTGATAGCCTGTTCCAGTGGTCACTCCCTTTCTTTGTTGCAATATAATGCCAAATATCTAATTCAATTTTTTTCTAGCTTCAGCCTACAGCAACTGCTTCTTGCTATGCCTTTCCCAGTTAAATTAATTTCCATGCAGTATTCTGTTTTCCAACACAAAGGTACTATCTCCTATAATCAAGCCACAGCTTCTGGTTTTCTGCTCAGGCCACTGGGCTCTTGCTGCTGCAGCCAGAGTCGTCGTAGCTGATTCTGTCAGCAGAGAATCTTCTCTACAGAGCACTTTTAGACACTACCAAGCTGCTCAGAACTATTGCAGGACAAGAGTCATTGTCTCTGGGATGGCAGAAGAACAGACAAGAATAGTGAGCCATTTTTGCATCCTCCATGACCGTTGTCTTGAGTTGCTTTGCCAAGCCAACAATGTTCTCTTCTTTGCTTTTTAAATACAAAGCTGTACATACATAAGGAATAAAAAGCTCTAATTTATTCTGTGAAAGTGTTCATCAAGTGAGAGACAGGACTCTGGGAAAAGATTAAGAGCTTACATTTTTCATTTGACTTATTTCACATAAAATTTCATAGAGGATAAAATGATGGGAGGCAAAGAAGCAATGATATTTCTGTTTTATCTCTTTCTAAGGACCATAAATCTTTCTGAAGTGTCATTAATTATAGCAGCGCCATTCACAACGCTATTGTTAAGGGTCTATCAGCAGTCCCATTATAAAGCCCTATTTTCAGGGGTTTATAACTTGGTTAGAATTTTGTTTCTGGCAAAAAACTTTGCTGGGGCAATGTCTCCATCTAAGACAATTTATTTTAAATATAAAGCACAAAGAAAAATGTTACCTCCTTTGAACCGAGTAAGGGAGAGACTAGGAACTTTCTGGGGTACAAAGCTAATGCTGTCTTGGCTGATTGAATTTGTGCCATCTGTGAATTCTTAAGACTGTATTCAAAGAAGTTATCTCTTAGATGAATTTAGATGACTCCTTTACAGCACAAGTTTCCAATTACTACAACTGAATTCAAGATCTGGAATATTCCTCTAGTGAGTGTAATCAAATCAGATTTGATTTCTTTAGCTGCAGCCAGTCAAGAAAGAATTTAGCAGACCTGGAAAACAGCTTACATGTTAAGAAAACTTCAGTGTCCTTAGATAGCTCGCCTATACTTTGTTACAGGCAGGAGACACATCACGAATGAGTGAAGCTAACGCTCACATGCACCAAAGTCAGTATTGACTTAACAGCAATATGGAGGGATTGCTCTGTCATGGCTGAGCCATGGTGACGTGTTAAAGAGCCACTGAGTTTCTCCAGATGTGCTGGAAAATGCTCTGCAAAAGGCACAGGTGAGACTGGGAGGGCGTGGCAAAGAAAGGTCACTGCTTCACCTACATAAAAACATAAACAGGTGGCCTTTTGCCTGTAGCAACTCATAGATTCATCAAGAAAGATTCACCAAGAGCTCTGCCCCGTTGTGTCTTTGCACGTGGGGAAAGAGCAAGACACTCAATAAGACAGGATCAACAAAATCATTGTGGCCTTTTTTGAAAGTAATAGATATTAATGAATGGGAACTTCTGGGCAACTTTTTTTCCTAAAGTAGAAAAATTAGATGAAAATGTATTTTGTGAGGAGTGTGCTGACACCCTCAGGTAATCTCCATCCTCTGTCCTCATCAATAATCTAGCACTCTACCTTTCCCTGTTACATTACTGTCTGCAGTAATACAATTCATTTTGGTCCCCTCAGATCCTATTAGAATCTCTCACAAAATTTTTCCTTCTCTACTCTATAGTGTTCTAGGATTATTTAGTCTTAACTTCTGCTGCTGTTTTCCTTGACTACAATTCTTTGCACAGGGACTGACTTTTGTGGATTGCACATTTAACCTCACAGTGAGTCAGAAGATCAAAATTAATGCATGGGGGTATTTTCCTGTGGGGTCCCCAGAGCACCCTAATTGTGTTTAGAACACTGTTGAATGTATCTTGTGATAATAAGTTCCACTATCTAAAGTACTTCCTTTATCAATTTTGATTTTCTTGTCTTTTAATTTCACTGCACGTGTCCTTTGAAAGGATAAATAGGCATGGGCAAACAGAAGAACTTATTTCTACATATCATTCAATCCCTTATGTACCTCCTTTGAATTACATCTTATTTTTCTCCTCCCTAAAGTAAAACAGTCTTAATGTTTTGTTTGTTTGCCTTTCTAATGTGGAAATCTTACCATCTCCTGTAATTTATTGCTGTTATTTGAGCAGATGCCTTCCTGGAATTCTCCTCAGTTATTAATGGTAAGTCAGTCATGCTCGGTGATGATATCTAAATAACAGGCTCGACATGCAGGAACAGAGATGTCTCCTCTGCTGCCGGGCAACATCAGGGGCTCCAAGTAGGCAGAAATGGACCCCTGACAACATTCCTAAAAACTGTAGCAGAGGGTGGCAAAATGGGGAAAGTTCCTTTATTCCCCTCTGATTGCCAGGATGACTGTGAAATACCACTTTGCACCCAGTGTTCTGCTTCCTAAGAAATGGAGAAAACCACTGCTGGCTTCTTAGCTGAAAGCGAGCCTCTGACAAACTCAGCCATGTTAGGCTGGCTCTCTGATCCCCAGCCTGATCTGATCTAATTCTGTCTCATCCCCAGTATTTTTTAGATGCTGAATTGTACAATACCCACTGTTTGCAAACCTGAATATTCCTATTTTTCCCACTTTACATATTTGGTAGCATATTTCAATGCACTGAAACTCCTGATGCTTGACCATCACAAGAACTGCAACAATATTATATAAATCTTGTGATAATTATCTTAAACCTGTGCAACTTCAACCTTTTGACAATTACTTATAGTTTGCAGTGGTAGAAATAAGAGCAAAATTGAGTACTTTGATGACCTCACAGCTCTTCTGTAGCAGCCATGTAGGAGGGCCCAGAGGACAGGAAAAGCTGATGCCCATAACTGGAGTAGATTGTAAAAAAAAAAATAAAAAATAACACAATGCATAGCAGTCATTCAGAGTCTTTTAATACATGGAACTAAGTATAAGTAGTGTTACAAGAAGATTTACTACTGTAAAAGCAAAGGAATTCATGTGCTTTCACAGCAGGGAACTTTACAGCAGTTAAAGTCTCAGGTCTATTACAGGAGCAAGCACTTTTTTTTGTTGTTTTGGTTAACAGTTTTTTCTTATTAGAAATGGATTTTTGCTAAAAGTCGGGGTTTTCCCTCATTGTCCCCCAGATTCCTGCACTACTGTTCCTGCAGTGGAAATGCAAGTGTAAATCATGCATTTAACAAAAATGAGCAGGTTCAGCTGGGTCTCGCACTGCTGCAGAAAGGGCTGGAGCACTGCAGCAGCAGCAGCCTTTCTTCCCAAGGCCCAGCAGGGCGAAGGGGCAGAAACTCTGCAAACCAGAAGGTTGCCAGGGAAAAGCACTGAAATTCATCACTGCCTTATCACTTTGGAGAAGCTTTCTGTCCTGCCTTGGCTTTTTTTCCAAGGGCTATAAAGTACTTCTGTTCCAGGGCACTGCATATGGATATTAAATTCTCATCACAAACATGATACCATTTTTGATTTCAGTATTTATCTATCTTTTGTTCTTATATGGCCACACTTGCCATAATATCTCATACTTCGCAATCTTTAACACATTATTTATGCCTCCAAAAAGCATGTATATGAAAGGTAGCTGAAAATAAGCAATAAACCATTTTAATACTGTTACCATCTGAAGCAATGGATCTGTGAGAATTTTCTTCTCATTAACTCTGGAATGCTATTCATAACCTTGAGACTGATAATGCTTAGGAAATTATTTTATCCAAGAGTAAGCCTCTCCTTAATATATGTACTAGAAGTCTTCAGAGAATTTTCCAGGCCCTAAACAGAGAATCCCTTGCTAAAACAAAAAAACTCTAAAACAAAAAAATCCAAACCACCCCCTAAAAAACACCCAAAACCACCTAAACAGAAACAAAAAAAATCCTCCTCCACACCTTAGAGCTGTTACAGAAGTCACATTAATGAAAACAAGGCCTGTCTTTCCAATCCATTATTTATTTTAAAGGATTGGTATTAAGTACTAATAATGGTATTTAATCCATCTATAGATTTCTCTTTTGTCTGCACTGGCACATCATGTTCTTTGCCATTTCCCTTAAAAAAACAAAACAAAACAAAGAAAAAAGAAACCACCAAAAAATAAAGAGGGAAATCAAAGCATTTTGAGAATGCTGTTTCTTTCCAGATCACTTAGCATGATTTTTCTTTGAAATTGTAAAATTTAAATAAAGAAAGACAAGAGATGAATTTGAGGCACTGCTTTCTTTCAGAAGCAATTAAAATTTTCTGTCCTCTCTACAGCTGCACTTGTGAGCTTGGAAAGAACATTTAAAACCTGAAATCCCCTCATGGTCTGAGGCTGAAACAACTTGCACTTGCCAAGACAGAAAATCAGACTATTTTGGTGTTGGATGGGATTGTAAATCCTCTGAAAACAACTGAGCAGAAGAGACACTGGGGAATATTCTTCATATGACCAAAATGGTGAAGATCAAGAACATAAATTTGAGTTTGTGGGAGGGTAAGAATAAACAGTTTCAGATATGAGCTTGCAGACAAATCTTCGAAGATGGCACCACTCAGAATATACCCTGTGCACTGTGTCTCACGCACAGAGGACATTAAAATGGGATACTTGAGTCACAAGGGCCCAGATGCCTACAACACTATACAGGTGAATTGCATCAAAAACAGAAAAAGGAAATAAAAAAAAGGAAAGCAAACATGGAAGTCCAGCGCTTTTTAGCTATTTAAGCCTGGAGCTGTATAAAGCTTGGTTGAGTTTCATACTGGTTGGGGGTCCCTTGGTTGAGACCCCTCTGCTGAAGAGAAGGCTCTCTCTGCACCTTTCTGCAGGAGGACCAAGCAGCTGGAGGAATCTGACCCATCCCGAGCTTCACATTCCTCCTGGGTGCCCCAAAACAGCCCTGTCCTTGCCTGTGACCTGTCTGGTTCCCTGCCCCACACTGGACACTTGCACTTTCACACCAGTGTTCCATCACCAGTCACTGTCCGACCTTCAGGAGGCAGAGGCTAGACGCTGTAGTTTACCTACTATTTTTCACTAAAGAACTCCAGCAACCCCCAGCATCTCCTCAAGTCCCTGTGGGGAGTGCCACGCCAAGCCCGCCCGAGGTCAGGAAGTGGGAAGGTGGGGAAACCAGAGAAGGTTGTGGGATGAACAGGGATGAGGGACACGGTTAGCGACAGGACCAGAGGACATACTCTCAAAAAAAAAAAAAAAAGGCACCAGGAGACATTCAGGTTAGAAATTCTTACTTCTTCACGGAAAGGATGATTAAACACTGGAATGGGCAGTCCATGGCGGTGGTGGAGCCACAGGCCCTGAAGGCCGTGCCACGGTCTAGCTGAGACAGTGGTGTTGGGCCATGGGGTGGGTACGGCGACCTCAGAGATCTTTTCCAACCTGATTTTGTGAGTGCAAGAGGCCCTGTGAAGAGCAGTAAGGGGCTGAGGGGAAGGGGACATGGCCGCTCCGGGGACACGTGTGGGCAGGGCAATCACAGCCTCTCATCAATACAGCGCGATGGCGGCGAGTGCGGGGCGGGCACGGAGACGGGGAGGGAAGGGAGGGGAAGCCGCCCCCGAGCAGGGCGGAGCGGGCGCCGCGGGCCGGACGCGCCCAGGTTAC